>NC_086386.1:22665501-24031930 GCF_036588685.1 Mytilus trossulus | reverse complement strand
GAGGGTTACCCGGTAGAGATAGAATTGGAAAATGGCGCAAAATCTTTCATTCGGAAGTTTCTTTCGGACCCTCTCTAAATCTAAAGCGCAAGTTTTGTTTAATTTATTTTTATAAATTCTGGTCTCGGAGTAAAATATATAGATACACTGTAAGACTTTTTATCACAAGACATTTATAGGATAAAGAAAGAAAAAAACTTGTTATCCACATAGTCAAGTGTATGGCTACGGTTAGTTTAAACATATTAATTTGTAGTGGATTGAAAATGTTCTTTTGGAATTGGTATCGAACTAGGAACCTTTTGAGTTCGTGTTCCGGTGCACTAACCTTTGTGCCTATTTTTTTTTAAGAATAAGAATACTTTATTAATCCAATTGTGGACCCTTGTGGGTTTTTTCATACAATGATTACAATGATTTGTTATAACAATGAAATAATAAAATGAAATACATGGCAATAGAACACTGAACAGTTATTGCATGCACATGGAATAGAAAGTAATATGGGAGACAATCAATTTCTGTAAGGATTATTCCCCTTAAAACAGATATGGTGTTTTGAGCTGCACGAAAATGAAGTGCAGCCCCAACTGATTAGATATATAGACTTTATAAGTTTGATTAACTTGTGTCTCATCCCTTTTGCACATTTACGCAAATAAAATATGTTTAAACTATTAGATATACTAGTAAGGGTATTTTTCTGCCATGTACACAGAGCAACCAATTACCAAGATATTAATGTATATAATTATATTTCTTACACAATTGCAAGAATATGATAAGCACCTTAGAGATGTGACTGCAGTTTATTAATGCATATATAAGCATTTACATATTAATAGATGAAATATACATACACATAGATAGAGAAATGTGCACTTATATTTAATTTTTGAATTTGAAGTATATATATGGATAAACTAAAAGAGATTTAGCCAGAATTTGTGGATCTCAATTCAAAACTCTGGATCCATAAGAAAAATACTTAACTTTTTATAATGGGTATAATATATTGAAAACAACACGTTATTAATTTCTTGCGTCCGAAGCGCTTTTCTATAAATGGTCAGGTTCCGCGTATTTATTTTCCCGAAAAAACAATTACAGGGCTACCGGTCCTTGCCGATATTGTCGCAAAACGTTCTTTGAAATATTCTTCCGCATGTTTTAACATACCTAAATCATCCCAATATCTGAAAGCGTTTAGAAAAAAGGCCGTATAATGGTTTATTGCGGAATGACAGGATGACAGAATCACTGACTAGGGTAAAACTATAAAGCACCGACAACTTCGTTGCAGGGCCATAATTATTTCTGCAAGTTCACATTTGAAACCCCGAGTACGTAGCTTTCAATTGTTTTTCCATTCGGAGTCTATTAAATATGAATCTTGCTCATTTGTGAAGGCTATATGGTGACTTAAACTAGAAGGTGTGGATGGCGTTTAAGGAATAGAGAATAGCGGGGTTGAATATTAGAGACAATGGAACAAAAATAAATAAAATAGAACAATGAGGTTTTCAAATATAAAGAGAATAAGTTAACTGGCAAAAAGTATAAAGAATAGAGAAAAATGGCTCACAACATTTAAGAGTATATAGAGAAAAAATGCTTAAGGGTTTCGCGGAACCCAGTGTCTAAACGAAAGAGGAATACAATCAATAAAAATATTCCTCTTGATACTATCTCATGATTCTAAGAAGCTTCTGTTCACGTTTGGTAAATAGTTATCAAAGGTACCAGGATTATAATTTAGTACGCCAGACGCGCGTTTCGTCTACATAAGACTCATCAGTGACGCTCAAATCAAAAATATTTATAAACCCAAACAAGTACAAAGTTGAAGAGCATTGAGGATACATACGTTACTTTCAATGTTGGTGACGTTTTCTGATTTCATGTACCTCTGACCAATAATCTGCTTAAAATAAGAAAAATACCGGGAATATCAAATGTTTTTTTGTGTTAAAATCTTCGGATCACTTAAAACATTATTTTTTCGGTGGCTCATTAGTTTTTATTAACTTTTGTCAAAAAGCTTTCCAAAAACAAACGAAACAAATCATATGTTTTTTGCGTGTAGACGGGTAACATACTAATATTGTGTTTGAGGGTTCCTCCTAATTTTGGATACCCACAAGTTAATATAACATAAAAATTGTATGTACCAGTTGGAAGAGGAACGTTAGGGCTTTGTGATGTCATATTTGTATAACGCAATTGACACCATTTTCGAATCGAGTAGACCTTGGAAAAAGCCATTTCAGCTTGTAGACACTGAAGGAAAAATATAAGCCCTTTGCGGCATAACAGGTGAGAATCGATCGATAGCGAGATTATTTTTCATCAAAGTCTTTATTTCAAATATCATTACTTAAAACAAACTTGGAAAATGCTTTAAAAACATTGATTCCCAATTTAAAAGAACGAATTCAATGAGAACTTCGACATCATAATCAAAATCAAAGCCCCGAAAAACACTGTCACAACAACGTTTAAAAAAATCATGCTCTACTTGATAATATCAATACCGAGTAAAACTACGTAAAGCATGTTATCTAGTCAGAAAATACTACATGTCCGGTAATATAGAACATCTGAACCGCATTTATTCATATCGCGGTCTCTTTTTTAGCATTACATAAAATTATATTTTGCATATGAGTCCCCACAGGGCTCCCGTCACAAAACTTTTAACTAACGTATAACATTAGTAATTTCGATGGTTTTTAAAGAAAACGAAGAAAAAAAAAGAATTGTGCATTTTAAAACGGAAAAATAAAGCCAATATGATAAATTCCTAATAAAAAAGAAACAGTAGTATGCATTCATTTATATTTTTGTCAATTTATTTCGATTACTAAGGCATTGAAAGGGTGTCTACCAAAATGTCACAAAAATGGCATCTTCAATTTTTTTCTAAAATACTAAAAATAACTTGTTACAAATCTTTAGAAATAAGTGAAAACTGTATAATTAAGAAGAAAATTTAATCGATAATCGGAAATTCTCAAACCGAAGGAACATTTCAATATAAATAGGATAAAGATTAATGTACAAATTATCAAAATACAGTGGTCACATTGTGGTCTACCAAAATGTCACAGCGTCGCTTATTTGACGTTTTTGACGTTCACCATTACATGAAACCGTTTTTTGCATTATGGCGTTTTTGAAACGTATTTATTTTGTTATAAAAACATCTAAAACTTAAATTCGGAATATACTCTTTCTTTCAAATGTTTTTTCTCTTTCATGTCATTTTTTGTTAAAGCTAATGAAACGGAAACCCAACAATAACAAAATTATACATGCATATACAAAATTAATATCTTCAGTGGAGATAATCGCCTCAAAGTACAACTGGCATATCATACATAATGGATATTCGTATCAATTAAAGTATTGAATTAGAAAGTTGAACGTTGTGTATACATTATTGTGTTATTACATACATGTATACGAATACGGACACACGGACACATATCGATATATGAAAACAATCAAATATGGAGATATGTTATACATACAGCTAATTTCCAAACATAGCGGTGTCTGGTATTTTAAAGTTGACCTGTCCACTAGTAAGACTTCTAACGGTTCTAACGACGAAGACAAATGCAATTATAGGCCATTGCATTGTTATCCTAGTAGAATCTGTAGCCGAATTTGGATATAAACATTTCAAATAATTATGAATTATTTTGAAAGTTGTCATAGAAAGGGTCCACAATATGCCGCAGGTGGAGTCTGAAAAATCAAGTAGATATTGCCGTTATATACGCGGACAATTTCAGATATATCTGTTTCAATTCACGCAGTTCTTTTTCTTTAGGGGTCCAACACTTATAGAGCATTACTAAACTATTTTGAACCCCAAATCTTTCCTCAACCCATACCTAACCGTAACACTCGCCCTTACCATAAAACCTAACCCTAACCTAGAATTTCCTCTATAAACCTAACAATTACCATGAATGAACCCTACCTCTAAAGTATAGGGACCCTTAAAGTAAAAGAAGGCCCAACTTTCCCTGAAAGAACATCTGTAATTATTGGACATTATTTCATAAAAAAACCCATCACGGTTTACAGGACAGTCTTTTGAAAAATCAAAAAGCAATTGTCCCAAGCGCTTCCGTATTGTATGTATGCCAAGACAATATTTGGAAAGAAATACGCTCGTTTTAACCGAAGAAGACAATCAAAATATTTTGGAAATGTGTTAATTTTATGTCATCTGCTTCATTAACATATTCATTTGACATTTTTATTGTGTCAAGGCTTCGTAATGTGTCACGGCACAGGATGAGAGCACTACATCCGGTGCCGTGACATTACTTTAGTGTCATGTGATTTTCTCGAGTAAATAAAATTGAGAATGGAAATGGGGAATGTATCAAAGAGACAACAACCCGACTATAGAAAAAACAACAGCCGAAGGTCACCAACAGGTCTTCAATTTCACGAGAAAATTCCCGCACCCGGAGGCGTCCTTCAGATGGCCCCTAAAAAAAATTAATTTTTCATTTCTCTTAAATATCACAAACAATGAACTCATTGTTTAATACAAGATTCATCTAACGCGAGAAAAAAGATAAATTACGCGTCATACATTTCTAAATCACTTCTCTTAATATCAATTTGAGAAATAAAATAAAATTAAAAAAATCTTGAATGTAATAGATATTATTGCTTTGGACAATATTGGATCAATAGAGAGAAAATCACATGAAACTTAAGTACATCTTTACTTAAACTGTATTCTAAGGAACGGAAAATAATTTCGTTGAGAAATAAAGAATGCGCCAAATGAAAACAATTAAATTAGATATCATCAACGACAAACACAGATAAATGAGAGAGAGAGAGAGAAAATAAATACAAAACAAATACAGAACAAAGTAAAACATAAAATATGAATTGAGAATTGAAACGGGGTATGTCAACAACCCGACGAATTAAAGAGAAGACAGCAGCCGAAGGCCACCAATGCAGCGAGAAATTCCCGCACCCGGAGGCGAGCCTTTTATAACCACCCCATTCCCCAAAAATCAAACTTGACAATCAAATACTGTCATTGTAGAATTTTGATAGATATTAAAGTCTTACAATCATTGAAAATACACAAAAGTTAATTTGTTAAACTACTTTAAGGTTGATATAAAAAACATTATACCGGACCTCCCTACAACCATATTTAAAGTTAAAATAAAAAGATCAAGTATTAAAACAATCTAAAATTGTAAAGCGTTTCTTCTCTTCAGTACGATTTTCATAATAAAAAAAAATCTTGTTTTTTTTTTCAACCGGTAAACATTATTTTAAAACAAATTGTGCATGAATGCATATATACGCGTGGATTTGAATGTAGCGTAAATCCCACAATTTCCGTCCTTTTCACAAAACATCATACGCAATTATCTTATATTTCCTTTGTCTAGAGGTCACCTGGCATACACCCATATCTCCTTTCATTAACTGAAAACCTAGTGTTTAACGAATATACCTGACGTCAATATTACAAAACGTCTATATATAATATGATTTTGACGTTAATATACGACGTTACCAAAAGTGACACCAACATCGAGCGTAACTAACTTCTACTTCTAATGTTCTAAAAACCTTAACTGCAGACTGTCCGTAATATAATAAGGAAGAAAAACAAAGTTCATTTATAAGTAAAATACATATACACAGGTACAAAATTTTAACAAAATATTCTTTTAGATACAATACATTTTGTTCTAGCTTTTGATCATAAACAAGCTTCTGTCCAAGCTTGGTACAGGTCCAAAAAAGTTTAAGAAAGTAAATAAAATTTCAAAACTTTAACGACAGAGTGAATGTAATGGTTCCTGGCAGAAAAACTAAGTCCTTTTTAAAAGTAAAATATGAAAAAAATGGAATTTTATTTTTCCAAAATTTACTTCTGGATACTATCTTATGATCATAAACAAACTTCTGTCCAAGTTTGGTACAGTATAGTTTAAGAAATTTATTAAAATTTCAAAAACTTTAACCACAGAGTGAATGTAATGTTTCCTGGCAGAAAAAATAAGTCCATTTAAAAGTAAAATATGAAAAAAATGGAATTTTATTTTTCCAAAATTTACTTCTGGATACTAGTTTATGATCAAAAACAAACTTATGTCCAAGTTTGGTACAGTATAGTTTAAGAATTTTTTTAAATTTCAAAAACTTTAACCACAGAGTGAATGTAATGTTTCCTGGCAGAAAAACTAAGTCCATTTATAAGTAAAATACGGAAAAAATGGAATTTTATTTTTACAAAATTTACTTCTGCATACTATCTTATGAATATAAAAAAGCTTCTGTCCAAATTTGGTAGAAATCCAGTTTAGTTTAAGAAAGTAATTAAAAATTCAAAAACTTTAACCACAGAGTGAATATGTGTGGACGCCGATGACACCGACGCAGACGCCGACGGAATGTAATATCGTTATGTCTCGCTTTTTCGACTAAAGTCGAAGGCTCGACAAAAATTGCCTGAAGTAAAACTATGGTTTAAGTATTACGGAATACAGAAACGAAAACCCCCACTTTGAGACCATTATACGAGTAGCCTAAAGCAACGCTATTTTGTCCCAAAAATATCATAATAAAACACATAATCATAGCCAATAGTTTATTCTTAACCCAGACCAGAAAACATGCCTTTAAACATGCCCACTCACAAACAAAATATATTAAAAGCAATTTTTTTTTTACACTTTTTTATTTTTATTTTGTTTTAGAATATAAATTTGACTTGAATTTATATGAGTATATTAAATATACATGTACATGTATATACCAATCTAAGTTAGTTTATATCTAGTTTCTCGTCTTACTTTACAAAAGGCCAGTAGAACTACTTTGATAGATCAGGTTGACTGATAAGCTGTCTATATAAAGTAATGGGACAATGCATGGAATGAAGACATCACCAAATCACCGTATGCAATATTTAAAAAAACATCCTGAGCTTACCATATAGTCATCAACTAACAACCAACACGGTGTGAGCTCTGGTTTCCACGAATTTATAGATTATAGATCGGTTACAAGTCCAACACGCAAGTTACGTAAAGGAAAGCTCTCTCGCAACAATACACCGGAATGACTTCACGGTCATCTGCTGTAAAAGGGACAAAAAAGTACAGACCCGAGAGTAATCGCAGTTACTGACAGCTAGTTCAAGGACAATAAAAACAAATACAAAAATCATAAATTAAATCTAAGACAAAAATGTCAATCAGTGCAAATCCAAATCCAGTGGATTTAGTATAAAGACGTTATTAACAATAAATGAAAAACACGACCTTATGCAATGCCAAAGCATAGGTAACAACACATTGTAGTATTTTGATGTGTAAAACAATAATATTTAATATGGTTTTAAGTTACAGATAACAAAATTACTATTTATACCAATGAGAACAATATTCAAAAATATTTTTACAGTGTTTGATTGGTATTGAAAGGACTGCTAAGTTTGCTGCCCCATTCTTTTTTAATTGGCATGCATACACTTTCTTTTACATATTTATTGATTAATACTATATTGCAGAAGTAGTGGCAATATATCTTTAAGTGAAACATGTTGTTTGTGACCTTAGGGAAATTTATTTGGATATGCCGATTATGGTCTCATTGAGATTTACCAGACCTTCCTTCAATTTCAGCACATTTTTTACGTTCCATTTATGGACTTATAAATTATGCTGTTCGTTCTGTGCGTCCGTTCGTTCTACCGTTTATCCGTCTGTTTCGCTTCAGGTTAAAGTTTTTTGATAAAGGTAGTTTTTGATGAAGTTACAGTCTAATCAATTGAAACACAGCACACATATTCCTTATTACAAATTGTGACTTGGATGGAGAGTTGTCTCATTGGCACTCATAACACACCTTCTTATATCTATATAATCTTTTGATCGGTTTAATTGGGGTCTTCAGCTGGCATGTCAGTTACTGCTAGTAGTTTAATTTATGAATCAGTTTCATTTTGCGTAGTTGTTTGTTGGTACCTATTCCGACATCGGACTAGGATTTCTTTTAAACTGAGTGTTTCTGTGCAATTGCTGTGTGTTTGTTTATTCTACATTGGCTAGCTACAGTTGTATAGTTGTATAGTTGTATAGTAGGAAGATTTAGATCTCACAAAGTATGTTTAACCCCGCCTCAATTTTTGCGCCTGTCCCAAGTCAGGAGACTCTGACCTGTGTTAGTTATTTTATGGTGTTTTCATTCTCAGTTGTATTAATTGAATAATTGATTGATTGATTGATTGATTGATTGATTGATTGATTGATTGATTGATTGATTGATTTGCTCATTGTACTACAAATAAAAGTCCTGATCATTTGACCAATAAAACTCTACATTTACTTTTGCCTTAGAATTAAATTAAAATAAACCAAAAAAACTCAACCTTTTTTAATGTATGTAACTTCTTTGACATTTGAATTCGACATTGTTTTTACAAACTACCATTATAGATTTCCAGGAAATGTTCTGCATAAAACCCGTTGGGAAAGCCTATTGACCCAATTTTCCAAACATTTATTGTAGCCCAATAATTTTGCAAGGTGTTGCAACATGTAGTGTAAAGACTTTACAGCCGATTCAGTGAGTGTGTAGGCAAATGTGATATTCTTGGTCAAATTGCTTGCTAGCTGTATGGTGAAGTCAATATTAGGTTAGGTAAACTACCCTCCATTAAGAGTAGACTGGTTCGACATATAACCAATCAAACTGTCTGTAGGACTAGGCTAATTCCACACAAGGATAGTATACCTTACCTAAAAATGACTTCACGGTTTAACAAGAAAGGTAAAAAATGATATTACTTTTGTCTTCACATTCAATGCAATCGGCTGTAATGAAAATGCGGAGTTTGTAAGACTAGGCTCAAGCAGCCCGTCGGCAGCATCAAGCTTTCAAATATATATAAGCATAAATTTTGCATAAGACTCAAGCGTACTTCAAAAAAAGACACCATTTAATGATTTTTTTAAAATTTCATTTATGGTTCATTAGTCATATACAGGCAATAGAAACCGCTTTCAATATACTAGTATTATACAATGTGCAGCACGCTTTACATTTTAAAGAGTCAACAATTGTGTGTGTTTATAGAATTGTAAATAGTTATGATTATTTTTAAATGATGACAAATTGCTCTATTCTGTGAAATACAAAGCTTTTGGAAATTCCATATTCTCGGCATCCTGTAAAATAGTTCATGAACAGTAATAATTGTTCTGCATTAGAAGAAAAGAAAGTTGCACTCTTGCTTTTAACTTGTTTAGGCCACACAAAACTGATTTTACAAAACATTCTACCCCGGAACTAGTTGATTCGCTTAATTATGACTAGACCAAAGGTTTATATTTTGTATTCAAAGTATGGTGGACAAGAAAATTATTATTTGGATTAAAAAAAATAATCCTAGCTATACCCAAATTTTTAATTCTGATCAAGTAGGCCCTATATCTCTAGCTTACGTTTTCGCCTAGTGCAGATAAAAGTATTGCCGCAGAATTGCTTTTATCAACTATCCGGTAAGGGTAGGGTTGAGTTGAGACCTACTTTAGAAGAAAAAAAACTAAGCAGAACAACACCCTGGATTTGTTCTACTGTAAACCTCTGCTGTCAAGCATAGTGCGGACAATTTTTGCAACCTTGATTTTTTTTTCATTCGATTTTCATTCGATTTACACATTGTGCGGACAAAAGTATGGCCGTTGAAATGTGTTTGATCATATTTTCGGTAATGGTAAGGTAGGGTGGTTAGCTGAAGTCCACTTGAAAAAAAGAGGCCTCCAATGTGGTTTTATGAAAAACAATTACCCGCAAATTTATGGTAGTTTGCAAACAAAATATATTTTTTTTGTTATAATGTGATATGTAATATGTTGGCAAATAATGAAAGCTCGTATCTTAATTAATAGACATCGAAATAAAGAGAAATGGTATGATAACTAATACAAATCTCCCAGAGACAAACTTACATTGATTAAGGCAACTACATGTAGTATGATGGTCTGGATTAAGGGTTCTTAATTTCTGTATTCTTTGATATTTTAGGCCATTTTTCTCTATTCTCTATACTTTTTGACAATTGTTCTCTTCTCTTTTTATTTTAACACCATTATTCTAGCTTTTTTTATTTATTTCTTGGTCCATTGTCTCTATTATTTATATTTTTTGTCAACTATTCTCAATTACATAATTCCCCATCAACGCCCTCTAGTTCAGGTCACCATATATATATAGCCTTCACAAACAAGCAAAACAAAAACCCTATAGGCTCCGAATTCCAAAATAATTGAATGCTTGTCCAGTTCCAAAATAATTGTATGCTTGTCCAGGTTTGAAATTTGTTTTTTAATCAATCTATCAAGAAAAACACATTATCGTCCTCGATGTTCACGGTACTGAAAATACTGGCAGATGGACGTTGGTCATCAATTCTAATAATCTTAGATCGACATTTCTAAACTTAAAAGTAAAGTTCACGCTCCCGATTCCAGATTGTTAAAGACATTTGATCTGACAACCGCTGTGCATGTATACTTTAATGACCAGGCTAGTTTTCTCGTCAGTTTTAAAAAGTAATTACCTCCCTTATAAGTGTCATGTTGTAACAAATCTATTTATTTGTACCATCTTTATGTATCGTAATATTATATTGTACAATTTAAATTTGTGATTCGTTTAATATTCAAAAAATGATAATTTATTATTTATCAAAGGTATAAACAAGGTAATTTGAAAGTCTTTGATTACTTTATCACCGTATTTCAATTCAGAAGTCATGCGGTTTACTACCTCTACATTATGTTTACTTCAACTGGAGTGTTTACATTGCCCTACATTGGGAGAACATCATGCTCTTTAAAATTAAGTTTCATTTTCAATTGGTTTTAGAGAAGTGAAAAACAAAAATTGAAAACACTTTCGCTATCCTTTTAGGTTTTAGAAAAATAAAAAAAGAAAAACGAAAACACTTGTTTTTCATTTTGGTTTTCGAGAAACCAAAAACGAACAATGAAAACATTCTCGTTTTTTGTTTTATGTTTTTGATAATCAAATGTTGAAAACGAATGTTGAAGGTTGAAAACGAATGTTGAAAGGTGAAAATCGAATGTTGAATATGAATGTTGAAAACGAATATTGAATGTTGAAAGTTGAAAATTTAATGTTGAAAACGAATGTTGAAAGTTGAAAAGGAATGTTGAATGTTGAAATCGAATGTTGAAAGTTGAAAATCGAATGTTGAAAACGAATGTTGAATGTTGAAAACGAATGTTGAAAGTTGAAAATCGAATGTTGAAAACGAATGTTGAATGTTGAAAACGAATGTTGAATGTTAAAATCGAATGTTGAAGGTTGAAATCGAAGGTTGAAATCGAATGTTGAAAGTTGAAAACGAATGTTGAACGTTGAAAACGAATGTTGAATGTTGAAATCGAATGTTGAAAGTTGAAAATCGAATGTTGAAAACGAATGTTGAATGTTGAAAACGAATGTTGAATGATGAAAGTTGCAAATCGAATGTTGAAAACGAATGTTGAATGTTGAAAACGAATGTTGAATGTGGAAATCGAATGTTGAAAGTTGAAAATCGAATGTTGAAAACGAATGTTGAATGTTGAAAACGAATGTTGAATGTTGAAATCGAATGTTGAAAGTTGAAAATCGAATGTTGAAAACGAATGATGAATGTTGAAAATCGAATGTTGAAAACGAATGTTGAAAACGAATGTTGAATGTTGAAAATCGAATGTTGAAAACGAATGTTGAATGTTGAAAATCGAATGTTGAAAACGAATGTTGAATGTTGAAAATCGAATGTTGAAAGTTGAAAATCGAATGTTGAAAACGAATGGTGAATGTTAAAAACAAATGTTGAATGTTGAAAACGAATGTTGAATGTTGAAAACGAATGTTGAATGTTGAAATCGGATGTTGAAGGTTGAAATCGAATGTTGAAAGTTGAAAATCGAATGTTGAAAACGAATGTTGAACGTTGAACACGAATGTTGAATGTTGAAATCGAATGTTGAAAGACGAAAATCGAATGTTGAAAACGAATGTTGAATGTTGAAAACGAATGTTGAAAGTTGAAAATCGAATGTTGAAAACGAATGTTGAATGTTGAAAACGAATGTTGAATGTTGAAAACGAATGTTGAATGTTGAAAACGAATGTTAAAGGTTGAAATCGAATTTTGAAAGTTGAAAATCGAATGTTGAAAACGAATGTTGAACGTTGAAAACGAATGTTGAATGTTGAAATCGAATGTTGAAAGTTTAAAATCGAATGTTGAAAACGAATGTTGAATGTTGAAATCGAATGTTGAATGATGAAAGTTGCAAATCGAATGTTGAATGTTGAAAACGAATGTTGAATGTGGAAATCGAATGTTGAAAGTTGAAAATCGAATGTTGAAAACGAATGTTGAATGTTGAAAACGAATGTTGAATGTTGAAATCGAATGTTGAATGTTGAAATCGAATATTGAAAGTTGAAAATCGAATGTTGAAAGCGAATGTTGAATGTTGGAATCGAATGTTGAATGAGAAAAAAAAAAAAAAAAAAAAAATTGAATGTTGAATGTTGAATGTTGAAAACGAAAATTGAATGTTGAAATCGAATGTTGAATGTTAAAAATGGATATGAGAAAAAAAAAAAAAAAAAAAAAAAAAAATTTGAATGTTGAATGTTGAATATTGAAATCGAATCTTGAATGTTGAAATCGAATGTTGAATGTTGAAAATGATACGAGAAAAAAAAAAAAAAAAAAAAAAAAAAAATTTGAATGTTGAATGTTGAATGTTGAAAACGAATGTTGAATGTTGAAATCGAATGTTGAATGTTGAAAATGGATATGAGAAAAAAAAGAAACAAAAAAAAGAAACAAAAAAAAATTTGAATGTTGAATGTTGAATATTGAAATCGAATGTTGAATGTTGAAATCGAATGTTGAATGTTGAAGATGATACGAGAAAAAAAAAAAAATTTGAATGTTGAATGTTGAAAGTTGAAAACGAATGTTGAATGTTGAAATCGAATGTTGAATGTTGAAAATGGATATGAGAAAAAAAAAAAAAAAAAAAAAAAAAAAAAAAAAAAAAATTGAATGTTGAATGTTGAATATTGAAATCGAATCGAATGTTGAATATTGAAATCGAATGTTGAATGTTGAAATCGAAAATTGAATGTTGAAAATGGATACGAGAAAAAAAAATAAAAAAAAAAAAAAAAAATTTGAATGTTGAATGTTGAATGTTGAAAACGAATGTTGAATGTTGAAATCGAATGTTGAATGTTGAAAATGGATATGAGAAAAAAAAAAAAAAAAAAAAAAAAAAAAAAAAAAAATGAATGTTGAATGTTGAATATTGAAATCGAATGTTGAATGTTGAAATCGAATGTTGAATGTTGAAAATGGATACGAGAAAAAAAAAAAAAAAAAAAAAAAAAATTGAATGTTGAATGTTGAATGTTGAATATTGAACCAACTTGACATCCGTAAAAGTGAAAAAGTATATTTAAACAAAACGCATTTGACTCACAGGTCGAACAACTGATGTTCTTTAACCCTGCTGACTGCCATTGGCGATTGCCAAAAAAAAAATGATCACAAGATGTTACAAAATGGATTTAATATAAATTTAATACTAAACAGAAAAGAAAAAAAATTGTGGCCACAAACATTGTCGAAATCCGGATATTGACACCGTATGTTTGTGGCATTACATCGTGGCCACAAGTTATTTTTTTTTATTTTCTCAAAAATCATACATGTTTGTCTTAAAGTATAGATTCTAGGTACTGATGCTGTTTGCATCTTAATTACTTGTTTTGTTTTGTACTTGTATATTTTAACCTTTACTGTTCAGTTAATTTTTGATTATATACATATGACGTTGATCAAAACGTATACATCTCGCCTATGTGTTACTGTGCTACGGTATTTTTCATTTGTTGTCGTTCTTTTTTGGATATGTTCTTTGGCCTTATGCCATTTTGTACAAACTGTATGTCTGTGTTAATTATGACAGTTTTTTGGTTTGTGGTGATATAGATTATATTACAATTTTCCCGCTGTACCCCAATTTTTCACGTTTTTACCTTAAATATGTGTTATGTCTGTTTGGTTTGGTCACACATAATATTGTTGTCTATATAATGGTTTTCTGTGCAACCGTCATACAACTATGTGATTCAACTTGTCATGTAACCATGTTTAAACCACTATTTTCTACATAAGAAAAATACTGTACCAAGTCAGGAATATGACATATGTTTTCCATTAATCGTAAGATGAGATTTAGCTTTTGATTTTGTCATGATAAAAAAAGGAGTCTCCGTTTCAAATTTCTCTTGCAGTTCGATACGTTATTGTTTATCTTGATATAGGAAGATGTGGTGTGAGTGCCAATGAGACAACTCTCCATCCAAATAACAATTTAAAAATTAAACCATTATAGGTTAAAGTACGGCCTTCAACACGGAGCCTTGGCTCACACCGCACAACAAGCTATAAAGGGCCCCAAAATTACTAGTGTAAAACCATTCAAACGGGAAAACCAACGGTCTAATCTATATAAACAAAACGAGAAACGAGAAACACGTATATATTACATAAACAAACGACAACTACTGTACATCAGATTCCTGACTTAGGACAGGTGCAAACATTTGCAGCGAGATTAAACGTTTTAATGGGCCCAAACCTTCTCCCTTTTTCTGAAACAATAGCATAACATCACAACATACGATAAAATATCAATTAGCTTACCTTTTTTAAAACACAGAGAGATTTTATGTGTCTCTTTTTTATAAATGCAATCAATTGTTATAATAAAATTTTGTCTCTTTGGAATTGGGTCACATTGCAATGCTGCAAAAAACAACCCTACTTCAGAGAAAGGATCATTGCGAATCATTTAATACTGTGAATTCATTAAAACTCGTTGCACGCCACTTTTCATGGATTCCAAGGGTACAGATTAAACACGTGCACGAATTAAAATGTTGACCAAAATGCAAAGTTTCCATTGGCTTGTATGTAGGCTTGGCACAACCCCGAAATTAGATAGCCACTAAAGTGTCAGTTTTCCTTTTTTATTTGTTTTTGTAATATTGTTCCAGTATTCTAGTTGGAAGGGCATATCTATTATTGTATTCAACCCTCTGAAATGACTAAAAGAAGCATGTAATTCTAATAATTATATGTACATGTTTTAGCTAGAATCATAAAAACATACGTTTTTCTATAAAGTTTTTCTTTTTTTTACCTCAGTCTGCACTTCATAAAAAAAATAAATCATGAATACTTTTAATAGTCAAATCAGAAAAGACGTGAGTCTGCATTTGACAAAATAGTTTATTCCACTGCATGATGGTTTTGATAGCGAAATCAATATTTGATTAGTTTAAACTATCACACGTGATGTCGAACAAAACTTCATATTATCCTCCGAGTATCATATTTCCCTCTGAACGTCGGGATTTCCTTGTGCGACGTAACCGTGGTTAATATTTAAATAAAATATTTTGATAGGGTTTGTTTTAATAACTATTTCATATCTAAAAACAAATAGAAAAGAGTAAATGAATAATTAGCTTTAAATCGGTCCTGTTTATCATTGTGTTTGTTGTGTTTAGTTATAAAACAAAACGGATTAGAAAACGTTTATGTGAAATTTATATTCAGAAGTAAAAAAAGTATAGGCAGTGGAATAAAACATTCATATCCCTTGGCTTCGTGAGATATAAAGATTTGGTCACCCTCGAAAACTTATATTTCCCTCGGACGATGTCCTCGTGAAATATGAATTTTCTTGGGTGAACAAAAAAATAATATAAAAATATGTATATTCTTGCTTTCCATGATAGTTTTGGTCAAGAAGGTTTGTCCTGCTCCTCATATTTTAATCGTTTTAACCTTTTTATACAATTGTTCATTTATCATTAAGGATGTACACCTTGATGCACTAAACATGTCCCATAATTACGATTAACCTTTAGGGGCGAGAATTTGAATAATTCTTCTTTATGATAAATCGTCTTGAGATGATCCAAATATATTTCTATTGTTATCGCTTGAACTATGTCGTATTAATGCTATGATGAGGGTGAGGGGTATTATTTACATCTTGTTATTAGTTCATTTATCACATTTTATCCTTTTAATGTAAAAAATGAACGAATGATTTAGGTTTAACTCACTAAGGCGTAAAATACTGTCATTTTCATTTATGTTTGCTGTGATTTCTAATTGAGCGTTGGTCTATGGACTCTGGACACTTGTCATATTGCATATATGTATGCACCTCTCTATGGTTGAAGACTGCATATAATCTTTAGGTATGCGTGGGTTAATTTTATCGTTGGTTTGTTATCCCATTGACGTTTATCTACTTTTATTCATATTTGAACTTACTGAATAAACTTACCAGCATGCCAATTTCTGTTAAAGCCATATTTGGTATAAAGAAAAACTGGGAAGACTCCTTTCTTCTCCCATGCACAGTATTGTTCTTTCCCACATACAACAAACCACCCACCATCCGTAGCACAACTACCGTATTTACGATTGATGAAAAATTGTCTGTCAACACCCCTGTAAAATTCACATTTTCAGGAATTAATTTTACAGAAATAGTTCTGAATATCTTTGATGCAAACACGAAATTGTGTAAAATAAAACAAAAGTCGAAGAAAATGCGTCTATTTAACATTATCTACATTGATGAAACGGTACACTGTGAATAATGTACACGTATAAGTTGTTTCACGGAGAATGACGTTCACAGTGATATGTCACAATAAATTAAAAAAAAAGTCCGGATGTTAAAATGTATCACTCATAAAAATACGGATAAAACTGTACCACTTTTACTATTTAGTTTTGAAAAAAGATAAATCCTAGAATGAAAAATGTTCATATGCACTACTATTGTTTGCAAAAGTCAAAATAGAGGGCTGTGTGGCAGATTTTCAACCTTTACATGCCCCGAACTTCTACTAGTTGAAACTAACACTAATAAATTGGTTCAGATTAAAGTATCAGCGTCTTAGAGTCTTTATAAATAAAATAACCCAGGATACTTTTTCACGATACATATCATAACGATATATAGAGAATAATACATGGCAAAATCCGCATCATATGTCGTATCATCCCGAGACATCAATATCAGCCCGAGGGCCTTTAGGCCCGAGGGATGATATTGGTCGAGGGTGATACGGCATGTGATACGGATTTTGCCATGTATTATACGCTTTATCATATATTTCAACAGAAGAGTTTTATATTATATGAACTGTTTTCTGATCCATAGCACTGGGTTACCTTCAATTCTGCTTTTGTCTTGTTTCAAAGCTTTAAAATAACTGCTCAATTATTTATACGAAGCACCTAGGTTACCTTACAATCTGTTGTTTTTAATATATTTTGATTTATTATTGTATAATTTTGAGTGTTTTGTATTTTTTATAGTTGCATTTAGTGTGCCAAAAAATTTGTTGTAAAAACTTGATGTTCGTGACTTCACATACACTATGAAAACTTGATGTTCGTGACGTTACATACCAAACAATGACGTCATTAAAAAAATTGACCTTTTTTTATAAAAAAAAAATCTTCAGCAAAAAAAAACAAAAAAAAACTGAATTTAGTTTAAAAAAAAAAAGAAAAAAAAAGGCATGCGATACGGTTTTTACCATGCGATACGGGGTATGCGATACGGGTTTAGCCATGCGATACGGGGTATGCGATACAGGGTAGGTGATACAGACTGGAAAAAGAACCTTTATTAGATATACAAAATAGCTGTATTTTGTACTAAATATATGATAAAAATAAATACACACGTTTCGGTTGAAAAAACAAAAATATATTTATTTTCACACGTATATTTAAAGTTTTCAGTATCATTTAAAAAAGGTGTTTTTACTGACTTTTACTGAAATTGACTTTCAGCTCAACTTTAATTGAAACGATATCAGTTGTAAAAAAACCTTATTTGCATATCCTATCACAATTGAGTGAAAAGCTTCATGTTATAAAACAGAGAATAGTTATTAACACGAAACTAAAACTGAATACGGTATCAATATTTTAAGGAAAACATTTCCTACCTTACCAGTCGCCCTTTATGTCGAAGAACATAATTGAAGAATTTGTTGTCAGATCGTCAAAACTGCTATTCAGTAGGTTCTCTTTCCTGAACCAATTCATGTTATTGGTGTTCTCACCATTGAATATCATCAATACAACTGCTGTGTTATTCTTAAACAGTTCAACTTTTACCTAAATAAAGCAAAAAGCACAATATGTAAATTCGACAAAAGAGTTTAGATGTCACGACATATATGACATTTACTTTTTTAAACTGATACTCCACCTGATGTTATTCTGTAGACAAATTCTTCGGATTGTGTATGTTTATATGTACCATCAATAAAAGAGACAAACGCTAATAAAAAAAATCATGTAGGATAATTTTTTAACGAAAACTGCTCTGTTCTATTTCCAGTTTGATTTACAATGATACAGACTAATTGTAAGTTTCATGGTTCACCCTGCTTATATGTTGAGCGAATGCTTTAAGGTAAGGATGAATGGAAACAACAGTTTTAAAAATTTAATCCTTCTAAAGTTTTTTCAACCTCAAATTTCATTTTATGGTCCTCTACTGGATCCGCTTTTTAACCATTCTATCATAAACTAAGACTGCTCTGTTCAGTGAAAAGTTTTTACTTATTGAATTGAAATGTGAACACATTCCAATCTGTTGGCAGCCGTGAATATTCTCACGTTGCACTTTTACCTATATCTAAGGGTACCCATATATCCGGTGGTGCGATACATAGAGAATAATACATGGCAAAATCCGTATCGCATGCTGTATCACCACGAGAAACCAAAATCAGTCCCGAGGGCTGATATTGGTCGAGTGGTGATACAGCATGCGATACGGATTTTGCCATTTATTATTCTGTTTATCATATATTTGAATGAAATAAGCTTTACATATGGTATATCTAAAGTCCGTGATTAATATAAGTAAGTAAGTAAGTAAGTAAGTAAATTATTTATTATAGTGACATGTGTAAATATGTACAGATTATAAATATACAATATATGATAAATATCAATACACCCGGCCCAATGGACCTAAAAGTCACCTCAAATGAAATTAAGTAATTTTAAAACAATATATCACGTTCTTCAAAATAACAAATTATTCATGAAATTATCTTTTTGTTGACGAAAGTTAACCTTTAATTGATTTTAAAATAAAAATATATAAATATTAAGCTATTTGTAAACAAAATTTCGTCTTTTAGAATATGCCTGTACAATGTATTTGGCTAGTTTTCGAGTATGGCTAATATTTAAAAAAATAAGTTTTTCATTAATGTTCATAGAAATAAAGGAAGAAGTTAACAAAAGTTCACCAAAAACATGTTCTCGTATATCAGAATAGAATGTACAGTCTAGTAAAAAATGAGTTTCAGTTTCTGACACGTCTGCAGTGCAAAATTTGCAAAGTCTTTCTTCTGGTCTTTCACCTATATATCGTCCTGTTTCTATCCTCAGAGGTAATATTCCACACCTGAATTGTGCTAAATGTGAGCGTTCGACTTTGGTTAAATTAAATTTTACATACTGTTCCTGATTAAAGGCAGATTTGAAAGTTACATAGGTACGAAGTTTTGGTACTTGTTGTATATTGTCATTCCATATGTTTGAATAAAGTCGCTGAATGTTCATTTCTACAGTTTTCAAATTAACAGCTGTTTTTGAATCAAAATAATGTTCTAGATGAAGTTTACAGAAAATGTCCTTCAATTCGCTACACCAATTGTCGGTGCATCGGTTATAGTCTGCATTAAAAGCGATCTTCGTTATGCGATCATCTTCAAAATTGACTAGTCTGTTCCAATACCTCACCATGTTTGTCCATCTTCGAAACTGGCTAGGGACCCATCCAACATCACCATGTAAGGCGAGAGTAGGCGCAAAACGGTGAACACCAAGAACATATCGTATTGTACGGTTTTGAATATTGTCTATTGTTTGAAATTTTCGGTATCCCCAGACACTTGAGGCGTAATCTAAGATTGGAACTACACACGAGTAATACAGTTTTTCGTAGGCATTGAATCCGAAGTCTTTATTGTTGTGAATTTTAGATATGATTGTTCCTAGTGCTCTTCCACCGCCTTTCGACAAATTTTCGACATTGGTTTTGAAATTTCCGTTATGACTGAATGTAATCCCTAAATATTTGTAATTTTCAACCTTCTCCAATTTGTTTTTACCAATTGTAAATTCGAAATTAGTTTCTTTGGTTTTTGGTTTTCTGAAATGAATACACTTGGATTTATCTATATTGATTAACACCCTCCAACGTTTACACCATTGGTGAATATATGTTAATCGACCGAAAATATGTGAGAATATGTAAATTTCAGCTGACTTTTTTTCTATGAATTTCCTTATTTACTTATCTCAATCGTCACATGATAGTCGTAACAAAATTCGGGATCAATTATACTGATATACAACAAAACATGTTCAATAGCCCTAATAAACTGCCAAAATAATATATTTTAAACCTTTATGTACATTCACAAACGATACTATCAAACCTGCGAATTTTTGAAAACTTCCAACTATCAGCTGTAGAATACAACACATCTTCCCAATATTTGTTTTCAAGTTAAACCAAGTTCCACTGTGAACTTTATTTTATTTCTGCAATATCATTTGAATGCATTAGGGCGTGGATGAGGGTCCTTCATTTCTGATTTTTTTCTGATTTTTAGGACATTTTCTCTATTCTTTATAAATTTCGCCTGTTATTAATATTTTTGTTTAAGCAACCTTTTCTTCATTTTTCTGGTCTGTTTTTTCTATCATGTATTAATTAGCCAATTTTGCCTTTATTCTCTATTCTATTTACCCTATCCTGATCTTCATACATAAATGTGGACAACAATGTTACCAAATATCATCTATTCAAAGATTATGGTCAGACAGAGGGATTCCTATGTATGTCTGTATATGAACTACACATTTCGACATGGTACTAATTATGCTGCACTTATTAAAATATGCACCGGTATGCATACTTAATTGATTTCTATAGTTAGTGCTTGAAGCTAAAATGTGTTTTTTTCAAGGGAAACCAAAACTAATAAATAATTTTTAATATAACACCTTTTTTTATTTGATAACAAAACAAATCATATAACAACAAAATTTAAGCAATTACATGTAATGTACATTTACTATGTAGTATCAAACAATATACTAGAAAAAGAAAATGGGTCTAATTGATGATTTTGTAATGTCAGAGTTCTATTCTGAATCTGAGTCATAAATCACCCATTTTCTCTTGCAAATATTTGGTTTCTTATTTTACTTCTGTCCCTCATTTGGATGCATGTAATTTATGATTAAGTTACCTTTGATATTTGCATTGTTCAGAATAGATGGAAGAGAACATTGCTGTCTATAACTTTGACCAATATCTATTTTTTGGAAAAGTTTTAACATCAGCAGTAGTGCTAGAAATTGTTTCAATTGGAACTTCTGGAGTAATGGTTGTAGTATTTGTATTGCTATTTATTTGTACTATTTCATAGTTAGCAATGTTATATAATGCAGTTTCAACGACTCTCTGAGAAGCGCAAAATAACAGCTAATCTTCATTATCATTTGTTATAAAATTATCTTCAAAACAAGTTATTGTACTGTCTACAGAAACTGTCTTGTTAAAAATTTGCAAGAACAGACGACATTTCTCTCTGTTGATTGATTGATGCCTTCGAAAAATTATTAATTGATGCCAAACTTTTGTGACCTGAATGATGCTGTACCATTGTATCCTGGACTCCATTGTTTATCAAAGTTGTTACTCCAGTCTTTCTAGCACTATGGTTGACTTTTCTTCCCTCTATCCCACCTTCCTCTGCCATCGTCTTAACAATTTTACAAATTGTGTTTTTACCCATTGCCATATTTTTGAACCATTCACCGCTTGAAGCCTTGTTATTTATTCCCACATAAAACTTTTCTTCATCACCTTTCATATTTACAGGTCGCTTTTGAGCATACAAGTACATCTGCATGGGACATCTTTGATTTCCTGAAAAAGATTTTTTTTAATTACAATTGATATACTAGGAGGAGGTGGTTTTAATAGTATATCCAATTCCTTTTATATTAGAAAACTATAGCAGTTATATTACAAAAGTATCGCATTCATAAATTTTTTATATTAAAAAATCATCGCTATGAAATAAGACAAATGTCGCATTGATATTTTGAAATATAGCTGTATCTTTGACTTATAGGTGATTTTGGCTTAACTAACAATTTAATTCATCCCATTTGCATTCCACTGAATTTGCTACAAGATATTAATAGAATGTGTACAACTTCAAATGATAATCGTGCATTTATATTTCATTTATTCAACAATTCAATTTTCTCGTTTAAATACACCTTGCTTATTATTACATAAAATAATTCATGGAAATTATACACCAGATGTATGTCGTGATAAATGTCACCCTGTTTTGAGAAAAGAGTCATTACTTTATGTCGAGAAATCTGCCTTTCTTCGTACAAATGCTAACAGACGTCTGAAATTTCCCACAATTCAACTCGTTGATATAAGACAATATCGCTCGTTGATATAAGAAAAGTTTTTTTTATCGAATCGCTTCTTCCATAGACCGCATAAATAATTGCGAAGACGTGTAAACACTCATTACTTCTTTATAGTGCAGGTTTTACGTGAGATATAATGGATGTCAAATTAATAAATACTAGACTAAGTACTAAGGTAGTATCTATATTATCAAGAACGGCCAACATATCAATAGGATGATTAATGGTGACTCACGAAGTCGTCTTTCTATTCTGTTATATCATGTAAATGTAAGTGAAGTTGTAGCCGCAGATACGGTTCGATTATTCCTGTCGTTTTTTGACTTTGTTAATCATGTCTTCGTCAAGTATACTCAAATCTCTGCAACTCCTTGATATATTGATTAGTTTACGATCCATTCGACAAACTTGGCAATATCATTACTTTAACTTGTCGCGGAATCCTGTATAATAAGTTAAATAACTGCATTATGCATTTCAACAATAATTTAAAAGTTTAAAAAAAAAGGCTTCTCTATCAAACATGCATAACAACTATTTCAAATGCATCATTCTAGTCCTTCAAACAGATTTTGAAGGCCGTACGGTGACCTATAGTTGTTAATGCCTGTGTCATTTTGGGTTTTTGTAGATAGTTGTCTCATTTGCAATCATATCACATCTTCTTTTTATATTTGAATATAATAATGGCATTTAATGCTTATAATTCATTTCATTGTTCTGTAATGAATACCTATAACATAGTATACAAAACAATAACCATACTCGTAAAACACATACAATTTCTAATAAAATAGATCAAAGTTATGCCGCTTTTTCCAAGGAATATCGCTTTAAACAACTCAACCCGTATGAACTTATTTTTTCACAACTTTTATAACAGGTTGAATAAGATTCAACGTGTATCTTATTTTTACTTAATTCAGTAAAGAACCCAAAATACACGTATATCGTATTAGGTCACTTGCTTATTGTGAAACATTTATCATACCCACTATCTTAACAGATGGTATGTAGACTAGTGGCATATTATAGTTATCAAATCTTCAATATTGAGAATCTATTTCTATTGGTCCATACAAACACTAATTTTAATAACATCAACCTTTTAAGCTTTCAATGCGTTCATTGACTTCATTTCACATCGTTATTTTAAATTTTACTCTTCTGTTGAAATCGTTCAGATTTTCCCCCAATGCCGTGTGGTTTTCACAAATGGACGACACATAATTTCTTACAATGTATTGAAATAGACCACTACTTATCGTGTATTGAAAAAAACACACCTACCAAATTCCATATTAAATATACATAGTCCCAAAAAGATAACAAAATAAGCTATCATTTTCTTAGAAAAATATAAAACGTAAGATACCGTAGATTTCGTGGGAGCAGTTGGAACACGAATTTAAATGTTAAACGAATGTCAAATTTTTATAGATTTGTACACAAACTTCGGAAAAACCACGAAATTAAATATTCCCGAACATGTAATCTTTCCTTAATCCACGAAAAATTGGTACTCACGAAAATAAGTGAATCCACAGTACATATGTATATTTAGATAAATAGTTCACCCCATATGAAATTTACTGACCTAATTCTATTGTTTAAAGGGATAATTCGCGATTTTTCTCTTTTCATCTTATTATGTTCATAATACCACAAAAAACATATTCACCAAGTTTTTTTTTTATATGAAATCTCATAAAGAAGAAAATTGAGAATTATTAATTTTATTTCTTGAAACTTCCTGACTTATGTGACGTAGTTTAAGTCTTTGATGCATGCCGGGAGTGAAAATATCTTATTTAAGTCTTGTTCGTTAACCATCTAATAACGCGATTCCAATTGTGAACTTTCCATTTCTAAGTAGCAACATTCCAGCAGCACCTGCATACGGGGTATATATCTCCCAATTGATACGATATTCCCGTGCTTGCATTTCCTATCATGATTTTCTTGATAGAGGGTTACTGCTCACAAGGAAGCTATTAAACCAAGAGTTCCAAATGGTGAAGTTGAAATCATTCCTTCGTAAATTTTACGGACGCCATCACGATTTGGTTGACCGTTATGGAATAACCGTTTCACAAATGATATCGGATATGTTCCTTACGTCGTAACTACAATCCCCTTCCCTTTCATGAATTTGACCTACCGAATTAGACTATTTACCGGATTTGTAATCACATAAGCAACACGACGGGTGCCACATGTGGAGCAGGATCTGCTTACCCTTCCGGAGCACCTGAGATCACCCCTAGTTTTTGGTGGGGTTCGTGTTGTTTATTCTTTAGTTTTCTATGTTGTGTCATGTGTACTATTGTTTTTCTGTTTGTCTTTTTCATTTTTAGCCATGGCGTTGTCAGTTTGTTTTAGATTTACGAGTTTGACTGTCCCTTAGGTATCTTTCGTCCCTCTTTTAAAGCGCATCGACGCCTTTTGGTGTAGCTATTAACCAACGAAAAATAAGTGATAGTCATGCAGCTTTTAAAATTAGATCGTGTTGATATTTTAAAACGAATTTTAATAATAAAATTAATTCATACAATAGAACATTTTATGATTTTTTTTCGACAAATACTTTAAACAAACATATTAAATTGACATGATCAATAGTGTATTAAAAATGCATGTTTGTATTCTGACCTTTTTGCTTCATTCCAGCAAACATTTTCACTTGCGATCATTACAATTGTTCCGACATGCATGTTATATGTTCGCAACTGGACGTACACTAATAATCCCTAAGGGATGTGAATATTTTCCAGGAAAACTATAGAGTATCAAAGTTTCAAATCTATTTCGGGATTTATTTTCTTTCTTGATATTCAATGACAGCAATTTAAAGAACAAACTGCTTGTCCGCTTTCGGGGTATTCTTGCCAGTTGAAACAAACTTATAATTACATTAAACAATAGGGAAAGATGACATTAAATTCGTTCTGGTTTTTTTTATACATCGTTGGTCAAATAGCTAAAGTATTATATATAGTTGGGCCCGATATAGATACGGTGTGAGACGAAGACTATTTTGTTAAGGACATTCCCGATTATGTATAAATTTTGTTGATGTTTTTCACACTTGAAAAGCATATATGTTCGTAAATTACTAAGAAGTAAAATCACAAAAATACTGCACTCCGAGGTAAATTCAAAACATAAAGTCCCTTATCAAATAGTAAAATCAAATGATAAAACACACCAAAACGAATGGATAACAGCTGTCATATTTCTGACTCGGTACTGGCATTTTCAAATTCTGAAAATGGTGGATTGAGTTTGGTTTTATAGCGTTTAACCTCTCACGTGTATGACAATCTCATAAAATTTTGTCATATTTACAACATAGCGTGATCAAAACAGACATAAAAGGTGAAATTGTCAAAATATTGGTACAGCAGTATATTTTAAATACTAAAAAGTACTAATATTGATAAAAAAAACCCACCACTATGATATTTTTGAAGTATCGCATTGATATAAGAAATAATAGCATTTGTCTATTTATGTATATAAGAAAAACACAGCACTTCAAATTTTACATGGACATAAACTTCTGAATGTATATTTAGACGCAATTGTTGTTTACATTTGAACAAAAGTTTTTAAATCGATGCCACTGCTGGTGGACGTTTCGTCCCTGAGGGTATCACCAGCCCAGTAGTCAACACTTCGGTGTTGACATGAATATCAATAACGTGGTCATTTTTATAAATTTCCTGTTCTTGAATTTTTCGAAAAACTAAGGATTTTTTTTACCCCATGCATAGATTACCTAAGTCATATTTGGCACAACTTTTTGGAACTTTATATCCCCAATGCTCTTCAATTTTGTACTTGTTTGGCTTTATAAATATTTTGATGTGAGCGTCACTGATGAGTCTTATGTAGACGAAACGCGCGTCTGGCGTACTAAATTATAATCCTCGTACTTTTGATAACTAATTGAAGTTAGTATTTTCTTAATTTTTCGTTGCAAAAAACAACATTTTCCGCATAGAATGTCTGCATATTTACAATTGATATTAGACACTATCCATATGTCATATAAGAAAAGTTTGTATCGATACGCTTCTTCCATAGACTGTTTATGTGAAAACATTTTTTTCATTGAATATAAAATGTAATATCCTAGAAGTTTTTTCATAATGAGTACTTTATATGTTAATTGGCTTGAATCACAGTACATATTTGTTAGTTATCTTTAAATCATGATTAATTATTAACCTTCTGATTTTTGTCTTTTTATTGTAGGCTATATATCTGTCAATTAATTCCGGTAGCAATAATTACAATTTTAATATTATCGTGTGTGTTTTTATACCAAACAAATTACAAGTTTTTGCATCTAAAAAGAGATCTAGATTATTGATGTTTCTACTAAATGTAAGTTTTCTTTTGTTTAATTTGTCGTTCAATTTCATTTTTCTGAGTTTTTGAATTGCCAGGAATTTTTGTAGTTTTTTATGTGCAATATTTGTAAACCATTTGTAGTCTCTTTGGTTCCATAAGTCACAATAAAAGATGTCTTACAACAAACAAACACACAGATACATGTACATGTGTGTCAATTAAGAAAAAACCTTGTAATGTTGCCTTTTAATACATTTTAGTAATATTTAAGTTGAACATTATAGATTGAAAGATCTGGTATATACTTTTTATACAGTTCATCAGTATTGCACTTTTTCCAATTAGAAAAAATATACAAATTTTGTGTATTTAAGGCTATTAAACACCTTGTTGCTAGGAACAGGCGTTTCCATAGCAACAGCTTGATTTTTTGTGTGCAAATTGCCTTTTATATTATTTTGTCCTCAAGTTGAATCAATTAAACTATAGCAGATGGATATCCTTCACTATGGATGTATCACCCTTTGCATGATTCTTAGCTGGACTGCTACTTAAATACCCAATTCAAGATCTTATTTTTTTTTAACCCTATTTCTTTTAAAATCCGAAACTGTTTTGTAAAACCTCAAACAAAAAGACTGTAGTTACTGAAAAAAAATATCCGAATGAAATGCGGAAAGTCTTAATAAAAAGTGGATTTTGAAAATCAAAACTTTGAAATGTCATACTTTGAAAAACAGTTTTTCAATTCTTTCATAAGATCAAAATATTAATCACCAATATACGTAATTGGAGAGTACACTTTGAATCCAATTACTAGTATGGCTATTTCAGATACGGTTTTCTTTCCATCGAAAAGCGTTGACTGCCAAACAAATTGTGGTGTATCTGTACCTCTGCGTACATGGACACAACCCACTTTACCTCAAAAGTTTGAGCCGGTTTTGTATGTTAATTTTTCAAATATTTTAACTATTAAATCCAATGCATCTATGTTGATTTTATTATTAAACAATGTGACGATGTCTCTGCTCGGGAAGTTTTCTCCCCAAGGGCATCATCCCCAAGTGGTCGTCACTTCTTTGCCGTTGACAAAATCTTTTGGTCAACAATGCTTATGAACTACGTACTTTACTTGGCTTTTTTTCTAACTTTCTGTTTAAAACGTCTTCAATTAGTCTTTTGAAGATAAAACACGCATCTGGAGTTCTAAATTTTAATCTTGGTAGCTATGGTGACTTTTTGTATACATTTTAAATACGTATTAAATTCGACAAAATATTTTGATCAATATATCGCTTCTTTAATTTTTTAAAGAAAGCTATCTTTAGGAATTGTGAAAACCTTACAAGGTACAGTTGATTGAAAAACGTGTCGATGTTGATGTGATTTAGTCAGAATTGAATAAGTTTCATCATAATGACCTTATTGTGAAATATTTAAAGGAAATTAACACAACTAGCCAGATACCCTTGAAAAAGATATATACACTGTTGACATACACATCAATTTTACATAAACAGATGAATTAAAGAAAACTGAAATCAAATTCTTTTTGACTTGTAACACAAATTATTACTAGATAATTCTATAAAATGATTGTTATAATTATTCTAAACTCTACTTCTTATAAACGTGTGTGTAAAGAATTACTAGTATAACCACAATAACCTGAACTTGTCCTTTGCTTGTTAGTGGCATTTGATTGCTATTTAATTGAAATATGGATCTTTGTATTGATAAATTCGTTTTACAACAAAGCCATAAAAAGCTTATTTTTCTAAAGATTCTGTTTTTGTTTTGCTTTCAGAAAACTAAAATTTCATTTTATTTTATCTTTCTTCGTTATGTAACATTTAAAACAAAAGAATACCAATAAACCAGTAAACTTTAAATGTAAAATAATGATGATTCATACTTTTTGTAATGTAAAGTGTCAAAATACTTGTATATAGTAAAGCTACACAAACCTTTTACCATTACAAGTGAATCATTGAACTGTTCCATTGCTGGACTACAACTCGTCTCCCATCGACATAACCTCATTCTCTGGTCGAAGTTTAAGGAACAACATCGTTGGTCACTACTACACAGAGTTGCACAAGTTAAAGCCGACCTAACTGATGTAGTTGGTATGCTACCAGAAAGTAGTTTTTTTTATTTTTTGATACGTCAAAATTCCTTCGGTTGTTTTGCTGCAGAGCGAGAGAAAATAAAACTGACCTTGTCAAAATTAAAAATGTACAGGAAAACAGAAACATTTTAAATTTTACACAGCCTTGACTCCAGATAAATATCAGTAGTGTGTGATCACTGGTGCTTTGGAAATTTACTTTATTATGATTTTGACACGTCAATCAAGCCGAAACTTAAAGTGGTAGTAAAATTTCCGCGCATTGTAAAATTCTACAATAAATAAAACCAATTAAAAAACAGTTAAATATTCATAAATCTTGATTTACAAAACAACAGTTGCATTATGCCTTAGATACAGAATGAACCGGAAAATAAAGTAGTTCGGGGTGTTGTCTTTTTGATACATTCCTTATCTTCATTCTAAATTTTATTTAGTTGCATTTTAAAAAGCTATTAACAGGCCAAACGGTATTAAGCAAGACTTTCCCTTGGGATTTTTTTTATTAAAATATAACATGCTCTTACATCGTTGAACTAATTTAGTTCTGTTGAAAGTAAACAAAAGATTTGATTATATAATTTTCGAATATTTTGCATCATGCGTTTATAATAACTGAATTTACAAAGCTTTCAAGTCCGGATATTTTATTTATATTTTGTCATTGTCTACTGTACTGTTTTTCTTACGAATTTAGTTGCGTACTATTCTGTTTCGTTTTCTTATTATAAATGCATGTTGTGGTTATGTACTGGTCTGTATTTTGAAGGGGAGCAAACACAGATATACAATCTTAACCTTAGGCGATGCAAAGCCCACAACACCATATCCCAAAGTCAATAAACACAACATAGTAAAATATATATTGACCAACAGGAATGCCATCAAAGTCGGGACTGAACGGAAGTGCTCCGGACGATGAAGTAGTTCCTAGGACACGTATTACAACATTTGACTAATGTCTTGCTGATATTTATTTCTAATGATTGCCTCCAGTTGAAATTATTTAAACTCATTCCTTTCAACACTAATAAGAGAACATAGGTTGATGCCACTGCTGGTGTAGATTAATTTCTCCTAGGGTGTCACAAGCCCAGTATTCAGCACTTTTGTGCTTACATGAATATCATTGATATAGTTATATTTATAAATTAAGTGTGTACACATTTTTGAATTTTGAAATACTAAGGCTTTTCTACCTCAGGCATTTATAACCTTAGCTGTATTTGGCAAAACTTTCAGGAATTATGATCCTAAATGCTCTTCAACTTCCTACGTTATTTTGCCTTTTTACCTTTTTTGGATTCGACCGTCACTGATGAGTCTTTTGTAGACGGAACGCGCGTGTGGCGTAAATTCAAGATTCAAACTTTTGAACAGGATTGAACTTATCTATAATTATTCCAATGTGAAGCACTTTAGATAAAACAGATTGTATGCTCAATCTGGGAAAATTAATTGAGTTAAAGTAAGTCAAAGGCTCGTCGAATGTGTTTTTTGACATTGTAAAGTTTTAAATTGGAAGTCGATGCAGATTACATCATGGTTCGACAGCGGGTCGAACATATTTCTAGTCATCAGAATCCAAAAGACAGTTAAATATCATGATACAATCTATACGCTATACGAAAAATAATAGTGAATACTAGAAGTAAAATGGAAATCATTTGAAATTTGAAGTCTAGCTTAAAATTTCAAATATAACAAATGTTAAAATAAGAAGACAGATAAAAACAAAACATGAGAAATTTCTTAATATCACAATAAATTTGATAAAATTGAGAATGGAAATGGGGAATGTGCCAAAAAGACAACAACCCGACCACATAAAAAAACAACAGCAGAAGGTCACCAACAGGTCTTCAATGTAGCGAGAAATTCCCGCACCCGGAGGGGTCCTCCAGCTAGCCCCTACACAAATATATACTAGTTCAGTGATAATGAACGCCATACTAATTTCCAAATTGTACACAAGAAACTAAAATTAAAATAATACAAGACTAACAAAGGCCAGAGGCTCCTGACTTGGGACAGGCGCAAGTCTGTTAAGTAATAAAAGTTGGTTTATAAACATTCACAGTTTGATACAATTATGTTTATCTTAATGACATTAGAGATTCAAGAAGGATGGCACAGGTGAACATCTGTTTTTCATATAGGTAAAAAAATTAATGTGACAAGCAAGATATTACTAAATCTTTTTCACTTGTACACATGTTTAAGCACACGACTTTTTCTTTCGACATGTTGTTAACCTTAAAACAAAATGTCATTTTTGTCCTAATATGAATGAGGATCTGATCTGTTAACAAAGTACGAGAAAAAGGTTTTGATAAACCCTCTGGTTCAATCCTTTTTCATACAAGATGAATAGAATAATGGTTTGCTCTTATATATAATGTTTATTATAGAATTTCAGAGTGAGACAGGGAAGGGAATCTTTCCTCATTTTACAAGCATACATTATACTTCAAAACAGAAAGTTTAATTTAATGGACCCCGAGTCGGTACACTTTCTTCTTTGTTGCAGCAGATTTTACGAGGAGCGACACACTTTGCGATTGAAATTATATCTCAGTTCTGTGATAACTTAGCCAGCACCAGTCCTCTTTTGGGAAATAGAATTCGAGGGCATAACTTTCAGTGTTTAAAGATTAAAGTGTTTTATTTAAACACACCATTGATAGTTTGATTATCAAATTAAAAGCTTTTACATCAACTGCTAAAATGTGTTTTACATTCCTAATTTGATAACAAATTGCTTTGCTGGTTCAAATACGAGGATGACCATAGTGACATGATTCAAAAATGTGGTTTTAAAAGCAAAGCAATCAACCGAAAGACCCCTTTTTATCGACATACATATATTGCTTGAATGCTTGGTTTGCTATGTTAGTCTAAAGGAGGCTCGCGGGTATAAGATTTTCAGAAAAAAATTAATCATTAATTTTTCATTACAAATTTTATTTATTACCTTAAGTAGTTGTCACAATATCATATGGTACAAAAAACATTCCAAAAAATCAATACGTGTTGGCACCAGGTGACTTTTAAAATATAAATATCATTATAAAAACTCCAAATTATCTCCCTTTGGTGCAAAAATGCCATATTTTGGCATTACAATTGAAATATCTTTTTTTTTTTAACTCATCGGTGACCTATATTTTTTATTGTTGTTTTCGAATAAGCTGTTCATAAACTAAATAACTGTAAAATTTAAGCGATTTCTGTAAAAAATAATTTTTATTTTATTTCGATATTATCTTTTTTCTCCTATTAGTTAAACAGAAAAAAAAAGACATTAACAAAAATGTTGGCTTCTTTCAAAGGCAGATTTTGAGCGTAAATGAACGGTGACCCCATTTTATTTATTTCATTTTTCTATTAAGTATAAGATAACGTTCATTTATAGAAAAATATAGAGAGAACCGCGAGCCCCCTTAAGAATATATGTATGAATTCTGTAAGCTACACGTGCTACATCCCCTGGTGTTTCTTGTAATAAGCAGTCATTAATCTGACATCTTTGACTCCCTTTGGTAGCACTGCTTCAAGCAACAATTTATTATATATACAATTCGAAACAAGAAATGTTCCGAATGTCGTCTATATCTAGCTATATAAGTCCTACTGAAATAATCATCATGTCCGCAGGTTCTGCGCAATCTACAAAGAAAAAATACAGAGGTAAATAAATTCAGAACCGACATTGTAAGAACTGCTTAGACAGTTGTTTCCAATTAATACAAAGGATATTGATATTTGACACATATGGGTTTCTAATTCACTCTAAGGATGTTTTCATGTTTCATGTTCTTTTGGAAGTTTTGCCGAATTTTCGGATTCCTCTGGTTTTATCCATTTAAATGCCTTAAAACAGGTGCCAAGTGACCATAATGTTTCTATTTATAATCGTTAACATGTTTAATTATAAGCCATATGTGAAAGACTTATTATTTTTTTAACACATTTTGAGCACTTAAACTTGTCAATGACGAAGCTATAAAAAATCAAGAGAGAACATTGACCCGCAAAAATTAAATGGCTAATATCTCGAAAACTTATTTTGAAATTGAGTATCGAACCTCCTTTTAAAAAAGACAATGTGTCTCGTACAATGTGTCTCGTCCATTCGAAGATGACCACTGATATTAGTCCTAACGGTAAGGTAATTAATTTTACTGAGATTCTATTCGTATGTCCAACCCAAAACAAAATATATATTATATTCTTCTCTCAATCAAGGAAACTATGATAGGAAATACAAGCCCTGGAATATCGTATCAAGAGACAGATATATACTCACTACAGGCGCACGATTTTTGTACAACATATTGAGACAAGAGACAATGTTGAGCTTGTCGTATTGTATAGAGATCTGTCCAAAATTAAAGATTTTCTGTGGCCATATAGATGGGTACTTTAATTTTTTGTTTGGTGTCCTATAAAAGTAAACACACGTCATATTTCACTTAAATTTATATTTTAGAAATAAACTTACCAGTATGCCAATTTCTAGATAAGTTATTTTTGGTATAAAGAAAAACCGGTGAAACTCCTTTTTGCTCCCATGGACACGCTTGAAATTCCCCTTGAATGACAAACCATCCTCGATCCGTGTTACAATCACCATAATTTCGATTAATGAAAAACCGTCTTTGAATATCCCTGTAAACATTCACTTTCAGAAATTATTAATAAGTATTAGAATGTGCTTACTACACAGATAATGTATACAATATAGAACATCGATATGTACATATATTGTCGATAAAAACATGATAAAAAATCCTAAGTATTTAATGAAATTTAAGTTTGTAAACAATCGAATAATAATGATGACCATATCAATGATTGTTTCTGCCACCACTGACGTGATAACGACAAGTCTGGTAATACCCTCGGGGATGAAATCTCCCCTGTACTATGAGCATCTTCTCAGTGATTGTAGATACCATAAATACCTTGATTAAAGCTTTCGTCTATAAAAAAAAGTGATCAGTGACGCCGGAATAAAACAAAATTCCAAAACGTCTAATAAAGCACGAAGAGGAGTAGCATTAATAAGGAACCACCATTCCAAAAATTTTGCAAAAATAAACAAACCATATCAATTTTGAATCATGTCAACACTGACTGATGAATATTGAACACAATGTGTTCTTTAAGCAATCGTAACCTAGTTGTTTCGTGATGTTTCATGAAATTTAAATTTCACAGCGTTTGGCCACAAAAATGTACAAAGGAGAATGTACATAAGCACTAGAAATTGCAAAACATTTTGAAGCCTTTAACAATTATCAGAATCAGATTGATAAATGAAGAGTATAATACAATGTATACTCTGGACACTTCATCTATACAAATTACTAAAGATGATGACGTTATAAATATGTCAAAATTTGCATATTTGACGTAAAAGAGTCATTTCATGCGTTGCTTTTTTTTTTTTTTTTTCATCAAATATTTTTGAACGACTAATGTTAATTTTTAATTAATTTTTTTTAAAGTTTTAATTTGAAAAAAGGAACACTGATGCCCAACAGTCTTATGTCTCATGAATTTAAAAGAATGTTATCCGATAGATTGATCTTATTTATAATCACCTATAGGTTGCATTTCTGTAAATTTTGACAATGCAATTTCCCAGAGGAACTCTTTTTACGTCTAAAACTGTACCACTTTTACTATGAAGATTTGAAAAAAAATCTTATCCTAGAATTAATATGCACCGCAATTTTTTTTAAAAGGTCAAAATATAGGGATGTACCACATATTTTCAAAGTTTATATGCCCTGAACTTCTCGGATTTTAAACTAACACTATTTTTTTTAACTACCCCTACCTCGAACGAAAAGTTACCACAGATTTCAATGTTAACAATATGCACATATTTATTTACTGGTAGCATTCCCAAGTTATGTCTCTGTGAGATGGAACACAGAGAGCATAGCTGGGAACCAGTATGTAAACAATATAATTTTCTATGAATATTCAAGATCTCCCCAAAAGAGGCGTGTTATGAGAAACAGCTGTTTTTACAAAGTGCAACCTATAGTACCTTCTACATTTAAGTCATTAAAAACTTTAATTCTCCTTGTCCGCATCGGCTTTCCTTAAAATTGCAGCAAAGACACAGTTGAGTACGAAAAATGGGCAATGAATGTCGTCACTACTTCCGGTTGCGGGCAACATATTTTTTTGATAATAAATCGAACAGACATGATTTTATTATGCTGTATTTAGTACATGTTATGGAGCCCTAAGTGATCTTGATATCAATAGTTGCAGGGAAAGTTCATTTCAGCATTCGGTAGATTGATAGTGTGACAAAAGTTTGGTTACTTGTTGTACATCGTATATATTATGACTTTCACCTAACATAGCTCAACGTATCAAATATACAAAAAACCTATGACGAACTAGTGTTCGTTTGTCATATATTTTTCGCGTCTTAAACTAGCATTGGAACTTTATATGGAACACTCTTAATGTTTGCATATCTATATATTCATTTTGTATTTTATAAGTGAAACCTGGTCAGAAAGAGGACAACAAAGTATTACGTTTTTTTTAAATTTTCTTTTTTTTTAATTTTCGAAAGCATCACAGCAAAGAATTATTCAACTGTACAAATAAAATGTGATATACTTAAGCTATTTAAAAAAAATAAAAATAGAAATCTAAAAAACATCAATACTTTGTGAAACAATTATATCAACCTATCAATACCTTACAGCTTCTCAGAATATAAACATCAAAAATATAATATAATTGTATTTCTAAAAATTGATTGTGATGTCATCTTTAAATAATATTGTTCGACCATTACAGTAATTTATTGACGTATAAAATTGAAAAAAATAAAACTCAACAGAGAGAAAAACTCGAATAATGCTAAAATACGCGTTCTTTTTTTTAATTCATCTTACAATACTAATCAACTGACACAATATTTACCACAGAACAATGAACCTATTGCATTAAGAAACCATTGCATACTTATCGTCAAATTATATTTGTTTGATATCTGCAGGCATAGAAAAACCACACAAATACTGAACTCCAAGGAAATTCAAATCGAAACTTTACAATTGTCAAAATCAATAGCTCAAACACATCAAACGAATGGAAAACAATTCTTATGTTCCTGGCTTGTTTTTATAATTTTGAAATACATTCTATTTTAGTTGAAATGTTATTAAAATTAGATTAATTTTCAAACCCCTTTTCGCCAATTCTATTGACAATTGTATCTGAATACATTTGTAACAGCAAGTCATAAAACGAAGCAAATTTCAGGGCATGAAACTTAAAACTAAATACGAAAATAATACTTCCTACGTTACCTTTCACCATCTATTCCGAAGAAGTTAGTTGTAGAACTTGTTGTTAGATCGTTAAAACTGCTGTTCAGTAGGTTTTCTTTACTGAACCAGTTCATTTCATTTGTATTCTCGCCATTGAATAACATCCACACAACTTGAACGTCATTTGTAAACAGTTGAAGTTTAACCTGAATTGTATAAAAAGTAACATAATGTACAAAAAACTAACAGGATCAGAAGATTCTGTATCGCGAACATGACTTTTACTGCGGTTACTGGACTAGATTTTTTTTTATACGAAAACTGTAAGAATCATTTAATTAAAATATGGTTGAAATAGTCTTGTAGTTTTAGAGGAAAGGATCATTTCCTGACTTTAAAGACCAAGATTAGGGAAACAAAAAGTGCAATTGTCTTGACATACGTATTATCTACTAGTATCTAATATATAACAAGGATTATTCTGATTTTATGTTTAGCGAATACTGTAAACCAACTTATTCTCGCGGATACTTAATTTTGGGTTTCACCCTTTCTTGACCACTTTGCAGGTATTTAATTTCGCGATTTTCTGATTTACTTGATAATGTTTAATAAGGAAATATCCAAGGTTTACATATTTGCGGCTATTTATATTCCCGTTATTTTTCTACTCGCGAAAGTCGCGAAAATAAGTTGGTTTACAGTAGCTTTGTCTAAATTACTGTTGACTGCATAGTGCATTTCATATAAGCAATATCGATTCCTATAGCTACACCATAGTTAACAAAACAACAAGTATAAGAAAACGTATAAATGTCAATGACAAAGTATATACGTACACGTTGCCAAAAACACATGAGATTTATTTCGTCCAACTACGAAACAGCAACGATATAGCTTTTTAGTCCTATTTCTAAAGCTTGTACACATAGATTATATAGTGTCTTCTTATATTGCATATGAAAACATCTGTAATATTCCAATGGATTTCAGCTAACAAGAACCTGATTCACTACAATATGTGTCGAATCAACGTTCATTAACTCATCATGGATACCAGGATTGAAGGTTTGAACTTTAATATTTGCACCAGACGCGCGTTCGTGTAGAAAATACTCACCAATCACGCTCCAATAAAACTATATATAAAAAGTCAAATAATAAATACAATTTCAAGAGCATTGAGAACCTCAAATTCTTAAAAGTTTTTATATAAAATATATATATCAAATAAAGCTCAGGTAATCTATTCTCTTAAGTACTTGTTATCCAATAAAGGTTTACCTTCCTTACTCCAACTTCACCCCACTTTTCCATTAATGGATTTCTAAGATGTCGAGTAGTTACTGATATATCCAGTGGTGTTTGTATGTCATTACATTCCGTCTGGATTGTCCACGCTGGGTAAATAGGTCTTCCATTTCCACCGAATGCAACAAACATAGGTATCCATTTGACATCTAAATACAAATTAACAAATATATATAAATATATATATATAAGTACGTCTGAGTCAGTGACAACCCTACAATAGATGTATCCATCGGATCGCCATCAATGATGGTGATACATGGCTGTGTACATAATGTATATACAACTCGTCTAAACATCAACCCAACAATGTTAGATCTGTAAATTTGCTTTCGGAAATTTTTGGTTCTTCCCTCGCCGGGATTCGAACCCATGCTACTGTGATATCGTGACACCAAATCGCCTGCACTGCAGCCGTCCCGCTAGACCACACGACCACCTGGGCTCTCAAAAAAAGAGCTTTCGGTGGCCATATGTTACCTTTCCACGTCAGTTTTAATCTAGCGGCGTACTACAGTACATGATATATAAGGCCTTATATATCATGTACTGTAGTACGCCGCTAGATTAAGGCCTTATATATCATGTACTGTAGTACGCCGCTAGATTAAAACTGACGTGGAAAGGTAACATATGGCCACCGAAAGCTCTTTTTTTGAGAGCCCAGGTGGTCGTGTGGTCTAGCGGGACGGCTGCAGTGCAGACGATTTGGTGTCACGATATCACAGTAGCATGGGTTCGAATCCCGGCGAGGGAAGAACCAAAAAATTGCGAAAGCAAATTTACAGATCTAACATTGTTGGGTTGATGTTTAGACGAGTTGTATATACATTATGTACACAGCCATGTATCACCATCATTGATGGCGATCCGATGGATACATCTATTGTAGGGTTGTCACTGACTCAGACGTACTTATGAATATAATTATTTTCTGTGACTGTATCTTACATTAATTTGAAGGATCCTTTACTATAGATAATTTAGCTGATCTGCAACAATAACATCTTCATGCCTTATATATCATGTACTGTAGTACGCCGCTAGATTAAAACTGACGTGGAAAGGTAACATATGGCCACCGAAAGCTCTTTTTTTGAGAGCCCAGGTGGTCGTGTGGTCTAGCGGGACGGCTGCAGTGCAGGCGATTTGGTGTCACGATATCACAGTAGCATGGGTTCGAATCCCGGCGAGGGAAGAACCAAAAATTTCCGAAAGCAAATTTACAGATCTAACATTGTTGGGTTGATGTTTAGACGAGTTGTATATATATATATATATATATATGTCGTGTGGTCTAGCGGGACGGCTGCAGTGCAGGCGATTTGGTGTCACGATATCACAGTAGCATGGGTTCGAATCCCGGCGAGGGAAGAACCAAAAATTTGCGAAAGCAAATTTACAGATCTAACATTGTTGGGTTGATGTTTAGACGAATTGTATATATATATATATATATAGGGAAGGTACACAATATTCTTATTTAATGATCATTATATTAACGATGCCGCTGAATTGTTTTATTATGATATTGAGATATTAATATTATAAACTTTGGCACAATATTAAATGCATTAAGTTGCAGCCTCTCGGAACTGTGCATAACGCAACAGGAAAGTAACTTATTATGTAACAGTTTGCAGATTCATGTAAAATTTATATTATGTTTGGATTTATCAACTGCAGTGATCAAATCATCTTGATCTAAATGACAAGATTATGGGACTGGGGAACCTATCTATCTTAAAACTTTATTAATGTTACACATATTGTTGATAGAAAATGGATTTATCAACTGCAGTGATCAAATCATCTTGATCTAAATGACAAGATTATGGGACCGGGGAACCTATCTATCTTAAACCTTTATTAATATTACACATATTGTTGATAGAAAATAGCGTGATCATAGGGCTAATATGAAACGTATAAACCATGAAAAAAGATCGGTATAGTACCAATTTTACACTTCATGATCGCTTTGCAGTCGTAACAAGTTTTTTCTTTTATCCAATACCAAATAGGATAAACATCAATTAGTAAACTATTTACTGTGAATTCATTGATCTTCGTTGAATACTGATTTTTATTGATTTCGTTTGTACAGAAAAACTACGAATGTAAATGTTCAACGAAATACACAATGTATGAAGACTTTGCCAAAACCAGGAAATTAGATACCCTCGAAAATGCAAGTTTTTCTCAATCCATTAAAATAAATGAATACCCAGTTCATAGAAAATTAAACAAAATTGATATACTATCGTATGTCAGTCCACTATCTGAGTGTAAACGTAGCATTACAGGTTTATGTGACCGTATGCCCACTGTGACCGTACTAAGCTTTTTCTGCTTATTGGTATTCACATGCGTAGTAAAAGGTATTTATATATAATAAAATACGTGAACAGACTTGTTTATATATATAAAGGGTTTGATAAATATTACTTTCGTTGTACGGGTTTGTATGTTGGTTCATTCTCATCAGAAACCCTCAAAACCTAACATTCGAAAGTCTAGAATGTGTGAGAACCCATGTTTATTTGTATTCATTTCACCCCGACTCATAACTTTATGTCGCTATGCACACAAAATAAGGCATTCCCTTAATTTTGAATCTTTTTTTTATATAATTTGAAAACCACACAGTGATTCATTTAACTGCTGATCAATTAGAAGCAATTGTGAATTTTTTTTTTAAAAATAAAGATCTTGGTTGTATTGGCTCAATTTGACCTAATTCCAATTCATGCTATTTTTAGCATGATTTTTCATGGATCGCCCATCAAGACCCCACTTATTTTATTTTTTTCCTGAATATATTAATGATATACCTACTTGGTGAACAAAAGATCAATTCCAATTTATGTTGACAACTTTTAGTAAAATTGGATTATATTATGCCAAAAAATGCTAAATTCTGAAATTGTGGATTTTCTGAAATTAGCACATGTTTGTACTTTTTTTTTCTTGAGAATGAGTTAAACTGAAATAATTGAGATGTAGTAAAAATATTTCCAATAAAGTGTATTATGCATGAATGGTATTGCATTTCCTTCCATTTTGGAGTTGTTTTGTTTTATTTGAGACTGAAAAATGCTCTTTTTTCCTTAAACAAGGCCTTAAACAGAACCGAAATCGACAGGTTCCCGTAACCATGGTAACGCACTAATTTTTTTCATTTTTTTTCTTCTTGCAGTTATGTTATATGATGAGATGAATCATTTGACAAAGTATGATTGAATTCTAAGAACATGTATTTCCAAGCTCCTATTTAAATAGTATGGTCCTTACAGAGAATTGGTGAAAAAGTAATGTTCATAATGAATTATATGGTTTAACAACGTATTGGAGTAATGTATCTTCAGTAGTTCATGATCATTACGTAAACATTAATAGAATGCCTTAATTTATACTTTTGTTTGTAGAAGACAAATCTTCGTCATAGTAAAGCAGTATATCATGAATATTAAGTAAATAGTTAGAAGTCATAGGAAATGATATTTATTTCATTAATGAGTTTTTTGTTGTTGCGTAAACATTTTTTATTTTATGTGTCATACACGTGTAACATAAATGTTCTTGGCTGCTTGTTAAGCCACTAATTATATGACACTTTTGGGTAAAAGCGTACATGGACTATTTTATGATGATATAATTAGAATATTAACATTTATTGTATAAAGAATGGTGATTTATATAACTTTCCCGTTGAGGTATAATCCGATAATTTTAATTGTGGAGAAAAATCGTTATTTTCACTTTTGAGACTTTCTCTGTTCTTTAACAACTTTTTATAATTATATGTAGTTGGAAAGATAGAAGACGAATCACATTATCTTTAAACTTTTGTTCGAAGGTTAAGAATATAGAAATTCTTTCTGATATCTTTGGATTAGGCAAACACTGTTTAATCTTTAGAAATATTTTCTAGCTGTGTCTTTTGCTGTCGTTAAAGACAAAGTAAATTATTGCTTTCGTCTTAGGATTTGTTTTTATTAATATTTCTTTTATCAGTTTTTGATCTGTATTCAATTTTTAATCCTTTGAAGAAGGTCACCATACTGTAAACAAGTTGGCTTCGTTGTAAGACCTTTGAATATTTATAATAAGTACTAAAACTAATTTTCAAAAAGTTTAATGCATAACAAAACTTTACTTCTTATATAAAATATGTATATATTTGATTTTGTAACATTACACTCATTCTTCCCCAGTAGATTTGTTCACATAGCACATGTTCATGCTTTTAAGGATTGCTATTACTGCGTTACTTTTGTTTCATCGAGTTGTACGGAGTTATTTTGAACATATTCTATTAATTTCCAAAAAACTGTAGTTCAATTTCATTGTCAACATGTTGAACTAAGGTATTCATATATCTGCACTTTTTATTTTTTCAATGTCAAAGTAGGGTTATGCGCTTAGAAAAAAATACTAAACTTATTCCTTATGTGCATGTCCCAAACATGGATACAATACCTTAAGGCTTTTTTTTTTAAAATTTCCTAACTTCGCTATTGATAAAGGAGTAGGTCCGGTTAGACCCCATTTTGGCCCCAAAATATAACAGTTTTACAAAATTGTTAAAATGTAAACTTTTAGTTATTTATTGGACAGTTAAATGCTTCTGCTACATAAATATGGGCTGTTTTTGACAATACAATGCACATATATTGAGTACTAGCACCAGTAAGTCATGCTAAATTGCTGAAATCTTCAAAATTCTGTCATTTTAGTTAAATTTTAGACGGTTTCCGTGTAAAACGAAAGTGGCCGCATTCGTGTTCATCCTTAATATTGAAATGTAAGTTGTGTTTTATGATAATACATAACATATATAAAGATTGTGGATGAACACGGATGCGGCCACTTTCATTTTTGACAAAAACCATCCGAAAAGTGACGTTTTTTGGCATATTTAAGAGATTTTTCATATTTGAGCTTGAATCGGATCGTTTTTTAATGACTAAATTAGTTAAAAACTTTCAAAAAAACTAATGGAATCAAGTGAAATAGACACTTAAGTGTTTAAAAAGTGGTCAAAATCTTTCGTTAGATGAAACTGAAATTGAGGCCAAAATGAGTCCTTACCGGACCTACTCCTTTGAAAATAATAAAAAAAAAAAAAAGAATATCATCCCATCAAGTAACATTAACCTAATGTGATGTTGACTGTCTTTTTCATCTTTTTTAAGCATTCGTTTTATATTTTCTTAATTGAATGTAAAGTTAATATGTTTTTGTTCTTCCAATAGATTTACATATTTGCCAATATTTATAGATTATCGTTGATTATCTCAACGAAATTGATTTTCTCGCTTGAGCTGGTACAGCGAAAGTGAGAAAAGCAATCGAGTTGAGATGACAAATGATAATCTGTTTATCGCTATTTTACCTATGACGACGTTGTCAATTTCAATGTCAATTTCGTTAGCAACGCCACGTGGCCTCCTTAGTTTCTAGCGATAATTTTTCCATCTCAAGCCAGAAGCATGATATGAAAATTATCACAAAAAAAGATCAAAGGAAAAATGCACAAAATAGCGATAAAGTATTATATCAAAAGGGGACGTGAAACATTTACATCAGGTATCTTCAACAACGCTATATTTGGTCTCACTTTTAATTATGATTTAACCAAATTGATTTTCTGTATTTGGAATAAGATCTAGTTAATTTGTTTGTTTGTTAGGTTACGACTATTACTTAAAAATGAGACTCTTGTTTGGACATTGAAAATCAAAATTTCTCAAATCATTTCGATATTTTATGCGTGACTGATGTAGATGATTAACATGTAGCAAATAATTTCACTCCAACTGCTGAGTGTTACCTACAATAAAGCTTAAATAGATTTTGTGTCATGAATCAGTATACCATTTCTTTTTCCATAATATACAAAATGTGAAGCCAAAGGATGTCTTAAAATGTCGTAATCATTATTCACAACAGAAAAAAACCGCATGTGAAATTTGAACTGAAATTTAGTTTCGAACATATGAATTTCTCAATATACGAACTAGATCTTGTGATCATCTGACGCGACATTTTTGATGTGTTGCATATTTGTTTTTTGTTCATTGTTTAGACCGATTGTTTTATTGTCTTATTGTTTTTCATTGGTCATTTCGGAGACTATGTGGTATGGAATTTGCTCTTTGTGGAAGGCCGTTCGGTGAGCTAAAGTTGTTAAAATATCTGTGTCATTTGATCTCTCGTGGAGAGTTGTCTCATTGGCAATACTATCACATCTTCTCTTTACATTAAAGTCATATAAAACGCGTTTCTTGATTTTTTAATGATATCGAAATTATTCAACAAATGCATGCATACATACTAAACTTGCATGTACGTTTTTTTCATATTTCTTACCTATAACATTTGATCAACCAACTATTGTTCATGCAGCTATTGTTGGTCGTTGTTGACAAGCTAATTAACGTTCGAGTGAGTTGCCAAGTTTACCGGATAGTGACATTGATCATGACAGTTATTATAAACAAAGACGTAAAATTTGTAGCAGGGAAGCCGATAATTCAATATCTGTACAATTATGCAGATTTTGATATTATAAAGGATCTTTTTAAAAGTTTACATTCACTTCGTTTAGCCAGTTTAGTATATAACACATTTTATTTTTTTTCAACTTAGAAGTTTCTTATATTATTTGGGTTTTCACATAGACTTTACACCAAGAACCCTTGTAAAGTCTGAAGAACAGTTTTTTACCTGTAAACTACTTTGTGAAATACTCGCTGTCATGTAAAATCAGTTTTTTTTAAAATCTATATTCGTTCTTGTATGCTCTATTTCAAAACTTTATGAGTTATATAATCAATTGTTGCTTATCTAAAATATCTTAAACAAACGTTTAGTTTTAAACAATTAAAACTAAAGTTTAAAACAAAACTATTGCAACTGAAACCACACGTACCTTTTATCATAACTTGTGAATTCTGAAAGTGTTCCATTCCTTGACTACAACTAGTCTCCAATCTACACAACTTCGATCCTTCCTCGTAGCTTGAGGAACAGCATCGTTGATCAAAGGTACACAGAGCTGCACAAACTAAAGCTGATCTTACTGATTTAGTTGCTTTACTACCAGAAAGTAGTCGTTTATTATTTACTACATGAAAATTTATTTGGTTAAGAGCAAATGAAAAGAAAACTAAACTGGTCAAAATGTAAAGTTCACAACAAAAAAGTAACATTTAAAATTTTGCAGTGCCTTATCTTAAAAAGATATTAGAAGTGTTCTGTATGACCAATGTCAGCAAATACTTATATTTTCATAACTTATTTCATCTCACGCCAATCAAGTAAACAGTAAAAAGTAAAGCTGAGAATTTTACAACCAATCAAATACCTCCATATGTAAACTTGTAATAATCAATAGAAAAAAAATCAATTTTTGTTATTTACATAGCATCTATTACAAAACAACAGTTATACAAGTGTTCGTTAACAACTGATAAATAATAAAGTTGTCATATCAAAAGATATGAATGAATTAAATGGTTTTGAGCAAGTTTTCTTATTATCATTTTTCATTAAAAAAAAACTACAAGGTAGAGCTAAGGACGTTATATATTGTTGAGAGTAAGGCCATTCTTAATTATATACTTAATCACCCTACCTTTTAATTTCCAAAAAAAGGAGCAAGAAAACGAATTTGTTTTATGACTTAATATTACAGTTTTTTTTGTATTCCTCGTATAAATGATATGATTCTGTCGGTTTTATTTCATAACCAAGATTTGTTTTCTCTCTATAGATTTATGACTTGTAAACACCGGAATACCATTTTTAATATGGTGGTTAATTGCATTGAGGTTAATAAACTTTTGCTTCGAGCGATGTCAATGAGGCTATTTTGAAGTGGCTTTCAAAGGGATTTGTAATCGTTTCTGCTTTTAAAATTTCTGACCAGTTGCGGACAAAGTTTATAATCCTTCAAGACTTTTGACTCTTATTTATGAAGTATAAATGCAAAAATTGAAAACGATATATTAAATTTATTTTTTGATAAGTTTGAACATTTTTGCATTATCAAATAATACAGTGAGACATAAGTTGTCAAATTTTGTTCATTGATTTTAATGAAATTCTCATAACCAGTTTATTTAAAATACCGACACGTATATCCAAATAACAAAAACATAGTCTGAAATAAATAATATAGTATTCAATCACTGGATAATATGTATCAACACTTTGTGTAGTGAACATGTATGTCTTTTTATAATGACCTTTTTGCCTTTAAAAAGCATTATACATGCTAAGGGCTCAAACTGAATGCTACACGAAAAAAGATTCAGCGAGGCGAAGTTATTCACTTGCAAGTTAAAAACTCATAATCGACAGTCATTAGCTTTTTTTTTTACAAAATTTAACGAAATGGTCTCCTAAAAACGAAAAGTCACATCATTATTCGCTTTAAAAATTATTGTATAAAAGAAAATCATGTTTCACCTTTTTAAAATTTCGAAGCTTATGCATCTTTAAATGTCTAAGACAGATTTTTGTTTTACCATTAATTGTCATTTTTAAAAATAGATCATCTGCAGACAAAGTGAAATAAATGAAGAAATGAACAATTCTTCATTTTTCAATTTACAAAGGAGTAGGTTCAGTAAGACCCCTGTTCGGCCCCAAAATATAGCAGTTTTAAAAAATTGTGCAAATGTAATCTTTAAGCTATATTTTTGAAAGTAAAATGCTTCTGCTACATAAATATGAGTTATTTTTGACAAAACAATGCACAAATATCGCGTTCTAGCATCATTAAGTCATGCTAAATTACTGAAATCTTTAAAATTTTGGCATTTTGGTTAATTTTTAGGCGGTTTCCATGTAAAATGAAAGGGCCACAATTTTGTTCATTCATAATATTGAAAAGTAAGTTGCATTTGATGATAATACAAAACATATAAGGGTTGAGGATGAACACGGATGCGGCCACTTTCATTTTTGACAAAAACCATCTGAAAAGTGACGTTTTTTGGCATATTTAATAGATTTTTCATATTTAAGCTTGAATCAGTTAAAATCTTTTTTCTTTTTTTTTTTAAACGATAAATCTTTTATTGCACATTTCTTTGCTGTTTAACAAATTACTCGACTCACAGCATTCATCCGGGTATCCCTGTGAATTAGTTACTGTTTTACCAGGGAGATTATACAGTAAATTCATATTTATATGTATATATATATATATTAATTATGATTAGTTATTATAAATACAATACATTGATTTTAACAATTTGTCTAAGTTCTTAGTTCTGTGGAGGTCATCATAATGTAACGTAAATACGGAAGTTGTACTATTCATTATCCGATGTTGGTTATAATTTAATCATTGACCCTTAACCTTGATCGGCATAATCTCGTGAAAATTGAGATGATCGAATGATTGAAGGATAACACGTGGAATGATTTCATGAACAAAGGATCTAAATTGAGTATTTCTAAAGGTGAGTTTTGTTATATTCCTATTGACTTATGATAAATTGATCAAGAAGGATTTTTTTTCCCCTAAAATATTAGATATTTTCCAGTAATTAGACAGTAGACAGTACGGGGTCAAAAATCATGTCTTACAGGTAATCATTGACCATGCGTCACATTTAAACATCTTAAAATAATACATTTGTTTACATTTGAGTTTTTCTACATAATATATATAGTAATACAGAAGAATGATCATGCGCAATAATACATTATGGTTATTATATTTTTTTATAAACATCATTCAAAAATCTACTTGTTGTTTTATCAAGAAGTTTCATATTTTCATAATGTTGTTTAAATTCTGTTTTAAATATTCTATAGACATCAACATTGTTTTGTTTATACTCTGATGCAGATGTAGCTTTATGAATAGAGAATAATATTACAGTGAGAAATAGATTAATGTCATAATAATTTTTATCATATATTTTGTAGCCTAGTATTAGATTTTTGAAGGTGATTATGTGTGTTCCCATTTTTATTTTATCAAGGAGTATTTTGACCTTTTTCCAAAAGTTTTTAAAGTATTTGCATGAAATGAAAAAATGTTCATAGTTTTCTAATTGGTTGCAAATATGGCACTGGTCATCATTTTTCAGATGCCAGGTGTACAATAGTTGTTTACAAGGAAGTATATAATGAAGTAACTTCCATCTGAATATTTTTAGTTTGTTTACTTGTAAACTATTGAATATAAAGTTCAGCATTTTATACAAATGGCTTGATGAATTTAATTTTAATTGTGTTTTCCATTTTAGAAAGCCAATTGGTGTTTTTTCCAGTATATAACATGAGCTAATACTTTTATAAATTTCTTTTGATGGAAGGTTTTCAATTCTGATCAATTTTGTATTATTTTGTGTTTTTAAGTATAGCCTTTTATCTGTTTTAACTTGAGTATTGCGCGAGTTATCTGATTTCATTATCATTTGCCATTTTTTTGGTATTGCAGCTCTTATTCTAGATAGTTCTGATATCCAGTTGGATTTGAGGGTCAATTTATCTAATACTGCCTTTTGTGATATATTTCCTGCTTCATCTATTATATCATTAATAAATAGTATTCCATTGGTTATCCAATGTGAGAATATTAAACATTTGTTTTGAAATTTTATATGTTTATTGCCCCATATGTATTGTTGTCGTATATTAATAAAATTTGTACTGTTGGTTTTTATTTCAGAGATATTTTTTTATCTTAAACCAACTTTTGACTATTTCTAAATAGAAAAGATGGATTGTTTTACTGAGTTTTGGGATTGCTCTTATGCTACCTGGATTCATGTTAAATAAAGAAAAGTTTTCTCCAAATTTATTGAAAAAGAAAAGGGGGATGACTTTCCAGTTTGCAAATTGTGTTGATGTTAAACGTTTGACCCAGGATAATTGTATAGCTGATAAAAAATCATCAATGTTGATCATTTTAAGGCCTCCTTCCAAGTAATCTTTACATAGGGTGATTCTTTTAACTTTTTCTTTTTTATTACCCCAGATGAAGTTGTAAATCAATTTTTTAAATTCATTTAAAAATTCTTTGGAAATGGTTGTTACTGATGCCAAGAAAGTTAAATTTGGTAAGATGAGAGATTTAATTACTGTTATTCTACCTATCATTGTGAGATTTCTTCTGTTCCAGCTATTGATTGTATCGTGAGACTTTCTTAAAATTTTTTCAGTATTCAATTTGTCACATTCATTTTTATTAAGTCCAAAGTATACACCTAGGAATCAGTTAAAATCTTTCACACAAAGTAATCAAATGAATTGAAACAGACACTTAAGTGTTAAAAAAGTGTCAAATTTTCGTTAGATCAACCTGAAATTTGAGGCCAAAATTAGCCCTTACCGGACCTACTTCTCTATAGGAACAACAACGTTCACGACAGCCAAATAAGCACTGAGTCTCGATATGCGTTTATTGCAATTGAAGATTATGTATTTGGTTGAGACAAACTTAACAGCCTTTAATAGCTGACTATGCGGTATGGTCTTTGCTTATTGTTAAAGGCCGTACGGTGACCTAAAGTTGTTAATGTCTGTGCCATTTCGGTCTTTTGTGGATAGTTGTCTCATTGAAATTCATACCACACCTTCTTTTTTATATTAATTTAAAGTTGAGAAACACCCAATTTTCCTCATTTTCCATTTATAAAGAGGAATGACATAAAGAACTGTAAATTTGAGGCCACCCAACTTCAAACATGATTTGTGTTGTTTTGATAATGAGCATTATTGATAAGTTTTATAACATTTGATTGAGGAAAAATAAAGGAATGGACACTAGATTGAGGATGTCCGGACGGACGTACAGATGATAAAAGGTAAATTTAAGTCCCTTTTCTGACATAATCGGGACATTAAATTCAAGTCTGTCATTACTCGTGCTTTCTTGGCCACAAGGTACGAATAGTTATAATATTATATGTGTGTTACCTATGTTCTATTTATACAGTGGTCACTTAAATTCTTTTATCAACCTTATATGGTCAGTATGAAAGTTAGTGTTGATATCGTTGTCACTTATGTGTGACCTATTTACCTTGGTCATTTGTACACATTTTTCAACCTATAACTTAGGTCAGTCTCTAACAACACCTATATTTAAAAGGATTCATTTAGTAACAGTTGTAACAAGGTAAAATAGTTTATATTATATTGAAATATGATTTTGACTGGACAATATACAAACATACTATCAATTGACGCACACTCATAATAAAGCAATTAAAATTATCCCTGGTTATATTTTGATCTTTTGGTGTATGTCTTATTTATCCTTTTCTGACCATTGTATATATCATGTAAAAGTTGAAATTTTGTTCACGTATAATTTGTACCAAAATATTCTACGTATTAAAAATCGCAAAATTAAAAATAAATCTATAACATGTGTAAAAGTACTTCGTACATTTCATAACACCTTCAATATATCAGAAATGGTCTTTACTTAAAACATCTAACGTTGCATTGGAAATACGTTTGAGCAGATTCTGTCAAATATCCCTTCATTTGTCCAAATTGCAGTTCAAAATGAATTATATTTAGACGCTATTTTCTTTCACATTTATTACAATGGCTTTTGTGTATACCTTGTTGGTAGGGTGGAATTATAATGATATAACACTTTGAGAGGAAACATTTAATTCAGATTTTATTGTTTTTGATAAGGCATTACTTTGTATCTTTGCCAGAAAGGAAATTATTTGTGCACGATTGGTGTCAATAACTAATATTTCAGAATATAGTCCATAGTATTGACATGAGAAATATGACAAATAGAAAGTGCCCTCTTACGAGGAATTATTCCTGTATGTTTTATGCTATACTTGTTTCATCATCTACGTTAGCGAAGTCGCCTCAAATATTCATAAAGAGTTAATCATACTTTCAAGATATCAATTTATCATAAAAACTATTTAGCTGGTCATTAACTATATCGAAAATGGACAAAACACACTTACAAGTTTGAACAATAAAACACATTATGAAAATTGTGTATTAAGATAAATGACATGTCTTGTAATAGTAAAAACCAATCTCAAGTCTTAATTTTTCTACTTGGCGAAACAATTTTAAGCAATATTTTGCACATCTTAGGACATATACGAGGTACTTTAAATGTGTCCATATTATAACTTGTATTATTGCATTATACAAGTGACAACAAGTATAATATTTCTGTACATGTTATAACATGTACTAAACCTCATTATTTACACGATATATACACTTCTCTTTGTTGACTATAATTTCAATATTTCAACGAATATTTTATTTATTTCAACTATTCTTCGCATAACCATTATGACACTAAGCATAACATTTCGTTTGATATATATAGATAAGATGAAAAACCTCATTATGAAATATGTATATACTTCTATGTGCTTACCACGGCAACATCGGAATCATACATTGGAAAATGCTCGATATTTATAGAATAACATATCGAAGAATTCAAAGAGAGAAAAACATTAAAGATTGAACAAACAATACATTAATTTACGAATGAGCGTAGCCATGAGTAAATAATAAGTGTTCTTCTGTCACGGGTCGGATATTTTTCGATATTTGAATTCTTTGACAAAATGATCTTTTTCTGAGATTAAAGTAGAAAATTTAAAAATCTTCATCTATTTTTGCGCATTCACAATTTGTTTATATCCGACGTAATCGACATCTTGACAACGCCTATTGTTGTATGTCGTCAGAAGAGTGAAATAAACACGTGGAGGACATGTGAAAATACCCTTTTCTCACATGTCATCTTTGATACATCATTATATTTACCGCGGCTTAAAACACGAGAGGTTTATATAAGGTTTGTAATATCGTTCTTTTACCTAAATATAGATGTTACAAGGCAACTACAATGACGTTGGTTTTTTACGTCATGTAAATTTTCTTTTTTTCTTGTTTTCGATGTCATTGTTCTTTTCTTTTTGTTTTTGGTGATTTTTTTTAGGAAGTCTGATTAAATATTCAGCTTAAGAAAGTTGGCTAAAGCAGATGACATATTAAGTAAACAAAAAGATTCAGTTTTAAATGTAGTGAGTATCTAAGCAAATACTAGAAAATTGGTCAATAATAAAAAGTCATATAATAAAACAATTGTTGACTTTTGGTTTCAGTTTATACAATGAGTTATCAACCTTGTACTTGTTAAGTTTTACAGCTATTTTGATCTGAGCGTGACTGATGAGTCTTATGTAGGCAAAACGCGCGTTTGGCGTATTGAATTATAATACTTGTTCTTTTGATAACTATTATAAACCCCTGAGATATGACATTCAACATTGTGGTTGGCCTCGGTGAATGCTTTATCCCTTGGATTTATAAATCATTGTATCAACTGAAATTAAAAGTCAATCATTGTTTTATATATACACCTTCTTCTAAAATATCATATCTTTTTTTAGAATTAAGCTTTGATTTACTGTTACATAAATTTTGTATATTCTCAATTCTTGATGAAAGAAAGCATCGATTTTGTTTTCAGATATACTGTATAGTAAGACAGACGATAAATACCGAAACAAAAATGTTGCTAAAGGAAACTGAAATGATACGAAGAGCAACGATTGAGGATTACGATGATGTCATTTCGATTTTACCAGGGGAAGACTATGATGGCGATTAACTACCGGATTACTTTCACATGTTGATGAACAATCAATTCATCAAAGCTTATGTGTACATCCTAGATGGCAAAATAGTATGTAACTATTTAAAATTTCTATATACATATTTTGAATTTCTTTTATTAAGGATTAGCCATGTACATAATGTAGTACGGATCGTTCGGTCATTAAAAAAGTCCATCTAACCATTGAAATAGCTGGAGTTAGTAAAATGATTAGGTTAACAAATAACAAAATAGGCGAATACAAAAAAGTGCTTCACAAGTATACTAATTGTAGTCCTATACATATAAGATTTGTATTGATATAACTATATTTTAGGAATTAAGTTCATCACGAAATAATGACACTGATGTCAGTCCAAAATGTAAGAAAGGTATTCATCAAACTTCATGTTTTCCTCAGCTGATTTTGGAAATGAAATGTACTGAAATTCGTGGAGTTTTTAATGGACCCAACGGGTGGATGGGGTGTTTTTCTCCGATTAAGTTACACCTACCTCTTTCAGATCTGAACTTTTGGGAAAAAATCCTACCCATTTAAATATTTGACGAGAAAAACAAAACCCATTTACAAATTTTAAGGCAATCAAACATATCATTTGTTAACCACTTAAAATCATTCATACAGTAATAGAAAAACAAGTACAAAGTTTTCACAAATATCTTCAACGGAAGATAAAATTTTGTGAAAAAGTGACATATAATTTTTTTATCAATTTTTCATTGAAACATATGTCATTGGTAACAATATCAATAACATGTATCTTTTTTAGCATTAAACAAGGGCAAATTTTTCTCGTGTCATGATGAGTCATGTATATAATCAACAAAGATGCCAAGCTTAAAATCGTGTTAGAAAAGCGTGCGTTACGTCTACAACGGACTCAGTTGATGCTCGAATAAAAGAAGTTCAAATGACGTCTTTCATTAAATCCGTTGAATGTGTACTAGTTGATACTTTTTTGTATCACAATTTGTTTTTTATTTATAAGTTGTAAAAGGGTTTGATGCATCTTGATTTAAGACGGGTTTCTACTGGTACTCGATTCCATTCGTTGCGCCTTGAACTTGTAATATTATCCTGTTTCAGAGTTGAATATGTTTCTTATTTTAAAACAAGTTGACAATATGCTTAAATCGACGTGATTTGAATTTTGCTGGATAATTGTCACATTGGCATTCATATCACATCTCCTTAGTATTTTTTTTTATATTAAATGAAATCAAACAAGCCATTTATTTAAAGGGAAATAATGATTTTATTTGAATTGAATTAACTTATGAAGCCATATTTACCCTACTCTCTTTTAACTTGTTTGCTTAAATATAAAATATAAGGTAGTGGATTATAGAGGCGAGTATTTCCGAACCAATGTTCCATGATTGTAATCTGTAATACGTTCTTTTAAGACTGGCTTCCAAATTGTATACCTGGTAGACGGTGGAACAACTGGTGTTATGAGAAGTGGTCGAATACGAAAAGACACACAAGGCAAAGGTGTATTGAGAAAACTTGGAGAATTCATCATGGAACAAAATCCAAGCTTGACACATGTTGTATTTGCTACTGGCACAAATGTACCAACTATCTTTCAGAATATAAAAAATGGCGCGTATGAATTTGTTGCAAAAAGGGTATTTTGAATATTATATAAGTATTTAAAATTTAATATATCATGTAAGGTACGATATTCTATCAGGCAACTCTCCAGCAGACACAAAAATAACATAGAACTAATTAAACAACTGTACGTCTCCATACGACTTCAGCATTGAGAAACAGCAATATCACAAATCATGGTATAAAATGCTCGGAAATGTCACTTGTAAATTAATTGAAATGAGAAAATAAATGGGTTGGTTTATGTACAAAACAAAATCGAAATACAATTATAATTTACTGCTAGCGGTGATAGCTAAACTGAAACTCCGATAGAAACTTTTTCATGAACAATGCCAGAATATCTGTTCTTTTCTTCCGGTAATATGTGTGTCAGTTGAATAATATTACAAAATATTTCGTCATTTTCGAAATTATATATTGAAATCATTTGTAATGAAGTTGAAGTCCAATTAACTTGAAACTTAGTGGTCTCTATGATATGATCTTTCTAATTATAAGTCAAATTACAGTTTCACCCCAATTTCACTGTCCACTTAACATAGAAAATGATAGTGCGAGTTTGGCATCCGTGTACTATTGACACATTATAAATTATTGTAACAGTTATGTTATGACAAAGAAAAAACTTACCGTGTTTTTTATTATAAAGTTATACATGTTATTTTAATTTTAGGCTTGTTTGTATTATCAGACTAACAAACATGCATTAAAAGAACATATACCTGAGATTGAAACACTTGAAAGAACTAAAGTTCTGAATCAAAAAGACTTAATTCAATCCATAAAAGACCAGGACTTTTATTCACAGATGTTTAAAGACAACCGATTGATTATAGACACTGTTCCATACCGACTTATGGAATCGAACATTCCGCTGATACTCATGGAAAGAACAAAAGCGGTGGCGTCGTATCTTGACGACAATAATAAAAGTATTATAACCTTTGGAAGTTATTTCAAGCTAAGCAATGGTGATATATTTTGTAACTTGGATATCTATGGAGATGTAGGAAAGGCATTGGCTCACCATATTAGTATTCATATTCAACATTTTGTTGAGCACATTACGGATATATTCACTATTGAAGTTCGCTGTCACGAATCATCGCCATTTATAGATAAGGCAATGTCAGAGAATGGACTCATGTTAGTACCTGTTGGTAAATTTGTTCGAAATGAACTTATATGTGTTGAAAAATCATATTATCAAAACGCCGAACAAGCCAGACTGTGAATGGTTTCTTACAACAGATTCTTCAAAGCTCATATAGACAAATATCATCAATCATTGTTCAAATGCTTTACTTTAATGTGTTTCTATTGGTTATCAGATGATCAAATAAAAAGTGGCATTCTTTGGTGCTTCAGTATACTCAACACTCATGTTTTAATCATCTTGAATGAACAAAACAAAAATCTGGAATCCTGTTTCTATATCAAAATGCTAAAGATACTATGTATAATAATTATGTAGTAATTTCTTTTGACTGGTCAGTTTGACTGTTTAAGAGAGTAGGTCCGGTAAAGAAAGAATTTGGACTCAATTTTCATCTTCATCTGACGAAAGATTTTTCAGTTGATTCAATAAATTTTTATGAAAGATTTTACTGATTAACTCATTAAAAAGTCTCCGACTCAATCTTTAGAAATATGAAAAATTAATCATATATGTCAAAAAATGTCACTTTTCGGATTGTTTCTGTCAAAAATGAAATTGACGCATCCGTGTTCATTTTCAATATTTATATATGTTATGCATCATCATCAAATACAACTTACATTTCAATATTGTGAATGAACACAAATGCGGCGACTTTCATTTAAGACGGGAAATTGTGAAATTTCCGTAATTTAGCATGACTTGAGGTAGCACAACACAAAGATTTTTCATCCTCAATCAGACATCTTCAAACTGATGTAATTCCACTCCACTTTCTTTAAATTTTATAAATGAGGTACCAAGAGAAAGAAGAAGGATTAATCTTTCAAATTGTGATAATTTCATTATGACATAATTATCACATGATTAGTTGTTATGTAATTAGTTGCCATATTGTGATGTCCATACCTGAATGAATTTAGCGTCTTTGTTTTTCTTAGCATCCCAAAATATGTTATAGATTTTTGCACAACACAGTTTGACCTCCAAAACTGTGTCTCAGATTTTTCCTTTTATATTTTATTCTCTTATTAATTTTCAATGAAGTTTGCAACATCAATTCATAAGAGACCGCTGAATTCAATTGGGTATAAAATTAGTTTTATTGCTGCTTTTGGAAATCTGAGACACTGTTTTGATGGTCAACTGTGTTGTACAAGAATCTATAAAAAAATTGGTATGCTATGAAGAACAAAGACGCTAAATTCATTCAAGTGTGGACATCACACTATACACATGTAGCAACTACTAACATATAAATTTTGTAATAATTATGTCATAATGAAATTATCACAATTTGAAAGATTAATCTTTCTTCCTTCTTTTGGTTCCTCGTTTATAAAATATAAAGAAGGATGAAATGAACTACATCAGTTTAAAGTTGTCTGATTGGGAGTGAAAAAATCTTTGTATTGTGCTACCGTAATGATGCTAGTACCCAATACATATTCATTGTATTGTTAAAACAGCCCATATGTATATAGCAGAAGCATTCTACTTTCCATTAAATAACTAAAAGTTTACATTTTAACAATTTTGTAAAACAGCTAGTTTTTGGGCCTAAAATGTGTCTTACTGGACCTACTCCTTTGTCCTTCTTCTGTGCTGCTTATTTTTACAAGACGTTGAATCAATATTACCGGGAACAATAATAAATTTGATCCGCTTTGTGACACCATTTTGTTACTATTGACACACATTTTTTCGAATAATTGAACTTACATATAGTTATCAAAGGTACAATGATTATAATTTAATACGCGAGACGCGTGTTTCGTCTACATAAGACTCATCAGTGACGCTCAGATCAAAACAATATAACTTTAATAGGCCGGATAGTCTGTTAAATATCAGATAAAATTATATTTAGTATCAATATTCCATTTAAGCTATAAAAGTTTAATAAACAAATTTATCATATATTTAGTACAAAATACAGCTATTTTGTATATCTAATAAAGGTTCTTTTTTCCAGTCTGTATCACCTACCCTGTATCGCATACCCCGTATCGCATGGTAAAACCCGTATCGCATACCTTTTTTTTTTTTTTTTTTTTTTTTTTAAGCTTAAGTCAGTTTTTTGGTTTTTTTTTTTGCTTAAGAATTTTTTTCTATTAAAAAAAAAATAAAAAAAAATTCAAATATTAAAAAAAAAAAAACCAACAGATTGTAAGGTAACCTAGGTGCTTCGTATAAATAATTGAGCAGTTATTTTAAAGCTTTGAAACAAGACAAAAGCAGAACTGAAGGTAACCCAGTGCTATGGATCAGAAAACAGTTCAATATAATATAAAACTCTTCTGTTGAAATATACATGATATATGATAAAGCGTATAATACATGGCAAAATCCGTATCACATGCCGTATCACCCTCGACCAATATCATCCCTCGGGCCTAAGGGCCCTCGGGCTGATATTGATGTCTCGGGATGATACGACATATGATACGGATTTTGCCATGTATTATTCTCTATATAATGCTAACTAAAACATTTTATAAAAGTACACAATACATATATATATATAAAATAATAGGTATTTCAGGTTTTGATACTGACAATATCATGTGGATATCTATACGAGCCCGTAAGGGCGATTTAAGATATTCTACATGATATAGTCAGTATCAAAAACAAAACTATCTATTATTCTGTTTATCTGTAATAATGACGTCACGCAATGTTATGACGTCACGCAGTGTATTGCCTAATATTTTCAGTGATACAGCCAGTACGTTGATATTAGGCAGTAAGATCAAAGGGAAAATGTACAAATTACCGATAATGAGTGATAGTCTGACCGACATTATTTTTTGCATGTTTTATTTTGATCTGTGTTTCATTTAACCAGAGATTTTTTCGTTACACGATCTTACGACGACGGAATGACAGGATATACTTATCCTTTCAATGAACTGGTGGCGCTCCGTTCGAAATACTAAACAATTACTGTCTTTTGATAAGGTAAATATGCAGTTTTGTTGACTTTTGAAAAACTGATATTCACTGAGGCCGACGGCCGAAGTGAATATCAGTATTAAACCCCATATTTACCGAAACAAAAGACAGTAATTGTTTTATTCCATATTCCGAGAAAAGAAAAAATATTTAATGACAAACACATACCAAGACTAATTTTCACGAAACATTTTACCGTAACGTAAAAAGCGCGTGACGTTTAGCGCGGTGAATAACACTTTCTCAGGTGAACATGCTTTTTTATTCAAAATGTAATTCATATAGAGAAACCTACTAAAATAATACCAATATAGAATAAAGCGATGTATTTACAATAGACATAATCATATAAAAATGACCGATCTTGATTTCCATTTTATAAATTTGTTTCTTACACGTCAAAGTAGTAACATGTCCAAAACTGTGGTTGTGTTTCTCACACATTGTTGTCATAGATTTCTCGTTATGCGCAAACACGTCTATTTTCATGATTATTTTAAGCAAATTTAGGCAATATTCAACGAATCATAGCTAGAAAAATAGCACGGTACCTATCCTTATTCTTATATTTTACTAAAAGAGCAAAGTAAAAACTTCATTTTGGCAAAGTTTGAAAAAAATCTATCTCGGGAAACTTATACCGATGATCTTCTTTAAAGTGTTTGAGCTTTTGATTTTACCAATTGAAAGGCATATTCCATTTTTTAGTTTTCCATGAAATTGATATTCGTTTAATTCTACTTTTGTCATACACGATTGATTGATAAATAAACACAGGATTAAAATGATATTAAAGTAGCAGAATTTGTCCGAAAACATACAGCCTGTTGATACAATTTCATTACAGAACATAATATATGTATGTTGTGAAGGCATTTATTGTAATGTACAGCTTTACTTAGTTAATGACATCTTCATAATAAAATTGAGAATGGAAATGGGGAATAAACATACATAGCATATATTCATCCCTCTTTGAGAATTATTTTGAAAGGTTATAGATTTAAGAAGACATGCTAATATACTGTTTTGTGGATAACAGCTAGACAGTGTTCATATTATATATTGTTAACCTATATAACATCAATATAGGGCTAACTTATCAACCTTTGATGAACTCTGATTTTTGATATCTTTGTCACGTGTTCGTGACCTATTTATAGACCTGTCACGTGTATACACTGCTCAACATTGTACTTTGATAATCTGGTATAAAGCACCTCATTTTACAAGTAGAATTATGTAACCCTTCTAGCAAGGTAAACTTTATTGAATTGTTTATCTTAACTTATATAATATGTATTTGAGCTCATTTTTTTAATAACCACTTTATTATTATTTATATGTTTTATTTGTTTATTTGTTTGTATATTTATCATTTTAGAAGATAGATTATTCACGTTTTATGTTGACTATCATATTGATATTCAAATGATTATTTTATTTGTTTAAACTTTGTTTTTCAATAGGCAACATGAAATTATGCACATATTATTTGTTCTTGTCCTATTCTGGTTAAGTATTTAGACAGTTACATTTGATAATTTTTTGTGAGCAATAGCTTTCCCTGAGAACAATAACAGGTAAACAGTAACATATAAAGCTATCAAGAAATGTCTGTGGAGTCAGTTTAAACAAACTACGATTTGGTTGACGTCTTTCCTCCCCAATAGAATCACAAAAGGATGCTTTCAGTTCTCGAATAAAAGTTCGCTTCACTTGAAAAAATGTTAGCACTGTTAAATTAACCTTTTGCTAAGATTATCAATTGATGTGTGATTGTGTTTGTCTTAGCAACCTCTCACTACCAATCATAAATCCAAATTATCTGGCCGTCCCGCTAGGAAATATTGTCTATGATTTCCAACTGTAAACGTCCTGTTCTTACAACTTGGTGAACTATTTTCACCTTTTTGCGTAAGTCGTTTGCTTCACAGATTTCTTCTAAAGTTGTTGTTTCACAATTGACAATTGAAAACAATGATCATATCGCACACCATATCCTTTATGGTATACTACCACCACATAATAGCATGTAATATCCAGTTGTATACGAAAAAGGGTGGAATAAAATGTTTTCCTTGAATTTGACAGTTGTAGGAAATTAATCCTACGTTTCATTGCCGATAAACATTTATCTTGGATGTTTCAAAACACCATTCTATTTTTTTGGTGTTTTAAATAGAAATTTTGAAACTTGAGGTTACATACTTGACAACTGAAGCCAACTTCCGAAGCAAGGTTGTCGGCTCTCCGGACATTCCCGAGTCTATGAGCTTCAGTCCTTGCTTGGAAGTTGAACTGAAGCATGTACACAAGAAAAAGAAGCGGTGAAAATTGATACCGATACCGAAACCAAATATAGCAAATATAGTAGTGAGGTAAATGGTCAATGTTTATTTTGTTGATTGACTCAACCTTTTTACTCCATACTATTGTTTGAAATATTAATACACAAGATGAAACAGGAGTGAAAGATACCAGAGGGACAGTCACTTTTATTACTTAAATTCATTAATTCACATGATTCTATCAAACAAACAAAGTTAAATTTCAACCATTATTCAATACACTAACGTAAGTTATATACTATTTAAGATGTTGATACAATTTATGTATGTTGCACATAAATCATAAAGCAGGTCCCGTCGTAGGGAAAGCGTTACACATAGTTCTACAATATGCGCAATATCGTTCCGACCGATATATTTAAAGAGGACCTGTAATTTTATAAATTTGCATTCGTTTTATGGAATGTCCCACATTATATCTTCTTGCACAAATGTGACAAGTCCTTAATCAAATTGCAAAACAAAAAGCCCGATTTCCAAACACATAATATTCTTGACTTGGTACATGCATTTTCTTATGTATAAAATTGTGGATTAAATCTAGTTTTATAGCTAGTTAAACCTCTTTCTTGTGTGACAGTCGCATCAAAATCCAATATATTGTGTATATGACGATGCATACAGAGTATATGACAATGAATATAGTGTATATGACAATGAATATAGTGTATATGACGATGTCCATTTAAGATGTATACTGAAAAAAAAATCTTTGCCTTTTTAAGTATATGTCTGGTTCATTTGTAAATTAAAGGTCCTCTTTAAAGGTATAGGTCGGAACGATATTGCACATATTGTAGAACTATGTACAGTTCTTTTCATTCGATGAAACATGCTTCTTGATTTAGTTACATCATAAGTAAATTTATATCCATAGATCTAAATTGTATATTACTTGTATTAGCGAATTATACGCATTGAATTTAACTTTGCTTTTTGATAGATTCATGTAAATTGTTGAATTGAAGTAATACTATATCTGTGTATTCAAATTTCAAACAATATACTTTAGTAAAAGGGTTTAGTTCATTAAGCATTATAACATTTACCATTTACCATTTACCTCATTTATATGTTTGGTTACGGAATCGGTTTCGGTTTCGGTATCGGTATCGGTTTATCATGAAAATGTATATTACAAAAACGTTTCTGTTTCTGAACAAAAATGAAATAAGTTTATCATTATCATCATTCTAAGATCACCCTATAAGGTATCTGGGTGTGTGAAAGTAGTGTTATTGTAATTCGGATTACGAGTCAGATTAATATTGTTAATTTCCATATGGAGCACGAAGATATTTAAATAAGAAAAAAGAACTATAGAAATATTTAACCTTCGTATATTAAAATATCATTTGTGTTGTATTTAAAATTTATCTATTCTTTATTACTGTTACATAAATTTGTAAATTTTTAGTTCTTGATGAAGGAAAACAACATTCTTCTTTTCAGATATATTGAATATTAAGACAGACGGGAAATACCGACACAAAAATGTCACTGGCGGAAACAGAGACTATACGAAGAGCGACGATTGGGGATTATAAAGCAGTGATCTCGATTTTACCCGGGAAAGACTATGACGGCGATTATCTATCGGATTACTTTCACATGTTGATGAAAAATGAATGCATTAAAGCTTATGTGTACATCCTTGATGGCAACATAGTATGTAGCTATATAAAAAAATACATATTTTGAATTTCTTTAATTGAGGATTAAATATAGAACGGATTGGTAACTAAACATGTCCTTCTAAAAAATTAAAACCAGTGCAGTTAAAAAATGAATAAAATAACAAACAAAAGAGTAAGAATAATACACTTAAGCAACTTAGCATTACCCTATGTAATGTTATTGTGTATTTTGTTTTAGCCTTCTCACACAAACATATATGTTTTTATATAATATACTGGTATATGTTGTTTATTGTTTATTGTCTTTTGTTCTTGTTTTGTGCCTAAAATGCATAAACATTCTTTATATCTGTTTTGTGTTTGTATCAATTATTTAAAATGGAAAACCAACTTTGCCAAATTTATTTAATGTTGTATCTTAGGAAAAAGAATACTGTTGCCGAAATTCCAAATTGCAAGGACATTTTATTTTTACTATTATTTTTTTTCTCTAGTTTTTTTTCTTTTGTTTTTGTTTTGCATTAGTGTTTTATTTATTTATTATTTTCTCTTCTCTTCTCAATTTCTCTCTTAAATACAATTCTGTCTTTATTGATCAATATTGAGTAAGTGAATATAAATGCTTCTTATAAACTCGAGTCCTATAAATACTTTTTGGGAAAATTCCTACCACCTCATATCTTTAATAAAAAAATCTTTATATATATTGTTACTGTGGATTCTTTTATTTTATGGGTACCAATTTTCGTGGATTAATGAAAACCTGCATTTTTGAGATCTGCTAATGCTTTCTTTCAAGGCTGGCTTCCAAATTGCATACCTGGTAGACGGTGGAACAACTGGAGTTATGAGAAGTGGTCGTATACGAAAAGACACACGAGGCAAAGGTGTATTGGGAAAACTTAAACAATTCATCATGGAACAAAACACGAGTTTGACACATGTTGTATTTACTACTGGCACAAATGTACCAACTATCTATCAGGAAATAAGGAATGGCGCATATCAATTTGTTGCGAAAAGGGTATTGTTATATTATATCAATATTTAAACTTGATGTGTTAAGATTGTCCATCCAGGCAACTCTTCAGCAGACACCAAAATGACATACAACTAAACAACTATATGTCTCCAAACGGCCTTTAACATTGAATAATTTGTTTTACCAGAAACCATGCTATAAAAGGCCCAGAAAGGACAACTGAATATCAATTAAAAAAACGAACGGGTTTGTTGATGTATTATACAAAAACGGAACCAAATATAGAATAGTTTCATAAAATCTCCATAAACCCACTTTTTCATGGTATCGTATCAACATTTCTGACCTGAACCTACGTGCTTTTAATAATAGTTGCTTAATTCTCTAGAATTTAATTTGCAATGTTTCGGGTTCTTTCTGGAATATTCCCAGGTAAACCCTCATCAGAAGCGGCCCTTTCATATTTTATATTTCGATAGATGTGTGTCTGTTTCATAGAGTCTTATGTAGACAAAACGCGCGTCTGGCGTACTAAATTATAATCCTTGTACCTTTGATAACTATTTACACGTCGATGCCACTGCTGGTGGACGTTTTCTCCCCGAGGGTATCATCAGCCCAGAAGTCAACACTTCTGTGTTGACATGAATATCAATAATATGGTCATCTTTTATAAATTTCCTATTTACATAACTTAGAATTTTTCGAAAAACTAATGATTTTCTTATCCCAGGTATAGATTACCTTAGCCGTATTGGGCACAACTTTTTGGTATTTGGATGCTCAATGCTCTTCAAATTTGTACTAGTTTGGCTTGATAAATATTTGAATATGAGCGTCACTGATGAGTCTTGTGTAGACGACACGCGCGTCTGGCGTACTAAATAATAATCCTGGTACCTTTGATAACTATCATAGCAGTTTTTTTCTCAAATTCACTACACGTGTATATAGTTGTTAACTTCTGTACCATTTTTGGTCTTGTGTTGACAGTTGTCTCATTGGCAATCATACCAATTTTTTTTTTTTTTTATATATATATATATATATATATAGGTCTACGTTTTAGTTAGTCTTTTACAGACTCAAGAAACTGATAAAAAAGATCAGCATCTTTGTTTTATATTCGTATATATATAATGAAAAGTCTTATTGTCTTTATTTCCATTATCTAATCGATCATAAATCTACACAAGATCTAATAGAGAAAGCAGTTAGCACTGCTCCGAAAAAACTGTCATGTATGTTTTATTAGCACAGATTTGATAATATACAGAAGTCTCCATGTTAAATCATTTATTAGTTTCGTGAAGATACCATGCCGGGTATATGCATGAATATACAAAGAACCAATCTATTATCCCTTGTACGTAATCTCTTGAAATAAACCGGCATCACGGCTTCTTACGTCTGTTTCACAGTATAATGATTGTATACTAAAGCGTCCCTTGGTGGGGTATAGTGAATTGATGTCTTCGACTTGAACACTAATTATCATGTTGGTAATATTCTTATTGTTTTTTAAAGCGGTACCTGGGTTAGATCTGAATATTTTTGTTATGTTTTTAGCAATCGGATCTTTCCGAATTTTATACAAAAATTTCGTGATGACCGGTTTAAGATATTCAAAATATGTTTACCATTTGTTTTCTCATATTTTGTTTCTTCCATATTTTTCGTTAGGATGAAACCGGCTACATATTTTATATATAGACCTTATATATACGATTGTCAAATTAGTGCTGTTATCCCTTGTAATTTCTCATACCTCCGAAAGAATTAAAAAATGTGATATTTCAAATATTTGTTCACTTTGTTCACCTTCTTCATTAAATATGATTAACCCATCATTTCTCATTCTTAAATGGAATTTAATATTATTTTTGGAAGATATTGCTCTATTTTATTGTTTATTATATTAGCGTTTACCGCTAGAAACATTGTCATTAACAAATTCGATGTCAGAACATCTGTTCCTATTGCATCATCTATTATACCCTTTATTTCGTTAGGAACAAATACTTTAGCGTGGGTGTCCGTTGGATAATAGTACAGAATATTTTGTCCGTTTGGGACTTTTATTATGAAAGAATGTTTATTTCATGGCACAGAAACAAACTATTATCTACATTTTCAAATGACCGTTGTGTTGTTTTCATTAAATTATAAAGTAATTTTATTTTTAGATTTGTGTGTTTTATCAGGCTAATAAACATGCATTAAAAGAACATTTACCTGAGAAAGAAACACTGGAAAGAACTAAGGTTCTGAATCAAAATGACTTAATACAAACTATTAAAGACAGGGACTTTTATTCACAGATGTTTAAAGACAACCGATTGATTATAGACACTGTTCCATACCGACTTATGGAATCAAACGTTCCACTGATACTCATGGGAAGAACAAAAGCAGTGGCGTCGTATCTGGACAATAATAAGAACAGTATTATAACCTTTGGAAGTTATTTCAAGCTTAGCAATGGTGAAATATTTTGTAACTTGGATATCTATGGAGATGTAGGAAAGGCATTGGCTCATCATATTAGTATTCATATTAAACATTTTGTTGAGCACATTACGGATATATTCACTATTGAAGTTCGCTGTCACGAATCATCGCCATTTATAGATAATGCATTGTTAGAGAATGGACTCATGTTGGTACCTGTTGGTAAATTTGATCGAAAAGAACTTATATGTGTTGAAAAATCATTTCCTCAAAATGCTAAACAAGCCAGATTGTGAATGGTTTCTTACAACCGATTATGCAAAACTCGTAAAGACACACACCATCAAGCATACTTCAGATGTTTTATTTGATTTGTTTTAATTTGGAACTAGATGAACCACTCAAACAATCGTCTCTACGGTGCTTCAATGTGCTTAAGACACATGTACTCATGTTAAAATCATCTTAAATAAACAAAAATTGAAAACAATAAAAACCATTAAAAAATTTCTGGAATCCTCTTCCTTAAAAATAAATCCACAAATCACAATAATTAAGAGGAACATGTGAAAACCTATAGTAATTTCTTTATAATAAATTAGTAAGTACAACTTTTTAACATATTGATTTTGTGCTGCTGATTTGTACAAGACTTTGACTCCATACTATCGAGAACATAGTTTAATTTAATCCGCTGTGTGACACCATTTTGTTACCATTGACACACATTTGAATCACGTTTTTGAATAATTAGACTAATATATTACTTTAATGAACCGCATTGTCTACGTTTTAAAATTCTACGTTTCAATTACGTTTTGAACAAAAATGTCCCGTTTTTTTTACAGTTAGGTATTACTAGGTTTGTGCTTATATGTAGCAAAACGGGATAAAAACGTATTCTTATCACGTTTTGCTACGTATTAGTACGTGTAAATCACACATTGATACGTATCGATACGTAGATAGCACGTTCCGCATATTTTCGATACGTATTTACTGGGGTTCTACTGTGTTTCAATTTTCAATACGTTTGTTGTTGAAATTTCATACGGGGGAGGTATTTTATGAACAAAAGATCACTACGTTTCGATACGCTTCGTTACGTTTATTCCCGTTTCGCTACGCTTTCAAAACGTAGTAAAACGTAGCTTTTGAAACGTGACTGTGTGACTGGGGTTAATAAAGCAAGCAATAAGAATCACAGAGGGTTGACATACAATATAACAGAATTTCACATCTATTAAAAAAGAATCAACTATGCATTTGTTTAAGAAAATTATGATCTACACTTTGCATTGAAAATAAACACATTTATTCTAAAACTAGTTGTTGGCGACATACGGGTTATGTTCTTCTCATATATTTGATGAGGGTATGATACTATATCCTTAACAGGAGGGATTGTGCCTGATATTCATATGATGAAGACAATCGTTACAATCAGTTTAATTGAGTTCTGGAGCTGACATGTCAGTGACTGCTAGTATCCGTGACATTTATCAATTGTAAAGGGACACATTCGCAAACGTTTCTTAAATCAATGGAATAAAGCACACACTGGGAAAGCCAGTGACATTGAAGAGCTCCTTCCAGTGGCCACGCGGGAAAGGAGACATAATCTTAAAATTAAAGTAACCAGCGTGTAAACAAAAACGTACCCTGTGCTTCAGACAATAAATTTATTAAAACTACTAATCATCCATCAGTATTTGACGTTAATTTATCTCTAGAATATATTTTGTCGCATGACTGCCAAAATAAGTATTGAAATAAGTGCTCCGCTACTGAAATATGATAAATCAAAAGACTACCTCCGTTGATTCTAAAAAAAACGCGGGTAATCTCCCCGTCTACAAAGAACTGACACAAATGCATCCAAAAGCTTTTCATTGGTCGAGATATAAATAAATGTGACACAGAAACATATGGGCACACGACTATGTACAGGATTCCCCGTCACTTTGAGTCTTGTTTACATAATAAATACTTCAAACGGAGGTCAAAATTCAACATTTTTCAGACTTTTTTGGAGTTATTTCGGTGCAAAATGAAGCAAATTATGTCATATTCAACAGCTTTTAACCACGAAATTGATTGAGACAATGATGGGTGATGATGTTTCCAGGATTGTACTGAAAAAAGTTGATGGAATGAACAGTTGAAGGCTTTACACCGTCATTTGTTGACGTTTTTCTAGTCCAAATAACTAATGTTTTTCATGTTGCTCAAACTCCTAATAATAGATTTTCTGTATTTAATTATGCTGCAGTGTATAGCATATTTATGTAGTACATTAAAACTTGTTTAATCTTTGAACGAATTTGTCCATATAAATGACTTCTATCTTCTAAAAGTAACCCCCCCTTTTTTCCCCTAACTTTTCAAAAAATTTCAGTTACCAAAAGTTATTATATGAATAAAAAGCCTACACAAGTGCAAATTGTAAGCACTCAGTTAATCTTTGTTTTAAGACATTTTTTAGAGTTATGGTTACAGTCATTCTTTGATTCTGTAAATATTAATTTAATCTGAAATGTGTTAACTTGTCAATTTAAAAAAAAGTACTAATTAACAAACATTGCCTGCCTACCACTTTGGCATGAAAATATAGTGCATCAATAATTTTCACTTGATTTTTAGTCTTTGTTCTTGTTTTTTATATAAAAAATACTAGACAATTGGGAAGTTAACACTCACACATGTTTATAAATGTCTGTCCTTATCATGCTTCTCAAGCAACCTGATGTACACTATATAACTATTTATGTTTGAGTGTGTCTTGGCCCTAAGGCATATTTAACTCTTTGAGAGTTTTAACATTCAATAGAAAGGCTCAATGCCTAGTACATCCAATTCTTAAGACATGTGAGAGTTAACGCATTAACATAATGATATATCACTCCCAAGGTATACTTTTAAAATGGCATATGAATGTTTCTCTCTGATTTTGGTGATCCTGTTTTGTTGCATCAATATGAATGCTTGGCCCACATTTTTATTTTACACCAATCTACAAGAACTCAAAGTTTGAACACAGGATCTATAGTTTAATCAGAATCATACCATTGCTATATCTGTGTGCTGATTATTCTGCGATAGAATACTTTTTCACACATTTTACTCTACTCTAAAAGCACACAATTGCAATAATTTGCAAAATCATGTGATTATATATAGGAAAAGGGCAGCAGGATGTTTCATTCCTAAAACTACACAATGAGCAGGATATGTTTACTCTTCCAGAGCACATGAGATTAATTATTTATTAAGGGTTCAAGTTGCTCATTTTTTTTTAATTTGTATATTAGTTGAAACTTTTCATCAAAAGGTCTAAAAACAAAGAAGAAGAGATACATGTGTATATCTTCTGAAAATGATTTATTTAGGTGCAGGGGTAATCACCCTTCAAAATCTACCTGGGAGCAAAACAGTGAAAAAGTCAAGTCAAAATAGGCCACTTGAAAGACTTCAAGGATACCTCCTTAGGTCTAGAAGTGAACGATTCCAAAACATTTCCGTTTAAGTCCTTCACACCTAATAAATCATTAAAGACCATCAAGTTGACTTTCTATATCTTAATTTTTTTTGTCTCAAATACTAAAGTACATACATGTATATGTCTGATATCTGTGCTGGATCCAGAACTTTTTCTAAGGGGAGGGGGGCTACTGACTGACTTACGAGGGGCCCTCTCAAGTGATTCCCTATATGTATATAATCAACCGATTTTTTCCTACGAAAAAGGGGGGGGGGGCTATGAATATGCTAGCTTTGTATCAATGAATCTCAGTTTCTTTTTAATGTTATTGTAATGCAACAGCATTATTGTCTCATGTACATTTACCCCACGTTATCAATATAAAATGGTTGAGTGTATATTTTCCTACGGGTAAATATTTCATATACCTGAACTCTTAACAAGATATTATACATGCACTTATGCACTATTCAGCAAAAATAATAGTACTGTTTTTCCCATAAACAAGGGTCTGGATGGGGTTGTCTCCATTTCTTTATCATTTAATCTATAAGTTCATTTGTCTCTATTTTTTTTAATACTTTTTGTACATCATTGCTCTTTTCTTAATATCTAAATTATCACATCAATAGTTCAAATTATTATGACGTACCGCTAGAATATTTTAATTTTACTCTGGGATGCATAGGAAGGCCTCCCAGGAAAAAAATAAAATAGCCTTGTCAGACGTCATAATTATTTGGACTAGCATGTCATTTGCTCTATTCTTTATTTTTTAGTAAATAAATTTCTTCAATGTTCCTTTAGTCATATATTCTTTATACTTTTAGCTATAGTTCCCAGTGGCGGATCCAGGGATAGGGTTCTGGGGGTTGGAATCCCCCTCTTTGGTTTGGACGATCATAGCATTTGAATAATAACATACAGCTGGAACACCCCCCCCCCCCCCCCCGCCCCCTTTATCCTGGGTGGTATCAGGTCCGTTTGCGCCCAATACACTTTTGCACACTACACGTTCGCACCTCACACGTTTGCACCATAGGTCCGTTCGCACTCTACACGTTGGCGCCCAATTTTAACTCAAATTACAGTTGAATAATTGGAAAATCATGATTGTTGTTTTAAGTTGCTTTGGAGTAAATACTGAATGTATTGATACCTGGTATGAGTAAAACATTGAAGATTTTAAATGAAAAACATAAAAGATATTTGTTCAAACAGCTTGGTCCGTTTGATCTGAAACAATAAATATAGCAATACACTATTATAACCAAAACATGATAAAATTTATTCAACACACACAACAACAAAAAATTTAGCCAGAATCTCACTTTCTTTTGAAACAAGTCAATGAAACAAAGTTATGCAATTAACTTACCAAAACATGACTAAGAGTTATTTTAACTTAAGCACAAAATAAAACGTAGACAGAATCCAACTTTATTCAGAAAGGATTAATACAATTTTTTAACAATACACTATCCAAAACATGATTAAGATTTATTCAACACAAAACAAAATGCTGTCTCACTTTATTTTAAGACAATGACAACAAATATACTTATAAAAATACAATTGCCAAAACTTGATTACAAAGTTATTAAACACAAAACCAATTAAAATTGGGCCCGAACATGTAGGGTGCGAACGGACTTTCGGTGCGAACATGTAGGGTGCGAAAGTGAAAGAGGGCAAATATGAGTGGATGCGAACGTGAATGGGCGCGAACGGACCCGAATTAATCCTGGGTAAGGAACACCCTTTCAACATGGCTAGATCTTCAGTGCCCCTGTTTGTCTATTTTGTGAACCCTGTACTTACTGCAAGAAATGACGTTTAGGATAAAATTAAACTATACTTATGTAGTGGTTATATATTTCCTTTAATTTAATTTACTTTTGTTTGTTTTTGTATTTTGTCACACTTTTTTGGGTTAAAAAAAAATTAATATAAAACCATGCATATCAATCTTTTTACTATTCGAGAAAACAACAAAAATCAGCACAACTGCTTTAAATAAACAACCGTAATAATTTTATTTAAATGCTACCATTGACATGCCAAAATATTCAAGTTTTATTCAAAATTTAAGTCTCACGCTGAGAAAGTGGCGCTTATTTGCATGTGGTCTGTGGCAATTTACTGGATTTCAGCACCGAAAAGAGGCAAACATATAGCCATAACCCGATCTGATCAATAAATTATGTTATAGAAAGTGTTTATGTCTTTCTTCTAATCATTAAAAGTAATAATACTAGGATTTTGTGAGCTCAGAAACCTTGATCTGTTGAAAAATGGCGTCGATATGTGTGCTTCCTTTTCGCAGCCTCAGTTACAATTTGACACGAAGTGATGGGTATTGATGCAAATATTTAGCGACTTCTATCATATATACTATTTTTTGTCATTTTATATTTAAATAGCCAATAGGATGCATATGTGTCAGTTATTTTCCGAAAGGGAAAACACACTTTATCTTCTCAAATAACAACGTCACTTGCCATTTTCAGATGTTTGTTACTTGTAAAATAAAATATCCTAAGAAGAAAAAAAGGCATGGTCACCTGTAAAACTTACCTTTATAACTAATTGATGATGAAATGACACAAGTTTAACTGTCTTTTATAATAGATTTCTTGAAAAATCACACGTACACGATGTAAAAAAATTACCAAGATGGCGCGATACTTTCGCCGTCTATGTAAAAATCGCGATTGTCGCCCTTAATTTTTTGGCCGTTACGTCATATCGAAGGAGGCGCAGAACTGGTCTGTGGCTTTCCCACTGACATATTCATCAATTTTATGAATTCAGAATAAATACAAATGAAATGAATATGAAATGCAATTTCCAAAATATCCTTCAAAATGTCCTCTAAATTCTTTTTCCACCGAAAATATACTAATTGGTTATAGTAAGGGGTGATTTTTAATGATACACCAAGTAAAAAACTCCGAGGAAAATTCAAAAAGTTCAGAATTAAATGGCAAAATCAAAAGCAAAAGTACATCAAAAGAATGGATAGCAACTGTTATTTTCCTGATTAGGCACAGGTGAATGAACAAAATAAAAATAAATTAATTGAAATTGTCCTGAATTAAATAGAAGAGACATAAGATTTACACGAGCATCACTGAAGAGACATGTATTGTCGAAATGCGCATCTTTTGCAAGAAAATTGGTACCGTTAATTTTATTACACGTAATCAAATCTGTCTCAACGAAGAAAGCTAAACACTAAGATTAATTTTAATTTTCAATTGTTTTCTGATTATCTCTCCTTGCACAGTACGATTTTTATTAAAAAAAAGGCTGTATTGCCTTTACTAAAATTATATTTGAGCTTGATATAGAATATCTTACAATCTATTTGCTGTCGAGTTCAAACCCCAGTAGGGTAATTTCTCGAAATTCCATCAGCATAATATTATTTATCAATGATGTAAAATTGAGAATGGAAAAGGGGAATATGTGAAAGAGATACCAACCCGATCATAGAGCAAACAACAGCTGAAGGCCACCAATGGGTCATACCCGGAGGCATCCTTCAGCTGGCCCTTAAACACATATGTATACTAGTTAAGTGATAATGGACTTGACACTTAATTACGAATTATACATGTTATACACAAGAATCAAAATATAAATTTCACAAGACTAACAAAGGCCAAAGACTCCTGACTTGGCACAAGCGCAAAACTGCGGTGGGGTTAAATATGTTCTTTTAGATCTCAATCCTTCCCTATACCTCTAGCATATGCAGAAAAACAAACGCACAACATTACGCACAGTAAAACTCAATTTAAGAGAAGTCCAAGTTGGATGTCATGATATAAAACAAAAGAAAATAGGCAAAACAAAATAAAAAATATACATTATGGCTAAATTAAATGTAAAATCGGAAGAAAATTATATTGGGTGACTTCTTGACGAAATATTCTTGCCGATGTATTGGCCCACTATTTCGGATTTTTTTAATCGATTTAACGTTTTATAAAAATACATATATGAAACTAGATTTCTAAGAGTTAACTGTTTTCAGTTTTAAACAGTTTCAGGTTTCGATTAAAAAAATATACATAAGTTCAGTATTTTTGTGATTTTACCTTTTAAAGAATAACATTCAATCAAAAAATCAGAATTAATCCTGATTTGTATATATCTATTGATTTGAACACAACAGAGCGCTGGTTATGCAATTTCGACAAAACATAATTACGCTTTCAAACTCTACAAATGAAAACATTTAATTTGATGTAAGTATAAAGACAGAGTGCGTTGCTTTCATAATTAAACGAAACTATTTGAATAATGAATTGAAAAGATTATCAAATGAAAAGTTGCATATATTTATTTTTACACATGGAAAACATATCGTCAAGTAATGAAACTACAACTTATTGAAAAACATTGTTATACAAATTTTATTTTATTTATTTATAAAACGTTATAAAAATGACATGGATGACTCAAAACTCATCAAAGCTTATCAGAATTTGTATATATTTTCGAAACAAGAAAACATATTTTTTCTTTTCAATATTTGGGTATGTATACTTTCGGTCATTTGCAATTTAATCACGAAGTCTTGTGATGCATACGGGAAGAAAAAATAGTAAGTATGTATGGTTATAATATATCTATGCTTTAAATTGAAATCGTATACATATCGCTACATTCTTAATTTAACGGAGACTTCAATTTTATCGATTGAAATTAGCCACGAAAGCACTATACCACGATTTGTTCATCGTTTGGAAAATATATTCAAATAGACACACATGTACAGAAACTCACATAAACTGTTTAAAATGTTAATAAACAGATGCATATGGTCAATTATCACCGAATTAATGTTATGCTACACCCACCCCTATCTATTCTTACAAGACCGGTACCATGCAATGAGAAAATACAACAGTAAGTAATTATAAACTATAGGTTATGATACTATGCTGTTCTTTTCATTAGCTATCAAAGCTATTGAGGAAAAGTGTATGCACATGCAGCGAGTTAAGTACAACCACATTCTATGCTCGCCATTGCGGTGTGTATACCTCATTATTCTGTCTACAGTTAAAATAAAAAGGTAACATTTGTTTTTCAAAACATTAAAGTATGCCATATATTTATTTTACTTATTGACAAAGTTACAGATGTGCGCAGGATATATTTTGTTTAAAATATGTACTAATTTTGCGTTTGTTCCTTTCTGCACACCCCCTTAGAAGGGACTGTATACTTATAACAGCACCATCATTGTTATTTTGTTTACTGCTTTACTTAATTCCGTTAAACACTATATCACTGAATTCAAACATATGAGTTCTACAAATAAAATACCATACGGTTAATAGTTATAAAATATATGAGGCTTTTTTCAATTATTACCAGTTTTTGTTGTTATTTCTACTCAAACAATAACGTTCTTTATTTTAAAGATGTAAAGATGTCCTATGTCAGGAGCCCGTTATCAAAACGTTGTCGTTTGTTAATGTGTTTTTTAATCAGTCCTTGTTACTCATTTTGAGAAGGTTATATCGTTGTTATGCCCTACCTACGATAGTAGAGGGGCATTATGTTTTCTGGTCTGTGCGTCCGTTCGTCCGTTCGTCCGTCCGTCCGTCCGTCTGTCCCGCCTCAGGTTAAAGTTTTTGGTCAAGGTAGTTTTTGATTAAGTTGAAGTCCAATCGACTTCAAACTTGGTACACATGTTTTCTGTGTTATGATCGTTCTAATTTTAATGCCAAATTAAAGATTTTACTCCAATTTCACGGTCCAATGAACATAGAAAATGATAGTGCGAGTTGGGCATTTGTGTACTGATGACACATTCTTGTTTTTTTCTGTTTGAATTGTTTGAAATTAATTACAACAACTTTACAAAAGTAAAATAAATGATATAATCAAAATATTTCTGACATTAAAAGATTTCAATATAAAAGAGACAACCAGTTTAAGTCATAAATTACGTTTCGTCCCCGAGGGTATCACCAACCCAGTAGTTAACACTTCGGTGTTTAAATGAATATCAATAATGTGGTATTTTTTATAAATTTCCTGTTTACAAAACTTTGATTTTTTCGTAAAAACTAAGGATTTTCTTATCCCAAGCATAGATTACCTTAGCCATATTCGGCACAACTTTTTGGAATTTTGGATCCTCAATGCTCTTCAAAAGAGGGATGAAATCTACCAAAGGGACAGTCAAACTCATCAGTCTAAAACAAACTGACAACGCAATGGCCAAAAATGAAAAAAGATAAACAGACAAACAACAGCACATATGACACAACATAGAAAACCAAAGAATAAACAACATGAACCCCACCAAAACTAGGGGTGATCTCAGGTGGTTCAACTTTGTACTTGTTTGGCTTTATACATATTTTTATATGAGCGTCACTGATGAGTCTTATGTAGACGAAACGCGCGTCTGGCGTACTAAATTATAGTCCTGGTACTTTTAATAACTTATAACTACGGCTAAGCTATGTTCTAAACCAAGAAAAAAGTTGACGATGTATCAGTTGGTGCAGAGGGTGACGTAGACTGATTTACTATCGTAATATTCAGTATGTTACACATATACAAGGATAAGGGTGCCGTTTGACATTAATTACAACAACTTATAACCAGGATAAAGGTGGCATTGCCTGTCATTAAACTCGTGCTAGTTTTAATCTCGAATTCATATACTAAATTGTCAATACCAATACCACCTTGAAACGTGTTGAACCTCTTAGAGGTTTGAAAAATATTTCAAACACTCAGATAAAAATTTGGCTGTTTTAGTCATTAGAGCATACATTATATTCTTTCAAATACTTTTTTTGCAGAAATTAAGGTTTGACATGAAAGGAGTTTTTATATTGTATACATTGATGCAGTTATTTATATTAAAGGTCATGCAATTTCTACATTCATTTAATAAGTCATTTATCATGAGCCAATCCCTTTTTTCTTTAATCTAATCTTTATATAATACAGATGTATTACCAATAGTTTGCATATGTTAATCTGAGATTTATCTTGTATATTTAATGAATCATTCCAAGAATCAAATACTTCTTTCAAAAATAGTTTTTTTACAGTAGAATATCATTATTTGAGTTTTGAATTATTTCAGGGTAATTTAAAACCTGTTATTTACTTTTCAATATTTATCAGTCTTTGATCTCATGAACCATGTGGTCTCTTTTAACTTCATCTGGTTTGTTATCTCAGACAAAGATACAGATTTTGAATGTTAAATGTTTTAGTTTTTGTACTATTTGTATAAGTTACAAATAGGTATAAAAGATTCGTTCAATTGTGATACTATGAGTGATTTTATCACTCTTATTTTTCCAATTTGGTAAATTATTTTTGTTTGACCGATGTTTTACAATCTTTTCGATTTTTTTAATTTTGATAGTCAGTCGTGATTGAATTTTTCAATTTAAAGTTATCTCAAGAAGTGTAAATCTGCTGGATCCCCAATCCAATCCCTACATAATATACATAACTAATTTGATAAAACTCTTTTCCAGAAACCATACAAACTTTGGCTGGTCTAAATTTATTCCAAAATCCTAATAGGTCTGCATATTTATCTAGAGTGAGGCGAGATGAATCTAAACATTCTGGTGATTCATCAAGTTTTAAAAAAAGTATCATCTGCATATTTTGAAACGAGAAACTCCGAGTCATCGTTAAAATGTACCGTTGAAATTCATGATTAAATTATTATGTTGCAGTTTTTGTTGCTAAATGTTTTTGTGCAACTCGTCTGGACATGTTGGCCTATTTGAAAACCTGTTAAATGATAGGACATGTAGCTTTGAAAACATATATTTGAAAAATGAAAAAAAATATTTATGAATCCTTATTTTATTTCATAACTTTTTAAATAGAAGTAGTTTTTGCATTGTTTAGACGTTATGTTTCTTTTAAATTTTAACGTTTATTCAATCAATTTGATCTAGTTATGAAAACAGCAAACTAGTTGATTTTAATCAACAAAAAAAAGATTTGGGGACATCTCAATGTTTACATATCTGTAAATAGCTTTGTCACTTCCATATAAAAATCCCCTAAACTGAAAATTTCAAATTGTCAATAGTTCTTTCTACCTGAAATTAAACAAGAAACCTTTTGGTATTTAGTCAAAACACATTGACAGCTTTTTGTCGATAATTTTGGCAATCTACACCGCTTAAGTGCCATCCTTACTTAAATCGACATCAAGGCACTGGTTTCAGGTGTAACACATTAATATGAATATTTTATGTTTATTGTTAGAATGTTTCAAAAGAATAATGTGAGACAATCGTTCACTTAGATCCAAAACTAATGATCTTTATTTCCGCCCACATCAAGACACTGGTTTCAGGTGGAACACATAAATATGAATATTTTATGTTTATTGCTAGAATGTTTCAAAAGAATAATGTGAGACAATCGATTACTTAGATCCAAAACTAATGATCTTTATTTCCGCCCACATCAAGACACTGGTTTCAGGTGGAACACATTAGTATGAATATTTTATGTTTATTGTTAGAATGTTTCAAAGGAATAATGTGAGACAATCGATCACTTAGATCCAAAACTAATGATCTTTATTTCCGCCCACATCAAGACACTGGTTTCAGGTGGAACACATTACTATGAATATTTTATGTTTATTGTTAGAATGTTTTAAAAGAATAATGTGAAACAATCGATCACTTAGATCCAAAACTAATGATCTTTATTTCCGCCCACATTAAGACACTGGTTTCAGGTGGAACACATAAGTATGAATATTTTATGTTTATTGTTAGAATGTTTCAAAAGAATATAATGTGAGACAATCGATTACTTAGATCCAAAACTAATGATCTTTATTTCCGCCCACATTAAGACACTGGTTTCAGGTGGAACACATAAGTATGAATATTTTATGTTTATTGTTAGAATGTTTCAAAAGAATATAATGTGAGACAATCGATCACTTAGGTCCAAAACTAATGATCTTTATTTCCGCCCACATTAAGACACTGGTTTCAGGTGGAACACACTAGTATGAATATTTTATGTTTATTGTTAGAATGTTTAAAAAGGAAAATATGAGACTGCGTTCACTAATTATATATATATATTATATAATGATCTTTATTTCCGTCGACATCAAGGCAATAGTTACAAGTGTAACACATTAATATGAATATTTTTATGTTTATTGTTAGAATGTTTAAAAAGAAAAATATGAAACTGCGTTCACTATTGATCTTTATTTCCGTCGACATCAAGGCACTGGTTTGAAGTGTAAAACATTAATATGAATATTTTAAGTTAACTATAACAAGCATGTAAAAGATAAATATGAAACTGTTGTTTTCGTTTAGGTTTAAAACAAAATGTCATAGCTCAAAATGATCAATGATAAATAAGTATCCAGTATATAAATGGACATCATTGCTTCACAGTTGGCAGTAATGTACAGACGTTTTCAGGGATTAATGAACATAATGAAAATGATTTTCAAGACAGATCAGATGTTTAAAATGCTACTTTTATGTGTACTGACCTTTAGAGCTGATGGTATGTTAAGTTTTGCTATCAATATATATTTCATTGAATAAAATGTAGTATCAATTTAATCGTTTAAATGTGCTGTCTGAGCAGAAAGTTGATGAAATAAAAAAGTTCATCGGGAAGTACCAAGACCTTGTTGATAAATGTTCCGTATCAACTTCACAAATAGTGTATGATGGTCTTGATGTATAGATTATGCGTACTGACGTTGTTTATCGTCTTAACAACGTGTTATATTGTTCTTTTATTTGTCTTTGCTTAATTATTAATATTGCTTTTACTGCTTGGTATGTGTTATGTGATATCCATTTGACGTGGTTCAGTACTTATTAATCCCGTCGATGTGTTTGTATTATCTTTCTTTCTTGCTGGTGTGTTTTGTAGATGCGATTTTTTTTGTTCTTATAACTTGACTCTGTAACTTCAAAAGATCCCGTCATAATTATATGTGTTTGTTCTATTATATATCATTATGTTATTGTTCTATTATATCAATAAATAATATTTATTTATTAGTTGTAAGTGGCTTCGAACTAGCTGTCAGAGTACTCTCAGATCTGTTCATTGTGTCTTTTTGTGTCGGGATGTATAAATACCCGGCCATGTCCACTTTTCTTTTATTTCATCTGATGAGTTAAGCCTTTTTCAACTGATTTTTATAATCGTTCTTATGTTGAACTGTTATACCACTGTCCCAGGTCTTAACCAACCTTCACCTACATTTTTTGTATCTATCTATTGCATTTTATCAATTTAGGAACTGTTTTTACTACAGCTATTCACCCTGGCTATTATTAGAACAGCAACTTGAAATCCTTCGTAACCTTTTGAAAAAGGAAATATGTCACAAAGTTAACGTAAAAATATATTTCAATTGACTTTAAACAAGTAATGTCCATGTTAAAGACAAGTTAAACAGGGTGAATTTTGAATGAATGTTATTTATAATTTTATATTTTCTGACCAGGAGAGATCTTTTAAATGCGTTTGACCTTTGCAGGAGGTAAACAAGTAAACTCGTCTGAAGGTCTGAACAATATTTGACCAGTTTAAACCATACTGCCCAACTAATCTCTACAGTTTATTTTAATTTTAACTGTTAAAATAAATAATTTTATATATGTCGAAGTGGTCAAGTCAGATATAAAATTATTTATTTTAACAGTTAAAATTAAAAAAAAGTAGAGATCAGTTGGACAGTATGGTTCAAACTGGTCAAGTATTGTTCAGACCTTCAGACGAGTATGGTTAAGATTGATAAAATAGGGTGAGTACAGGTCGAGAATGGACTTAAACTGTTTTAGACCGGTCGAACAATAGTTCAGACTATTTTCAATGTCAAAGATATTAAAGGACAAAGTACAAATAATACAGTTTAGTATGGTTATGTCTGGGGTTTAGTAATGTCGAGTAAAATTTAGACCAATTCAGACTAGTCGAGTAAAAAACAGTCGATTGCAGAAATAGGCCATTTCAGACTTTTAATTGTTTTAAGTGATAGTAAAACCATAATTATATATAGTAGATTAAAACCTGATTGATTATATTTATTTATCATATATTTAGTACAAAATACAGCTATTTTGTATATCTAATAAAGGTTCGTTTTTCCAGTCTGTATCACCTACCCTGTATCGCATGGTAAAACCCGTATCGCATACCTTTTTTTTTTTTTTAACTTAAGTCATTTTTTTTGTTTGTCGTTTTTTTTGCTTAAGAAACAATTTCCTAAAATTAGGTCAATTTTTTGAATGACGTCATTGTTTTGGTATGTAACGTCACGAACATCAAGTTTTCATATTGTATTTGACGTCACGAACATCAAGTTTTTACAACATATTTTTTGGCACACTAAATGCAACTATAAAAAATACAAAACACTCAAATAAATACAATAATAAACAAAATATTTTCAAAACAACAGATTGCAAGGTAACCTAGGTGCTTCGTATAAATAATTGAGCACTTATTTTAAAGCTTTGTAACAAGACAAAAGCAGAACTGAAGGTAACGAAGTGCTATGGATCAGAAAACAGTTCATATAATATAATACTCTTCTATTGAAATATATGATAAAGCGTATAATACATGGCAAAATACGTATCACATGCCGTATCACCCTCGATCAATATCATCCCTCGGGCCTAAAGGCCCTCGGGCTGATATTGATGTCTCGGGATGATACGACATATGATACGGATTTTGCAATGTATTATTCTCTATATATTGAAGGTGTATATATAACAACCATTGTAACGACCAAGGTCAACGGTCAGGTAGGTTCATGGTATACACCTGATGTCATGGACTACACTATTGACGTAAATAAGTATAACTTGGACCTTAGTGGAATAACATCGTTAGTGTTTGAAGTAAAGAGATGTGGTCGAACACATGTTCTTCTGTCAAGTTCTGATGTCAGAAACTCGGCAGAACCAATGTATGAGATTGATATTGGATATAATAATTATGACACCTTCATCATCTATCGCTCTGACGATTCATTAGATCATGAAAGCAGGAAATATGTTAACTTTCCGACTCCTGATATATTTAACTGTACGATGTACTATCCATTCTGGATTAGTTGGAAAGAGGGAGACATTAAATTAGGATCTGGGATTGTCATTGATGATAACATATTGGGATACTTGACAAATGCACCTCAGTTTGAAGTGAAAGCTATTGGAGTATTAACAGACTATGGTGAGTTAGGAAGTTGGAGAATACAATTTGAAGGTAATTTTGAGGCATTAAATATATAGTCTAAATTCTGACAGTACATCGTTGCTCTCTTGTATATCCCACACAGCTTAGTGGACGTTCTGTTTTTGCAAGGGTTGGACTTTCGTAGAAAGAAGACAAATAGTGTACATTTTACTATTCCCAATAAATTCTTGGGGAATACATTTTTTAATTGTAAGCATATAATAAAAAATGAAATATACGATGAGCATATATTGTTTAATCTCAATAACATATATAATATAATTAGTACATACAGTTTTTCTGGAGTCGATGCTGTAATTTTATGTTCTTTTCTCGCCTGAATATTTTCATCCAGTGTTTTTACTATAAACATTACATTTAATGTTTCAGTAGAAGACTCTAGCGAAAGTTAAAAAAAAAATAGGAACTAACTTAATGTAAAGGTCAACATGAAGTATGTTTTAAGGTGTAACACGAGTAAGTAATGAGGGAAAGCTGTTCGTTTCACTGATATAGTTTTTTGGTATGAGATATTTCTTGGTTGTAACAAATCATAGACTTTGAAATGGACTTGATAACTTTTTGCGTGCTTGTTTGCAGTACTTTATTGCTGTACAAGTATTTCACAAAAAAAGTCATGCAAAATGGAAACGCTATTCTTTCCAATTCTAATAAGTAAAAATAATATATTAATTATAAATATGGCGTATTACCAAAAAAGGACGAAAGATACCAAAGGGACAGTCGAACTCATAAATCTAAAATAAATTGACAACGCCATGACAATCCAATAGATGGATAGAAGCTGAAAGACATTAAACCAATTTAATTTAGTGTCAAAGACTGCTGCCACACTCCATGTTTAACTGTTTTAATCAGTTTGAATAAGCACCAATACTAGAAGTTTGAAAAGACATGCAAAGTATTTGTGATGCTTATTCGCGTCATCACGTGCAACAGTTTTACCATGTATGTGAATCTTCACATTTCTGCGTGTTTTTCATGTAATTTATGAAAGGCCAAACAACATTTTACTTTCGAAAATGAAACCTCTTCATATTCTATAGTGGTTTGATTACAGCTTTCTTATTACTATATTAAAAACATTTGAAATAGTTTCAGACACATTTACTGGATATTTTGACAGCTGTAGTATGGATAATACCAAGTCTGATTTGGTTGTTGTCGACGACATAAAATGTTTAGAATCAGATTGTGCTGCAAGCTGTTTTGTGTCAAAGACTTGCATGGGTATTAATTTCAACAGTGTCACTACTAGGTTTGTATCAAAAACAAAAATGCTTAAATGTTAACAAAAATGATTGACGGATTCTAATAAATGTTAACCAGTCATGTTGTACAAATCTAGAAAGAACAAGTCTATTTTAAATCTATGATAAATGGTGTTACCAAGTGACAAAACAATTCAAGTACAGAAAAAATGTTGTCCAAGTATAACATCTGTAGACTTTTGGAGTATCACGTGAGCATGCGTTTGTAAATTTATTATGTAAATATCATAGTTATCAAATATTTAGTTTATCAAATATATATTTAACCTATTTTTGTTAAGGCGCCAGCAGAACCAAGTCTCTGAGTGCGTGATTTCTTCGCTGTATTTAAGACCTATTGGTGGCTTTCTGCTGTGTTTTGGTCGTGTTGTTTTCTCTTTGATACATTCCTTATTTCAATTCTCAAGTTTAAAATGCTTAGTCATTATTGTCAATATAATAAAAAATAAATGTGACAATCATACAAATGAACATTGTATCTAGCTTTATAACCCAGCTTCATCTACCACTATCTACATTTGAAAACGCATGTTTCAATTCAGAAATTTGACACTTGTTCTCCATTTGTTTCGGATTTCATTTTGTTATTTGATAACGAACTTTCCGTTTTTAATTGTCCAAGGAGTTCGGTTTGTTTTGCTTGTTTGTTATGATACTTTTCACCATTAACAAACTATGCTGTATTAATTTTAACAGTAGGAATTTTTTACATTTAAGATGTGAACTTCTCTCATTTGGATCAGATGTTGTGACAGACATACCATTTCACATTGAAGCCGGGTGGAGATTCTACAGTAAATGTTTCAATGTGAAAACTGCTTGTATTGGATGTTATTTTTAGACAGATAAAAGCAGTCTTTGATAAGGATCTCATTTAAAAAAAAAAATTTAAGAACAGATATTTAGTGATGTACTGTAGATACATTTACGTTCGAGTTTGCCAATTTTCGTGAATTTAAGAAAAAATGTATTTTCGTGGATAATCGATTTTTTTTAATTTTACGAGAGTCATCTATAAATGTTTCATTCGTTTGACATTCAAATTCTCAATTCCTTTGTATCCAGAATATCAACAAAAATTGTTTCTAACAATTAATAATGAACCCACTTAACTATAGGTAATTCAAATTTATAGACAGTTGTAAATCACCAATGTCCGAATCTCGTAAACATAATCAAACAAATGTATCAATGGTGAACTAACAAAAGACTTACATTATCTCCTGAACACTGCACAAAGCTAGATCGAGTGCTTAGACAGGTAGGCGGCTCCCGCTACTGTCTTTTCTGTAAAATATTTCCCGAGGAATATTTTACCTCAAGAGCATGACATTATTGATGAACGTCGTATAATGTAAATATGCATGCCCGTATCATACTCAAATTGAGATATGTCAACTATATCATGTATATACGATGAAGTATGAAGTAGGTTAATGCTGGGGATTGGAAAGTTCACAGTTGTAAGCTGGAATCATCACGTTATAACAGATCTTATAGTTTATTTTGAAGTACACCTTCTTTGTCAATATCAATAGAGTATCAAAACCTTCGAATCGAAGAATAATTTTTACTTCAAGCTCACACAGATTTATGAAAGACAATATTACAAACTTAAATGTATGTTATATTATTCAGGGACAGAACATGATCAATACATGTAGTATGTCATTGAATAACTTGGAAATATCATGGTGTTCCTTATTATTTTAGAAGGTTATGAATTTTATTTTCCTTTACATGAGCATAAAAACAGGTTGACATATATGGTGACTATTTGATCCCCATTGTAATAATGACTATTTGTAAAAATATAAATCAACCAATCACATTCTAAACTATAAATTGAATTTAAATACTTTTGACTGATTTTCCTTGTATTTTTCCATTGTTAATTTTGGTTTGACTATAAGTTTTTTTGATTTGTTTGTTTTTTTAGCAGTATAAATTTACTTTTATTTGTGGCAAACTTTTTCATGATTATTCTAATTTGTTACATATTCTTTATATGTTTGATGTAAGATTAAAACTGAAAATAAATTCCTTAAAACTTAGTTCAATCTGCCATTTTTACATAAAAAAAATCCAGTACCAAGTTCACAAAATAAAAATTGTATCCATTCTTTTAATATGTTTTAGATTTTGAATTCGACATTTAGTTAAGGTCTTTCCGCTTTGAATTTTACTCGGAATATGATATATTTCCTTTTTTACTTATTTGTATAAATATTTACTTATATTAATGTATTGTTTCAAATGATTGTATACTCCTAATTATCTTATTATATGTATTAGTCTGAGCTTTACATTGTGCATAAGGTATTTAATTGTACCTAAATGTTTTTAATGTTACATGTGGTAACCCAGCTAACACATAATATTTTCACGATATTATTGACTGGTTGTATATATGTCTGTTCAAAATATTTACCAAAACATATTTTATAGACATTTTTTACATCAGAAATTATGCATGAATGATATTTTAACAATAATATTTCATCCCAATGTTTGATTGCTAATATAAAAACATTTTTTGTAAATATTTTTTATAATGAATAATAAATATTCTTTTCTGATGTTTTTAAAACGTTAAATAGACAGTTTTATAAATTAGAACAATTGTATGGCGATGCGATATTTCTTTCCAATATTCAATCAATATCTGATGGACATTTTTATATAACATTTAATATATATATTTTTTAGATGTGTAAAAGAAATATTTATTAAACATTTTTGATTTACATCTATGTAAAGCATAGGTTTGATGTATAATAAAATATCTTTTTGATGTAACATCAATATAATTTTCTTGTCCTCATTAAGAATATAAAAATGGTAATATCTATTGAATATTTCAATAACATCTTACCAATATTTTTTTCCGATTTTATTTAGAAAATATTAGTTGAAGACTGTTTCATAAACGTTTTAAGATAATATGTTTAATAGTTATTTGTAAGATGTATGTTTTTCTAATGTTTGTTAGTGATATTTGTGTGAAACCCATGATGTTTGATATGAAAAAGGAAATATTTTTTTTAACCAGATTAACATGAATGTCTCCTCATTTTTGATAGAAAAGTATTAACAATTCTAATCTAACTTGGAGGAAAAATTCAAATCAAGTCAAAAGAAAAATTATCTAGCGAATAACGATTGTGTTTGAAGAGCATTGAGGACTCAGTAAAAATCAAAATGACAAGTCATACCAAATAGGACTATGATAATATGTGCCTAGAACTAGGAAATGCTTTGTATTTTGCCTATTTCAAAGATTTTTAAACAGTGTTTATAAAAAAATATCATTGATATTTCATGCCAATAAAGAAATATAAGCCAACATTGGGCCTACAATATGCCAAACCTATTAGGTACTTATCTCCCCCTTTATACCACATACTTGAAAATTATATCATTTCAATGTTCTAACAAAAAAATGTGCTCTTCCTTCTCTATATCTAACATTTTCAAATCTGTGTATTTACCTATTAAATGATTGAATATTTTTATGCACAAACAAAAAATATTTGAAACCAGCCCAACACAACAAATATAATTTGAATATACTTTCATTATTTTCATTTTCATTTATATTTATATTAACACATCATTGACACGAGTTCATTTTACCTACTCTCCAATTGACAGTTGTGAAACTACTGAAGATAAATGTTTTAATATCTACCAGTAGAATCTATGAATTGACTTATAATCATTCAATTCAGTGCATATAAATATGATTGACAGACTGTATTTCAAAAAACATTTGGAAAACATCCATTAAACATATCCTAGACATTAAAAGAATATTGTCCAGACGTTTAAAAGATGTTGTCTGGATATTTTCAATTGACACTGAATAATATAAAAATTATGTTATTTCAATATAAAATCAAGATATTTAAAAAAAAATGCTTTTTAAACATTCAGAACAAATATTTCCAGAAAATATGCTATTCACATGAGTACAGCCATACATATCACGTCAAAAACATGTTTTTGAATGATATGTTGGTGATATTTTGCAAAATATTTTAAAAAATATCAATAAAATGTTTTTGTGCTACCTGGGAATACATTGTAAAGGACATTTTTTATTAAAACATATTTTTCCTTGATATTGATTATTTTACCAAGTCATATTGAATTACAAAATCCAACATTGTTAATAAAACTTCCCTACGAAATGTGTTAGCGAAAGGCCCAAAATATCGTGAACCGAAATCCATCAATTGGAAATACAACTTTAAATTTTGATGGATTCATTTGAGGATTATGCTGGACAATGGGCTAAGCGCGAGAGGGGCGACGAAGACAATCTTTCCGAATCGATTAAGGCAGTAAGGTAGTTAATATAAATCAGAATTAAGAAACTGAGTTGGTCTATCAATACGTCAATCTTTAAAGACCCTTATGTTGCAAAACACTTATCATACCTTCATGACAAATATGTTGTTGTCCTCTCAGATAAAGCACCAAACAGCATCGTTTTTTGTGTGTAAAACTCATTACATTAACTGCTTGATAAACGCATTAAGTATTGACTACCCTCACTACACTTAAGAGGTAATCCTGGTTAATCATAGGTCTGTTATATGTTCATTTGGAATTTTAGCTAAAGATGATGAACTTGATCTTCCATCTCTGTATTGGATACCTAAACTGCAGATGTGTCCTTACAAACAACGGTATTTTGCTGGGTCTTCCAAGTGCTCCACAAAACATCTTTCTAATTTATTAACATCTAGTTTATCAGCAATCAAAGACGGGCTTCAAAGTTATTATGAAACTGCCTATTCTAGAGGTGGCGTGAATCAGATGTGGATACTTATTCCAAAGATCTTTTAGAGTACATACATTTTAACTCTCTTTCATCCTGTAATAGTATCAAAACATTTGATTTTTCTACACTTTATACAAGTATTCCACATTCCAAACTTAATGACAAATTGAAAAAGCTGGGTTTGCTTTGTTTCATTAACACAGAATGGCAAACGAAGATAAAAGTATCTTGTCTTAGGAAGGAATAAACCCTACTTTGTAATTAGTTATCAAAGGTACCAGGATAAGGAACACTCTGATTAAAGAATTCTCTGAAACTGACATTTTGAAGATGCTTGATTTTTTGATAGACAACATATTTGTTACGTTCGGAGGACGTGTTTTTCAAAAAAAATATCGGCATTCCAATGCTCCTCTTCTTGCCGACTTGTTTCTTTATTATTATGAGGCTGACTTCATACAGGAACTTCTTAGGAAGAAAGATAAGAAGTTATCAAAATCCTTGAACTCTACTTTCCGCTGTATAGATGATGTTCTTTCACTAAATAATTCAAAATTTGGTGACTATATTGAACACATCTATCCCATTAAACTAGAGATACAGAATACAACGGATAGAGTTAAGTCGGCCTCATATCTTGACTTACATCTTGAAATTGACAATAAAGGTCGATTGAAAACAAAACTTTACGACAAAAGAGATGATTTCAGCTTTCCAATTGTGAACTTTCGATTTTTAAGTAGCAACATTCCAGCTGCACCTGCATACGATGGATATATTTCCCAATTGAAAAGATATTCCCGTGCTTTCATAACCTATCACGACCTTTTGATGTAGGGTTGTTGCTCACAAGGACGCCATTAAATCAAGAGTTGAAAATTGTGAAGTTGAAATCATCACATCGTAAATTTTACGGACGCCATCACGAGTTGGTTGACCGTTATGGAATAACCGTTTCACAAATGATATCGGATATGTTCCTTACGTCGTAACTACAATCCCCTTCCCTTTCATAAATGTGACCTACCGAATTAGACTATTTACCGGATTTGTAATCTTATAAGCAACAATATGCCACATGTGGAGCAGAATTTTGTAACTATTTTGATAAGAATGAACACTTAAGCTTTTATTTGGTTTATTTTAATTCAATACAAAATTTAAAAAAAAACACTAAAAACTTGTTAAATCAGTGTAAACCTCAGCTCTGAGAATCAGTCTAGTACACTTCTGGCAGACTGCCATTTTGTGGACAAAAACATGGGTAGTTAATGTTAACACCAAAATATTAATCATCGATGAAAATCTTAAAGCAAAAATAACATCTTTCATGAACAATTCTAAAGTATATGAACCCTAACCGACATCCAGACATAGACATCTTACTACCATTCAATATATCTAATACAATTGATGTCATATATGAATCATACAGACATACATGTACACTATGCATGAAATACCGAGGCGCTATAGCATACAGGTATATGAGCAAAATGCTAAACAACATAAAACGAGCATTGCCAAATGATGTATGATAATTAGGTCATTAATGTTTGAAACCTTGCAAAAGTCGAAAATGTACACCTCACAATTATAACAACAGACATTTATCATAAAGCTTAACGAATCCCCGATACGGATTTGACAACAGAACACAATCTTAATTCATCCATCATTGGCGTTTTGTTAACCATTTTCTTTTCTTATTTCCGTAGTTGTTAATTCTTATTCTTTTAGTTTTCAGAAAATATTAATTCTTTGAAATGCTTAAATTTATTAAGGATCTTGGCCAAACTAAATTTTTACGATACCAATAACAAATGTCAGTTATCATATAATTGAAGAATAATTTGAACGTCTCCGTAGCATTAAATTTTTCACGATCCTTTTCACGATCTTTAAAAAAGCGGTACATAATCTTTCACGATCCGAGAAATTAATTTTGTGCTAATATTTCTTTTTTTACCAAGTTTTAGAATATGTTTATATAAAATAACTATGATAATCATTTGATTTGTTCAAATAGAATGCTCTCATTTGGATAAAAGTATTTTATTCTATTCGAATTTGTGAAAAAGTCATGTATGTTTACATTTCTGAGGTAATTGAAATGTGGAGAAGCAATCTGCCTTTTGTTGATTTGCAACAACTACGTACTTTTAAAACAGGATTTTCTCAAATGCTGATCATAATGTTAAACCATCTTGACAGACAGTTTTATTTTGTTGTAAATTTGTCTGTGGAATCAATAAAATTAGATTATTTATTTACCTTTCATATGTCTTCTCGATTACATGTCTTTCACGATCCAGTACCAGCAATACTTGACCAGCTAGGTTCACACATCCGATCAGATCAACTTGATCAAGCCCGATCTAGACAAATAACGTGATCGGGAGTCTGGTATGACTAAATCGACAAGCATGCTCTGGATGGTCTACCTTGCTCTTCATCGATCTGGCCGTCTACCCGAGATGTCAAAACATTCGATTAAGGATCAAGAAGAAATTCACGCCCAGTCATTGATCTCTATTCGGCCATACACGAGAACACTCGACTGCTACACAATTCTCTAAAAGTGTGTGCAGATCTGACTAACTCTCATAACTCTGCTTCCGCAAAAATATATTGACAACATTTTATTTTTTATTGTACAAAAATTCCTCCTTGCACAGTACCTGTCTTAACTTTACAAGGACAGATAACATTTTTAAAAAGAGGCAAATGACAACAAAGGACCAATCAAACTCAAAGGGCGAAAACAAACTGACTCAGCGAAAAACGAAAACCGACGAGAAGACAAACAGCAGTCCACATACCATAGAGACTAAAAACTTAGCAACACGTAACCCATCAAAACCTGGGAAGATATCAGGTGTCCCGGGAGGGAAGAAAATCCTGCAACTTTGGCACCTGTGGATTTTTCAAATATGAAAGTAATTGTGCAATAACATTCATTATTTTTGAAAAATCCGCCTGTGCTAAAATTGCAGGATTTTCCCCCTTCCGGACCACCTGACTCTTCCCAGGTTTTGATGGGTTACGTGTTGCTATGTGCATGCGTTCAAACAGGATCAGCAAACGATGCATTTGTTTCTGCTTCTGTAACATTTATAAAACTATAACAAACGACACACAACGTTTACCAAACTTTGGTGAGAAAAAATGCACTCTTAATCTCTTGATATATATAGATGTCAAGTTGTAAACAGTTTCATAAATGTTATCACTCCAGGGAATTGAAATTCTACTTTGGATAAAATTTTGCGGAAATATGTGACATCTTTGCCCTCTTTTGCAATATTTTTTCAGCAAATACATGCAGGTTGTTACCATACAGCAAAAAGAAAATGAATATATTTAACCCTTCAACTACTGGATATCAAATGTATGAAAAATACTGATTACATACTTATGCACAATATATGACACACACTGCGCTTTATGTGTTAGATAGCAAGAACTAAGGGTGGTAAAGTTTATGCATATTGCTGTCTATCAGACGTACAAATCCAGTGACAAATCTCATTTTGTGGTGTCATTTCTCCAAAAAGAGCAATATAACTACCATTACATATCAGTGTACACTATGAGTAAGTTTTTATTTGCATTTGGATTCCTCTTTGTTGAGTTAATGCAAGTCTCTCATACTGCACACACATGCAATGGTCCTCGTGTCAGCCTCTGCCTCACCTAGATGTCTCGGTGCCAGTCCCTGTCTACATCATCTCCTATGCACTCTTCAAGCTCCGTTACAGCTATATATCTGTTTCTCTGCGCTCTTACCACCTTGCTCACAAATCCAACTGCTTTATTTCTATTTAGATATGTTAAATGTATAAGTGTACTCAGACCTTCTACTGAATATAACCAAATAAACAGAGAGTGTGTCCAGCTAGCATACATAACATTGTAAAGGGTAATTACGCAAGAACGGTCACACAAATACGCATTTGTACTGTGTTTTATGGTAATAAGCATTGTGTATACGGCGTTTCATAAAATTTGGTTAACTTAAAGGCAATATATAATTAGAGAACGGAAACTGATATTGTTGGGACGTACGTACGGACAAAGATAACACTATAAATGCCCACTCCGCAGCAGCAGGGGATACAAATTTCAGGGGAAATGTGCATACCCGACCAATTCCATATTATCTCTACGACCTATATACTGGTCTGGTCGAGATCAGGTTGACATCGTTAATAATTGATTTGGCTAGATAGTCGAGGAAAGATCGTGAATTGTCCAGCTAGCATATATAACATTGTAAAGGGTAATTAAGCAAGAACGGTCACACAAATTTGCATTTGAACTGTGTTTTATGGTTATAAGCATTGTGTATACGGCGTTTCATAAAATTTGGTTATGGCAATACATAATTAGAGAACGGAAACTGATATTGTTGGGACGTACATACGGACAAAGGTAACACTATAAATGCCTACTCCGAAGCAGCGGGGATACAAATTACGGTGAAATGTGCATACCCGACCAATTCTATATTATCTCTACGACCCATAATATACTGGTCTGGTCGAGATCAGGTTGATATCGTTAACAGTTAATTTGGTCTAGATAGTCGAGGAAAGATCGTGAATTGATAAGGTCGTGTACAGTCGGGTGGCAGTCGGATAGAAGTCGTAAACAGGCCCGATAAAAAAAAATTGAGCTTGGTCGACGAAATTTTGACAATCGGGATCATCCAGTTGATCTGATCGGCGTTTTGAACCGAGCTATAGACATTCTTTCACGCTCATATCTCTCGTTAAACTGAATGACACCCGTCATTACTAAGCGGGCTTGCAATAAAAAAGTAGGGCTGTTGTGTGTTCTGTGAATCTGATTTATAGTTCGTCCCGTATTATATATATTATTGTTTGTATGTAAATATTTTATCAGAAAGGACAAGAGTTGTGGTCACATCCACTTGAACTCTAAAGACATTTTTTATATCATATTTTTGATATAGCTTTGATTCCGATTACATGATGCACTGAGAATAAAAATGTGATATTTCGAAATAAGATAATTTTCAGGTTAAAACTATACCATTGGTTCTATTTTGGCCACTTTATACTGTTGCCGTTCTGTACTTGACAATATGTTTCCCGTATTATATTCCGTGTAGTTTTTTTTGTTATGTGTTATGGTGAATTAATATGTGTCGTTATTCATCTCAGTGACGTATACATAATCATGATAATGTAGCTGTTATTGACTCTTTAGATATTTATAGATTATCGTTGATTATCTCAACGAGATGACTAATGATAATCTGTTTATCGCTATTTTACCTATAACGTTGTCAATTTCATCATGTTCATGTCAATTTCGTTAGCAACGTCACGTGGCCTCCTTAGTTTCTAGAGATAATTATTCTATCTCAAGCGAGTAGCATGATATGAAAATTATCACAAAAAAAGATCAAAGGAAAAATGCACAAAATAGCGATAAATACTTTATATTATTTTCCTGGGTTGCAATTACATTGGCGTATAAATAATGACCTTATAAAAAAGGAGATGTGGTATGATTGCCAATGAGACAACATTCATGTCTTTTGGGTTACAATACCATTCAGTATACACATCGTCCCTATTATTAACTCTACAAATGTATACTTGATATTAAAGTCCTTGAGTTGCTATCACATTGGGGTATACACAAAATACGTGTTATAAACCCTTTATATATATATACTTGATATTTGTGTCCTGGCCTGGGTATGCTTTTACGTTGGCGTATATACAACGTCTCTCTAATTGACTCTTTAAATGTATACTTGATATTCCTTTCCTTGGGTGGCTATTACAAATGCATTATACACAACGTCTCTGGTATTGAATCTTTAGATGTTGACTTGACATTCATGTCCTTATGTTACTATCACATTGCGGTTTATACAACGTCCCTGTTATTAACTCTTTATATGTATACTTGATATTCCTGTCCGTGGGTTATGTAGTAGATAATTGATGAGAAGAAGTGGAGTCGTAAACGATGATCAACGAGCGACGGGATAAAACGTTTTAATGGATCCAAACCTTCTCCCCACAAATAGGGCATAAGAAAAAGACAGACATAATTAACAACGGAAATCTAAGGCTGGTTTAAAAATAATGCCAACAAAATACATGTACTAAATATAGTTCTCCATGATGGTTTATTTTTTTTAACCGGTACATGTCATACCATTCTACGACGGGTGTCAAATGTGGAGCAGAATCTGCTTACCCTTCCACAGGACCTGCGATTACCTCGTGTTTTTTTGTGAGGTTTGTATTGCTGTTTGCCTTTTCGTCGTTTTTGCATATCTTGATATGGCTTGATGTAAACAATGTTTTTTTATTTTTTTATTGTTCATATATCTTATTAACACATTCACAATTAGGATTCAGAAACAAGCATTTAGTCCGTATATCAATCTGTCTCTGCCATGGCCGCTTTGTCAGTTTCTTTTCCCCATTTAGGGTCCCTTGTGGTATATTTTGCCTCTTTTCTTTTCTTTTAGTGACCCAAAAAGATATTTGACTCACTTCCTTTTCTTTGTTTACAAAAACAAAAACCCGTGAAGGATCCCATATATTTTTGTTAATTATCTAGTATTTGAAAGTTAGTGCCTTCCTGAATATTAGCACTGACTATTATCGACGGCTAGCTTTACACTAGTAAGTTTTCTAATGGGTAACCCGTTATTGTGTTTTTCACTGTTGTCTCGTTGCTGTCTTGTGTACCAATACCTGAAATCTCCGTGGCATCATCAATCATTTTAATGACTGTAAATCGGGTATTATTCAAACGCTTGTTTCTTTGCATAGAAACACTCTTCGTTAATCTGAGCATGGAAAGCATAATTTGTATCAACTAAAAATGTGGATACAAAAAAATAAAAACCTATCGAAATTCTTAATCCTGCGATGCATGAAAAAATGTGTTGTATGTCAGTTAATAAGACATGTTCTCGGTTGAGTGTAAATGGGCGTTTTTCAATAAAAGCGTAACTTTTCAGACCTAAAAAAATGGAAATTCAAATTGTTTAAAATTGAATTTCAAGAGTTATTTTGAATACCTCTATTTAAGACCTGTTTGTAAACAAAAAGTGCAATTTGAAATACTCTTTAAAATGATATTATTTTTATAATTTGTGTACTGTTTCGTAGGGGACAAAAACGAAACTGCTTCTAAACACACATATTTTTGCAATTTTAAATGTTTCCTATATACATTTCAGTTTGTTTACTTTACATACTAAACAAATCTCATTTTTTTCTGAATTGGAGAACCATTTTTTATCGATAAAGATTAGGCAGTACTTCACATATGAAGGTACACTCGTGTTACGTAGTGAACATTTTGATGCGTTTCGTTGTTGACAAATCCGTTTCGTAGTGGACAAAAAGTTTCGTAGTTGACATCAACCCTATTCTAAGTTAATAAACACATAATAAGAAGTACATGAAAGTTACCCTTGTTTTTTGTTTTACACAAATATAATTGAAAAAAAGAGTAAAATAAGACTGCATGGTAGTGGTAGTGTTAACTACGAACCGTTTTTCTAGGTGTAGGTGACTGTTTCGTAGGGGACATATTCACATTTTTTATTTCCCCCTCCCACAATCCCTTTATTGTAATAGTAACAAGACTGATTGTATTCATCAAAGCATGTATTAAGCTGTACACTGATATTTTTTTTCATAATTTTAAAACCAGATACTGAAGGAGATTTGATCCGTTTCGTAGTGGACACTAACAACTAGAGGCTCTCAAGAGCCTGTGTCGCTCACCTTGTTTTATGTGCATATTTAACAAAGAAACAGATGGATTCATCAAAAACAATGTGTTTTGGTGATGGTTATGTGTTTGTAGAGCGTACTTTACTAATCATTTTTGTAACTTACAATTTTTTCTATCTGTAATGAACTTGATCCTTTAGTTATCAGAAGAAAGCACTTTGTATAAACTTACCAAAATTTACCAAATTAATTAAAATTGTTAAAAATTACTATGAAGGGCAATAACTCCTTAAGGGGTCAACAGACCATTTTGATAATGTTGACCTATTTGTAAATCTTAATTTGCTGAACATTATTGCTGTTTACAATTTATCTCTATCTATAATAGTGTTCAAGATAATAACAGAAAATGGCTAAATTTCTTTAAAAAATACCAATTGGGGGGCAGCAACCCAACAACAGCTGGTCCAATTCATCTGAAAATTTCAGGGCAGATAGATATTTATTAAATAAACAAGATAATCCCTTGTAAGATTTGCTTTAAATGCTTATGTTTCAGAGTTATAAGCCAAGATCTACATTTTACCCCTATGTTCTATTTTTAGCCATAGTGGCCATCTTGGTTGGTTGACCGGGTCACCGCACACAATTTTGAAACACGATACCCTAATAAAGATTTTGGCTAAGTTTCGTTAAATTTGGTCTAGTAGTTTCAGAGAAGAAGATTTTTATAAAAGATAACAAAAATTTATGAAAAATTGGTAAAAAATGACTATTGAGGGCAATTACTCCGAAAGGGGTCAACTGAACATTTTGATTATGTTGACTTATTTGTAGATCTTACTTTGCTGAACATAATTGCTGTTTACAGTTTAAATCTATCTATAATAATTTTCAAGATAATAACTGAAAACGGACAAAATTTCCTTAAAATTACCAATTCAGGGGCAGCAACCCAACAACCCATTGTCTGATTTATCTGAAAGTTTCAGGGCAGATAGATCTTGACCTTATTAACAATTTTGACCCTTTGGGTCAGGTGAGCTAAATATACGGTATCACTCTTGTCCATTTGATGTGCTCAATTTTTCTTACCAACTATTTAATTGCCGTTATAAAAGCATCACTTCTTTTGTAAGACCCTAATGTTTATATCTCTTGCAAACAAAAATTACATTGATTTTATTAAACTGTTTATTAGTAAAATTTAATGTCAGACTTCGTTTCGTAGTGGACATTTTTTCAGTGACACACTTTTGAATTATTAAAGAACTTATATTAAGTAAAAATAACATTTATTTCTACATTTTTTACGATATTTTGAGTATGAATGTTAAACATGCGGTCTAGGGACATGCCATTTTGGTTGTTTTGGACCATTCCGGAATCAATATCTTATCAATTCCTTTAAAAACATAACTGTTTCTTTGCTTAAAAATGTTTAATCTAATTCAATGAACTGACTGCACAAAAAATTACTTGCAAAGATCAAATACATTATTTAAAAGTGGCTAGGACAAGAAGTTTCGTTTTTATTGAAAAACGCCCAAATACGTAGTAGTCCATAATACATTGTTATTCTTTCAGTGGATTGGTGAAGAAACCCAGGTAAACATAAATCACACGTAGATAAACAATTACATGTGCGAGGACATAAGTATGATAATTCATGCATGTCCATATAAGGTAGACTAAGTGTTCCCGACCTATTGAGGCGGTGAAAATTACTCTACTCAAGCACAACCGGACAATCCTCTCACCATTTTAAGTGTCGGTTAGTGTATAGAAAGGTATATACTATGAAAATAAGAGCGCGGGGCTCTGCCCCAAGCTCTTATTTTCATAGTATAAACCTTTCTATACACTATCCCATTTAGCACATATTTACAATTTGAGTAATCCTTTAACATGTGTAATTAGTCTATTGATATGTTTTGGCTGACTAGATGTAGCTCATTTACCTAGTTTTGTAAATCTACTCACTATTATCATTGTATTGTAAGGTATGGAATTCAGAATGAAAAGATTGTAGTTGCTGGTGTAGGTATGTTTATTGGTATATTTGTATAAAGCTGTGTTTTACTATACATGATAAATATCAAAACATATAGATAGTTTGTAGTGGCAGATCCCCAAAGAGGATGGTGGAAAACGCTTATTTGGGGGGATGATCAATGCTTTAAATAAGAACATACAGTTGAACCCCTCCCCCTTTATTTAAGGTTGGAACCCCTTTTAAAATGAATGAATCTTCCCCTGGTATGTACCCATAGGTAGTCTAGTGTATAGTTTACATGCATGAAATATCTGTCACTGGACATAAAGCCACCATTAATCAATCTATTCATGACTAAATATTTCAAATTGCTTTTATTTACCTTAACAAGGTTTCGTGGTTTACACTATTTTTGTTTACAAAGCCATTGCATGATAATATAATTGATTACAATTTAAGATGGCATTGTACTCTAATCAAGTTATAAATTTATGAACTACAATGTATATGTGTTACTCTTTATCTAATTGAAAATATAAAAAAGATGATGTTGTATGAATGAATGCCAATCAGACAACTATCCACAAAAGACCAAAATGACATTAACAACTATAGGTCACCGTAAGGCCTTCAACAATGACCAAAGCCCACACCGCATAGTCAGCTATAAAGAAACTTTTAATTGTCAAAAACATTTTTTAATCCAAAGATTAAATAGTGGGTTGTTTAAAAAATAATTTGAAAACTAATTACAAACTATTGAGTTTAATTTGGAACACAACATTTTTTTCAAATAGCCAGTAGCAATTTATATTTCAATATCTTGATTACGATACAATGAAATTTTACCCTTGTGGTCATATATGCGTAATTACTTAGTACACGAAAAAGTATGTACTATATATTTATCATATATTTAGTACAAAATACAGCTATTTTGTATATCTAATAAAGGTTCTTTTTTCCAGTCTGTATCACCTACCCTGTATCGCATACCCCGTGTCGCATGGCTAACACCCGTATCGCATAACCCGTATCGCATACCTTTTTTTTTTTTTTTTTTTTTTTTTAACTAAAGTAAGTTTTTTGGGGTTTTTTTTTGCTTATTAAGAATTTTTTTTCTAAAAATAGGTAATTTTTTGGAATGACGTCATTGTTTGGTATGTAACGTCACGTACATCAAGTTTTCATATTGTATGTGACGTCACGAACATCAAGTTTTTACAACATGTTTTTTGGCACACTCAATGCAACTATAAAAAATACAAAACACTTAAATATATACAATAATAAACAAAATATTTTCAAAACTACAGATTGTAAGGTAACCTAGGTGCTTCGTATAAATAATTGAGCAGTTATTTTAAAGCTTTGAAACAAGACAAAAGCAGAACTGAAGGTAACCCAGGGCTATGGATCAGAAAACAGGTCATATACTATAATACTCTTCTGTTGAAATATATGATAAAGCGTATAACACATGGCAAAATCCGTATCACATATGCCGTATCACCCTCGACCAATATCATCTCTCGGGCATAAAGGCCCTCGGGCTGATATTGATGTCTCGGGATGATACGACATATGATACGGATTTTGCCATGTATTATTCTCTATATATCTGATGGATACATCTGTTGTAGAGTTGTCACTGACTCAGACGTACTTATGAATATAATTATTTTCTGTGACTGTATCTTTTATTACTTTGTAGGATCCTTTACTATAGATAATTTAGCTGATCTGTAACATTAACATCTGCATGCCTTATATATCATGTACTGTAGTACGCCGCTAGATTAAAACTGACGTGGAAAGGTAACACATGGCCAGCAAAAGCTCTTTTTTGCGAGCCCAGGTGGTCGTGTGGTCTAGCGGGACGGCTGCAGTGCAGTGCGAGGGAAGAACCAAAAATTTGCGAAAGCAAATTTACAGATCTAACATTGTTGGGTTGATTTTTAGACGAGTTGTATATATATATATATATATAAAGTGCCTAGAAAATCAACCTTACGATGTTAGAGTAGATTTGATTCGTAACTTCCTCCCCGGCGCCGGGGCTGGAACCTGTACTTTATTTCTAACTTCTACGACAACACCGCCTAGCATTGTGCAGAGACCTTATCCCCTCCTCTAACTCTAGCTTATAAAAATAAGCTTTCGTTTTGGGAGGTAATACCTGCTCTTAGGAATTAAACAAGGATCTCTGATACAATACGCGAAGTATTTATTTTAAAGGGAAAAGAAATGATCATCTACTCATCTCTTCAGTATAATTGCAGGATGCTAATCTATTAATAGAAGCATACAATCACTGTAAATATATATGTGTATATGTCTGCCTGTGTGTAGTGACAACTGCAAATTATACCTTGTCCATCGGATTTCTTATGATTAAGAAATACCAGGCCTTAGAATATGTATAAAGTGCCTAGAAAATCAACCTAACGATGTTAGAGTAGATTTGATTCGTAACTTCCTCCCCGGCGCAGGGGCTGGAACCTGTACTTTATTTTATATATGAAAGTTAGAAGACAAATTCAAGTAATTTGATTGGACGAACAGTTGTATGTATGTGCTAATTGCAGAATCAATTGTTCTGCGTGTGTAGATTACTAGCCGTGATTATACTTGAATTAACAATTTAATGGTTCTTTTTGTAACTTCATTGGGGTGTAAAAGCGTTGACCGAAGAACATTTTGTATGATGCGCACTTAATTGTGTGCACGGGCAACGCTTTATTGCAGAGAAAGGACACTAACATCCAGGTAATAACAAAGGAAACTCGTAAAATAGCGATAATAAATGTTATTGTTTCACTTTTCTCATAACATCACAATGATTTATTCAACCATACAACTGCTGAAAAACCACAGATGTGTGAAATGTATGCAGTGGACATAGGCGGATTTAGAGGGGGATCAGGGGCGGCCCGTACATCCCTTTTTTGTCTGGAGAAAAATTGGTTGATTATAAAGGGAATTACTAAATAAAAGCATGTTCGCAGCGGGTCCGCTCTTACGCAATCAGGGGGCCCCCACTTATAAATATGTCTGGATCCGCCACTGGTGGAGTTAAGTAAACTTTTAAACAAAACAACACAACAAACACACGGTACACATAAAAAATAACACTTATTGATGTACAAAGGCATACAATACACACAGTAACATTTATTTATACAACAAATAATTTAAGTGAAATATTCATACTTTTATAAACAGAAAATTTATACTACCACATAATTGATATTCGTGTCAACACCGAAGTGCTGACTTCTGATCTGGTGATACCCTAGGGGAAACAGTGTATGCGGTATTTCGAAGATTGGTTTTTACCTCAATTTGAGCATTTGGAAATTTCCGTATACATGTGGTAGGTTCCATCATTTCAAAATATTTCAAATGTAATTGGAGGACATGAAAATAGTAACGAACACAAGTTCAAACAATAGTAACACTGAGAACTTTTTTGATGTAAATGTTTGCCCTTTAAATGATCAAAAATAAGTAATGTGTGCAGTTCACCAATATCAGTGTCTGTACCGATGGTACTATATGAACTCAAAGTTAGTTATAAGCACTGTATTTCTAAGTTGTTGAAGTAATAATTTGGTTTTTTTTCCTAAATTTACGGCGTACTTTTTATTCGACACCATATGTTTTCTTCAGGAAAGCTAGTCCTTCAGCCGCTTCAACACGTTTTAAAGCTACCATAAGCCGGTATATTGTTGGTGTCACCTTGTTTGTTTTTTTCCATTTGATTAAAAGATCATGTATTCGACCATTTAAATCGCTCGGAAAGTTGTGCATAGTCTCCTTTATATCACCAATGGTAAGACCTAATTCAACTCCTAAGTGAACAACACAATCACCTATCAGCTTCTCTTCGGTCAAAGTATTAATTACTTCATCTGACGGAACAACTTGCAGGTGACTGTGAACTTGTTCTGTAAATACATGAAAGGAAATCATAATCAATAAATGATATTAACTTTATTTGTGTTTTTTTATAGTGGAAACAAAATATGAAAACAGGTAAAAAAACATCATTGATCTTCTACTTTAATAGCTCAACCATAAAATACATCTAACACAAATATTATAAAAGATTGCAAGAACATGTATACAGCGGCATACTGCTGGCGTGTTGTCTCTGACATATTCCCCTTTGCCATTCTCACTTTGGATGTATTGTAAGATTGGTTCAAGGAAATGGCATAAAACAAGCTGTGAAGTTACAAACAAATATGATTGAAACAGCAACGATTCTATAACAATAGACATACCAACTAAACTATGATCCTCTCTGTGTATCTGAAATATGTTAAATATAAAATAACAGAAATGAAAAATGAACATCAAATTTATTTATACATAGCATAATTCTGGTAAAAATATATATTGAACAAAAACCAACAATACAGTAGTGACATTGTATACATTTTCATTTTATCTACCGTTTAGTGGTAATTTAGGAAATTTAACGTGATTATTAAAGTCAGTATACATCTTCTGTGAGGCTATAATAAAAATTATGTTACATTCACTGAAATGTCCATATTTTAACTTGGATAATCATTTCCTGTCAAGGTAACCAATCAATTTGAAAAATAAGCTGAGTTGTTTAAGTCAAGTGAAGATATAGAACTCTAGGGTAAATTGAAAGAAGGATAGGTCCATAAATTCTGACAAAACCAAAATGTGTTCATAGAACACGAATGCCTAACTAGCACTATAATTATCTATGTTCAGTGGAACGTTGAATAGGAATCAAAACTCTAAATTTGGAATTAAATGTAGAAAGTTCATATCATAGGAAACATGTATTCTAAATGTCATGTTCATTGGACTTCAACTTCATAAAAAAATGCCGTCACCAAAACATTGACCTGGAGCGGGACAGACGGACGGACGAACGAACAGACGGACAGACCAAAGAACATAATGCCCCTAAGCGGACATTGTAAAACGCTCCATTCACGGAACAAATGGAAAACGACTGTATTAAAACTAAATGATCATAGCTTAGTACAGGTAACTTAATTATATGGTGTTATGATGGATCATACTATTTTACATAATGAAAACATTATAGATTTCTTTCTTTGTAACACAGAAAGCTAACACACTTTACAAAACTAACCTGGCATAGGTAGTGGTGACTATCAATAGCCTTCAATGCTTTCAGCAATTTCCCAAATGTAGCAGGTGATTGATCACTTTCTGTTTTATCTCTCCACTGAAACATCCCCATCAGCATCATGTCCATAGGATTTGAGAAATAACGATAATTTAAGTTATCGTAATCAGCCTTTGTCATACCAAGATAAATGAAGAACTTGTAAAATTCAGCTATACCAAGTTTTTTGGTAAGATGAACAAAATGCTGATCAATTGGTTTCAAAAGCAGCGTTTTTGTTTCTCTTTCAAGACCTTGAATGTAAATTACGTTATTATGACAGATGTCAACCTCACCTCACGGAAAAAAATTGTTGAGATAATCTTTCTAGCTTTCTTAATGTTTTAATTGTATGCATCCAAATAGTATTAGATGAACATTATTGTAGGTCTGCCATTTCTTAGATCAAAATATTGAAAATTATTATAGTATACTGAATTTATCTATTTAGCTTTCTGAATGTATGTATCTCGTAAAGGCTAGTTTGATTTGTAGTTTGACACCAGTCCTATGTTTATGGGCTTCAATAATAGACCCTCTCTAATTTTGTCAAAAATATAGAATTCATGAGAAATGTTTTTTTTAATGATCTTGTACTCCTCAAAAGTTTTTGGTTTACAAGTTTTTATTTTCTTCTAAACACAAACAAGGGAAATCACTCATATCAATAGTGTTCTAATGATTTTGGAAAAAGGTGACTAAATTGTAAATATTGTCCTGCTGATCATTTTTTCTATTCAAATTTTCTATTCATCTTTTATAGGTTTGACGATAATATTATAAAGAAATGTACAAGATACGCAAAATTTTCCTTGAAGAGCTCGACTGACGATTTTGTTAATGTTGGCTTATGTGAAGTTGTATTTTTGCTGCTGATATTTGCATATAAAGTTTCTATCTTTCACAAAAGGATAAAAAAAATTTAAATAGTAATTATAATAATAATAATTTTAATAATAATCATAATAATAATAATCATAATATAGTCATAATAATAATAATAATAATAATAATAATAATAATAATAATAATAATAATAATAATAATAATAATAATAATAATAATAATAATAATATAGGGTTATTGCATGAATATTGGGGAATATTGTCCCAAGTAGAATTTTATATTGCACGAGCTTGCGAGTGCAATATATGTTCTACGAGGGACAATATTCCCCAATATTCATGCAATAACCCTTTTATTGTATAGCAATATAATATTTGAAAGTAAAAAATGGTTTTAGATAAGATTTTGTCGTTGATGACGTCATGAATATTGAAGACTTATTGCACTAGTGCAATATTAGAATTTATTGCACGCTAACTTTTGGTTACGTTCTGTGGGAAAAATTATATTGCTATACAATAATAATAATAATAGTAGTGGCATAATTCAAAGTACCTCAACAATAACAATGAATAAAGTTTGAGTAAGTGTATGAAAATTATCTTTTTTAATGCATTTCTGCATCAACAGATTAAATGTACTAATATGCGATTCTGTTCTTTAATGACATCCTCTTAAGCTGTTTAAAGAGTGGTGCTGAAGATGGAAGTGGGTCAGCATCTGACATTAGTCTTGCAGCTCTTTTCTGCAATGTTATTAATTTACTAGCTCACTTTTAGCACAACCACTCAAATTAATTATAATTGGTTGACAATGACAAGTTAAACGCCCAGTGATACTAAATACTGCCTGATGCTTATAGTCTGAGATAAATAAGTATGATGAGAAAACTATTAACAGATTTTTTTGTTCGGTTTTGTCAAAATAAGATACAAAAGGTCACAAATGTAATTTTTGCCATGAGGTCAATAGTTCTACCTAATTTTAACATGTATGCATGCAACCTTTATCTTACTGCCAAATAATTAGTCTATGCTAAAATATTCAGTTATCAAATAGTTATCAAAGATACCAGGATGATAATTTAGTACGACAGACGCGCGTTTCGTCTACATAAGACTCATCAGCGACGCTCATATCAAAATATTTATAAAGCCAACTAAGTACAAAGTTGAAGAGCATTGAGGATCCAAATTCCAAAAAGGTGTGACAAATACGGCTTAGGTAATCTTTGCCTGGGATAAGAAAATCCTTAGTTTTTCGAAAAAAAACAAAGTTTTGTAAACAGGAGATTTCTAATAGATATTAAAAAGATAGAATGTCGACATTTAAACAAATGAACCAGTGTTGCCTCTTTCTTTGTCTTCTAATCCTCAAACTGAATGACTTTATCCGTCTATTCATATTCATGTTTATGTTTATATTTAGGGTCGTCAAATGACCATATAAGTTGTCTTCAGTTTGATGGTTTATATAATGGCTTCTGATTTAAATCCAATATTAAATTTTGAGTCACATTGGTGATCCCGGATTTGAAAACTAATCACACTTTATGAACCACTGTTTGGTTTAATTTTCATTTATTCATATGTCAAATGACATGCTTATGATTACTGCGTTAGGAACGGCTTTAACATTTCATATCACCTGAATTCAGCCGAAGTTTTTGAGGACCAGTACATGTTACTAAATATACATTTCTTAAAAATGCTAAATATTGACTTTTTTCTTGGGCCATGTTGATCAGTATTGCCTTTTTGTGTGTCTTATGACTTTTTTGCCCATAGTGATACTTCTCCCTCTTTAAATCAATTATAGTTATTCAATTACCTTTACAGTTTGGATCACAATGCTCTTTATTCTGAAAAATAAACATTAAAAAGCTTAGAGTCTGCAAACAAATGTTTTATTTAGTGTTTCATGTTACTATACTTAGTCCTTGCCTTTCTACTTGTGTATGTTTTTATTTTCTTTCTTTAGCCATACAGTTGATTGCATTTCGGACAAGAAAGGATTATTTGTTGATTTCATATTTGAAAGAGGGACGAACGATACAACAGGGACACCCAAACTTGTAGATCGATAATTTACGGACAACGTCACAAATAAAAAGACAAACAGATAAAAACAAAAATTATTATCTTAACTGACATGTCCTAAATCGAACATTCTTTTCCCATTTCAATTTTATGTTGTGTTAATGTTATTTATCAGAGTGTAAAACAGGACTGTGTAATTACATCATCAATTTGTGTATAGACATTGCATGAGTTTTGTTATAAAACTTTAGAAATATTCATGAAAACCTAACTGCATTTTCTATGGAACTTTTACTATAAACAAGCCTTCGTCTATCTATCATCTTTATTTTTTTCAAAAGTATATTCAACAAATTGTTTTTCAGAGTATGGAAGATTCCATTAGTCTTCTAATAAACATCAATTAAATGCATGCTTAAAGAGTAAAACATATTATAAGAAAAATAACTTACCTTATCAAACACCCAAGTCAGAGGATATTTTGCTTCATGTTGATTTCCATTCTTGCATTTCCAATGTGTTTGCTTTTTCACTTTCGACAAAGGAATTAAACAAGTTTCTCCATTGCATATCTCTCCAACTTCTATTTCAAATAAATCGGATATCACTTGGTGACTTTCTTTACCAAAACAACGACCATAAAATTCAAGAATTCGTCCAAGTGCCAGAGTCAAGCATTCCTGAACTGTTGTCGCTAGATCTGGTGAGATATGTTGCTTTGACACCTCATTTATTAGATAAACAACGATTCTTTGGTCATCCACAGAAATTTGAAGTTCATTTTTGTTATCAGCATCCAGTATTGCAGCTTGAAAATAGACACAAAAACGAGTGTCTACTAGTTTCAATGGCCAGATGCTTATTGCAGCCCCTATGAGCTTGAACGACAAAGCAGATGGAACCACGGTCTCCTTCAGATGATAAGCTATGCATATTGTTCTGTCATCTGTAGCATTTTTCTTCATTTTTGGTGGAATTTTAGATTTCACGATGCAAGGAACCAGAAATAAATCTGCAGCTGTATCCTTCTCTGTGTAGCGTTTAGGTTCAACAAGGATGTCAAGATGAAGAAGAACCTGAACTACATATTCCTTTGTTCTGTCATCAGTCAAAATATCTTTGAAAGCTGGTTGTGACCACAGAGTAAAAAGGTCGGTCTTCTTTAGAACTCCAGTGGATGATAAGCTCTCCAGTATGTCTCGAATGGGTCCTTCTTCTGGCCAAAACATTATGTCTGTAATGAAAGCTCTAAGGATATTTACCATTGCTGAAGGCTGAATAACAACGAAATCTCTTAAAGCAGGTTGATCAAAGTACAATAGCTTTCCTATTGAGTGATGAACAAGTAAAAAATCTTCAACTCTTCTTTCACTTAGAGCGAATTCTTTATTGGACTGGTTAATTTCCAGAAGTTCCTCTTTTGTAATCAACTTTACTCCATCTGCTCTCATATCTGATATTTGTAAATCAAGTGGCACCCAAACAATTGGCATTTGTTGACCCCATGTTGACTGCTGGAAGGCGATATCAACTAATGTGTCCTTTAACCGAACAATTTCTATATCTTCCTCATCTCTTGCGTCGATGAAAAAGACTTTGTCGCAGAGTATATGCTCTTGAAGTTTGTGTGAGGAAAACATTTGTGTCAACTCCTTTTGTAATGTCATGGTTAATTTCTTTTTTTCATCCTGTCAATTATACAAACAGAAATTACCTCATTTTTTATGAAAAACCAATGTAAGAAATATATATATTTTTCAACTTATTAAAAATATGTTTAATCACAACAAAGTCCATAATATATAAAGCTATAAAAAGTTGGGATGATTGTTTAAGTCATCATGACGATGGTTTAAAGCAAATATTTGATGACCATATTAATTAATTAAATTGAAAATAGAAATGGGGAATGTGTCAAAGAGACAACAACTCGACCAAAGAACAGACAACAGCAGAAAGTCACCAATAGGTTTTCAATGCTGTGAGAAATTCCCGCACCCGGAGGCGTTCTTTAGCTGGCCTAAAAACAAATATATATATTCTAGTTTAGTATTAATGTACGCCATAGTAAACTCCAACTTATACACAAGAAACTAAAATTAAAAATAATACAAAACTAACAAAGGCTAGTTTCTCCTGACCTGGGACAGGCGCAAAAATGCAGCGTGGTTAAACATGTATATGAGATATCACCCCCTCCCATATATCTCTTGCCTATGTAGAAATGTAAACGCATAATAATACGCACAGTAAAATACAGTTTAAGAGAAGTCCGAGTTTGATGTCAGACGATCAAACAACAGAAAATAAACAAAATGACAACTAAACATAAATAACAACAGATTATTAGCAGTTAACTGACATGCCCGCTCCAGACTTCAATTAAACTGATTGAAAGACAATGTCCTCATCATATGAATAGCAGGCACAATCCCTCCCGTTAGTCGTTTAGTTTTATACCATCGATCATAACATATATGAGACGAACATAACCCGTGGCATGCCAACAACTGGTGTATTAAATAACATGAATAAATGTATTTAGTTCCGATGCAATTACCCTATAAGTGAATCAATATTAAAGCCAAATATGCAATTTTAATGACCTAACAACAGTATCGTAACTATATCACTTCTAAATAAGGTTATATCAAAGTTTTGTTAGTTTCTGAGGTTTATACTGACATTTTTGTGATTGGATGTGAAATACCTAAACGTATAAGAATTCTGTATGTTGAGCTATATTTAAGAATTATGTCCTTTTACCGATGATAAAATTTAGTAAATGTGTTGACTAGTTTGTGAAATCGAAAACCCTGGGGTTATAATTTTTCAGTAATACATAAATTTATCTCGTTTAAATCTAAAACGAGCGAATCGTACAAGTTGACATATGAAAACACCATAAGATCATGGTGTCAAGGGAACGTCACCATCTAAAAATGGACAATTAACGATAGGAAATGAAAAATCATGTCTTTTATCATTAATTTTTGTATTAAGCTTTCCGTTTATGATAAAGATATCATAATCGAGGAAAGAGCAGTGGTCATTGTTAGTATTAGCTTTATTTAAAGTAAGTTCAACAGGATAAATTTGTTTAGTATACATACTGAAGTCGTAATTATTGAGAGCCAATATGTCATCAAAATATTTAAAAGTATTATTAAATGTTTGTATCAGATGTTGTTTCGATGGGTCTTTGTCATAAATTGTTACTCATAGCAATGCAAAAAATTCACAATACTAAGTATTTAATCCTACCTATAATCGTTCACAACAATCATGTCAACTGTGAATCTCCGGTTGTTTTTTTTTAATGTCCAAATTTATTTTTGAAACACCCATCTGAATTTGTTTTATTTTTTTTACTTTAAAAGGTACCGCAAGCATTATTATAGATATAGTTCGCGTATTTAATATTTGCAAAGAGAAAAACTCATATAAAGATGGTCAGTTGCCCACCATTGTAACAGATATATTACTAAAGTAACTTATAAAACAGGTTTTATACCTGCGAAAAGAGTAACAAGACCGGATGGTTGGACGGGCGGCCGTTTTTTCCATGTCTACTACAACGCGTTACGCGGGAAAACAAATGGCTAAATAAAAGCCCAGGGCGAATGACATTAAGAGAAACACCGATCTATATAACCATGTTATCTCTACTTGTGTTTGTAGTTTTGTAGTTGTAGTTGTGAAAAAACTTGCCAGCAATTACTGACATCAATGATCGATTCAAACATACCTCAGAGAATTTATCGCTATGGGTTGCAGCAAACACAATTCTTGGCATTTTGTCCTCGCTTTTGTTACAGTAAGTCAATACAGAGTTTATCCAATGCAAAAGAATGGCTGCAAAAAAATATCTAGTTCTTATAAATATAAAATTAAAGTATGGTATTTGATTTGTTTTAAATCGATCAACTTCTCGATAAAAAAGATACTGTAAAGATCAGTAACAGAGTTCCAATGTTTCAAACGTTGCATATGTTATTTCCCCATGTTGCGTGGGTGCTAATAAAAGGGCAAATGACCATAATAAGGTCTTTCCACTTCTGATTAGTTTTTTTTTATCTTCTGCCGTCTGAGATGCTTTTTTGTTTTACAACAAATCGAATGGATGTTTGGCCAATGTTGTTGTACAGTAATGAGGATTTTAAAACTCACCCTGTGTGACCGAACAATTATTCTTATAGGAGTTATCTCCCCGCGTCCTCTTTTTCTTGTTATCGCTATATATCTAAAACCGTAAAAGATTTTTACAAACTGTTCTCACCAAATTGTTCGTCTATTCTTAAGAATGATTTGTTTTATTTCGACTGGAGTGATCGGAAGACATCTTTTTGGGAGTTGTTTCCCTTTGAAAATTTTGGATAGACGATATGTTGGATAAATTCAAACAATATAAGTCGTACAGGCCTACAGTCTTTTGATATGAAGTCCTTGGTCCATTTGACGGAAATTGAGGTCAAGGTCAAAGGTCAAGGTCATGTTATAAATTTTGATTTTTGCTTGTTATCGTTATTCAAAAGAAACTTTTACAGTAAATAATATGATATGTTTGCCAAACTACTGTTTGCAATCAGGCGCACCTTCAACCTATTCAGTCGAAGTGTTTTGTATATCTCCTTATAGGAGTTTTCTCCCCTTATGTATTTGAAATCGTTAATCCTCCACAACCATACAAGTGATTGACCTCGGACCTTCCAATTTGAGTTCACTGTCCCATGACCTTTAGGTCAAGGTCAAAGGTCAAGGTCATGTAATACATTTTAATTTTGCTTGTTATCGTTATTCAAAAGAAACTGTTACAGTTAATGATATGACGTGTTTGCCAAATTACTGTTTACAATAAGGTGCAACTTTAACCTACTTCATTCGAAGTGTTTTGGTTAACCCTTATGGGAATATCTCCCCTTTTGTATTTGAAATCGGTATTTCTCCACATCCATACAAGTGATTTACCTAGGGTCTTTTAATTTTAGATCACTAACCTATGACCTTGAAATAAAGGTCAAGGTCAAAGGTCAGCTTGACATTCTAGATTTTGACCTTTGCTTTAAATTCTTTCTTGTTAATTAAGTCTTCTGCATATTCCTATTAATCTTCTTTTTTTATATCAGTTTGAGGTACCAAATTACATCAACAAGGAGTGACCTTTTCTAACATCTTTTTTTAAATTTCATTCTTATCATCGAGGTGGAAAGACCTTCAATTGTTCTCTAAATAATTGGTTTATAATTCAAATGTGAGTTTGTTCACTGCGTTGTGTACATACTTTTTGTTAAATATAATGAGTCAATACTTGAAAGATAAAGAGTTTTAGAACACATAAGGCTTGTCAATCTGGTTAACATTATGCAACTAATAGCAACACCCTTTTTTTTTCTTAGAAAACGAGACAGTATCTATGAACAACATACTAAAAATGTACAAAAATATTTTGCGAAAGTTGTTTAAGGAATCAAACTTTATGGTGGTAAACGTGAGGTTATCTGAATTTGTTTCCCTTATTCAACAAAGTTGAAAGTAATTAAATCTTAACAAAATATGATCAGTTGTTATTTAAAACCAAATAAAATGAAACCTTCCGAATAAGACTATTTACTGGATTTTTTATGACATAAGCAACACGACGGGTGCCACATTTGGAACAGGATCTGCTAAACTTGTTGGATTACCTAAGATCACCCCATAGGTTTTAGTGGGGTTCGTGTTGCTTATTCAATAGTTTTTATATATTATAAAGAAGATGCATGATGAGTGATGAATGACTTCAATGTTTAATATTTTTCTAGGTTCAAAATTTCGAGTTTATGGGAGCAAATGGCCAATCACACTTGTGTTCATCATGACATTTATGACTGACCATCTAAATAAACCTAATGTTTGCATGTTTTTTTGTATGTAACTCTCAAACCCACTGTAAATCTTAAATCTTAAATCTTAAATTTTAAATGAGCTTTGGAAAAGCTATGAGTATTTAGTGTCTTTTTATTAATTATTTTCATGCTTTGTGTTATCTTTTGAGTTTAGCCCATTTCAAGTGACATTTGCAATTTGTTCTTATGTTGAACTTGCTTCAACACTATTCCAGATTACGGGAAGATTTGGAGCTCGCGATAACTCATGACATGAGTGTCATTTGATAAAAAAAATGACTTCCTTCAACAGAGGCAATCACGTGTACACTACCAATAGATTACTGATAGCGCACCAAGGTAAACAATTATGTAGGTTTGGCCTGAGGTGTTATTTGAATAAAATATTTGATTAGTTTTGTTCTAATATAGGACCAACAATCAGGAAACTGCGTCTTCAACATTAGATATTCATTGACCTTTTATACGCTTCAACAAATATTGACTAGACGTGTTTTGTTATACAAATGTCCGGCGCCCATTTTTTCGCCTGTCTGTCCGTCTGTCTGTCTGGCGTCCACATGTCGCACTGTAACTTGAGAACCATTTCAAAACATTTCATGAATCTTGATATAGCTGCTTCTTATGATGGTCAAACGTATTTCTTTTGGTGAAAATATAATAAGTTTTGGGTTACGGGACTATAACTGGGAGGAGTTTTTTCACATGTCGCGCCGTATCTCAAAAACGATTTATATTTATTGCTTTAAACCTTAAAAGTGAGACATTGATTTTTGAATAGAAATGTGAGCATCATTTGTATATTCAATATATGCATTCAACTAACTCGTTATGATCACTAGGGTATATGAACTCAATGGTACAATTGAAGTATCTTACATGCTGCTGTGACATCTCCTTGTGGATATTCTTCTAATTCACTATGAAGGCCAAAACGTCCATCAAACATCAGAATGAATGTCCCCCTGTGCTGGATAAATAACTGATGAGTCATATCAAATGATTTTTGTCCACCAAAATCGACCAAATCAGAAGGTGCTATATTCATACGATAATTTCCATTCTTACTCCTTACCAGCAGGTCATCTTGAATGGAATTAGCTGTATGAATTGGTTGATCGTGAGAGCTTTTAAAAGTCTCCCGACTTGTTTTTGTTGCATTTGGTTTTTCTCGTTGCTGTTTTGGTGGAGGTTTATCAGTCCTCGTTCTAAATATTTTAGATACAAGATTTGATATCGAATTACCTGAGCCGTCCCCTTTATGTTCATCAACATGCTGTTCTATCGGATATGCACCAGGAAGTCTCTTCTTTTGATGATCTTTTAATGCGGGATTTCCAAGTAGAAGTTTTGTTAGAATATCACCCCTACCTAATATAGTAAAAAAAATGTAAGCCAAGGATTATTAGAAATATAAAGAATTCTGTGTTGAAGCCCTTATTCTGATTCATCTTTAAAAACCATGAATATTGGAAGACAAATGATGGATAAACTATAACGTATGTGGATTGTAGTATAAACATGCAACTCTTTAGGAAAACAGTAGTACGGTTCTTTTAAGGTTAAACTAATTTGAATTATATAACGCTGTCTATGCAAACTAGAAACTAAACCTTTCATTATAAATGCCATATTGATAATCCGGAATCAACGAGTAAAACGAATACCTAGATAGTAACAAAAGTTTGCAACATTAACTTTAATTCAAACATTTTGTGGAACACTTAAACTGTACATTTGTCATGCTTGATCCAGATAAGCAACTTGAAAAAAGCTGAATAAATCAATATTGTTAATCATCTAGGTCTGTCAATCCATATTTTCTAGCTGAAAATAATCATCCTTATAAAATAATATGTCTCATTTACCTTTTTTCAAAGGAATCATTTTTCGGCGTTGTAAATCGATGCCATTTCTTCCAAAATGAATAATCAGTCCATCAGTTGAACACCATGTCTTCGGAATTTCCTCGCCAATTAGAATACTTGCTAGGGACGATTTTCCAATATTACAAGGTCCAGCCAAGTACACCCTATTTTCGTAGGAAGCAAATGTTCCCAGAGCGATAAGAGCCTTAAAATCCCCTCTATTTAACTGGCTTAGTTTGGTCAAAATGGATTGTGATTGTGACATTAATTCCTATAAAATAACGGAATTACTGTGAATTCATTTTTATTCGTTGGATACCAATTATCGTGGTTTTCGTGGGTTCGGGTGAACCACGAATTTAAATGTTCAACAAATAACAAATTTTGTATTAGGGTGTGTGCAGACTTTGACAAAACAACGAAATCAAACATCCACGAAAAGACAAGTTTTCAGCAACCCACGAAAATTGGTATCCACGAAAAAAAATGAATCCACAGTAAAGAAACAGATCTTTCATATAACATAACCAAAAGTAACACATCATATTAATTGTTGCGTCGATGTGTACCAATTAGGATTTACCTTCAGCATTAATTCTTAAAATCAAAATAGAACAATTCAAATCATTTTGATAACAGTCATAAGTTAATATAAAAATATTTGAAGCTTCACTGCAATTTTGTTTTAATAAATTATTTAGAATTGCATCAAACAAATTGAACTTGAACCAATTGAAAAATACTGTATCTAATCTTTGAAAATTGTTCACCGTTCTTAATCGTAAAACGGAATAAATATAATCTTTTAGTTTTGATCATTAAAGTTGAAATTTCCACAAATAATGATTTAACGATTTCTTTATTCATCATAACTAAATATTGGATAATAAAACACAACTAAAAAGAATAACTTAAATTTGTAACGTAAAAAATGGATTGTTCTTTTATAAAAAACGATGTCTATTGACCTGACTGTCACAATGGTTACTGTGGAATTTCTCAATTTTCCGAACTTCATTTTCTAAGGTAATGTATCATCGATTTCATGTTTTTAATTTCATTTTACTACATAATAAAATAATAACAAAAGAAAAATAAAATAGATAAGAAAGCTACCACCGGGACAGCCATCAATCGAAAATAAACTGACAACGCGCCATGGGTAAAAATCAAAAAGACAAACAGACAAACATTAGTACACATGACACAACATAGAAAACTAAAGAATAAGCAGCACGAACCCCACCAAAAACTAAGGATGATCTCAGGTGCTCCGGAAGGGTAGGCAGACCGCGCTCCACATGTGGCACCCCATCGTGTTGCTCATGTTATACCGAATCCGGTACATATTTCAATTCGGTAGGTCACATTCATGAAAGTGAAGGGGAAAGTAGGTAAGACGTAAGGAAAATATCCGATTTCATTTGTGAAACGCTTATCCCATAACGGTCAACCAACTCATTATGGCGTCTGTTAAATTTACGAAGCTTGATTTCAACTACACCATTTGGAACTCTTGATTTAATAGCTTCCTTGTGAACAGCAACCCTCTATCAAGAAAAGTATGATTGAAAATACAAGCATGGGAATAGATAGTATCAATTGGGAGATTTCTAACACGGACGCAGGTGCTGCTGAAATGTTGCTACTTAGAAATGAAAAGTTCACAATTGGAAAACTGAAATCATGTCTTTTGTCACAAAGTTTTGTTTTCAACCGACCATCATTGTAAATTTCTAGATGTAAGTCAAGATATGAAGCCAACTGTATCTTTTGTATTCTTTATCTTTAGGTCGATTGGATAGATGCGATCAACATAGTCACCAAATTGTGAATTATTCAGTGATAGAACGTCATCTTTATAGCGGAAAATAGTGTTAAAGGATATTGTTAACTTCTTATCTTCTTATATAACACGGTAAACATATTTGATATTCAAAACTTTCAATATATTATAAAAAATATCCATCCGTTTTAAGTAAAAAAAAGTGTAATTTAGTCATTTCATTAGATCTTTCTTATAAATGAAAGTTCAATGAAATACCAGTTAAGAAATATTTTGATTCTCCAAGCATCATATTGCTTATAGTATAAGATTAACATATTAAACCTTACATTGACCAAAAAACAAGAAAATGAGATAAAAGAACAAAACATAACTAAATTTTCACTTTTTTCTCGAATTTTGGGAAATTTAAAAGCACATCCACGTTTTTTCTATTCAGGTATTGCTTTATCTATATATAACATGAAACATATCTTTTATAATGTAATATCCTCATGATCCTACTGCCTGTGGACACTTTTATGTTGGCATTGCACAAGTCATGTCTTCTTGGATTGTCCCTTGCGTTTAAACAAACATAATATGTTGAGGTATGATCGCCTTATGACGTGTTTGAAGTTATTTTAGTATTTTATACGATATTCTGATGTTAAATGTTGTTTGTTTTAAAGGGTGCCTTTCTCCATCTCGGAGTTTAAAATACTAGGAAACAAGCGTTCTAGATCCTTAATAAAATTTCCAAATTTAAGAGTATTAGGGAACTCATGTGCAAGAATTTTTATTTCTATATAGAACCTGACATGTTTTATCATATCTTTGTTTGTACTTGACAAGAAATAGAATACTTTTGTTTCTTTATTTCAGACTTTGCCACATAAGGGGAGGCAACTCAATTGTAAGGGCAGATAGTACAGATAGAGTTACTTTTACATTAGAATGTGTTGCGAATTTACCTATTTTTATGTAGTAAGAAAACTGGTCGCGTGACCCTATTTTGTCATTTTCTTATCTGAAAGCATAATATAAAGGCTATCTTCTAATATTCCATTTTAAGATTCTATAGTGTTGATTTCGTTTAATGACAGAAAAATAGAATGTCCATGTACATGTATACTCAATACAATAACTGTCAATTTTGCACAACCTGTAGCGTGAAAATAAGACCCTTGACCCATTATTTAAGAAGACAAATATAAACTACAGTTTGCAAATTATTGAAAACAATAAATGTATTATTATTGAAACTACGCATCTACCTCAAGTCGCTTTAGGTATCTACGAGTACACTAAAATCGTACTTTCGTGCTTAACTGTTTATATCTAATTTGTAATGCATTTCTATAACTTTATGTTTATCTATTGTACAACTTTTGGTAATTCTTTAGTTTGACGATGAATTGTCACATCTGTACAAACGACATATGTATTAATTAAAAAATATGTATTTCCGAAATCGGCTGAAGAACATTACCTTTATCTAAATTAACTTTGCAGATTTATTTAACGCCATTTTGTCCAACATAAAAGGGGTCTTACTGCCACTTTGTCTTTTGCTTTTTATTATTAGTTGTAACAGCTCTTTTATAAAGTCAACCATGTTTCAATACTGAATTTATATTGCGTCATTGTCTAATTCCATTCCATCATTGCATCTTTAAATGTCTACTTTATCGAGTATTGACATTTCATTTGATGTTTTATAGTAGCTGCATTTTTATAAATAAAGGCAACAGTAGTATACCGCTGTTCAAAACTCATAAATCCATGAACAAAAAACAAAATCGGGGTAACAATTTAAACCAAAACCGAGCGAAATGCATTAAATATAAGAGGAGAACAACGACACAACACCGAAACGCAACACACACAGAAACAGACCAATCATCAGACAAAACACCACGATAACTTGTCCTACATCAGGAGCTTGATGCTCAGTGATTGTCGTTTGTTAATGCTCATTCATAATGATCAATCTGTAATTTAAGTCAACGCGAGACAAAAAAAACTTGTTTTACTGTTTCGATCATCAAACGGTAGGGCTTTTAATTGCATGCTGTCGGGTGTTTCTCGTATTTAACAAGGATGGCAAAGTGTTATTTGTGTTGCATATTTTTATTCTACCTGATTTAGTACTGACAGTCCATTTTTCATGATGTTTCTTGACAGGTAATATAAAATGTTGAGAAGCTGGGGTTTTTTGTTCGTGAAATTACCATTTATTTACAAATATTACCCCAGTAAACACACGACGTACTCCCAACGTCGATGCATTGTCGTCTGAACGTCATGTCTTGAGTGTACGTCGTACCAACGTCGTGGGAACGTAAAAACCCAACGTTGGATGCAAACGTACAGACGACGTAGTAAAATTACGTCGAATTTACGTAAATTTAGTACCCTGTCAGGACGTAACATTTTATTACGTTGTGACAACGTGCTTATAACTGTCATTATCCGACGTAACATTTTGTTACGTTGTGTCAGTATTATAACAACGTAGTGAACAAACCTGTAAATACCAGCTGACACATTTAATTCTGGTTTTAGAAACAAATTTATGGTTATGAGTCTTCCTAGATATATCATTCACCTTCAATGAAATGTTTTCACGATTTTTTTCGATTTTCAAAAATTCCCCCCTTTTACCCGCACAGACATAATTAAATTTGTTGCACCAAAATGTACAAGAAAATATTACAAATACAAATGAAATGTTCTTAAATAAATATTTTATAAGAATATTTATTGTTTAATATATCATTAATGTTTTTTCAATGCCTCATTTATTATTTTTGATAATTTGATAATCGTTTTATAATAGTGGAACGTTCAGCAGTCCTCGGGTTTTACCGCCGCATACTACAAAAACTCTGAGCATGCGCACTTTTACCGCCTGATTTTTTAAAACTGATAAAATTTGCAGTAAAATTTAGCTCGATTCAGATTCTAGAACAAAGAAATAGGTAATATATAAATTGCACATTACGTAAAAAAGATTTTCCATGATCACAACAAGTATGATTCAAGAAAATAAAACATATGTTGCCGTGTAGTATGATTCAAGAAAATAAAACATATGTTGCCGTGTAGGGCGCCTCGTTAAAATCTGTTGACTGGTGACCGTGTTGAAATTTGATACTTCTTTACTGTCAATATATTATTGCACTGGTGCATTGTACAAGATATTTTAGCCAGAATATGTGTTATATGAATCCATTTTTCAAACTGCTCTATTAACTTGTGTTGTTTTTAAGAAATATTAAGCAATTGAATGTAGAAAGTAAAAAAAGAGGGAGGACAGAGCTCAGATTTCTGTTGACCTGTACAGGCGCGGATCCATTGGGGGGTTCCGGGGGTTGGAACCCCCCCTTTTTTGGGACGATCAAGCATTTGAATGGGAACATATAGCTGGAACCCCCCTTTTGTCCTGGGTTGGGAACCCCCTTTTTAAATGGCTGGATCCGCCCCTGCTGTAGATATGATTTTTACAGGCCTGATAACAATTTTATAAGCCTGGGCTGCCACTCAGCGTGAAGACTGTATCACTGGTGGTCGTCCAAGACTTGCATGAAATATTTGCCACTGGACATAATGAAGCCAACAGTCGATTAATGTATAACTGGGGCTGACATGGGAATAGACAAGTGTGCCAATAAAGACTGTCGTAGATAGGCGTCACAGAAAAATAAAATGAAATAGCCTTCCAAGATGTCATAATTATTTAGACTAGGATCCACGTGTAAAATTTTCCTGCTGTAAGGGTAAAACCCAGTTTACTGGGATTTAAAAAAACAGTATATATAGGGACGTCTTTTTTGCTATTCAATTTATGGTGTAAAATGTACATGCTTATCAATAAACTCACTAAATATGTGATCACAAACAATGTCATACAAAATGTTATCAATCATAAAACTCATGAATTTTCATATGGAATGCATGTAAGTTATTCACTAACATGTACCTGGTTCTCCCAAAGATTTGTTGGACTGAAACGCATGTAAATGTACACAGACGAATCAATATAGAAGATAATTGAATGCATTTTTGATTTTTTTCCAGAATCTTGTATAAAAATCAACGGATCCAATGTGTCTGAGGTTGTGAAATGCATTGCAGTAATACTTACAATTTAAGCATGCACCAGCTCAAAAGGATGGACCAAGATATCAAAAGGTAAATATCAGTTGATCAGCCCTTTTTGTGCCATCCTTCACTGGGTGATATAGTTTTGGTCTTGTACTGTATCGTGTATGTACTACATAGATGTACATTGAACTCAAAATTGGTTTATGATCTCTAACTTTAGTTTGCCTGAACCACATGTTATGAAATTTATATACATTTATACATGCTCGTTATCACACAACGCAGAGTTTGATTTTTGAGAGCATCTGTTTAACTGTTCTTTTTAAGTTATGTACTTTAATAACATCATTTGTGGCTCATGTACACATTTTTCTTTAATTAATTTTATATATTAAATTATGATTTGTTGATTTTATAGATAATAATAAGATTGAGTTCATTGGCATATGATATACACAACAGCCTGGATGGATTTTGTTTTTTCCGACGGCCAACCGTGGACAGCCCACCCGTGCCCACTCCAGCTATCATCTTTTTTTGTTGTAAAAATATTGATTATAATTGCTTATCTGTTTGTTTCAATTGATTGTAAGTTTGCCAGTCTTTTGATAAAAACAAGCTAGAAATTTTGCCCACCCGGTGCCCACTCCTACTATGGACGATAGACAAAGCAAACTCTACCCAACCTGTAGTGTAATGTCTTGCTGTTATGATGTGAATAATAAATTTATTAACATGTCAGATTAAGGGAAAATCCTATGAATATCTTAAATTGATTGATGAATGACAATTTTGAGAAACCATACTTCCTTTTAATACGCCTGTTTACGGGTGTGGTTTTGTTTTTGAAATACCAAAATGCAAAGGGAGTGTTGTTCTTATATATTTTTAATTCTGTCTGTGCTGGGGTTTAAAAAAAAGGTCGTCCCTAGGGGTGGACTAAGTATTTTGTGGAACAATCATAATTTCATTAACATATTTTCTTTTTTTAACAAGGACAAAGGTTAACTAAAAGTTATAAATTATCATATACTGCTGAAATTATGTTAAAATTTCTAACATACATTATCAAAATATGTATATAAATTGGCAAAGATACAAGCATCTCAGTAACAACACAACATGATTATGAGTCTGCAAGATATATCATATGACCAGCATAAAAATTTTTGATTATGTTTACACATGGATATTTTTTAAGAACTGCTGTTGTTCTAAAGTTGTGATAGAAATTTTTTTACTATCATTTTATAATTTATGATTTTGTTTTCAGAGACCGGAAACCTTCACAAGACTGGTCAGCTGATGAGAGGGCAGAAAACCAAAAGTTTGAATGTTTTGCATACAACCAACACAAGACTAGAATTTGGAATAAAATTACAAAAAATCAGAAACATATTATTATTTTTGTTTTGGTTCATGTACCTAAGAAAAAAGAAGTCCTGACTTTTGGAAAGGTCTATTTCTGGTTGGTCAATGGAAAAAAGCAATAGTAAGTTCGAATGAATTTCAGGTATTTTCTTCATCTTGGGATATTTTTAGAGGTGTGTATAAGTTGTGTAGAATATATATTTGTAAACTATTGACTTTGGGGACTTTTTCCAAACATTTTTCCTAGCTCGTCCGCGTGTGTAGTGAATCTAACTGAATGATTCTACAGTAAATATTAAGGTATAAGTGGTATTTTTTGTACTTCTGAATAATTCATTAAAAAATGTTTCCCTTTGTCAAAATGAAATCTACATTCTAGAATTTCCACCATCATATAGTGAAATTATTAGTCTAGGACACTGAAACCCTAAACATTTAGAAGTTGCAGCTTGTACCAAAGTGTCGTGTTGAAGGCTGCACATTTACCTTAATTGCTAACATCATTTATATTTGATTTTAGGATAGAGAGTTGTCTCATTGGCCATCATACAAAATATCACTTTTTTAATAGTACATGCATTATGTATTGAATTTTTGAAGGAAAGTTGCTTTTGTTAAATGGAAATGTGTAAATCTTGTACTTCAGTACTAGTATTGCAAAATATAAATCGAATACTTTAACCTTAAAACTGTGTGAAACATGAATTAAATAAAACTATATTTGATATTAAAACCTGGCAAAAAGGTAAAAAAACACTTTTGGAACTATATTATACACTGCTGGCAATTTATATGTGTTTCTTGGGTTTTTTTTTATTGGTTATACTGTTGGGTTTCCAGATTGAATGGTTTTACACTAGTAACTTTGGGGTCCTTTATAGCTTGTTGTTCGGTTTGACAGGTGAAAAGAAGAAAATAAAGACCCTGTTTACTTTTTTACTGGAATTTTATTGCTCTTATCAATCAAATGAGGACAAGGGTCATTTACAGTTGAGTTGCAACGTTGTTACAACGTCCTATGAAGGTAATAAATTACGTCACAAATTACGTTGTGCCAACTTTGTGTGGATAGTCGTCAGTACGTGCCTTGGAGTCCACGAAATTACGTTGTCACGACGTAATTTCAACGTTGGATTGTTTACTGGGACACTACTTGTTCTAGTTTTGTTCGTTTCGACAAAATCCTTGTGCTTTTCCGAGAGCAATTCTATGTCATATATAAACTCATAATATATACCATGATTGAAATTGTATATTATCAATAGCCGTGCCTACATAAGACTCGTTATTTACGTTCGAATAACAAAAATGTTAAAATGGTCAAATAAAGTACGAAGTTGAAGGGCATTGAGGATAAAAAAAAATCCTAAAAGTTATGCCAATCACAGCTAAGGTAATCTATTCCTGAGCCTTATTTTTTTTTTCAAAAATTAAAAGTTTTGTTAACAGGTCAGAGAAAACAGCTCAGAACAGTTACTAGATATCAACCATTATAGACTTCAAATCAACTAAACAGACACTTATATAGCCTACTACAATGTTCTATACGGTAAGAATATTGCTGGTTATTGACAACTGAATAATACCCTTACATTGATCCTGTATCGTGGAATGTTGTCGCGTTTGCAATCATACCACATCTTCGTATTCAATCTTATTGACTTGCACATCTGTGTATACATGAAGTTGTCTATTTAAGATTTTGTTTTGTCATGGATTACTATCTCATTGACATTGATATCACCCGTTAAAAAATTCTAGTTTACTTCATTGTAAATTATATCATATATTGAGTTTCGTATACATGGTGTATATGCGTATACAGCAAAGCTGCATCGCCAACAATTGGTACTGTAATTAAATCCGTCATAACAAAGGAATTACTCATTTAAGAATTAACTGACGATTTCGACATAATTGATAAATCGTTATTAAAGGGCTGTAACGAAGGAGTTGTCTAGACGTTTTGATTGATATGACCTATTTGTAGAGCTGTTCTTTACTGATGATGTTTGCTTTAAAAGTATCAGTCTATTTATAATGGTGTTTGACATAATCATGTTAACAAAATTAATGGCGAAATGTGTCACTTAGGGTAATTATTCTTTTAGGAGTTCATGTGAGAGATGCTTTTACAAACGAAAAATACATGTAGGTTGAGATACACATACTAAATATTTTTATCAAATTATACCCAAATCAGTTTTCTCTATCATGTCTTTATAAAGTGGTTTCAAACAAATAGAAAAAGCACGTGTTTTTTATCCCTTTGTTTTTTAAAACCCATGTCGGTCATGCTGGTTGACAGAGAGGTACATAAGACTGTGAATTCATTTATTTTCGAGGGCACAAATTTTCGTGGATTGAAAAAAAAACTTGCGTATTCGTGGATATCAAATTTCGTGGTTTTTGGTGAAGTCTGCATACAATCTTTAAGAAAATTTGTATTTCGTTGCACATTTGAATTCATTGTTCTTCTGTATCCCCGAAATCCACAAAAAATGGTATTCAACGAATATAAAGAACCCACATTACCCTATGACGATTGTGTACACGTTTTGGTTAAAGGAGTAGGTCCGGTAAGGGCCGATTTTGGCCTCATATTTCAGGTTCATCTAAGGAAAGATTTTGGACACTTTTTTAACACTTTAAAAATTACTTTATTAATTGATTCGATTAGTTCAGGTGAATGATTGTAACTTATTTAGTCATTAAAAACGCTCCGATTCAAGCTAAAATATGAAAAAAACGTCACTTTTTAGAAGGTTTTTGTCAAAAATGAAGTGGACGCATCCGTGTTCATCCTCAATCTTTATATATGTTATGTATTATCATCAAATACAACTTACATTTCAATATATTGAATGAGCACGAATGTGGCCACTTTCATTTTAAGACGGAAACCGTCTAAAATGTAACTAAAATGCTAAAACTTTGCAGATTTCAGTAATTTAGCATGACCTTATGATGCAAGTGCCCGATATATGTGCATTGTATTGTCAAAAAGAGCCAATATTTATGTAGCGGATGCATTCTGCTTTCCAATAAATAGCTAAAAGGTTACATTTTAACAATTTTGTAAAACTGCTATATTTTGGGACCAAAACGAGGTCTTACTGAATCTACTCCTTTTATAAAGTTGTTTCCGAGGAGAAGATTTTTGATAATTCTTTTGACGACAAACTTGTGATACCAAGTGAAACGAACACAGCTCATACAAAATATCCTTGATTTACCATTACTAAAACCAGTTTACTTTTGTTTTGATTTTAGAAACAGTTGAAATTGATACTTTGTATTGGCTGCTAGTCATTGAAGATACTTTATTATCTGGGAACAAACACAGGCGAATGTTCGAAATTTATCTTTAATTTGATGTAAAGAAAATAACTCATGATTTAATGATTTAAAGAGAAACGATTTTACCTTCACTTTTTCCACTTTTTAAGATTGTATTATTACACTTTAATATTTCCAAATTTTTACACTTTCTTATTCCACTATTTTACATTTTGATATTTCAAAATTTTACACTTTGATATTTTCAAAATTTTACACTTTGACATTTCAAAATTTTACACTTTGATATTTTCAAAATTTTACTTTTTGAGATTTCAAAATTTATTGAAATGTCAATTTAGTATATCAAGTCGATATTTACATCATGTAATTCTGTTTACAACTATGTTTTACTTTTAAAGAGTAAGACTTTGTATCATGTAAGTGTACCTGCAGGTATGTCGATACTTCTCTAGTACTTTCAAGATACTGTACTTTTGCTGCTGCAAGATCAAATGGAGTTTCACCCTGAAATATCAGCAAAATATATATCTATTACAATTTCATCTCCATGCCTTATGTATCATGAACTGTGTTACGATGCTAGATTAAATTTGACGAGGATAGTTGTGGATCCCAGGTGGCCAAGTGGTCAAGCGCAAGTATTAAATCCGTTTAATGACCCCTTAGCACTGGTCATCACTTCATAACAGTAGCAACTGAGTGGTATATATCATGTTTATCTTTTTATTGTAATCCATCGGTACTGATTATCACTTTATGAACTTTATGATAGCATATTCTAAAACTTACGACTTGCAATTGCTGAAAATAGTGTGACCACAATCTGACACAAAAAACGTATTATCAGTTATCTTGGTATAATGAATGGTGCACAACATATTCACAAGCGTTGAAATTTCATACATCCTGATGCTCACCTGGAAGGTGAGTGTATTTTGAACCCTGACCCCGACACCCCTGATAACAACAAGATAGTAGGTGTTTTTCTTAGGAAGCACTCCCTTTGTGACTTTTAATACCAGGATGTGAAATTGTTATTCCAAGATTTTAAAAATCGTACAAAAACATAAATACACAAATGTTTCAGCGCATTTTCAAATATTATCCCCTTTGTTTTTTCTTATTTTTCTTATTTTGTTAATTTTTTGAAATCTTGAACCAACTCTGTAATTAATTGTTATTTACATACTATTCCAAATGAGTACTAAAAAGTATCTATATGCGTACATACTGTTAATAAACAATTATAAGTTAAAACAGCTTTTACGCATCATCTTATTGATTAATAGCTTAGTTGAATAGTGTTCATATACAACATAATATTACCTTATGTGTTAAAACAAATGGACTGATACCAGCTTTTTCTACTAGGTACCTTGCGACCTGCAGGTGTCCATTCAGAGCAGCGAGATGTAAAGCTGTTCTTCCATCTCTCTATAATAATACTTAATAACATATACAAATTATGGACAGTACTTTGTTATCTGAGGAGCTGTGTAGCTCATCTGATTATTTTATTTTAAATTAATGCATGAAATATTGCAACCGTTATAACTTTGATTTAGATACAGAGAAATAAGTCAAAAACTGCATTCCCTCCTTTGTACTTTTTGTAAGCCATTTAAGCCATGTTGATTGGCAGGCGAGGTCATTGGACACTTGTCTGAAGACTAAATCTCATAGTTATGATTGTGACCAAGTTTGATTAAATTTGTCTAAGTAGTTTCATCAGAGAAGATTTTTGGAAGATTACAAATAAAAACAACAATCTTGGGCAAGGTGAGCAGATACACTGTAATATGCAACACATATTATGAATGACTGCTAAATTTGAAAATGGGGTATAATAAATACAATCACAAGATATATACAAGGTATAACACTAACAGTAATAGAAGGGTTTATTTTCTCAAAAAGCAACAAAACATCTATATTTGTTTTTGTGAGAGGTCAAACCTTCAACCAGAAAAGTTTTTCGAGAAATGTATCTGATTTTTGTATTACATGGATGCATTGCAATGCAAAACGACAGGTGCGATCTCATCATGCTCACTTTATATAATCCTAGATAGTATTTATCACTGATTATAAAGATAGAGAATGGAAATGTGGATTATGTCCTTTGAACAACAACCCGACCAAGGAGTTAAAAAAAACCAACCGAAGGCATTCAATTAGTCTTCAACAAAGCGAGAAAAATCCCGTATCCGGAGTCGGGTTTCAGCTGGACCCTTTACAAAGATGTGTACTAGTTCAGTAAAAATATACGTCATACTAAACTTTTAAATAGTCTGAAATTTAACGCTTACAAGACAAATAAAGGCCAGAGACTCCTGTATTCAGACAAGCGCAAATAATTCTATCTGATTAACACGAATCAGAATCACGATCAATAAATGTTTAAAAGGTTCCTTTTCTGAACAACTTTGAAAAATAGTACGAGGAGATACGCAAAACCAGACCCAAATCTTTATGATTCTTAAAACAAATATTGTCCATTAAGTCTGTATGATTAGCAACATGATTGAGTGTTTGTTAAAAGGAATGTGATCAGATTGACGATATAACGTACATCTGTGTTATCGGGTCTACACCCTCTGTCAAGAAGTAGTCGTGATATATCAAGGTATCCACCGAAGGCTGCCCACATAAATGCTGTCCATCCGTCATCCTGGAATAATACAATTATTGTTAGATAAACTGGAATATGTTGTGTAATAAACAGTTATAAAAGGATTAAGTGCAGATTCAGAATACAGAAAGAAAACAAATTGTGATTGAATTCAACATGAGTAAACTCCGAACCCACTACTTTATATAATTCTAACATATATTTTGTGGTTTCAACCTGTCAACATGATTTTATATTTAAGGAATAACCGTACTGAAGTTGAAGAGTTGCCACCGTCAATTGTAGATTTGACGGTCGCAAATGCAGTTTTACTGGCGACGCGGTGCGGAGACAGTAAAACGGAGATTTGCGACCGTCAAATCAAAATTGACGGTGGCAACTCTTAAACTACAGTACTGTTATTCCGATTCTAATGCATTACAAAAAGAAAAAAATACGATAAAACTTGAAAAAATGTCTAAATTTGTAAAAAAAAAAAATATCCGCGAAACTTCATGAATAATTTTGGCACAAAGACGTCATGGCTAAACGTGACGTCATACAAACGAAAACTTACAAACTGGAGGTTATTTCGTTACCTGTACGCTTCAAATTTGTATAAAATTACATTAAAACGTCAAATTCGAGGTAGGTGTTGTTTTATTTTTGATTATATAGATGTAATCGAACATTTGTTGATTCATCAATTCAAAATGGCGGGTCTCTCCTTAGTTACGCCTGGTCAACTGTGGATTTGACGGCAACTGTTAGCCAATGAAAAAAAATGTTACATCCAAATTGCATTAGAATAATCAATGCCTTGTTCATACGCACATTTAATTCGAATTGAACTCGAATCGAATGAGAATCGAATTTGCCAATCGCGTTCACACAATCTTTTTTTGGCTAATTCGAATTAACCAATTTGCATTAGAAATACAGCCGAGGGACGCCTCCGGGTGTGGACGTTTTCGCTACATTGAAGACCCATTGGTGAACTTCGCCTGTTGTCTGCTCTATGGTCGGGTTGTTGTCGCTTTGACACATTCCTCATTTCCTTTCTCAATTCTATTTTGTTAACACGAATTAAAAGTAAACGTCATTTGGACAGTTTAGCGAATTTGACTCGCATTGCAATTCGGATTAGAATTGATGAAAGAAGTACGTTTCATATGCAAATTAAACTAATCCAAATTGGTTAATGCGAATTGAATTCTAAGTACATGTGAACTCAGCATACAAATAATGTGATATGACGTATAGATAACATACATCTGTGGTATCTTTTTTACATCTGCTGTCAATGAGCAATAGAGATACATCCAGGTGGCCTTTCCTTGCAGCCAACATTACTGCTGTAAATCCGAAATCCTGGAATTAAACAAATGCCATAGAAACTTTTCTGATAAACTGATTAATATTTAACAAAAATTAACATCAAAACAATCCCAAATGTCTGACAATGAATGCGTACAAACTGAGATAAACAATACTACAGTATAAAAAACGCAACATAGAAGTTGAAATAAAGTTAGATGTGGTGTGATTGCCAATTGCCACCACATGAGTTTAAATGCAGTGGATGTACGAAAACATGTATAGGCAACCGTATAGCATTCAACACCTCGTATAGTCAGCTACAAACATGACATAAAGCCATGTGAAAATTTAAAATCAAACAAAAAAACTAACGGTCTAATTAATAAAAAAACAATCTACAAAAAAAATAGGACACACATGATCAACGACAACAGTTGAACTTCATGCTCCTCATTTGGGGCAGGTTCATAAGGAAGGTGCACGTGGAGGAGTTTAACATGTATGTGAGCGCTAAATATTAACTCAACATCAGACTGTTGTAGTAATGTTACAGCACAACATGCGAACAAAATGTAAACAAAGTGATACTCCCCGCACTCCACTCTAAAGTAACTGTATTATCACAAAGTCAACGTAGGACTTTACCGAGGATATGATTGTGCCTGGGAGACACAATTGCTGCCCCTGCAGATGCAAAGTGTAATTTTAAAAATAACTATAACATTGAACTGATTATACCCCAAAAAATGAGTTCAATTACCTCCCAAAAGAGCATAAATTAATATAACTAAAACCCCTGATCACATGCACACCTTTAATATATTATTAAACAGACAGTAAAGAGAAATCTTTCTAAGGTTCAAACTGTAGGATAAGTTATGCGGAATAACTATATACTCATAATAGGACGGACGAGCGGATGGGGGTGAAACAATATGCCCCTCAAACTTTTAATTTCAATTGGCTGATTCAATAGATCGCTATGACTGGGTAATAAAAATCCATCGGGGTGTTCTCAGAAGCTCCAAAATTTGAAAGATTCTGCTCAATGTTAGGCAGCCGTCGTGTTATTAGTGAAAGTACTAACCCAGTGATTTGCTTTCATTTGGTAGTTCACATTCGATTAAAAGATGACGGTAATATGGTTACGACAAATGAAAATATCCGTCGTCACATGTGAAACAGATATTCAAAAAAGTAAAATCTGAATTAGTGTGAGGTAGATCAGAGAATTCAATTGATAATCAAAGTACGGAATTAATGAACGTCGGATGACCGCAAGTTCTTGCAGATGGTCCGACAAACACTTGTTTCAGAAAAAAATCACATCTCTATATCTGAAAGGGAGGTTAATGTACAGATATATTTTTATTCTGGGACAAGTTCGTGCGTGGAGGATAAATTAATGACAGGGAATTCATCCTAACAGTAATGACTGTTATATTGTAGTGATACAAATCAGTATACTTTGTTTATTGTTATATATTATATTAATACTTGTATATTACAGGTACATGTACAAATAATTTTCAGGCATTTGTATATCATTTTATTCTCAACACGTCACTCTTCTGTAATAATTTGATTTTTCTAATAGAATGGATTTGAGTAGGTCTTCGTATTTTCCCACAAAAAATGTTTAATCACTCATGCAGAGTTATCGTTACTTGAGATTGCAAACGTTCTTGAGATAAACTTCCACATGCGTGTGCATAAATGTTAATGATTTTTCACTTACATTTATATACATTTGACAAAACATTTTAATATTATTAACTAATCTTCTTTAAAAAGTATTTGATGAGTATTCATTGAAGAAATGAATTCATAACAATCGATTAGGGATATTCGTTTGCACTTTATGATGTCTACGTATCATTATGTTTATAGATCGGTTAAAAACCTAAACCGAGTATTACATAATGGCAATCTAGGCGATAACAACCCTCACGGTCATCCGCTGTAAAACGATTAACATTCGTATATGTTCAAATGATCATTTAAAAAAAAATTGGAGACTTCTTATTTTATAGTATTGATGCTTTGTCGGTTAGTCCGAGCCCTCAACACCACAAAACTACATGGTGTAATGAAACAACTTCATAACGTTAAGTTACATTCACATAAAGTAATGTTAAAACCACATTGACTTATGTCACAACCACATTAAATAATGGTGAAACCACAGCGAGTTATGACAAAACCATATTGAGTAATGACAAAACTATATCAAGTCAATACAAAACCATTTCGTGTAATATCTTTTTATTTTTATTTTTTTTTTAACAACAAATAACATGAATACATATTCTTTATTCTTCAAATTGATTGTTACAACTTTACTTCATTTTCCAAGCTTTAATACAGTTCTCCTGTAAAATACTTTCTGAGTATCAAGTAAATCCTTAATAAACATAGCATACACATCTAAACATTTCAGTTTTTGCTCGGATACATAGTACGACTTGTAAATACAAAATCCTATAATTGTCAAGAAATAATTAAAACCGTTATACCCTTGATCCGATATTTTGTATTCAAATACTATATGTTTTGCTAATATCTTGTTTTGAAAATTAATTTTTGCTAGAAGATAATGTACTTTCTCCCAAAATCTTTCAAAAATGAACATGTAATAAAGAAATGCAAATAATCTCCTCTTTTTGTTTTGCAAAAATTGCATTTATCGTTCTCAGATATTTTCCACTTTTATAGTAGCTGCTTTGTAGGAATAGTATACTGAATCAGTTTCCATCTGAAATTTTTAACTTATTTTCCTTTAAAATTTTAAATATAAAATCGTATACAAATGACATATGTGGTACGTATTCTAATTGTAAATATATTGTCCAAATGTTGATACCAATTGGCTTTGTTTATGTTTTATCTACTAAAGTTTTATAGAATATTTTATTGCTGATATCTTTTGTTTCAATTTTTTTATTTTGCCATCTTATTAACCTTACATATATCATGTATATTGATTATACTCTTAACATAGTTTTCTTTTTTTATAACTTGCATCCATTCTTTTTGGATGCAGGATTTTAACATCTTAAACTCTGCAATCCAGTTTGTTTTATTAATTAACTTTTTTTAAATAAAACTTTCGGATAAATTTCCTTCACGATCTAATGTGTCGTTAATATAAACCAATCCATGTTTAACCCAGCTCGGGAAAAACAAGCATTTGGTTTAATTTTTAAATTGTTATTTGGATGGAGAGTTGTCTCATTGGCACTCACACCACATCTTCCTATATCTATTTGTTTCGATATTTAATATATTTATTTCCCCCAATAATCTGGTTTCTAATATAAGAAAAGTGATTATAAAATGTTGATAAACCTCCTCCCGTTTTAACCCAACTTGAAATTACTTGTAAATACAAATCATTATTTTTGCAAGTCCATCTATTGATTTATTATTATCTAATTTCATGTTAAAACAAGAAAGTTTTTATCAAGATTGTTAAAATATTTAGTAGGAATAATCTTCCAATTCGGCATATTGGTTGTTGTTAATTTGGAGACCCATGAGGCCTACAGTGCTGTAAAATAACTGTCAAAATCGATCATTCTTAACCCCCCTTTTTGGTATTCGTCAATAAGTGTGTTTGTTTTTACTTTGTCATTTTTTCCTTTCCAAATATATTTGAAACAGCAGCTTTCAATTTCTTTCAAGTAAACATCTGGAACTTTGCAAGAAGTAGCCTAAAATGTAAATTTTGGTAATATTAAAGATTGTATTATCAATATTTTCCCAACCATTGTTAATTTTCTTTTCCCCATGTTTAAATTAATGATTTCATGTTATCTAGTTAAGGTTCCCAATTTAACTTTTCACATTGAAGTCTATCGTAACCAAAATAAATGCCTAAAGCTTTGACGGGTTTGTCTGTCCAGCGTATGCCCTCACACTTATCTACGCTGTTTTAAGCGCTCCAATCCAAAGTCCTTCTATTTTATGACGGTTCAGCTTCAATCCCGAGCCAAATGTTTCAATTATATTTATAGCTTTAGATATATCTGATTTTGAACTACAAAACAGAGTTGTATCATCAGCTAATTGTGATATTTCGATGCTATGTGTTTTATTATCTCTAGTAATACGAAAACCTTTAATGTCTGAGGTTTGTCTCAATTGCTTTGCCATAATTTCGACCGATAAAACAAAAAGTAAAGCCGATAAAGGACCCCCTTGACGGATTCCTCTAAAGTTTTAAAAAATTTCGATTTTCTATTATTTATTATTACGTTTGTGTTCCCTTATATAATGTTTCCACACATGATATGAATGATTCTTTAAAACCAAAATGTTTTAAAACACCTAACACAAATTCCCATTCCAAAGAATAAAAAAAATTGTAAAATCAAAATATTATAGCCCGATCTTTTCCGTTTGATTCTGCATAGTCCATTAAATCTTGGATTTGCCGTAAATTCATTCCAATAAAACGATTTTTTTACATATCCGGTTTGATCTTCATTAATTAACGTAGGAAGAAGTTTTTTTAAGTCTCTGTGCTAAAACATGAGAGAGTATTTTCAAATCTACATTTAATGATGATATTGGACGATAATAGTCTAAAGATAATGGATCATTTTTCTTGAATAATAAAGACAGAACACCTGTTCGTTGTGTATATGAAAGAAGCTTTACCTCGTGTTCCTTATTTAGAACTTTTACTAACACTGTTTTTAATTTTTCCCAGAACGTCTTATAAAATTCTAATGTTAAACCATTTAGACCAGGTGATTTATTTAATTTCACCGTGTAAATAGCTTTAGTACATTCATCTATGCTAACCTCTCAATAACAAAGCTTAAAGTCATTTACATTTATCTTCCTTTCCATAAAAGTATCATCTATTTCGTGTAATATCATTACATCATTACGTAATGTCAAAATCATTTTAAGTAATAGTAAGATAACACAACGTTATACCAGAGTTAAGACAGCTGTGGCGTACCATCAGATACCGTATTATAATAAATTTGCAAAACAAAAAGGACAAAAATGAAACAGTGAAACAGATTTATGTTTTTGTTTATATTGATATGAGTGTATTTACTATTTATCATTACTTATGTATTCAGGTTTAGGTTTCTGTAATTATTTAATACTTTAGTTTCTTTGTGTATATCTCTTTCATATTCATTTGATAAAATTTACTGTTTGCAATAGCATGAATTGTTCTATATAATAAGAATGTTCTTATCCCGGGCATAAAAACAATGCCGTATTTGGCGAAACCTTTTTCAACTTTTGATCTTCAGTGCTGTACAACTTTGTACTTTTTTCACTTTCGATCTTTTATATCTGGGCGTCATTGGTGAGTCTTGTGTGGACAAGGCGCGTGTTTGGCGTATTGAATTTTAAACCTGATGCTTTTTGTTATCTATTAATCATGTTTTTCTGTGTCTAATATGTTCTCCTATTTATTTGTATTGTAGTCCTGTAATATTATGTTGTCATTTAAATGTTATATTTAACTTTGCCATTAAAGTGCGAGGTTTGGCATGCCTTAAAACCAGGTTCAACCCACCACTTTTATTCCCCTTTAAAAGTGTCCTGTACCAAGTCAGGAAGATGGTTATTGTTATAATATTGTTCGTTTCTCTTTGTGTTGCATTTTAACGTTGAGTCGTTTGTGTTTTCTCTTATTTTTGAGATATTGAGATATGACGTGGCACGGTACTTGTTTATCCCAAATTCATGTATTTGGTTTTCATGTTACCTTTGTTATTCTCGTGGTGTTTTGTCTGATGATTGGTCTGTTTCTGTGTGTGTTGCGTTTCGGTGTTGTGTCGTTGTTCTCCTCTTATATTTAATGCGTTTCGCTCGGTTTTGGTTTGTTACCCCGATTTTGTTTTTTGTCCATGGATTTATGAGTTTTGAACAGCGGTATACTACTGTTGCCTTTATTTACAAGATGTTTCTACATCAAATCAGTATACAGTGTGACGTCATATTCACACCTTGTTTTGTTATTTGTTGTATTTACTGAGTAGTCAGTTCCAGACCATGTGTTGTTATATTTTGTATGCGTGTGTCTATTTACTATGAATAGTCAGGTCAAAACCATGTGTTGTTCAATGTCGTGTTTGTATGTATATTTACTATGAGTAGTAAGGTCCAAACCGTGTGTTGTTCAATGTTGTATTTATATGTATATTTACTTTGAGTAGTAAGGTCAAAACCATGTGTTCTTCAATGTTGTATATGTATGTATATTTACTATGAGTAGTAAGGTCCAAACCAGGTTTTCAATGTTGTATTTGTATGTATATTTACTTTGAGTAGTATTAAAGGTCCAATAGTTATCAAAAGTACCAGGATTATAATTGTATACGCCAGACGCGCGTTTCATCTACATAAGACTCATCAGTGACGCTCAGATCAAAATAGTTTGAAAGCCAAACAAATACAAAGTTGAAGAGCATTGAGGACCCAAAATTCCAAAAAGTAGTGCCAAATACGGCTAAGGTTAATCTACTCCTGGGGTAAGAAAATCCTTAGTTTTTCGAAAAATTCAAAGTTTTGTACACAGAAAATTTATAAAAATGACCATATAATTGATATTTATGTCAACACCGAAGTGCAAACCATGTGTTGTTCACTGTTGTATGTATATGTCTATTTACTATGAGTAGACATGTCCAAATGTGGCATAACGTTTCTGCCTTTTCGCCATCGTATGTGACGTCACATTTTTTGAATTACGTTGACGCCTGGACTGATTCGGATGTGTGTCTATTTGTGATAAACTCGGGTTTAGTTTTCTGTAATTAGTTAATACTTCAGTTTCATTATGTATATCTCTTTCATATTCATTTGTTAAAATTTACTGTTTGCAATAGCATGAATTGTTCTATATAATAAGAATGTTCTTATCCCGGGCATAAAAACAATGCCATATTTGTCAAAACCTTTTCAACTTTTGATCTTTGGTGCTGTACAACTTTTTACCTTTTTCACGTTCGATCTTTTATATCTAGGCGTTATGTATTAAGGTTTAGTTTTCTGTAATTAGTTAATACTTCATTGTCTTTGTGTATATCTCTTTCATATTCATTTGATAAAATTTACTGTTTGCAATAGCATGAATTGTTCTTTATAACGAGAATGTTCTTATCCCGGGCATAAAAACAGTGCCGTATTTGGCAAAACCTTTTCAACTTTTGATCTTCAGTGCTGTACAACTTTGTACTTTTTTCACTTTCGATCTTTTTGCCTCGCTATGATATTTCAGATGGCGGTTAAGCAACCGTTGTATCTGGTGAGTCTTGTGTGGACAAGGCGCGTTTTTGGCGTATTGAATTTTAAACCTAATGCTTTTTGTTAATCTATTAATCATGTTTTTCTTTGTCTAATATGTTCTCCTATTTATTTGTATTGTAGTCCTGTAATATTATGTTGTCATTTCAATGTTATATTTAACTTTGCCATTAAAGTGCGAGGTTTGGCATGCCATAAAACCAGGTTCAACCCACCACTTTTATTCCCCTTTAAAAGTGTCCTGTACCAAGTCAGGAAGATGGTCATTGTTATATTATTGTTCGTTTCTCTGTGTGTTGCATTTTAACTTCGAGTCGTTTGTGTTTCCTCTTATTTTTTAGATATTGAGATAAGACGTGGCACGGTACTTGTCTATCCCAAATTCATGTACTTGGTTTTCATGTTATATTTGTTATTCTCGTGGTGTTTTGTCTGATGCTAGGTCCGTTTCTGTGTGTGTTGCGTTTCGGTGTTTTGTCGTTGTTCTCCTCTTATATTTAATGCGTTTTGCTCGGTTTTGGTTGTTGATTTTGTCTTTTGTCCATGGATTTATGAGTTTTGAACAGCGGTATACTACTGTTGCCTTTATTTAGAGCACCACAAAATAACCTACTCAGTCTACGTGTTTATTACGACAAGTTAGAGGCTTATATAAGAGGTCTTGCATCGTTAGGCCGTTCCGGGGAATCGTATGGTGCATTACTTATTCCGATAGTACTGAACAAGCTTCCGTCAGAAATACGACAACACTTGGCTCGTGAAAACGGTTCGGATAATTGAGAATTGATTGATTTGAGACGTGGAATTTTGAAAGAAATCACTATAATTGAAGCTGGACAACGCTCGTCGTCGTTTATGGATTCAATGCAGCCTACTGAAATGACCGCATCGTCTTTGACAAGCGCTAATAGAAAAGGTACACCGAGTAAAGTAGTTACATTCGATAACCGTGAGAGACAAACACAAAATATTCGACAAAAACCTTGCATATTCTGCCAGAATTTACATGCCCCTGCAAATGCCCAAATGTTACAGATCACGATACACGCCTATCAATCGTCAAAGAAAAGAAGTTATGTTTTAACTGCTTAGTATCACACCGTTCTGTAGATTGTAAATCGAAATTTCGCTGCCGACAGTGCCATAAAAAGGACCACACAAGTCTCTGCCATGAAAATACATGTACTAATGATAAGCAAACATCAGTAAATGCCGTAGTTGATGATGGCGAAAATACATTGATCGCCGCAAGTTTTCATTCGTCTGAAGAAAAATCCCGTTCGAACGTGCTTCTAAAAACTGCCATTGCACCAGTTGGGGGAAATCGATATGTTGATTCGCACATTTTGTTTGAGGAAGGATCACAGCGCTCTTTTGTTACCGAGGGGTTAGCGTCGGTAACAAAAGAGCGCTGTGCTCCTTCATCAAACAAAATGTGCGTACCATTATATCGATTTCCCCCAACTGGTGCAACGGTACATTTTGTTTGATGAAGGAGCACAGCGCTCTTTTGTTACCGAGGAGTTAGCGTCGGAAATAGATTTAGAAATACTAGGAACAGAAACCATACATTTATCGGCATTTGGAAGTACCGACAGCAAAGTCCGTCATTTGTCAAGAGCACGCGTATACGTAGAGTCGCTAAATAGAACGAAAATTCCAGTTGAGGTTCTAGTAGTACCGAACATCGCCAGCCCGTTAACTAATTACATCGGTAATGGTATACGAGAATTCAAGTACCTGAAAGGATTACGTTTAGCTCATCCGTTTACAGAAGGCAACTCATCTTTTGAAATTTCCTTGCTCATCGGAGCTGATTTCTATTGGGATTTCGTAGATGATACAATATTAAGAGGAAATGGTCCAACCGCCGTAAAGTCCAAACTTGGCTATTTGTTGTCTGGTCCAATTCCAACGTCTAATCAACAACAGAGTAATGTAGGTATGTACAACATATTGACATCGCACAAACCAGAGGAGTTCGATTTAGAAAGATTTTGGGAATTAGAGTCGTTAGGAATAGATAGCAACACGACAGATGTTGAAACGATAGATTATATGGAAACATAACAAAAGTCAGCAATCGAATTTCGAGAAAACAAGTACATAGCAAAGTTGCCATGGAAACCAGATCATGAACCCTTGCCTACCAACTTCTTCGTTACGAAACGAAGAACTGAAAACGTCATTCGAAAATTAAGTCAAGATCCCAAAATGCTTAAGGTATATGGACAGATAATCAAAGATCAAGAACGACGAGGATTTAATTTATTGAGAAGGTTAAGGATCCCGATATTAGTAAAGGTATTGTACATTATATCCCACACCATAACGTTAAAAAGGATTCAACAACTACACCAATCAGGATCGTTTACGATTGTAGCTGCCGACAGTCATCACAGTTACCGAGTCTTAATGATTGTTTAATAAACCCCCCCCCCCCCCCCCCCTTCCACCCGATTTTAAACGACCGTACAAAGATTTTAATCAGATTTCGATTGAACCCGGTTGCCATAGTTACTGAAACTGAGAAGGCATTTTTACATGTCGGACTGCATGAACAGGACCGTGATGTCACACGATTGTTATGGTTAGATAACCCTGTTGACCCACAAAGCGATTTAGCGACAAATAGGTTCAAATCTGTACTATTTGGAGCGACGTGTTCGCCGTTTATTTTAAACGCTGTCCTGCTAAAACACTTACAGCAAACAGAAAATGAAACTACTAAAATACTGACAAGGGATTCATATGTTGACAACATTTTATCTAGTATTTGCAATGAAACTCAAGCCGTAACTTATTTCAAGGAAGCGCGACAATTGATGTTAAATGCAGGATTTAATCTTCGCTCATGGACCTCAAACAACGAAAATGTGAGAAATCTAGCTATCAAGGAGGATGTTTTAGATACCGACAAAGAAGCAAAAATATTGGGAATGCGTTGGAATGTCGAAACGGATGAATTATCTTACGCAAAACGAGTTTTACCGTTTGTATCGTCAAATATTACAAAACGAGAAATTCTGAAAGAATCTTCAAAGTTATTTGACCCGCTAGGATTTTTAAGCCGAGTTAGTATCCGAGCAAAGATTTTGATGCAAGATTTGTGGAAAGAACACTATGATTGGGACGAACCCCTACCCGAAAATCTACAGTTACAATGGAAAGATCTGGCAAAAGACATAGGAATCGTTACAAGTATGAAATTGCCTAGACAATACTTTACCGGAAATACAAACTCAAGATCACTACATGTATTTGTCGACGCAAACACGAAAGCGTATGGAGCGGTAGCATACATGTATGTATCGAAAGGACATAGTGCCGCAATAGTGATGGCAAAAACGGTCGGACAGCCAAATTGTACTTCAATGGTTAAATACGTCAAAACCGTTGAAACGCTTCGTATCGAATCGAATTAAAGAGATTAATGAATTAACGGAAGAATGCAAACGGAAATACTGCCCGACAAATTGTAACCCTGCTGATTTGCTCACTCGTGGTATTACAGCAAAACAGTTTATGGAGAGCGTATTATGGAAAACAGGACCGACTTGCCTAATTCAAAATTCAGCCAACTTGGAATCACATTTACCTATAGCTATTAACACAGCTTTATCCGTATTAGCAGACGATAATGAGGAGACACTAGAAGAAGAAAGCAACACTGACAAAAATGATAATCTTCATTTTGGAATTGACAAAATTATAAATGCTTACAGGTATGGATCTTACAAGAAGCTTTTGCGAGTGACAACTTATGTCAAACGTTTTATTCAAAATTGTAAGACAAATAAGTCTATGAGAAACACTGGGGAAATACAACCAGATGAATTACAGCAATCAACTATATTATGGATACGATGTTGCCAAGCGACGGCATACACCGGTGAAGTACGCGCACTCACATTAAAAAATGCGCAGAAAACTAAACTTCCACGACTTCTACAACTTCAAATATATTTAGATGAAAACAATTTAATGAGATGTAAAGGTAGAATTCATAATGCGCCAATATCCGAATCAGCTAAACATCCTTATATTTTACCAGCAAATCACCGATTATCAGAGCTTATAGTGTTGAACTCACACGAACTAGTTATGCATTCTGGGGTTAATGCCACCGTTACACAAATCCGTCAAACATTCTGGATACCGTCTTGGCGCCAATTCACCTGAAAATTACTTCACAGATGTACAACTTGCAAAAAGGTCAACGGAAAACCGTACAGGGCACCAGACCCTCCGCCATAAGACTTCAAAAAGCACCGCCTTTCACATTTACAGATATAGACTTTACAGCAGCGCTTCAAGTCAAGAAAAATGATGGTACATTGAAAAAAGTTTACATATGTTTATTTACGTGATAGTCGACAAGAGCCGTGCATTTGGAGATAATACCAACTATGAACGAAGAATCTTTTTTACTTGGATTTAGACGATTCACAAGTAGGAAATCATTACCGCAGATCGTTATGTCGGACAATGCGCTTTCTTTTATATCAGCGTCACAGGAGGTAAAACGGCTATGTGAGTCAAAGAAAATTGAAGAAGCTTTATCTTCTTTTGGAGTCGAATGGAGATTCATTCCGAAACGTGCACCCTGGTTCGGAGGGTGGTGGGAGAGATTAATTGCACTTACAAAAATAAATTTGAAAAAGACACCAGGACGTGCGTGAATCAATTTGGATATGTTACAGACATTTGTCACAGAAATAGAGAAAAATTCTGAACGATCGACCACTAACATATGTTTCTACAGACATTATCGATAGTGAGCCGTTAACACCCGCGCACCTGTTGTATGGACGCCGAGTTACAACATTACCGTATCCACGTACCGAAATGGACAATATTAACGAAACATATACATTGACTGCTTCAGATATTTCAAACGTGCTCAAAGATCATCTACTCTTATTGAACATTTTTGGAACCGTTGGAAATTTGAGTACTTAACCTCACTTCGAAAATATCATAAAAAGACTGGAGACAATAGGATTAACATTAAAGTAGGAGATGTAGTTCAGGTGCATGACGATAAACCGCGAATTAAATGGAAAACAGCAGTAGTGGAGGAAGTTGTTACTGGTAACGATGGTTTAGTGCGTTCGGCGATAATCAGAACGAACAGTGGCCAAACTTCACGTACGATCGTCAAACTTTATCCGCTAGAGATCAACGAAGATGAACTACCAAATACAATAGATGAGACGAAAGAAGTCGATACAAGAAGAACACTGCCTATGCGAAAGGCAGCAATGCGTGCAAAGGAGAACATTAAATTTTCGACAAATTCTTAGAGGACATTGATTTTTGTGTCCGATTTTCAAATCGTTGGAGACTGTAATTGCTCATCATATTTTAAATCTTTTTTTTTTCGTTTCAATTATGGACATTTAAAGAAATATTTGAATTGTATACAAAGATATACTTTTGCGGCCCCCAGTATGTTGAGAATATAATGCAAACGTTAACGTTATGTTTCCCGTATTTCAGTCTTATGTTTATAACGTTACTTTATACCTTTATGGGCTTCGCCATTTGTAATTAATATACGCAAAGTAAACACAACGCAAAGTACACATACGACTTTCTTAGTTTATTCCACACAAGTATTAAATGAAATATATATTATTTGTAACATTGCGTGTTAGTCACATAATTCGATAAATTTTATGTGTGGTAAGAGCGGAGTTCGAATCCCGATACGTCATTTACTGACTCCATATATATTGTATAAGTTCATAAGCTCACCATGTAACGTATTTATACTACCGACTTTCTACACGTGTGATATTAAGACGAGAGGCCTATGACACTAATGAAGTCTTCAATACAGAAAAAAAATTACAACGTTTTATGAATTTATTTCGATCGTTCATTACTATTTTATTCTGTTGAAACAATTCAGAATTTTGTTTTTTTTCTGTCTAACATGGAAGTAACTCTTTACTTATCTCATGTTATAGAAACCTATTATGGTAACTTATCCCATATTTTGAGGATACCCGTTACCAAATAAAGAACGTGACCACGTGTTGTCCGTTAAACAATCATATCCCTTTAAATATATAGAAGGAAAGATAGTTGTTTACTTTCAATTTGGTTTATTTACGAGTAAACTCTAGCTTTGTGATTTTTATTGTACATGTAAAAGTACCTTACGACGACGCATGTTAAAATAATTTTGCATAATGAATTTAATCAAAGTTATTCTAAATGCGACTTTTTACTTACACCTTTAAAATTAATGTCTGCACGATTCTGTAGACATAATCTTAAGTCTTTTATATCTCCAGCCTCAGCAGCCTTCAGAAGTTTCTGTAAGTAAAGCAAAGCAAGTACATTTGATAGCTGGTAAGTACTTCTTTATTAGGTATGTACTCATTATGTACTTATTCAGCCTGAAGCGTCTCCTGTAAACTTAAAGTTATTAGCATAAGAATAAGAATAAAAATAAGAATACTTTATAAATCCAATGACTGACCCTTGCAGGTTTTTATTTCCACATTACAATGATCTGTGTTATAACAATGAAATAATAAAATGAAATACATGACAATAGAACACTGAACAGTTATTGCATACACACGGAAGAGAAAGTAATATGGGAGACATTCAATTTATTTAAGTATTATTCCCCGTTAAACAGATATGGTGTCTGAGCTTATATATATATTTAAAATAAATATATAATATGCCTAAGGTTTAATAGATATATATATATGGGAAAAACTAAAAGAGATTTACATGTAGCCATTTACATAATTTGTGGATCTCAAGTTAAAACCCTGGATGAGAAAAAATACTTAACTGTTTAAGTAGTATATGTTTATCTTCAGTGGCCATTAACCGTACACATTTTGATTTGCAGTCTTAGTTATTAAAATTTTGACAGTGCTCATGGGTTTGTGCAAACAATGGACAGTTTATTAAAACATGAAACTCATCTTCTATAACATCATGAGAATAGAAATTACAAGTCCTCTGTGACCTTTCTATAGGTTTGGTCTTATGTCGCTCTTTTCTACTCGTAATTGGGGGGGGGGGGGGAGGGGGGGCACTTATGCGAAAGTTACATAATAGTTGTCTTAACTGAAAACATTTTCTCCGTTGGAAATTATTTTTATGAAAAAAATATATATCTAGCTTTCCAGTAACATTGTCTTTATCATTGAACCATGCTTTTAAAAGTAATGTTTTTAACTTTTTCATAATAAGTAGTTTTATTCTATTTATTGAATAATTAATACAATATGTTCCTTTCAATTCAAGCTTTTATAGATTTATGAGAGGAATGCCATGTCATAGTTTTATTTTCATGCATATTTTTGTTTCATAAAAACGCTTCTTTCAATTAATTTGAGGTATAATGATGTAATCTATTCAGATAGCTTATCATAGATATAACAATATTAAAACAAATAGGAAATCTACCTAATTCTGATTGCACAGCAACATTTGTACTTTTATTGTTTAAGCCAAAATCATGCTTACAGAACTTAAAGTTCATTTTATCAACAACATTATTCAGGTATACTTTTCAAGTCCATTTGTAGCATCTGTTTTTACAAGAATCAGAGTCGGTTTTAAACATTCCACATACATGTATATCTGAGCCATACAAAATAATAGGTTTTAGGGTATGGTCAAACAGATGTAAATTTGTTTTAATACTAGCATCTGAGCCAGATAAACATGTATTAAGTTAATATAAAGCTTTTACAGATTTATTGAATAAGTCTTCTTTTGCATAATTAAATAGGCCATTTGACTGGAATGTAACTTCAAGGTATTTATATTTGAAAACAGTTTCAATCAATTCATTTTTAAAATAGAACGGTTATTTTATGTGGCGTGCACTTTTATGAAGAAAACAAAACTTGAGGGTTTTTTAAAGTTAACATTTAGGCATCAGGAACATGTAACACAGTATAAGTCCAATGTATTCAAGCGCTTTTGAAGTCCATCAGCAGAATCACAAAAAAAAAATGACATCATCTGCAAACATAGGACAATTTGACACTATTAGGACAATTTAGTTAACAGTTGAGAAGATCATTTATGAATAGATTTAAAAGGACAGGGCTTGAAACATCTCCTTGTATAACCCCAATATAACAGTTAAAACATGGACCCAAGTTTATTATCAACTTTTACTCTTAGATTATTGAGTGTATACATGTGTTTAATTAACTGGTAGACTTTTCCCCCAATGTCTGACTTTCATATGAAACGAGTGACTGGTGAAAAATTATGTTTATTCAATTCTTGAACCAATGCATTTATATATCATAAACTTAGTCTTCTGTGCACGATTTTATCAATTTTTACACAAAGATATCGCACTCGTCATTTTTTCTCACTCTGTATGTTATGGGGTGAAACAATGACAGCTACTTAATTGTCGTGTTTTTAAGCCGTAGTTTACCGATTGCCACCTCATAAAAAACAATCAACGAAAAAGCATGGATATTGAGCACATGTTTAACAGACACAATCGGATTATTGTTTATTTCAATGACAAATTCATGCGTATTGCGATCACTGGATTTTTACGAGTAGGGTCTCGCTAAGGTCACTATGTTTTCGGAAAATATGCCGGCGAATTGCTTCCTCAAAGCAAGCAATTGTGTAAACCTCATTTAAATGTGGACAAATACAAGAATATTTCATTAGAAAAAAACTATATGTGCATAAGTTGTATAATGAAAAAATGTCCGTTTAGTTATAAAAACATATGCATATTTTTTTTTAATTTGAGGTTTCATATGACTTTAATTTTCGATTGCAAAACACCTGTTTCCTGGACCTTGACTTCAGCTTTTTTAAGATATGAAGTTGTGTTTTACTCACCTCCTCCTCATATTGTCCCGTCATCCTTCTTGTTCTTATTTTTATCAGATAGTAGAAATCTCTATACTTACTTAAAGAGATAGTTGTATACTATATAAATGGGGACATGGATTTAAAAAATAAAGAAACTGCAATTAACAAGACACAGAGCTTTTAGATAACAATGATGTGTTGAGTAACTTGGCATATTTCTACCTTACAAAAGATGTATGTCTGATATATTTCACTCATATGAAGTAAAATTGGATAGGTATATAACACTTCCTATAATTTAGTAAAACAAAAATCCTGGCCAATGTCTTCTCTAATAACTCTATAAGGTTATGTATTTGACATGGTAAACAAGCTTTTTGCAGGTACTTCATATAGAATACACTGTCACTGTTGCTATTAAACACGTGAGTTGCAAATGTGTTAGTACACTTTTTCTTGTCTAGGTCTTTTGAATTTTTGTTTAATCTGTATTCTTTGAATATCTAGTTTTGTTGACTTTTTTCTATTTTAATTTTCTATTATATTTTCATAAAGTCATACATATCAGTAAAATGATTTAAACAAATTGACCTATGACAAGTGAACTACATAGTAAATCTTACCTTATTCCAATCCTCCATTATAGCTAGCCTAAAAAAATAAAAGTTGTATTGAGTTATTACGGTTTCATTTGTAACTTCTGAAATATATGAATTGAATCCTCATATGTGTCGCCATCTCTTAGGACAGTTGTGGATTTTCAGTTTTTCAATAATTAATTGCAACTGCAGTAAGTTTATCAGATACATCCTGCCTGGATTAAATTATTGATATCAAACAGGTACTTTTTTATTTATTTTTGTTGTTGTTTAAAAAAAAAATGTTTTTACCAAACCGGTGACTGTTTCCTTGTAAACTGGCACCCTTAAATATCGGCTCAGCCTGTTATGTGTGTTCAAAAAGTAAAATAAAAACGAATGAACTCCCAGGAAAATAAGAAAAGGAAAGTATTTAATGAAGCAAAATCAAATGCTGGACAACATCAAACAAATAGACAATAATTGTAATATTTGACTTGGTACAGGCATTTTCTTGTGTAGAAAATAGATGATTAAACCTGGTTTTATAGATAGCTAAACCTCTCACTTGTATGACAGTTGCATAAAATTCCATATTGTCAACAGAGAAAAAAACAGACAGACATAATAGGTAAATATCAACAACAGGTGTACACAAAAACAACAATGTGTTTTTATCCCAAAAATTAAAAAAATATATATATATTAACAAACATTAACCTTAATGGCAAGTAAACACAATGACAGAATGTATAAATACAGATACCTGTCATATGTAAGAGAGGAACATAAAAAAGGCATATAAAGAAAGCAAAAACGAAAACATTAAAACACAAGAAATTATGATAACACAATAACACAATGACGGGATGCGTATGTACAGAGCCACGTCACATGGAAAGAAAGAAACACAAAACAAAAAAGGCATACATATAAAGCATAGTAGCAAACATTAAAGAAAGGAATACAAAGACTGTCAAAGAACAATAACGGGATGTGCAAATATAGAGCCACGTCAAATGGTTACCACCGAAACAGACTAAACAGTTATATTCACAAAGACAAAAAAGAGAATATCAAAACACGTTTTTATGATGATGAACAACAGCAGTTCCCAAAACCAAATTGCAAGAACATCTTGTTTTATTTGTGAAGTTGATACCGAATATTTATTAACAAGGTTTAGGTACCTTCCTATAAACCTTTTTTTTATATAAGGAACGAGACGTTCTTTGACAGTACTCCTGGTTCGTCAAAGAGGGACGAAAGACACCAAAGGGACAGTCAAACTCGTAAATCTAAAACAAACTGACAACGCCATGGCTAAAACTGAAAAAGACAAACAGAAAAACAATAGTACACATGACACAACATAGAAAACTAAAGAATAAACAACACGAACCCCACCAAAAACTAGGGGTGATCTCAAGTGCTCCGGAAGGGTAAGCAGATCCGGCTCCACATGCGGCACCCGTCGTGTTGCTTATGTGATTACAAATCCGGTAAATAGTCTAATTCGGTAGGTCAAATTCATAAAAGGGAAGGGGATTGTAGTTACGACGTAAGGAACATATCCGATATCATTTGTGAAACGGTTATTCCATAACGGTCAACCAACTCGTGATGGCGTCCGTAAAATTTACGAAGGGATGATTTCAACTTCACCATTTGGAACTCTTGGTTTAATAGCTTCCTTGTGAGCAGTAACCCTCTATCAAGAAAATCATGATAGGAAATGCAAGCACGGGAATATCGTATCAATTGGGAGATATATACCCCGTATGCAGGTGCTGCTGGAATGTTGCTACTTAGAAATGGAAAGTTCACAATTGGAAAGCTGAAATCATCTCTTTTGTCGTAAAGTTTTGTCTTCAACCGACCCTCATTGTCAATTTCTAGATGTAAGTCAAGATATGAAGCCGACTTAACTGTATCTGTAGTATCCTTTATCTCCAATTCGATGGGATAGATGCGATCCACATAGTCACCAAATTTTGAATTGTTTAGTGAAAGAACGTCATCTATATAGCGGAAAGTAGAGTTAAAGGATATTGCTAACTTCTTATCTTTCTTTCTAAGAAGTTTCTGCATGAAGTCAGCCTCATAATAATAAAGAAACAAGTCAGCAAGTAGAGGGGCACAGTTTGTTCCCATTGGGATGCCGACAGTCTGTTGAAAAACACGTCCTCCAAACGTAACAAATATGTCAACCTTCTGCACAGACATCGGTGACCTTTTTTTAAAAGTCTGAGTAGTTGTTGTATGCTCTTGACTACTGAGAATACGTTTGGGAATGCAGGTGCAGTTCGTACATTGCTACTTATGTAGGGGGAAATGCAGGTTTAAATAAAAGAGGATATGGCATGAGTGTCAGCGATATAACTCCCTTCCAAGTAATAATGTGTAATAGTAATCAATCATAGGTAAATTAGCGACCTCCAACACATGGCGTTGTCTCACATCGAAAATCAAGCTATAAATGGTACAAAAATTATAAGTGTAAAATGATGTTCACATTATATTGATATGTCATGTTTTCGTCATGAATATGCATTTAATCTACCATTGGAAGCATTAACAGCCATGTCTGATCATGATTTTTCGATACCAGCCAAGCATTTAAAGTTATGTTAAACATAATAAACAGTCGTTACTTTTACTTCTTCTTTTTTCCCCTAAGGTCAAGATGGGCTTATCATGCATCTTTTACAAAAGAACAAATGTATTGTATCTGAAATACAGACACATATGTTACGTTAACCATGAGCACTGAACCATGAAATAAAGTCAAGACAAGGTGAATCCTGTCTCGTGGACGTATGTTGATCATACTGCTCATATTAGAGGTTTCTCAACATCTTACGAACGAACGAAAATCGCCCTAAATTGACGTTACTTGCCGTAACGAGAAAAGAGGGAGCAGAAATTTATCTTATAATTTTGGATTATCGGCTGTGCTCTTCTTCCCTTTGAATTGTCTTTTACATGTAAAATATGCATGCTTGATTTTTTATAACCATTTTGAATCAAATACATATTATATTTATTTGATATTATATAATATATAATATACAATTTACTGTTCAATCAACACAGTTGAAAGTCTTATTGATCTATAAATCTAAGTGAAGAATATCTAATCAAAGGACAGTATTTGTACAAGAAATTTTAATATGATGACAACATCACTATTTAGTATATGTGAAAAAGGTAAATATAGATTCATGTATACATATGGATCGAAAGGGATAAGTATTTTTTTATCTTAGCTAGAAGCTGATTAACGGTGGAAAATATTTCGTGGACACGAGGTGAAATAAATCTAGGAGTGAACGCCTTTCGATTTAAATTTGAAAAGAAAACATCCCAATAAGTTCCGGGATAACTTCTTTGCCCCAACCACTAAAATCGAAATGATCTCTTCTTATTGATATATTGTTATAAATTGGTAGACTTAACCAGAAAATAATGGAAAATATTGAAATGCATATTTAAACTTATATGTGTTTTCTTGGTTATCATGGCCTTTCTTATTCTATGGGTGTATGTTTCCTCTATAGTATAATTATGAGTATATACATTTTTTTTCTTGTTTATTGTTTCCGTTAAGCTTCTATGGCATACTGTGCATATTTCCTATATTTTTCATATTTCTCATTTTTCTTTTTAGTTATGGGTGTAATATAATAACCAGATGCTCCGCAGGGCGTAGCTTTATACGACCGCAGAGGTTGAACCCTGAACGGTTGGGGCAAGTATGGACACAACATTCAAGCTGGATTCAGCTCTAAATTTGGATTGTGATTAAATAGTTGACACAGCATAGGTTTCTGACACAGAATGAATGTGTTCTAATGAACTTAAAATTTTTGTTTTCTCTTAGAGCAATTCACTATGCTGTTGAATATTAATCCTCTCAAAAAAATGTTTGAAGAAATTTTCTTTTTATTTATGAAATTTCAAATGAGAAAAATTGAATCCAATTTTTTAATCACATCCCCCTTTCCCTTATTCCAAAACTAATCTCAATTAAAATATTCTAATGGAGTTTGCAACAATAACTACTCATTTAAATACATCATAAAATATTAAGATGTAAAAAAACTGCTTGTTATCACTGAATGGTAAAGATCATTTAAATTTATCAGTTGGTAGTAAAAAGTGAATATACATTGTATATTGTATATAACAAAGATTTAAGTTGATTCTGGACAAAGAAAGATAACTCCAATTAAAAAAAAATTATTGCAATAAGATATTTCTTGCTTACTATTCTAGACAAAAAAAGATAACTCTAATTGAAAAAACAAATTGCTATTTCACAATATTGTGAAATTAGATATTTCTTGCCATTGCACAATACTGTGCAATTGAAAAGACTTGCTATTGCACAATACTTAATATAATAATTTTAGATCCTGATTTGGAGCAACTTGAAAACTGGGCCCATAATCAAAAATCTAAGTACATGTTCAGATTCAGCATATCAAAGAGGCCCAAGAATTTAATATTTGTTAAAATCAAACTTAGTTTAATTTTAGACCCTTTGGACCTTAATGTAGACCAATTTGAAAACATGACTAAAAGTTAAGAATCTACATACACAGTTAGATTCGGCATATCAAAGCACCCCAATTATTCAATTTTGATGAAATCAATCAAAGTTTAATTTTGGACCCTTTGGGCCCCTTTTTCCTAAACTGTTGGGACCAAAACTTCCAAAATCTATACCAACCTTCCTTTTATGGTCATAAACCTTGTGTTTAAATTTCAGGGATTTCTATTTACTTATACTAACGTTATGGTGCGAAAACCAAGAAAAATGCTTATTTGGGTCCCTTTTTGGCCCCTAATTCCTAAACTGTTGGGACCTAAACTCCCAAAATCAATACCAACCTTCCTTTTGTGGTCATAAACATTGTGTTTAAATTTCATCGATTTCTATATACTTAAACCAAAGTTATTGTGCGAAAACCAAGAATAATGCTTATTTGGGCCCTTTTTTGGACCCTAATTCCTAAACTGTTGTAACCAAAACTTCCAAAATCAATCCCAACCTTCCTTTTGTTGTCATAAACCTTGTGTCAAAATTTCATAGATTTCTATTAACTTAAACTAAAGTTATAGTGCGAAAACCAAGAAAATGCTTATTTGGGCCCTTTTTGGCCCCTAATTCCTAAAATGTTGGGACCAAAACTCCCAAAATCAATACCAACCTTCCTTTTATGGTCATATACCTTGTGTTTAAATTTCATAGATTTCTATTCACTTTTACTGAAAGTATTCGGACGCCGACGACGACGACGACGACAACGACGACGCAGACGACGACGAAATATTTTTTCAAAATTTGCGGTCGTATAAAAAATATATTTTGATAACTATGTGCCTACCAGTTGTGTTAGGGCTAACTATAGATCGAGTCCACCTTTAAATTTCTTTAACTGATTCCCAATAAATATTAGAAATAAACCAGATGCTCCGCAGGGCGTAGCTTTATACAACCGCAGAGGTTGAACCCTGAACGGTTGGGGCAAGTATGGACACAACATTCAAGCTGGATTCAGCTCTAAATTTGGATTGTGATTAAATAGTTGACACAGCATAGGTTTCTGACACAGAATGAATGTGTTCTAATGAACTTAAAATTTTTGTTTTCTCTTAGAGCAATTCACTATGCTGTTGAATATTATTCCTCTCAAAACAATGTTTGAAGAAATTTTCTTTTTAATTATGAAATTTCAAATGAGAAAATTGAACCCAATTTTTTTAATCACATCCCCCTTTCCCTTATTCCAAAACTAATCTTAATTAAAATTTCTAATGGAGTTTGCAACAATTACTACTCATTTAAATACATCATAAAATGTTAAGATGTAAAAAAACTGCTTGTTATCACTGAATGGTAAAGATTATTTTAATTTATCAGTTGGTAGTAAAAAATGAATGTATATATAACAAAGATTTAAGTTGATTCTGGACAAAGAAAGATAACTCCAAATAAAAAAATTCTTACAATTAGATATTTCTTGCTTACTATTCTGGACAAAGAAAGATAACTCTAATTAAAAACAAAATTGCTATTTCACAATATTTTGCAATAAGATATTTCTTGCCATTCCGCAATACTGTGCAATTGAAAAGACTTGCTATTGCACAAATCTTAATATAATTTTAGATCCTGATTTGGACCAACTTGAAAACTGGGCCCATAATCAAAAATCTAAGTACATGTTTGGATTCAGCATATCAAAGAACCCCAAGATTTCAATTTTTGTTAAAATCAAACTAAGTTTAATTTTGGACCCTTTGGACTTTAATGTAGACCAATTTGAAAATAAGACCAAAAATGAGGAATCTACATACACAGTTAGATTTGGCATATCAAAGAACCCCATTTATTCAATTTTTGATGAAATCAAACAAAGTTTAATTTTGGACCCCGATTTGGACCAACTTGAAAACTGGGCCGATAATCAAGAATCTAAGTACATTTTTAGATTCAGCATATCAAAGAACCCAACCGATTAATTTTTTGTCAAAATAAAACGAAGTTTAATTTTGGACCCTTTGGACCTTAATGTAGACCAATTTGAAAACATGACTAAAAGTTAAAAATCTACATACACAGTTTGATTCGGCATATCAAAGAACCCCAATTATTCAATTTTGATGAAATCAAACAAAGTTTAATTTTGGACCCTTTGGGCCCCTTATTCCTAAACTGTTGGGACCAAAACTCCCAAAATCATTACCAACCTTCCTTTTATGGTCATAAACCTTGTGTTTAAATTTCATAGATTTCTATTTACTTATACTAAAGGTATGGTACGAAAACCAAGAAAAATGCTTATTTGGGTCCCTTTTTGGCCCCTAATTCCTTAACTGTTGGGTCCTCAACTCCCTTAAAAAATACCAACCTTCCTTTTGTGGTCATAAACATTGTGTTTAAATTTCATTATTTTCTATTTACTTAAACTAAAGTTATTGTGCGAAAACCAAGAATAATGCTTATTTGGGCCCTTTTTTGGCCCTTAATTCCTACACTGTTGAAATCAAAACTCCCAAAATCAATCCCAACCTTTCTTTTGTGGTCATGAACCTTGTGTCAAAATTTCATAGATTTCTATTAACTTAAACTAAAGTTATAGTGCGAAAACCAAGAAAATGCTTATTTTGGGCCCTTTTTGGCCCCTAATTCCTAAAATGTTGGGTCCAAAACTCCCAAAATCTATACCAACCTTCCTTTTGTGGTCATAAACCTTGTGATAAAATTTTATAGATTTATATTCACTTTTACTAAAGTTAGAGTGCGAAAACTAAAAGTATTCGGACGACGACGACGACGACGACAACGACGACGATGACGACGACAACGACGACGACGACGACGACAACGACGACGACGACGACGACAACGACGACGACGACGACGCAGACAACGACGCCAACGTGATAGCAATATACGACGAAATTTTTTTTCAAAATTTGCGGTCGTATAAAAAGCTATGTTACGACATATTTATTCAAGATACTCTCCGATACGAAATAATGAAACTCATAGTAACTCAAACCGATTGGACCCATAGAAGGGACGTGTGGATATATGAAGGATATATATAAGGGAGATAAATCGAACGCATATATACGACATAACAACAAACGGAACTCAACGTAAGAAAACGAAACAGTCAACAACAGAAATAAATTGGAACACGGATGTGTAATGACAACAATAAAATGCAAGGTTGCAAAAAAGGATATTAAGTTGTTAACTGTTGTCTTTTAAACACACTGCAGTATCGGTAGACATTTATTATGGATTTTATTATAACAAAATAACTGCTCCATAACGATACGTTCGTAGAATTTCGTCCGATCGTAAGATGTTGAGAAACCTAATAGAGGTGTTTCGTTTTCTTACGTTGAGTTCCGTTTGTTGTTATGTCGTATATATGCGTTCGATTTATCTCCCTTATCCATTCAAAAAGATTTTTTTTATAATGTCCTTGATTAAAAAATTCAACAATTAGTTGATTGATTGTTTGGTGTTTAACGTTCAGTGGCAAACATTCCACTCATTTCACTGCGAAATTAGCGTTTGGTAAAGGATTGATAAGTGATTGAGATAACACAACTTTAATATATTTCATCTATCCACACGTCCCTTCTATGGGTCCAATCGGTTTGAGTTACTATGAGTTTCATTATTTCGTATCGGAGAGTGTCTTGAATAAATATGTCGTAACATAGCTTTTTTATTTCTAATATTTATTGGGAATCAGTTAAAGAAATTCAAAGGTGGACTCGATCTATAGTTAGCCCTAACACAACTGGTAGGCACATAGTTATCAAAATATATTTTTTATATATTACACCCATAACTAAAAAGAAAAATGAGAAATATGAAAAATATAGGAAATATGCACAGTATGCCATAGAAGCTTAACGGAAACAATAAACAAGAAAAAAAAATGTATATACTCATAATTATACTATAGAGGAAACATACACCCATAGAATAAGAAAGGCCATGATAACCAAAAAAACACATATAAGTTTAAATATGCATTTCAATATTTTCCATTATTTTCTTGTTAAGTCTACCAATTTATAACAATATATCAATAAGAAGAGATCATTTCGATTTTAGTGGTTAGGGCAAAGAAGTTATCCCGGAACTTATTGGGATGTTTTCTTTTCAAATTTAAATCGAAAGGCGTTCACTCCTAGATTTATTTTACCTCGTGTCCACGAAATAATTTTTACCGTTAAGCTTCTAGCTAAGATAAAAAAAAAATACTTATCCCTTTCGATCCATATGTATACATGAATCTATATTTACCTTTTTCACATATACTAAAATAGTGATGTTGTCATCATATTTATTAGAATTTCTTGTACAATTACTGTCCTTTGATTAAATATTCTTCACTTAAATTTATAGATCAATAAGACTTTTAACTGTGTTGATTGAACAGTAAATTGTATATTATATAATATATAATATCAAATAAATATAATATGTATTTGATTCAAAATGGTTATAAAAAATCAAGCATGCATATTTTACATGTAAAAGACATTTCAAAGGGAAGCAGAGCACAGCCGATAATCCAAAATTATAAGATAAATTACTGCTCCCTCTTTTCTCGTTACGACAAGTAACGTCAAGTTAGGGCGATTTTCGTTCGTTCGTAAGATGTTGAGAAACCTCTAATAGAGCTTTCTTACAAATTGACGAAAGGTACGAACGAACGTAAAGTGCCGCGCAAGCCGGGAGCACGTATTTCACATCTACAATAGCAGTTAAATGAGTCTTTGTTATATTCAGTAAAACAGCATTCTTTTCTACATCAAGTTTATTATTTAAAAAAAAAATTAAATAGCAAATAATACATGATTAATATAATCAAACAGAGACAAATAGTGTCAATTACACTTACGTCCGATATGTCACTTACGTAAACCACGAATACACACATTTCCGCGGGATTTTTTTTAATTTTTAACTAAAACCTAAATTTTTAATTAAAACCTAACCCTAACCCTAAACCCTAAGTATAATCCTGGTACTTTTGATAACTATTAAGCACGAGTTTCACGATTAACATTTCGATGACATTATTAGTAGTAGGGATTGAGCTTTTTTTGGATACCGTAAAAACGTAAGGTTCTAAGGTTCCAAGATGGCGGCAAAAAGGGACTTCCCCGAACTTTAAAATAGACCCAAACTCCAACAATAGACGTATATGAACTTCCATATAAGGTCATGCTACCGTAAATTAATTTTAAGTACATGTTAATTACTTAATAGAGAAAACAACACAAGCGACATAAGTATCTACTTTATACGTTAAATGTTACTTAACAATGGTATTTGTACGTAGGAAGCGTCAACTTCATGTTATTTATACCTTCCAAGCGTCATTTCAACATACATTATACATATGAAAGAGAAAACTATTAATTTGGATTGTCTTTCTTTTCCCAAAATCATGTTTAGACCGTTAAACAGGTGAAAACGTATGTATTAATCACTGACTTTGCATACGTAAGATGGTAAGTCGGTGATTGCTTTTACAGATTTATATTTTTTTGACAGTAAGCCAAAAAATACGATTTTTATACTAGTAGATATAATGAAATATATCAGTATCTTTTTATTTAAGTTGACATATTTCATACCTCTTTTTCCAAATTGATTTATTTAAGTTTTTGGTGAAGACGACTTGGACATTTGTATCTTTACAGTTGTTATGTTAATGTGCAATGCTATTTATCAACCGATGAACACTTATTTAGATTACTAGAAGATCTTTGTAGCGCCCCCAGTCATCAATTCCAATTTTTTTAAATGCGTTGCAGCGCATGCTACAGGAAATCGAACAAACTTTGAAGTTTATGCAAGGAAATAAATCAAGATTTTAAAATTATAAGGAGTCAAAACAGATAAAAGGAAATGTAGCTGATGGCTGCAATTTTTTTTACTTTTTTTGGGGGTTTCTGAAAGTTTATCATCTTTCATGCAGAAAGAGCAAGAGCCATTACAACATATGAAAAGTAAATTTGAAGAAACAGTCATACACTGGTACACACGATTTCATATTACTTTCACTTTTTTTATAGTCTGAGTAAAGCCGTTTTCAATTAATATTTTATAGTGCGTCTTTTCTGTTTGAAATGTTAATATACTGCTGTATCAGGTTGAGGGTGAAGATTGACGCCTGTTAAAACGTTCAAATCCGCTGCATATATTATATGCACCTGTTCTCAGTCAGGAATTTAAGTCAGGAACAGTGCTTGTCGTTTGTTGGTATGTTTGATAAATGTTTCTGGTTTTGTAAAATAGATTAGACCGTTGGTTTTCCTGTTTGAATTGTGGTACAATGGTCATTTTGGTGCCCTGTATAGCTTGCTCTTATGCTCATTGTATTCTGCTGTTGCTAAGGGATAGTTATGATGTTGCTACTGCAGCTTTTAAGAATCAAATGAAGGAAATCACTTTCAAACTCAACAACACTCTATCCTCAAGTAGCGGCAGCAGCAAAACACACACAAGAAGGTAGTGAGCACAAGAGCTGTAGAGGAAGTAAAAGCATTACATGGAAACACCTTGTATATGACTCAACATAAAGCAACAACAGCAGCAACTATACTTTAAAGTGTGAAATGAGCATTACTACACTAGACCGATATTTTATAACACAACTTGAAAACGTCACCGAAAGCACCCAAATTAGAAATTTATCATTTAAACCTATCAATATAAATAAAAAGATGTGGTGTGAGTGCCAATGAGACAATTCTACATCCTAGTCAAGTCCATATATGAATTTGAGAACGAGGACCTTATAGAAAGCACCCCAACCCGTAATTATAAAGCCCTGTATCGTAGTTATACCGTTATAACTAAACTCCCAACATTGATCGATTCTGTTCCGGAACTACTTTAATTTACTCCATATTTTACTGAAGAGTTGGTCTGAGCTAGAACTGCCAGTGATTTTGCATTGTAACCCAAGATAAAAAAACTAACCTAGAACTATTTCTATACAAAACTACCCATCCGCGAAGTTCAGAACCAAAAAGGCGGAAAGATGTTGGTACTCCCAAACGGCACTCCAGGGACGATAAAGAAACTAACTTCGGCTGTATAACGTAATCCAACATTGAAGTTTAAATATATCTTCTCACAGATAAGATGGAGTCTTTTTTTCCTTACAAATTTAATTTAGTTTCGCGAAATGTTGCACAATTCTGAAGCGCAAATTCACTGCATGATTTCTCGAAAAACCTTTTGAAATTAAATGATGCGGTTAATAGTATTCCTATCATGGTAGACCGGTTGCCGATTCACAATGTAAGGGGTATATTCACATCACTTAATGTCATACATCCGACATTTCAGGAAGCTATCATTTGATTTCAGGGGGGGGGGGGGGGGGGGGGGGGGTAAGATAAAAACATTGTGTCCTCCTTTTTTTAAGTTGTAATTTCTGTCCTGCATTTTTATTTTTACTATATTTGGTCCTGGTTTTTTTTGGCCCGGTTGCTCATCCTGCCTTTTTTCAATCGAAACTCATGTCCTGTATTTTTTTTAATCAAAATTTCTGTCCTGCCTTTTTTTTTTTTAAATTTCATCCAACCGGAACTTGTACAACCTTATCTCAAAAAAATGTAATGAAGAAACAAATGTTTCAAGCTCTTTGATGAAACAAATGTTTTAATCTCATAGATGACATCCGTTTACATGGTGTCATCAAGGATGAAACATCGAAGTCCATGGTATAAAAGCGTCAAAAGGGGGATATCAATAAAACATATAAATCACAGAAAACTATTTTCTATAGGAAATTGTTGTTTAAAAACAAATGATATTCATGCTTCGTATCACTAGTTTCCAATTAATTTTTATCTGTCAAGTTCGTAATCCAGTCGTAGCTATATAAGTTAAAGCGACTTTACGACAACTATTACATGAACCGTCAATGAATTGTAGTCTAGGCCTTTTATCTGCAATATAGTATTATGCATTTTCTACACAAAATGTAAAGCTCTGGATCGACTCAGTTTTGAATAGACCAATAATTATAGATTCATCTTTTAAAGAGTAACAATAAAATATTAAAATCCTAATTACTAGTAATGTACAAAAAAAAATGAACGAAAAACTAATATGTAACACGGCACTAAAAACGACAACCACTGAATTACAGGTTCTAGACTTGGGGACAGGCACATATGTACGTAAAACGGGGTTAAACATGTTAGCGGAGTCCCCACCCTCCCCCTAACCTGGAACAGTGGTGTTATAGTACGATATAAGAACGAAATGTAAAAATCATTTGAAAAAGGATTATCTGTAGATATTCGGTCTCCACAGTATTTCATGTACCTTTTGGGAACCCGCAAATATATTTGCTATTCTCTTTATTTCATAGCAACGTTATGTTACATATTTATATATGGCGTTTAAAGCCAAGACGCAAAGATATGCTGATTAAGTTTAACTTGGGTTAATTAAACTAAATTGATTTGTGTGGGACTTGTGTTTAATTAGCTAAAAAAAATATCTTTTGATTGATATGGATCGTTACTCATCTAGTGTTAACTGGTTTTACAAGTTCCTGACCTGTGTAGTGGAGCTGTAGGAGACCTTATTATATTTGTTTGTCTGTCTGTCGGTGGTCTTGTCTGTCTGTCTGTCTGTCGGTGGTCTTGTCTGTCTGTCTGTCTGTCTGTCTGTCTGTCTGTCTGTCTGTCTGTCTGTCTGTCTGTCTGTCTGTCTGTCTGTCTGTTTGTCTGTCTATCTGTCTGTCTGTCTGTATGATTAGTGGTCTAGTCTGATTGTCTTGTCTGTCTGGTGGTCTTGTATGTCTGCCTGTCTGGTGGCATTGTCTGTCTGTCTGATTGTCTTGTCTGTCTAGTGGTCTTGTATGTCTGTCTGTTTGGTGATCTTGTCCATCTATTAGTTTATCTGGTGTTCTTGTCCGTCTGTCTGTTTATCTGATGTGTATGTCTGTCTGTTTAGTGGTCTTTTCTGTCTATCTGTTGGTCTGGTCTGGCTGGCTGTCTGTCTATGTCTGTTTGGTGGTCTTGTTTGTGTGTCTGTCTGGTGGTGTTTTTTATGTGTCTGTCTGGTGGTCTTGTAATTCTATACATGCTGGATACTGTCCACACTAGTCTGTGTCCACACTTGTTTCATTCGATATTTCATAAAAAGAAGTTCTTCCCAAAAAATAAACTTCGTTGTTTATGTTTTCAACCTTACTGTGGATACTCGTTTAAAGAGATGTTTGGTACAATATGGCCAGGAGATAGCCACTCAGATGTTCCGTTAATTTTCTTTCGAATGTTAACATCATAAAAGGAACGAACAATCTTTTTATTTGATAAAAAATTTGGTGCGGAGGGGCATTTTATTTCGTACAGCCAATTTGATGAAGTACAAATGAAGCAATAAAGAATAAAACTTTAAAAAAATCCTCTGTTTAACCACAAACGATGAATGGTCGATATCTAACAATATTAACAATCATATAGCTAAATACAAGGGGGAGTAATGTTGATTTTAAGCAACTATTGGTTACCGTATGACCTTCATAATTGAGCTTTAGTCCAGACCCAGGGCTCAATTTCAGATTGCCTTGATTATGTACTGACGACAATAAACAAACAAGAACTATCTTGATATAAGATATACGACACATTTATATGTTGGCGTGAAGTTTTGTATCAACCATAAATATTTATTTTTAGATTTTTTTTATAATTTCACACATGTTGATTCTGACTTGACTAAAAGGTATATCTGAAGGTTTTTTTTCGTAGAAAAAAACCTTCAAAATACTAGTTATGATAACTATACGTCAAACACAACTTTACGCCAAACACAACTTTAAATTAGAGATACAACCTATATTGGTGTGAATATCGTGGATAGACGGTCAACAAAGTGAGATGATATTTGTATTATGAGATTTTTTATTTCAATTATAATTTTATAATAATAATATGCTTTGATTTAAATATTAACCCATGCCATTTTAAACAAAGTATAACAGATGTATAGCAGTGTCTCCAGTTATTGAATCATAAACTGGATATCAGCTCTTTATACCTTCCTTTGTTTCCATTAATTACGATTATTTTTCTTGCGATTTAATGGTCAATAATTTTAAGTTACCAGAATTACTAAATACTTAAAAATCAAAACTGCTTTTTCAAGTTTTAGACGTGCATGTTAGCTTAAAGATTGACTAGTTGTGCTCTGACGAAATCTCTTTTTTGGAAAGGGAATTAAAACGAGAAAGCAAACATGTGCGAACCAAAGACAAATATTATAAGCAGCAACAAAGTCAAGCACTGAGTAGCATATGACCGAGCATAAATTATGGCGGTGCACAAACATGTTTACCGACTCAAAATACTCTCATAAGTTTAAAAAGCGATGCAACAGCAGTCGATAAAATCAGTTTAAAAAGACAGTTGCAACATTCCCAATAAATAACTCGTAAGAAATAGTCTAAGCTAGGAAATAGATTAACGATCTGAGATATTAAAGTCCGGGATGACCAAGTATAAAAAAAAGACCACACTAGACCATAAAGCGGAATTCATCCCATTAATGACATTGGGTTGTATCTGTTTTTTGATCGGTTTGTTTCTATCAAACAAAAAAAGACTTACACGTACAGTATCAACCAACAAAAGATTGTTTAATTGTCCAATTTATTCATGATTCCCTTACTGAAAATAAACGTTTTCCACTAATGTTGTCTTAATTCAAATACTAGTATCCTAATTAGATTACGAAAACATATGAAGATGAAGGCGAAATTATGGCTGAATGCATTTCGGAAAAAGGGAGACAATTCAATCTCAAATATAGTCTTAATTTTGATTTCTTACGTATACTTTATGTATGACGCTAGTAAAGTCAGATATAGAGAATTCTCTACTAGGATAATGAGGCAAACGTTAGCAGTTCATTGCGTCATATTTCAACCAATGAAAGACCAGAACTATATATCCTAATAAGATGGTTAATTCCTTGCATTAAAAGTCCTTTAAAGGACATGTAGATTACTTCATCGGATTATGATGCAAACGTTTGCAGTTCATTGCGTTTTATTTTGACCAATGAAAAAACCCATCGTTCTGCATATATAAAAGCTAGGCACACCTTGAAACTTTTCATTTACAACGAAATACGTCGACATGGCAGTACGTTGCAATATCGAATTGGGAAATAACAGATTCGTCCAAGCCAAAGAGTGGAAAGATGATATACGAATCGACATCAGAGAGTGGGATTCCCAGAAAAATATCATTCCCACGAAATTAGGAATTAGTCTACCCTTAACTCGATGGAAAATGTTGGTCGACAGTCTCGACTTTATTGACCAGGCCTTAACGGAAAAGAGGGAGTATAAATCTCACCTTGGGGGGAAACGTCTACGCCACTGTTCAAGACAACTCAATCTGTGTAGACCTAAGACAATATTGGGTACCCACAAATCAAACCGATATCATACCGACCAAAAAAGGAATTTGTTTGAGACCTTCCGAATATAACAAATTGAAGGACACTGCCAGTGGGATGGGTGACTTTGTACCCGAACTGTCTTCTGTCGTACCGTGTCCCTATAGATCGGACCACATGAATCAGTTGGGATTTCTAACATGTCCAGAGTGTAATCCAAACAATTTTACAGAGTGTTGAATGAAACAAACGAAGGACAGATAATTGTAACTTTTTGTTTAACTGTGGTCATTATATTCACTTGAAATATAACAATATATTGTGTATTAATAACTGTAAATTAATAAAGAATGTAACCCATTGGAATTGTCTTAAGTTGTCATTTTAAACCGTAATCTGTTGAAACAAGTTCAATCAACTTGAGTACGTCATATCGATCGCTGAAGTAACTTGCATAATCTTTTAACATCTTTTAATCATGACAACACTTTTCTGATAAACCCTGTTGTATAAGAACGGTTCAGTGAGATTTTTTTTTAGTTACACTTACCATGATGTAATAATGAAAAATAATTACACTCCAATCGATCAATAATAAAAACAACATAACTAAAATCCACTGTTTTATATATATTTGAAAAATTATATAACCAATGTCCCGCGTTATGTTTACACACAAATTCAATTAACACTTGCATTTGCATACATGTGCTATCAGCATAGCCTCCAGATGGTATAGTCTGGCTCTGAGCTTGTTCACTTCCTCAAACAAGCTTACTGAACTATCGTCAATTGTATCCTCCTTAGTATCTTCTGACACGGTTTTACATTTCGATAATAAATGTGCAGATATTTCGATTATAAAATGTGGCGATATGACGAATTAAATTCGAGGTATACAATGTGTATTATGAATACGTTTATCGGTGTTGATGTTAATACTGCTGGTGAATCCATCTTCTCTCTAGACTGGGTTTGGATGTTGTGTTGGATTAAAGAAAATTATTCTCTATTTCAATCGAATTAAATCGAGCTTTGTCCGATCGAATATCCTTGAACTCGAGAGGTCTTAGTGAATGAATCTTCTTGATTTAAAGAAATAATAGCATCGTCAAGGATGTAACGATCAAGTTTGCAATATTACCATAAATATCATCCTAAATATATATACTACTAATTTTAGTTGTAATCAAATGTTGAAAGGTTAAAGATGTAATCGAACGAGGAGATTAAGTTGTCGGAAAGTATCATTTTCTGTGTACACAATTTAAACTTAATGTCGCAAGGGTTGGATTAAATTGTAATCAAACGTTGACTACATTATGCATGTTAGGGTGTACCTCTCGAGTTCAAGGATATTCGATCACTAATATACCTCAATCAAGGATATTTAGTCAATCTTATTAATTCGAATCCCGGACATGATATCTGTTAATTGTTGATTTGATAGCATTTTTAAAATCAAAACGGACAAAGCTCGATTTAATTCGATTGAAATAGAGAATAATTTTCTTTAATCCAACACAACATCCAAAATCAGTCTAGAGAGAAGATGGATTCACCAGCAGTATTAACATCAACACCGATAAACGTATTCATAATACACATTGTATACCTCGAATTTAATTCGTCATATCGCCACATTTTATAATCGAAATATCTGCACATTTATTATCGAAATGTAAAACCGTGTCAGAAGATACTAAGGAGGATACAATTGACGATAGTTCAGTAAGCTTGTTTGAGGAAGTGAACAAGCTCAGAGCCAGACTATACCATCTGGAGGCTATGCTGATAGCACATGTATGCAAATGCAAGTGTTAATTGAATTTGTGTGTAAACATAACGCGGGACATTGGTTATATAATTTTTCAAATATATATAAAACAGTGGATTTTAGTTATGTTGTTTTTATTATTGATCGATTGGAGTGTAATTATTTTTCATTATTACATCATGGTAAGTGTAACTAAAAAAAAATCTCACTGAACCGTTCTTATACAACAGGGTTTATCAGAAAAGTGTTGTCATGATTAAAAGATGTTAAAAGATTATGCAAGTTACTTCAGCGATCGATATGACGTACTCAAGTTGATTGAACTTGTTTCAACAGATTACGGTTTAAAATGACAACTAATAAGACAATTCCAATGGGTTACATTCTTTATTAATTTACAGTTATTAATACACAATATATTGTTATATTTCAAGTGAATATAATGACCACAGTTAAACAAAAAGTTACAATTATCTGTCCTTCGTTTGTTTCATTCAACACTCTGTAAAATTGTTTGGATTACACTCTGGACATGTTAGAAATCCCAACTGATTCATGTGGTCCGATCTATAAGGACACGGTACGACAGAAGACAGTTCGGGTACAAAGTCACCCATCCCACTGGCAGTGTCCTTCAATTTGTTATATTCGGAAGGTCTCAAACAAATTCCTTTTTTGGTCGGTATGATATCGGTTTGATTAGTGGGTACCCAATATTGTCTTAGGTCTACACAGATTGAGTTGTCTTGAACAGTGGCGTAGACGTTTCCCCCCAAGGTGAGATTTATACTCCCTCTTTTCCGTTAAGGCCTGGTCAATAAAGTCGAAACTGTCGACCAACATTTTCCATCGAGTTAAGGGTAGACTAATTCCTATTTTCGTGGGAATGATATTTTTCTGGGAATCCCACTCTCTGATGTCGATTCGTATATCATCTTTCCACTCTTTGGCTTGGACGAATCTGTTATTTCCCAATTCGATATTGCAACGTACTGCCATGTCGACGTATTTCGTTGTAAATGAAAAGTTTCAAGGTGTGCCTAGCTTTTATATATGCAGAACGATGGGTTTTTTCATTGGTCAAAATAAAACGCAATGAACTGCAAACGTTTGCATCATAATCCGATGAAGTAATCTACATGTCCTTTAAAGGACTTTTAATGCAAGGAATTAACCATCTTATTAGGATATATAGTTCTGGTCTTTCATTGGTTGAAATATGACGCAATGAACTGCTAACGTTTGCCTCATTATCCTATTAAGTAATTAACATGTACTTAAAATTAATTTACGGTAGCATGACCTTATATGGAAGTTCATATACGTCTTCTGTTGGAGTTTGGGTCTATTTTAAAGTTCGGGGAAGTCCCTTTTTGCCGCCATCTTGGAACCTTAGAACCTTACGTTTTTACGGTATCCTAAAAAAAAGCTCAATCCCTACTACTATTATTGAAGTAAGTTAGTAAAAATTTAACGACAAGATTCACATTTATTTAATGAATGGCTATTATTTTTTTGGATTTATTGAACCATAAAACTAATTTTTGACTCTTCACATTGAATAATCCGCGAAGCGGATTATGTTAAATGTGAAGAGTCAAAAAATAGTTTTATGGTTCAATAAAATCAAAATAAATTATTGCCATTCATTATAAATAAATTTCTATCAAAAATAAGACTCAAAGAACTTTTTTTATATTATTTATCTTGACAATAACAACGTACACACATGTTGGCGTATAAATATACACAACATCAGAGTGGGCGTGTCGCCATCAAAGTTGATAACATTGAAAATAAAACTAATAATTTTAACCAATCAGAAGACAGTAAATACACAAAATTTATTTATTTGTATTTGTTACAGTACACTTTCAGCTTATTGTCAAAGTGGAATATCGAGATTTGCTTTAAAAAATGATGCTACAATGTTTTCAAAAGTAATTTTGAATAAATCTAGAAAAAAAAGACTTTGTATATCAAGAAAATGAATCTACAATTTTGCATCATATATATTGTGAATTTTATAATGACGATTTAACAGTACACATGTTTGGAATATAGACGCGAAGTTGTCACTTATCGTCCAGTTGCTAATATTTCATGAATGTTCAGGATTATAGGCAAAACGCAGTTATACGCTAAAATAACCGTTCCGTTGCTCCGGGGTATCATATATACACATTTAGGGGGGGGGGGGGTGTGAGGTGCAATAAATATTACGAGGGGAGAGGCGATGATTCAAAAGTTATGAAAAGAGCACCAGCATATGATATAGTATGAAGATCCTCTTTTTTTCTTCATTTACATTTTATTTTTTTGAGCGTTGCTAATTTTGAATCAGGGAAGTATTTGTGTTGCTGTTAGGGAAAAAGACAATGTATTTGCTTTGACGTTTTGCTTAGGTTACACAGTGCAACATTGTAATATTGAAGAGTGGGAGATGGGCCGGTTCTTAGTCTTCTAGGGGCATTTTTTTCGTCTGACTACTCTATATTTAGTTTTTTTAGTGTTATATCCTCCGACCCGGTGGAATCTATAATCATATTTCAATCTGGCATACGTCCCGAAATCCTAAATATATCTCAAGAAAAATCAAATTTAATAAGTGTCGTTGAATGCACGATAATTGTTGAAGTTCACGACTATTTTTAGATATGTCAAAATAAAGGATCCCTAAAACGAGTCTTCCGTATGATTCGTCAATCATACGTACCTTTCGTCAATTTGTAAGAAAGCTCTAATAAGTAATAAATTTACATGACTCAAAATTATAACATGTTTAAGTAGTCGCTGAACCATGCGTATGTTGTGTAAGGGAATAGTCATATGACAAACATAACTTCGTAACATAAAGCATCTGCATAAAATTATCTAGGTCTTCTATATTCTTAAATGATAACATTTACACAATAGTTTGCGCCGACGCTGCCATCACCAGCGGATAGTTATACCTAAGTCTAGAATACTGTAACTGGCGTGGCAAAAATGACACTATCATAACAACATACTGGCAGGATGTATAAATAGTCAATATTATACAAAAATGATACAATACACGGCTCATGTTACATTCAATCATATTCCAAAACAAATAAGACTGTAACTAAAATTTCAAAGAAATGCGTTTGATAATTATTTGTTTGTCCTTTTCTCTTTGTATATTTTTATCTTCCCGGAGCATCCTTGTCACGGAAATACAGAAGTCGCACCAGTCGAAAAAAAATACTACAAACTTCAATCACTGGTTTTAATCATCAGTGCTCTGGAGTGTTTCTACTTTTCTGAGATATTTCCTCTATTATAGGAGCATCATTATAAAACTGGCTTAAATATTTCAAAGGATACGACCATTGAGGATAGAGGGTTGCAGTAGTTTGTGTCACTTTCATAACTCCCGTGCAATAATGTAAATAAACTTACCATAAATACAAGGATTACAATTTTATATTTACGCCAGACGGGGCGTTTTGTCTACAAAAGACTCATCAGTGACGCTCGAATAAAAGCAAATGTTGAAAATGCCAAATAAAAAAGGAAGTTGAAGAGCATTGAGGACCAAACATTTCTTAAAGTGTTGCCAAATACAGCTACGTTTATCTATTCCCGAGTTAGAAAAGCCTTAGTATTTCGAAAATTCAAAATAATTTATTATTATGAACATATCAATGATAACTCAAGTCAACACAGAAGTTCTAAAACGATTAATATAGAACATTTAAGTAAAAAATTGTTCATGTATATGCCAATAATGTTATCGATTTAAGAGGAAACAACTTGAACGACAGACATACATACCAACTGAAAACCTTTAAGATGTAATCGTTTGAATGACCACTACAAATAATCGTTTTCACTTTGAAATCAGATAACTATTTGAACCTCGAAAATAAACAAAATAACTCAAGATATGAAGATAACTGCCTGGTAATAAAAATATTTCGCGAAAAGAAAATAGTCAAATAGCAGCGACTGTTTATATTCTTTTGAAACTGACTCTCTTTAACCAAATACTTTTACTGTTTAGATATTTTACAAGAACACTATTTTACTGTTTATCTCTCTTTCGTCGCAACTGTTAAAGGAAAGCGACATTTTTTTTGTTTTTAAATTCCTCGTTATATACTCAGGGATTCCGATTTGTAATAGGCGCACGTTAGCCTTGATGACAAAGACTCATGGTCTTTTGACAAAATGAACAGGGTTTATCAAAAATAAATAAGTTCAAGTCAAAGGTCAATGTTGTGTTATGTATTTCGATTTTTAGATTATTGAAGCTTTCCATCGTAATCAATAATAGATGTCGATGAAGTATTCTTCCAAATTGTTAGTTAGGATAAACTGCAACTCATTACATACTTTGATCAACATACATTTAAAGGTTAAGAGCGCTATCAGATGTTTCTATGAAAAAAAAAATTTCAAACCGGAATTTTCAAAAATATACTGGGCCCATATATTTTAGGAATATGCAAGATGTTGACTAAATATACGTGATATTATATAATTCTGTTCATATACGCATAAAACTTAACTTTATTTTCAACGTGGACTTTTCATCTCCAATCACATCATTTTTCTGGTTATCTTTACTCCTTTAACAGTGTAGAAGAAACTGTATTTTTTTTCAAAATAGCTCGTTACATCCTCAGATATGTCGAAAAATAATTTACCTTCATATTGGAGTTATGTTTCCCTATGTATTTGTAACTGGTAGTGATAGAGACATGTGGTCTTTTGATTTGATGTCCAGGGTCAAACAAATATTAAACAAAGGTCAAAAGATATTTGATATTAAGTGATATGTATTTGGAACTGGTAAACCATTTGGTACCTAAGGGTCTTTTGATTTGATGCCAAGGTCAAAGATAATTTTTACGTTTTATATTCTAACCTTTGCAATTAGTTCATATTTTTACTTGATTAAGCAATGCTGTCTTTAGAAAAAGGTTGACAGATACATAACCTTGCAAATGGCAACTGAACGTGACTTTTTTTACGACTGAAAACAATTATGTCCTTCACTGCTTAAGAACTAATTCATGGTAACCGTAGATTTGTTTTTATTTAAGCATGGGCTTGGCATTTATATTTCATTGTTTTATGAAAACAAATCTACGGCTGCCATGAATTATTTCGATTCTAATACGACAAATTCGGTAATTTTATTAACCGTGAAGGTCATATACATACGATACTATTTTGGCTGTTTCGTTTTACCCACTTTTGATAATATAAGTAATGTCATATAATTCAAAGATTACTTTTTTAATTGCTTAATTTCAATTCTTTTTTTACTTATATATTTTCTTCCAATGTAATTTTATTCGTTCTGAGGCGTACAAGAAGCTTTAAAACGCCCGGTACTTACATTTTATTTTTTGTTTACGGAAACATATTTGTGATTTCACCTTGTTTTGTTGCCATGCGAAGAAAATAATATTATTTCGCGGAATTTTCGTTTGAAGAAATTTGACAATGAAAAATAAATCGAAATGGACTTATTTGTTTATTTTTTGGTAGAATAGAGATACATATATTGTGTCCAAATCTTTGCCTTCGTAAACTTGGGATTTCGAAGTCGAAAATTGAGAATGTCTGGCAGTATAAATAAGTTGTTTGTGACGCGGAACAGTGTTTTTTGTGTATTACTGCGTTTGCGCTTACGGTAGATATATTGTGATTCTACTGGTTGACGATAATAGGTCGTCATATAAGAATGTCAATTAAAATTACATAGAACCAGACTCGTTCTAAATGCTATACAGTAACCTACTAGCAAGGTAGCTGCATGTATCTATTTGTACACTTAATGTGGAAAGACCTTTAATCATTCTCTGAACATTTAGTTCCTAACTGTTTCTGATTGTTTATTGGTGCATGCTTTAATATGTTTGTACTGTGAAATGGAATTACAAAACAGTTAATACATAATTTAACTTATACTAACTATACAAATAATCAGTAAATTTATCTAGATTGTTTTAAAGAAAATCTTCAAAACAAATTGGGCGGGTGGTAACTTTTATATTTATGTTTTTATTTCCTCTGTTTTCACTCTGTTACATGTTGTTCATATACAAAGATAATAAGAATCATGTACATATGAGGAATTAACGAATGTTACGTTATTTTCAAAATTCTTGATTTATTATACGACCGCAAAATTTGAAAAAAATTTCGTCGTATATTGCTATCACGTTGGCGTCGTCGTCTGCGTCGTCGTCGTCGGCGGCGGCGGCGTCCGAATACTTTTAGTGTTCGCACTCTAACTTAAGTAAAAGTGTATAGAAATCTATGAAATGTTAACACAAGGTTTATGACCGCAAAAAAAGGTTGGTATTGATTTTGGGAGTTTTGGTCCCAACATTTTAGGAATTGGGGGCCAAAAAGGGCCCAAATTAGCATTTGCATGGTTTTCGCACTATAACTGTAGTTTAAGTTAATAGAAATCTATGAAATTTTGACACAAGGTTTATGACGACAAAAGAAAGGTTGGGATTGATTTTGGGAGTTTTGGTTTCAACATTTTAGGAATAAGGGGCCCAAGGGGTCCAAAATTAAACTTTGTTTGATTTCATCAAAATTGAATAATTGGGGTTCTTTGATATGCCGAATCTAACTGTATATGTAGATTCTTAACTTTTGGTCCCGTTTTCAAATTGGTCTACATGAAGGTCCAAAGGGTAAAAAATTAAACTTACTTTGATTTTGACAAAAAATTAATCGGTTGGGTTCTTTGATATGCTGAATCTAAAAATGTACTTAGATTCTTGATTATTGGCCCAGTTTTCAAGTTGGTCCAAATCGGGGTCCAGTTTGATTTCATCAGATATTGAATAAATGGGGTTCTTTGATATGCCAGATCTAACTGTGTATGTAGATTCTTCATTTATGGTCTTGTTTTCAAATTGGACTACATTAACGTCCAAAGGGTCCAAAATTAAACTTAGTTTGATTTTAACAAAAATTGAAATCTTGGGGTTCTTTGATATGCTGAATCCAAACATGTACTTAGTTATTATGGGCCCAGTTTTCAAGTTGGTCCAAATCAGGATCTAAAATTATAATATTAAGTATTGTGCAATAGCAAGTCTTTTCAATTGCATAGTATTGCTCAATGGCAAGAAATATCTAATTACACAATATTGTGAAATGGCATTTTTTTTTATTCTTTGTCCAGAATAGTAAGCAAGAAATATCTAATTGTGCAATTGCAAGATTTTTTTTTAATTGGAGTTATCTTTCTTTGTTTAGAATCAACTTAAATCTTTGTTATATACAATATACAATGTATATTCACTTTTTACTACCAACTGATAAATTAAAATAATCTTTACCATTCAGTGATAACAAGCAGTTTTTTTTACATCTTAATATTTTATGATGTATTTAAATGAGTAGTTATTGTTGCAAACTCCATTAGAAATTTTAATTGAGATTAGTTTTGGAATAAGGGAAAGGGGGATGTGATTAAAAAAATTGGGTTCAATTTTCTCATTTGAAATTTCATAAATGAAAAGAAAATTTCCTCAAACATTTTTTTGAGAGGATTAATATTTAACAGCATAGTGAATTGCTGTAAGAGAAAACCAAAATTTTAAGTTCATTAGAACACATTCATTCTGTGTCAGAAACCTATGCTGTGTCAACTATTTAATCACAATCCAAATTTAGAGCTGAATCCAGCTTGAATGTTGTGTCCATACTTGCCCCAACCATTCAGGGTTCAACCTCTGTGGTCGTATAAAGCTACGCCCTGCGGAGCATCTGGATTTTATTTTGTATTGGTTACCACTGTTTTACCTAACAATGCCGCGTTAGAAACATATTTTTAATAAATAGCGAAAATCGTTGAGAAATGTGCTTTTTTATTTATTACATTGATCTGTTTTGTATTCTAAGGAAGGATTTGTGCCCATGAAAGTAAAGTACATATTTTATGTATTGGTATGCGACACAAATATTATGAGTAGTACTGAACGAAATGAAATTCAATTTATTTGAAAGCAAAAGCAAAGTGCTAACACATTCATAATGTTAGACATTAACTGAATCAAAATGAGGAAGCAGTTTAATGACTTTTGGAAGGGGCTGAGTATAAAGGATCTTTGCTGTTTATCATAAAAACTGACTTGGGAGAAATCTTAGGGATCGCCTAAAAATATTGGTACGCTGGCTGACTCTTAAAACTCCTCATACGGTCATAGATCGATAAAGCTCGTGTTTTGTGTGAAATTTTGTGTCAAACATTTCTTCAACGATTCTTGCTCTTTATATATGTTGCATTGTTCATATTTTCTGACACAAAGTCATTGAATAAAGAAAAAAAATCACGGTTTTTCCAATAACTGAAATTTATGACATCCTGCAAATAGCCGCTTTTAACTCAGAGAGGTGAGCGGGTTTGAGAATCTATCAATTAATTTCAACTGGTGAAATGTGAAATGATTTTGGAACAATCGGGAGGTTGAGCGCTATAAAACTAGGTTCAGTCTTCCATTTTGTTCATTCGAGTATACATGTACCAAGTCAGGTATATGACAGTTGTTTTTCACTCGTTTGATGTGGTTTATCATTTGATTTTGCCATTTGATTGAGAACTCCCGTTTTTAAATTTTTCTCGGATTTCAGTATTTTTTTACTTTATTTTTTGGCATCATGAATATGCCTGGCTTACTTGTGTGTTGAGTTGAACCTAAGTTGTAACAGAAACGAATATTTGTATATTTCAATGGCTTGTTTAATCGAACTACGTTATCATATTTAATCTTTTGAAACAGAGTAAATGCGGATTGAAAAAAATATTATAAATGCATAAAAAGTTCAAAAGACAATTTATTCGATCATTTTTTATGTCGTGAAAATGTAAAACAGTTTTTTACCAAGCATGTGGTCAGTGCTTTATCCTCGAGGAGTGAGTAATAGTTTTAAAAAACAAATGGTTGAAAGTCAGATAGTAGGGGTCAAACTCATCAACTCTTGCACAAAGCATAAAAACGAAAAGACAAAAAACATACAAAGACGATATATGAGTAGATTTATTTGCCTTAACAGAAAACTATTTCAGTGCAGGTAAAGTTTGACGTAAATTCGATATACATATATCTAATAGATTGCATAAAGTTATGAAAGCGTTTGTAGTGTAAATAAAAACAAGCTGATTACATTATGTTTATCTCAGTATTTTTACCTTGACATCTATGATATTTTTCTGTTTTTAAATGTTAAATTTTATAAAGTTGATAAACATATAATAAGCTTGAAAGGCTTATTTGTTAACTCTATCGTCTACAGTTTTCAGTTCGTATTTTTGAACGAAATAATTTGAAGATCGTCACTCGACGACCTTACAGTTTATTGAAATGTTTCCAATTGAGCTTTATTTGTGTAACTTTTAGATCGTAATTTATGGTTGTAAAGGGTCTAAACACCGAAACACGCGAAATGAAAATTATAAAAAACATTGCACGGTAAATAATTTAAAACAAAACGAAGCATGAGAAATTCAATCGCAAATATGATTGAAAAAAGAACTAAAGGTTAGTACTCAACCGTTGTTGAATATCATGCGGTCGTTTCCAATGGAAACGAGAAGACCCCGAGGTCAATTCATAGCATCTGCTTGTTGCATTTGTTCATCTTATTCGGAATAAATATATTCATAGTAACTTATATCTTGAGAACATAGTTTTTAAAACCATCTCCAGACTGACCTTGAATAAATACCCAGTTTACTTTTTAATTAAATGCAGGACAATCATTATAAAATTAGCGCGCAGACACGAAACACGAAAAAGAAGAATAGCTATATTTCGGAGATATGATTGAGCAATGTAAGTGCATGATGTCGTTGTAACTCAATTAAAAAGATAGTTATTTTTCTTTTAAATGTAATCATTTAACCTATTTAGTACTTATTGAAGAATATATTTGACTTGAAAAAAAACAGCATGTGAAACAAGAAGTGTCTTTATCATGTTGATTAAGTTGTATATAACTATTACCCTCATAATGTAAAAATGTGTTTTTCAGGTAAAGAAAAAATCTTTTTTCAACATGACTCGGACTTTAAAATTAAGGGGACATCTGAAATCATGTAAGGATGTAACAATCTGTTTATATATTCGATTTATTTAATTGTAGCTGTTGTCGTGTAAGTTGAAAGATATTTGTTTAAACCGTCAAAATTAAAAAAAGTTAAATATTATTTGGTCAAGTATGGTTCAGACTATTCTATCATTGTTCAGACTTTTGGTCGAGTATGGTTTTAACTGAAAAAAAAGGTTGAAAACTGTTCTCGTAAGTATTGGTATGGGATGCATGAACGAATGTTTAAAACTATTTTCAAAGACAAAAACAGGGATCAAGAACAACTTAAGTGTAGTCCAGTATGGTTAAAATTAGGGCCAACTAATATCGATTGAAATTCTGAACGATTCAGACTGGTCGATTAAACATCATTACACAGTCGAGTACAGATAATTATTAACCATTTTAGACTTTTGCTGGTTTTAACGTATTCATTTTTAAACTAATCTTGTTCTGTCTTACATATAACGAATATTTATTCTATATAACAACAAATGTGGCAAATAGGAAATGCACACGATGACCAGATAAAGGTTTTAGTGGACAATTAATTCCTCCAAAATTGGTCTAAAAGATTATGTTATCTATCAACTATACATTGTATAATGTTACGTATACATAAATCAAAACTATAATTATACAAAATTTAGTCCTGGTATCTATGAGTTTATTTACCATATTTAATTATTGAATAAATAGCCTTGTAAAGCATGTTGACAAAATTGTCAATCTTAAATTGATCCAAAGCACATGCATGGCTGAAGTGACATATTTCAAAATGTCAGTATGTACATGAAAGTATACATTGTTCCGAATTTTCTACTCGGTTAACCGAATACTTCGGTCGTTATACACGCAGATCTGCGATTGTTTGTTAAAAACTAAAAAGTAAGATATATCGATTACGTGGAAGGTCTCAAATATTCTGGTTACTTCTCATGTGACTGAGCCTTGTTTCTACCTAAATAATATTAGGTCAATCAATGCGATATCAAAGTAACACAATAGTCTTGAATTGTTAAATGAAGGCAGGTAGATTATATTGATAAATTCGATTTCTATGTTTACGACAAACGTTTACCTTGTCTGATTGCATTAATAGTACCAAATCAATTGGATGTTTCTGATCGGAACAAATGTTTGCTCAAGAAATAAATCCTACAAATTTGGAACTTCACAAAGAAATAAAAAATACAATTCGCTGACCCAAAACTTTCCCAATTTGAAATGAAAAATATTTACTTCACTTAACTTTTGTGTCATTCAATTAACCCAAGGGGACTTTTGCAAAGGTGAATGTGGAATAGTAAAGAGTCTCGAGAAAAAAAAGACTGACCTTCCTGGACTTTCTGTTTTTACCAAGACTTTTAAATGGAGTAGAAGTAGACTAGTTGTCTTTTGAAATACTTGCATATCAAATTTTATTGTTTACGTAACGATGGTCGGTGATTCTCATCAAGAACGTCGATTTCTGCTAACAATACAACATGACAGCCTCAATTCATAGCAACTGTTCATATAAACTCATATAGGTTATTACTCGTCCATGTATCACGAAAAAGGTCGGTGAAATCTCAATCATACATTATACATTTATACATAAAGGCCTCATATACATTTACGTAAACTCTCAGAAGATTGAAGTTCATGAATATAAGCCTTCCGTATCAACCAATCTGCTCGAAGCAATCATTCATTTTAATTTTCATTGGTGAACAATGTATTTGGTCTTATTATGTGTTGCCATGACCTTACTGTTTTCTGATTACAAAAAGGCTCACAAACGGAAAAAACGATTGTGTGACAATTTCCTTCATTTATAAAGTTTAACATGATTTGACAACCAGAGGAATGAAAGAATATGAAATACTCAGACGGCCTTGTGACCTTTTCTGAGAAAAAATCGACACTTTTAACCTGTTTGTGCCCTACAATTTTTTCACAAAATTAATTATGTAATTTCAGTTTAATTAATTCGCCTATATTAAATATCGTTAAACTGATTCACGATTTAATTGGCAAACTGCTTTTTCATAAATATAAACAGAGATTTCTTACTTACGAACATGCCATCATATTAAAAAGCGAAAAAGCAAAGTAAAAGAAGACATTTTAGACAACGTGGTCATGTTGGGTTCATGTTGGGTTCATCCTTGTTTATCATCCGATAGGATACTCAAGTTTGGTCATTATAATCAGTTGATGCACAAGTTACAAATTGACTTGAACTTGATGGACAAGAAATATATTGTGATTCATGAAAAATGTCTTGTTTTGTACAACAGAGTAAGTAAGTGAGAACTATGATTATATATCACCAATCCTAGTATTGTCGATTTTATTGTATAGGTACTGAGGTTGTATACTGTCAGTTATATTATTATTGTGAAGGTGAACAACGGCTTCGAAATACTGTACGTAATTAGTTCATCTATAACTCGGAGGTGTCGCCATGTTGTATTGGTAACTGTTGCACCATAGTACACAGAGATGTACGCAGAGATATCGAAATATGCGATAAAGTAATTAACATCAGAACCCATTGATGTTAAAACTGTACTCTTTTTCTGTTACTATGTACCATTGACTATTTAAGTTATAATAGATGCACGCTATACTTTATTGTAGTTTTTACATGGATTTGCATTATATTCCTGATTATTTTTGCCGAGCGATAGTGAGGGTTTCAATAACACGAATATAATGCTGATCCAAGTTAAAACTAAAATAACGTATAGATTGCATCAATTATTTCGATTCTTATTAGAACAATTAAGGTGATTTCTTTGTCCGATGTGTATACCTGCAGAAAGTATGTGTTGGCTCTTCCATCAACCTCCCTTTTTTGGTTTGTAATCAAGCAAACTACTTGCAATTTGATTTTTCAGTTGGAACATTTTGAACAGCCAGCATGAACGGTTTTCGTATCCAGGTCAAATATGTCAATTTCGAAGTGCATATCGTTACAGTCATAATAAATGACAAAGTAACACCATGTGCATTATTTAAGAGGTTGGAAATGTTTTAAGTTATTCAAATAGATTAAATGCATGCCGATTTGGTGAAAATCATTATTCTGTAGTAGTCAATATACGCATGCGCAAACAAATTTTATTGGATTTATAGCATGGGCTTATTCATAACGCGAATGAAGAACGTCATACTAAGTATTAGAATTTTTGACATTTTGATCCTTTTCGGATATATAAGTTTATATAGGGTTTTGGAATTTTTGGTCTCAAGTGAAAACATATACAATTGATTGTCAAATTATACATCTGGCAATTCTTACAGTAAAATTGGTACTGCGTTTGTCATACAGGAATTTTTATTTTCGAAGTTTGTGTTACACATGTTTCCTTAAGGATATATGTAATTAGGTGTATTTTAAAATATGACATGTATAGATCACATGAAACATAACCCATTTCTTTTTCTAGACAACGCATGTACTTAAGTGCCAGTCTTTGTAAGAATCAGGCAATTAAGGTAAAAAGAATGTTATTTTTGTGCATAACTACATATTGTCAACTGAAACCAAAGTCAAATTGGATGGGTTTTTTTGGTCATGTTTTCACCACTGCCTGATGCTTAGGCAGACTGGCACTTACATATGAAAGTGGCAGCTAATCAATGTCAGCTGATTGTTCCTTTTACGTTAAATGGACATATTTTTTTTAGTAAAGTGTCTTGTACGAATTAACATATCATTTGTGTTCTTCATTTACTAGTCGGGGTTTGTTCATCTAAAAGGTACTTCTTATTCTTAAATCACAAAAACCTTGTTTTACTTTTGAAATGAAAAACAAAATGTTTAATTTAAATAACAAAAAAAAACTCTTTAAATTAGCTTGATATATATGCATATTGAGCTATAGGACGTCATTTAACTTATTTAAGTGTACATTAAATTCATAAAACCTCCATAAAGGTATCCAATAGTAATAGCCTAGTCAATCTAGCTCTAAAATAACTCAACCTCCAACTAATTGCAACACACGCTTTTTTTAGTGAAAATTATAATATATACTTGTACCAACAACATACTAAAACTATACATTGATATGATTTGCGGAAAAGGTTATTTTGGGTGAAATATGTGTTTTTTAGAGAAAAAATGATGAAAACTGGAAAAGAAGAAAAAATATTATTTATTGTTGTATTTTTAGACCTAAAGTTCGTGGAAGACATAAAACCTTATCTTAATAGACTATAAAGTAGTCCATTAGCTATTATTATTCATATTGAAGTAGTTTTGGGGTGAAATGAGTGATTTTTAGTGAAAAAACGTCGAAAACAGGAAACGCAGAAAATCTCCGTTGTTAATGGTATAAAAATTTTGGTAAAAACTGTAATTATGGCAAAGTTAGAAGGATTATATCACAGGGAGTATGTGCACAAAGTTTAAAGTTGATTGGACTTCAACTTCATCAAAAACTACCATGACCTAAAACTTTAAATATCAATTGTACCAAAGTTGTCAAATTGTAGATGTTGAAAATGAGACAAGCCGCCGGACTGTTGAATGAATTGATGGAATCACTTCATGGAGTGTTAATTGTAACAGCGCATTGGCGGATCCAGGGAGTTCTAGGGGTTGGAAACCCCCTTTTTTGGCCCATCAATGCATTTAAATGGGGATATATAGTTGGACCCCCCCCCCCTCTTTGTCCTGGGTTCGAAATCTCCTTTTTTTAAATGGCTGGATCCACCCCTGCAGCGCCTTTTGTGTGTACCCTGTAAACCTGTATGTGGTGGTTTGAAAAATTAAGGCTGAAAGGATAATGACAAAGAACTAACATGGGTTGTCTGCTGTATGAAACAGTATGGTCAAGGATATAGATATAGGAAGATGTGGTGTGAGTGCCAATGAGACAACTCTCCATCCAAACAACAATTCAAAAATTAAACCATTATAGGTTAAAGTACGGCCTTCAACACGGAGCCTTGGCTCACACCGAACAACAAGCTATAAAGGGCCCCAAAATAACTAGTGTAAAACCATTCAAACGGGAAAACCAACGGTCTAATCTATATAAACAAAACGAGAAACGAGACACACGTATATATTACATAAACAAACGACAACTACTGTACATCAGATTCCTGACTTAGGACAGTATATATATATATATATATATATATGTATATAAAGAAAAGCATTACTGAGTTCCTTCCTTAAGATATCTCATTGAATTAATTTAATAAAAGGAAATCAGCTTTAGCATTAGAACTGTAAAAATGTGGGCGACTTATGGCCAAAGATAGTCCTGTCTAATCTGAATTTTTTGTTAGTTGTTTAAGGTTGCTTTCTAATTGACTTTAAAAACCTCAAATCTCTCTTTATTCATAATTACTAGAACACACCCGTGATATCGCGGGTCCGTGACTGAATTAAAGTAAAAAAAAATGTATATAACTATGCGCAAGACTTATTTTTGTATTAGTATTGTCATCTGAGAAAGTCATGCCGATTATAAGATAGCTATCACAGTTTTCTCTGCTTTCAAATATTTCTGTTTGAACCCGTCTAACTGGAACTTATCAATTATTGGTAATATTAATTATTTGGAAAACAAAAGGTCCTGGAATAGAGTATTTTTTTAACAGCATTGTCCTACATTAGTTATAAATAAAGTTGAATTATTTGATTCTTTGTTTTACGTCATGCCCGCTAACAAATTGAAAACTGTATCTTATTTTTAGTATTCGTATTGTTATATTATAAAGTCTTACTGTTTAAAATACCACAATAGGTAACAATTTGACAATTTAGTGGTGTCAACCCTGTGATTATGACCTGTGTATATAGCATATCCTGAATACAACGTTTGGTGGTGCGCCTGTCAAATGCGGAACGTACAGATAAGGTAATAGGTAACAGATGAATATACTATTGGTATCGGTATCGGACTCGACCCGGAACTTCTTAATTATTGGCAATATTAATTACGTGGAAAACAAAAGGGCCTGGAGTGGTGTAATTTTTAATCTACACCTTTGTACTATATTAGTTATATATAAAGTTGAATTCTTTGATTCGTCGTTATTACGTGATGACGGCTGACAAATTGGACCTCGTAATTTTAGTATTATAGATACTATACTACTCATTTGAAAGAACCTAAAAAAATATTTAAATAAAATACACCTAATGCCTAAAGAATATAAATGTTTAGCTTTTAAGGTCAACTAAACTTTGTCAGTGATCTCTTGGTAGTATGTTTGAAACCATAATTTATTGTAAAATCTCCCCATTCTAAAAACGTAAGATGTTGTATGATTGGCAATGACAAAAAATGTCCACAAGAGATAACAATGATCAGGGTGTGGATGTTAACAACTAAAATAGCTCATCGTTAAAATATAAAACTGTTAAGACAATGAATGGAAAAATAAATATGACTGACAGCAAACAATAACCACCGTGTACTCAAGGGCCACTTACTTGTGATTATCATAATTATAGTGTGCAGGGTTAATAAAAAAAAGAAGATGTGGTATGATTGCCAATGCCACAATGTTAAACAATTCAAACGAGAAAACTAACAGCCTTATTTATGTGTAAAAATGAACGAAAAACAAAAAGGTAACACATAAACAAACGACAACTACTGAATTTACAGGCTCCTGATTTGCGAGCATGCACTCAGCCCTCCCATAATAAGGAACAGTTGTAAAATAGCAAACAACATAGGTGCAAATTGTAAAACTCAGTTTGAAAGGGCTTAACTCAAAAAGGTCAGCACAGAGTATATACTAAACTAATTAACAAAATGACACTGAGTTATAATAGCTAGTTCAAAGCTAATTACAGTTGATGAATAAATACTCTTGGCACAGACTAAAATATAAATCATAACACATCCGATTAGAAACCAGTGAAAAGTGGGTTCAGTGTTATAATTGTATATTATATCGATGTTTTGGGAGGAGACTTTCCTGGTATGGAACTTGCACCCTTGTGGGTTTAGTGTTACAACCAAAGCTCTATTTGTATGGTGTGTAAGTACTGAGAGCGTTGCTAATTACACAAGTAGTTTATTATTTGCTTAAGAAGACTGGAATTTTCATTCTTACATACAATCATTTAACACTCATCATTCTTTTTTTTTCTGAAAAACATTGTTCTAAAATGTTTGTTCAAGAAGAAAAGTGAAAGAAAAAAAAATCTTTTAAAACATCTCAAAGTCATGGTTGTGGTAAAAAAATAAATCAAAAACTTTGAATTTCAAAAAAATAGTCTTGCAAAAAAATCAATTTTTAATGGCCAAACACATGTGTTTCGAGAACACCTCCCCCAACTAAAATTAACTTAAACACAGGGGTAGATTTCTTTCAAAAACCTAGTAAGACTGAGACTATGTTGGTTAATCTAACTCAGAATAGCCTTCTGTTATAGGTTACATACCATCACTATTGTGGGGAATTAGATCTTCCAATTGTTAAATAGCAGAACACAATTTCGGTCTATATCTTTATTTAAATATACAAATTTTGAGACAGGAAAGTGATCCACTTGTAGTATTATTCTTTTGAATTGTGATAATTGTGCATTGTATTGTATTACTTGAACTTGATAATTTATTTTTTTCAATTTTGGTAAATAAGGGGAAGTAACTTGTATTACCTTACTTTTACTACAAAATATTTTCGTGAATTAAACCACTTTCCGCAAAATATATTTTTGTATAGTTTTAGTATGTTGTTCATAGATAGTAACAGAATTGTTTTTCAGAGAAAAACCTTGTGTTGCAATTAGTTGCAGGTTGTTCACTGAATTGACTAGACTATAAATTATCAGTAAATTATTTATTTCTTTTAACAATAAAACGAACCAATAGCTTTTGAATTTGTTTTGTACAAGTTTGAATGCCTAATTGCAATGAAGAAGTTTTTTAATAATGATTTCTATAATCCTCCCAAATTCAATTTAGTTCCGTGGATATGTGAGGAAATAAATTTTACTTTATTTTTGGTAAAATGGAAAATTTTGGTGGAGGCCCGAAAGTCCCAAATTTTAAACAACAGAAACAATCAAGATGTCCACTCCTATCAACTATAAAAACAAAGACACAATGAACGACTATCTGCTAAGGAGTAAAAGAACTGATTTGTCAAAAATGCCAAGTACACCGGTGGCATCAACGATACCGACATCCGTTTACAACCCTAGTCCGTTATCGGCGGCAAAAGCCATCCTGGAAAACGACGCGTCAGGGGGAACAACACCTACCAAAGGAACGTCCCTGACTGATAAGAACCGTACGTTGACGGAAAGATTAATTCAGCCATTAGCACAGCCGCCAATCCAGTCCACGTCTGATCAAGCGCCTATGCGGCAGCAACAAGAAGACCCGGAGAAGCAGCAGTTGCAATTGCAGGTTCAAAACTTGGAACGGCAGCTTCAACTGCAAATGCAGCTCAACCAGATGCAACCGGAACTACCACAGGCGTCCCAGCCTGAATCAAGGGGATCCAAACACATGGGAAACGTGTCCCTGCAGAGGTTTGAAGGAGGAGACCAAAATCCAATCAAGTTTTGGAGTCTCTTTATTCAATACTGCACATTGTACAGGTTTTCGGAGAGCGAAACAGTTGGCATGTTTCCGCTGCATGTGTCCAACACTGTGCAAGACTGGTTCTTTTCGCTGGGGGAAGGCGTTCGCAGAAACCTGCAGCTTCTGAAGGAGGCGTTTTTGGAACGATTCCAGAGACGGAACCTCGAATACAGCCTCCAGCATATAAAACAACACCAGTCTGAATCAGTCAACGACTATATAAACAGAATTCTGGCGCAAACTGCCGACAGCAACGTGCCAGAAGCCATCCTGGTAAGCATGCTTGTTGGAGGATTGAGGCCAGATCTAGCAGCTATAGTAATGCCTCAGGTACCAAAGACTCATCAACAATTTTTGGCTGCAGCCTCGATTGCAGAGAAGACGGTCCAGATGACAACGGCAAAACCTATCGAGAACCTAACTTTGCAGGTAGCCAACATAGCCAGTATGGAGGACAGACTATCGGCCATGTTGACGGACAAACTCAGCAGTAGTGTCGCCGAAATGTCAGCCATACAGGCCCAAAACAACCAGTCGAATGGACCGTACCAAAGGCAAAATTACCAGCAACGACCAAAACTTACTTACCAGCAACGGAACTACCAACGTCCACAAAGCTCATCGTGTCAAGGATGTGGTAGGTACTGTTTGAATAGACAATCATGCCCTGCACAAAATTCAATTTGTCGGTTTTGTAAAGTTAAGGGTCATTTTGAACAAGTGTGTAGAAAAGCTAAGAGGTACAATCAATATCCACAGAATCAATACTCGCCACATCAAAATCAACAAAATAATTATGTTCAAAATCAATATCCTCAAAATCAAAATCCTCATAGATAGGAATTCGCGCCTGTCCAAGGCTTTCCCAAGGATAGGCACAATGGAAAGTCAGTTAAAATCAACTTAACGACAATATTACATAAAAACACAACTCGCGTTTTAGTAAATAAAATACCAACAAAAGCTTTGGTTGACACCGGTGCAGACATATCCTGCATATCACAATCATTTTTAAATAAGATTTTCATGAGTAAACCAAATTTAAAGAAAACACATGTATATTCAGTTTTAGGTATAGGACAACAAAAATTAAGGGTGCTAGGAAAAGTATTTTTGACTATTAAGATAAAAGACAAATGTTTTGATTTTGATTTTCATGTCATTGACACTTTACCACATTCACTCATCATAGGTGTAGACTTTTTAGAGACAAACAATGTAACTATTAATTTATCTAGAAAATCTATGGAAATATCAGATAAATGTGCTAAAATTTGTTCACTTGAGACTAATTCAGGTTTAGCTCGATGTTTTAAATCTTGTGCATTGCCTGCCAATTCCGAGATAGTTCTACCAGTGCATGTGTCAAGAAGAATCCAAGGTGAGCAAGTTCTTTTAGAACCCAATCCAAATCTTGAAAAAAAGCAGCTAATGGGTGCACGATGCATAGTTACAGTCAACAAAGGTAAGTCAGTATTTAGAATCATTAATCCAACAAATAAAACCGTACACTTACCAAGACGCTATGTACTTGCAAATGCAATTAACGTAGATACACAATATATGCAGACGTTAGATAATGCCAAAGTTAAAAGCATAAACACAATAGAGACAAAACCGAAAAACACAAACCGAGACAATTTGGAATTCGATTTATCAAAAGCAGAGTTGACGTCACAACAAAAATCGCAACTTCGGACGTTCCTTAATGAAAACAAGAATGTTTTTGCTACGAACTTGAAAGAATTAGGCCAAGCTACATCGTTTAAGCATAAAATCGAAACACACGATTCACATCCGGTGAAAATGCCATTTTATCGACAACCACCACACTTACAAAGAAAAATCGATAGACAAGTCCAAGAAATGTTAGATAACAACATAATTGTGCCTTCAACATCTGACTGGTTTTCTCCAGTACTCCTAGTGCGCAAGCGCGATGGGTCATATCGATTCGCAATCGATTATCGGAAGGTCAATAAGCAAACAAAATCGATTTATTTTCCATTACCCAGGCTTGAGTGTGTCTTCGATGCGATAGGCGCTGCCAAAGCAACCATGTTCTCAGTACTCGATTTAGCTTCCGGGTATTGGCAAATTCCAATGGACCCAGAAACGAGACACAAAGCAGCTTTCATAACACAATCAGGAATTTATGAATGGCTAAGACTACCATTTGGTTTATCAAATTCTCCTGCATCTTTTTCAATGGTTATGGCGCAAGTTTTAAGGGGAATCAACTGGAAATTTGTCCTATGTTATGTCGACGATATCCTAGTTTTCAGCGAAAATTTTGAAACTCATCTAGATCATTTACAGCAACTTTTCAACTGTCTCTCTAAAGCCAATTTAACATTAAAACCATCCAAATGTAGTTTTGCAGTTACAGAGGTTAAATATCTCGGTCATGTCATCTCCAAAGAAGGTGTCAAAGTGGACCCAGAGAAAACTTCTGCAGTTGCAACATTTCCTGAACCGAAAACGCAAAAAGACGTACGTAGTTTCTTAGGTATGTGCAATTACTATAGAAAATTCGTTCAATCATACTCAAAAATCACTACACCATTAACGGAATTATTGAAAAAGGATGTTCAATTTTGTTGGACACCGCAATGTCAAATCGCATTTGACGATCTAAAGACAAGACTTACATCATCACCAATTCTCGCATATGCCGACATGAACAAACCTTTTGAAATCATATGTGATGCATCAGATTATGCAATAGGACATATGTTGGTACAAAAAGACGACCAAAATAGATCAAGAGTAATAGCATACGGAGGAAGATCGTTAGGTGCAGCAGAGAGAAAATACCACACAACTGAAAAAGAATGTTTAGCTATTGTCAACGCAATCAAAAACCATGACACCTATCTGTCAAACAATCGATTCATAATACATACCAATCATCAAGCCCTTTGTTGGCTCCAAAACACAAAACATAAATCGGGAAGACTTTTAAGATGGGCAATGGCGTTACAACATTATACATTTGATATTAAGCATATTAAAGGTAAAGACAACACATGCGCTGATGCATTAAGTAGGCGAACATATCCAGAAACACATTCAGATCAAGATCAAATGGAAGATGGTCCAAAATCAGCAGACATTTTCACACTTGATAACACAAAAGGAGAAATAACAGAAGTACATTTCTATTATGACCACGATCCAGATACAGTCATAGCAGCCGTGCAAGACGATACCGCGACAGTGCAAGTTGAACAGCAGGATGATATAGGTACGTTACAACGCACATGTCCTGACTTTGAAGACATATTCGCATACTTGAATGATGGAACTCTCCCAGAAAATAACAAATTAGCACGTAAAGTCAACATAGAATCTCAACAATATAGTATATTGAATGGCATTCTATATCATTGGTACCAACGACGAACAAAGAAACCAGAAGAACAAGCAAGACAACATCAACAACTAGCACTTCCAAGAGTACTAAGGGATGACGCATTACTAGCTTATCATGATAGTCAAAGCGGTGGCGCACATTTAGCAACAAAGAGAGTTTACGAAGCACTTAAGCTCAAGTACTATTGGCCAAAAATGCACCAACAGGTAGATGATTATGTAAGATCATGTGACCGATGTCAAAGGATAAAAACTAGAAATCAAAATCATAGAGCACCACTAACACCTATGCCTATAGCGGACTCATTTGAAAGATGGCACATAGACATTTTAGAGCTCACACAAACAAAAGACGGAGATAGGTACGTATTACTTGTCGTTGATAGTTTTACCAGATGGTGTGAAGCTTTCGCGCTAAAAACACAAGACGCCAACGCCATAGCAAAAGTTTTATATGCAGAAATATTTTGTAGATTTGGTTGTCCAAAAATTTTGCTAAGTGATAGGGGAGCCGCTTTTATGTCGAAACTTGTCAGCGCGCTTAGTGAAATTTTTCATGTTAAACGTCACTACACTTCTTCATATCACCCACAAACAAACTCAACAGTCGAAAGACAAAATTCTACATTAGCACAATGTTTAAGAGCGTATTGTAGCAAAGATCATAACAACTGGCCAAAATTACTACCAGGAATTATGATGGCTTTTAGAATGTCACCAGCGACAGAATCAACGGAATACTCACCATATTATCTACTGTTTGGTAAAGAAATGAACTTGCCATTCGATGTAGACGTACAACCAAAAGATAACATGGGCAAGGAGGCAAAAGAACATATCCAAGAGGTAATCGAAAAATTAAAAATAGCTAAAGAGATAGCTACAGACAATGTTACTCGTCGCCAAGAAAAGAATAAACAACATTATGACAAAAAGGCAAAGGAACCAGATTTTAGGGTTGGACAAAAAGTTTTAATTCGAGTTTACAAAGTCCCCCCAGGACTTTCTCGTAAGTTACAGGACAAATCAGACGGACCTTATTTGATAACACAGTTGGGACCAAATCACACATATCGTTTAATGAATTGCAACACACGCAAAGTAATGAAATCGTTGATCAATGCTCAACATTTACGTATTTATCACGACCCACGTATATTTAGACGTCAAGATGACATAATCGTCACACCACAGAACAATGATGAAGAAAACGATGATCATCAACCAAATGCAGATAACGCAGACACGGTTAACAATGAAGTTGACAAAGAAATAGTAGACGAAACAACGTATGAAGTTGAATGTCTACTTGGAAAGAAAACAATGAATGGAGTTGTTCATTACAAATGCAAATGGAAAGACGGATCAACTCCAACCTGGGAACCAATAGATAACATTGCGGAAAATCTTATAGAAGATTAGCATATTAAGTATACTCAACAAGGTAAGCGACGCAAACGAAAAGGTAATCAGAATTATCGATATTTCAATCAATCCCAGGATTAAACAAATCTTACGAAGGTAAGTGTCATAATTGCCTCTAAAGCCTTGATGGCAGACTAATGCAGGTAAGTGCAGAACAGTATAGAACATTTACGATTTACATGTGCACTTGGTTGGACTCGATTGGTTCATAAGCGACGTCGTGAATTTTATTTGGCATATATTTTTTTTTTCTAAAAGTTCATTTTTCAAAATTCAGTGTCTGTCAATTATTTAAGTGTTTGATCAACACTTATGTGACTAGCACTATTTTTTTTCTTCTTTTTATAGGAAATGTAACCAGTCGATTTAGCCTAATGTTAATGTTTATCGTTATGGTCATACTACCACTCAGCATCGTCGGAGGACACATGACAGTGCAAGCAAGCAATGCAGAAGAAGATATACACCGACTAAATTACGGTGTACTTTTTCAAAAACAACCATCCTTATATTTATCACGTGAATATTGGCTTCACACTTTTGAAGTAGAATTACCTAGTAATATTTCAATTTAAAGCATACCTTCATGCACTGCTGCTGTATCAACTTGTTATTTATTTAACTCAATCATTTTTCATGTTAATGTATTAAAAGAAAACACGATGACATTTACTCATCGAACACTTATGGAAATTTTTGACATGGTTCCAGAAACAGATTTGAACCCACAAAAACGTAAATCTCGTGCTTTATTACCTTTCATTGGTTCATTAAGTAAAAGTTTCTTTGGAACAGCAACCATGGACGATGTCAATCTTTTGGCTAACCACACAAATAAATTGATAAAAAGAGATAGACAAATGAGTCATGCTTTGGAACAACATGGTTCACACATTTCATCTTTTATGAAAGTAGTAAATCATAGATTTGACAAGTTAAAGGAAGGCATGAATCTAAATCATCTATTGGCCAATCAAATCTTGTCTTCAAATAAACATTTTGAAATATTGATGGCAAATCTGTCCATGGTAGCATTCGAACAAGTCAGTAAAGCTAACGAAATTCAAGTTCAATTAGTAAATACTCTTTCTTCTATTCAGTCTCTCATAAATGGTAAAATCACACCTCATTTAATACCAGAACATGTTTTGAAAAAGACAATAAACGGTATCCTTGACATCTTGCAGAGAGATTTTCCTAAATTTCATTTACTTCAAAACAAACCATCTATGTACTATCAAAATGCCAAATTTTTTTTTACAAGGCATCATTCCAGGTTATATATCACAATGAAATTTCCAATTTCATCATTTTCATCAGCTTTAACATTGTACAAGATTTTGTCGTTTCCTCATCCTATCAGTCAAAAGAATACAACAAAAGCTTCTCAAATACTTGATTTACCAACTTATGTTGCAATAACGGCAAATCATCGTCATTATACAACTTTTAATTACGAAACCTTGTACAATTGTGAATTTGATAGGTACATCACATGTGATGTTTCGTTACCCATTCAAACTATTAAAACGTCAAGTTGTATTTTTGCATTGCTACATGATAACAAATCAGTAATTTTTGACCAATGTAATTTCAGATTGTTACCAGAATTGACAAAACCAAATATTTTTGAATTATCACCAGCATCAATTTTATTGACAAATGTTAAAGAGGTAACTTTGAAATGCCCCAATAAAACATCAACATTACCAGGATGTCAATTTTGTATTCAAAATATTCCTTGTAGTTGTACTCTACAAACTTCTACAATAACATATCATCCTCGTTTGATAAATTGTCAGGAAAAGTTACAAGAAAGTACAAGATTGTATCCAATAAACTTAGCATTATTACATGCATTTTTTGGTTTTGACAAGGTAAAATCTTATTTTGGCAATACATATTTCAAAACTGCAGTAAATATATCGATTCCAAATTTTAAATTTTACAATCATAAGTTTAATTCAATTTTAGCGTCAGATAGTAAAGACCACTTAAATTTGAAGAAAATTGCTAAATCAGCTAAAAAGGATGAAACCATTTTTCAAAATTTAGCAGAACCTTTACTCGATGGTCAAATAACACTTGATTCGAATTGGCCAGACACTAACGGTTATCTAGCAATAGCATCAATAACTATAGGAGGAATTTCTTTTATAGGTTTTGTTTATATGTTTTTACAATTCAGATCTTTGAGAACTTCACTTTTGATTTTACAACAAGTTCATAATGTACATTCAAAGTCAACAGTACCATCTTTTCTTTTTGAAGCAGTCACACAAACAACTACACAATCATTTTTAGATTCAGCTATTTTAAAAGAATTTACTTGGGTACATGGATCTTTAATAGTAGGAGTTTTAATTTTAATACTTTTAATCTGTGTTTTAGTTTGCCTATTCAAACATTAATCTCATAACCCAACTATAATGTTAGAAATTACTTCAGGAGGATCATGTGCTACAATTCCAGTCACATCATTTCCATTGTGTCCTTCTTATTGGGATATTCAACCCCCGGTCACTATTCAAAACGTTCAGATTTGTAATTTCCCATTTGGAAAACTTTCAGTTGAGTGGCCAGGATTCAAAGTTATAAATAAATTGACAAAACAAAGCTTAACAGTTAAAACGTGTTTCAAAGTTGGTTTGTTTAATTATTTCAAAATAAGGCGAATAATCAACCAACCATATTGTGCTTACATATTGATTGTACATCAAGGATTAGCTACACCTTTACAAGAAAATCAAGAACCTTTAATTCCCAAAATTCCACAGTATCAAGAATTTCAAAACAATCTGTATCCAAATTTAGAACCTTATTTATAGGCAGTCAAGCAAGGCATGACGTTTAAAAATGAACAGTATCTATTCATGTCTTATGTATATATTTGTGTGTGTTTAATTAATTTGTTTATATATGTCTAATATCTACTAGTTTTATATTGATAGCTTGTGTTTAAATACCGTTATCGTTGCCAAGAGGATGTTACATAACATTTTACGATATTTCATTATCGGATACCAGATAATCCTATGTGCGGACATTTAATATTCATTTCAGCCGTGACTTCGAACCAGTGTGGACATTTAAATATGTGAACAATTTATATAGTGAAACTTGGATATCTCATATATCTCATGTATATACTTATTTTGTGTCATGCATTTTTTTTACAGAATTGTTGTTGTGTGCTTTGAGGACAAAGCAAATTTTTAAGAAGAGGGTAATTGTGAGGAAATAAATTTTACTTTATTTTTGGTAAAATGGACAATCCATAATTTGAGAATATTTTACATTAAAGCGACTTTAAATTAAAGTTGTAAAGAGTTGATTAAATTCATTTGGCAAATATACTTAATAAAGTTAGTTACGTTATAACGGTCACTATAGATAAATGTTGTTTAAAGGTCAATATTACATATCAAGCCTCAAGCTAAGTCAAATACTATACAAGTTTGTTATGCAACTTTTCTTCGGTCAAATCGAATACACAGATAAATCAATTGATATATGGATTGAACCTTATCCAGTTACGAATTATTGAATAATACATCAAACAAAATATGTGATGTCCATGTATATTAAATAGCGGTCAGTTGGGTGTTTCCAACAACAAAAATGTGAGGAGAAAAGAAGGAAATTTATTAAGAAATTATTATAAGCTATTAGCAAAAGTATTAAACAAATAACTTACATGGGCCTCAGTTTATTGCTAACGAAAGTACTATATAAACCTGTTTCGCCCAACACTAGGCACTTCGGTGTTGCGGCAGATTAAAATATAGAAACTTCATTTCTATTATTCACAGGTTAGTTGAACTATTTTTCGTTAAGTTTTAAGCAGTAAACTGAGTACTCGATAAAGATAAATTATTTTTATATTATTATTTATTCAGAAGCAAAGTTAATTCAAATTATTAAATTACTTGGTTTGAATGTTTATGCAAAGTTGTGTCAATATCAGATAAACAATTAATGCAATATTTAATTAAATAAACTAGAACATTATTTCTCTTTCTATTATCAAGTTTAAATGGACAACTTATTTACATAATTTAGGATGTTAACCTCATAAGGTCAACCGCTTATTTATATTCATATTATGGAAACTTCTTCAATTATTCTTTATCTATATTTGTTATGTTTGTATATATATTATTATGTATTGTTAATTGTAATACATGACTTCGGTGTTGCGGCAGATTAAAATATAGAAACTTCATTTCTAATATTCACGGCCAAAACGTCCCACCCAAAGCCAAACTACGGCAGAGTTACAGGTCCAGTCTTAATAACTACGAGACAGTAAATTAAGTCCTGATAGATACGGTTAATTATTCGAAAAACTAAGGATTTTCTTACCCCAGGAGTAGATTACCTTAGCCGTATTTGGCACAACTTTTTGGAATTTTGGGTCCTCAATGCTCTTCAACTTTGTATTTGTTTGGCTTTTTAACTATTTCGATCTGAGCGTCACTGATGAGTCTTATGTAGACGAAACGCGCGTCTGGCGTATGAAATTATAATCCTGGTACTTTTGATAACCAATTAAATAACATGTAAGCATTAGAGTGTAAACCAGCAGAGAGACTCGAATCCCTTCAACCTCTAACCACCGTTGTTTTATAAACATATTCATAAAGTTTTGGACAACCGCAATACTTTTATTTATAGTTGATATAACGAAACTTTTATTTAAACTTCAAAGGAATTTATTTTAATAATTTTTTTTTTATCAGCACACACAGTTTTATTTTAGAGAATATTAAAGGTTCAGAGCTAATACCTATTAAGTAATCGAAAAAAATATTATCACCTTTGGATTTTCATTGTGAAAAACATGTCGATGGGGTTGTTTCACAAAATATCTAAGAGAAATAAAGATTCCACAACTGCAACAAGTGTAATACGATATTTTCCACTCGAGACAGTTACATTTTAATATGTAAAGCGCGAGTCGAGCCGAGCTTTTTAATTTTTTTTTAAATGTAACTGTTGAAAGTGGCGAAATATCGTTATATACGAGTTACATGGTAGAATCTGTTTCGGTAATGATTTGTATTCCTTCTTTTCAAAGATTTGAGGAAAGTTGTGTACATTTGATGTGATGTAAGCATGGATAAACCTAACGTTAGTTGGCTTTTTCCATGCATGCATGGAAAAAGCTTAGTTCTCAAGTTTTCATGTTTACATACTATTAAAAAATGTAGTAATACTATCAAGTATTTGAAATGTATTTCTTAAGGTAAATTGTAATATAATGCCCATATGTCTTTAAACCATAATAAAAAGGTTGAATATGAAAAAATCTACCAAGAAGAAAAAATAATAGTTATATCAAATTAAAAAAACAATCAAACTAACATCAGGAAATTAAGCAGTAAAAATTAATGCAGGTTTTCTAATCTTGATGTTGATTTCCAGTTTTATTCAGTCAAATAATAAGAAGAGACTGTAACAAAATCTTCTGAGCGAAGATTCAGCTTAAAATCAAACTAGCCTGAGGGTTTAATTAATAATTCTCACAAATCAAAGAAATAAAAAATGCATTAAACGCAGTTGAGGAATAAAAAATTGAAACTGCATGAACAAAGACAAGTACTTAATTATTTCAATTTGATTACAAAAATAATAATTTAATAATCATGGTATTCATAAAAATGTGATCCATTAGTGATTAGGAATGGACGACAGTAGATGTTTGTGTTTGACAATCTCAAGATGAAGACTTGCTTATAAATGATTTACAGATAGAAGGTTCCATTGTTAGATAAAACCTATTCTTGCTACCAGTTTAGACATCTGAATTCGGGACCTGTATGGTAATATACTTGATAAATGAATTTGCCACTGCTGGTGGATATTTCGTCCCCGAGGGTATCACCAGCCCAGTATTCAGCACTTCAGTGTTGACATAAATATCAATTATATTGTCATTTGATAAATTTCCTGTTATAAAACTTTTTTATTTTTCGGAAACTAAAGATTTTCTTATCCAAGGAACAATAATAAATTTGGCGGACATTTTTGGAATTGTGGGTCCTCAATGCTCTTCAACATGTACTTGTTTGGCTATTAAATTGTTTCGATCTGAGCGTCACTGATGACTCTTATGTAGACGAAACGCGCGTACCGTCTAGCGTCTTTTTTTATAATCCTGATAACTTATTTTACTTTTGGTATGAGGTTAATATACATTAAAAGACGTTTAAACAAAACAAAAACAAAAATCCAAATTTATGACAAAACATTGCAATCAAATGAATATTTCAATTTCAATTTCAGATAGACTCTTGAATTTAAAGAGTATATATATTTGTTTTACATGCACACGTATAAAAAATCGCGGTTTTCATCCAACGCAAGTTTAGGTTTGAACGTAGTTTTCAATTAAGAATCGTTTATATTTTTTCGTTTGGGCTTGTATCATATTTTCCCTCCGGTTTATATGATCCGTTCATCCTATATTGACACTTAAAATTCAAGAGTCTATTTGAAATTTAGAGTAAATTATATGGCCTTCCAAATACTGTTTCGACCCCTAACATCACTGAAGAGACTTCTATTGTCGAAATCTAGATCTGGTGTACAAAAAAGGAATATTGACACCTTGTGTTTGTGGCATAACAGCTTGGCCACCAGTTTATCGTTTTCTGTTTAGAAATTCAATTTATGTTTAGATCCATTTTATTTCATTATGTGATCAATTTTATTTGGCAATCGCCAATGGCAGTCAGCAGGGTTTAAGAACATCAGTTGTTCGACCTGTTAATCAAATGCGTTTTGTTTAAATATACTTTTTCCCTTTTTGGTCTTTTGGAAAATGTTGAAATTGAAAACTACGTTCTAACCTATGATTATGTTGGATAAAAACCGCAATTTTTATACGTGTGCATTTAAAAACAAATTTCGTTGTAGAAAGTTCTAAAAACAGCACAAACAACATTTTCCAAAAGTGATAGGATGAACGGATCATATCAACCGGATCGTATAAGACTCTAAAGTGCGATGGGGACGTTAAAGTGCGATGGTCACGCTAAATTGCGATGGTATACGCTAAAGTGCTATTTGAATTATGACGTTAACTGTCGTTTATACAAAAAAATTAACATGTCTTACCCGGGTCTGGTTGGTACCTGGGAAAGAATAAAGATTATAAAATTTAATCATTTTCATAATATTTATTTTACAAGTGGTATGTCGGCTTATCAGCAATATAATGATTAAGAATTAACATACTGTTCATAGGTTTTACAAATAACATAATATCTGACATAATTTATAACAATATGATTGTATTTGATGAATAATTTACTTGATACATTTCTTAAACTCTGTTATACAGTTATACCTATGAGTCAATTGAACTTAAATATTCACTTTAATGGGTCTTAAAATACTTTTTACACATTTAACGACATTCATTAATTAATTTAAATAACTTGTCATTACATTTATTTAATTAACTAATCTTTCTTTTCACAAAACAATATATGTATTTCCGTATATTAAAGATGTTTTTATTTCTCAAAACGTTCATCAGAACATTTACGGTATTCTATCTTTATCTTGGAAACTCTTCACTGATACCAATTCGTAGTGAACTTGAGGTTTAGTAAGGGAAAAATGAGACAAGAAAATAATACAGAATAATAAATAATTAACAGGTACAGGGCTACATAAAAATATATAAAATCGAATCTAAAAACACTAATATAAATGTAATAAAGCATTCAATGTATTTTCTACTTGAGCACAGCTCTATGTCGAGGTATCACGTGAATTCCTTTGTCCTTTGTTCTCTGAAGACACGTATTATTCGTACATTCCCATACATTTCACGAAATAAACAATAATACACTAATCAACAAAACTAATACTTTCTACCGATAGTTTAAACTGGTGCATAGTAAATACTTAATGCTTTAAAAGATATTTGTTGATATTAATAGTGAAAATAAGTATTGAAAGTAATAAAAACAAACAAAGATGTTACCAGCTAAATGAACGAAAGATTCAAAAATATCCAAAAAGTTTATAAAAGAAATTCTAACTTTCTTTTACATGTTTAAAAGGAAATATATAATCAAATTTAGCTTCTTACCTGGGAAAGAATAAAGAATTATAAATACATTTTCATAATATTTATTTTACATGTGGTATGTCGGCCTATCAGCAATATAATGATAAAACCCAATGCATCATACACATGATCAGTGCGTGAACTGGTGACAAAATATTATCGCCCCTGTAAACAGTGGGCTCTTCTGACTAGAGGTAATCGGTAAAGAATAGCGGAAAATGGTGTACATTGTTTACGAGCTTGAAATGAGCTAACACAGACGAACTGAGACGTGTCAACGTAATGTGAATATGATAATGCACCAGGTAAATTATTAATTGTAAAGTTTAGCACATCATCGTATCTTCATATGATAGGTAAATAGGTGAATTTTCGATTTTAAGTGTCGTCAGGGTTCAAACCTGGAATCATGCCAACCTTTCATTATTTTTTTTAATACTAACCTATAGTCGGAACATCTTGATTTTCTCCCAATTTGTAAAGTTAATTATGCTGCTTGACATATATTTTTTTTGGGGAAAAAAATTGATATGCAGTCAAATGTGGCAGTTTTTAATATTTGTTGCTATGTGAAATAAAGGGAAGTAAATTAAAGTAAAAGAAGGCGCGCTTTTTTCAAATAGTAAACAATTTAATTCAGATGCATAGAATTTTGTCAAATGATAAAGAATATCGTAGAAACTTGCTAGTAATTCATCTAATTTATAAAAGATATACAACATGACATACTGAAATCTGAAAAGGGGTAAAACCACCATACCTTGAACAAATTCAGTTAAAAAGGGGGGGGGGGGTAAAATGGTACGAAATTTAGATTTTATTTATTTTTTGTCGACAGCCAAAAGATGATTTGACATGTAACTAACTACTTTTTCAATTTCATTGTAAAGTAAAATTGGCTTTTTTTGGGGTCTCTGTTTATTGTGGTCTGATGTTTTCAGGTTCTCTTTAGATTGCCAAATAATATTATAATCACTCCAATTGAATGTTCAAATTATTTTGCAGCGATGGTGTGTATGGAAGGAAGACTGTCATAAAACCCAACAGTTCCGGATGGCCCTTTAAATAATTGCTCAACATCAATAGTGATGTAAGATTCAAGTGTTATATTTAGCACAAGTTTAGCCAGGTTTTCCTTGTAATTGTGGCATAAAAACCACTAGACAGTGTCATGCATTGAAAGGATCTCAAACGGATATTTTATGGAATGATTCTCATACATATAAAATCATATGCATAGGAACGTGGAGCAGCTAGTGTCTTTCATGCAGCAATTTTTAATTTCCAATATAAACTCTGAAAAGCCAAGAGCATAGAAATGTATACCAATGAGAAACATTCTTTGTGAATAAAATCATTCCAAAACTTAAATGTGTCATTAGTGTTGCATTATTTATCAGTAGAGATAATCAGATTCCAGTAAGATTGTCCAACTGATGGTTTTTGTTTGTAATCATTTTTGTAAATCTTAGTTGTTTTTGACAATCGGGGCTGTGCCTGTTGCCCGACTGCCCCTTTCAGTGTGAGACAATATTTTGTTTATGATAAACAAAATCACTGATTCAAGACTGGAGCGGACCCCTTTTGGGCAGTTAGTGCGAATCCTTTAGGTTTAAACCATTACATGCAATACGGGGGAGGGGGAAGATTTTTTTTTACAGAGTCAAACATTTTTCCTAATAATAATACATTGAGATTTAATATATACTTTGTTATATGTAGTGTGCATATTAAAGTATTGCCAACAAAATTCATCAAATTTGGGATCATAATATTGTTTAAGAAAAACCCTTACCCCCTGTACATCATAAAAGTTCATAATCTTCTGTAACACACGTGCATGGTTAATTCGGATCACATATTTTCTGTTCCGATGTTATAAGAATTCAAAGGTTTATATCATTTACAATATCATTCAAAAAATTTCTGGGATTTTTTTTTTACTTTCAACGTTGAACCTCGAGGTTACATTGTAGTAAAAAAAAATCCAATAAAAACGTTGAATGTAAATGATATGCACCTTTAAATCTTATATTGTAGGACTCATGTTGTTCAAACATAATTTGTTGATCAATTATGTTAAGATGATTTTGATAAACTTCACATTAGGTAATCTTTCACGTATATTGATTACATTATATCGAGTTGTCCCAACGATATACTTGTCGGTGTGCTCGATCATACGAATTTACCGACATTCATATAGACAAAATGACACAACTTTGAAAAATTCTTGTGACGAAACTGCATTTCGGAACACGTTAAAAATTGGATACCCAGAAAGCTACATTATTAAGGTTTGATATATATTTTTTTCAAAACAAAAGAAAAATATGCAGTCAAATGTGGCAGTTTTTTACACACCCCTATGTTGAACAATAGGTTGTTCAATTAACAGCATGTTTGGCAATTAAAAAATCATATATTAACACATTTAGCTTTAATATATACTTTATTTATAGTGGTTGTATAAAAGTTTTATAATGGTTTTGTGTTTTAAGAGATATTCATCCCTATGCATATCGGGTTTTATGCGTAAATTGTCTCTCCTGTTTTTAGACCTTTTCTATCTCTTTCATAAGAAGAGTGACTTTTCTATTGTTCTAGTGTCACTGGAAATCCCACTGTGATACCGTAAATCACCTAAACAACTGTATAGAAATTGTAACTATAATAATACAATAAAAAATAGGGTCCCTACTTTTTACAAAACTTCACTGTCTCACATCCTTCCCCACTGAAAAAATATCGTCCCGATATAAGAAATAAAAGCAGATTCTATGACACAATTAACAACCTCTTTCTCAACTGATATGTTTAACAATTTAATACTTCACATTAATTTCATCTAAGGACTGTTAACTGTCTTTTTGGCTTTTATGTATATCACCATAATGTAATTAAATACCAAATAATGTCACTTGAGAAATGGCCATTTTCCAAAAAGTCATTTGACATTTAAGCCTCATTTGATGTATTTTTGTGACCACAGTCATACTGAAGTTTCATTTAATTGATACTGAACAGTTCAGAAACGCTTCTTACCAGTACTTTCACTATATGCTTTCTGTTTTTGTCACTTGAGTGGTTTTAATTCGATATTTCGTCACACGTCTTTTCACTTAAACACAGCTGTTCTGGTGTAACAAAAACAAACAGTTACTGAAATTTAATATGTTTGGAACATATATTGTACCTGTATGAAACGGATGTAAGGATGTTGATACGGTTGTTGATGTTCCGAAAACCATGGAACCGAATCAGGATTCAAATAGCTCTCCAACTGATTAAGTGTGAATGTTGTTGGATATTGACGTATATGATTACTACATGTATTCACATCCAAAGTTTTAATGCCTGACTTTCCGAGTGTATCGTATGCAAAACTTGCGGTAGGATGCCGTAACCTTGTTGGTTTTTTTTTTTGTTACATACTCGGTTTTATTCGGTATTTTGATTTCTGATTCGTTGTCTGATGCAGCATCATGAACATTATCAGTTTCATTATCAACGTAAATTCCATCGGTCGGTAGTTTTGAATATCTATCAGTAGATCGGACCTTGTACGTTAAGTCATTTGAATTGTCTCTATCCTTTTTTTCGATATCATTATGTGTGATCTTAGAGTTTTGTGTTTTCCGGTAATCGGTTTTCCTATTGTCACTTCGGTGAGCACTTGTACTTTCTAGTGGTAAACTGTCGCATTGCATGAGAATATTTCGATGTAGTACCCTATTTCTTCCTTTTCCTTTTTTTCCTTTTTAACCTCATATAAACAGGACTTTCGTAATTTAGACGTCTTAATACTACATATATGTTTTCTTCCCTATATGATTGCAATTTCCTTGATCCTCTTTGTTCGAGAAGATTTTTAACTAATACGCGGTCATCTTCTTGTAGACAGCTACTTCGAACTTTTGTGTCAACAAGACGTTTAGTTGCAGAATTACAGGCGTTTTCAGAAGCCAACTTATAAGCTTTCTGCATGTTTGATTTCCACTCCGTAGCATACATCGATGTATCGCATGAATTGGTTTTTTTTATTTTCAAATCCAAAAGTCAAATCGATTGTTAACCTTGGATTTCGTTCAAATAATAAATAAAATGGTGAAAATCCTCTTGTGTCGTGACGTGTGCAGTTATATGCATGAACTACTTTATGACAGTGCTATTTCCATTGACTTTTAAAATCTTTAGGTAACGTTCTTAACATTGAGTTCTATAAAATCGCTCAACCTGTCCATTGCCTTGTGGATGGTACGGAGTAGTCCTGCTAGCTGCTACACCTACTAGTTGGTGTAAATGTTTAAATAGTTTGTACTCAAATTCCCCTCCTTGGTCATGATGAATTCTTTGAGGAAAACAAACTTTAATATAAAATCATTAAAGATTTTCTCGGCGACTGTCTTAGCTGATTAATTGCGTGTCGGATAAACTTGCGCAAATCTTGTAAAGTAATCTATAACCACTGGCATATGTACATAGCCACACGAACTTTCTAGATGTAAAAAATCAATTGATACTAGTTCAAACGGTGATGTAGTCTTGATGGACTGCATCGGTGCAATTTCTTTTTTTTTGTTGGTATCCTATCTTTTACGCAGGAACACTCAAAGTTAATATATTGTTCTATATCTTTGAACATATTAGGCCAATATAATCTTTCTCTAGTGAGAGCCCATACTCTTTCCTTTCCAAGATGTCCCATATCGTTATCAATGGTAATGAAGTTGTTTTAACACTAGTTTACAATAGTGCTTAGGTACGACTAACTGTTCTTTAATTTTTCCATCGATTGATGCAATTCTTTGTAAAATCCCCTTTTCATTTACCAGTAGCTTATTCCAATCCCTGACAAAAAATTTCTGTGCAGGATTGAATTGACGTTTCTCGTAATCTGATGGAGATCTATTGTGATACTTCAAATTTATTATCGGTCCTGATTCTGTGCTTTGATGATATGTCGTAATGGTATTGCACCACTTGACTTCAAATTAGTTTCTAATTTGTTTCCCGGGTTTGCCAAACTCTGCGTTTTATCATTTGCTTGATCCACTTTTTCTGATATAATTCCGAACGGACTTGATAATTTTTCAACGTCATCTCATCGTCGGTCTTTTCAACGGTGCATTTTAATAGTGTAACAGTCCAATCAATTTCACCTTTGGCTTGTGCGTCAGCAGTTTGTAGTGGTGTTGTAATACTATTATTTTCAACCGTGTTAGAGCAACTATTCATATAACCAAGCAGAATGGCATTCTTGACAATCCATCAGCCTCATCATTTTGAATGCCGGGCTTGTAATGAATCTTAAAATTAAAGTCGGCAATTCGGCCACCCATCTGTGTCTTGTCGCATCTAATTTTGCCGTAGTTAATCTATATGTAAAGGGATTGTTGTCAGTATAAACGTCGAATTTATTTGTGTAGTAGAGATAATCCCGAAGACGTTCACAAATTGCCTGTGTCTGTTATAACACTGCCCCTCACCCTTCTTGTGATGCATCTGTATGTACAATATAAGGTTTTTCATATTGTGGATAAACCCTTATGTTCGGCTTTACTAAGCAATCTATCACTTCCGATAATATCATATTTTGTTCTTCTAACCATTTTATTTTCGTGCCTAACGAAGCCTGGTTCGTCGATTTGCCTTTAATTTTGCCTTTCTTCTGTGCCTTATCATTGACTTTGAGCAAGTTGTAAATTGGTTTTACACGTGTTGAAAAAAATAAGAATGCATTTCCTATCATATCCCATCAATCCCAAAATTTTACGAAGTTCTCCTATAGTCTTTGGTTTTCTTTCTTTTACAGCAATCACCATGATCACTGCTTCCTAGTCTGCTGGATCCATTTGGTATCCCGTCTCAGATATCAAATGTCCTAAATATCGGACTACTCTTTTAAACAGTTCATACTTTGAAGGGTTTAACTTTATACCCTTTTCTTTAAGCCTTCGCAATACAGTTCTAACATTTATAAGGTGTTCATCAAAACTACTACTGAATACTAGTACATCGTCTAGATATGGTATGCAAATGTTATCTCTGATATCAAATAGCGTTCTTTCCATGAACATTTGATATGCTGTGGGTGCTCCAGTCAATCCAAAAGGAATTCTTATCCATTAATTTGTTACGAAAAAGGAGAGAGCTCGTCGAACATTGCCTTTCTCTTGCATTTGCAGGTTGTAACACCAATTATCCAAATATTCAATATTATTCGATTGTTAATAATAATTTTTACATGAAAAATAACATTTTGTGATATCTAAATTACCTTTTAAGCAATTATTACGTGGTCGGTCTACTTAATTTAGAAACAATCACTTAAGCTTACCAGTAAATTATGAAAGGTATCACATGTTATATCTTAGCGTACTTGCTTTTGCAAAAAGACTATTTGTTAACCTGGATGTTTTAATCCCTCGGATCTTACCCTTTAGGTTCATCGCACTTTAGCGGGATATACCATCGTTCTTTAGCTTAGACCGTCGCACTTTAGCGTGACCATCGCACTTTAGAGTAATATCGCACTTTAGAGTCCTACATACATATGGTCTTACATCCTGTCAAGATTATGTATTTAGATCTTGTCATTGCATGCACAAGGTCTTGATTTCTTTGGACTGTTTATGACGTCTTTGAAATAGTAAATTCGTTGGATGTTCACAGATTGATGCTTTACCCCGGATGAACAGGATTCCTGAACTAGCTTTCTGACACTGCTTGTACTTAGATCGGTACTTTTTTTTTGTCTTAAGTTAGCCTTATTTGTTTTATGTACTGCATTCAAATCCGATGATTCATGGGATTTCAAACTGATTTTTTTAGTTTGTTCTGATGTTGATGCGCTGTCCCAGGGTACGGAGAGGAACGAGCGCTATCAAAAATGGTCAATGTGTGGGCCTGTCCAAGGTCTTTTATGGCTGACTATGTAGCATATATTTTGCTCATTGTTGAAGGACATAGTGACTTACAGCAGTATGACTGTGTCATTTGTCTCTTTTGGAGAGTCTGATTGACAATCATGCCAAGTCTCCATATTTTTATAATCATTATCGCCAAATTATATATACATGTATGTCTAACCAAAGTCAGGAGCATGTGAATCGGTGGTTGCCGTTGGTTGCTATATATGTTTTTGGTTAATCACTAAAGGGTTCCTGGACGGCATTCGTGACCAGTACTCTAAACCACGAGACACAAATGCAGTTTCCTCATGACGAAAGGATAGACAGAGTTCCGATTACAAAAAAAAATCACATGCTTTGATTTTTTTTAGTACATATTACAAAACAGAATAAGAAAACAAAAGACCCCACAATCCAGTTAACAAGAGTTCAAACGCTGAAATGTCTCGCCTTCTTTACAAACCATTGTTATCATTTTGATAGGGCTAAATATAAAGCTTTACTAAATTATCACATAAACCTAACATAATTCTACGAAAATGAGTTTACTCAGGAGACTGTAATTCAGTGGTTGTCCTTTTTTTATGTGATACATATTTGTTTTTCGTGCATTTTTTGTACATGAAGCAGGCCGTCAGTTTTCTCGTTTGAATTGCTGTACATTGTCCTTTCGGGGCCTTTTATAGCTGACTATGCGGTATGGGCTTTGTTCATTGTTGAAGACCATACAGAGATCTTAAGTTGTTAATGTCTGTCAGTTTGGTATCTTGTGGAGAGTTGTCTCATTGGCATTGATACGACATCTTCTTTTTATATTGAGATCAGATAAACCAACGCGAAATACATGTACACCTTATTATATTTCAATACGCTTAAAATTGTTGACATATTGATTACAGTTTCTTAGATACAGACTTAACCAAGAAAACTATATAACAGCTTCCAGTTGCTTTTGAGCATTTCCATATGCTCAAGTCAATGGGTGTTTCGGATAAGCGAAAATTCTGATAGGTAACCTTTTTATTTATAAAAAAAGAACATGAATTCTCGAATACTCACTATTAAGCTAAGGAATATAAGATCGACAATGTACACATCAACAAAAAACTAATGTTATCCGAATTTGGATAAAATAGAAAAACCACATTACCAAGGAGAAATAACAGCTCTTATCCGAATTCGGATAAGCAGTATAGATTGCCTACCTCATAAAATTAAGTATTCAATGAGTATCCTTATCCAAATTGGGAAAAGTATATCTATATTTAATATTTATTTGTCTTGGTTGTTATCCGAATTCGGATAAGAAGATAAAAATTAATTATACATATGAGTACCAATCAAGATTTCCCGAATTCAGATAAAGGTGATAAATTTACATATAAAAAAGAAGATGTGGTATGATTGCCAATGAGACAACTATCCACAAAAGACCAAAATAACACAAACATTAACAACATGTCAATTAGCCATATGATTAATTTTCTGGGCTAAGGATTGCTTGATTGTTGCTTTTTTAACGTTCAGTGGCAACTATTTCATGTACATGCACATGAAAAAGCAAAAGTTAATGAAGCGAGGGCAAATGTGCGTTCTACAAACTGCTTCTCCTTTCGTTTGTCATTGGTAAATGCAAGCATGATAGAAAAAAAAAAGAGAAAAAGAAACTCGTCCGATCATATATATAATAGCTATTACATCTATGATCCGACATACCATCAAAAGGAACAATCATCGGTAGGCCTCGCCACAACGGTCGAATATCATTAAACTTTCATGTCAGACCGTGTACATTGAAATAAAACACAATTTGACGACAGATAATTCAGATATATTAGATGAAAATATACTAGTAAATCGACCAATTTATTGTTTATTTATAAGTCCGATAATATTCAGGCGAATATTTATATAAGATACAGTTTACACAAGAGTGCAAACACTGAAATGTCTCGCCTTTTTTACTAATCATTGATATTATGTTCATAGACCTAAATACATGTATAAAGCTTTATTACAACTGTATCATAAACTCAACATTAACCATGCAAGAAAACGAATCATTGATCAATGAACCATGAAAATGAGATCAGGTCAGATAAACCATGCCTAGCAGACATGTACAGCTAACAATTCTTCAATACAACAAATATAGTTGACTTATTGCTTATAAATTAATAAAAACAGACAAAAACACAAACACTTAACACTTAGCAATGGACCCTGAAAATGCGGTCAAGGTCAAATAAAACCTTCGTAACAGACATATAGATCATAAAAATAATTTCATACACCACATATAGTTGACCTAATGCATAAAATATTAGAAAAATAGAATCCTATTCAAAACAGTGTGGTCCTGGCCATTGATTGACGACCTAAATTACCCCATTGACTGGGACAGATAAGGTGAACGTGTGTCGGTAACAATCACTGCTCACTATGTACTTGTTAAAGATACTGAATCTGTGGGGTCACCAAAGGTTCTCAACACCTAAAAAAAAGCAATTCGAAAAATGAATCCGGAATAATACGATGTGTTGATTTATATCAATAATATAAATCAAAACATAAAGGTTATTCCTGAATAATTTTTCGAATTATTTTATTATTAAAGGCGTCAAGAACCTTTGGTGACCCCACAGTTTAAATTCTATAATAAGTAAGAAGTGAGCAATGGTCGTTAGAGACAAACGTTCACCTAATCTGTCCCAGTCAATGGGATGATTTAGGTCGTCAATCAATGGCCAGGACCACACTGTTTTGAATATGATTCTATACCAAAACTCAAAAACTTAACTTTGACCAATGAACCATGAAAATGAGTTCAAGGTCAGATGACACCTGTCAGCTAGACATGTACATCTTACAATCAGTCCATACACCAAATATAGTAGACCTATTGCATATAGTATAAGAAAAACAGACTAAAACACAAAAACTTAACTATAACCACAGAACCATGAAAATGAGATCAAGGTCAGATGACGCCTACCAGTTCGACATGTACACCATAAAGTCCTTCCATACACTGAATATACTAGACCTATTGCTTATAGTATCTGAGATACAGACTTAACCAAGAAAACTATTATAATATATTGATCAATGAACCATGAAAATGAGGTCAAGGTCAGATAAACCATGTCAGGCAGAAACTTACACCTTACAATCAATCTATGCATTAAATAAAGTTGACCTATCGCTTATAGTATCTAAGAAACAAACTTAACCATGAAAACATCACATTGACCAATGAACCACCAAAATGAGGTCAAGTTCATATGATACCGGCCAGACAGACATATACAGCTTACAATCCTTGCATAAGGCAAAGATAGTTGACTTATTTCTTATAGTTTAAGAAAAACATCCCAAAACTGAAAATCTTTACGCTGAGCAATGATCCGTAAAAATGAGGTCAATGTCAAATAAAAAGTGCGAAACTGACATGTATATCATTAGATATTTCCATATACCAAATATAGCATACCTGCCAACTTTTCAAAATGCTCCTGGATGTACATGTTTTGCGTACAAGATGACTGTCATAGTCATAAAAAAAACTTTAAGGGGGCCTGCAAATACATTTGAATGTTGTTTTTTTGGCTTTTCCATACTTTTATAAGCCTAAATTCATTGTTAAATTAATTGTTTAAATTGTTTAAATTGTGGACAAAATTGCTCTTTCAAAATTTCAATTTGGAAGCCTCCATGGGGGAAGTCCCCAGCAAATAGTGACAGTTGGCAGGTATGAATATAGTTGATCTATTGCATATAGTAATAAAAAAATAGAAAAAACTTAAAAACTTTAGATAAAACCTGCCAGTTGGACATGCACACCTTACAATCATTCCATACACATAATATAGTAGACCTATTTATACAGTATAAGAAAAATAGACCAAACCACAAAAACTTAACTATAACCAATGAACAATGAAAATGAGGTCTAGGCTAGCTGACACCTGTCAGTTGGACATGTAAACCTTACAGTCCTTCCATACACCAAATATACTAGACCTATTGTTAATATTATCGGAGATATGGACTTGACCAGCAAAACTTAACCTTGTTCACTGATTTCTGCACATGAGGTCGAGGTCAAGTGAAAACTGTGTGACGGGCATGAGATCCTTGCAAGGTACGCCCTTACCGAAAAATAAGCCCTGCGGCAAACATTTGCCGCAAGTTTGCAGCAAACATTGCCGCAAGCTTGCAGCAAACGTTTGCTGCAAACTTGCCGCAACCATTTTACCATGCAAATGAAGTTTGCGGCAAGCTTGCGGCAAACACAATTATGCAAATTAGATTTGCCGCAAGCTTGCGGCAATTGTTTGCTGCAAGCTTGCGGCAAATTTTTGTGGCAAACTTGCGGCAATCTTGCAGGAACTACACATATACCTTAATGTCATGTGTGTAGACACATTCAATTTATTCTCTTTCAAATTACACAGTTACATTTTATAGAAACAGTCATTGAAAGAATTCTTGCAAACTCTAGAGATGTGAGGAAATACATACATGCATTTGAGTTTTGAAAAATGACATAATATACCTGTATTAAAAACTGAAAAAGGTAAAATCTCAATATGTATTGAGTGTAAAGCTACTAGGTATAGTTGCATTACAGAATTTAACTTAATCTTAATAAACATGATCATGATGGTGCAGTACATCAGTAACAAATTCCAACATATAATAGCTTAAAGTAAGTTTTTTCAATCGCACATACATGTATATATAGTTGCTTACTTAATTATGTATGATATGATAACATTAAGTATTTTCGCAAAACATGCAGTTCCATGAATCATTTGTACTTACACAGTTACATGTACATACTGATTATCCCATAGTATTGAACCAAAATGCCTTCTTGATCTCTTATATGTGAAATGCATTTCCAAACACAACCAACATGACCTAGCCACAATTTCAAATTGTTAGCATCCAGGAAGTACCAACTAGGCATGCTCAGTCAATATTGTGTAATTCCTGCAATGTTCTGGCAAACATATAGAATGGTCAAAGTTTTCTGCAATCTTGCGGCAAACATATTGAATGGTCAAAGTTTTCTGCAATCTTGCGGCAAACATTCTTTCTTATTTCAAACTTTCTGGCAATCTTATGGCAAACATTGATGTTTCTGCAAACTTGCCGCAAGCTTGCAGCAATGTTTGCCGGAAGTTTGCAGCTAGCGGCAAACATCTGCAAACAATTTTTTCTGTGTTCCTGCAAACTTTTTGTTTGCCGCAAGCTTGCAGCAAGTCTGCTGCAAGTTTGCGGCAAACAATTCAGTTTCATAAGGGCGCAGATACCAAATATAGTTATCATATTACTCATAATAAGAGATAAATTAACATTACAAACAAATCTTAACGTTTTTTCAAGTAGTCACTGAACCATGAAAATGGGGTCAAGGACAATAAACCTGTGAATTAACTCATCATAGATACCAGGATTTAAATGTCATATTTACGCCATACGCGTGTGACGGAAACTTTTTTAAAATAAGACATCTTTATACAAAGTATTAAACATCCAGGTCTTCCACCTTCTAAAATATAAAGATTTAAAGAAGTAAATTAACGCCGCCGCTGCCAGATCACTTTCCCTATGTCGAGCTTTCTGCGCCAAAAGTCTTGTCGCAAGCGCGACAAAAAATAGAGCTCAACTCAGAAGAACGACTTGTTGAGTTTACATAAATTATACCTGTTGCTACTGCGGCTTTGTTTCGAGAATAATCTTCATTTTCATGCAGTCATGCCTATTGTTTCATGCAGTCATGCGTATTGTTATGCGTTTACTTTTCTTTTAATATTGGCTAGAGGTATAGGGGGAGGGTTGAGATCTCATAAACATATTTAACCCCGACGCAATTTTGTGCCTGTCCCAGGTCAGGAGCCTCTGGCCTTTGTTAGTCTTTTATCATTTTTAATTTTTGTTTTTTTGTGTATATTTTTAAGGGCCAGTTGAAGGACGCCTACGGGTGTGGGAGTTTCTCGCTACATTGAAGACCCATTGTTGACCTTCGGCTGTTGCCGCTTGGACACATTCCCTATTTCCTTTCTCAATTTTATTCAGTTATTACCAGACCATTAAGAAAAATAGATTAGCACATTTACAAAACAGAATATGAAAACAAAAGAACCACAAGCCATTTAAAAATTAGAGCTTAACTCAGAAGTATGATCTGTGGACATAATTATCCCTATACTCAGTGAAAATTACCTAAAACGAAATCTTTATTAGGTTAATTTTAGGCCCTCATGAGTCTGTGCTGCTGGCTTAAGTCCATGTGCACCTTCAAGGTGAGCTAAACATGTGGTCAAGGTCAACTGTTTGCATAAAACAGAAAATTTGAACCAAAGATTTGTGTGTTGGGATCTCAGTACTCACAAAAGTCATACTTGTGCAGACATGGAAACCCTTGTATGCAATAAACCCGAGCTTGAAAAATCAAGATTAATATAAATGTATAGTGCTTCGGTAAATATGAAACCATTTCTCTAACCGGCATAGAGAGTAAATGAAACTATTAGGGGAATAGCTCTGATGCCAACTCTCGAGTTAAGACTGTACATGATGTAAACCTTTTAAACATCACATGAACAAGCAAGCGCAATTCTATATTGCAATATGAAAAATACAAATGCTTAATGATGTAAAATATTTAATCATGAACAGTATAAAAAAACATGTATGTAAAGAATAATATCAGAACAGTTAGTATATATATCACAGTCACATTAGTGTAAAAGTTCAATTGACATGATTGAGGACAATTCGGTCATTAATTTCTGATTTTTAAACTTATAATAATATTACATGATGAATTAAAATAAATTAGGTGAACTTTGTAGAAATCCACAGGATATAAGTTGTATTCCACAAAATAGAGGGAACAAACTTTCTTATTAAAACTTGATCACTGGGTCTATGGGGACGGTGGTGGTTTGAAAAAGGATGTATGCACCATGGCTATTCCTAACTTGTTCCTTGCCAACAAGTTGAAAATAAAATGTTTATCATGACATATAAAATTATTTTTGTTAAAAAGTGTCCAAAAAGAATTGTCCTGAGATTCGCTCAGCAAGTGCTAATAGTCATTGTATATCAGACTTTTTCCAAAGCACAAATTGTTTATATATCCATGCAAAAAAATCATTTTTCAATTTTTATATTGGAAAGCATTGCCATTGGTTTCATTCCTACATGTTAAATATACCCGTTTCAGACAAGATAAAAGGCAATACATGTACAGCTTAGTTTGACCAAATATTGACATTTGTTTAATTTTTAGATTAGACCCTGGTTTTCCTGTTTGAATGGTTTAAATTACACTAGAAATTGTGGGGCCCTTTATAGCTTGTTGTTTGGTGTAAGCACAGGCTCAGTGTTGAAGGCCATACATTGACCTATAAGGGTTTACTTTTTTTTAAATTGTTATTTAAATGGAGAGTTATCTCATTGCCACTCACACCACATCTTTCTATATCTATAGAGCAATTATTCAAAAAAGACTTTTTTAAATATATAAATGGCAGAAATGGGATGGATCAATTTAGCACATTCAGCATTTGGAACTGTCAGAATTTCTCCACCATCTTGTAACTTGTATCATAAGAGTTTTTTAAAGGTATTAGACAATTATTTGTAATTTTCTAAACAAAAATTTAGGCTTGATAGTAATTATGTCATATGATGATACATGTACATTGTTTGATTGGTAGGGACAAAGACCGAAAACCTAATACTTCATGTAAATACTTATATATTACAATATGGATCATTTTGGTCAGGTAACTGAGAGGTTACGGTTTGAGCTGTTTACAAAAAATGTGAAATTTAAAGATAAAGGGACTAGAACCTCACAGAGGCCAATCAAATGATGACTTGCAAATTCAATATGCATGATATATTTGTAGAACAACAACCCCATTATGCATGAGGGTCTGAATAGGGGGGGGGGGGGTCCATTAATGCTGTAATCTCTAATTTATCAAGTCCTTTTTTCTCTGTTATCTTAACAACTTTTGCAATTATTATCTTTTCTTCATCAAATTTATACCTAAGCATTAAAAAGTAGGATAATGTAGCAGTCTATTATTCTCTAAACTTTATTTTTCGCATATATTATTCTCTATTTTCTGTAAAGTTTAATAAGTGGCTTTAAGCCACATATTCTATTCTGTAAACCCCATCCACATCCTCTTACTTAGTAACAAATGAGTATTCTTAAACTACATTTTTTGATTTTCAAGTTTGCTACACTGTTGAATTTCTGTCTATAATAATAGCTTTGTTTCTACTTATAAACTTCTGACCAAGTATCACTGCTAGGCTTTCTTTCAACTCCTGGCATTTCATTCTTCTTTCTTTCCCCTCTGGTTCAGCGTGGAACTGATGCATTCCTACCAAAAAATATTCGCCATTTTCATTTTTAGCAACAACTGTGTCTTCTTCAATGTTTTGAGGTTTGGCGATGAAAGAAATATTTTTCTCATCGAATTGAAAAGTTACCCATCTTGTACCTCGCCAGAAAGCTAATTTTTTGATAGTTTCAACATTTACGCAATGTGTTGAGCAGGATCTTATGACTAAATTTTCTAAATATTTACATTCTGCCACCATCTTGATCAATGTCTCATCATAGTCTTTAAAATCACAGTAGACTTCAAATGTTTTCAGGGTTTGATTGAACTTGTTCACAATTGACTCCATAAGTTGATCGTCAATTCTTGACCATTGAAGAAATGTTATCTTTGAGAGTGGACAGTCCAGAGTCAGCATGTTGCCCAACTCTATTGATGGTAATCGTGGCATTACATGACATTCAACATGGAAATCTGGATTGATGTCTGTAAGGCGTTTCCATGACAATGACTTAATGGTTGGAATCTGATATTCTGGTTTTCCCTTGGCATATGTGACAAATATTCTTATTAAACTAATCCTGCTAGATCTTCTTGAAGATGCCAATGCTTCAAGCAGAGCATCAGACAACATTGTTGACCTCAGTCCTAATTTCTTCAGGTTTCCAAGGTATTGTATAAGTTCTAGGACCATATTGCTGTCTGGTAGAATAGGTTGACGCTCTGACCACATCAGATTGGTATACGGCCAGAACAGATCAAGTTGTTCTAGTTCTTTCAGTTTAGTGTTCTTCATCAAGGCTTTGAATATGTTTTGATCAGCCAGAAACATTGTTTCTGGAAAGAGTGGCCAACTTTTGATATCTAGATGTTTAATTCGAAAAGCATTCTGGATAAATGATAATAGAATATCCATGTCCTTTTTTTTAGGGGGATTTCCTAAAAGATCTGATTCTGTTGTCATCTTGCCAACCACCAAAGTGAGCTTTTCAAGTCTGCATTGTTGACTAAGCTCTAGTAAAACTGAAGACCATTCTTGTAATTTCCCTAAATGGCCAAATACCTGAATCGTCAGTAACTGAAAATATTTACCAAACTTTTTTACCAGATGCTTGACTTTGTTTGGTACAGTTCTGGTACAATTTCCAAAATATTTTGATCCGTAATTAAGCACATCTCCATTTATCATTAATCTTTGTGCATGCCAAAGTTTTGGATGGTTGAAGGCTTCATACAAAACATGGCAGGCCATTGATGCATTATATCGGGATACAAGTGGAAGAAACTCATATATATGAACAATTACTTCCATTGGGAGGTCCGTAATTAATAGCTTGAGATTCTCTTCTTCATCAATGACTGCTTCATTAGTTTTTTCACCCTCTGTACAATTTTCCTTAAAACTGCGGCTTTCTTCATCTTTTACACCATCAACATTAATATCATTACAATTGCACCGCATAGCATTTTCTTTTTCTTCATCCATATTTTTCTGTAAAAGAAAGACAGCACTTTGTTAATCTCAAAATTTTTTTAAAATCCAAAATAAGCATGAAAATATGTGAGACTTAATCGGCAGGGCTCCTTCTATATGAAAATGCACTGCAATCTATCAATACATGTTGCTATATCTTGACATGGCACCAGTTGTTTTTTCTGACTACTGTAACGGAGGGGATCGGTGACGACACCTTCTGGGACGTGTAGCAGCCAGTACTTCGCCCCTATTCGACCATTGGGATACCTGCTATCAGATTATGGCTGAACAACAGACAATGAGTCAAACGAAACTATATTTTATTCACAAATGTACAGTAATTGCATGAATTAAAAAGTCGGATATAACAGGAGTCAGAAAACTTTCTAAATTGAAGTTAAAAAATAGAGTAATTTCAAAGGTAAAATGAAAATGAAGTGTTCCCAGAGTTAGTCTGAAAAGTAAAGTAAATTTGCTTCGCGTTGTGTTTTAAAGTAGTGATTTTTTTTTGGGGGGGGGATTTGTTTGTGCTTTAAGCAATTCTATTTTCCTAGCTTATCGTGCTTATAAATCCTAGGGCTGGCATGGCTAGATATTATATGGATGAAACAATATCAATGATATTCATTCTACTACTGATACAATGATATGAATTGCAAATACTTATTGTTCAGTCATAAAAGGCAGATATATTTAACAAAATATATTTAAGAATGGAGATATTCATTTTTTTATATAAAATTTGTATAAAAAAATGAATATCTCCATTTTTAAATATATTTCAAATAAGGCTGTTAGTTTTCTCGTTTGAATTGTTTTACATTGATTGTCATATCGAGGTCTTTTATAGCTGACTATGCAGTATGGGCTTTGCTCATTGTTGAAGGTCGTACAGTGACTTATACTTGTTAATGTCTGTGTCATTTTGGTCTCTTGTGGACAGTTGTCTCATTGGCAATCATGCCACATCTTCTTTTTTATAGAGAGTCAGTCCAAATGTATACAAAGGGGGATAGCTATAGGTTTATATCACATATTCCTAAACTCAATAATTATCTTCACAGAGGCGTATTTAGAGAGGGCCAAAACCCCCCTTTTCTGGGAAAATTTGGTTGATTCACCAAAGCATGATTGATGCCTCTTCTAAGGAAGACAACTTATCAAGGAACTTCTATTCCGTGACAGGTTGGCCCCCTCTCATGAAAATTTTTGGACTGTTTCATATAATACATTGCAATATGTCTATGTCAATACAAAATATTTGTTCTCAGATCTTTTTGCTGTACATGTACATGTTCTTATTTCAAATAAAGAGGCAACTTGAAGCTAGAATACAGATATTCACTGTGGTCAAATATAAATAGCATGTCATGGTTTAACATTTAACATTACCAAGATCAATGAATCACCAATGAATCATCTTAGGCCGTGTTCACATTGACCTAAACTAGGTGTTGTGTAAGTGTAACTCACACATAAATTAAACATAATTACATTCTCATTGATAAAACTCAATGTTTACATGTAGTGTAAATCATGTTTTGTCTACACGCAGTCGATAGTCGATGTAGGCCTTGTGTAGGTTAAGTGTACACAAAACTAGGCATTCAGAACTTCAATGTTCCCATGTACAAAAAAAAATATATATTTAAAAAAGAAGCGATTTTTATATAAAATTGATACTTACATGTATAACACTTATTAATGAAGTTCTTTGCAGAAATATTTGTCTAAACTTGATGTATTTATTTGTTATAAAAACACTAAATGTAGCTTTTTTAACCCCTTATAAAGACAGACAAGACTCATCCATCATCATTGCTGAACACATAATTCATGTGAAAAGGTCTTCCTGAATTGACTGGACTGAAATATTTGCCACTGGTCTTTACTCAAACAACGATTATTCACTCATAAATGCATTACTGAAACTAGAGGCTCTAAAGAGCCTGTGTCGCTCACCTTGGTATATGTTAATTAAACAAAGGAAGCAGGCAGTTCATGACGAAATTGGGTTTAGGTGATTGTGATGTGTTTGTACATTTTACTTTACTGAACATTCTTGCTGCTTACAATTATCTCTATCGATAATGAACTTGTCCGTGTAGTTTCAGTGGAAAATGTTAGTAAAAATTTACAAATTTTATGAAAATTGTTAAAAATTGATTATAAAGGACAAAAACTTCTTAGGGGGTCAATTGACCATTTTGGTCATTTTGACTTATTTTTGAGTCTTAAATTGCTGTACATTATTGCTGTTTACAGTTTATCTCTATCTATAATAATAGTAAAGATAATAACCCAAAACACCAAATTTCCTTAAAATTACCAATTTAGGGGCAGCAACCTAACAACGAGTTGTCCAATTCATCTTAAAATTTCAGGGCAGATAGATCTTAACCAGATGAACAATTTTACTTCTTGTCAGATTTGCTCTTAATGCTTTGGTTTTTGAGTTATAGGCCAAAAACTGCATTTTACCCCTATGTTCTATTTTAGCCGTAGCAGCCATCTTGGTTGGTTTGCCCGGTCACAAAGATTTTGTAAAAGTTAACTAAGATTTACGAAAAAAGGTTAAAAATTGACTATAAAGGGCAATAACTCCTAAAGGGGTCAATTGACCATTTTGGTCCTGTTGACTTATTTGTAAATCTTACATTTCTGAACATTTTTGCTGCTTACAGTTTATCTCTATCCATGATAATATTCAAGATAATATCCAAAAACAGTTAAATTTCCTTAAAATTACCAATTCAGGGGCAGCAACCCAACAACAGGTTGTCCCATTCATCTTAAAATTTCAGGGCAGATAGATCTTGACCAGTTAAACAATTTAACCCCGTGTCAGATTTTCTCTAAATGCTTTGGTTTTTGAGAAATAACCAAAAACTGCATTTAACCTCCATGTTCTATTTTTAGCCATGGCGGCCATCTTGGTTTGATGCTGGGTTACCAGACACATTTTTAAAACTTAATACCCTAATGATGATTGTGGCCAAGTTTGGATTAATTTGGCCCGGTAGTTTAAGAGAAGAAGATTTTTGTAAAAGATCATGGAGATTTACGAAAAATGGTTAAAAATTGACTATAAAGGGCAATAACTCAGTCTCCTAAAGTGGTCAACTGACCATTTTGGTCATGTTGACTTATTTGTAAATCTTAATTTGCTGAACATTATTGCTGTTTACAGTTTATCTCCATCTATAATAATATTCAAGATAATAACCAAAAACAGTAAAATTTCCTTAAAATTACCAATTTAGGGGCAGCAACCCAACAATGGGTTGTCTGATTCATCTGAAAATTTCAGGGCAGATAGATCTTGACCTGATAAACAATTTTACCCCTTGTCAGATTTGCTCTAAATGCTTTGGTTTTTGAGTTATAAGCCAAAAAATGCATTTTACCCCTATGTTCTATTTTTAGCCATGGCGGTCATCTTGGTTGGTTGGTCGGATAAAAAAACACTAATTTTAAACTAGATACATCAATGATGATTGTTGCCAAGTTTGGTTTAATTTTGCCCAGTTGTTTCAGAGGAGAAGATTTTTGTAAAAGTTAACGACGATGGATGCAGGACGACCCCGGACGCCAAGTGATGAGAAAAGCTCACTTGACCAAACGACATCCTGAGGGAAAAATACAGTCTTCAACAATATTCACAAGACTGTTATTCATAAGGTCTAAATGCTCTTTTTGAAATATCAAACTTTTACATTTTGTTTCTGTACTCAAGCAGTATTTTATGTTGTACCAGTGAGCATGCATGGTTCTCTATGAAAACTAGTGACTAAGTTAAAAATTACTGTAAATTCAGAAATCATTGGGTTCATTTATTATTGCGATTTTCTCATTTTGGTACTTAAATGCGATTTTAATTTTTACAATTTTGAGAAAAATCCTGTTTAATTCATATAAAATATATTCAAAAATGCGAGTTTAAATTATTGTGTTTACAACTCTGTAGCATTTTCGCAATAATAAAAACCTTGCATTAATTTATGAATTTACAGTATTTGGTTTTGAAAACATATTTAGAAATAGCTTTACATATAATATTATTGGTAAAGTCATATTATATGTATCCTTAGCCTCTTCTCAATTAGGACAAAATAAAAGATAAATTCTCTTCTTTACCTGTTTGTCTATCCTAAAGTTGTTATTGACATTAGTTGTGATGAATCATGATAAAATTGCAGGTATTGTCATTTGTGCCATTAAATAGTGGAAAACAATTTAGCAATTTATAGATTGTTTCTAGGAGTTACGCCCCTTTGAACTTATATGCTTTAATGTACTACTGCAACAGTTTGTCAACAGTGCTGACAAAAACTGCCTTCCAACCCCCCCCCCCCCCCCCCCTACATTTTTTTCTGGAATAGCCCTGAAAACATTTTGTGTTGAGAAATTGTTACCAGAACAAACAGCAATGGCAAAATAAGAGTTTCTTATGAAATGTGTACTCCTTATTTCCTTATTAAATTCTATATCAAAATTGTGTATACTACTTTAATATTCATAACCTAAAAGACACATGCGTGGAAAATAATAATATATCCTCCTAATAGAGAAATTCAAGGATCATTGAAAAAATCCTCACTAGCCATCAATATATGTTTACTATATTACATGTATATACCTCAGGTTCCTTTGTAGGTTCTGGTTTTGTCTCCCCTTTTGGGGGCTCTGGTTTACTTGGAAGAGGTAAATTTGCCCCTAAACTGAAAACAGAAAGATAATCATGTCAGCTTTATACAAGGTCCCCTAAGTAATTTATTGATTCATGAATTAAACTGTTATACAAAAAATATTGACTTATTTTTTATGATTGTGATTTTACAAGAGAAATTTAATCTGCTTGCCTTTTTTTATACATTTATGTATTGTTTTGTCGTTTCTTTGACAAAACAAATTATACAACACATCTTATTGTTGTTTAAACAAAACTTGGACATCAATTCACATCTTGCACCTAATCTTTTTAAATAACATACACAAGCATAAATTGATAAACAGTTTCAAAATTAAAATAAACTGCTTAAACTTGAGGAACCATATGCAAGTACATTTCTAAAATTTGCAGCTATTGAACATTCTTTTCTTAATTGAAGAAAAGGTCTGACAACAACAAAAAAACCTTTTTATTTGAAGTTATTCCCCTTTTTCTTTTTGACAGGGAGACAAATTAATATAAGGGAAACCTTGTTTCTCAATCTCTTGTATATGTCATGTACATGATTTCTGAAATAAAATAAGTTGAAAGTAAAAGTTGGCAGTAGAAAACCAAGATAATCAAAATGGTGTAGGACTACTACAAGTCATATAACATTAAGAACCTTAGTGAGCACGCTCACATACCCCACATCCCCACATTGTCATTGGAGAAATTAAATAAGTGTAAGAAAAAACAATTGTAAAAGAAAAATTAATTTCCTGCCAATATGCACATCTAAATAGTATGTCCTTATTATCTACAAAATTTCATGAAAGGGGCGTAACTCCTAGAAAAAAAATTGAATCAAAATTTCCCATCGATATGCACAACTACATAGTATGTCCTTATTATCTGAAAAGGTTTTGTGAAATTCTGTTGTGTGGTTTGAGAGGAGTTGCGATGACAAACTGTTGCAGTAGTACATTATAGTAAATAAGTTCAAAGGGGCGTAACTCCTAGAAACAAAAATTGAATCGCAATTTCCCGTCGATATGCACAACTACATAGTATGTCCTTATTATCTGAAAAGGTTTCGTGAAATTCTGTTTTGTGGTTTGAGAGGAGTTGCGATGACAAACTGTTGCAGTAGTACATTAAAGCATATAAGTTCAAAGGGGCGTAACTTCTAGAAAAAAAATTGAATCAAAATTTCCCGTCGATATGCACAACTACATAGTATGTCCTTATTATCTGAAAAGGTTTTGTGAAATTCTGTTGTGTGGTTTGAGAGGAGATGCGATGACAAACTGTTGCAGTAGTACATTATAGTAAATAAGTTCAAAGGGGCGTAACTCCTAGAAAAAAAATTGAATCGCAATTTCCCGTCGATATGCACAACTACATAGTATGTCCTTATTATCTGAAAAGGTTTCGTGAAATTCTGTTTTGTGGTTTGAGAGGAGTTGCGATGACAAACTGTTGCAGTAGTACATTAAAGCATATAAGTTCAAAGGGGCGTAACTCCTAGAAAAAAAATTGAATCGCAATTTCCCATAGAAATGCACAACTACATAGTATGTCCTTATTATCTGAAAAGGTTTCGTGAAATTCTATTTTGTGGTTTGAGAGGAGTTGCGATGACAAACTGTTGCAGTAGTACATTATAGTAAATAAGTTCAAAGGGGCGTAACTCCTAGAAACAAAAATTGAATCGCAATTTCCCGTCGATATGCACAACTACATAGTATGTCCTTATTATCTGAAAAGGTTTCGTGAAATTCTGTTTTGTGGTTTGAGAGGAGTTGCGATGACAAACTGTTGCAGTAGTACATTAAAGCATATAAGTTCAAAGGGGCGTAACTTCTAGAAAAAAAATTGAATCAAAATTTCCCGTCGATATGCACAACTACATAGTATGTCCTTATTATCTGAAAAGGTTTTGTGAAATTCTGTTGTGTGGTTTGAGAGGAGTTGCGATGACAAACTGTTGCAGTAGTACATTATAGTAAATAAGTTCAAAGGGGCGTAACTCCTAGAAAAAAAATTGAATCAAAATTTCCCGTCGATATGCACAACTACATAGTATGTCCTTATTATCTGAAAAGGTTTCGTGAAATTCTGTTTTGTGGTTTGAGAGGAGTTGCGATGACAAACTGTTGCAGTAGTACATTAAAGCATATAAGTTCAAAGGGGCGTAACTTGTAGAAAAAAAATTGAATCGCAATTTCCCGTAGAAATGCACAACTACATAGTATGTCCTTATTATCTGAAAAGGTTTCGTGAAATTCTATTTTGTGGTTTGAGAGGAGTTGCGATGACAAACTGTTGCAGTAGTACATTAAAGCATATAAGTTCAAAGGGGCGTAACTCCTAGAAAAAAAAATGAATAAAAATTTCCTGTCGATATGCACAACTACATAGTATGTCCTTATTAACTAAAAAGGTTTTGTGAAATTCTGTTGTGTGGTTTGAGAGGAGTTGCGATGACAAACTGTTGCAGTAGTACATTATAGTAAATAAGTTCAAAGGGGTGTAACTCCTAGAAAAAAAATTGAATCGCAATTTCCCGTCGATATGCACAACTACATAGTATGTCCTTATTATCTGAAAAGGTTTCGTGAAATTCTGTTTTGTGGTTTGAGAGGAGTTGCGATGACAAACTGTTGCAGTAGTACATTAAAGCATATAAGTTCAAAGGGGCGTAACTCCTCGAAAAAAAATTGAATCGCAATTTCCTGTAGATATGCACAACTACATAGTATGTCCTTATTATCTGAAAAGGTTTCGTGAAATTCTATTTTGTGGTTTGAGAGGAGTTGCGATGACAAACTGTTGCAGTAGTACATTAAAGCATATAAGTTTCAAAGGGGCGTAACTCATAGAAAAAAAATTGAATAAAAATTTCCCGTCGATATGCACAACTACATAGTATGTCCTTATTATCTGAAAAGGTTTTGTGAAATTCTGTTGTGTGGTTTGAGAGGAGTTGCGATGACAAACTGTTGCAGTAGTACATTATAGTAAATAAGTTCAAAGGGGCGTAACTCCTAGAAAAAAAATTGAATCGCAATTTCCTGTCGATATGCACAACTACATAGTATGTAGTATGTCCTTATTATCTGAAAAGGTTTTGTGAAATTCTGTTGTGTGGTTTGAGAGGAGTTGCGATGACAAACTGTTGCAGTAGTACATTATAGTAAATAAGTTCAAAGGGGCGTAACTCCTAGAAAAAAAATTGAATCAAAATTTCCCGTCGATATGCACAACTACATAGTATGTCCTTATTATCTGAAAAGGTTTCGTGAAATTCTGTTTTGTGGTTTGAGAGGAGTTGCGATGACAAACTGTTGCAGTAGTACATTAAAGCATATAAGTTCAAAGGGGCGTAACTTCTAGAAAAAAATTGAATCGCAATTTCCCGTAGAAATGCACAACTACATAGTATGTCCTTATTATCTGAAAAGGTTTCGTGAAATTCTATTTTGTGGTTTGAGAGGAGTTGCGATGACAAACTGTTGCAGTAGTACATTATAGTAAATAAGTTCAAAGGGGCGTAACTCCTAGAAAAAAAATTGAATCAAAATTTCCCGTCGATATGCACAACTACATAGTATGTCCTTATTATCTGAAAAGGTTTCGTGAAATTCTGTTTTGTGGTTTGAGAGGAGTTGCGATGACAAACTGTTGCAGTAGTACATTAAAGCATATAAGTTCAAAGGGGCGTAACTTCTAGAAAAAAATTGAATCGCAATTTCCCGTAGAAATGCACAACTACATAGTATGTCCTTATCATCTGAAAAGGTTTCGTGAAATTCTATTTTGTGGTTTGAGAGGAGTTGCGATGACAAACTGTTGCAGTAGTACATTAAAGCATATAAGTTCAAAGGGGCGTAACTCCTAGAAAAAAAAATGAATAAAAATTTCCCGTCGATATGCACAACTACATAGTATGTCCTTATTAACTGAAAAGGTTTTGTGAAATTCTGTTGTGTGGTTTGAGAGGAGTTGCGATGACAAACTGTTGCAGTAGTACATTATAGTAAATAAGTTCAAAGGGGCGTAACTCCTAGAAAAAAAATTGAATCGCAATTTCCCGTCGATATGCACAACTACATAGTATGTCCTTATTATCTGAAAAGGTTTCGTGAAATTCTGTTTTGTGGTTTGAGAGGAGTTGCAATGACAAACTGTTGCAGTAGTACATTAAAGCATATAAGTTCAAAGGAGCGTAACTCCTAGAAAAAAAATTGAATCGCAATTTCCCGTAGATATGCACAACTACATAGTATGTCCTTATTATCTGAAAAGGTTTCATGAAATTCTATTTTGTGGTTTGAGAGGAGTTGCGATGACAAACTGTTGCAGTAGTACATTAAAGCATATAAGTTTCAAAGGGGCGTAACTCCTAGAAAAAAAATTGAATAAAAATTTCCCGTCGATATGCACAACTACATAGTATGTCCTTATTATCTGAAAAGGTTTTGTGAAATTCTGTTGTGTGGTTTGAGAGGAGTTGCGATGACAAACTGTTGCAGTAGTACATTATAGTAAATAAGTTCAAAGGGGCGTAACTCCTAGAAAAAAATTGAATCGCAATTTCCCGTCGATATGCACAACTACATAGTATGTAGTATGTCCTTATTATCTGAAAAGGTTTTGTGAAATTCTGTTGTGTGGTTTGAGAGGAGTTGCGATGACAAACTGTTGCAGTAGTACATTATAGTAAATAAGTTCAAAGGGGCGTTACTCCTAGAAAAAAAATTGAATCGTAATTTCCCGTCGATATGCACAACTACATAGTATGTCCTTATTATCTGAAAAGGTTTCGTGAAATTCTGTTTTGTGGTTTGAGAGGAGTTGTGATGACAAACTGTTGCAGTAGTACATTAAAGCATATAAGTTCAAAGGGGCGTAACTCCTAGAAAAAAAATTGAATCAAAATTTCCCGACGATATGCACAACTACATAGTATGTCCTTATTATCTGAAAAGGTTTTGTGAATTTCTGTTGTGTGGTTTGAGAGGAGTTGCGAAGACAAACTGTTGCAGTAGTTCATTATAGTAAATAAGTTCAAAGGGGTGTAACTCCTAGAAAAAAAATGAATCAAAATTTCCCGTCGATATGCACAACTACATAGTATGTCCTTATTATCTGAAAAGGTTTCGTGAAATTCTGTTTTGTGGTTTGAGAGGAGTTGCGATGACAAACTGTTGCAGAAGTACATTAAAGCATATAAGTTCAAAGGGGCGTAACTCCTAGAAAAAAAAATAAATTGCAATTACCGGTCGATATGCACAACTACATAGTATGTCCTTATTATCTGAAAAGGTTTCGTGAAATTCTATTTTGTGGTTTGAGAGGAGTTGCGATGACAAACTGTTGCAGTAGTACATTAAAGCATATAAGTTCAAAGGGGCGTAACTCCTAGAAAAAAAATTGAATCAAAATTTCCCGACGATATGCACAACTACATAGTATGTCCTTATTATCTGAAAAGGTTTTGTGAATTTCTGTTGTGTGGTTTGAGAGGAGTTGCGATGACAAACTGTTGCAGTAGTTTATTATAGTAAATAAGTTCAAAGGGGTGTAACTCCTAGAAAAAAAATTGAATCGCAATTTCCCGTCGATATGCACAACTACATAGTATGTAGTATGTCCTTATTATCTGAAAAGGTTTTGTGAAATTCTGTTGTGTGGTTTGAGAGGAGTTGCGATGACAAACTGTTGCAGTAGTTTATTATAGTAAATAAGTTCAAAGGGGTGTAACTCCTAGAAAAAAAATTGAATCAAAATTTCCCGTCGATATGCACAACTACATAGTATGTCCTTATTATCTGAAAAGGTTTCGTGAAATTCTGTTTTGTGGTTTGAGAGGAGTTGCGATGACAAACTGTTGCAGTAGTACATTAAAGCATATAAGTTCAAAGGGGCGTAACTTCTAGAAAAAAATTGAATCGCAATTTCCCGTAGAAATGCACAACTACATAGTATGTCCTTATTATCTGAAAAGGTTTCGTGAAATTCTATTTTGTGGTTTGAGAGGAGTTGCGATGACAAACTGTTGCAGTAGTACATTAAAGCATATAAGTTCAAAGGGGCGTAACTCCTAGAAAAAAAAATGAATAAAAATTTCCCGTCGATATGCACAACTACATAGTATGTCCTTATTAACTGAAAAGGTTTTGTGAAATTCTGTTGTGTGGTTTGAGAGGAGTTGCGATGACAAACTGTTGCAGTAGTACATTATAGTAAATAAGTTCAAAGGGGCGTAACTCCTAGAAAAAAAATTGAATCCCAATTTCCCGTCGATATGCACAACTACATAGTATGTCCTTATTATCTGAAAAGGTTTCGTGAAATTCTGTTTTGTGGTTTGAGAGGAGTTGCGATGACAAACTGTTGCAGTAGTACATTAAAGCATATAAGTTCAAAGGGGCGTAACTCCTAGAAAAAAAATTGAATCGCAATTTCCCGTAGATATGCACAACTACATAGTATGTCCTTATTATCTGAAAAGGTTTCGTGAAATTCTATTTTGTGGTTTGAGAGGAGTTGCGATGACAAACTGTTGCAGTAGTACATTAAAGCATATAAATTTCAAAGGGGCGTAACTCCTAGAAAAAAAATTGAATAAAAATTTCCCGTCGATATGCACAACTACATAGTATGTCCTTATTATCTGAAAAGGTTTTGTGAAATTCTGTTGTGTGGTTTGAGAGGAGTTGCGATGACAAACTGTTGCAGTAGTACATTATAGTAAATAAGTTCAAAGGGGCGTAACTCCTAGAAAAAAATTGAATCGCAATTTCCCGTCGATATGCACAACTACATAGTATGTAGTATGTCCTTATTATCTGAAAAGGTTTTGTGAAATTCTGTTGTGTGGTTTGAGAGGAGTTGCGATGACAAACTGTTGCAGTAGTACATTATAGTAAATAAGTTCAAAGGGGCGTTACTCCTAGAAAAAAAATTGAATCGCAATTTCCCGTCGATATGCACAACTACATAGTATGTCCTTATTATCTGAAAAGGTTTTGTGAAATTCTGTTGTGTGGTTTGAGAGGAGTTGCGATGACAAACTGTTGCAGTAGTACATTATAGTAAATAAGTTCAAAGGGGCGTAACTCCTAGAAAAAAATTGAATCGCAATTTCCCGTCGATATGCACAACTACATAGTATGTAGTATGTCCTTATTATCTGAAAAGGTTTTGTGAAATTCTGTTGTGTGGTTTGAGAGGAGTTGCGATGACAAACTGTTGCAGTAGTACATTATAGTAAATAAGTTCAAAGGGGCGTTACTCCTAGAAAAAAAATTGAATCGCAATTTCCCGTCGATATGCACAACTACATAGTATGTCCTTATTATCTGAAAAGGTTTCGTGAAATTCTGTTTTGTGGTTTGAGAGGAGTTGTGATGACAAACTGTTGCAGTAGTACATTAAAGCATATAAGTTCAAAGGGGCGTAACTCCTAGAAAAAAAATTGAATCAAAATTTCCAGACGATATGCACAACTACATAGTATGTCCTTATTATCTGAAAAGGTTTTGTGAATTTCTGTTGTGTGGTTTGAGAGGAGTTGCGAAGACAAACTGTTGCAGTAGTTCATTATAGTAAATAAGTTCAAAGGGGTGTAACTCCTAGAAAAAAAAATGAATCAAAATTTCCCGTCGATATGCACAACTACATAGTATGTCCTTATTATCTGAAAAGGTTTCGTGAAATTCTGTTTTGTGGTTTGAGAGGAGTCGCGATGACAAACTGTTGCAGAAGTACATTAAAGCATATAAGTTCAAAGGGGCGTAACTCCTAGAAAAAAAATTAAATTGCAATTACCGGTCGATATGCACAACTACATAGTATGTCCTTATTATCTGAAAAGGTTTCGTGAAATTCTATTTTGTGGTTTGAGAGGAGTTGCGATGACCAACTGTTGCAGTAGTACATTAAAGCATATAAGTTCAAAGGGGCGTAACTCCTAGAAAAAAAATTGAATCAAAATTTCCCGACGATATGCACAACTACATAGTATGTCCTTATTATCTGAAAAGGTTTTGTGAAATTCTGTTGTGTGGTTTGAGAGGAGTTGCGATGACAAACTGTTGCAGTAGTACATTATAGTAAATAAGTTCAAAGGGGCGTAACTCCTAGAAAAAAATTGAATCGCAATTTCCCGTCGATATGCACAACTACATAGTATGTAGTATGTCCTTATTATCTGAAAAGGTTTTGTGAAATTCTGTTGTGTGGTTTGAGAGGAGTTGCGATGACAAACTGTTGCAGTAGTACATTATAGTAAATAAGTTCAAAGGGGCGTTAATCTTAGAAAAAAAATTGAATCGTAATTTCCCGTCGATATGCACAACTACATAGTATGTCCTTATTATCTGAAAAGGTTTCGTGAAATTCTGTTTTGTGGTTTGAGAGGAGTTGTGATGACAAACTGTTGCAGTAGTACATTAAAGCATATAAGTTCAAAGGGGCGTAACTCCTAGAAAAAAAATTGAATCAAAATTTCCCGACGATATGCACAACTACATAGTATGTCCTTATTATCTTAAAAGGTTTTGTGAATTTCTGTTGTGTGGTTTGAGAGGAGTTGCGAAGACAAACTGTTGCAGTAGTTCATTATAGTAAATAAGTTCAAAGGGGTGTAACTCCTAGAAAAAAAATGAATCAAAATTTCCCGTCGATATGCACAACTACATAGTATGTCCTTATTATCTGAAAAGGTTTCGTGAAATTCTGTTTTGTGGTTTGAGAGGAGTTGCGATGACAAACTGTTGCAGAAGTACATTAAAGCATATAAGTTCAAAGGGGCGTAACTCCTAGAAAAAAAAATAAATTGCAATTACCGGTCGATATGCACAACTACATAGTATGTCCTTATTATCTGAAAAGGTTTCGTGAAATTCTATTTTGTGGTTTGAGAGGAGTTGCGATGACAAACTGTTGCAGTAGTACATTAAAGCATATAAGTTCAAAGGGGCGTAACTCCTAGAAAAAAAATTGAATCAAAATTTCCCGACGATATGCACAACTACATAGTATGTCCTTATTATCTGAAAAGGTTTTGTGAATTTCTGTTGTGTGGTTTGAGAGGAGTTGCGATGACAAACTGTTGCAGTAGTTTATTATAGTAAATAAGTTCAAAGGGGTGTAACTCCTAGAAAAAAAATTGAATCGCAATTTCCCGTCGATATGCACAACTACATAGTATGTAGTATGTCCTTATTATCTGAAAAGGTTTTGTGAAATTCTGTTGTGTGGTTTGAGAGGAGTTGCGATGACAAACTGTTGCAGTAGTTTATTATAGTAAATAAGTTCAAAGGGGTGTAACTCCTAGAAAAAAAATTGAATCAAAATTTCCCGTCGATATGCACAACTACATAGTATGTCCTTATTATCTGAAAAGGTTTCGTGAAATTCTGTTTTGTGGTTTGAGAGGAGTTGCGATGACAAACTGTTGCAGTAGTACATTAAAGCATATAAGTTCAAAGGGGCGTAACTTCTAGAAAAAAATTGAATCGCAATTTCCCGTAGAAATGCACAACTACATAGTATGTCCTTATTATCTGAAAAGGTTTCGTGAAATTCTATTTTGTGGTTTGAGAGGAGTTGCGATGACAAACTGTTGCAGTAGTACATTAAAGCATATAAGTTCAAAGGGGCGTAACTCCTAGAAAAAAAAATGAATAAAAATTTCCCGTCGATATGCACAACTACATAGTATGTCCTTATTAACTGAAAAGGTTTTGTGAAATTCTGTTGTGTGGTTTGAGAGGAGTTGCGATGACAAACTGTTGCAGTAGTACATTATAGTAAATAAGTTCAAAGGGGCGTAACTCCTAGAAAAAAAATTGAATCCCAATTTCCCGTCGATATGCACAACTACATAGTATGTCCTTATTATCTGAAAAGGTTTCGTGAAATTCTGTTTTGTGGTTTGAGAGGAGTTGCGATGACAAACTGTTGCAGTAGTACATTAAAGCATATAAGTTCAAAGGGGCGTAACTCCTAGAAAAAAAATTGAATCGCAATTTCCCGTAGATATGCACAACTACATAGTATGTCCTTATTATCTGAAAAGGTTTCGTGAAATTCTATTTTGTGGTTTGAGAGGAGTTGCGATGACAAACTGTTGCAGTAGTACATTAAAGCATATAAATTTCAAAGGGGCGTAACTCCTAGAAAAAAAATTGAATAAAAATTTCCCGTCGATATGCACAACTACATAGTATGTCCTTATTATCTGAAAAGGTTTTGTGAAATTCTGTTGTGTGGTTTGAGAGGAGTTGCGATGACAAACTGTTGCAGTAGTACATTATAGTAAATAAGTTCAAAGGGGCGTAACTCCTAGAAAAAAATTGAATCGCAATTTCCCGTCGATATGCACAACTACATAGTATGTAGTATGTCCTTATTATCTGAAAAGGTTTTGTGAAATTCTGTTGTGTGGTTTGAGAGGAGTTGCGATGACAAACTGTTGCAGTAGTACATTATAGTAAATAAGTTCAAAGGGGCGTTACTCCTAGAAAAAAAATTGAATCGCAATTTCCCGTCGATATGCACAACTACATAGTATGTCCTTATTATCTGAAAAGGTTTTGTGAAATTCTGTTGTGTGGTTTGAGAGGAGTTGCGATGACAAACTGTTGCAGTAGTACATTATAGTAAATAAGTTCAAAGGGGCGTAACTCCTAGAAAAAAATTGAATCGCAATTTCCCGTCGATATGCACAACTACATAGTATGTAGTATGTCCTTATTATCTGAAAAGGTTTTGTGAAATTCTGTTGTGTGGTTTGAGAGGAGTTGCGATGACAAACTGTTGCAGTAGTACATTATAGTAAATAAGTTCAAAGGGGCGTTACTCCTAGAAAAAAAATTGAATCGCAATTTCCCGTCGATATGCACAACTACATAGTATGTCCTTATTATCTGAAAAGGTTTCGTGAAATTCTGTTTTGTGGTTTGAGAGGAGTTGTGATGACAAACTGTTGCAGTAGTACATTAAAGCATATAAGTTCAAAGGGGCGTAACTCCTAGAAAAAAAATTGAATCAAAATTTCCAGACGATATGCACAACTACATAGTATGTCCTTATTATCTGAAAAGGTTTTGTGAATTTCTGTTGTGTGGTTTGAGAGGAGTTGCGAAGACAAACTGTTGCAGTAGTTCATTATAGTAAATAAGTTCAAAGGGGTGTAACTCCTAGAAAAAAAAATGAATCAAAATTTCCCGTCGATATGCACAACTACATAGTATGTCCTTATTATCTGAAAAGGTTTCGTGAAATTCTGTTTTGTGGTTTGAGAGGAGTCGCGATGACAAACTGTTGCAGAAGTACATTAAAGCATATAAGTTCAAAGGGGCGTAACTCCTAGAAAAAAAATTAAATTGCAATTACCGGTCGATATGCACAACTACATAGTATGTCCTTATTATCTGAAAAGGTTTCGTGAAATTCTATTTTGTGGTTTGAGAGGAGTTGCGATGACCAACTGTTGCAGTAGTACATTAAAGCATATAAGTTCAAAGGGGCGTAACTCCTAGAAAAAAAATTGAATCAAAATTTCCCGACGATATGCACAACTACATAGTATGTCCTTATTATCTGAAAAGGTTTTGTGAATTTCTGTTGTGTGGTTTGAGAGGAGTTGCGATGACAAACTGTTGCAGTAGTTTATTATAGTAAATAAGTTCAAAGGGGTGTAACTCCTAGAAAAAAAATTGAATCGCAATTTCCCGTCGATATGCACAACTACATAGTATGTAGTATGTCCTTATTATCTGAAAAGGTTTTGTGAAATTCTGTTGTGTGGTTTGAGAGGAGTTGCGATGACAAACTGTTGCAGTAGTACATTATAGTAAATAAGTTCAAAGGGGCGTAACTCCTAGAAAAAAAATTGAATCAAAATTTCCCGTCGATATTCACAACTACATAGTATGTCCTTATTATCTGAAAAGGTTTCGTGAAATTCTGTTTTGTGGTTTGAGAGGAGTTGCGATGACAAACTGTTGCAGTAGTACATTAAAGCATATAAGTTCAAAGGGGCGTAACTTCTAGAAAAAAATTGAATCGCAATTTCCCGTAGAAATGCACAACTACATAGTATGTCCTTATTATCTGAAAAGGTTTCGTGAAATTCTATTTTGTGGTTTGAGAGGAGTTGCGATGACAAACTGTTGCAGTAGTACATTAAAGCATATAAGTTCAAAGGGGCGTAACTCCTAGAAAAAAAAATGAATAAAAATTTCCCGTCGATATGCACAACTACATAGTATGTCCTTATTAACTGAAAAGGTTTTGTAAAATTCTGTTGTGTGGTTTGAGAGGAGTTGCGATGACAAACTGTTGCAGTAGTACATTATAGTAAATAAGTTCAAAGGGGCGTAACTCCTAGAAAAAAAATTGAATCCCAATTTCCCGTCGATATGCACAACTACATAGTATGTCCTTATTATCTGAAAAGGTTTCGTGAAATTCTGTTTTGTGGTTTGAGAGGAGTTGCGATGACAAACTGTTGCAGTAGTACATTAAAGCATATAAGTTCAAAGGGGCGTAACTCCTAGAAAAAAAATTGAATCGCAATTTCCCGTAGATATGCACAACTACATAGTATGTCCTTATTATCTGAAAAGGTTTCGAGAAATTCTATTTTGTGGTTTGAGAGGAGTTGCGATGACAAACTGTTGCAGTAGTACATTAAAGCATATAAATTTCAAAGGGGCGTAACTCCTAGAAAAAAAATTGAATAAAAATTTCCCGTCGATATGCACAACTACATAGTATGTCCTTATTATCTGAAAAGGTTTTGTGAAATTCTGTTGTGTGGTTTGAGAGGAGTTGCGATGACAAACTGTTGCAGTAGTACATTATAGTAAATAAGTTCAAAGGGGCGTAACTCCTAGAAAAAAATTGAATCGCAATTTCCCGTCGATATGCACAACTACATAGTATGTAGTATGTCCTTATTATCTGAAAAGGTTTTGTGAAATTCTGTTGTGTGGTTTGAGAGGAGTTGCGATGACAAACTGTTGCAGTAGTACATTATAGTAAATAAGTTCAAAGGGGCGTTACTCCTAGAAAAAAAATTGAATCGCAATTTCCCGTCGATATGCACAACTACATAGTATGTCCTTATTATCTGAAAAGGTTTCGTGAAATTCTGTTTTGTGGTTTGAGAGGAGTTGTGATGACAAACTGTTGCAGTAGTACATTAAAGCATATAAGTTCAAAGGGGCGTAACTCCTAGAAAAAAAATTGAATAAAAATTTCCCGACGATATGCACAACTACATAGTATGTCCTTATTATCTGAAAAGGTTTCGTGAAATTCTATTTTGTGGTTTGAGAGGAGTTGCGATGACAAACTGTTGCAGTAGTACATTAAAGCATATAAGTTCAAAGGGGCGTAACTCCTAGAAAAAAAAATGAATAAAAATTTCCTGTCGATATGCACAACTACATAGTATGTCCTTATTAACTAAAAAGGTTTTGTGAAATTCTGTTGTGTGGTTTGAGAGGAGTTGCGATGACAAACTGTTGCAGTAGTACATTATAGTAAATAAGTTCAAAGGGGTGTAACTCCTAGAAAAAAAATTGAATCGCAATTTCCCGTCGATATGCACAACTACATAGTATGTCCTTATTATCTGAAAAGGTTTCGTGAAATTCTGTTTTGTGGTTTGAGAGGAGTTGCGATGACAAACTGTTGCAGTAGTACATTAAAGCATATAAGTTCAAAGGGGCGTAACTCCTCGAAAAAAAATTGAATCGCAATTTCCTGTAGATATGCACAACTACATAGTATGTCCTTATTATCTGAAAAGGTTTCGTGAAATTCTATTTTGTGGTTTGAGAGGAGTTGCGATGACAAACTGTTGCAGTAGTACATTAAAGCATATAAGTTTCAAAGGGGCGTAACTCATAGAAAAAAAATTGAATAAAAATTTCCCGTCGATATGCACAACTACATAGTATGTCCTTATTATCTGAAAAGGTTTTGTGAAATTCTGTTGTGTGGTTTGAGAGGAGTTGCGATGACAAACTGTTGCAGTAGTACATTATAGTAAATAAGTTCAAAGGGGCGTAACTCCTAGAAAAAAAATTGAATCGCAATTTCCTGTCGATATGCACAACTACATAGTATGTAGTATGTCCTTATTATCTGAAAAGGTTTTGTGAAATTCTGTTGTGTGGTTTGAGAGGAGTTGCGATGACAAACTGTTGCAGTAGTACATTATAGTAAATAAGTTCAAAGGGGCGTAACTCCTAGAAAAAAAATTGAATCAAAATTTCCCGTCGATATGCACAACTACATAGTATGTCCTTATTATCTGAAAAGGTTTCGTGAAATTCTGTTTTGTGGTTTGAGAGGAGTTGCGATGACAAACTGTTGCAGTAGTACATTAAAGCATATAAGTTCAAAGGGGCGTAACTTCTAGAAAAAAATTGAATCGCAATTTCCCGTAGAAATGCACAACTACATAGTATGTCCTTATTATCTGAAAAGGTTTCGTGAAATTCTATTTTGTGGTTTGAGAGGAGTTGCGATGACAAACTGTTGCAGTAGTACATTATAGTAAATAAGTTCAAAGGGGCGTAACTCCTAGAAAAAAAATTGAATCAAAATTTCCCGTCGATATGCACAACTACATAGTATGTCCTTATTATCTGAAAAGGTTTCGTGAAATTCTGTTTTGTGGTTTGAGAGGAGTTGCGATGACAAACTGTTGCAGTAGTACATTAAAGCATATAAGTTCAAAGGGGCGTAACTTCTAGAAAAAAATTGAATCGCAATTTCCCGTAGAAATGCACAACTACATAGTATGTCCTTATCATCTGAAAAGGTTTCGTGAAATTCTATTTTGTGGTTTGAGAGGAGTTGCGATGACAAACTGTTGCAGTAGTACATTAAAGCATATAAGTTCAAAGGGGCGTAACTCCTAGAAAAAAAAATGAATAAAAATTTCCCGTCGATATGCACAACTACATAGTATGTCCTTATTAACTGAAAAGGTTTTGTGAAATTCTGTTGTGTGGTTTGAGAGGAGTTGCGATGACAAACTGTTGCAGTAGTACATTATAGTAAATAAGTTCAAAGGGGCGTAACTCCTAGAAAAAAAATTGAATCGCAATTTCCCGTCGATATGCACAACTACATAGTATGTCCTTATTATCTGAAAAGGTTTCGTGAAATTCTGTTTTGTGGTTTGAGAGGAGTTGCAATGACAAACTGTTGCAGTAGTACATTAAAGCATATAAGTTCAAAGGAGCGTAACTCCTAGAAAAAAAATTGAATCGCAATTTCCCGTAGATATGCACAACTACATAGTATGTCCTTATTATCTGAAAAGGTTTCATGAAATTCTATTTTGTGGTTTGAGAGGAGTTGCGATGACAAACTGTTGCAGTAGTACATTAAAGCATATAAGTTTCAAAGGGGCGTAACTCCTAGAAAAAAAATTGAATAAAAATTTCCCGTCGATATGCACAACTACATAGTATGTCCTTATTATCTGAAAAGGTTTTGTGAAATTCTGTTGTGTGGTTTGAGAGGAGTTGCGATGACAAACTGTTGCAGTAGTACATTATAGTAAATAAGTTCAAAGGGGCGTAACTCCTAGAAAAAAATTGAATCGCAATTTCCCGTCGATATGCACAACTACATAGTATGTAGTATGTCCTTATTATCTGAAAAGGTTTTGTGAAATTCTGTTGTGTGGTTTGAGAGGAGTTGCGATGACAAACTGTTGCAGTAGTACATTATAGTAAATAAGTTCAAAGGGGCGTTACTCCTAGAAAAAAAATTGAATCGTAATTTCCCGTCGATATGCACAACTACATAGTATGTCCTTATTATCTGAAAAGGTTTCGTGAAATTCTGTTTTGTGGTTTGAGAGGAGTTGTGATGACAAACTGTTGCAGTAGTACATTAAAGCATATAAGTTCAAAGGGGCGTAACTCCTAGAAAAAAAATTGAATCAAAATTTCCCGACGATATGCACAACTACATAGTATGTCCTTATTATCTGAAAAGGTTTTGTGAATTTCTGTTGTGTGGTTTGAGAGGAGTTGCGAAGACAAACTGTTGCAGTAGTTCATTATAGTAAATAAGTTCAAAGGGGTGTAACTCCTAGAAAAAAAAATGAATCAAAATTTCCCGTCGATATGCACAACTACATAGTATGTCCTTATTATCTGAAAAGGTTTCGTGAAATTCTGTTTTGTGGTTTGAGAGGAGTTGCGATGACAAACTGTTGCAGAAGTACATTAAAGCATATAAGTTCAAAGGGGCGTAACTCCTAGAAAAAAAAATAAATTGCAATTACCGGTCGATATGCACAACTACATAGTATGTCCTTATTATCTGAAAAGGTTTCGTGAAATTCTATTTTGTGGTTTGAGAGGAGTTGCGATGACAAACTGTTGCAGTAGTACATTAAAGCATATAAGTTCAAAGGGGCGTAACTCCTAGAAAAAAAATTGAATCAAAATTTCCCGACGATATGCACAACTACATAGTATGTCCTTATTATCTGAAAAGGTTTTGTGAATTTCTGTTGTGTGGTTTGAGAGGAGTTGCGATGACAAACTGTTGCAGTAGTTTATTATAGTAAATAAGTTCAAAGGGGTGTAACTCCTAGAAAAAAAATTGAATCGCAATTTCCCGTCGATATGCACAACTACATAGTATGTAGTATGTCCTTATTATCTGAAAAGGTTTTGTGAAATTCTGTTGTGTGGTTTGAGAGGAGTTGCGATGACAAACTGTTGCAGTAGTTTATTATAGTAAATAAGTTCAAAGGGGTGTAACTCCTAGAAAAAAAATTGAATCAAAATTTCCCGTCGATATGCACAACTACATAGTATGTCCTTATTATCTGAAAAGGTTTCGTGAAATTCTGTTTTGTGGTTTGAGAGGAGTTGCGATGACAAACTGTTGCAGTAGTACATTAAAGCATATAAGTTCAAAGGGGCGTAACTTCTAGAAAAAAATTGAATCGCAATTTCCCGTAGAAATGCACAACTACATAGTATGTCCTTATTATCTGAAAAGGTTTCGTGAAATTCTATTTTGTGGTTTGAGAGGAGTTGCGATGACAAACTGTTGCAGTAGTACATTAAAGCATATAAGTTCAAAGGGGCGTAACTCCTAGAAAAAAAAATGAATAAAAATTTCCCGTCGATATGCACAACTACATAGTATGTCCTTATTAACTGAAAAGGTTTTGTGAAATTCTGTTGTGTGGTTTGAGAGGAGTTGCGATGACAAACTGTTGCAGTAGTACATTATAGTAAATAAGTTCAAAGGGGCGTAACTCCTAGAAAAAAAATTGAATCCCAATTTCCCGTCGATATGCACAACTACATAGTATGTCCTTATTATCTGAAAAGGTTTCGTGAAATTCTGTTTTGTGGTTTGAGAGGAGTTGCGATGACAAACTGTTGCAGTAGTACATTAAAGCATATAAGTTCAAAGGGGCGTAACTCCTAGAAAAAAAATTGAATCGCAATTTCCCGTAGATATGCACAACTACATAGTATGTCCTTATTATCTGAAAAGGTTTCGTGAAATTCTATTTTGTGGTTTGAGAGGAGTTGCGATGACAAACTGTTGCAGTAGTACATTAAAGCATATAAATTTCAAAGGGGCGTAACTCCTAGAAAAAAAATTGAATAAAAATTTCCCGTCGATATGCACAACTACATAGTATGTCCTTATTATCTGAAAAGGTTTTGTGAAATTCTGTTGTGTGGTTTGAGAGGAGTTGCGATGACAAACTGTTGCAGTAGTACATTATAGTAAATAAGTTCAAAGGGGCGTAACTCCTAGAAAAAAATTGAATCGCAATTTCCCGTCGATATGCACAACTACATAGTATGTAGTATGTCCTTATTATCTGAAAAGGTTTTGTGAAATTCTGTTGTGTGGTTTGAGAGGAGTTGCGATGACAAACTGTTGCAGTAGTACATTATAGTAAATAAGTTCAAAGGGGCGTTACTCCTAGAAAAAAAATTGAATCGCAATTTCCCGTCGATATGCACAACTACATAGTATGTCCTTATTATCTGAAAAGGTTTTGTGAAATTCTGTTGTGTGGTTTGAGAGGAGTTGCGATGACAAACTGTTGCAGTAGTACATTATAGTAAATAAGTTCAAAGGGGCGTAACTCCTAGAAAAAAATTGAATCGCAATTTCCCGTCGATATGCACAACTACATAGTATGTAGTATGTCCTTATTATCTGAAAAGGTTTTGTGAAATTCTGTTGTGTGGTTTGAGAGGAGTTGCGATGACAAACTGTTGCAGTAGTACATTATAGTAAATAAGTTCAAAGGGGCGTTACTCCTAGAAAAAAAATTGAATCGCAATTTCCCGTCGATATGCACAACTACATAGTATGTCCTTATTATCTGAAAAGGTTTCGTGAAATTCTGTTTTGTGGTTTGAGAGGAGTTGTGATGACAAACTGTTGCAGTAGTACATTAAAGCATATAAGTTCAAAGGGGCGTAACTCCTAGAAAAAAAATTGAATCAAAATTTCCAGACGATATGCACAACTACATAGTATGTCCTTATTATCTGAAAAGGTTTTGTGAATTTCTGTTGTGTGGTTTGAGAGGAGTTGCGAAGACAAACTGTTGCAGTAGTTCATTATAGTAAATAAGTTCAAAGGGGTGTAACTCCTAGAAAAAAAAATGAATCAAAATTTCCCGTCGATATGCACAACTACATAGTATGTCCTTATTATCTGAAAAGGTTTCGTGAAATTCTGTTTTGTGGTTTGAGAGGAGTCGCGATGACAAACTGTTGCAGAAGTACATTAAAGCATATAAGTTCAAAGGGGCGTAACTCCTAGAAAAAAAATTAAATTGCAATTACCGGTCGATATGCACAACTACATAGTATGTCCTTATTATCTGAAAAGGTTTCGTGAAATTCTATTTTGTGGTTTGAGAGGAGTTGCGATGACCAACTGTTGCAGTAGTACATTAAAGCATATAAGTTCAAAGGGGCGTAACTCCTAGAAAAAAAATTGAATCAAAATTTCCCGACGATATGCACAACTACATAGTATGTCCTTATTATCTGAAAAGGTTTTGTGAATTTCTGTTGTGTGGTTTGAGAGGAGTTGCGATGACAAACTGTTGCAGTAGTTTATTATAGTAAATAAGTTCAAAGGGGTGTAACTCCTAGAAAAAAAATTGAATCGCAATTTCCCGTCGATATGCACAACTACATAGTATGTAGTATGTCCTTATTATCTGAAAAGGTTTTGTGAAATTCTGTTGTGTGGTTTGAGAGGAGTTGCGATGACAAACTGTTGCAGTAGTACATTATAGTAAATAAGTTCAAAGGGGCGTAACTCCTAGAAAAAAAATTGAATCAAAATTTCCCGTCGATATTCACAACTACATAGTATGTCCTTATTATCTGAAAAGGTTTCGTGAAATTCTGTTTTGTGGTTTGAGAGGAGTTGCGATGACAAACTGTTGCAGTAGTACATTAAAGCATATAAGTTCAAAGGGGCGTAACTTCTAGAAAAAAATTGAATCGCAATTTCCCGTAGAAATGCACAACTACATAGTATGTCCTTATTATCTGAAAAGGTTTCGTGAAATTCTATTTTGTGGTTTGAGAGGAGTTGCGATGACAAACTGTTGCAGTAGTACATTAAAGCATATAAGTTCAAAGGGGCGTAACTCCTAGAAAAAAAAATGAATAAAAATTTCCCGTCGATATGCACAACTACATAGTATGTCCTTATTAACTGAAAAGGTTTTGTAAAATTCTGTTGTGTGGTTTGAGAGGAGTTGCGATGACAAACTGTTGCAGTAGTACATTATAGTAAATAAGTTCAAAGGGGCGTAACTCCTAGAAAAAAAATTGAATCCCAATTTCCCGTCGATATGCACAACTACATAGTATGTCCTTATTATCTGAAAAGGTTTCGTGAAATTCTGTTTTGTGGTTTGAGAGGAGTTGCGATGACAAACTGTTGCAGTAGTACATTAAAGCATATAAGTTCAAAGGGGCGTAACTCCTAGAAAAAAAATTGAATCGCAATTTCCCGTAGATATGCACAACTACATAGTATGTCCTTATTATCTGAAAAGGTTTCGAGAAATTCTATTTTGTGGTTTGAGAGGAGTTGCGATGACAAACTGTTGCAGTAGTACATTAAAGCATATAAATTTCAAAGGGGCGTAACTCCTAGAAAAAAAATTGAATAAAAATTTCCCGTCGATATGCACAACTACATAGTATGTCCTTATTATCTGAAAAGGTTTTGTGAAATTCTGTTGTGTGGTTTGAGAGGAGTTGCGATGACAAACTGTTGCAGTAGTACATTATAGTAAATAAGTTCAAAGGGGCGTAACTCCTAGAAAAAAATTGAATCGCAATTTCCCGTCGATATGCACAACTACATAGTATGTAGTATGTCCTTATTATCTGAAAAGGTTTTGTGAAATTCTGTTGTGTGGTTTGAGAGGAGTTGCGATGACAAACTGTTGCAGTAGTACATTATAGTAAATAAGTTCAAAGGGGCGTTACTCCTAGAAAAAAAATTGAATCGCAATTTCCCGTCGATATGCACAACTACATAGTATGTCCTTATTATCTGAAAAGGTTTCGTGAAATTCTGTTTTGTGGTTTGAGAGGAGTTGTGATGACAAACTGTTGCAGTAGTACATTAAAGCATATAAGTTCAAAGGGGCGTAACTCCTAGAAAAAAAATTGAATAAAAATTTCCCGACGATATGCACAACTACATAGTATGTCCTTATTATCTGAAAAGGTTTTGTGAATTTCTGTTGTGTGGTTTGAGAGGAGTTGCGATGACAAACTGTTGCAGTAGTTCATTATAGTAAATAAGTTCAAAGGGGTGTAACTCCTAGAAAAAAAAATGAATCAAAATTTCCCGTCGATATGCACAACTACATAGTATGTCCTTATTATCTGAAAAGGTTTCGTGAAATTCTGTTTTGTGGTTTGAGAGGAGTTGCGATGACAAACTGTTGCAGAAGTACATTAAAGCATATAAGTTCAAAGGGGCGTAACTCCTAGAAAAAAAATTAAATTGCAATTACCGGTCGATATGCACAACTACATAGTATGTCCTTATTATCTGAAAAGGTTTAGTGAAATTCTATTTTGTGGTTTGAGAGGAGTTGCGATGACAAACTGTTGCAGTAGTACATTAAAGCATATAAGTTCAAAGGGGCGTAACTCCTAGAAAAAAAATTAAATTGCAATTACCCGTCGATATGCATAACTACATAGTATGTCCTTATTATCTGAAAAGGTTTCGTGAAATTCTGTTTTGTGGTTTGAGAGGAGTTGCGATGACAAACTGTTGCAGTAGTACATTAAAGCATATAAGTTCAAAGGGGCGTAACTCCTAGAAAAAAAATTGAATCGCAATTTCCCGTCGATATGCACAACTACATAGTATGTCCTTATTATCTGAAAAGGTTTTGTGAATTTCTGTTGTGTGGTTTGAGAGGAGTTGCGATGACAAACTGTTGCAGTAGTTCATTATAGTAAATAAGTTCAAAGGGGTGTAACTCCTAGAAAAAAAATTGAATCAAAATTTCCCGTCGATATGCAATCCTACATAGTATGTCCTTATTATCTGAAAAGGTTTCGTGAAATTCTGTTTTGTGGTTTGAGAGGAGTTGCGATGACAAACTGTTGCAGAAGTACATTAAAGCATATAAGTTCAAAGGGGCGTAACTCCTAGAAAAAAAATTAAATTGCAATTACCCGTCGATATGCATAACTACATAGTATGTCCTTATTATCTGAAAAGGTTTCGTGAAATTCTGTTTTGTGGTTTGAGAGGAGTTGCGATGACAAACTGTTGCAGTAGTACATTAAAGCATATAAGTTCAAAGGGGCGTAACTCCTAGAAAAAAAATTGAATCGCAATTTCCCGTCGATATGCACAACTACATAGTATGTCCTTATTATCTGAAAAGATTTCGTGAAATTCTGTTTTGTGGTTTGAGAGGAGTTGCGATGACAAACTGTTGCAGTAGTACATTAAAGCATATAAGTTCAAAGGGGTGTAACTCCTAGAAAAAAAATTGAATCAAAATTTATCGTCAATATGCACAACTACATAGTATGTCCTTATTATCTGAAAAGGTTTTGTGAAATTCTGTTGTGTGGTTTGAGAGGAGTTGCGATGACAAACTGTTGCAGTAGTACATTATAGTAAATAAGTTCAAAGGGGCGTAACTCCTTGAAAAAAAATTGAATCAAAATTTCCCGTCGATATGCACAACTACATAGTATGTCAGTATGTCCTTATTATCTGAAAAGGTTTCGTGAAATTTTGTTTTGTGGTTTGAGAGGAGTTGCGATGACAAACTGTTGCAGTAGTACATTAAAGCATATAAGTTCAAAGGGGCGTAACTCCTGAAAAAAAATTGAATCAAAATTTCCCGTCGATATGCACAACTACATAGTATGTCAGTATGTCCTTATTATCTGAAAAGGTTTCGTGAAATTCTGTTTTGTGGTTTGAGAGGAGTTGCGATGACAAACTGTTGCAGTAGTACATTAAAGCATATAAGTTCAAAGGGGCGTAACTCCTAGAAAAAAAATTGAATCAAAATTTCCCGATGATATGCACAACTACATAGTATGTCCTTATTATCTGAAAAGGTTTTGTGAAATTCTGTTGTGTGGTTTGAGAGGAGTTGCGATGACAAACTGTTGCAGTAGTACATTATAGTAAATAAGTTCAAAGGGGTGTAACTCCTAGAAAAAAAATTGAATCAAAATTTCCCGTCGATATGCACAACTACATAGTATGTCCTTATTATCTGAAAAGGTTTCGTGAAATTCTGTTTTGTGGTTTGAGAGGAGTTGCGATGACAAACTGTTGCAGTAGTACATTAAAGCATATAAGTTCAAAGGGGCGTAACTCCTAGAAAAAAAATTGAATCGCAATTTCCCGTCGATATGCACAACTACATAGTATGTCCTTACTATCTGAAAAGGTTTCGTGAAATTCTGTTGTGTGGTTTGAGAGGAGTTGCGATGACAAGAAACAGGACTGACGGACGGACGGACGGACGGTACGACTGACGGATGGACGGACGGGTCAAAAACATTATACCCTCCGCAACTCATTGCGTAGGGTATAATAAGTCATTAGATTAAAATCAGATTTCTGCACAGTCTCCAGCATGGCTGGTTTAAAAATAATTTTACCTAACTAGCCATTCCTTGAAAAAGATCAACTCTGGCAAGTGTATCGTATCTGGGTCCCTCTTTAAATTTTTAACAAATTCTTTCAAAAGTTCTAGTTGCATCTGATCCATGATGCTGGATAAGTATATAACTCACAAAATCTGGAATAAAAGAACATAAATATAAGTGTATACCTAAAAAAAATCATGGACCATTGGCAGAGTTCGCAAAAACTTTTTTTGACCTGTCAATCATGGGACTGACAAAGCAAGATTATTTGTAAGTCCTACAAAATTTGACAATTTCGTCAATTTGTCAATTTTGTCCTGAAATAAAACTAATAACATAATTTATATCAAAAAATTAAAGAACCTTAGTGAGCACGCTCACATATCCCACGTCCCCACATTGTCATTGGAGAAATTAAAATAGGTGTAAGAAAATAAAATTGTATAGGAAAAATTAATTTCCTGCCAATGTGCACATCTAAATAGTATGTCCTTATTATCTACAAAATTTCGTGAAATTCTGTTGTGTGGTTGCAGAGGAGTTGAGATGACAAACTGTTGCAGAAGTACATTGAAGCAAATAAGTTCAAAGGGGTGTAACTCCTAGAAAAAAAATTTAATCACAATTTCCTGTCGATATGCACAACTACATAGTATGTCCTTATTATCTGAAAAGGTTTCGTGAAATTCTGTTGTGTGGTTTGGGAGGAGTTGCGATGACAAATTGTTGCAGTAGTAAATTAAAGTTCATAAGTTCAAAGGGGCGTAACTCCAAGCAAAAAAATTGAATCACAATTTCCCTTTGATATGCACAACTACATAGTATGTCCTTATTATCTGAAAAGGTTTCAGGAAATTCTGTTGTGCGGTTTGAGAGGAGTTGCGATGACAAACTGTTGCAGTAGTACATTAAAGCAAATAAGTTCAAAGGGGCGTAACTCCTAGAAAAAAAATTGAATCGTAATTTCCCGTCGATATACAACTACATAGTATGTCCTTATTATCTGAAAAGGTTTCGTGAAATTCTGTTGTGTGGTTTGGGAGGAGTTGCGATGACAAATTGTTGCAGAAGTAAATTAAAGTAAATAAATTCAAAGGGACGTAACTCCTAGAAAAAAAATTGAATCACAATTTCCCGTCGATATGCACAACTACATAGTATGTCCTTATTATCTGAAAAGGTTTCGTGAAATTCTGTTGTGCGGTTTGAGAGGAGTTGCGATGACAAACTGTTGCAGTAGTACATTAAAGGAAATAAGTTCAAAGGGGTGTAACTCCTAGAAAAAAAAATTAATGGTAATTTCCCGTTGATATGCACAACTACATAGTATGTCCTTATTATCTGAAAAGGTTTCATGAAATTATGTTGTGTGGTTTGAGAGGAGTTGCGATGACAAACTGTTGCAGTAGTACATTAAAGTAAAAAAGTTCAAGGGGCGTAACTCCTAGAAAAAAAATTGAATCTTAATTTCCCGTCGATATGCACAACTACATAGTATGTCCTTATTATCTGAAAAGGTTTCGTGAAATTCCGTTGTGTGGTTTGAGAGGAGTTGCGATGACAAACTGTTGCAGAAGTACATTAAAGTAAATAAGTTCAAAGGGGCGTAACTCCTAGAAAAAAAGTTGAATCGCAATTTCCCGTCGATATGTACAACTACATAGTATGTCCTTATTATCTGAAAAGGTTTCGTGAAATTCTGTTGTGTGGTTTGAGAGGAGTTGCGATGGCAAGAAACAGGACTTGCGATGACAAGAAACAGGACTGACGGACGGACGGATGGGTCAAAAACATTATACCCTCCGCAACTCGTTGCGTGGGGTAAATTAACTTTATCATTATAATTATGAGGGATGTAAACATGTACAGGAAATATTTGCAATTCAACATGTTACCCATGTAAACCAGATGCTCCGCAGGGCGTAGCTTTATACGACCGCAGAGGTTGAACCCTGAACAGTTGGGGCAAGTATTGACACAACATTCAAGCTGGATTCAGCTCTAAATTTGGATTGTAATTAAATAGTTGACACAGCATAGGTTTCTGACACAAAATGAATGTGTTCTAATGAACTTAATTTTTTTGTTTTCTCTTAGAGCAAATCACTATGCTGTTGAATATTAATCCTCTCAAAAAAATGTTTGAAGAAATTTTCTTTTTATTTATGAAATTTCAAATGAGAAAAATTGAACCCATTTCTTTAATCACATCCCCCTTTCCCTTATTCCAAAACTAATCTCAATTAAAATTTTCTAATGGAATTTGCAACAATAACTACTCATTTAAATACATCATAAAATATTAAGATGTACAAAAACTGCTTGTTATCACTGAATGGTAAAGATTATTTATCAGTTGGTAGTAAAAAGTGAATATACATTGTATATTGTATATAACAAAGATTTAAGTTGATTCTGGACAAAGAAAGATAACTCCAATTAAAAAAAATTCTTGCAATAAGATATTTCTTGCTTACTATTCTGGACAAAGAAAGATAACTCTAATTAAAAAAAAATTTGCTATTTCACAATATTGTGAAATTAGATATTTCTTGCCATTGCACAATACTGTGCAATTGAAAAGACTTGCTATTTCACAATACTTAATATAATAATTTTAGATGCTGATTTGGACCAACTTGAAAACTGGGCCCATAATCAAAAATCTAAGTACATGTTTAGATTCAGCATATCAAAGAGGCCCAAGAATTTAATTTTTGTTAAAATCAAACTTAGTTTAATTATGGACCCTTTAGACCTTAATGTAGGCCAATTTGAAAATGGGACCAAAAATGAAGAATCTACATACACAGTTAGATTTGGCATATCAAAGAACCCCATTTATTCAATTTTTGATGAAATCAAATAAAGTTTAATTTTGGACCCAGATTTGGACCAACTTGAAAACTGGGCCAATAATCAAGAATCTAAGTACATTTTTAGATTCAACATATCAAAGAACCCAACCAATTCATTTTTTGTCAAAATCAAACTAAGTTTAATTTTGGACCCTTCGGACCTTAATGTAGACCAATTTGAAAACATGACCAAAAGTTAAGAATCTACATACACAGTTAGATTCGGCATATCAAAGAACCCCAATTATTCAATTTTGATGAAATCAAACAAAGTTTAATTTTGGACCCTTTGGGCCCCTTTTTCCTAAACTGTTGGGACCAAAACTCCCAAAATCAATACCAACCTTCCTTTTATGGTCATAAACCTTATGTTTAAATTTCATAGATTTCTATTAACGTTATGTTGTGAAAACCAAGAAAAATGCTTATTTGGGTCCCTTTTTGGCCCCTAATTCCTAAACTGCTGGGACCTAAACTCCCAAAATCAATACCAATCTTTCTTTTGTGGTCATAAACATTGTGTTTAAATTTCATTGATTTCTATTTACTTAAACTAAAGTTATTGTGCGAAAACCAAGAATAATGCTTATTTGGGCCCTTTTTTGGCCCCTAATTCCTAAACTGTTGAAACCAAAACTCCCAAAATCAATCCCAACCTTTCTTATGTGGTCATAAACCTTGTGTCAAAATTTCATAGATTTCTATTAACTTAAACTAAAGTCAGTCAGGGGTACTACTTGTACAAGTGTATTTTATTTACTTGAAGAAGTAAAAAAAAATATACACATATAAGTAAATTTGTATGATACTTATACAAGTGAATTAAATTTACTTGTATAGGTAAAACAAAAATTAGCTGAGTTATGTCCCTTCCGCATTCAGATTTTTTTACTTGTATAGGTAAAAAAATCGTCCTTTCTTCTTTTCTTGAATTCTGAAGATTTCTTTGCTCTAATAGAATTTATTAAATTGTGTACCCTTTGCAGATGTCTTTACTAATCATTCAAGTGTAATTTCATGAAAGTCCCATTTGTCTGCTATCTTCTTAACACTGCTTATTTACAAGCCCCAAAGGAGCAATTTTTGATTGCCTTGCGCAAATATACAAGATCTTTGCTCAATCAGTTTCTTTGATGAATTAATGAGATGAAACATTGAACTTTAATGAAAAAATTTGAGCAAACCTGGGAAAAATCATTAAAGGCATGATTTTACATCTCAAAACTTGAGGATTTTTGTGGGATTGTAAGAAAAATTTACTTGTACAAGTAAATTTTTCAGAAAATTAAGGGGAGATTATTCAAACATTATTTATTTACTTATATGTGTATATTTTTTTTCGCTTCTTCAAGTAAATAAAATACACTAGTACAAGTAGTACCCCTGACTGAAAGTTATAGTGCGAAAACCAATAAAATGCTTATTTGGGCCCTTTTTGGCCCCTATTTCCTAAAATGTTGGGACCAAAACTCCCAAAATCAATACCAACCTTCCTTTTATGGTCATATACCTTGTGTTAAAATTTCATAGATTTCTATTCACTTTTACTAAAGTTAGAGTGCGAAAACTAAAAGTATTCGAACGCCGACGACGACGATGACGCAGACGCCAACGTGATAGCAATATACGACGAAATTTTTTTCAAAATTTGCAGTCGTATGAAAACACAGAATAGAATTCAATAATTCTGCATACATGTACGTATCAAAATGTCAAAAATTAGCACATTTAAACTGAATCCGTGTCCATTCGCCCTGATTCGCGTTCGCAATAGCACCTGTTCACCCAGGCCAGAGTCCATTCGCCCTGATTTTCATTTTTTTTCTAATTGTTGTCTAGTCGCATATTTTAGTATTTTAATAATATATATGTTAAAGTTTGTTGAAAAATTTACATAATATTTTAATTTTATATTGCCGCAATCAATTTATCATTTTCCCTTTGATTTGCCATGTTTGCAGAGTAGAATACCTGGAATACAATTTATTTATGCATTAATTTATATTTGTTAACAAATTAATTGTAATCAGTCAATCATGTATACAGTTCAACTGAGACTAGTCCCAGAGTATGATAATAAATGAACTTTGGAAAATCTGTTTCATGATTTAAAGTTCGTACATCATTGTTTTTATTCAAAATTTCAAGCTGAATATATATCATCAAATCAAGAATGCGTCCCTAGTAAACAGATGCCCCACTGGCACTATCATTTTCTATGTTTAGGGATCATGAAATTGGGGTCAAAACTCTAATTTGGCATAAAAATTGTAAAAATCATTTCATAGGGCACATGTACATGTACATATGTATACTAAGTTTCAAGTTGATTGGACTTCAACTTCATCAAAAACTACCTTGACCAAAAGCTTTAACCTGAAACTTGCACTATCATTTTCTATGTTCAGTGGACCGTCAAATTGGGGTCAAAACTCTAATTTGGCATTAAAATTAGAAAGATCATATCATAGGGCACATGACTTTTTTGTGTACTAATTTTCAAGTTAATTGGACTTCAACTTCATCAAAAACTACCTTGACCAAAAACATTAACCTGAAGTGGGACGAAGGGACAAACAGACTATTGTAGGTGGGGCATAACAAAACGTTTGTTTTTATTATTAGTCATTGAATAATTAATGATCCTAATGATCCTAAACAAGCCATAAACTTTTAAATATAAGAATATATACCATAGAAATATCTGAATAAGTTTATTCAACTTCAATGCCCTAAATATTTATATTTTTAAGTAGGGTGAACAGACTCTATGGGCGAAAGAACTCAGGGTGAACGGACACAGGGCGAACATGTTATAGGGCGAACATACCCTATACCCGCAAAACTCGTTATCGCATTTTGTGCATTGACTTATATATGACTATAGTAAAAAGTAAAATCACAAAAATACTGAACTAAGAGGAAATTCAATTAGGAAAGTCACAGGCACTTGTTAAATATACGTTGATAGTGGTTCTTCCAATGGATAGAAACAAGTGCCTGTGAGGAAAGTCCATAATCACATGGCAAAATCAAATAACAAAAAACATCAAAAACGAATGGAAAGAACTGTCATACAATTAATAAATTCCGGACTTGGTACAGGCATTTTCAAAATGTTGATTGTTGGTAAAACACTTACATATGAATAAACCTAATGACAGCTACACGTTTGAATGCCTATTATTCTTCTTACGTGCGTAATAACTAAATATAGACATTCTTTACATTCTTTTCTGTGGGTTTGTTTAATAAAGTTTAAAACAGGACCAGTAATGAGTATGGCACGCCTGAACCACTTTTATTAATTAATCTTAGATTATCTCAGATAAATTAGGTTTATCTGAGATAATCCCGGTTTATCTCAGATAAACTAAGATTATCTCAGCTTAATTCAAATTCGAAAAAATCCTAGTTTATCTCAGATAATACAGAAAATTCATTATCTGGAGAAAATCCCGGTTTATTTGAAAATATTAAGAAAAGCTAGGTTTATGTGAACGATTTTCAGATAATCCTAATTTATCTCCAGATAATTGATTATCTGAATTTCAGATAATTCATTATCTCATTTTCCAGATAATTTAGTTTTAAATATACCAAAGAACAATGTAACGAGTGTTCTGATTGGACGATAATCGTTTGCCAGATTATATTTTAAAAATACCGTCAGATAATTCATTATCTCATTTTCCAGATAATTAAGGTTTATTACGGATTCTAAATATATCAAAGAACAATGTAACGAGTGTTATAATTGGACGACAATCGTTTGCAAGATTTTATATGAAAAATAGTTTTTATATCGTCCTTTTTTAGATGAGGGGCGACATTCTGCAGACGGCACGCAAATAACAAACTAATCATGGTGTGGACATCACCGTTAATGACACCTGGACAAGCGAAATTTGTTGAATAAATTAAAAAAAAACCCAGTGAAATACAGAAGGGCTGGTCAGATACAATATACATCATATACTTTAAACATACTTAATAAACACATTTGTTAGCTGTTTTGACGCTAACTGACACATATGTGAATAGATGTCTCTGATAATGACAACGGTTTTGTAAAATATTTAAATTTAACTATTTCGTCATGTGTCAGTAAACAAAATAGAGATGAAATTCAAGTAATCCAATACACAAATAATGCACGATTCTATTATGGAAAACAAATTATTTCATCATGGTTATTGATAAGACATACTTTTCATTTTGCTTTCAAAATAATTAAATACATAAGTCAGAGTTTAAATACATTAAACCTTAAAGAGCCAGATTTAAATTGTAGGATATAAACAATACATGTATTACTCAATTTATTTCACTTGACTGGGCGGAGTTTAACCGGTTCGCTCATAATAAACCACTCCATCTATAGATAGGTGTTTTAGGATAAACTCATCAATGAAGTGTCCAGTCATTCTTTTGTAAATTCCTTTGATGACATTGATTGGTGATTAGAAATCAGTATTAATTATAACGGTAATCATCCTTATCACACACATCTTCAAATAGACTCTCCACATGCAAATTAAAACGTTAGCTCCGCCCGATCAGTTGAAATAACATTGTACATTGTCGGAAATACTAAATGTTTGCTTACTCGCTAAGAAACAGGAGAAACCCTCTTTATTCTGTTTTTAAATCTGGATCCAAAAAAGGAAATTTTTACATGAAAATGTAATTACGTGTGACATGCATGATTGTCAAACCTCTGCTTGTTATATGGGTAATAAATATACAAAGTCATCTTCCCCCAATAAATGTTGACATAACAGGAAAAAGGTAATAAAAGTTTCTTTTAAGACTGCTCAAAACAAAACCAAAAAAAACTCATGCACGAAAAAGATATTTTGAAAGATTAACATTCTTAAGGTTTCTGTTTTATATTTTTCTTTTATCTTTAAAGTTTATTCTAAATTAAATTATCACTTCTGACTCGAAAACTACTATATTTTAACACACAAGACACAAAATTACAATCCAGTGATATGATTTTTTTTTCTTGAATTAGATCCTTTTCACAGGAAATATCCTTCTATAATGATTAATTCAGAGCTCTTCAAAATTGACGAAGAACATATAGAAAAGAAAGAAAAGAAATCTAAAATGTGTTCGTCAATCCATGTACAAATAAAGAAGGGAACTTCATCCAGTTCAACCTAAAATCCATCTGAATTTCACAAACCTCTTGATGATATTGGTGTTGTCTCGGTGTTGTAACAAACACAGATGTTTCAGCATATTTTGTACAGAATTAAAATAACTCTACCAAGTTGTAAAATGCTGGTCCTAAGCATGAATAATGGAGGAGCGAAACAATTATTTAGTCGATTTATAAGTAAAAATAAATAAATTCATAAAATTGGCAAGACAAGATTAATTCATCAAACTGGTAAGATAAGGCGAATGTATGACAAAAAGTCACAGAACAAAAAGTCACAATTCAGTTTTGAGATTACTTTTGGTTGAACAAGAACACATTTATTTTGAAAATATTTTTTTCACATTTTTCTTGAAATTTTATGTTTCGAGCAACTTCGTAATAAAAATCCTCTCAATAAATATCAATAACGATCAAGTAATTGTTATGAAAATAAAATGTCAAAGTGACTTGGAACCTAAATGGCTTCATTTTGCCAATATTAATATCCTTTGCATGATTAAAATTTAATACATCTTCAATTATCGGGAGAGATCCGTTTGCGCCAAAAATGCGTCCTTTTGCGCCACAACATTTTTTTTCAAATGCTACGTTTGCGCCACATGTTTTAAAATTACATGGTATCATTTGCGCCAAAAGTAAAACATACGATTGCGCCAACAAGGAGAAATAATACTTCGGGAATCCTAATCCTTTATTCGAATTTGGTATCAGCCGTTTTCACGGCAAATGTTTCCTTTTTTGAAACATATCTTCTTCTTACTGCTGCTTCGTGTAAAAAGTAGATATGTTAATACCAAGTTAAATATGTAGTAGTTTGTAAAGTCACATAATTGTAAAAAAACACAAAAATTGAAGGATGAAATGCATAAAACAGTTCATAATAATTCTAATTATTATAAAGCCCACATGCATTGAACAAATCACTGTATCATGCATCAATATATGTGGCTAAAACATAACCAGCAAAAGCTCCTATTTTCTTCTCTATTGGCATATCTTTATTAAATATTCAGCAATGCAATACGTTTTATTATCTCTCTGTGCATTGCCTGTATAATGCATTGTAAGTCATTTCTCTCCAGATGCTCATCTTCATTGTGAAATATCTCCAAACATATGATACTTTTTAAGTCAAAAATAAGAATAAATATATATGTTCCAGACCATATGAGTATTTGGACCGTACGCATACGGTTCTGACTGTATACGTATACTCGTACGGTCCGACCATACGCGTACGGTCCAACCATTCGCATACGGACCAGTAAGAGCTGACCATACCTGTTATATTTTTTTTGTAAAGTTGCTTAATTTTCTAAAACAATTGACCTCCCACATTATGTTTACTTCCGATATTTTTGTTAAAGTACACATACGGTCCAGACCGGACGCGTACGTTCCAAATACTCATACGGTTTGGAACATATATAAATTATTGTTAATTATGATAGATATGTGTACAGGTAAATTGGCGCAAATAAATCCCGAATATTGGCGCAATTGATACATTTGGGATAAAAATAATTGGCGCAAATGATACCCCTGAAAAACAGCAATTGGCGCAAAAGGAGTGCTGCCCAATTATCAAGGTTTATGAGCTTTTTTCTTAACTTAAAAACTTAAAGAAAAATTTCAAAATATATTTGAACAATTGTCAAAAAAATATTTGTGACTTTTTGTCCTGTGGCCTTTTGTCTTATCAAATTTGTGACTTTGTATCCTGTAACTTACTGTCCGTTTACCGACAAGACAAGATAATTTATTACAACTTAGGAAGTCGTTACAAGATTAAAAGTCAAGATTCTTATATGAAAATATCTCACTTTCACTTTGTGTTAAGGTAAATAAATAACATGTTTCTTTTAAATTTCATTCTTCAAGTTTTAATTATTTATTTTTTCCAGACAGTCAATTGACATGACAATAGTAAATTAAGGTAGTTGATAATCCTCTGAGACTCTGTTTGAATGTATTTAAAACGAATGTAGAAAGTCACAGGACAAAAAGTCGCAGACAAAAAGGTCAAAATACATTTTTTTTAGAAAAAAAAGTCTTTGAATAAGAAAACCACTAATTTTAAAAACATTTTTTTTTTAGTTTTACTTGAAGTATTCTATATAAACAACTTTGTTATTTAAATGTATTGAATAAATAAAATAATGATAAAATAATTGTTATGTACCAAGGAATATATCATTTGCATGATCAAAATTTAATAAATTTTAATTTATCAAGGCTTATGGAGAGTTGTCTCATTGGCACTCACACCACATCTACCTCTATCTATTATGAACAAATATTCAAAGCCTAGAAATGAAAATATGTAACGAAAAGAAAATATTTAGATCTTACTCTTATATATCCAAATAATTGTCAACAAATTAATTGTGACTTTTTGTCCTTTGATTTTTGTCCTATCAAATTTGTGACAATTAAGTTTATGTCCTGTGACTTTTTGTCAATATACGATATTGAAATTGTCTGAATTACATATCTATAACTGGACACTTCATTAAATCATTAACTTGAAACGAATTATTTATTTCTGTCTTCTGAAACAACACATCTATAAATATACCTATTGGATTACAGGAATGAGTTAACCCAAGGTAGCAGTCATTTGAAACAGTATTTATTGTCGAGTATTAGTTTGTCTGGCGGATTGTCTAGTTTTTTCAGTGGGTCAGAGTTTCACTTCAGGGTAACGAAAACGCTATAGCAACACCGAGCGAAAACGTTACAATATATTACCAATTTGTACATCTTTCATTACTCTGTATATCTATCACCAATTTGTGCATCTATCACCAATTTGTATATCTATCACCACTCTGTACATCTTTCACCACTCCGTATATCTTTCACCACTCTGTTTATCTTTCACCAATCCGTATATATATCACTAATCTGTTCAACTATCACCACTCGAGATCTGCATTTCTATCACCACTCTGTATATCTACCACCACTCTGTATATCTACTTCTGATCTGATTATCAATCACAAGTTTGTCTTTTATCAACCAACCTGTATATCTATCACCACTCTGTATATCTATCGACCCTCTGAATATCTATCACCCTCTGAATATCTAACACCACCCTGTATATCTATCACCAATCTGAATATATATCACCACTCTGTACATCTATCACCACTATGCATGTCTATCACCACTGTATAAATCTATCACCCCTCTGAATATCTATCACCCCTCTGAATATCTAACACTTCTCTGTATATCTATCACCAATCTGAATATCTATCACCACTCTGTACATCTATCACCACTCTGTATGTCTATCACCACTGTATATATATATCACCCCACTGAATATCTATCACCCCTCTGAATATCTAACATTTCTCTGTATATCTATCACCAATCTGAATATCTATCACCACTCTGTACATCTATCACCACTCTGTATGTCTATCATCACTGTATATATCTATCACCCCTCTAAATACTTATCACTCCCCTGAATAACTATCACCCCTCTGAATATCTGTCATCGCTCTTTATTTCTATCACCACTCTGTACATCTTTCACCACTCTGTATATCTATCACCCATCTGAATATCCATCACCACTCTATAAATCTATCACCATTCTGTATATTCATCAGCATTCTCAATATCTGTCACCACTTTGTATATATATCATCACTCTGTATATCTATCACCCTCCTCTGAATATCTTTCAACCCTCTGAATATCTATCACCACTCTGTATATATATCACCACTCTGAATATCTTACATCACTCTGTATATCTATCACGACTCTGTATATCTATCGACACTCTGAGTATCTATCACCCCTCTGAATATCTAAAACTTCTCTGTATATCTATCACCAATCTGAATATCTATCACCACTCTGTACATATATCACCACTCTGTATATATATATCACCACTCTGTATGTCTATCACCACTGTATATAGCTATCACCCCTCTGAATATCTAACACTTCTCTGTATATCTATCACCAATCTGAATATCTATCACCACTCTGTACATCTATCACCACTATGTATGTCTATCACCACTGTATATATCTATCACCCCTATGAATATCTATCACCCCTCTGAATATCTAACACTTCTCTGTATATCTATCACCAATCTGAATATCTATCACCACTCTGTACATCTATCACCACTCTGTATGTCTATCACCACTGTATATATATATCACCCCTCTGAATATCTATAACCCCTCTGAATATCTAACACTTCTCTGTATATCTATCACCAATCTGAATATCTATCACCACTCTGTACATCTATCACCACTCTGTATATATATATATATCACCACCCTGTATATCTATCACCACTCTGTATACATATCACCACTCTGTATATCTATCACCACTCTGTATATCTATCACCAATCTGTATCTCTATTACCACTCTGTATATATATCACCACTCTGTATATCTATCACCACTCTGTATATCTATCACCAATCTGAATATCTATCACCACTCTGTACATCTATCAACTCTCTGTATCTATCTCAATACTCTGTATGTCTATCACCACTGTATATATCTATCACCCCTCTGTATATATCTCAATACTCTGTATATCTATCACCAATCTGAATATCTATCACCACTCTGTACATCTATCACCACTCTGTATGTCTATCACCACTGTATATATATATATCACCCTTCTGAATATCTATCACCAATCTGAATATCTATCACCACTCTATACATCTATCAACACTCTGTATATATCTCAATACTTTGTATGTCTATCACCACTGTTTATATCTATCACCCCTCTGAATATCTAACACTTCTCTGTATATCTATCACCACTGTTTATATCTATCACCCCTCTGAATATCTAACACTTCTCTGTATGTCTATCACCACTGTATATATATATCACCCCTCTGAATATCTATAACCCCTCTGAATATCTAACACTTCTCTGTATATCTATCAACAATCTGAATATCTATCACCACTCTGTACATCTATCACCACTCTGTATATATATATATCACCACCCTGTATATCTATCACCACTCTGTATATATATCACCACTCTGTATATCTATCACCACTCTGTATATCTATAACCATTCTGTATCTCTATTACCACTCTGTATATATATCACCACTCTGTATATCTATCACCACTCTGTATATCTATCACCAATCTGAATTTCTATCACCACTCTGTACATCTATCAACACTCTGTATATATCTCAATACTCTGTATGTCTATCACCACTGTATATATCTATCACCCCTCTGAATATCTATCACCGCTCTGAATAACTATCACCCATCTGAATATCTATCACCACTCTGTATATCTATCACCAATCTGAATATCTATCACCACTCTGTACATCTATCACCACTTTGTATGTCTATCACCACTGTATATATATATCACCCCTCTGAATATCTAACATTTCTCTGTATATCTATCACCAATCTGAATATCTATCACCACTCTGTACATCTATAACCACTCTGTATGTCTATCACCACTGTATATATCTATCACCCCTCTGAATATCTATCACCCCTCTGAATATCTAACACTTCTCTGTATATCTATCACCAATCTGAATATCTTTCACCACTCTGTATATCTATCACCCATCTGAATATCCACCAACACGCTATATATCTATCACCATTCTGTATATTCATCAGCATTCTGAATATCTGTCACCACTTTGTCTATATATCATCACTCTGTATATCTATCACCCTCCTCTGAATATCTATCACTCCTCTGAATATCTATCACCACTCTGTATATATATCACCATTCTGAATATCTTACATCACTCTGTATCTCTATTACCACTCTGTATATATATCACCACTCTGTATATCTATCACCACTCTGTATATATATCACCATTCTGAATATCTTACATCACTCTGTATCTCTATTACCACTCTGTATATATATCACCACTCTGTATATCTATCACCACTCTGTATATCTATCACCACTCTGAATATCTATTACCACTCTGTAAATCTATCACCACTCTGTATATATATCACCACTCTATATGTCTATCACCAATCTGAATATCTATCACCACTCTGTACATTTATCACCACTCTGTATATATATCACTACTCTGTATGTCTATCACCACTGTATATATATATCACCCCTCTGAATATCTATCACCCCTCTGAATAACTATCACCTCTCTGAATATCTATCACCACTCTGTATATCTATCACCACTCTGTACATCTATCACTACTCTGTATATAAATATCACCCATCTGAATATCTATCACCCTTCTGAATATCTCTTACCAATCTGTATATCTATCACCACTCTGCATATCTATAACTATGTACATCTATCAACAATCGGTATCTCTATCGACCCTCTAAATATCTATCACCACAGTGAATATCTAACACCACTCTGTGTACTTATCACCACTCTGAATATCCATTAGCATACTCTATATTTTTGCACCACTTTGTATATATATCATCACTCTGTATAAATATAACCACTCTGTATATCTATCACTTCTCTGTATATCTATCACCACTCTGTATATTTATCCCCACTCTGTATATCTACTACCACTCTGTATATCTATCACCATTCTGTATATCCATCAGCATTCTCAATATCTGTCACCACATGGTATATATATCATCACTCTGTATATATATCACCACTCTGTATATCTATCACCACTCTGTATATCTATCACCACTCTGAATATCTATTACCACTCTGTAAATCTATCACCACTCTGTATATCTATCACCACTCTATATGTCTATCACCAATCTGAATATCTATCACCACTCTGTACATCTATCACCACTCTGTATATATATCACTACTGTGTATGTCTATCACCACTGTATATATCTATCACCCCTCTGAATATCTATCACCTCTCTGAATAACTATCACCTCTCTGAATATCTATCACCACTCTGTATATCTATCACCACTCTGTACATCTATCACTACTCTGTATATATATATCACCCATCTGAATATCTATCACCCTTCTGAATATCTATTACCAATCTGTATATCTATCACCACTCTGCATATCTATCACTATGTACACCTATCAACAATCGGTATATCTATCGACCCTCTAAATATATATCACCACAGTGAATATCTAACACCACTCTGTATACTTATCACCACTCTGAATATCCATTAGCATACTCTATATTTTTGCACCACTTTGTATATATATATCATCACTCTGTAAAAATATAACCACTCTGTATATCTATCACTTCTCTGTATATCTATCACCACTCTGTATATTTATCACCACTCTGTATATCTACTACCACTCTGTATATCTATCACCATTCTGTATATCCATCAGCATTCTCAATATCTGTCACCACTTTGTATATATATCATCACTCTGTATATCTATCATTCCCCTCTGAATATCTATCATCCCTCTGAATATCTATCACCACTCTGTATATATATCACCACTCTGTATATCTATTATCACTCTGTATATCTATCACGACTCTGTACACATATCACCATTCTGTATAACTATCGACCCTCTGAATATCTATCACCCCTCTGAATATCTACCACCCCTCTGAATATCTTACATCACTCTTTATATCTATTACCAGTCTGTATATATATATCACCACTCTGTATATCTACTACCACTCTGTTTATCTTTCACGACTCTGTATATCTATCGACACTCTGAGTATGTATCACCCCTCTGAATATCTAACACTTCTCTGTATATCACAACTTTGTCTATTATCAACCACCCTGAATATCTATCACCACTCTGTACATCTATCACCCCTCTGAATATCTAACACCATACTGTATATATATCACCAATCTGAATATCTATTACCACTCTGTAAATCTATCACCACTCTGTATATCTATCACCACTCTATATGTCTATCACCAATGTGTATATCTATCACCCCTCTGCATATCTATCACCACTCTGTATATATATATCACCACTCTGTACATTTATCATCATGCTGTATATCTATCACCTCTCTTTACACCTATCACTTCTCTGTATATCTATCGACCCTCTGAATATCTATCGCCCCTCTGAATATCTAACACCACTCTGTATATCTATCACCACTCTGTATATCTATCACCAATCTGAATATCTATCACAGCTTTGTCTATTATCAACCACCCTGTATATCTATCACCACTCTGTACACCTATCACCACTCTGTATATCTATCACCACTTTGTATGTCTATCACCAATGTGTATATATGTTAGACTCAGATCGACGTCCGGTCCCTAATCGACGTCCGTTCCTCAAATCGACGTCCGTTTCTCAAATCGACGTCCAAATCTGACATCACATTCTCAAATCGACGTCCAAATCTGACATCACATTCTCAAATCGACGTCCAATATTTTGATACTCTTATTTACGTCCAATGAGACGGCATTACTCGCCAAAACTACGCCCACTTTTTCCCGCTTTTTTTCAAATTTTTAGCCTTATAGTTTCAGATTTTTTAACATAGCGCCACTCGTTTTCTTGCTCAAAAGGTGTTGTTCAATAGTCTAATATGAAGTTGGGCTTCTATTGGAAATATTCCGTTTATATGATGATGATTTTTACATCTGCTACATAAGTTGGTGATGAGAGTATAAGCCTAGATGTAGTTTTTTCTAGAATTTTTCGATTACTTCTAGTGAATTTGTTTTTGGTAGTGTTAGCTCTTATCCATAGATAAGTACACTGTGTCTAAACCACACCGGCAGAATTTGATCGGACTCGATGGTATCTAACATCCGGCACAATGACGGAACATCAATAGGCAGAAGAAAGATAGGTTTCTTCTTATTTTCTTATTTTTTTAATGATATCGAAGAATATATATACATATACAACTATTTTCTATTGTGAGATGCAATATTTTCTACAACCGTTCTATATTAACGGAGAAATAAGTCAAAATGCATGTCAAAATGACGAATTGAGTGAACCTTGCCTCGAAATTGTTTAATTTCTCTTTAAATTGTTCACATTGTACGGAAAGAAAGGTACGGGAAGATAGATACTGACACAGATTGCAAAACTAGTCATTATGAGCATCTCAATACTTGTATTTATGTGTATGGAACGAAAGAAATGGGTCATGTCAAATAAAAATACACCGGTTTCGTCATTGTTGTTTACTACACAACACCCGGTTTCGTCTATATATATCACCCGGTTTTTTATATTTTTTTAAAACCAACAATTTATGAAAAGCAACGTTAACACGGATCTGAACATTGTCTTTCGAAAGAATTTAAATATATATGTGTTATAAAGTAAACTTGGCGTGTTTTTATTTATTTACATAGGTAATTATAGTACTTCACATTTTCCTAATGAAAGTCTTATCCGTTATTTCACTGATCTTCAAACTAATTTTAAATGGAATATAAATACTCAATAGCAAACACTGATATCTAATTATTTTTTTAACATTAACTTTATGATATTTTTTTTATATAGGTTTTGAGATACATCGCAGTATGTGACCCCCTTTTTTTTTACAAAGAAAACCTAATTAACGCTTAAAAAACAAAATTTGAAACATCACCTTAAAGTATGCAGAAGTTAAGATTTATATTACTAAGAAGTGTGTAAAGTTTGATGCAATAATGATAAATCATTTTGAGATATGGCGCGACATGTTAAAAAAACCACACTCCTGATTTACTTACAAAGTTCTGTAACTCAAAAAGATTTAATTTGATTTTCACTAAAAGGTTTACAAATCGTTTGACCATTTCAAGAAATAACTTTGTTAAGTTTCATGAAAACTAGATAAGCTGTTCTCAAGTTAAGGTGCGACATGTTTACGCTGGACAGAAAGATAGACGGATAGCTAGACGGACGGACGGACGGACGGACCGAATGACTGATAGATGGAGGAACGGACGGATTGAAGGACGGACGGACATACGGGTGTATACAATAATACGTCCTGTCAAAATTGGGACGGGCGTGTAAAAACGCAAAGAAATGAAAAAAAAATCGTAATTAAAGGTCAATAAGTTTTATTAGGATATCGGCCAAGTCGATTTATTTGTATATTTGTCTGTCTTATCATTTTCCTATTTAACTTTTATATATATTTGAGAAAAATGTATAGAAATCGATAAAAAGAACTTGATATTCGGCATTTATTGTAATAAACATAATCCAACTCACATAATCCGATTTCCCGGGTGTCCCTGTTTTCTCATTTCTTACAATATTTTAATTCGGTATACACTTTATAAGATAAGTGGCGAATCTAGATGACGTATAGGTTGCACGCCCCGACCCCACCTTCGGTTGCCAAAACTATATTGATTCCTGTATTTAACGATTTTGTAAAGCAAGAAATAATCAAAATATTGTTCGACTCGCTACGCTCGGCGGTATGTAAAAGTTGTTCGAAATACGCCCACTTTGAAATAAACTGAATCCGTCTGTCCGTATATATTGTCAAAATATATTGACCAACGTCAGTGTACGATCATCATAACACAATGGCGACAGTAGACATGGTAGAGACTCGTTTTTTAATAATGTTAACAAAATAATTATTATTGAATTTTATCGATGACCTGAGACTATTATACTAATTTGTACAGAGCAGTATAGTTACACTTAGTGATAACTAAATTTTATTTTAATGCATGGTAGTTGTAATCCTACATTCATTTTCTATGTCGATTATGCATGCATATAATGACGCAACGTCAGATATTGCTACCATTTAGTGTAACAAAAAAATGACGTTAAATTGGAAAGGCGCACAGCCACTATCTAATTCTTCCTGATTTTCTTTTTGGGTAAACACAAAATATAACACACAAGTATAAATGCAGTGAGAATCCAAGCCAATATAAATTTTAAAATTAAAATAGGATATTCAAATTTACTGCTAGTAATTATGCGTTTTTGGAGGAATATTGCTGCATTATGTATTCAACCGGAGTATGATTTTATTCAGGCAGTGACATACAATAGCTTATAGTTATGATACTGAAGTTTTCTTACTTTTTATCGTCTTATAGATGTGTATTTTTGTAATATGTGCATCATTTCGTTTTGCTGAAAGCAGGACATTTATATTTGGTGGAGGAAGGAACACGCGAATGCAGTTCATGCCGTCCCTAGCATATTACGCTTGTGGCGACGTCAAATTATGATAACGGACAAACTTGCAAGACATTTTCATTAATTCGTATTTTTTATAGATAACCCTATAATCTTAATGCTATTTGGTGAACCTACTTCAACTTTAAAAGTACTTTTTATTGGTATAGTTAGCAAAGCCGAAAAATAATCTTCACAAAATCAAATCTCCGTTTTTTTGGCCGTAAAAATTTTGTGAAGGCATGAAAGTTTAACTTGGACATTTCCGCAAGACATTGCAAATTTAATGTTTTGTATTGAATATGAAGCTCAATTTATTTTTCAGTTCGAATTTTGGGAGCTTACATTTAGTACAAAACGATCGTGCTTACATTTCAATAAATTATCTGTCAAAATTTTATTTTTGAACTGAAATGTTTCAAGTTTCCAAATCAAATTTCCGATGGGACATTTCCGTACATCATATTTATTTGAAAATATTATGCAAATTTTAAATGGAGACAGCCATGTTAACCAATACTGAAAAATATCACGTCATAGAATGTTCATGCAAAATTTCTAAGAGTTGCGTGAACATTTCGCGAATTGTTCGAGTTTTATGTTTCGAGTTTGTTACATGGGACAACGCTAAGTAAACGTTTTTTCGGGTAATCTGTGTCTTCCTAAGGCTATGAATATAATATTTTTATTCTTTCTCTATCATAATATGAAAATATGAGAATTAATCTTTATTTTCATGTATAACTTGAAATATTTATTTCAGTATTTCAGGGGAAAAAAATCCTGTCAAATATTTACTTAACGCTTTTTTTCGTGGTAGTAGCAATATCTAACGTTGCGTCATATACATTTGTCTTATTATCAACGTTTATCCTTAAGAAGATTTATTTTTAACGATGGTAGAAAAGAATACATACATGGAATGATTAGATTACTTATAAAGGTGTCCATTCTTTTGTGCGAGAAAATCACATATCAATTGTGTGTTTCGATTTTTAAGACCGTAAACTTTAATTTCAAGTTTAAACATGTTCAACATATTTTCCCATAACTCATATAGAAATTGCATATTTAGAGAGCTTTAATCTCAATATGCTGTTAAAAAAGTTCGAAATGCAAAGTAAAATTAAAATATTTGTGTTCTATAAGAGTAGGAATTTGCTTATTATTTATTTGAATCTGAGACTCATATGAATAATAAGCCGCTGTCCGGTGAACGAACTTGTTTTCGAACGACACACAAAACTCCTTTTGAACGCTGAAGTTAAATAATCAATTATAATGTAATGCGATTGTATTTTTTTTTATTTGACCAAACCGGGTTATGCATTTTGAACTCTATGACGAAACCGGGTTGTATACATTGACGAAACCGGCCAGTTACATTTTGACATGACCCATTTCTTTCGTTCCATACACAGAGTTACAATTATTGAGATGCTCATAATAACTAAATTTGCAATCTCCGTGTCAATATCTATCTTCCCGTACCTTTCTTTCCGTACAATGTGAACAATTTAACGAGAAATTAAACAATTTCGAGGCAAGGTTTACTCAATTCGTCATTTTGACGTGCATTTTTACCTATTTCTCCATTAATATAGAACGATTGTAAAAAATATTGCATATCACAATAGAAAATAGTTGTATGTGTATTTATATTCTTCGATATCATAAAAAAAATAAGAAAATAAGGAGAAACCTAGCTTTCTCCTGTCTATTAATGTTCCGTCATTGTGCCGGATGTTAGATACCATCGAGTCCGAACAAATTTTGCTGGTGTGGTTTAGACACAGTGAAGTACTAGAGATACGTAACACGAATGATTGAATAACACATGAAATGACCCAATGACACATGCACTTTTAATCTTAGTTAAAACAGTATTTTTAAATGATTTTTTTTTACAAGATTAAGTATTACAATGTTATATGAAGTTTTAATTTTAATTAGCATATATTGGTGACTTTTAAACACTGATTTATAAATATTATTACATTAAAAGTGTATTAAAAATGATTTATTAAAGCAGGAAAGTTCATAAAATGTTATTATAATTTTGTGGATACATCTGTTCCTTATTGCATATATACGATTGCCCAATATGTGTTCAATCTGGACTACCAAAGTTGGGCTCTCATTTGTATAATAAATTAAAACTCACTGACAATCCATGCATTTACATGTATTTTATTTAACAGTCAAACAAATATTTTAAGTAATAATTTTCCAGAAAGTCTTAAAACCGTCCAGGACCTCCTGATTGCAATGAGTACGAAATGTTTTCTTAAAACAAAAATAAATATACAAGTTGCAAAAAATTTAGATCTAATTCAATGCAAAATGTGGTGATCAAACGGTGTCTTCTCATTTGTCCAACTTTTTAAAATAAGGTATTCTCATTTAGCCAACTTTTTATTTTTGTTAATTATTGGGTTGTTTGTTTAGTGATAGTAAGGTGTCTTTCTAAAATTTGACAGTAAATTTGTTCCTGTAGGTTTTTATACTATTTAAAAAAAAATATACAAAATAGGCGATAGTAAACTATTCTTAAATAAAGTTTTATAGTATATTTTAGATAATAAATAAATATTTCATCATTTATACAGAAGAAACCCACAAATCAGTAATATTTGTTCATTTGAGGTTCTGCGTTAATTTACATTTATACTAGTAACATGAATATTTGGTATAGCATTTTTACTTCCCAATTTTGATAACCTTTGGTAATATCATATTGTTTCAATATCCATTAGTTGGTACCTTAGTCACATCATCCGAACTACATTTTGCCATCAAGTTCAAGCACCATATTTATTCATGTACCATATACCACCCATCGGAACTAGACAGTGACACGATTGCTTTAATTTAGCACTGTTGTACATTAATGTCAATTTTCCATATTCAATCGTGTATTCCATATTAAATCCGACAATATTTAAAACGAACGAACTTTTAGTTATACTTCAGTGTTTGTTTGTCTTGTATCATGCATAATTGTTCAAAGAAACCAGAATCTAATCTAAAATAGAGAGATATTTATAAGTCTAGCTTCTTCATAATTTGATGCTAATTGTTGAAACCCAGGAGCTTTTGAGCTTCCTCATGGACCCTCTACCAGGACAACCATAATTACGCCTTTCATTCATAAAATCCTAGCCTAGGACCATTGAAATGTCTGGTAACGCCTTAAACCGTATGTTTGGAATTTCTCGTTATTGGTCTTCTGCTTTTAAGATCAGTCCAATTATTTTAACAAACCATATACAATTAATGGAGGAAGTTCGGCAGAGAAAAATAACTGCCGTTTTTTTCATTCTACCCCCCCCCCCCTTTTTCAAATATCATGGAAACGCCCCTAAACCTACATAGACAACAGACTGACCCAACTTAGGATAGACTACAGCAAGAAGAGATCAACGTATACCACTACACTGATGCAGTATTCTACCTACTTAAACGAGGATGAAAATTAAATGTCAGTTGCACATTTTAACATGCTATGCTAAATAATACTACAGAAATTTTAATCCTGGTATAATTTTCACTCTTATTTTTCAACCCAAACTCTAATTAAAAAACCTTTGTTCTTCATTACCTTAATGTGATCTCATCTATCCAACTTTTTTTACCTGTACTACATATAATTTTTTAAAAGTTGGATAAATGAGAATGAACCGATCAAACAACCGTACAAACAGCGTTTGTTTAATGGTTAACATTGCACTGGGCAGTCGCACGTGTCGTTAAATAACAAACCAATAAACAATATAATGAAGTTTTAATAAAGGTAATAAATATTTCAGGTATTGGGTATTTGCAATCATCATGATTAGATTATCTAATTGACAAAAAAACACTTAAAATTTTAAATTTCAATTTACTAAACACAAAATGTAAGCACTAAAATGCATATTTAAGCAATGGAATGTATGATACCATATTTCACTGTTTTAATAGAGAACATTGCGGAAAGAAAATGGAGCGTGGTATCTTTTTTAATTAAGATTATAACTTTCTAAAAGGAAACTCTTATGGTGTTTTTCAACTGTGCTAAACTTATTTCAACATTAAAGTTATTTGTCCTAGTTATTTGTGCGGATGTCAGATTTATGTAACACATTTCACTTTCTTTATAAGGAAAAATAAAAAAAAACGGATATTACATTCAAATTCTCTTAAAAGAAACTTTCAAGACAACTTCCCACTGATCTTCATTAATATCGATATACTTATAAAACATGTACATCCTGAATAAATCGATTGCTATTTTTTTATAAAATTTAGAAAAAAATAAACGTTCTAAAACGTTTCTCGTAAGAGCCTTATCTTTCATTATTCTGTCTGTATAGATGCTCCACGGTCTCTATATCTTATCCCTTATGACCATGAAATTTTCTTCCAATGTGTCGTGACTTTCTATTGGCTCCTTTTTTCAGATAATCAATTTTCTCAGAATTTTCAGATAATCCCGGTTTATCTCAGATAAACTAAGATTATCTCAGCTTAATTCAAATTCGAAAAAAATCTAGTTTATCTGAGAAAATATAGAAAATCCATTATCTGGAGAAAATCCCGGTTTATCTGAAAATTCTGAGATAAACCGGCATTATCTGGAAAAAATCGAGATAATCCCGGTTTATCTGAGCTTAATGTAAAAAATTGAGATAATCCTAGTTTATCTGAGAAAATCCTGGTTTATCTGAGATAATTTAGGATTATCTATAAAAGTGGTTCAGGCGTGCCATAAATGAGTATCAATGCAATCACTTAGCTGACCATGTAGAAATTCTAAAACATTATCCGGACAAGTACGTTAAAAATCCGGATCTAATTAACCTCAGGTAGCAGGTACCAGTTTTGGTGTACCAGAACATGTGTCCCACGCAGAAATTTTGTTATAGTAAAGCATTGAGGTATATAATTGCATCATGTGGACTAAAAAAATAATTGAATGTAAATTCTAGGCTAGTATACTACACAAGTAAGTAGTTGCATACACAGGTTGGGGATTTCCTTCACACATGGGTCCAATCAGATGTCAAAATTGTGGTCTCCTCACTTGACGGCATCCAATCAAAGTAGTGAAAATATTCATTTTTTTGTAAACAAAAATATCTTGAGATTTTGATGGTAAGGATAGGTTCGGACAAGGCTCTAATTCACTAAATATCCTTTATCTCTTGAATTTTGCCTAAAATTCTTGTCGGCTTTTAGCAGGATTCTGCAGGTGAGCAATAGATTGGTATCAGAGCATCACATTTTTTGCCTTATTTACAATGCATTTATAAATTTTAAAATCTCCATGCTGGACAGACACCCACATTTAAAGGTTTTCTATATATTTACATAAGCACGCACACATCTTGGTTCCTTGAAACCATACATTTTATTTGTATATAAGCTTGAATGAATTTTCAAGAAAATAAAATCATAAATCCATGAAATTCTAAAGATTTATTGTAAAATAACTGGTTTCTGCCACCTCAGAACAAAATTCCTATTTACGACATTTACCTCAATAGGAATTTTTTTCTGAGACTAGTGCCTCTGTCTTAAACGGGTAAAATATATGATTTCTAAGGCACAAACAATGACCTTTTAACTGGAAATTTTGCCGAAAATAAATTGATACAATAAACTGCACTTCATTGATTTATGTTCATCTGATTTTGCTAACTATAATTCTTATTGTCAGAAGATCTTAGGTGTTGAAGTTACACTCCATTATTCCGACAGCCCATTAGTCCGACAGCCCATTGGTCCGACAACCCATTAGTCCGACAGCCCATTGGTCCGACAACCCATTAGTCCGACAACCCATTGCTTCGACAACCCAATACTCCGGCCGACAACCCATAAGTCCGACACTTATCAAGCCAAGTATTAAGGTATCGGGTAAAATAAAACTTGTCTCTCTGAATTATTACGTTTAGATATGCAATAATATATTTTGAGAAATAACTCCGTTTATATATAACATGAGGCTGAGGTAGTTCGAATACTTTTGATACACTCAATTCGAAATCTGTATATAGAATAGAACAGAAAATTTTATTTCACTTTCCAAATTAAAGGGTATTAATATAAACAGCATATAAATCAAAACAACCAGTGATGGTGCCTGCTGCTGATGATGATGCTCCAGCACAAATACTTCGTTGAGTTCTGAATCTGAAAAAGCCCCACACCGTATATTATAGCTGACTTATATAAACCTTGAAAAATCATTGTATTGTAAATCCTGCCAGAAATGTGACGAACATTTTCATCTTGCATGGCTGTCGGTAAACAGGAATTTGTTGAGTAATGAATCTGAAAACGTATCAGACGATATAGCCGACTTCAATGAACCTTTCAGAAATCCTTGTAATGTCGTGCATAAAAAAGATGCAACGGAAATATCTATGGGACAGAAGGACGAACTGACGGTACGACTGACGAGTGGACGATTGAATGGACGGACAGACAGAGGTAATTTTACAGTATATTTCCACTTTTGCGAAGCAGCGGTATAATGATTGGGTAAACATTTAGACTTTACAATTCTAATATCATAGTAATAATATGATATAATTATTTTTATAACACCGTAAGCCTCAGTTAAATAAGAACAATGTCTATTTATTCACACATGTCTTTAATGTAGAACAATGACCACGGTCATCTGTAATGAAACATAAAACATTATAAGCAATAATAGGCACAGTTCAGTCCATAGTTATAAGTAGCAAATGTACATAAGCAATTATAACCCTCTATCTCCCCTTAAGTTTTTGGTTCCTGTAATGTTCCATTAAAGGTGGCAAATACTTGTATACTGTAATATGACTAAGATGATATCACACTAATCTCCGTTAGTTGAAATGCGAACTGAAAATTCAAAATGTCAATGTCATGATTGTTAATCCATACTATAATCTGAATGCCAGGCAGGTGGTCTACTAGCACGACTAGATTTACGTTGTGGAGTAGTTTCTGTCGGAGTAATAATCAAAGGAGGAGTGTTGGTGGTCGGCTGTGTTCCTTTGTTCACTAGTGGCGTTTCTGTGAATTCCAAACGACGGCGCTCATGATGTGTGTTTTCAACTGTAGGACTTTTGAATGAAGAAAGTCCTGTCTTGGGCGTTTCCGGAATGTGAAGTTTTTGCTCGCTAGGCAAATCTTGTGAATAGGTAAATTCTGGTGTAGAGCTGTCCTTGGAGTCTGAAGTTGTCTGACCAAGTGGATAATGCTTGTCACGAGTAGAATCTTTAGGAGTGTCCATTAATGTATCAGACGTCGGTTGTGGTACTTGTTTGGTGTCCAATGATGACGGGACAGGTACATTCTTATAAAAAAGGTCATCTTGTATGGTCTTTGTTGTTTTGATGCCCTTGACAGGAACATACTTTCTGAGAAATTTCCTGTTGCGTAAAGTTACTCTCCCAGAGCCATCAACATTCACAGCATATTGATCAAATTGGCGGACTTCAATGATGATGCCAGTTTTGTCCCATTTGAGTGGGTAATGCCCTATTTGGTTTTGAATACGCACACAATCGCCAGTTGCAAGTTGAGGCAATCTTTTGGTATGTTCTGATAAGCGTTCACCCTGTTTGATGTGGCGGTTTCTTAAAGCTTCTTCACGGGCATCTAACGTTTCCCTCCAAGTATTGTGAGGAGAATATCTTCCTGGTGGAATCGGAATGAAATCCCTGATTGGATGATCAAAGACGCACATTGCAGGGGAAAGTTTTGTGTCTCTATCAGGTGTATTTCTGTACTGAAGCATGACCCGTTGGAATGCATCCGTGTCTAGATCACCTTTAGGACCAGTGTTGTCAGCAATTATGCGTTTGACGGTTTTTACTCCAACTTCCGCCCTGCAATTGCTATGAGGGAAGGACACTGAGGATAGGCGATGGTGTACACCCCAGCCACGAAGAAACTGTCTTGTAGTAGTAGAGGTAAATTCAGGACCACCGTCAGATGCTAGTTCGTCGGGAATTTCAAAAGTGACATATGTGCGTCGAAGACAGGTTATGAGTCCGGCTGCTCCATTTGATGATCTTTCAACAATTGGCCAGTTTGAGTATCGATCAACTATGACCAGGTAACAAATCCCTTTGTATTGAAAAAATCAGAACAAACACATTGAAACGGGTAGTCTGGTGACATTAGAGGTGTAGGTGGAGCACTCGGGTTAGAAGGTGCTATCCGATTACAATGGTTGCATCCGGCTCTTTGTGCTGAAATAGCAGGGGTAATACCTGGCCAAAAAAATTACGACTCTGCTCTAGAAATCATTGTTGTTACTCATGGGTGAGCTGCGTGTAAAGCAGACAACACTTCATCTCGGAGGCTGGGGGGAATGACGATTCTGTCCTTGTATATTATAACACCATCAATAGTGTAAAGGTGTTCACGGAATTGGAAGTATTCCCGTAATTGCGGAGGAAATTCATGACGAAATTCAGGTGTACCAGACTCAATTAAGTTGATAAGTTCATTCATATTGTCGTCACTTGCTGTAGCGGTACGAACTCTGTCCCAAGTGACAGATTTGACTGCAAGCGAATCAAGCGATGATACGGCTGATATAAAGACACTGTTATCTATTTCAGTAGCATCCAATTCTGAATCTTGATGATGTATGTCTGATAAAAAAGATGTAGCAGGTGGCAACGACAGTGTACTATTCTTGATAGCTGCTATGTCATCTAAGAGAATAAGTTTTTCAGGATCCCCAGTTGGGTGACGTGACACATCGTCAGCAGCATGATGTTTGACGCCTGGTATATGAATCATCCGGAAACGATATCTGAGTGTTTTCTCTTTCAAATTTCGAAGGCGTGAATTCGAGATGTCTTCTAAAGATCTGTCACTGAATATTTTCAGGAGTGGTTTATGGTCAACTGCTATAATGAGATCGTCGCATCCCAGTACAAAATACCTCGCTTTGTCCAAAGCGTCGACGACGGCTAGCGCTTCGCCTTCTACTGGCGCATAACGGGATTCAGCTGGATGTACAAATCTACTCCCGACAAGAGTTATTCGCCATCCTGTGTTACAACAGAATGGTTCACTTCCTTTGCAGGAACAATGTTTCTGAAATAGCCAGAATCCGATTCCAGTTTTTGACCCATCTGTAGCAAGACATGTCGGTTTACTTTTATCAAAGATGCGAACACCCTCTTCTATTTCGCTTATAATAGCAGCTTTCGATTCCTCGAACAGTATGTTGATGTGTTCATCCCAGAAAAATGGTGTTCCTTGTTTCAATAATTGCCTGAAGGGAAGCATCTTATCAGCCATGCTGAAGGCGTAGGAGACTTGATTAACGAGACCAAACCATGAACGTACATCCGTGATATTTCTAGGTGTTGGGAAATCTAGGATCGCCTTAAGGTATTTCATGCAAGGACGAACAGTGTTGGACGTGATCTCAAATCCAGCGAATTCTACAATATCTTGACCGAATATGAACTTCTCAGGATTGAGAGTGATGCCATGACGACCACAAATGTCGAGCCATTGTACAGCTTGAAAAAAACTTTCCTCAATTGAATCAGCCCATGTGAGGACGTCATCGACACATTTGGTTTTGTTTGGAATATCGGCAACAATTTCATCATATCGTCTTGTATAGGCGTCGCCTGAAGCTATGTAACCTTGCGGAGCCGTCTTGTAACGATATCTGCCCCAGGGTGTAATGAAGGTAGTCAGATGGCGATCTTCTTCAGGAATTGGTACACTATGATAGCCGTTCCAGGCGTCAAAAACTGTTTTCTTCTTTCCATTCGGTACTGATCTAGCCTGGTGAAAAGGTGAAGGCGTATGGTATGTTTCACGTGTTGCATGCACATTTAGGGGTTGAAAATCAACAGTGCGACGTGGTTTTCCATTTTTCTTAGCACATACGACCATTCTATGGCACCATGTGACAGGTTCCCCAACTGGAACAGGTTCCAATACGCCAATTCGGACGTCTTGATCAAGACCAGCTTTGACTTCCTCTTTCCAGTGGATTGGTACTGGAACTGGAGTGTGATGAGCCACAGGTTCAGCTTCGGGATCCACCATCAATCGCATTGGTGGTCCATCCATCAGTGGCAATGGCTGGTGATCACATGTATTGAAAGTACTAGATTTATAATAGTCCATGAGAAATTGTTTTATTTTTTCAAGGTTGTCTTCAGTTGCTGGATAAGGTAAGTTCTTTGGCATTGGAGGTGGCAGCTTCCGTTGAGGACAGTTACATGTGGTATCTACGCTGTTAACACTTCCGGTGTTGTTTGTGATGTTGTGAGAGTTTACAGTACCGAGAGTTTGTTGCGTATCGTCAATTTCACCAATTGTTGGGAAGCTGTCGGAGATCATTCGAAGAGCAATGCAAGCTTCTCTGCTGATAAATAGCTTATCAGAGTTGTCAGTAACATATGTCATTTGTCTCGTTTCGACATGTCTGCCTTGATCATCTTTGCCTGAAAAGCGGAGTATGGTTGCACCAAGGATCGTGATACCTTTGTTGTTGGCAGCATGCATTTTCATATTGACCGGGATTAATTCAGTCTGATTTATTCCTAGACGATGGATGACCTTGATACCGGCTAGGCAGCTTTGGCATCCTGTATCCGCCATGGCAGAGATTGCAACAGTATTTGTTCTTTTTGTCATGTCGAAACAAAATGCTTCATAATCTTCCGGTAATATTCTTAAAACAAGGTTGACGAAGTGTTGTTCCTCACAGGTCTTCAGTAATTACTGGCCGTGGTCATAAATAAGAACAATGTCTATTTATTCACACATGTCTTTAATGTAGAACAATGACCACGGTCATCTGTAATGAAACATAAAACATTATAAGCAATAATAGGCACAGTTCAGTCCATAGTTATAAGTAGCAAATGTACATAAGCAATTATAACCCTCTATCAGTCACAATCGGAGCCAAAACAAAATAGAAAAAAAACCAACCAGCCAATTGATATCAAATAACAGTAACTAAGTATCAAAGTATCAAAACATGTACTACATAATTCAAAAGAACTAACAATATAATCGTCAATGGTTTCCCCTATAATAGTAAAGTTTGCTTGTGTTCACATCGAAGATTTATCATAATTATGATTTTCTAAGTTTTGACATGTGCTAGACTGACTATGCTGAAAGAGTTCCTCCCTCAAATTTTGATAATGTGAGCATTCGATTGAAAAATGACGCTCATCCTCAACTTTATCAGCTGTACAATACGATTTTTTTTTTAAATATCTGGCATTTTCAATTCTTAATGTAATGGGTGAGCACCGATTCTTAATTAACATATGAACTTCCTTTAAATTTCCTAAAATTAATGATATCTAAATATTTTTCCCCTTGAAAACTATCTTCAAATGAAAAAGAAGTGTAAAGTTTGCCACAAAACACATAATGTAGTAAGTGTTTAAAATTAGATAATTTGAGAAAGACACCAGCAGGGCAAGAATGTCACACATTGTTTTAGATTTCTTACTAGTTGTTATTGGCTTTTATACTGCACTCGTTCTATTTGACTGAACAGTCAAAATACGTTGACTGTATATTTCTATGTCATAATCAGTCACCGATCCGATATCACTTTCCCTCAAGAATATTTTTAAAATAAAAAGAAGTTGCCGAAATGTTGATGCCTGTCATGTTTGTTTTTCGTTTTGTTGTAAATCATCAGTCCCGCACTATCTTCAACCATTACAAAAGAGGCATGTTTTTTCTAGATTTTGAAATAAGGTCGGGATATAAAATTGCTATCACTACAAATAAATTGAGTGTCATCTCTCAGACTATGTCTGATCGATCGCCATTGGAAAGGCTCTGTACTGTCTCCGTTTCTCGTGGATTCACATTCCCGAACATGATTACCGTATTCATAATTGGAATTGCATGCTTATCTTTTCTGAGCACATATTTCGTCCTTGTTGTCATCTTGTTTTAAAGGATCTGGGTATGTATTTGTTTCTTTGTTTTTCTCAATTTGACTGACGCTGCATTAGTCCCTTATTTCTGCGACAAATTAATTTAAATAAAACTCAAATGAGTGACACAAAGGGTAGAAAGTGTTGCGACCAAAGAGGGCGTGTAGTGTTATCCAACTTCGATATATTTCTTTATGTAGTTAATAGTGATGAATCTTCACCCCCCTTATGTGCGAAAGGGGGTAACCGACGATCTAGTGAAGGAAGGTAGATCAAGACACACACAAAAACACAGCGAACTAGATCAGCACAGACTGAGAGTGGAAACACAAACGATGAATTGTAAAGAAAAATAAAATACCAATACACGTAAAACAAGAGGAGGAACCAGGGTAAGGACTGAGCAAGTTCAATAAGCATGTGTATCAACTCCAATGTACTGCGACTTATATCCCGCATGGAAAGAATAATTGGGATCAAAACGGACAACCACAAATATTACAGAGAACAGAGTTGGTCTTTTTTAGAGAAAAACTTTTACCCATACACATAAGAAAAAGTGCATTGTCGGAATAATGGGCTGTAGGAGTAATGGGTTGTCGGAATAGTGGGCTGTCGGAGTAATGGGCTGTCGGAATAATGGTTGTCGGACTAATGGGATGTCACCGAGAAGGTTCGAATTCTCAGTCTACTGCCCAGTGGAACTGATCGAACCGAGAATCATTTCTAAAAAATATTAGAAAACTAAAAGCCAGCTCATAGTGTCAGAAAAGTTAAACAAAATCGTTAACTTAAAATTGAAAATGGGAAAAGGGAATGTGTCAAAGATTTTGTTTTTTTCCAAAATGATGAAACGGATCTTTACAAAAAAGAAGAATATAACTGAAAACCTAAAAAATAAATAAATTTCATTTTGAATTTGAGCCACGTCTCAAACGGATTCATACTGAGACTACTATAACATGTGTGTTATAGTAGTCGCAGATTCATATAAGAACTTTAATTTGCAATAACTTGTTTACCAATCCACAGTGACTATATATAGGTAGATACAAGGCAAAACAGGTTTAACAGCTTATTTGTAAACAATGCTGAAATCTGCGATAGCGATACTTTGTGTAAATCGTGCATCTTCAATGGAATTATTTAAAAAGAATATTTTTTTCTTAAGTCTGAATCTATACTATTAAAATGCTATTTTATCGAAATAATTTTAATTGCAATATTTGTCTGTCAAAGTAGTTTTATTATCAAGTAGCGATTTTTCTTTATAAATTAAGCTTTTGTGTTAAGATAACCTTTAAAAATTAAAATTAATGTTAGTCTATTGGAAGTCACTGGGTGAACATGCTCCCCTTTTATTTCAAATTTTTGGATTCCGCAAAAAAGGTGCACAACTCAAATTTGGTCGATTTACCAATTTGTGGATGTACTTAGGTGAGGTTTTGGAAAAAGTGTCAAATGTTCGGAATCCTTGGTGCTTTTACAAACGATTAAAAGTAAAATATTTTGCCCCATAACGCCTATTTCTCTTTTAACATGAGACTTAAAATACATGTAGCACAAAAATGCCATTTTACAAAATTTTAACAGATTCTTTATTTTCTTACTTTTGAATTGAGACCCATATAAAATCATTGATAGCAACATACTTTTGAATCTAAATGGTTGGTTTGTTTTGGTTAAATTTTGTAATATGTTAACTTATTCATCGTGTTTAACTGGAAGCTAGCTTAATGGTTATTGGTTTTAGAGAAAACGTCCAAACCAATATTACTTTTAAATAAGTTTAAAGGTTGTCATGAGTGAGCATACAATCGGCAAAAGCACCTTTTAATGAACACGAAAAAAATATTTCTAAGAGGTGCAATATTAAAAAAAATCTGGAACACCTAGGATTTCTTCACACGAAAAGTGAATCAATCTATCATTCCTTTAAAGGGATTTAAAAAAAATCTAACATTTTCTTTTAATATTTTTTTCTTGATATATTTCACGACAATCTATGAAGGTTTATAAACTGAGCATGTAAAACAATTGATTGCGTAAAGGAGAGTCCGGCTATCTGTCAGGCTATCAGAAAAGAACAGACAAATGAAGAAAACGAATGCTTTTAGAATTTTAGCTTTAGACATTAGTCATAGACAAAGCTTCTTCGGCATTTTCATAAAATTCATTGAAGGTTCGACAAGTAGTTAATGTAATTGAGAAATAACAAAATGTAAGCCCAAACTGCGACCACTTATTAATTGCAGAAAGAAATACACATTGTCCTTAAAATGCGAGAAAATTAAAGATATTATTGCATTAGTATATTGCTCTGAATACGTTTTTGATCATAAACAGCAGTGGCGGATCCAGAGGGGTGGTTCCGGGGGTCCGCACCCCCCTTTATTTTTGCCGATCAATGCATTTGTATCGGGACATATGTTTTGCACCCCCCCCCCCCTTTTGCCCTGGGTTAGCACCCCCCCCCCCCCCCCCTTTTCGAAAATTCCCGCATCCGCCCCTGAACAGTTTCTCTCCAACTTTCGTCAAATTTCACGGAGAGTCATCCAAAAGACTTTATCCACATTCGGATCCTAAACATTGACAACGCTTTGTCTCGCTTTTGGGACATAAATTATTGACTCGACAAAAATACAAACAGCATATCGAATCTGAGCAGATAGTGAATTGCTTTAAGGTAGATCACCAGTATATATTTTTTGAGACAGAATTTTTTTATAATTTGCCAAAATGAAGATTTTACTATGCTCTTTTCAAAAATTTCATAAAATGTATGGGTCACCGTGCTATTTTTCAAGCTTTGAGTCGTTGAAAATTGTCAAAATTTGGTTAGTTTGTTCATGAAAAAACACATTAGTGTGCATAAAAAAAAAATATGAGATAGAATTTTGAAATAAATTGTGAGAAGAAAGGTTTCATAAAATGTTTTAAGAAAATAAAAAGAAAACATGGTGTCACCGAACTTGTTTTCTTGCTACAAGTAAATATAAAAAATTTCCCTATTAGCCAAGTATAAATTTTGTACTAAAAGAGTTATCTCCCCTTAAATTGCTCATTTGAAAAAAATCGATTTTAAACCCAAAGAAAATGATATTTGTTAAAATATTTTGTATAATACAATTAATTGACAAGTTTTCTTTAAATAGAAAAAATTTCTAACAATTAAATTGCAAATCTGTCTCCAAATTTGCAGATTTAGGCAAATAACTAGACCGATTTTGTACTGTGATTGTGCAATACAAGATGGCGGTATTATTAATTTTTGCAAACGAATTCATTGCAATAACAACAGCATTATATAAGAAAAAGTGGCAAGCTAGATGGGATAACACATGCTCCATATGGAGTCGTTCTATAAATACTGCAGTAAATAAAAAAACCAACTTTTATCAAGGTAATCGATTTCATGCAAAAACAATAACTAGACTTAGGTTGGGCACTACTTTATTACCTGGGCAACTAGGCCAGTACATACGCAATGTCTCTCCAATATGCAATACATGCGGCATTAAAGAGGATATAGAACACGTACTAGTAAACTGTATTAATCATTCACAAGCGAGACAAAATTTGCAATCAAACTTGGACAAGGTTCAAATACAAAATATTAATACCAAAATATTACTAGATCCTCCTAAAGACAAACAACAATATGTCTGGTCGTGCTTGGTACAATATTTAACAGAAATTGATTATCATAAATTTATATAAGTATATATATATAAAAAAACAGTCAAAGAAATAAAATAATTAAAATACACTGCAAGAGTTATCCGGGTCAGTGACTCAGAAATGGAGTCAGGCCGTAACCGGTAGTCAAAAACTAAATCTTCACTTCAAATACAGTACGTACTAAAGAAAAGATCGTTAAGAAGACCAGCTACGCTGCAAGAGTTATCCGGGGTCAGTGACTCAGAAATGGAGTCAGGCCATAACCGGCAGTACAGAAGGCTCTTCAAGACGACTTACCACAACATCATTAAATAGGCAAAACACACTGCAAGAGTTATCCAGGTCAGTGACTCAGAAATGGAGTCAGGCCGTAACCGGCAGTAAAAATCAAATCTTCAATACAAATACAGTACGTACTTACTAGAAAAGATCGTTAAGAAGACCAACTACTCTGCAAGAGTTATCCGGGGTCAGTGACTCAGAAATGGAGTCAGGCCATAACCGGCAGTACAGATGGATCTTCAAGACGACTTACCACAGCATCATTAAAGGGGCAAAACATACTGCAAGAGTTATCCGGTCAGTGACTCAGAAATGGAGTCAGGCCATAACCGGCAGTAAAAACTAAATCTTTAAGACAAATAAAATCCAAATTAAATATGAATTAAAAAAAAATAAAAAAAAATAATAAAAATTAATCATTTGAAATAACTTAACATATTTAGAATTAAATAAAAAGAATGTAGGGATAAGTTAATTAAACTATTAGAATTATGCTAACTAAACAAGAACGCACGATAACCTTTGGTTTTTTTTTCCAAATTCGCGGCACCCTAAATTATTTTTGTTTCTACTTTTGGTCATTATATAAATTTTTCATGTCATTAAGCCGCAAGTCAAATCTAAGACTTAAAAAATGGTACTTCGCAAGATCTGGTTTGCGCTAATCCAGTTTTAATTAGCGTGGGGCACTGTCTTCCTGCGGATAAGTGTTCCAGTGTACTAGCACTCTAAAGTCCTGCAACTACGGTAGGCTAGCACAAAGCAGTCAAAATTTACATACACCCTTAAGTGTGTGGACCTAGCATTTCTTGTGAACTTAGCATGGTATGGCCTTTGTTTTCCTCGAATAAAGATGGATAAGCATAACCCAAACCCACGCCATATCATCAAAAACAGCTCTAGAGATTTCGGACTGGTTATAAAAAAGACCGTTTGATATTCGGTAATGATGGTACATGTGTATAGGACATATTATAATTATTTTATTGATTTTTTATTTATTTATATGTTGTTTTTGGTTTTTTTCCTGCCCTTCGTATTTTTAACTGCAACAAAAACGTCCATGGCCTTGCCTAAGTTGACCTAAAAATCGCGGTGGAACCCAAAGCCGATAATCTGTCATTTCTCATTGTGGAATGGATGTACGTTTTCAAACGTTTCAGAACGCTAAACGACCTTTCAGCTGTAGCACTTACAAAGGGCATTGTTAGGAGAACACACAGTATTGGTCAAATAGAGGTAATAATATTGTTTATAATTCTAAACAAAATACGAGAAACAAAATTGAAATGAGATATTCAAAGTTCAATGATCAGAATTATTATAAAGGTTTCAAGCTTCGCTGAGTTTCTTAATGACTGAGTATAATATACAATTTAGATCGACTTCTAGTATTACATAGATATAGGAAGATGTGGTGTGAGTGCTAATGAGACAACTCTCCATCCAAAACAAACAATTTAAAATAGTAAACAGGTCAATGTTCCCGCCTTCAACACAGCGCCTTGGCTCACAAAGAACAACAAGCTATAAAGGGCCCCAAAATTACTAGTGCAAAACCATTCAAACGGGGAAACCAACGGTCTAATCATGTATGTTTGGTCTATATACGGGTCGATCTAACAGGAATAACATTACCTTGTCTATCAAAGTTTCAATATGAACGCTCATTAAATACCATAGTAAAGGTGATGGCTGATACAGACAACCTGAAGGTCACCAAGTATATATTGAATATGTATAAAGTGACAACCATTTGCTTTTATTCGAATGACAGTAGTTTTTCTTAGTCAACTGGGATAAATATGAATATAATGAGTGAAACATTTTATTAAATGTATATGGGCTGGACTAGCAACAAGAGGCAAGGGATATCACAAGACAAGATAAGATAAGACAAGACAATATTTTATTTATATATCACATCTGCAAAAAGTCCCCTCAAGAAAATCAAATGTGCTATGTTCACGTTTCTTGATCGGTGTGTGAAAAATGTTCCTCATCACTGGTGATCTGTTATCGGCAAATCATTAATGTCAGATGTTATCGCGCTTGAAATATAAAAATCTATCTGTCTCGAGTGGAGCTATATTGGAAAACTCTTGTTGTAGTAGACGAATCTGTAAGTTTCAATCAATTGGTTTTCCCGTATAAATGGTTTTACACTAGTATTTTTTTGGGGCCCTTTATAGCTTGTTGTTCGATGTGAGCCAAGGCTCCGTGTTGAAGGCCGTACATTGACCTATAATTGTTTACTTTTTTAAATTGATATTTAGATTGAGAGTTAACGTTGTCTGATTGGCACTCACAACACGTATTCCTACATTGTGTATATCTAATACCTCATACTTATAATATCTCGTAGGAAATATTTTTTTCGAGTTATTGTCTGTAAACAATATTTATCAACAAAAAATACGACACGGTCATATATACATAAGACTACATATATTAGACAGAACAGTGACAATTTCTTTTGAAATGCAATAAACCTGCAAACTCCACATATATTTAAGAAAAATACAGAAGTGATAATATTTTTTATTATAACAAAATTAACATTAACTGAAAAGGTTATATTACTTTGAATTCAAATTTTCATCAATTCAATAAATCATAGACATGTACAAAAATGTAAATATAAAAGTAACGAGATTTCAGTTAAAACATCTATCCACCAGAGTCCAAAATGACATGAATGTAAGCAAAAGTATGTTACCATTTGGGCTTGAAAATGAACAAGACGTATATTGTATAGTCTGCTATATATAAGCCCAAGGCATAAAAAAATGTGAGACGATTCATTTGGTTTAAAAAAGAAAACAAACAGTCTGAATGTAAACAAAACACCTAGCTACTAGTAACTTGTACGTGACACATTTGACAGACAACAAGCAATGTAAACCACTACCGGACCACATAAATACAGAATGTCTTTTTAAACATGGATGCACTGAACCCTAGGATAACCTTGAACAGTGGTATTACATCATCGGCTTAGAACAATCTGTTAAATTTAATGCAGTTGGAAACCATTGGTCTCATCATTTTGGCACGAAGCCCCAACAAGTAAACTACATAAAAAATCAAGTCACAAAGCACTGATTTTACAGTCAAAGTTAATTTGATGTATGTTATATTTCCAAGTGGGTTTCCCTGTGTTATATTTTAACATGATAATTTGTATGACGAGCTGGGGATATCAGTTATATACATATTATAGTTTACAATTCATATCATACATGTATGCACAATTGGCTAACGGAAGAAAGAATAATATGTAATCACATGTAATTAAACTGTACTAAATCGGCGGAAATGAAAGACTAACATCGACGCAAGCGAAAGAAAAAAATCGGCGCAAGTGAAATGCAGATCGGTGCAAATGCATGACGCATAGGGAAATTACTTCCAAAAAATAAAAAATATTTGAAAAATAGGATTTTTTCAAAGCTTATTTACACATAGAATAGTAAAGGATTGTTTTATATCTAAAGTATTAGTTCTTATTATATCTCTACATAGATAAACATCCAGGACCTTTTTAAAGGATAACAAGATCAATTTAACTTATTTTTCTCCTATTTCTGCTGTCACTCCAATAATTCTATATAGGCAGAATATAACATTTTTTTTCCGTTTTTGGCTATCACGTTTATTCCAAGGTTTGTTTGCATCCAGTCTGATTAAAATCAAACCCCTCAGCGGTCCTGTTTTCAGATATGTCGCGTTGGAGATATCATAAAACGGGAACGCTCAGAGGTTTGATTTTAGTCAGATTGGTTCACATCAATTCAAATTTGAAAATATATTTATTGTAGTGTTATTTATTAATCATAAAATCTAATTTTCTATACAATCACATTGTTAAATATTTTAAAAACCATTAGAGCGGATTCAGGAAATTTTAGCCAAAAAAAAAAGCAACATAAAAACTTCTATTATATCATGTATGTATTGCGGACATTTTTAATAGTGCAAACATAACATTTTATAGGTTCCATATCGAATGAAATTTGGATTTCGCATGATATCAACTACTTGAGTGATTAAATTTCAATATAATGAGAATCGAGCCTTCGACGAGTATATTGTATACTATTTAAATTAGAGAACAAATATCACGAGTTAAACTTATTTCTCTTATTTAATAAAGCCAACCTACTCTGTGTATTAAATTAAAAATTCCGCGATAAGTTGGTCTATTCCTCTGCACATGCAACACAAGTGACAAAAAGAGTATTATAATATGTCCGTTCTGCCTCTTTAGGCGTTTCATCTAACAATATTTGCATCGAAAATCAATGCAGTCTATAATTTCGACTTGTGTGTACAGCATTTCTTCAATTCCCTTCTCAATTTTACATCAAAATAACAATAAATAAATGGATTTACAAGGTGATTTACAAAAATCAATCGTGCTATATAAAACCAAGCAAATGTTTCTGTCTTTGACAAATTTATATAGTTAAAATTTTTAATTGCGTATCTAAGAATGACGAAGACAACGGGAGGAATATAGGAAATGACGTAAGCAAGTATGATCACGGAAAACATAATACTTATTCTTTTTTTAACCGAACTACTTTTTGATTTAGAAGAATTCTCGTGGCTTTCTTTATTTTCCTCTTCTTTAGTTATTGAATTATCGTTCTGTGAAGATGATTGCACTGCATACGAAGGTAGATTCTCATTTCGATCTGCATCATTTGAGAGTTCTTGGTTTTGGAAAATGTTAAGGGTGTCATTCTTTCCGGGCGGTTTACTGTTTCCCGTGGTTTGAATATCAGATTCTAACTCAATACCAGATATCTTTGTCAGGCTGGCTTCCGAAATGTCTTGACTGGCTTTGCTTTGCTCATTTCTAGTGGCTAAGGAAATGTTTTTCGAGTTTGTTGAAAAAAAAATAGTTGTTGCTGATGTGTCTACTTTGGAAAATTTACAGGATGTTGTATTAATTGTATGATTCATAAAAATGTCTTCGGATGTATGTGTTCCTGAAAATCGTAATAGTGGACAAGAATACAATAATGTGAATGAACACGCAACAGCCAGCGAAACTTTTTTCCAGAACAATGTCATCTTTGGACCGAACGGTTTGCATACTAAAAGGTACCTTTGAATACTAATAATAAGTAGAATATGGGCCGAAAGTCCGGAAGAAAAAACTTGCAAGAATGTTAGAAGACAACACACGTTATTACTTGGATAATCATAAAAATATGTATTATTCATAACGTAATATGCCGAAATAGTTAAACAAGCTATAAGATCTACTATTGCCAACAAAGGAATGAAATAGCGTTCTCCTCTTTCCTTAATCCGACTGGAGTACACAATAATGGTGGCACCATTTCCTATCACCCCTATTACTGTTCCAAATATAAGTAACACGGTGTGGCTGAGCAAAATGTCGGAATATCTATCCATTAGAACTTCATTGTAATCAATTACAGTTGCCATGCTACAATATATAATACGAAAATAATAAGTGCAAAGCATTCATTTTAATCTTCATGCAAGAATTCATACTTTGGAACTTAATTTTCGAAGTTTTTGGGTTAACTGTAATGCTGTTTCTATAATAACTATCATTTCTTACTACTTCTCTTAACAGTTTAATTTATTTTGAACAGTGTTGTTCCTTTTGATCCCGTCTTTTGGTGTGTATATTATTTAGTGTCACTGTTGTCAAATCGTACAATTTAACTCAGCGGTTACTAGGATAATCGTTCGATCAATTAACCGGTTAACCGATAGTTTAAGTTGATGTTTGAAGCTCTTATATATTTTACCCTAGAAATGTACATTTTTTTAATACGATGAATTTTCGAGTTTGTCCTTTGGCATTATAAGGCTTGTCTCAGGAGATTCCAAGCGAAGTTTGACTTTTACATGTTTTAATAATCCAATAAACCGTATCATGATTTTTATAACCATGTCGTTTCAGATTGAAAAGTTGAAAAAAAAATCTTGATCTCGTCGAATCGAAAATGTCTGAAACCGATGATTCTTTAATTTTCTCTATATGCAAATAATGTGAAGTGTTTCAATTTGCAATGATTAAGTCTGTTACTCGTACCATCAACTATTATAAATACGTTGATTTGCATATCATATTTTTTTTAGTTTTTCGTTTAAAGTAGGACAAAGCCTTGCACGATGGCGGTTGCATGTTCAGATGCAAGTCTACGCAATATAAGATCAAAAATAAAACAATGAAGTCAATCGTAAAATTTAATCGGAAATCATTGATTTGAAGTACCTGTGTAAAAAACCTGTATTCTTATTATTTTCTTTATTCGTAACCCGAACTGATAGACAGAATCTAATTAATTTATGTTTTTTTTTATTAACAATAGCAATCAATAAACTCGACAATTGATCTGTAAAATTAATTACCACGACGATTTTTTTTAATAGAAAAAAGTTATTTACTGATTTCGATACACATTTATATAAAATTTATTCAAATAAAAAAAATTCGGTTAACAGGTTATCATTAGTTGGTATTCGATATCCGGTCCTTCAACACTAATATTAAGGGCAACAGTAGTATACCGCTTTTCAAAAGTCACAAATCGATCGAGAGAAAACAAATCCGGGTGACAAACTAAAACCAAACACATCAACTATTGGAGGAAAACAACGGAACAACAGAAGCACTATAAAGTGCAACAAAAACATACAACAACATACATAAAAACGCACTTAGTCTATATTAACTTCCATATTCGTGTCTCGATACAGAACATGTAAGAAAAATGGTGGTTTAAACCCAGTTTTATTGCTAGCCAAACCTCCTGTTTATATGGCAATGTTAACAAATATATCGTTAAAATGACAACACTACGTGATAGTCATACAGTACGAACAAACACAAGCATAGAAACACACATACATAGATAAATTAATAGAATCACAGAATGACAACAACGCCTTTCATTAAAGACAGCACAGGACTCCATAAACAGTGACATATGTTTGTGACTTTCATTTTAATCTGGAAATTCATACAATCCAAATAAACAATATCGAAAAAAAAAATACAATATTTTCACAATTCTAGTACTAGTCCAAATAATTATCATGATTATGACGGTACCCTTGTATTAAAAGGCTATTAGAAATAAATGCTGATAGTGACAAAATTTTAATTATTTGGACTAACACAATACTTTATCAATGCAATGTGAAAATTGACTCGACTGTACTGACAACTAAGAAATTATGTAAAATAACCGCAAATACAGAATTCAAACCACAAGCAATCAGACATAACACAACCAACCCAATCCAAAATAGGAATAACTTAATACATGAATGCTGGATCTATTAAAACAGAGAGACGTCGAATAGCATTTGCAAAGTCAAACTCGGCAAAACAGTCATATTCGGGAATAAATCAGACAGACGATTAAGATGTTAAACCACTATTTAAGACGCGATTAAAATGTTGCTAGTAACTTAGTTTAGACACAAACAAAGAATAAGGAGTAACCTTAATTTTAATTTCAATGGGATATATGAGATGTAAGTACTGACTGAAATATAGGGTTTTCAGTGATAGTCCATATATATGAAAGTAAAATTAAAGAATGCTTTTTTTCATTTTTTTATTTGAATGGTTGTCAATAAATTACCAGTTTACTCGCTATGCATGTGAATAAAGTTTTAGATTTAAATCAACGCAATCATACAAATTTTTTAAAACAGGGATTGGTTACAACACATGACTTTACACTCCCAGGCATAGATTACCTAAGCCGTATTTGGCACATTTTTTTGAAATTTTGAATCCTCAATATTCTTCAACCTTGTTTGGCTATAACACTGTTTTTTTAACTTAGCGTCACTGATGAGTCGTTTGTAGACGGAACGCGCGTCTGACGTACTAAATTTTAATCCTGGTAACTTTGATAACTATTTACTATACTGGGTCAATGCCAATGCTGGTGGATGTTTCGTCCCCGAGGGTATCACCAGCCCAGTGGTCAGCATTTCAGTGTTGACATGAATATCAATTATGTGGCAATTTTTATAAAATAACTGTTTACAAAAATTTGCTTCTTTCGAAAAATTTAGGATTTTCTTATCCCAGGCATAGATAACCTTAGCCGTACATGTATTTGGTACAAATGTTTAGAATTTTGAATCCTCAATGCTCTTCACCTTTATACTTGTTTGGCTTTATAACTATTTTGATGTGAGCGTAACTGATGAGTCTTTTGTAGACGAAAAAAGTCTGGCGTAAAAAATTATAATCCTGGTACCTTAATTATTTACAACCTTTCTTTATTCCCTCATAGATACGAAGATTAGGTTTGGATATTCGATTGTATGTGTAGAAATCTTACAACAAATGGAAAATTGCATCCTTATTGTTGCGGTGATTTTGTTTATACATTCATAAATAAAGTTACGATTCGTTTAAATCTATTATTTCTTGGAATATAGCCAATCGTTAAGTGTATTTTTTTTTTTATTGAAGTAAGATCTTTAAACAATGATGGGAGTGTTCAGTATTGATGTTGGTTTTATATTGCATAGTCAATAAAAATAACAAATAAGTTTTGCTATATAAAAAAGCTAATATCCACATAATTCAAACACCTCCATTTTTTAGATACTCACATTTTGTCATTGCAAGAGTGCTTGAATTTACAGCATGTTATAACGTCTTTTCACTAAACCTATTAAATGGTTTACTCTTAAACCCTTTGTTTCGATTCAAAAGGGAGAAACAATTGAAAACGACGCGAAACTCAACCCATTACAATTGTGTTTTTGTTTAAGTATCATGCTCAATCTTGCCCACTTTTAATCCAATGAACATTAATCATTACTTTAATGTGCATGCAATTTATTTGTGCTAGAATAAGAAGTTATAAAGTCATTTTATTGCTCAATTCAAAAGGCATCTTATTAAATGATTGTGCGTATGAGACAGTCTCCAGTCAAAACAATACTCTAAAATGACATATTAGATTAACAAAAAGATTTTCTCACCAGAAAGGTGTTTATTCAAAAACACAGCATCTAAAATCGAATCCTATCTTTCCACATTCGAAGGAACACGGTAAGATTCGACAATCGTTGTGACTGAATGACACGTTCTGAGAAACGAACACCAAGAATTCTTGTAGAAAACTAACACGATACCATATAGAGCAGGACATCATTATAACAAATTATATATTCAACATATGGGTACTAAAACCTGACTGACAAGCGAAAATAAACCGTCATACACCACCATGAGTATATGCATACACTTACAGGTCGTTGCACATAACACTTACCTTTAATTTGAATTCGAAAACTCGAAATTGATCTCTTAATTATAAGTGAACCCTAACAAATCGATAACAGATTTTTCTGTTCAACTACATAGTTTTATTTTTAATGAAATACCGGATGGGAAAGGATAAGAGGTTAAAAAAATCCGGAAATGTACAAATGATAAATTCTGATCAATCGAAGATTGAAAAAAACCACAACTGAATCAAATCTACAATAAATGTGGAAAAGGATACTTTAAAATACTGAGAAAGACGACCAGATAAAATCTGATAATATCGTTACCTAGAACTCGACACATCTCGTTTGATTAGATCTACAACTGTTTCTGATTTGCATATATTCTATTAATCAAGTGGTATGCATAAAGCAGCTATGATTGATTCATATGTATAACACCTCAAGTTATATGCTTAAAATAGAATGACTGATTAATAAAAGTATAAAATATATACATGTTATAATACATTGAATTACCTTAAGTGGTATATATAAATAATCTAAAACTACATGTATCTACTACCTTAGTCTTGTTTGTAGTGGTATGCATAACATCCTTTCAACCTAGAAAATACTCAAGATAATATTTTTTATTCCCTTCCCTTTTATGGATATGACCTACCGAATTAGACTATTTACCGGATCTGTTATCTCATAAGCAAAACTACGGGTGCCAAATGTGGAGCAGGATCTGCTTACTCTTCCGGAGCACCTGATATCACCCCTAGATTTTGGTGGGGTTCGTGTTGTTTGTTCTTTATTTTTCTATGTCGTGTCATGTGTACTATTGTTTGTCTTTTTGCCATGGCGTTGTCAGTTTATTTGCGATTTATGAGTTTGACTCTTCGTCCCTCTTTTTTTAATTATTATGTTCATTTGATAAGAAAAAAAATCCTATATAAATCAGTCGAAAGTATATATTGTTTCACAGAAAATTTAAAGATTATAGTTTGATCGAATGCATGCACTTTTGTTGCATTTTATCAGTTATGTGAATTCAGTCGCACTCTTGAAGTAAATTGTATTTTATAAAATGGTTGTTTTCTAAACCATTACGTATAATCAACAATGTCTTTGATTGCTGGCCCGTGATCGTTTCTTTCTGCATTATATATATCGCCTTGTCTCATACTCGACAATTATATAAGAAATTTTGCTAACCTGGTAAGTAAGGTTATATTTTAAAATTAGTAAGATATACAATAAAGTAAATAAGATATTTTGTATAAGTTGTTGTAAAAAACGTTTGACTATATATGTTTCTATTATACCCCAGTCCCACTAGGCCACGATCGCACTACGATCTGTGAAAAAAATGCAAATTATGATGATCGTGGTACGATCGTGTAGGTCACAGTAAGGTCGTACCACGGTCGTGGTGAGGTCTTCAAGATCGCAAAGAGCGTGGCCAACTTTGAACATGTTCAAAACAATCGTGGTGCGGTCGTGGCGAAATTAGGTAGTAGTAGGAGCGTAGTGAGAGCGCACTTAGATCGTAGTAAGATCGTAAAGGTCGCTGTACCATCGTAGCGAGAGCGTAGCGAAAGCGTCATTCTATTCTGAGATATTGCGCTACGATCTCACAGCGACGTTATCACGACCTTACTACGACCATCACGTTCTCACCGCGACCCAACTACGCTACCACTACGACTTTACCACGCTGTTCACGACCATAGCACGATTCTAGCACGCCTTTGCCATCCTCATCAATCTCTTCTCACGACCTTATTACGTTCAATCTACGACCATCATTTTTATTGTCATTTTCACATAAAATATATATAAAAAAAAACTCCCTAGATTTTGTTTGTCTGAATGTATTTATCCATTTGCTCTAACGGCTCAACCATGCTTCTCGTTTTTATGTAGATTAGACCGTTGTTTTTTCCCGTTTAAATGGTTTAACATTAGTATTTTTTGGGGGACCCTTTATAGCCAAGGCTCCGTATTGAAGGCCGTACATTGACCTATAATGGTTTACTTTTATAGATTTTTACGTTGATGGAGAGTTGTCTCATTGGCACTCATACCACATCTTCTTATATATATTGACACATCTGTGTCATATCTTCTATCGTTCACTAAAATATCGTCATTTGAGCTTCATGGACCAGCAATAGGTTGTAATTTAGGTTTGATTGGTCGTTCCGACATCTCTTGATATTATACTACTTATGTGTATAGTATCAGTTTAATTGAAGTCTGGAGCTGGCATGTCAGTTAACTGCTAGTAGTCTGTTGTTATTTATGTATTATTGTCATTTTCTTTATTTTCTTTAGTCACATCTTCTGACATCGGACTTGGACTTCTCTTGAGCTGAATTTTAATGTGCGTATTGTTATGCGTTAACTTTTCTTCATTGGCTAGAGGTATAGGGGGAGGGTTGAGTTCTCACAAACATGTTTAACTCCAATATTATTGCGCCTGTCCCAAGTCAGGAGCCTCTGGCCTTTGTTAGTCTTTTGTTAGTACTATCCTAAGTTTTAGTTTCTTGTGTACTATTTTGGAGTTTAGTATGATGTTCATACTTTGCTCCCTCTGCCTCTGCCTCTACATCAACCCCTACCACCACGCCCACGTGTTCTAGTAGATTTTGGTGTCATGACTGTATTGTTTCCGTTAAATCTCCGTTTTAATCAGAAAAAGAAGGAATGGAACTATATTGACATGAAACACGATATTGACGGTTTTGCTGAGAACGTAGTAAGATCGCGGTATGAACGTAGTATAATCGTGGTAAGAACGTGCTATAATCGCAGTAAGATCGTGTTGCAATCGGTTAATGCGGGGTTCACACATTGCCTAATATTGCTCCCGTTTGAGATCAGACAACAATACGACACGAAAAATGAAAAAGTCGGATTAATATCCTCAATTATCTGGAATGTCCTATCATTGTTTGAACGCAGTGGTTTTAGTTCGTAACAGATTCCTACGGGTCGGGAAGGCTCCGAACAGTTCGGCAAAGCACCCCGACAGTTAGATGCGTCCCGTAACATTCGGGACAACTCAGCCGATTTTTTCTAGTCGGATTACAATCGTGGCTATGTCGTGACAGATTCTGCTGTGTCGGATCGAATTCCGAACAATGTCTTGTGTATTCTGGACGGTGTCCTGTGGAACGGGAATGATCTGGAGTAAGTTTTCATAGCTGTTTTTCTGCCGTTTGAGTCCAGATCGCATCCAGATCTTGTCGATTGCGAACCGTTTTTTGCCGAAACCGTTCCGAAACAGTCCCGTTATTAATACGAAATTCGTCAATGATACACACGTCAAAGTCCCGACAATTACAAATACAATACGACTGAGACCAGACAAAGCCGTTTGCAATGCGAAACAGTAGACCGTGATAGGATTACGTTCCGACAGTACCTGGTCATCCCGAATATGCCGACAGTTTTCGAACGGATATCTTCCGTCAGCGTCGGTTCACTGTCTGGTCACTGTCTGATCTCTGTCGGATTACGTTCGGTAGAGTCGGGACGAAGTCGTGACATACTCTGTCGAATTTTACCTGGCGAAAAATACAAATCGGGTTAGAAGCGGATTCAGGACGGGATTATCGGGACAAATTCGCTTAGAAACGGTTGAATATCTTCGCTTCCTGAACACTATCTAATTCATGTCGTTATCAAATTATTTTTTTTTTTACAAATTTTGATTTAAGTTTAAATTTCCATCCACGATTCACAGGATCTTGATCAGACTTTTGATAAATTTGAATCGGGAATGGTCCTGTCGAGGACGGTAGTAAAAATCGTGAATGTGTGACCCCAGCTTAACTCGTGGTTTGGTCGTAGTGAGAACGTGAAGAGCGTAGAAAGATCTTTATAAGCGTAGTGAGGTCGCAGAAAAAGCGCGGTGAGAACGTACGTGGTTTAATCGTAGCGGGATTGTTGTAGAAGCGTACTTAGGACGTAGTAGCATCGTGAAAGCAACGAAAATTAACATGTTCATGCCGCTCATACCGCGAACTCACTACGATCTAAATTTATTTTAGATCGCGGTGAGCGTGGTCCGATCGTGGTCTAGTGGGACTGGGGCTTAACTCTCTTCTTTTGAAGAATATTTTTAAAGAAAGTGCTACAAATAAGGCAGTAGTTTTGTTCTAGTTATAGTATTCATTACCTTATAAATTGGTCAATTATAATCCTAAATCGGAATAAAACCAGTTTCTTTTAAAAACCCGCCCAAAATGGCGATAAATATAATTACCTTTGGGGTTTAAAATAGCTTTTGACATGGTTAAACACTTTTTATATATAGATCGTATATATTCATCAGGTTGAACGGAAATTCATAAGTTAGATGTGAATTGCCATCAATGCGCATACATTTCAAATCCCATTTATTTTCATTCGAAAAAAACATCACCAGTATCATCACCATATAAGAACAATAGAAAGACAGAATATTTAGATAAGATGGAAATTTAGCAGTTTGTCTGATTCGCCAGCTTCAGAAATTCTCCTGTTGATAATATTTCTGCCACAACTTTAATAAGTTAGTAAACAAATATTTCAATTCAATTGGTTTGAAAAAGAAAATTACACCCTGGCATAGCTGCATTAAATAAAGGCAGCAGTAGTAAACCGATGTTCAAAAATCATAAATTGTTAGAAAAAAAAATCCGCGTCATAAACCAAAACCGAGGGAAACGCATTAAATACAAGAGAATGACGACACAACATTAAAATGTAACACACACAAAAACGAACTAAGCACTACACAAAATCCGATGGGAAAAACAAATAACATCAAAACTAAATACATGAATTTGGGATAGAAAAGTACCGTGACACGTTTTATAATAATGTGAATTCACATTAAAATATAAGAGGAAACAAACGACACAAAAGAAACACAACGTTTAAAAGTAACACACTCAGAAACGAACTATAATATAACAATGACCATATTCCTGGCTTGGTACAGGACATCTTAAAAGAAAAATGGTGGGTTGAACCTGGTTTTGTGGCATGGCAAACCTTCCTCGTGTATGGCCATGTTAAATATAACATTGAAATGACAACAAAACATTACAGGACTACAATACAAATAAAAAAAAACCATTGACAAAGAAACACAGGAATAATAGCTAACATATTAATCATAAAACCTACTACTAAACATTGTTCTTCTAGTTCTAATTTTAACTATTTTGTGTACTCCATTGTACTAGGGTTATAAACCTCACAGTCTAGATTCAAATATGTTAATGATAACTCTATTTAATGAATAACTGTAATATTTTTCTGTCTATGAAGAAATAATATAAAAAAATGGGGCGCACACTGAATAACCTGCATAGATTTGATTTTCTCTCACAAAATATGCAAATATTGGGTACTATATTGAACGCATCTATCCCATCGAAATAGTAATTGAAATAACAGATACACGTAAGACTGCCTCATATATTGACTTACATTTTGGCAATGACAGTGATGGTCGGTTGAAAACAACATTTTACGACAATAGAGATGATTTGAGCTTCCAAATTGTGAACTTTCCATTTCCATGTAGCAACATTCCAGCAGTGCCTGCATACGGAATATATATCTCCCAATTGATACGATATTCCCGGGATTGTATATAATCATATAGTTCATTTATAGATGGTTGATGCTCACAAGGAAGCTATTAAACCAAGAGTTCCAAATGGTGAAGTTGCGATTAATTCTCCCTTCGTAAATTTTACGGACGCCATCACGAGTTTGTTGGCCGTTATGGATTAACCGTTTCACAGAGATGATATCGAATATTTTATTTATGTCGAAACTACAATCCATTGCCTTTTCACGAATTTGACCTACCGCATTACACTATTTACCAGGTTTGTAATTACATGAGCATAACGACGGGTGCCAAATATGGAGGAAGGATCTGCTTACCCTTCCTGAGCATCTGAGATCATTCTCAGTATTAAGTTGGTTTTGTGTTGCTCAGTTATTTGTTTGCTATGTTTATCATTTGTATGTTTGTCTTTTTTATTTTTGAGACATGTCAGCTTATTTCCAATCTATGAGTTGGACAGTCCACTTGGTATCTTCGCCCCATTTCAAAGTATCGATTTTTAATTGATCTGAAGTAGAGGGTATTATTCCAAAAACATTGTCTCCCTCTGAGCCATTGGATAGAGTAAATTATCTCCCTCGTACTAGCTAATGAATATTTTGCGTTTTAAAGTGACGTTTTATAAACTACAATGTAACTTTAATAATATTGCAAACGTTACGGTATCGCGTGATTGTTTAATTAACGAATTTAAATATATACTAGTCAACAAAAGAAACGATACAAGACTTTTTTCCAAATTAAAGTAAAAGTTTTCTGTTCATTGGACCAATATTGAAGGTAGTAAAACTTAATCATTATGGAAATGTAAATCCGTTAAAAAAGATATTTTTCTTTGCTTTTGTGACATTTTTTCGCGATTTTTTTTTTTACAAAATTTACAGAAAACGTCATTTTTGAAAACAGAAGTTCCAACTAATGATGCCAACCCCTCATTTAAAGGAAAAGACAGTGTTTGCCATCAATTTGTTTTTAAAAATCATACAGTTTCTTCGTTTATTTGTTAAGTAAAGTTCGGTCCCACGAGAAATCGTTAAAAAGTATACATTATCAACTGATTTGCCATAGACAGTATGTTTAAATAAAATTAACGGTACTTATTTTCTTGCACCAGATGCGCATTTCGACAATACATGTCTCTTCGGTGATGCTCGTGGCCAAAATATTTGAAATCCAAAGCTTATATAAAAGATGAAGAGCTATAATCCAAAAGGTCCAAAAAGTATAGCCAAATCCGTGAAAGAAATCAGAGCTTTGCACGAGGGAGATACATTCCTTAATTTATAATAATTTCTATCATTTTGTAACAGCAAATTTTAATAACACAAAAAAAATCCGTATTTTCATGCCAGTACCGAAGTACAGTGATATTCAAAAAGTAATAGCAATCTTAAAACTAATCCGAAAGGTTCCAAATTTACTGCGTGTTGTTTCCATATCTACAGCATTGATTTGAGATGAAAATGAAAATATTTTTTTTTTGCATTTATTGAGATTTAAAAAAAAAACTTTTTTTTCCCAAAAATTTGAAAACTCAATATTTCAACCCATCAGTTACATCATGAACATAACTTGATTATCATATTTTTAACCAAATTTGGAATTTAATTTAGTGCTTGGAAAATTATGTATCGATTTTTTTGTCAACTTTCCGCAAAAGTAATTTGCACCCTTTGATCATTTACACGGAATTTAGATACTTTCCGACAAGTTTGGATTTTTATTATCACATGTGCATACATTGCAAATGAAAGGTTTTTAAAATAGTGTATCTCATTTTGTTTTATATTAAACACTTTTTGATAAATTTTATTTCAAAGTCGTGTATCGTTTCTTTTGTTGACTAGTATATATATACAAGCCCTTTGGTGAACATTTTTTTTTTAGTTTTGTTTTACTTTTGTATATCTTAAATTTGGTTTACTGTCTAGGCTGATTCATTAAGTTTCCTTTTTCCATTGTCAAGCCTAATTTGTTATCCTCGGAATTACTGGTGGTCATTTTTGCTCCACGTGCTTGCTTGCTTTTTGATCTAATTTGTATCAGATAACTAATGATATTGAATTTGAATTCAAATTAGAGTTTCCAAAAGCGAAAAAAATAAAATTAAAATATAATTTTTTTATAATACACTAGCTACTTTTAGAAGAATAAATTCTAGCAAACCTATGGAAATAATCTACTTTTGAATGGGAGACAGTGGCTCGTTGAACGAGGTTATGCTGCATGGTATGACAGTAATTTTATTTCAATATATAACATAGATTGAAATTAATATCTCAAGGTTTCTAAACGTAACGAAAAAGATGTGCGTGATTTGCCATTTATATAAATACATTTTGCAGGGTAAAAATTATTTAATTAAAGATCTACAGTTAATTGGGACTTGGTTGTGTACTTATACATCCCGCATAGCCAAACACACCTTCATTGGCAATAATAGTTGAATGTCTACATTCATTTGCGACTGTCATACAAGTGAGAGGTATAACTAGCTATAAAACCAGGTTCAATCCACCATTTTCTGCATAAGAAAATACCTGTACTAAGTCAGGAATATGACTTTTGTTATCCATTCGTTTGATGTGTTTGAGCCTTTGATTTTATCATTTGATCAAGGACATTTTGTGTTGATTTTTCCTTGGAGTTCAGTATTTTGTAAGTTGTTATTTTTTTTTTAATTTTCGTTTTTCAATGAAAAACATAGTTTTTAAATTTCTTTAAAAGAGGGACGAAAGATACAAGAGGGATAGTCAAACTCATAAATCAAAAATAAAGTGACAATGCCATGACTAAATATGAAAAAAACCTTTATACTTAAAGTGATTATAAAAATAAAAATAATTTTCTTTTCAAAATACATCCATATGGGTCAAGCAAACACAGATGCAAATATATCTATAATAAAGATAACCAAGTACAAAAACTACAAGTATAAACATAGAACAATAAAAACATCAATGGTAATGTAATTTTTGATAGACATATGCATGGACAGTATATCATACATTAAGGTAACAAATAGTAAAATACTACTATAAATACAATAAAAACGATCTTGTGAAGATGATAAAATAAAAACAGTAAAAAAATCATTATTAAAACTGCCATTAAGATTGGGTGGAAGATCGGTGGGTTTTTGCAAAAAAGTTACAAAATATTTTTCAAGTTTCAAATAAAGGAGGTTATGTCTTTCAGAGAAATAAGCTGAATGACTGCATGTCCAAGTTCATGCAATAATCTGATCTTAAGTGTCCCTCCCAAAAACTGGCTTATCCATTTCCTTATTTGACCATAGCCCACATTGGCCTCATGCGGGAGATAAAGTTTCTACACTCATGATGTACAATACTGCCCTAGACCCCAGATGGTTGATCCCCAGATAAAATTACTACACAGTAAATATTACTTAATGCTCAATGATTATCTGAACTTGCAGACAACAATGTTTTTATTTTCAATAAATTTATTTTTACGTTTTGCTTATGTTCTTTGTTCATACCACTATATGTGTTTCTTTGATGCATATAACGTGGTTCTGTACGTATGGATCCACCCAATGTGTTATTGTTATATGCTAATTTTTGTGCTCTAGTCTTTCATATCTGTTAATGCTTTGTATTTATGCACTTTAGTTCTTCTTTGATACATAATGACGTGGCTCTTTTGTTTAAGAAGAAATTCACAATACGCCTATATACAAGGAGAAAGAAGGGCAAGGACACTATTTTTTTAGATTCTGCTGAGGCTATGCCTTAAATAACTATAGATTATATTCTGTTCATGTTTGAACGACAAAATTATTTTATATCTACCTGTGTGACGTTTAAATGCTGATCAACTGATTGACGTTAAACAAGCGATTCTACGACAGAGTCTAATTTCTTAAAATCTTTCAATCCTCTATGGATGGATTTAACATAGAGAAATAAAATCGTATTCTGAAAAAAAGTTGTTTATTTTTATATATGCCTTTTTTCTTTCTTTTTTGTTACATATTTGTTTGTTTTTATAGTTATTAAGATTATAACTCAATGTTTACTGCTGTTCCCCTATTTTTGCCATTTTTACCTAAAGCGAGACTACAACTGTTTGTTAAGGCTGAAATAAAATGAATGTAAGCAATTAAAGCAAACTATATAGAATTCATCAAATAGAAAATGATATTCTGTATTGATGGTTAATCAAGCACCAATATGAAACAAATCCATAAAGAAACCTAAAGGTTTATTTATAGCAAAACAATTTTAGAAACACAAGTACATTGTATTTCAAACACGAAAAAGAGTCCTGAAAGTCGTCGATTTGATTCCAGTTCGGGTGGAGATAAATTTTCTGTACCCATGAGTTTTTAATCTAAATGTTTGCAGCGACAATTATTATTTTTTAATTGACTCGTGTTTACAGCATTTTTTCAATTCCCTTTTCAATTTTACGTCAAAATAACAATAAATAAAAGGATTTGCAAGGTGATTAACAAAAACAACCAGTCCTATAAATAAACAAGCAAACATTTCACCTCTAGATGAAGTTGTAAGGTTAAAACTACCAATTGCATACCTCAATATTACACAGACAATCATTGGTATATAAGAAATAACGTAAAAAAATATTATGACGAGGAACATAGTCCTTATTCTTCCTTTTACTGAACTACTCTTTGATTTGAAAGACTCCTTAAAGCTTTCTTCATTTTCTTCTTGTTCAGTACTTGAATTGTCCGTTGGAGAAGATATTTGCACTGCATGAGTGAGAGAACACTTATTTCTATTTGCATATGCGAGTTCTTGATTCGAAACAATATTATGAGTGTCACTATTTCCGGACATTTTACTGATAACTGGTGATTTAATAACAGATAATACCTCAATACTGGATGTCTTCTTCAAGCTTATTTCCAAAACTTCTTGACCAGATATGTTTTGTTCCTTATTCTTAGGGAACGCAATCTGAATCCTTTTCAAGATTGGTATGCACAGGACTGTGGTAATACCAAGATTTAACAGAATTATTAGAGCAAGAAGACCAAAGTAAATAGTTGTTGGTATTGAGGGTACTGTCGACAATCTACAAGTTGTTGTATTTATTGTATGATTTAGAAAAACGTCTTCGGATGTATTCGTTCCTGATATTCCTAAAATTGGACAGGAATACAATAATGTAAATAAACAGGCACCAGCAAGCAGAACTTTTTTCCAGAAAGTTGTCATCTTTGGTCCGAAAGGTTTGCATACTAAAAGGTATCTTTGAACACTGATGATCAAGATAATGTGGGCCGACAATCCGGTAGCAAACAGTTGCAAGAATGTTGTGACACAACAAAAGGTGTTACTGGGAAAATCAAACAAATATGTATTATTCATAACATATTTTGTCGAAAGAACTAAACAAGCTATAAGATCTACGATTGCTAATACAGGAATGAAATAACGTTCTCCTCGTTCCTTAATCCGACAGAAGTAAAAGGCGATAGTGGCACAATTTCCTATAACCCCTATTACTGTTCCAATAACAATTAGAACTGTTTGACTGAGGAAAATGTCGGAATGTCTGTCTTTCAGAACTTCATTGTAGTCTATATCGGTTGCCATTCTGCAATTTAAAGTACAAAATAAGAACTGCATGGTATCAATTAGGATCTGCACGATACAATTTACAATAAAGAATTTAAATTTCAATGTTTTTAATTATTAACTTAAATCTATATTATCTTACCTTATAATATAAAACCTTAAGAGCATTGGTTGTTTTCCTTTTCTGGGTAAAAATCGATAACTGATGCAGCATGAAAGACATTTAATTAGACTTGGCAATTGGCAAGATAAGAAACAAATGTCACATGCTTTCAAAAATCAGCAATTAATTTAATATGTATAAATGTATATTTTTTAAGTTTGAAAATAATTATTCACAAAGAAAGGAAGTCACATTTTATTGCGATTTTACAAGTCTGTATCTCGATCATAAAACCTCTACGATAGAGCTAAAATGATAGCAAAATGTTTCCTCTTTCCATGTGTAGATTGTCCACAGTGATGCAAATCAGTCCATTAAACTTTTAAAATGTTTTTTTTTTTTAATTTTTCACTGCAGTATTTGACATTTATCTTTAGAAAACTACTAGTTCACCCTTGGGCATTTATTTCATGTCCATGATATCATGATATTTAATCAAATTTTGAAACGATTGCTTTTAGGTAAATTTCGTCATCAAAACTATATATAAGTTTAATATTCGATCGTCAACACCAGAAAAGGTGTCTATTCCAAACCTGAAATCAGACCCATATTTTAAAAATTTGAAGGAGGAAGCTAACATGTTTGAATGGAAATAGCACGTGCAGAAAATACCATAAAATTCCGTTTAAAAAACAAACACAGTTTCTTATTATCAAACCAGTTAAAGAAATACAACTATAGATATAAAAAGAAATCGTTTAAAGATACTCAGAATAAAAGCTGAAAGTTTACCTTTTAACGCTTAAATAAAAATGTTCATACACTGCAAATTATTCACAATTTACCTTAAATTCGAACTAAAATTCCTCTTTACTCGAACAACAACGAACCAATATTAGATTTTTTTTCGTACCGCTGCACAGTTTGTTTGATGACACATTGAAAGGAATAGTATACTATAACAATCCGATGACACGATAACAATTTCAACAATAGAAAAGTAACTCTACATATAAAAAACTCGACAAAAAAATATGAAAAATATGCCTGTAACCATTCAAAAGTTATTTTGGAACAACAATCGTACATTGTAAAGAAAGTATTTGTTTAACGCTGTTTGTTTCATTTTTAGATAATTGAATTAAAAGTGTATAAATCTTGGATCAATATTATAAAAAAAATGACAAACTATGTTACATACAAAATCTAAAGCGCTCTCGAGTCACTTATGTACGGAGTATTCTTTCTAGTACTTATCATATTACAAATTCCCAAAGTATTGTACAGCATAGCGGGTTATTTTCGCAGGGTGTAACTTTTCGCTTATTTTCATGGATAGAATAAAATTGGCAAAATAAATCTCGCCAATTAAAAGTCTAAATGCAAAGGCATTCTTTTATAAAATGTTTTGAATTCGCACAAAAACAAAAATTGCGAAATTGTACAACCGCGAAAATAACCTTTATACGTAAAAATAATCTAATTAATAAAACTTAATTTAGGAATACGCCGATCTGCATATTGTCACGTGTACATTCAACATAGAACTATTATTTTTCCATGAATACATGAACACAACGAGTTACTCTTTGTGAATGTGCTAATTACGAAACTCAAGACACATATTTATTTACATGGTAAGTTGTTCGTTAGAATCTTTTAAATAATTGATTTACAATTTTATAAGCACATGTCGTCTCAATTGTGGTATTCTCATTTAATGTGTATATCAGAGTAGGTATGTTTGAATTTGTAAAGTATAAGTTGCTTAGTTTAAAGAAAAAAAAAATCTTTGCATCAAATTAATCGGTTCTTTAAGCATATATTCCTTACCTTCTTTGATCTAGCTACATTCATATATACGGATTACTGTCAACTTAGTTTTTTTGCACTTCGGTCTGTTCATTTCTACAAGTTCTTTGATTATGCAAATATAGTCTTTGCGGTTATTTGATAAGACTGTCATACAAGGGAGAGGATTAGCGCTATAAAATTAGGTTCCATCCACCACATTCTACATTTAAAAATGACTGTACCAAGTCAAGATTATTACATTCGTTTGATGTGTTTTATCATTTGATTTTGCCATTTGACTAGGGACTTTCCGTTTAAAATTTTCCTCGTAGTTCAGTATTTTTGAGATTTACTTTTTATATAACGATTTGAAATATATCTTAGTTCGGGTTCAATTAATAAAGGAAATTTGTTTTTACTAATTTTCACGTGTAGACATTGGATGTGGGAGACAACTCTGCCACGTGAATTTGAAGTCACTTTTGTATCCTTACACATGGAATGCCTTAAATAACAATAATGCACTGAGGAGTTCTGAAACGGATATAATGTCTTGTGACATCATTTAGATAATATCTTTAAAGGATTTGAAAAATGTAATAAGAAATAATGAATTGAATGATAAAGTTATATGGTTTTAGTGCTAAGCTATTTCATGTATTGGTAAATAGGCACTTTTATGGGCTTTGCTCATTGTTTTTTTGTTTTGTTTTAAAATATAAAACATATTTTATTAACAATCGCCTGTTACATCAACCCTCAGTTGCCCAGGGGAGCAACTAAGGGGTCCCCAATTGTTACAGTCTCATTTGTCGGGGAAAAATCAAATGAGAAAAAAAACTCCCACTATAAATTATTAACATCAACCCTCAGTAAAAATATTATCTGTCCTTGTACAAATGTACATGTACCTGCAATCATTATCGATCTATATATCTTTACCTCTCACCATATTTAATTTTTTTAAATAAAGTTTGTTTTGTATCTTTATTTCTCACAAAAGCTACCTGTATTTATTAAGCAGTTTCAAAGTTACCGTACATCAAGTCTTTTGTTATGTTAATTTCAATTAAGAATTGAATGCTTCTTTTTGTAAATTTATTGGGTGGTAAAAGCGTTGACCGAAGTACATTTTGTATTAAGCGCGGAAGCGCTTCATTCTAAAAATGTACACACGGTCAACGCTTTTACAACCCTATAAAGTTTCAAAAAGAAGTATTCAATACTTATAATTACATTTTTATAGCTAAAATCATGAAAACACGATTTTTATCCAGTTTTATTTATAATTCACCTGTGCACTTTTTTGTGGGACCTCGTGTCATCATGCATGATAAATGCTATTGTCTGATGCAATTGTTTACGAAATAACATGTTAGCCAATCAGAATAACGTATTATAATGAAACTTACATCTAATGTAATTATTTACATTTAAATTCTGGTCATGTGATTATTTACCACGTGCGATTTGTTAAAGGGACGTGTTACAGTAGTTCATTCATAAACAAATGGATTATTTAATGATTTTTGATTTCCAAAAGGTTTTATTTCAAAGATATGGTGAGTAAATATTTAAAAATTGAATGCTTCTTTTTGTAAATTTATTGGGTGGTAAAAGCGTTGACCGAAGTACATTTTGTATGAAGCGCGGAAGCGCTTCATTCTAAAAATGTACGCACGGTCAACGCTTTTACCACCCTATAAAGTTTCAAAAAGAAGTATTCAATACTTATAACTACATTTTTTAAAGCTAAAATCATGAAAACACGATTTTTATCCAGTTTTATTTAATTCACCTGTGCACTTTTTTGTGGGACCTCGTGTCATCATGCATGATAAATGTTATTGTCTGATGCAATTGTTTACGGAATAACATGTTAGCCAATCAGAATAACGTATTATAATGAAACTTACATCTAATGTAATTATTTGTTTATGAAATTAACCTGTTGATACAACATGTCTTGTTACAATTAGATGATAAACATGAATTACATACACAATAGAAATTACATGTACATAGGGAGCTGAGAGTATACATATTATTATTCAATCAGTATCAAAGAGGTCATTGCACTGACCTGACCACACACAATGTATATTTATATACAAAAAATGTCACACATACTAGAAAAGGCTTCGTTTTTTGTATTCGGTTTAAAATATTTGAGCATAAATTGCATTTCTGTTTTATCATATTTAAAATCAACGATTTACTTATCCCTTTATTTTGATATTTTGCGATATTTCTAGTTTTCCAGATAACCCATTTCGTGATTAGAAGTACCGTATCTAAAATTTGGGTATAAGATGCATCTGCATTAATGACCCCAAATATTATACTTGTTTCCGATTTTTGTAATTTTTCGATATTTAACTGTGAACAAAAATCCCATATTTTCTTAAAAATCTCCCGCCAAACGTCTTCCACCAGTTTACAATAAATAAAAAGATGAAAAAGTGATTCTTTTTCATTGCAAAAGTGACACTTTCCGTTTGAGCGATTCATTTTTGTAATTTTTCTTCAGTGTAAATTATATTATGTAGTAACTTCCATTGAAGTTGTTTAGTTTTCCTATTAGCTAAATTCTTATTCAAGATTTCCCAAATGGATTCCAATGGTAGCTCATTCCCAAATTGTAAATTCCACTTAAACTGGCTTTTTGGAGCTGTTTTATTCTCATAGAAGTATCTTATATCTTTAAGGCATATTTTTATGGCATCGACGACAACTCCATTTTTTATAAATTGACAAGAATTTATTAATTTTATAGGTCTATCAGAGTGACTTTGCATGCTAGAGTCTGTTTTTTAAAACGTCAATTTGTTAATGTGTTAGCGAAGATTTAATGCGGCTATATTGTGCAATCCAATTCCTTTTATCTTTAACACGGTTAAAAATATCAAAAGAAGTTTTAAAGGATTTATTGTCTAAGTCCCATATATCTTTAATTTTTTTTATTCCACTGGAGGCAAAATTTGCATAATATAATGCATGTCCCTTGAACTTAAATTTAAAATTGCCGAATATATTTTCTTCTAAAAGGTCCTCTTTCGTGACCGATGTTTGGATTTTCTGTAAGTCAGACCAGGAAATTAAAAGTTCTTTATAATATTTGGACATTTGTATTTGCCTAAAACATGTAGTGTCCGAACAAGAACATATCAAGAAATCTGTATCATATTTTTCGTCTAGTGACGTTAACCAGTATTTTTCTATTGCATTCCATTTTTGTGTTTTTGAGTTGACAATACTGTACATACTTTTCACCTGTTTTGATTTAATAAAGTCCCTTAAGTTTATCATTCCTATCCCCCCTTTTTCTTTCGGTAAACAGCACACTCTTCTAGCGATTTGGTTTGTTTTCCCATCCCATAAAAAGGACCATATAATATTATTTATTTGTTTTTCGTATATCTCCGGGATACCTCTCATTTCAGTTTCGTATCCAATGACAGACAGTACAAAGGATTTAATAATTAAAACTTTTCCCGTAAATGTGAGATCTCTTGATTTCCAAACTTTCATACAGCTTTTTATCTTATTTATTTTTTCTAACCAAATTTGATCTTAGTCTATCCCGTATCCATGTTGTACCCCTAATGCTTTCACAGGACGCTTAGACCATTTAATTTTGTTAAATTTTGGTTTTTTATTTCGCCACTTGCCTAAATACATGCCAACAGTCTTATCCATATTCATTTTAGCCCCCGAAGCATTTTCGTACAGTTTTAAAATTTTAAATGTTTCTTCGATAGACTCCTCACTTTTATTAAAGAGTTGAGTATCGTCAGCAAACATATTTAGCTTTGTTTCAATATAGTCCCCCGTTCTAGTAGGAAGTTTTATTCCTTCTATATTAGGATTGTTTCTAATTGAAGCTGCAAGTGGTTCTGCTTGCAGGATATATAGCATCGGGGCTATTGGGCACCCTTGACGAATTGAACGGGTTATGCCTACGAATCTAGAAGTAAACCCATTCGTATGAATACACGTCTTGGCGTTAATGAAAAGCATTTTTACCCAACTCCGGAATTTTTCCCCAAACCCAAATTTTAATAGACAAAAATCGATCCATTCCCATTCCGCCCTATCAAATGCTTTTTGTTGATCCAAAAATAATATTGCACCCTCCTCATCTTCTAATTCACAAAAATCTATTACATCTTGTAGTAATCTATTGCCTTGAAAAATGTTGCGCCCTTTGACAAACCCTTTTTGATCGAAATCAATTATTTGCGGTAATACATTTTTTTATCTTTCCGCGAGTACTTTGGAAATAATTTTATAGTCCGTGTTCAAGAGCGTTATAGGACGCCAATTTTTTATGTCTTCTCTCTCCCCAGACTTAAACATAAGCGTGATCATACCTCTATATTGAGATTCACAGAGCAAATTGTTGTCAAAGATATCCTTAATAACCGCCACGAAGTCTTCCTTTATCAAATACCAATATATTTTGTAAAATTCATTTACAATTCCGTCTTCCCCAGGGGATTTATCAGGTTTCAAGATTGTAATGGCCTTACTTATTTCATCCAAAGTTATTTCCATTTCACACATTTTTTTATTTTCTTCGGTAAGTTTATGATCTATATTCTGTAATAGATTTTCTGCCGCCTCCCTATCCCACCCCTCGGACGTAAATATTTTTTTGTAGAAAGATACTTGTTCTTCTAAAATAGATTCTATATCATCTTTATACTTTCCGTCTGCACCTTTTATTCTAGACCATAATTGTTCCGCGCCCCTCTTTTTTTCTAGATTTAAGAAGTACCCTGTAGATTTTTCGCCTTTCTCGTACCAATTAACCTTCGACCTAATTCTTACTGCCTCGGCTTTTTTGTCATAATAGTCTTTTATTTTAACTTTTAAATCATTCAATTCGTTTTCATTATTTGTAAGATCGGATCCCGTAATTTTATCCATTTTTTTTTTCCACTCCCTTATTTGTTTTTCTGTATCGTTTAATTGCTTTGCCACTTCTATAGTAAGACTTTTGATTTTTATCTTAGTTTCCTCCCACCATTCAAGACTATTTGCGAACTTATTTTTTTTTAATTTCCAGTTTTCCCAAAAGCTTTCGAAAGTATTTCTAAATAAGTCTGATTGAATAACTGATGAGTTCATTTTCCACGTTCCGGGACCGCGTTCTGGTTCATTTGTTTTTAATTTCATGAATACACCGTCGTGGTCACTGAACGGGAAATAAACTATTTTTGCCTGTTGCGATTTATATTGAAGCTCACTACTTACAAAGATGTAATCAATTCGTGACCTTGAGTTACCTCGACAAAAAGTATATTGTTTGTCTTTAGGAAATCGTTTCTCCACACGTCTATTAATTCGTTATGTTCGACAAATGTTTTTAATTCCAGCGATCCAATGTCTTCTAGAAAAGGCACCGGTTTTCGATCTAAGTTTTTTATAAGAGCACAGTTAATTTGAAGGCCGTATGGTGACCTATATTTGTTAATTTCTGTGTCATTTTGGTCTCTTGAGGAGAGTTGTCTCATTGGCAATCATACCATAAATTTCCTTTTTTATCAACTGTATATCTGTGATTTAAATGATCTGTACATCCGTCCTAAAACCATCTTCGCTAGCCAAGGGTTACGATCCACTCCCGCTCTCTCTAGAGCGGGAGTGGATCGTAACCCTTGGCTAGCGAAGATGTCCTAAAACAAGCTATTGTTAATATACATTCTTCATTAGCACAAAGCTAGTTCGTACACTGTCATAACATTTAATTATGATAGAATCTGGGTTTTTTAAGACAGGGCATGCAATTTTGTAGTCTGGGGTGAGAAACGAAAACATTGAGATGATCTGTAAATTTGTGTCGAGAACTTCGTCTCGTACTGTTTTCCCTCATAAACTTGATAACAATATACAATTTGGACTTGTGCGCATGAAAAGAATACAACGACAGCTTGTAGAACGTTTATTTGAACTACTTCTCCTATTTTTTCATTTTTATTGTTATATCCAGACACTCGATTATATTCTCGTAAAGATATCAGATATTCGTGTTTCCATATTGCTAAGAATTGTTTTATAAGACGGAATCTCTTTAAATAAATAAATAAATAATCTTTATTTCAAGAGGATGATCCCATTAGTTAAAACTAATCTTCCTGAGAGTCCTCAAAAAAATAATAACATAGTTATAAGTACAAACAGTATAATAAAGTTATATTATACACAATATACAATTGTATTGAAATAATAATGAAAATGCATATTAATTTGCACAATTGATGAAAAATTTGTAACATTTTGTTTTAAAAGATACAAGTGTATCACTCATTTTGATTTCATTTGGTAAACTGTTCCATATTTGAGAACCTGAATATGTAAATGTTTTCTTTAAAAAAATTGTTTTTGGTTTTGGAAGATTTAATAGTTTTTCATCAGCTGAACGTAAGTTATAGTTTTGATTATTAGTAAAATGAAAATTTTCTTCTAAATAGTTAGGAACCATGCCATTAACTGATTTAAATACAAGTATTGCCTTTTGGTATTGAATTCGTTTTTTCCACATTTAACCAGTGTAAACTTTTAAACAATAAACTGGATGATGTCATTATGTCAGCTTCTACTATAACCGTAGCAGATTTCTTTAATAATTTATTAAGTTTATTTATTCCACTTTCACAACAACTTCCCCATATATTGCAACAATAATCAAATAATGGCAGACTATAAGCATTAAAATAGATAATACGTATATGCATAGGTAAATATTTTCTTATCTTTTGTAATAAGTTGATTCTATTTGATATAGTAATTGACATTTTATCTATTTGCTGATTCCAATTTAAGTTTTTGTCAATATATAAACCAAGTAGTTTTTCACAATCTACATTTTCTATTTGTTCATTTGAAATATTTATATCTAAACTGTTTCCAGTTAAACAAAGCCTTTGTTTTGAACCAATAATCATTGATTTACACTTTTTGGCATTTAATTTCATACAATTTTGCAAACACCAGTTTTCAATAACATGAATATCATTTTGAAGGTTAGAAGCTATCTGAATTACATCATTTAAGTTACCTCTACAATGTAATGTAGAATCATCTGCATATAAATCTATTAATGAATGTTCTATATTAAGTGGTACATCATTGATATATAAAATAAATAACAGAGGGCCCAGGATAGAACCTTGTGGTACACCAGTTTTTATGCATTTAGTATTAGACATGACGTTATTGACCTTAACTTGTTGACTTCGTTCAAACAAGTATGACTTAAACCAGTCTAGTGTACTATTTGAAACATAATATATTCAAGTTTTTTCAATAAAATTATATGATTAACCAGATCAAAAGCTTTCTTTAAATCTAAAAAATATAACTCCGTTTATCTCTCCATTATCTATATTTGCTAACCATTCATCTACTAATTTAGTAAGTGCAGTAGTACACGAATGCTTAGGTCTGAAACCTGACTGTGTAGTATTAAGAAGGTCATTGCTATTTAAACATATATACAAACTATTAGCTATATGTCGTTCTATGATTTTAGAGAGACAAGGCAAAACTGCTATTGGTCTATAATTATCAGGATTACAGGCATCGCCACTTTTAAAAATTGGGCATACTCTTGCAGTTTTAAAAATACTTGGAAATTTACCACATTTGATACTTAGATTAAATATATATGTCAAGGCTGGTGCTATGACATCGCTGCACATACTCAAAATATTTGGTCCGACATCATCTAAACCAGTTGCTTTCGACTTGTCAAGTTTTTTTAAATACATATTTACATCTAAAATACTCATTTCTGGTATAATGAATTTTTCACTACCCCTTTGTAACTTTGATTTTACAAATTTATTGAGTGCATCAAAATTGGCACCATCATCACTATTACATAATTTGTTATCAACTAAACCTTCAGCAATATTTGTGAAATGCAAATTAAATGTATTTGCTATATCAACATCATTTTGAATAACATTATTTTTATATTCTAAATGCGTGATATTATTATGTATTTTTTTAGGATTAAGACTTTTGACATACTTCCAAATAGTTTTACTATCTTTACAATTTGAAATAGCATTTTGAAAATATTTTTTCTTTGCTTGTTCTACTAAAAATGTAACCTTATTACGCCAAATCTTATAATTATATATATCATTAATTCTGTGAAAATGATCTCTTTGGTGTCTAGCGCTATTTATATCAGAAGTCCACCACTCTGGTTGTTGGATATTTTTTACCCTTTTAATTTTCATAGGAGCATGTTTCTCTAGAGTGCTTAGAAATAGATTGTACCAATAATTAGCTGCTTCATCAACATCTCCAATCGATTCAATGAGATGAAAAGGAATCTCTTTGTCGCTTGACCATTCATAGTATCATAGTTTGTACAATCAGTACTATAACAGTCTCGATCATCTGTAAGAAATTGATACGGGAAAGATTTATATAATGATTTAGTTTTGAATGTAACACATCTTCTGATTGGCTGACGTTGTTATGTTTATTAGCTTATAGACATAATTTTGTCATTTGAGCCTGCCGTCATCAACGTTTTGCATGGTTTACTCTGGTTTAAAATGGAATTTAGAATTAAATTATAAAAAATAACTGTAATATTTTCTGTCTATTCAAAATAACATAAAAATGTAATGCACACTTTAAAATACCACGCTACGCGGGTTTTTCACTGTGCACCACAGTTTTGATGTTATGTCTTCATAGATAGAAAATATATAACAGTCATCCCTTAATTATATAGATGCAACGGGATAAGCAGCTATGTATTGTCAATGCTCGAAGATATATAGGTAAGCGGTCTATTGTTAAGGTTTGCTTCGATTTCGACAGCTAATGTCTTTTACAAGATCTATACTTGCACGTCCAAAAAATCTTTTTAGGACAATTTTTAATGAACCAGTATTTACCAATATCCGTTGTACCATTGGACATGTTTTGGTATGAATTTTCATGTGGTTCCATATTTGCTTAATTTGTTATATAAAGATTTAGAACTCGTTAAATTACATATTACCTCTTTGGCGGTAACAAAGGTGGTAGAGTTGTCGGTTATCATAAATCTGGGTATGGATTTCCTACTTATGAATCTTCTAAAAGTTAGCATGTCATTGAACGATTTTTGAGTCATACCTGGAACTATTTCAAGGTTAATAGTTATTCGGACAATAATCTATCATTTGTAGAGAGGGGGATCTGGTGCCATTTGGGCAACTCCTGTTACTTTTCGACAACTTATGCATTTTCAAATTAGGCATCAAATATACAGAATGTGGTGGGGGTAAAACATGTAATGAGCGGAATGCAAATGTTCAATGTTAATGTCATGTATAAGTAACTTTGCAAGTCTATGCTTTATTGGTATTAAATACGGGAATTTCGTATTCCCTTGAAGTGATGTGTTATTAGTGCGTCCCACACAACGTATTAATCTTTCTTTGTCCAGATACATTAGGAATTGACCTATCAAGCTTTGAGCACAAGCGCTTAAAACATCTCTGTATCTTTGTTGTTGCACAGCTTCAATCAACTTTATTATTGTAGTGTTTATCTCACTTGGTGTTAGACATGTTGAGGTCCGTCTACTACTATTAGGAACATAAGAACGGCAGGGAAAAATAAAGATACGCGCAATTTTGTTGAATGGGTGGTATCTATCAACATTGATTACGTTCAACACAAGTTTTTCGTCCGTATAAAGTCATCTGGCGTATGTTAAAGGTGAATTTGTTACAGAAAAACTGGTTTTAGTTTTAGGTTTTGGTTTAAAACTGGTTTTGATTGGTTTTGGTTTAGGTTTCAAAACTAGTTTTGGTTGAGATATTTTTCAACAAATGTAAAGTTTATCTAAAAAAACATGATGTCAAAACTACTTGGGCATCACGGTTGGTCTCTTCTGTACATCTCCAGAATGTCTTTTGGTAAAGAATCCAAAAAAAATGAATTTGGACCTCTTCTGAAGATATTCTACACAAAATCAATAAATATAACAATTTTGTTATGTTCGATGACATGAAACTGAGACAGGTGCCTGGGACAAGTGCCTGTGAAAATGGCTGATCAAAAACTGAGGTCATCTTAGTTTATCCAATTTTTTTTTCAAGTAACCGAAGTGATTTTTTTTGTATAAAGCAAAGATATCAGAAAGTTCTCAAAATCATTTTTCTCTGATGGTCCTAAAGAAAATCTTTTAGTCCTAACTATTATTTCTTATACAAAAATGTGATGGTCAAAACCTTTGCACTACGACTTTTCAAAGTCTTTTATTGTATATGAATGTATATGTAAGGATACAACGTACAGAAGACGCTTCAGTCTGGGGGAACAATATTTATTGCAGTACCACTTGCAGCTAGCTTTGAACAAACTTCTAATAGTTGCAAATACTTTTAGTTGTATGCTTTGAGTATTGTCTTAATGTTAGTTGGCCGGTTTCTTTTCTTTTTATACTACCACACTACTGTTTCAGCTTTAGGGAGGATTGAGTGCTTTGTACATGTTATAACCCGCCACATTCTGTATGTATGTGCCAATCCCAAGTCAGGAACCTGTAAGTCAGTGGTTGTCGTTTGTTACTGTGTTCGTTCGCTTTATTTTGTACATTAATTAGGCTTTTAGTTTTCTCCTTTGAATGGTTTTACATTTGTGATTTCTGATTCTTTTATAGCCGACTATGTTGTATGAGCTTTGCTTATTGTTGAGGGCTATATGATGACCTATGCTGTGTCATTTGGTCTCTTTTAAGTCTTGTCTCATTGGCAATCATACCACATCTTCCTTATTATATCAACCCCTGCCATATTCTTTATGAACCTGTTTAGTGCATGGTTGTCGTTGGTTATGTCTCAACTCATATTTGATATTTTTTAAATTGTTTTGTTTTGTATAGTTAGGCCGTTAGTTTTTTCATTTGAATGTTTCATTTTCATGGCCTTTTATAGACGACTTTACAGTATCTGGTTTTCGTCATTGTTGAAGGCCTTAAGGTTGCCTATAATTGCTTACATCCACTTCATATTTGGTTAGTTGCCTCATTAGCAATAATATCACATCTCTTGATTCTTACATTATATACCAGACTTTTAATTTCGTGTTTTCCTGAACATGCATGCAATATTTGTCACTGGGCGTTAAAAATTAGCATCAATTTAAACTTGTGTTAAATAATCCTTGACACTGCAGAGAGGAAGGTGTATTTTTGCTTAGAATTTAGACACAAAAATAAAAAATATCTTTTAATAATTATTGGTAAAATACTGACAGACACACCCAGTCAAATGTTAAAAAGAGATTTGCACACTGTATACCAATATCAATGAATTATCAAAGGTGGTCCACCATACCTAATCACAATTTAAAGCTTCAACATGGTACCTGTCAAATGTTTCAGTATTCATACCAATTCGAGAATGGAGCCAATTCTCAAGTTTTTTATTTCACAATAAGTTGTGCTTATTAATGCAACAACATATATACCAAAAATCACTGAGTTAGAAATGACGACTTAATCACAAATTTTATCAATTCTAACAATTTCATAAGCTTTTGTTCTCATAGGCTATTTTGATTTTTTTCAGTTATGAATTCTAGGAATGCTTACACTTATTTATCTGATTATTATCTCATAAACATTAATCGTCACCTCACTATTTTCCAATTTACAACAAATAAAAATTAACAATTTAAAACTTTTTTAATTGTCAATTTTTACAAGAAGGTAACTGCCAGACTGAGAAAAATAGCAATAACAGAAACAAATAAATGACATAACAAATGCATATAGTGTTCAGAATTAACATTAATTATCTATATAAAACTATGTGAAGTTAAAAAACACCAAACACAAAAAGGTGATACTAGAACATTAGTATTGAAAATCCACTAAATGATCAATTTGACCAAAGAATCTGCATAATTTTTTTCGCGACCACTACACTGTATCAACATTGCCGCCATTGTAAACCCTAAACCGAAACCACAAACCACCCTTGGACATGGTTTGAATAGTTTCTGGAACCAGTTTGGGTTTGAGAATAACAAACGGCAAACCAGTTTAGGTTCGAAACTAGTTTCAAACTGGTTCTCATTTACAAATGGAAAGTTTAACAAACTAAAACTGGTTTTGCACTAACAAATACGCCTTAAGTTTCATCCCAACAACTAATAATGTAACAGGTGATTTCTGGACAGTACAAAAAACAAAGTCCAATTCATCTTAGTCTAGAGTTCTTTATTCAACAATGATGTAATCATATAATAATAAACCCTACAAACTATAACAAGATACATATTAAACACATTAATCTAAAATTACTATATCATACTATGTTACATTTATTATAACATCACTGCAGATCAACATAAATTAAGAACACTGAATGTTTATAGTTCTTATTCAAAATCAATACACAAGGTTTCATGACATGCATGATGATAGTTACCACTTGCAAATATTCACTTATTGTTCATATAAATTAATCAGCTTTGGCAATTAAACATAGTACTATAATGTCAAGATAATATAACACTATTTCAATTAACTAACTAGCACTAGATTTATGTAAATCCATATACTACAAATAACCATAGCAAAGATATCAACGGTAGATAACTCTATATTATATCAAATGTTCTTCACTGTCTTACCTAAACACGATATGTTATGCTATTTCCAAAAGTATACCCAAACGCACCAGTCTGTTGAACTGAGTTTAATAACTAACATCAACAGTCTACACAATACTAACAGTAACTATCTTCAGACTTCTACAGTAACAGTAACAGAGGTTCATATTAAATATGGTTGTGTAAACAATGTATGACAATAATAAGTAATCTGACTTTTAAATCTTAAAGGCATTATACAATTCATATTAAACTATTCAAATCTTTATCTTTCATCTCGATTTTATAATAACAAATAAGTAATGTTATTTCAATACTAAAACATTAAGGACAAGTACAATTGTACTGTTACTTACATCACATTGGATATACCATATCCAATGTGATGACTGCATGTCAAAAAATGGATTAAACATTTATACTTAAATCTCTCGAATTAATCAGATTCATATAACACGCAAAACACACTTTTCATAATGCTGGGAATCTTACCAAAATTTTAAAGTTAAGGATCAAGTTCATCCAAGACACCTCAAAGAGTACTAACTGTAACTTATCATATAAAGTAATGATGTCCTGTTCCAGAATGAATTCCATCACTATACTAATCCATAGAACTTAGGGAATTACTAATCAAACACAATATAAAGTCTATGAGCACAAAGTGCATCAAACCATACGAATATATCAAGTTTACAACAAAGACATCAATCCTCCATTTCTGTATTCAAAACTACCATCAAAACAAAGTGCATCAAAACATACAAATGTATCAAGATCAAAACAAAGACATTACCACCAAAACTGAGGACAAGGCTTAATAGACCAATTACAATACAAGAATACCTATTACTCCAGTGAACAGTGAGTACTGATAGTAAAATCAATAATAGGTAAATGTTACAAGGTAAACTGTTAGATTTTATGGATCAATGAACAATCAATTGGCAATCAATAGAATAAAGGTACACTTAAGAAAACTACTCTGCAAATGAACTAATATAATAAATGGTGTCTCGAACTAACCTATAAAACATGATAAAATATATAACTGATTTAAAATATGATAAAAAATCCACACTACCACTGTGACACTAATAGTTATGGACATAAGTTAACTGTCAATTGTGAATTCATTCGGCCATTGTTTCTCATCTGTTAACCAGTCCGGACCATGTATCCATAGTTTGCTATTTTTCAATTGTTCATACGATATGCCACGTACTAATTACATGTAAAATTCAGTAGGGTTTCGTTTAGTAGGGTTAGACTTACAGTTATGTTCACCTGTTAGCCCTTTTTATTTGATAACTCTGTTTGATATTAAGGTTTTAAATTGCTTTCTTGAAAATGTCCAGTGGGATTTTTTTTGACTAATTCGGTAGCCTAGCTGTTGCGCTCGGTTTTGCTTAAATATTTGTTCACTGTTAGATCTCACTTTCATATAACTAATGTTATATAACTAATATCCAAATTAAAGTAAAATAATGAAAAATTACGACACACAATCCGTATGGCAACAATTAACATTATTCGGTCTGAGAAATAATTTTGAAGGAAGACAGTGGCTGGTTGAAACAAGGCATGTAGCATACAAAATCGGTAGTATGACTGTCATTTGTGTTTTCATAGATTACGTTTGTTGAATTATTGTTCCAAATTTGAGATAGTTTGTCATGTGACTCACATTCTTACGTTATTATGTTTTGAATAGCATTCTACTTATTACTGTTGATTCACTTTTGACTTTTAAATAATCTTCTATTTTGGGGATAGTGTTTTCTTTTATACAATATAAATCATAATAATAAGGTATATCATGAGAATAAACTCATCATAGATACCAGGACTAAATTTAGAATATGCGCCAGACACGCGTTTCGTCTACAAAAGACTCATCAGTGACGCTCGAATCAAAAAAAGTTAAAAAGACAAAATAAAGTACGAAGTTGAAGAGCATATTCGCCCACAACACATTTGTCAAACTTGTCCCCGGGATCAGCTTTGATGAGGAAATGCTATTTAAAAGTTTCGTCAAAATACTGGAGATATTCTATGAAAATATATGGTCATGTTAACGAATAAACGGTCATATTAACGAATAAACGGTCATGTTAACGAATACGAATAAACGGTCATGTTAACGAATAAACGGTCATGTTAACGAATACGAATAAACGGTCATGTTAACGAATAAACGGTCATGTTAACGAATACGAATAAACGGTCATGTTAACGAATACGAATAAACGGTCATGTTAACGAATAAACGGTCATGTTAACGAATACGAATAAACGGTCATGTTAACGAATACGAATAAACGGTCATGTTAACGAATACGAATAAACGGTCATGTTAACGAATACGAATAAACGGTCATGTTAATGAATACGAATTCACGGTCATGTTAACGAATAAACATCTGATCTAATCAAATGTCACATATCGAAGATCGACGGTTGGGAAACACGGAAGGTACAACTAATGAGTGTGGTTGTCTAGTATAAAAGTAAGGATACAACCACATTAACATATGTGTTCTCATACTAGCATGTATATATTAAGAGCGAGTGGGCGTTAAACAACAATCCATTCTCCTCTTCCCTTCCATCATAATCATGATCCCAACTATCTCTGTTAACTATACAAAAATGTAAATACTTTTACGTATCTGTGAGTTTTGCAAATCAACTCATTTGTAGCAGCTATTAATTATATACTTTTGGCTCGTATACAAAGCACTTTCTTAATTCCCTTTTCAATTTCACATCAAAATAACAATATATAAAAGGATTTACAATGTGATTAACAATGAATAACCGTCCTATATAAAACCAAGCAAATGTTTCTTCTTTCGAAAAAGCTATTTCATTTATATTCTCAATTGTGTATCTAAGTATCAAACAAATAACCGTAGGTATATAAGAAATGACGTAGGCAAGTATTAATACGAAAAACATAGTTCTGATTCTTCCTTTTACTGAACTGCTCCCTGATTTGAAAGAGTCTTTAAAGCTTACTTCGTTTTCTTCTATTTCATTACCTGAATTGTTGTTCTTAGAAGATTGAAGAGCAAATGTTGTTGGAGAATCATGTGCTAATTCTTGATCCAAGTGAATTTTCTGGGTTTCATTCTTTTTTGATGTTTTACTTTTAGCTGCGGGTTTAATATTTGCTTTTAACACAACAGCATATATATTCTTCAAACTTGTATCCAAAACCCCATTACCTAACATGTTTTGCTTCTTTTTTGTAGCTAAGCTTTTGTTTGTCGATTTATCTAGAAAGACATCTTTAATCTTTATAAAGACTGGTATGCAAAGGACAATGGTGAACACAAGATTACACAATACTATCAGAGCAAATATTCCAAAGTAGATAGTAATTGGTTTTGAGTCTACTGTGGACAATCGACATGTCGTTGTATTAATTGTGTAATTCAGAAACACGTTTTCGGATGTAACTGTTCCTGATAATCCTAATAGGGGACAAGAATACACCAATGTAAATAAACTGGCAACAGCAAGCGAAACTCTTTTCTGGAACAGGGTCATCTTTGGACTGAACGGTTTACATACTAAAAAGTACCTTTGAATACTTATGATAAGGAGGATATGAGCCGACAGTCCAGATGCAAACACCTGCAAGAATGTAGTGACACAACACACGGTTTTACTGGAATAAGCATAAAAATATGAATAACTATTTATAGCATAATTTGTGAATATAGTTAAACAAGCAGTAAGATCCACAATTGCTAATAAAGGAATAAAATAACGTTCTCCTCTTTCCTTTATCCGACAGGAGTACATAAAAATTGTGGCACAGTTTCCTAGCATCCCTATGACTGTTCCAACAATTATTAAAACTGTATGACTTAGGAAGATATCAACATATCTATTCTTCAGAAATTCATTCATATCAATATCATTACCCATCCTGCAATGGAAATTGGAATTCGAAAAACAAATTCATATGCATGTTATTTTGAAAAAAAGTCTTCAAGAATTTTAAATTAATAACTATTCAGAAAAATTTGTGTCAATAGCAAAGAGAGTGTGACTTTAAGGAGTCATGTGATTAATGGCCACCTAATATATTTCTGATATTTTGTAACTAGACCAAGACATTGCGAATATAACCCAATGATATACTTTGAAAGAAATATTATAAGAATTTTACACTTGAGAGCATGACAGAACGGACAGAACGATGGATATACAGATGGACAGATGTACGCACAGTATTTCCATGTTCACACATAGATTCGCGTTTGCGATAAAAACATAACTTTATATTGCAATAATAGTCGAAGAATGCGAGACAGGGATTGTAACTTGTAACTTGTCAGTAGCGACGACATTTATACTTCATTCCTTGTCTACAGATGGGTTGTATAACGAAATTTCTGTCTGTCTTATATATTTTGTCCCTAAAATAATGTTTATTAATCAGCAACTGCCTAAAATTACATTTTGTTTCCGTTACTGCATCTACTATTGGCTACCTATTCATATTTTTATTGGTCAATGTTAAGTTTATATCATGGTTAAATTCGCTTCTCGGAAACTTTCAGAAACGGGTGATCTATATAATGACCTCAATGAGTTCATGTATGCATGACAGGTTTGATTATCTTACCATTACCATTTTTTAATGGTTGACATCAAAACATGTAAAAAGTAAAATAACAAAATAATAAACTCAAAATTTAGAACGGAAAGTCCCCATATCAAATGACAAAATCAAAAGATCATCAACCGAACTTATAACAGCGGTGCATTTCCTATACTAGTAAAGCCGTTTCATTAATAATATGTAACAAATGGTGGATTAAAACCGATTTCAAAGCTAGCTAAACCTGTTACTTGTATAACAGTAGCATAAAATTTCATAACAGTACTTGGGGAACAAAACAAACAGACATAAACAGTCAAAAATTCAAAAGTTGGGCACAGCAGTCAATATTTCAATACAATCTTAATCACTTTAAAATGATAAAAGAAACAAATTTGTAAACATCGAAAAAAAAAAAAATAGCATATGGACAAATAAACTATCAAGCAAATATCAAAGACAAGAATAATGACCTTAGCACAATAACACAATGGCGGAATGCACAAAAATATTTCCACTCCAAAAGGATATTACCAAACATGAATTTTATATTAAGGCTAGTGATCAACAAAGACATATAAATGATTACCATAAAAGCGATATTATGATTAAAAGCAACGTCATTATCTGGAATCCAAACTTCAATAGCTATATAGGAAGATGTGGTGTAAGTGCCACTACTCTCCATTCAAATAACAATTTAAAAACGTGAACCATTATAGGTCAATGTACGGCCTTCAACACGGAAACTTGGCTCACCGAACAACAAAATATAAAGGGTCACCAAAATTACTAGTGAAAAACCATTCAAACGGGAAAACCAACGGTCAAGCCCATCGTGTATTATGTGAAAAGATATATAAAGAACCCTTTTTCAGAAAAAGAACATAACCCTGGTTTTTAAACATTTTGCTTGGACACTGACAACGTTATATTAAGTGTTGGAAGCAGCTGTTAGATGTTAAATACAAATTGAATTTCGAAATGTATATTTCATATGCAAGTAAAGTTTGAATAATGCTGGTGATGGATGTTGATGATTTCAAAATTAAATCCTTTAAAAAAATATGCAGGTATGCTGGTTTAAAGTTAAAAAGTAAAATCACAAAAATACCGAACTAGGTGGAGAATTCAAAACTGAAAGTTGCTTATCAATGGCAAAATCAAAAGCTTAAACACACCAAACGAATGGATAACATGAGGGATTAAACCTTGTTTTAATAAAATGTTAATATATGTTTAAGATGGGATCAGTAATAGATTGACTATGTGTGGTATATTGGATGTAAATGTACTAGTATGCCAGCTTTGTAATTTTCTAGTTCGAAAATCAAAAAATATAAGAAGATGTGGTATGTGTGCCAATGAGACAACCCTCCATCCTAGTCACATTTTGTAAAGTAAATCATGTAATGTCAAAGTACGGCCTTCAACACCAAACAGCAAGCTATAACGGTCCCAAGATATGATAAGTGTAAGATTAGTTTTCTTGAGAAGGTTTATATCTCGGATAGTGATGGTTAACAGTTGACTGTATTTTATATATAAATGAAAGACAGGGTACATATCTATTTGATATGGTTCTTATAACATACACCTCATTGAGATAGTTCCCGGGCCTGAATTTCCGATCATGACTTTTTCAATAGAGTGTTGCTGCTCATAAGGAAGCTATTAAACCAAGATATAAAATCATTCTTTTATAACCTTTACGGACGCCATCACGAGTTGGTTGACCGTTATGGAATATCCGTTTCACAGATGATATCAGATATGTGTCTTATGTCGTAATAGCATTCACGTTTTCTTTCCACGAATGTGACCTGCCAAATTATACTATTTACCAGGTTTGCAAAAACATGAGCAACACAGCGGGTGCCACATGTGGAGTAGGATCTGCTTACCCTTCTGGAACACCTGAGATCACTCCTAGTTTTATGTTTGGTTCGTGTTGCTCAGTCTTTAGTTTTGTATGTTGTGTCTTGTGTACAAGTATTTATCTGTTTGTCTTTGTCTTTTTGTTTTTAGCCACGGCATTGTCAGTTTATTTTCGATCTATGAGTTTGACTGTACCTCTGGTACTTTTCGTCCCTCCCATCGCTTATGTTATACCAGTTGTGTAACTATTATCCTAAAACATTTTATATATGAACCGATGAAGTTGGCGTTGTTTGTTTATTTTCGACATATGAGTTTAAATGTCCATATGGTATCCTTTGTCCCGCTTTGACATGTTTGACTTACTGTTGTTGATTCTTTTGGAAGCTACCTGATACTGCCTGGGGATATTGCACAGATTATTATGCTGTGAATTCGTACCCAAAGTATGTGTACTAAGAAACCAACTAACGTATGTCGTCTATCAATGAATATCAATTCATGTCAAAGAAAACCAAATGAACTATACTTCAATGAGATGAAAACTAAACGAAACATACACCGTAGATGGACACAGTCACGTCTCCTCGTTTCCGATGGCGCTTACACGAGACCATCAACATTATCAAAGTTCACACAAAAGTACGAAAAAATAATTTCGAAAATACCAGGTAGCATACATGTTAAGAGAAAACTTTTTTAATTGTGGCACAGAATAATGATGCAATGCCGTATCGAATTACATAAAAAAAAGATACTTAGATCTAGAGGAAAACAGCCCATTCTCAACTGAAAAATCTAATATATTAGTACAGTGTTATTGTAGATAAACTTACTTGTAGTTAAATTTTGAACAATTATATGTTCTCTTTTATCTTTAATATACACTATCCTAATGCTATAGTTTTCATCGCAGTTCCATACACTTTCATGTCATCATGGTCATGAAATACAAGGAAGAATTGACACAAAATTCCAAAGTTCAGGGAAGTTAACAAATTTACACGGAACATATTAGCCAAACAAGGCAAAATATTCTAACAAAAAAATAACAATGTCGTCATCTTGTAACGATTTGTTTCCTTCCATTCAACTCGATATAAACCATGTGTTGGGGGTTTGGACTTGCTTAAACTCTTCGTCACGTACCTCCTCAAGGGTGAAAATTTCCAAAGAATTGATCAATCATTTAATTGAACCGCCCTTTGCACTTTTCATCGTATTTTACACAGAGCTTTAACATAACTCAATATCCAACGAGCCGTTCACCTTACCCACCAAAAAAAGAGTGTGTTAGCGTTAGACTGCGAGAAACTTGTGGTTCATCTCTATTTCGAAAATAGGGTGGATTGTAGAGTTTCGATTTCTCATTCGATTTTTTTCCAGTTCAAGATACTGACTTTACAAACCTCAGTAAAATTATTTATATTTTCTCCAAAACTCTTCTTTTACATACACGGTTTATGATCTTTTGTGTGAATATCTTTCCGTTGAACTTAATAATGAACTGGTTTTGCTCTTGGTGCCTTTTGATTTTTGTCTCATTGACTTATAGTTCGCAATTATTTTATTAACTTGACTTGAAATTTATTTGTAGTCGAAAAATATTATGTTCCTTATTGGAACACATACATTTGAGTATGCGTGGTATATCTTTATTCTCGTGACGTCTGCATTTCTGGTTCCGTTATATATTCTGGACGATAACATAAAAATGCCATGACGTCATGCATTACTAGTTACTACTTCTATTTAATGTACTATGCCTCTATACTACTTATTTACAAGTTGTGTATGTTCCTAGTGAACATTATTAATCCACAAATTAAACGTTATATATACCATGCCAATGGTAGTATTACCAATACACAGCTTCCATTAATGATAAGAAACATCTCAAATCTGAATAAGGCCGTGTTCACATTGACCTAAATTCGGTTTTGTGTTAGTGTAACTCACACGTAAACTAAACACAATTGCGTTCCCATTGATAACACTCAATGTTTACATGTAGTTTAAATCATGTTTTATCTACACACAGTCGATAGTCAATGTAGGCCTTGTGTAGGTTAAGTGTACACAAAACTAGGCAGTTAGGACATAAGTTTTACCGTGTATATATTTGAGGAGGAAACTATTTTTGAGTAAAATTGATATTTTTGATAATTATTAGTATAGACGTTCTTTACAGAAATTGTTGTCTAAATTTTACAGATTTTGTTTTGTTAAAAATAATTAACGTACTTTTATTTATTAACCCCTGACCAATTCAAACAAGCATCATTGCCGAACCTGATAAGTCAACTTGAACAACCAATTGATTTTCGGGGGTGGGGTGGGGCTATTATAGTTGAGTATAAAACATAAAGGCAAGGGGTGGGGGTGGTGAGCTCTGGATTTTGTTTTGGAAACAAAAAAATGTTTCCTGTTTTTGGGCCTGAAAAAAATTTGTTTGTTTCACCCTCAGCTGTCACTATATATATAAAGTTAAAATTGATTTCGTCTTGTCATAAAAATTTGCCCTGAAAATAATCAATAGCCCCCTAACCCCTAAGCCCCCCTCCCCGCTCCCCCTCTCCCTCCTCATTAAATGAAGTAAATAGTTGCTGCCTAATTCATTTGAAAAGGTCTTCCCGAATTGACTTGACGTACACAGAAACATTCGCCACTGGTCTTTACTCAAACAACGATATACGCATTATGCATGACTAAAAAAAGTGTGAGGTAAATGATATGTTTGTCTAGTATCTCAGATCCATTAAATAACACTTAAAATAAATAAAAGAACGTTACCATATTCCTTTACCAAATACTCATTGGAGAAGAAATACCATTTGAAACAAACAGAAAAGATAAAAATTTAGTGATCCCTAATATCTTAAATTTTATTTAGGCTGTAAGCACGCTGCTGCAGCTAACGTTTTCTAATGCATAATCGGGACATCTCTAGTACATGTATATTCAATCTACTGCAAATTATAAAAATGGCTTTCATAAAGTAGCAACCACTTGACTTAAAAAAAGGGGGAGGGTTATTTTTTTTTATCTGAGTCAGATTTTTTTTCGCGCGTACGTTTTTATTCCTTTTTTTTTCGATGCTGGTGATCAAATACTTGTTTCTCTCAATATTTAACACTACAATGTATGGGGAAACTCCTGATTCAGAATATTTTTTTTATCATCTGTATGACTATTTTTTTTTTTTATCAAATTGGGGATCGGAATATTTCCATTCCCACCCCGACTCCCCTTTTGTTTCCTTACCGCTAGAAAAATTTTCCAAAAGTTTTGAATTCAGTTCTACGTAATGAACATTTAAATGACATATAGTTTACAAGTGAGAACAAATCTTATGTACAGGTAGCTAAACAAGGTGTATAGATGTGAACAAATGTAATGTGAAACCAGTGAACAGTACACTAAACTAATTGTAAACATGTTTACTCTACACGGCGTTTGGTGTGAACACGGCCTAAGACTATGAATTTCATGTTAATTCTCGTATATCTATATGCCTTCTAGTGTTACTTTGATACAAGTGCATATGACATGTCTCTGTACCTATACATCCCGTTAATGTGCAATTGTAAAACATTTTTGTATTCTTGTATTTCATTTTTGCTAATGTGTTTTATCTATATGCTGTTTATATTTCTTTGATACGTATATGATTTGTGTCTGTACTTATAAGTTCCGTCATTGTGCGAGTATAATATGGTAAATGTGTATATTCTTGTCTTAATTTTTTGTTAATATGCATGGTCTCAATGCCATTGTGTGATTCTTTGTTATATATTGTTTTATAGTGATTAAGATTATAACACTATGTTGACTGCTTTACTCCTATTTTTTACATTTTTATCTCTTGTATGTGTTTGTTTTGTTCACATATAGTCGTCAATATAAAGGAATTTGTTGCGCCTGTCATGCAATTGAGGGGTTTAGCTATCTTTAGAAACAGATTTATCTTATCGGGCCCTTTTATAGCTGACAATGTGGTATGAGCTTTGCTCATTGTTGAAGGCCGTACGATGAGCTATAATTGTTAATGTCTGTGTCATTTTAGTCTTTTGTGGATATTTGTCTCATTGGCAAGCATACCACATCTTCTTTTTTTTTTATATTAGTCCACAATTTTCTACATAAGAAAATGCCTGCACCAAATATCAGGAATATGACAGTTGCTACTTAGGTGGAGGAAATTGATAATTATAAAATTAAAATCGTCTCGTTTGTCATAATTTGTTTTTTACTGAGATGACCCTGTATGTCAAATTCGAGGTATATGTACAAAAATGAGTCGGGGGAGCTGAGTCTGTTGTTTCTTTAATTTCAAGTTCTAGCGGATATATCAATTGAATTCAATCAGAAAAGTTTGAATTGTTAACGGAAGGAACATCATGAATATATCTGAAAGTGAAATTTTGACTTCTTTTATTTTCTTGTTTTTTGACAAGAGTTTGAAGGAACTCCAATTAAAATGAAAATAAGAAAAGGCCAGCAAGGAGAGGCGCACAGTTCTTTCCATTAAGAATGCCGACAAAATGTGTTGCAAAAGTCGACCTCTAAATTTAACAGTAAGAAACTCCAGCATACTGATCATTTGTTCCTCTGTGTAGCATGTTTCACCTTTTTGTTTAATATGATTTTTGTCACCATTTGAAAAAATAACGTGTACTGTGTCAAGCACTGTAAACCACTCCATACTCACTATACACATATCGAGTTAATTGAATAATACATTTCCTACTAATGTCTACGCTAACTAAGAATTACAACCACAGACCTTACCACTGAGACAACAATCTACATATACTGTGTTCTTAATTCAGTCATTCACTAATTATCATTAAAAGTAAATAATCGTTCTTCATAAGTCGAAAATTTTACCCAGTAGAAATTTGTGTTTCATAAGGCGAACATTAAACCCAGTAAATGTTTGTTTTTCATAAGCCGAACATTATACACATGGTTGTGTAGCATTAAAACATCACATTTAGGCGGCTTATGCCAGTTCGCCAACTGAACTATATAAACGTGTAGCTTTCGATAATCAACTCATTCTTTTCCTCGTTGGCTTTATCTAGGTCTGTTATACAGTGCATAATGTATTCTTTTATACAGTTCATGATATTATATATGCAGACTTCATCGTTAATGTACATCATTTAAATTTTTGTTCTAGGTGAAACGCTATTTAAAAACAGTATCGTCCTCTGGTTAAAACATCAACAAATGTAGTATGAGTCTGTTTGATTATTTTATATCAATCAACCGAAAATTAATGTGTCTAATTGATAGGAGAAAGACTGAGCAATAAAATCAACAGTAGTTCAAAAAATCGATAAGCAAACACAAATCCGAGTTAAAAAAAAAAACCACCTCATACCGGGTGAGATACCAAGTGCTCTGTAAGGTAAACAGATCCTACTCTGCATTTGACAACCATCATGTTGCTCGTGTTAAACTATATCAGGTAATATGTTTTATTCGATTGTCATATTCTGGGGAAAGAGGGCGTGATTGTTATATAACGATAGTGAAAAATATCCGTCGTAAAAATGGGCAATCAACTCGTGATGAAACATTTAAATTTTTTGAAAGGAAGATTTCATATTGAATATGACAACTTAACCAGTAAAATATAGATACCAGAGGCATATTCGAACTAATAGATCAAAAATAAATTTACAACGCCATGTATGAAAAAGAAAAAGACAAACCAACAAATGATAGTACACAAAGCACAACATAGTAAACTAAATACTAAGCCACAAGTAACCCACAAAAAACTGGGGATGATCTCAAGTACTCCAGAAGTTTAAGCATATCCTGCTCCTCGTGTGGCATCCGTTGAGTTGTTCATGCAATTACAAACACGGTAAATAGTTTAATTGGGTAGGTAACATTCGTGTAAAGGGAATTGGATTGTTCTTCGACATAAGGAACATATTCCATATGATCTGTGAAACTGATATTCCATAACGGTTAACCAACTAGTGATGGCGTCCGTAAAATTTACGAAGAGAGGATTTCAGCTGAAACATTTGAAACTCTTGGTTTAATAGCTTCCTTGTGGGCAGCAACCCTCTACCAAGGAAATAAGTATATGAAATTTAAACCCGGGGATATTGTAACAATTGGGAGATATGTACTCCGTATGCAGGTGCAGCTGGAATGTTGCCCCGTAGTCAGCACTGTTCGTGCTGACATGAATTATCATTGATATGGTTATATTCATAAACTAACTGTTTACAAAATTTAGAATTTTTTAAATACTAAGGCTTTTCTACCTCAGGCATAGATCACCTTAGCTGGATTTGGCAAAACTTTTAGGAATTGTAGTTCTCTATGTTATTCAACTTCGTACTTTATTTGACTTTTTTTTTTAACTTTTTTCGATTTGAGCGTCACTGATGAGTTTTTTTGTAGACGAAATGCGCGCCTGGCGTATATTCTAAATTAAGTCCTGGTATCTATGATGAGTTTATTTGCTACTAAGAAGTTGAATATTCCCAATTGGAAAGCTGAAATCATCTTTTTTGTCGTAATGTTTTGTTTCAACCGACCTTCATTGTCAATTTTCCGATGTAGGTCAATATATGAGACAGACTTAACTGATATGTTGTATCCTTTATCTCTAGTGCTATGGGATAGATACGTTCAACAAATTCACCAAATGTTTAATTAATAAGTGAGAGAACATCATCTTTATAGCGGAGAGTAAATTCCAAGAATATATCTAACTTCTTTTCTTTCTTCCTAAGAAATTTCGGTATGAAGTCAGCCTCATAAGAATATAGGAACAAGTCGACAAGAAGAGGGGCATACTTAGTTCCCATAGGAATATTAATAGTTCTTGAAAAACACGTCCTTAAAAAGCAACAAATACGTTGTCAATCAAGTAATCAAGCATCTTGAGATTCAGTTTGAGAGAATTATTTGTTTGAATAAGAGTGATTTTTTACAAAGTAGGATTTATCCCTCCCGAAGACAAGATACTTGTATCTCCGTTCGCAAATTTTTTTCTATATGTATTCTGAAAAAGCAAATGTCAAAAACACTGAGTAGTTTGGAGTAAATGTTTTCACGCAATTCTCGAGGAATCAATTACAAACTATAAATAATACTTGCCTCGGTATGGATGATGGTGTTTTTACAAGGTTTGCAGCGTGCAAAAACTTTTCAAATTGATGACATTCGTTTGAATTTCAAACATATTACATTAATTGGTGTCATTGTCCAAAATGGAACTACAGTGGTTCATAGCACCTTAATTAGATTGTGATAATGTTATGCACTTATTTATACCACAGAGTGAAATTGTTATCAACGGGCAAAAGCAAGATGTAATTTTTGCATCCAAATAGCCTACTATGCTTCTAAACATGTATCTGATTACTCATATGCAATTAATACTTTTAAAAGTGGTAATGTATTTATATACCCGCATAGCTACACTTACCAGCAGTGGCACACCTTTTTGTAGGTAATGTCGCATGAGTTTGTTTTTATGAATTTACTTTATACATTACAAAGAGGTCTAGTACGCTATATTTAGGATTTTTGTTTAAAAAACATTTTGTTTTTCATTCTAAATAAACTCATCATAGATACCAGGACTAAATTTTGTATATACCCCAAACGTGCGTTTCGTCTACAAAAGACTCATCAGTGACGCTCGAATCTAAAAAAAAGTTGAAAGGTTAATATGAGGTGCTACTTTCGCTTTATGATAAACCCATGCTCCAAATCCGATAACATTTGTTTGCACATGCGTATACTGACTACTGCTAAATGATGAATTTTATCAAATTGGCAAGGATTTGATATATGTCATAAACGTAAAACACCTCCAAACTCGTAAGTGATGCACATGTTGTTACTTATTCATTTATTATGACTGTACACATAATGCGTTGCAATTCGAAATCGACATATTTGACCTAGATACAACAACCATTCATGCTGGCTATTCTAAACTTCTCTCTCTGAAAAATCACATTGCCAGTCGTTTGCTTGTTAAAAAAACCCAGGGAGTTCCAAGGAAGAGTCTATACAAACACTTTGCACTTATACACATCGGGCATAGAAATTAACTTAATTAAGACAAAACTTAACGTAATTGTCTTAATCAGAATCGAAATAATTGATCAAGCTATGTTTTATTGTATTTTCAACATGTGTAGGCAAACTACAATAAAGCATAGCTTGCATCAATTAATTCCTAAACAAAAAATAAAAATAACGTCTGAATAGAATGATAACTACTTGCATTGCCTAAACTTGCTTAGTAATCACACAAACATGATATATATGAGTTCTGTACAGTGCATATTTTATTTTAACAATTCAAAGGCGTTTACCTTGGATCTTACAATAAAACCTTCATCGACTATTCATATATACCCAAAATGAACATTTCTGTAATATTTTTTATTTTTCCCATTTGGTTAATTTGTTTAATATAATGTTAGGATTGTCTTTAAATGCAGGTTTTATGTTATTAATTTTGTTTGGGGGGAGGGGGTCAAACTATAGGATGTTATATGTGTCAAAGTGGCTTTTGATTTTGCTTGGAATGTTACTTGCTTTTTTTATATATATCTTTATTTCTTGTTATCAAATAAGCTATGAATCAATGTTTAGATTTATCATACGACATATCGGTCTGAAGACACATTTAGCAAACCTGCCCAAGGGATAAGCTAAGAAGAGGACATTTCAAAAAAAAAATTCCCTTCTTGTATCAAAACACTGGATGAATTCCATATAAATATAATGATCATGGTAATGAATATACATATAAATTAAAGTCAGTTATTGTTGGTAAGAATACTGGATGTTGACGGTTTGATTCGAGGCCTTGACTAACCAAAAGTAAGTTCTTTTTGGTATTTGCTCCCGGTGTGTCCTTAATGACGCGCAACAGTAGGTGAAAATTTTGTAAAGAGTGTCGGCTGAGGGTCAAAGTAAAGTGTTCGAGTAGGGTTGCATTTTTCCGGTGGACTGTTACCCTTTTAACTAGCACACTGAAAATTTACCTCAGCCTGTTGGTCAAGAACAAGGTTATTTTAATTTGTTCATATATATCAACATATGTGTTCTTTTCCTAATATATTTGAAAATATAACTGACACTTGCCGTTAAACAACGTCAGCTACCACTTTTCTATTCTCTTCATCCTCATTCGCAGAATTATTATCATCTCATTTACAACCAAAGTAAACTACATTTACGAAAAGCGTTTCATCCCAAAACATTTACATCGATACTCAATTCTGTAATTTTTACTCACGTTTACAGCACTTTTTCAATTCCCTTTTCAATTTTACATCAAAATAACAATAAATAAAAGGGTTAACAAGGTGATTTACAAAAATCAGCCGTGCTATATATAACCAAGCAATTGTTTCTCCTTTTGATAAAATTGTATCGTTAAAATTGCCAATCGTGTAAGTAAGTATTACACATACAACCGTAGGAATATAAGAAATGACGTAAGCCGTTATTATAACGACAAACATCGAACTAATCCTCTTTTTTGCTGAGCTTCTCTTTGATTTGGATGAACTTTTGATGTTTTCTTTATTTCTGTTTGCAGTACTCGAGTTATCGTTCGTAGAAGAATGTTCCACTGCTAACGAAGGGAAGTCCCTATTTCGATGTGCATCATTCGAGGGTTCTTGATCCGAGTCTACGTTCAGGGTTGTATTATTTCCAGATGATTGCATATTTGATGAACTAATATCAGATCCAAGCTCCAAACCAGAAGTCTTGGTTAAACTTGTTTCCGTTATCTCATGACTGGATATGTTATCTTCCTTTTTAGTGGCTACCAAATTGCTTTCGGATTTTTTTCTAATAGACAATTTAATTCGTTTTAAGACTGGTATGCACAATATTGTGGTCATAACAAGATTACACACCAGAATCAAACTAATAAGTCCAACATAAATAGTTACTGGCATCGTGTCTACTGTGGTCAATCTACATGTCGTTGTATTAATAGTATGATTGTTAAAAACCTCTTCGGTTATTATCGTTCCTGATAATCCTAATAAAGGACACGAATATGAGAATGTAAATAAACACGCAACAGCCAGCGAAACTTTTTTCCAGAACAATGTCATCTTTGGACCGAACGGTTTACATACTAACAGGTACCTTTGAACACTAATGATAAGGAGAATATGAGCAGACAGTCCAGAAGCAAAAACCTGCATGAAGGTAGTGACACAACAAATGGTGTTACTCGGATAATCATAAAAATATGTATTATTCATAACGTAGTTTGTCGAAATATCTAAACACGCTATAAGATCTACCAACAGAGGAATGAAATAGCGTTCTCCTCTTTCCTTAATCCGACATGAGTAAAACAGAACTGTTGCCCCGTTTCCAAACACCCCTATCACAGCTCCAATAATGATCAAGACTGTGTGACTTAGGAATATATCGGAATATCTATCCTTCAGACCTTCATTGCTACCAATTAGACTCGCCATCCTACAAATTAAATAGTATAAACTTAAATTATTTTATGAAACTGTTAAAGGAATTTGAATCACCAACTTTACAAAGGTTACCCTTGTGTTGCTAATAGAAATGAAATTTTAACAAAATGTAATGTGCTTACTTGTCCATGTTGAAGGCATCATTGTCACTTCATGTGTCAATAACATCCTTTGCATTGTATGTGCCTTTTTATGTGTACGTCCTGTTTGAACACATTAAACACTACTATGATAAATCGTCAGGCCCAGTTCCACTAGACCACGATCGCACCACGCTCACCGCGATCTAAAATATATTCAGATCGTGGTGAAGTCGCGGTATGAGCGGCATGAAAATGTAAATTGTCGTTATTTCCACGATGCTACTGCGTCCGCATTACGCCGTTTTCCATATCAATATTGTTCCATTCCTTCCATTTCTGATGAATACGTAGATTTCTCGGAAACAATACAGGCATACCACCAAAATCTACTAAAACACGAGGGCGTGGTGGTAGGGGTTGATGTAAAGACCGAAGGAGCTCTAATAGAACAAAACCTTATCAAACAGAGATGTCGGACCGACAAATCCAACCTAAATCCTATTGCTGGTCCGTCAAGGTGAAATGTCGATTTTTTCGTGAACGAAAGCAGAGATGACACAGATGTGCCAATAGATATAGGAGGATGTGGTATGAGTGCCAATGAGACAACTCTCCATCCAAGTAACAATTTATAAAAGTAAACCACTATAGGCCAAGGTACGGCCTTCAGCACGGAGCATTGGCTCACACCGAACAGTAAGTTATAAAGGGCCCCAAAAATTACTAGTGAGAAACAATTCAAACGGGACAAACAACGGTCAAAGTTATATGTAAACGAGCAGCATGGTTAAGAAAATGGACAAGCAGTCCTATTTACATACAGACAATAAAAACCTGGAGAGATTTAATGTATTTTATTTGCAAATGACAATGACAATTCCCTCCGCTCCCATTTCGATGTAATAAAACAAAAACTCAACACATAAGTAATGATAATCATATTTTGGCATAAATAACAATTTACAATCATACATATGTCATAAATAAATTTCTCATTTAAAGTCCATATTCTTGATAAATATTAATTTCCAAAATATATAAATGCACCAGTCACTTCCCAAACAGACATCAAATTCATCAATCTGCATTATCTGAAAAAGACTAACTTCTTCTATTTAATAAGGTATAACACATGTACAAAAATATCAAATTATACAAAAATAAAATGGGCGGGAGGGTGGGTAAATTTAACGTGTTGAACTGACCAGTAAACTTTTCGAAATGACTAGGAAATATTTATGAAAATTTACCTGAAGTGAACAGGTATTTCTGTTAACCAATCAAATGCGTATAAATTACGAACGATAAATTTTGTACAAACAGGTAACGAGTAATGTCGAAAGGTAACGAGTAATGTCGAAAGCATCCGAGATGGAATTAAGTATTTTTAATTAATGAAAAATTTACCAATTCCCTCCGCTCCCATTTCGATGTAATAAAACAAAAACTCAACACATAAGTAATGATAATCATATTTTGGCATAAATAACAATTTACAATCATACATATGTCATAAATAAATTTCTCATTTAAAGTCCATATTCTTGATAAATATTAATTTCCAAAATATATAAATGCACCAAACCAACGGCCACTATAAAGTGTACAGTATTAAAGAAAAAATTACATTATAATATAAACATACCTGATAATACATACAACAACAGTTACTTCTGGAATCCTGCAAACTAATATAGGTTCACAGGTAAACCAGATGTAGAAGTAATGGTCTAGCCCAGCTTTCTTGACCATCATCTTCTGAAAAATAAAATTAAAAACCACAAAGTATCTTGAAAAAAAATACATTTAAATACAACATTGTATAATTACAAATGATTAACTACACCTATAAAAAAGTTTCTTAAAACTGAAACACCAAAATAACTTAAGTGTAATCTATCTTTACAAAAACATTTACTTTTATAAATAGATCCTGGTTGCTGAACAAATTGCTTATAAGTTTTGACAAATAAAATATTTCTCTTTAAAGTAAGCTTAGCCAAAGCTTTATTACATTCTATTACAGTTTGTTTTGTGTCATCAAAATCTATAGGTCTTGGCAAAATTGCTGAAACTATTATCTTTAAAGAAGGAAAAACATTGCAAATAAAATCAATTAAATTATTATAATATTGAATAATCAATTTACTGGATAAACCATTCCCAACATCATTTGTGCCTACATGCAATAACAAATGTGTGTATTTTCTTAAAAGTGATTTGTTGTCTTTTACAAATTGATGAAGAGTGTATATATTAGCACCAGATATAGCATTGCATTCCAGCCAGTTAATGTTATTTACATATTTACAAGTAGAATCTGACAGCAACAAAACCTTATTTTTTGACACAATGTCTACAAAAAAATAAAATAAGATAAGATAAACAAACAATATTAATTCAGAATCTCATCAGCCATAGCTCGTGAAATAGACAATTTGTCATGTAAATCAAATTCTAAATAAACTTTATATGCGTCACTACGCCAATCCCCGTGAAATTGTATCAACTCGGAAGGAACTTTACTGTGAAAAGCCCATGTAGCCCCTCCTCTCCGAAAAGAATGAGAGGAAAATTTGGAAGAATTTAAACCACACTTTTCTAAAATGTCCCGTAGTCTTTTCTGAAAATAAGAATAACATAAAATTTTAAATCCTTTAGATTGTGGAATTAAAAAAGCGGGTTTTTCACCATCGGCTGGTATAAGAGTGCACATACGATTGTACGCGTTGTACGGACAAAGTGGAGACCCTTTTATCTTAACCAATGGTAACTCCAGTTTCCTATTACCAAATTGAATGGTTTTTGACCATTCCATTTTAACCAACAAATAATCACTAAAAACAATAACGTTATTTCTGCATAATTGTTTGTGTGGATCAAAATTCTTTGCCGAAGTTGGAACTAAATTAGACTTTCTAACCATAAGAAAAAAGGCAAACAAAAAACAACACCAGATAGTGACATCTGACGGATTAGACATATCTAAAAATTCACACATTTTCAAAAGAATCTGTGGAGTAATAGGCAGAGCTCTGCGAGGCATATGATGATTTTGACGAGACAACCCTCTAAACAATACTTTTATGGAAAACCAATTTTCCGTTGGAAACTCAAAACCTAATAACAAATGTAAAGTCTTGACACCACTAATATAATTTTGAATTGAAGCTACACTCTTAAAACTCCTACTCAAAAAATTTCCATATAAACAAAGAGTATTTACAGAAGTAGGGTGACATATTAAAATATGTGCAAAATAAAAAGTAAGAAACAAATTGCACTTTCAAATTCTTGTAAGTTCCTTCTGCAAACGCAGATTTTTTACATAACTCCGTGTCTTTCTGTAACTTACATAACTCACATTTTCGAAATGACTAGGAAATATTTATGAAAATTTACCTGAAGTGAACAGGTATTTCTGTTAACCAATCAAATGCGTATAAATTACGAACGATAAATTTTGTACAAACAGGTAACGAGTAATGTCGAAAGGTAACGAGTAATGTCGAAAGCATCCGAGATGGAATTAAGTATTTTTAATTAATGAAAAATTTACCAATGATGATCGTAGTATGAACGTAGTCAGGTCGTAAGAAGAGCGTGATGAGGACGGCAAGGGCTTGCTAGAATCGTACTATGGTCGTGAACAGCGTGGCATAGTCGTAGTGGTATCGTAGTTGGGTCGCGTTGAGAACTTGGTGGTTGTAGTAAGGTCGTAATAACGTCGCTGTGAGATCGTAGTGCAGTTTCTCCGAATAAAATCACGCTCTCGCTACGATGGTACCGCGACCTATGCGATCTTACTACGATCCTAGTGCGCTCTCACTACTCTACTACGACCTGATTTCGCCACGACCGCACCAAAACTTGTTAAAAGTTGGCCACGCTAATCACAATCTTGAAGACTTCACCACGACTGTGATACGACCTTACTGCGATGTACACGACCGTACGACGATCATCAAGATTTGTCACAGATCGTAGTGCGAACGTGGCCTAGTGGGACCGTGGTATTACTTTTTATACGATTTATTTTGTATTTTTTAATGTAATTTTGGTTCTCGCGAAATATTTAACCTAAACCCTTTTGCTCTACTTTTAAAAATATAATTGATTGAATGTTGTACACTTTAAGGACTCTGTCTAGCAATGGTTATCTGATTTTGACTTTCTAAGATACTGTTAGCAATATAATGTTCTAGCTTTCAGATTATTCTTATTTTGGAGCTTTGTTACTTTTCCATGTGTGCGTATTTTTATTTAACATAATTTTATCCAACGTTAAAGTTGTCTTTGTGACATATCCTTGTTTTTATATGAAATAAATATAAAAAAATATGGGGAAAATAAAGCTTTGACATTAATTAATTTCAGATGAATGAAATGTGAAAACCACACTTTTTAATTGTCTTGCGTCCGAACTGCAATATCAATTAAGCTTTAAATGACCAAAACGTACCAAAAATTAATAACAAAATCTATTCAAACTCGACTTTGAATTAAGGAGTTGAAACATTTGTGTTCATGAATTTATAAACAAAAAATCTAAGAAAGGTTTGTTATAAATCATGCAAATTCCGAAGTACTGACTACTGAGCTGAAATTACAATCGTATAGATCATTAAGCCACAGCAGCACTCCTGTACAAATGAAATCAGCACTTTAAACATTGAATGCGTGCGTCCTAGTATAAGTATAGAAAAATTGAAAACACGACTAAATGTGCCACTTAAAGCTATCCATTCATGATAGCAATCCAATAGTACTAAAAACATTATACAGTTTAATCTTATTAGGAGAACAATAAAATTCCAGGATTACAACTAAACCTTTAAACCAACAATCAATTTAAATAGCGGAGTTCATATCAAAGCATGCAAAATGCTGATATCAACAACTTGGAACTTCTTACAAGTCGGTAGTTAAAACAAACAAACAAAAGTCTACAATGGAAAATTCATTTTAACTTATAGCAAGATGCAAAAGATTTGTTTAAAGTTTTCAAAATATATAAATGGCTGCAAAATTACCTATATCTGTATACAAGTTTACATTTGACTATTCTACGAAAACACAAAAAGTTGGATACAAAGACAATAACTGTTTAGTGTCTTTAAAATATCAGCTGTATTTGTACGAGGCTAGGAAACAAGGTGTATGCGAGCTTTTAGCGAGCTTCTACACCTGTTTCGAGCCGAGTACAAATACAGCTGATATTCGAAGACACTAAACAGTTATTGTCTTTATCCTGTAATTAATTCTGTGAATTGTTTGTGTTTTTGAAAACACTAAAAACTAACATATTTAGCATTTATTTTCGATTTGTAATCCCTTGAAGCCCGCGTAGTAATATCAAAACCACACATTACGCGGAAGATGGGTTCGCCAAAAAAAATCTCGAATGGTCAGTAATAATACATCGCTGAGGGTGAATAAATATCTGTTTTAACATTAAAACTAATTTCAACAGTAAAAAATTATAACAAAACATTGTCAAATTTGAAACAGAAGTGTACGAGTTGTCCTACGCTTCAGACTTGACATTCATTAAATATGCATGCTGAAATTGACATGGTTGTTTTTGTAACACAATCATACACACTCGAGTTTTGAAATCGACAATTGTCATCGTCATTGGAATGCCACTGGACACATTCTGAGTTCACACAGGTTCAAACAATACTCAGTCCGGCAGTGGGCGGAGCTTTAAAAGGATAACTGTACAGTATACAGATACAGCTTAGCGATATCTGTAGGGCTGTATCTGTATAGTAGGACACCCAATTGCAGGATAAAATCTTGTTTGGCAGTGTCAAGTGACAATATCAATAAATGCAATCAAATCAGTTAGAATTCGGCATACAACAGTTTGTACAGTAAAACATCATACTGTTTATTCAAGTGCCAATGAACAATTCCAAAGATCTTACACTTGATGGCGCTAACATGAGACCAACTACAACATCAAATGTCACAGAGGAAATCGTAAAAAAGTGAGATACATAAAAAAATAAAATAAAAAGATTCTTATCAAATTACATTAGAAGATATACCTAGCAAGTTTTAATGAAAAAAAGGGTTATTCCTAACCTTAATATGTTAATACATTGAACATTCAACAATACACTTACCTTTAGTTCAAAAATGAAATTCAGCCAAGAACTTTTATATTCTCAATACAACAATTCAATACCGTCTTTTTTCAATACCAACTTTACGAAGCACAATACAAAGTTTTAGGAGAAGTGGACACCAAATTGAATAATCAATGAAATTAGAATATCACTTTCACATGACAATTTATCTACAACAATGACAATGATACATGTACTATATAGTAATAGGAAATATGATACGGTTAATGTCGACAAAATCAGTACCGGATACCCGCAAAAAGTGTTATCGGTCACTGTTGTTCATACATGTAACAATCATATCTGTAATACATGATCTATGATGTGGGATAATGAAATCCGATCGACTGATCAGATATTTACCCAGATATATTGTTTTGTTTGCTGTAGAATCATATGTTGAACAAGCTCCAGACAGGTCTATTGTAAAATGTGAAGAATTTATTTTGAATGATTACATTAAAGCTATCAGTATTTTTTCTGTTATCAAAATTAAACTAGAAATGTGTGAAACAATACGATGTGCCTTCCCATGTTTACACAAAGACACGTGACAAACGTTAATGTTTCATTTAAGTGAAGGGTCAAGAGCTTACAAACATTCATATTATATGGTTAAGTCCGAATTCCGGATCCTGTAATCCAGTAGTAACAGTTGAATGTTATTTGTGTTATTTGTTTATCATTTAGTGTAAGTTTCTTTAATTTTAATAGTTTATGCCATTGGTTTACTCGTTTGCTTGTTAAATATTTTATTGCTCGAACGTCTGGTGTTTTTTGCTTAGTTGACGGCCCCACGGTTCTCTCTCTGTCTCTCTCTCTCTCTCTCCATGTTAATTTCGTTATAGACTAGTATAATATTTGGCATTATTTGCTTTCATTACATTTCTACTTTGATGAAATAGTAAACATAGAAACAACAATAGTATACTGCTGTTCAAAAGTCATAAATGATTGTAAGAAACCAAATTCGGGCTACAAACTTAAACCGATGGAAACATATTATCTTTAAGAGGAAAACAACGAAACAACAGAAACACTGAAGTGCAACAAAAAGCAAACGACAATGCATCATTCATAGAAACGAGTTAATAGATAATTAATGTCATTTTTCCTAACTTGGTACAGGACTTTTTTAAAAATGGTGGGTTGAGCTAATACAAAATTGAACCAACCGTTTAACCAGAAAAATTACACTGGTTATATAGCACTTTGGAAAACACTTATTTTGATCATTGAGAAGCTTAATATTCTCTAAAGAACACTAAAGAAAAAGATGTGGTAAACTTGACAATGAGATAACTCTCTCATCAAAGTCACAGTTTTAAAACTTATAATAAGGTAAATACAGTTCATTTACAACATGAAAAATGGTGGGTTTTTTTCAAAACTAAAATTAGGTAATTCAGCAACCACTTTTTTAATCCGTTGCTGTACGGATATTTATATTTTTTTTCTAACAATTTTCTCAAACTGATCCAGACGTTTTCTTGCAACCGTGGATGCACCAACATTTAACAAATAACACATAAATAATAAACGATAGTGTGACTTTGCCATTGATACGATTTATGCCGAATTTGACATTGAATATCCGCCTTATCTATTCTCACTTGTCATTCTATATTCTGGCCTTGTTAGATATGACATGGTTTTGTCAGGTTAACTTAATTGAGAAACCCCGTTTTCGTGCATTACAAGAACTTTGGGATAATTTCATTTCAGAATTTTTCTTTTTTTGTATTTGCATCATTTACAATTGTTTAGACTTGGTAACTTTTAACAGATCTACGGTTTATCACGATTGTCAATCATCAACTACCATACAGGTTGAATTTCATTTCCGTTTTATGCTGAAATCCAGCTGTTGTTTTTGTCTCGATTAATACCTTGCATCATTTTCTTAATCAACACAAAAAGCATGGGAATAGATATTAAATGCACTCAACCATTGCTATATCATATTTAACGTAAAAATATCAAAAATACCGAAATCCGAGGAAAATTCTAAACGAAAATTTCTTAAACAAACGACAAAATCAAAAGCTCAAAAACATGTAACGAACTGATAACAACTGTCGTATGCATGACTTGTACTGGCATTTTCTTATATAGAAAATGGTGGACTAAAATATAGTGTTATAGCTAGGTAAACACCATTATACTGACAACGATGTGTGACCAAAACAAACAGGCTTTTCTTTGAATTTGTTGATAGAAAATTCAATCCAGTCATGCATAAACTCTTTATTATCAGATGGCAGGAAAATCTGATCATTTTTCTTCAGCGTGACATCCCCGTTTATGACCTGTGATCTGTATTTGTAGTACCAGGCGAGTAGGATCTAATACTTATAATTTTTATTCGGCTGTGCTTTAATATCCGTGTCCTGTCCATTTCAATAAACATATAATTGACATGTTCCATCTCTTGAATCTGTTTTCTACTGTTACGGAATCACACCGATATTTGTTTGAACACTGCTGTCGATTTAAATTATGTGAAACTTTCACGATCAATATCGTAGCAGCTAGCATAGCCACTATGTGCTAGATATCTTTTGTTATTGAATGTCTTGCTCCGTACCTAGCATATTTTGTATTTTCAGGAAAGCATGGGTTTTTTTTTGGTATCTAGATCACTATTTTGACTAGGTGAACTTAAAATGTTCAATGGTTATATCTACGCAGCCTTACGTAGCGGCTACGATTCCGCGTGTACGTGGTGGATCCAGAATTTGTTTAATAAAGCTCAAACATAAGGGAAAAAAAATATATATGGATATCAATACGTTAAATGTGTGCAATTGATATTTACTTTAGATTTTGTGTATGCAAAAATGAAATATAACTGGAAAAACTATCACACCAAATAAATTAAAAGTCGGTATTGATATTCTCATCAATAACTGTAAATGGTCTTCTGCAGATGTTTCCCGTGTATATCAGCTAATTCCAAACTACTTGTATTCTTTACGGTTGTAGAACTGATCACATCGATAACTATCAAAAGCATTACCAAACATGAAAAAAAAAGTAATCAGAACTCAGTTTCATGAGTGAGAGTCGTAATGTTTTAAACTCTCGTAATGTATTAAAAAGAACTTATTTTTGCAACTTTCGAAAAACAAATCGTGAATATAAATCGTCGCGAACATGTAAAACTGATATTTTTTCACATTCAACTACTTCAAGTAATTTTTTTAAATCGCAAGTTAAATCGCCACAAAAAGGGATAGAAATGGTTTGACACGAATTAGTATGTTTATGGTGTATCCCAGATTACGTACGCGTGTCAGTTTTCAGGTACCTAGTTAATGATAAAGGAATTGACTTGCCTCTAGAACATTACCAGCCCAGTCGTTTGCACGTTTGTATGACTTGAAATATCAAAAACAAAATCATCTTTTGTCAATTTATTATTTTCTTTCTAAAATGTTGAATTTCTCGAAATGCCAAGGGTTTCTTTTCTCTAGGCAAACATTGCCTTCGTTGGTGTTTTTTTTTTGCATAGATTTTCGAAAAAACCAGATTTCAATGCTCATCAACGCAGTTCAGTATTTGATTTGAACTATACAATTGTTTTTATTCGAACGACAATGGTTTGTCTGAAGTAGCCGAATGCGCGTTTGTCTTACCAAATTATGAACTTAGTTATTTTTATGAGTTTTTACAATTACTGGGTCGTGGACAAGTGCTAGTGAACATTGCGTCCCCGATAGTATCACCATATCAGTAGTCCGTGCTTTAGTGTTGATATAAAATATAAGGATACGTCTATTTTCAGTAAATTTACTGTTTTTGAAATGTTGAATTATTCATTTAACTAAATGTACCTATTGGCAGATGCGTTTTCTATTGTCCCTTTGGTATCTTTCGTCTCTTTCTCCGTTTTGTCTCGATAATCTTTTATATGTACTTCACAAAAATGCAGTATAAAGCACTTTATGATCTCTGCTTATTGGCATAATATTTACACTTAAAATGATTCGTTACAAGTATGCTTGCAGGTATAGTTAATAAAGTATCATTTAAAAAAAAAACGGAAAAAAATTCTGCTATGACAAAAACGCCCAAATAAATAGATATAGGAGTATGTGGTTTGAGTGCCAATGAGACAACTTTCCATTCAAATAACAATTTATAAAAGTAAACCATCATAGTCAAGGTACGGCCTTCAACGCGGAGCCTTGGCTCACACCGAACAACCCGCTATAAAGGGCCCAACAAACTAGTGTAAAACCATTCAAACGGAAACATCAAAATATTTGCAGCGGGTTCATCGTTTTAATAGTGTCATGTTGTAAAAATGCGTGAAATTGTGAATTTTAGCATTTTCATCTTTTTGTGCCGTGTTTGGTATCAAAATTCATTATTTCTTATGAGTAATTAAGTTTCAATATTTTTATTATGTTAGAAGTGCATTTTAGTGGGAAAACAAGATTTTGAATCATTTTTCAAATAATTTTATAAAAGTCATGTATTAGTCGTTTTAGCGTTACTAGGAAATATTAATGGATTAAGATTAAGATTAGGTCGTGAGAATACTTTTTGACAACAATGGTCATCAATGTACTTTATTTGTCAACACCTAAACTGTATGTAGAGTGAATAATGTCAATTAACACTAATTCTTAATTTAATCTGCCTTTGCGCTATTTCATTTGTTTGGAAACTATTTGTTTTTAAGTGCCTCTTTGTGTTTTCATTGGTCAAAACGTTTCTATGATCATGTTTTATAAAGGTGACTTTTGAAACGAAAACGGAGATAGAGAAATAGAGAGAACCATGTGACGCACCGGTTCGCCCCGCTCTCGATCTACGAGCAGCGGCGGGTTATTGTATGTTGCCATGATTACTATTTTGTAAATATGCTTTATGAACTGTGCTTGTATATATGTTAGATGGAAAAAATAAAGTATGTGAACGTTCATGTATCCAGTCTCGTGTATTGATTTACAACTTTCCAGAATGGACCCTTTGTCATCTAAAACGGGCCTGAATTGTTTGGATTGTAAAGTACTGTTATTCACCTCCGATTGACTATAGAGTTAACAAAAACGAAACACACCAACAAAACAACCACATGTATAATCGACAATTCTAATTACGACAAACAAGGATTTTCTATACACGTCAAATATATAAGGAAAATCTAAACGTGTCAAATGGCGGAGGATGAGTGCCAATCCTGTGTAACCTTTCGCTGCCAAGCTGAGTGTCCCCATTGAAGAACTCTATTCCAGTTATTCGAAACTTGTTTCCGAAATCAATATTGTGAAAATATGGACATAGGCATACCTCTCGATTTAACTACCATGAACAACGAACAGCGACCCATGAATAATACCGAAGCGACATGACATTCCTCGACAACGACAATGAACAACTTAAGATTTGCCTCTTGTGATTATATGCTAAAGTGGATTTAACCGCTTGTATTCGCAGTATGGTGGATTTCTGGATTTCTACCATGGATTTGATGTACCGTATGCAGAGAAGACGGTTCGATGCCAATTGTGAAATGAGATACTATTTGCAATTACTAACTCTTGTATTCAACTTCAGTTTGAATTTATATAACATTTGCTTTATTATTTTCATGTTTCAACATTTACATAATTTATTGATTTTGATTGACCAATTTCGTATCTAGTTTAAGTCCAATAGCCAGTCTATTGTTTCTTTCTCTTGATGTTTATAGTGCTAAACGTAGTCTGGACAACTACAAGATTTTTTACAGCTCAGTCAAAATCAATAGAATTGTGAAAGCAACTTATTTTTTTAATTTTAATTCATGAAGACGAGCGATTCAAAACCCATGATCACGCACCTTGAAATTTACAAAAACAGAAAACTGGATATCGTTGGTATTTGTCACAAAGCTCATAAGGGCACTTGACAGGTTATCCAAAGCTATGGAGGGCATTCTGATAACTTTGACCAAGATATTGTTCTATTGAAAGTGCAACCGGTATTCTGTCCGGGTTGAAATTTTAAGGAGGTTATAAGGGGCCTGCCTTAGATGAATTTCGAACCTCAACGGACCAGAACCTAGCATGAAATAGACGATGTTTCACTGTTGTATATTACTTGGTTTTTATTTTCGTGTAAATGGTTCTCACTTACGTTTACGAGGTAGAGGTTCGTCTGAATAATAGATTTTTTTCTTCTTCAAAATTTATACGCAAAATTCTGAAAATTGAAAATTGTTCATGACATATATAAAGATATTGATGTCATTATTTATTCAGCTTCGGGGTCCGAAGCTAGAGGGGTGTTGGAAGAGTTGTCATGTTGTAAAAATGCGTGAAATTGTGAATTTTAGCATTTTCATCTTTTTGTGCCGTGTTTGGTATCAAAATTCATTATTTCTTATGAGTAATTAAGTTTCAATATTTTTATTATGTTAGAAGTGCATTTTAGTGGGAAAACAAGATTTTGAATCATTTTTCAAATAATTTTATAAAAGTCATGTATTAGTCGTTTTAGCGTTACTAGGAAATATTAATGGATTAAGATTAAGATTAGGTCGTGATAATACTTTTTGACAACAATGGTCATCAATGTACTTTATTTGTCAACACCTAAACTGTATGTAGAGTGAATAATGTCAATTAACACTAATTCTTAATTTAATCTGCCTTTGCGCTATTTCATTTGTTTGGAAACTATTTGTTTTTAAGTACCTCTTTGTGTTTTCATTGGTCAAAACGTTTCTATGATCATGTTTTATAAAGGTGACTTTTGAAACGAAAACGGAGATAGAGAAATAGAGAGAACCATGTGACGCACCGGTTCGCCCCGCTCTCGATCTACGAGCAGCGGCGGGTTATTGTATGTTGCCATGATTACTATTTTGTAAATATGCTTTATGAACTGTGCTTGTATATATGTTAGATGGAAAAAATAAAGTATGTGAACGTTCATGTATCCAGTCTCGTGTATTGATTTACAACTTTCCAGAATGGACCCTTTGTCATCTAAAACGGGCCTGAATTGTTTGGATTGTAAAGTACTGTTATTCACCTCCGATTGACTATAGAGTTAACAAAAACGAAACACACCAACAAAACAACCACATGTATAATCGACAATTCTAATTACGACAAACAAGGATTTTCTATACACGTCAAATATATAAGGAAAATCTAAACGTGTCAAATGTTGTCACAGTGGAAAAATGGACATAAATTGATTTTGAGACTTTTCGGACATTTTGTTAAAGATTTTGTAAAACCGATGTTTTTGTTATATTTGCAATATTTCACTAGGGATTCTAATATTTTTATTGTGCAAGATTTTAGGCCAAGATTAGAAGATAAAGCTAATCTAGTTTCAGGTTTTAATTTGTTTTCCAATTAGCGACATTTTACTTCATAATGATCTATTATTCGTAAATGTTTAATCCCATAAATAAGTCCGTATGTTCTATTGTTAATTATTATCTATGTGCTTATTTTTCCGTAATCCCTTAATTGAATTTTCTCACTCATTTAGAGAAATATTTGTCAAGTCTATTCTAGTAATTTTTAGTTTGTTATATAAACTATGTTGTTATTTTGATGTGGCAGATTGGATTTAGTATTACACTGAGCAGTTCCAACTCTGTACAATTGTATTCCATGCTGAACTTATTAAATTATACATCGCGCTAACCAGACTCGTCTTTTGTTACAAGAGCTAGTCCCAGAGTCAGAGTCCGTGCAGACTTGTCGCACTGTTTATTGTGTGTGTGTGGTTTCAGGCCAACACATTTCCCAGTCACAGATACACCCAGAATCTATTTGTGACATTTGGTGCCAGGTCCGAGTCGTGTTGACTTTTCAGCTCAACACGCTTTCCTGATACCTCAAAGCAGCAAGCGAGTTACCAGTTCCCCAGAGACGAACATAGACATGTAGCAGAGTTGCAGTGATGGAATACAACTTCAGGCCACAGTGGAGACCATGGTTTTTCCAGATGCGTCAGATTCCAGCGTGCGCCAGATGTGGAAATCAGCATAGACAAACATTTTGTTATGCAGCAAGTAAGAAATGTTTTAAGTGTCATCACGTAGGACACTACGCCCGAATGTGTGTCTCTCGTCCTCATCAGGAAATTCAAAAGTGCAAAGAAGTGCCGCAGATAAAAACCAAATCAAAATCGCAAAAAGATAGAGATTCCAGACGGATAAAGGAATATTTCGATTCAAAATCATTTACCCGTAGTTTGCCATTTGCTAATCTGCGTGATTCAGCATTTAAAAGTTATTTGGACTCTACAAGTATACTGAAATGTGAATTAACGTGTGTTAAAAAGAAACTTTCAAAAGTGCAGAAAAAAGGTGCAAGTCAGGCAGCTGAAATTTTGAATTTACGAGAACAGTTACGTCATTTACAAAGTGTGTCAATCGAAAATGAAAAACTACGTGCAGATGTTCTAAGCTTACAAGACAACCAGAAAAGACAATCCGTTAATGAAAACAAATGTCAAATCCACGTTAAACGCATAAATGATTTGGAATTATACCTTCAAAGAAAAACTGATTTTATTTACGACATCCAACAAAAATATGAAGAAATATCTACAGAAAAGAGACAGCTTTTTAATGAAAATTCCATTTTACATTTCAAAGAGGACAAGTATTACAATCAAGTTTTAGAACTAAGTATCAAATTAAAAGCCACCGAAAGTGAAAAAGAACAATTGCAATCCGCGCTAAACCAAAGGACCGTTTACGTGAACCAGAACCAAGCCAGAACTTTTCAACCGCAATTTGAACATTTGCGTTAATTCTATTCGAAGCACGGGGTCGTGCTTCAGTGGGAGAAGAGGCATGTTGTCACAGTGGAAAAATGGACATAAATTGATTTTGAGACTTTTCGGACATTTTGTTAAAGATTTTGTAAAACCGATGTTTTTGTTATATTTGCAATATTTCACTAGGGATTCTAATATTTTTATTGTGCAAGATTTTAGGCCAAGATTAGAAGATAAAGCTAATCTAGTTTCAGGTTTTAATTTGTTTTCCAATTAGCGACATTTTACTTCATAATGATCTATTATTCGTAAATGTTTAATCCCATAAATAAGTCCGTATGTTCTATTGTTAATTATTATCTATGTGCTTATTTTTCCGTAATCCCTTAATTGAATTTTCTCACTCATTTAGAGAAATATTTGTCAAGTCTATTCTAGTAATTTTTAGTTTGTTATATAAACTATGTTGTTATTTTGATGTGGCAGATTGGATTTAGTATTACACTAAGTAGTTCCAACTCTGTACAATTGTATTCCATGCTGAACTTATTAAATTATACATCGCGCTAACCAGAGTCGTCTTTTGTTACAAGAGCTAGTCCCAGAGTCAGAGTCCGTGCAGACTTGTCGTACTGTTTATCGTGTGTGTGTGGTTCCAGGCCAACACATTTCCCAGTCACAGATATACCCAGTTTCTATTTGTGACAATAGTACCAAACCTTCTCCCCTTTTCTAAAACAACAGTATAATATCATAACATAGAAAAAACACGATAAACTATCAATTGGAAGTCTTAACTCAATCATAAAACGTAAATTAACACAAAGGTTAACCGGTTATTGTCATATCCCAAGTCAGAAACCGAGAAAGTGATAAAAGTCTCTTATAAAAAAAAAAGTTATATTAGTTTATTACATTTTATCGATTACCTTTACTTTTGGAATTTTAAATATTTTGTCCTTTTTTTGGCACTTATTATCTATAAGCAAAGTTTATGAGTGATTTACCTTGAATAAGTGTGTAGACTTATATGTATATCTATACAGAGTTTGCCAGATAAATTGACGTTGAACGTAAACATTGAATTTTTCAACTTTATTCGGATATCAAAAATCCAGAGTAAGATGAATGAGAGTCACCAAGAATTGCATCCGAAGAACCACCTCTATGTTGTACATAAATATGATCACCCTTTTGAAGAGCAACAATAGCATTCATGGTGTGAGACTCTGCATGGGTCGTACCAACGGAATATCCCCTTAAAAGGAGATCTTGGTTCTTGTTCAACTGCACGACGGCGTCATCAGTACCTTGTGTATAAACAACACTCGTGAAATGATAAGTGCCAGCCTTTGGAGCTATAAACACACCAGTGACTACGTCATATCCGCCTCCGGTGTTCGTTTTGACATTGTTAAATTTGAGGATTTCGGCATTCCCTATAGATGAACTTGTCGTCAGAATAGCAAAAAAAGCTGGAGTCATATCTGGAAAAAAAATATGTGACTTGTGTTTGTGTTTATTATTTCGGTGCATTAAGCTCTAAAACGATTTGACAAAAAGCATCTGACTGTATTTTGTTTTCATTTCAAAATATGTTATACGAATAACACGAACCTTACAGTATAATAGTTAATTGTGTCTTAAAAATCAACACTAAGAATTTATATAATTCATGTTGCTATTAATAACAAGAAATCGTCAATACACGTAACAACCTGCATGTCCTAATCTAGCACGAGCTTTTGAGAGTCTTATGGAATTTACTGATCCATGAAACAGAAGCTAACCACAGCTCGCACATTAAAACCGTATTTAAAAAGAATGAGTTCCAGACTTTCAGCAGACACTTCACCATGTGTAGGACGTGAGCTATGTTGTGATATGAGAAAAATTCATACTGCGTTTGAACTTTCCCCGACAGAAAGAAAATATACCAGCATGATTATGTTAAATTGACGGTCCACTCTTTGTATTAATATGTTCTTAACATAAACAGGAACCATAAGTCTACTAAAACCAAAAATACCGTTGGCAAAAAGAAAAAAAAAGGTAAAATGTAGACACGATTTCGAGCTTAACACGAGGTATGGTCTATCGTTAAAGACTAGCTATAATTACACATGCACGTATTGGTATCTTTTTGATTATCTATGGTTGCTGCATTTTTTTATTCCTATCGACCCTGTTTTTACAAGTAAAATATTAATGGCTTTCGTTAACTCTAAACTATTTAAACTAAATACTGATAAAGTGATTTACTTGCTGTACTGTTAACTTCGTTTTGCAGTTGATGAATGTGTTGTGCCTGAGTCTGAATAGATGCTGCCTGTTTCTGAATAGTTACTGTCTGTTGTTGGACGGTATTTTCCAGTTGACTTAGTCGCTCCATGATCAGCGCAGGGTCATTCAGTAACAGACGTATAGCGTTTTTGTTAGACTGTACAGTTTGTAAACATAATACAAACATAAAAACAAGAAACAACTGCATGGCTTCTCTTATAAATTTAACGAAGGCTATACATGCAAGTTAATCGTGTCAAAGTTCTTATCAGTTGAAATATCGGTTTATAGTAGTTATTCGAAAAGGTTAAGTAAACAAGCAAGATAACACCATAACATTAAAGTTGTAACCACCAATTTCTAAAATGTTTAACTCGCGAAATGTAAGCCCATTGTTAATGTTTATATATCATTGATTTTCAATAATAAAAAACATCACTCTACTCGTCATAAGCACCGTTGTTTGAAAAGAGGGGGAGGACAGGGGGTACCCTTCTCCCTTCTCCCACCCCTCTTCTCCTTTCTCCTCCTCTTCTCCTTTCTCCTACCCCTCTTCTCCTTATTTTTTTTTTTAATTTACCGGAAAAAAAAGAGATATTTAATTTTTTCATATTTTATTTTTTTCTCCAACTTTTTCTCCTTACTCCCAGCCTTCATCTCCTTTCTCCTACCCCCTTTCTCCCTGTCTCCCTTATCCCTGTCCTCCCCCTCTGAAAAGAGTGAGTATAATCTACCTAGCAAGATCGTTATCTTATCAAAAAAACAGTACATATGTCTGAAGTGTTCACATGCGCACGGTCTATTGCAAGGCAAATAATATTTGAAAACAAAAAGGCATAAGACATTCCCTTTGTCAGCCCTTCGTCTAAGTTGTTAAAGAACTATCAAATAGTATGTATTGTTGATTTGTTATTGTTCGTATTATAAATGAAATATTTCACTTTCGATTGAAGGACATTCAATCTCACAAAATATTGCCAATAAATGCCGAGTGTACTCAGTAGTCTTCGTAATAATATTAATTAAGGTTTTTTTCCCAATTATTCCTTATATATTTTCGTGTTCACTTACTTGTATACCTGTATCATTTACAAGGCAGCTTTAATAACAAAACCGATCTTTTGTATCTTTAATTTCAAGCTTTAGCTTCCCAATTCAAAATGAGGAATAAAAATTGTCATAAACCAGACGACGAGTTCCAAAAAAACGCAGCAAAGTAAATACAATATTAAAAGGCATAAGTCTCAATCCTACTACAAAGAGTGAGCTTTATTGCTCCTTGACGACGAGTTCTTGAACTATCAGTGACTCATCAGTGGGCCCTTTTGTTGTTTATAGCAAGATAAATCGAGGGATGAGTAATTGTTTAAAAAAACAAGGAAAAGAGGACGGCAATACAAACAGATTGACACAGACAGTCCATAATGGCCATCCTTATTGCGATGGCGTATGTTAAACTTTTGAAAAACACTTCACAATTTTTAATTTCGAAACCTTGTGAAATAAATTGCTTTTTGCGACTAACTTAATTTTTTTGTGTTTTATATTTGCAACATATAAAATCATGGTTGCTTGTCTATTTTTAAAATATAATTGATAAAAGTTTCCCATTTCAAATTATCGTTATGAATAAAATAAAAACATGTTCGTGTACGCTGCATCCAAGATACATCGTGAAGCTTCATTTCCGGTTATGTTATAAACAAGACGAGACTATACATATGTATATATAGCAAATTTACAGATCTAACATTGTTTGGTTGATGTTAAGACGAGTTATATATATATAGACTTTTATTATATATTTTCATTTGATTTGTTTAACATTGTCATTTCGGGACCTTTTATAGCTGACTAAGCGGTAAAGGCTATGCTCATTTCTGCAGGCCCTACGATGACCTATAGTTGTTAGTTTCTGTGTCATTTGGGCTCTTGTGAAGAGTTGCCTCATTGGCATTTATACAACATCTTCTTTTTGATATAGACAATATAAAAAAGAAGATGTGGTATGATTGCCAATGAGACAACTATCCACAAACGACCAAAATGACACACACATTAACAACTGTAGGTCACCGTACGGCCTTCAACAATGAGCAAAGTCCATACCGCATAGTCAGCTTTAAAAGGTATATTTTAGTACAATTTTTAAGCACACGTAAGGTGCTACAAGCGGAGACCAATTAGACATTGACAATTCCATTGTTATACATTTGCAAGCAAGATACACAATTAAATAAATTAGCGATATCACACAATTAAATTAACATATACCACCTTAGGTTTATTTTTTGCAATATTTTGAATTACATTGTAATGTGTTTTCAATAACAACGTATACCTATTTTTTGTATTGCTGATGCTACATTCAGAAAGATAGGTTTTATTTTGAGAGCGGCAAATAGTACAAGTATCACAGGACGATAATATATCTATGTGACTTTAATATGAACATTACGTCATATAATACCAATATGCTGACCTAGTTCACAAGATACAAATTTTAAAGAACGACATTATATCCTACATTGACACATTGGTCTGACTTCTATCAAACAAGTGTTTTGCTCCAACTCTTAGATTGTGTGTGGTTAGTAGAGAAACAGCATTACAGATATTTCAAGTCTTTTGGTTTTATCCGTAAGGAGATCGAACCAAAAAATCCTGCATTCGAGCAGAGCACACTACTACGAGATAAGCGATAAGTTATATTTAAAATTCAAAATATTTTCCATGCATAATTGTAAATAAAAACAAATGCAGTCATCTTACTTTATTTAGAGCAAACAACGCAAGTGACTGGATAGTTTCCAATTTCTGACGTTATAACATGTTTACCATTGTTATAACGCATATGTACCTGAATTTAGGTACTCCGGACTGATGTTGACGCACACGAATGATGATGCGCTGATACTAGAATAGACTCATGAAGCTTAATATCCGTAATATTGTCTAGTCCAGCCGTTGTTGCAAACGTACATACCAGGTATCATTACTGTTGCCGCATACGAGGTATGCCATAAAGAGCATGGCATGTCTTCGTCTTGAGAGTTTGTTACTTTCATATTCACCTTCATAGATACGGCTAAAATTTGGATTACTTGTCTTGTTAAACTTGGGATTGGAAGTAAGACAAACATAAGGCCACACCAATTTGATTCCTTGTTCGACGGACCCGCCCGCACCTATTTTTTTCAAAACAGATTATTTTTTATTTTTATTATTCTCCCGCTTCCCGCATCCGGGAATGAAATCATGTCCATTTCCCGCACCTTTTTTTTTGTAAATATTATATAAGGTTACCTAGCAATACACAGTTAGGAGATTAGTTTCGCATTATGGCCCCTGTGGATTTTTCAAATAGGAAAGTTATTGTGAAATAAAATTCATTTTTAGACAGATGAGTGCTAATGTGGTTTATAAGAGCATCAAGATTATTTTTTACATGTTTTATGGGCTGTTTTCTGTTTGACAGTCCGTATTTTCATAGCTAGACCGGCCATCGGTCCAAAATTAATGTACTGTTTACAAACACTCTTTTTCTACACGAAGTTTTTGACGCAATTTTACAAAAAAATGAGATGAAAGACATATGATTTTCATTGGATTTGCTGAATAATATATGTACACAGTTTCAGAAAAGGTATTACTTCAAGCAATTGAAATTCTACTTTTAGTCAAATTTTGGGGAAATATGTGACATCTTTCCCCCCCCCCCTTTTTGCAATATTTTATAACAAATAAATGCAGATTGTTGCCATGGATACACCAAAAAGAAATTATATTTTACCATTTTATATACTGGAAATAAAATCTATGAAAGATTCTGGTTACATACATATGCCCATATATGACACAAACAGTAAGCTTGATATTGCAAGAAAGCAATGAAAAGGGAATGGTAAAATTAATAAGGGCAAATTTTATTATTTTTTCTAACTGTTTATTGCTACCTTAAGATCTCAACATTTGTTTTTTAAAAATCTCAGTCTAGCCTTTTAAACGATTTTAAACCTATCATCACCCCACAACACTGTAAATATCTGCAAGAATATTTGTTTCAGCATGAAACCAATTTATTCCAAGCGGGAGTGCTCCGATATAAATAGAATTACCAGTGCAGAACAAAACGTTGGTTTCTTTCCCCCTAACTTATATTCCCTATAAAAAAAAATGTTCGTTGTTAAAATAAAGTACAAAGAACTTCTGAAGGATTTCCCTTCAACTGCAATTATAATGTATGGTGACAGTCATACCCGCTGCAGGTTTTTGCACCTGTCCTGGTTGATTCAGAGACCTGTCGTTCAGCAGTAATCGTTTGTTGATGTGGTTCATTGGTATTTTCACGTTTGGAAATATAATTTAGATCGTTGGTTTTCCTGTTCGAATTGTGTACAATACTTAGTTGTGGTCCCTTATAGCTTGCTGGTTGGTCTTGATTAAAGCACTGTGTAAAAGGCCGTACTTTGACCTATGTTTGTTATTATCAGGTTGGGACCAACCCTCCCTCAGACAAGGGCCTTGAAGGGGTCATTTTACCATGTTTACTGTTCAGTCTGTTGTAAAAAAGAAAATAGAAATACTAAGGATGTGTGGGATGTGTACAGTGTTACTATACAAAACCTTTGACAACTTAGAACTTTTTACTCAAAAAGAGGAGAAATACATTATATTTTAAACAACTTTTCTAAAATAGGGATGGGTCCACTTATTTTGAATAATATTAAACTGTTAAAGTAAATGTGCTAACATGGTTAAAGTCCAGAAATATTACAAAATTCTTGGACATGTTTTGACCATTTAATACCAAATATTATAGTTCTTTGGGAAAATATAAGCCCTTTTGTACTGCAAGTGTTTTTACAAATGAAATATATTATAACATTAAGGGGTTGTTCTGAACCTGATTATGACTTGGATGGAGAATTGTCTCATTGTCAGTCACACATACATAAACCAGATTTAACTATTCAATTATTTCTTGTTGAACAGGGAAAAATACTTCATAAATTTAAGAAATGTCAAGGTACAAGTGATAAATCAAGTTTTAATATAGTCAAAACCTACTATTTTATGTTTACCAAAAAAAATTATAATCGCTCGCCTTTACTTTTTAAGCTTCGCCTCAAATATTTGCAAATTAAATATTTTTTTATTAAAATTTTCAAATCGCTCGCTCGCCCCAATTTTTGGAGTCCAAAAATCCGTAGAACAAGAAATAAAATTGGTGTGGCCTAATCAATAGCTGCACCTGTATCACCTGCTCGACCCCCTCCAGCAAAACCTGACCAAAAATGAGATTACTTTATTTTATCTTATTTGTCGATAAGCTTTTTTCTCTCTCAGCTTGTAATATAACCTATATTCTGTAAATTATTAATTTATTTTAATTTCATATATTATTAATAAGGGGTCTTTTCCTGAATCAAAGACGGTACATCTTTGATTGTTATGTTATCGAACATTTTAAACACGTTATATTCTTTAAAAGTTTATTTACTTATTTGTATAGAAAGTTTAGAATAAATCTTTACATACAAAGTGTTTCGTGTGGATGAACATCAATATTCGAACGAAGATTGAAATCTATTCGTCTGTCTGTTTGTCTGTCTGACATGTTTTGTGACCAATCAAATTACACAGTAAACTGCAATCTATATTTCTAGAAAAAGTTGAGAGAAAATATACTTGTATACATTCTTACCAGAATAGGCTTGGTCTATATCTGGTTTAGTTGGACATTGTTTCCGCCCCTATATTATGAATGTTGAACCACTTCCTTTAAAAATTAACATTAGACATTAGACATTATTTTATTATACCAATCATGGGCCCTTGTCGGGCAAGATACAAAAACATCATAATACAATGATTATATAAACATTAGTGAAATACACAATTAATAAATTGATAATATGAGCAATGCAGGATATACTTATGGTATTGAGTGTAATGAGGCCGATTTAATATTAAAAGAATAGGATATAAAGTTTATTAATGTGGAAACAAAACAAGTAAAAATAGAACCAGGAATATAGTATCTCATTCTGCAGTAGTTCTCTTAATGACCAGTGCACAGCAGTGAGGGACTTTTACATCACAACAATGCAAAGGTCATCAAGTGGAGATCCTTCAGAACTAGCTACAGATACATGAGATATAAGATTACACCAATAGTGATTCTCCAAATGACTAATGCACAGCAGCAAGGGTTAACATTGCTACTGGGCAATATTGATCACAGGGACGGTGCTCTAGAACTCACTATGGAGAAAATATACAGTTCAAATTACAAGTAGTAGAGGGAGATAGATAACATTAAAACTTTTCATATTTCTTAATGAACATGCATAATTCTGATAATAAATTCTCACCTATATTATTCATTAACCATATCAGTTTTTGGAAGGGTCAAGTTTTTTAAAATTCTTGCAACAATTATTTACCGTTGTTATCATGTTTTTCCTTTTGTTCGATAAACTATCACAGTGGAAAAGAAAATGTGGTTCATCTTCGACCTCATTACTACAACATCTCTTACATATTCTATTGTGTCGGTGAGTATTACTATATCTACCTCTCTCTATAAGTAAATTGTGAGCAGATGTGCGAAATCTTGTTAGACTCCGTCTATCTTAATTTTTTAACAATATTAAGATATTTTTCACATCCAAAATTTGATTTATAGGTAACATATGTGCATAGTTTTCCTTCTAAATGAGTTTTGAGATTTTTTCCCCAATCTTTCAACATGGCATTTCTTAGTTTTCTGTTGTCAATTGGTTTAACCGTGTCTGAGGATATTTGATATTATTAATCAATGAAAGAAGTTTTTCAGATGACATATACCACGATGGTTTCTTTGATTCTATAAATGCGTTATATGACAATGGAATGTTAGTGTAACAGAAATTCATGATCAAACCCTGTAAATACAGGTAATGCAGGTATTAAACACAACGAGAAGGCTAACTGTATTTTCATTTGTATGCAATTGGTTGTCTGTTCTTTCCGGTTATTTCACATTTTGATTTGATGAGCATTTTAATGTTGCATGCATCGCTAGACATGTATAGTGACGTCGACAATTTTGTCCGTATAAACCATAAATGCAAAGCATACAAGAAATCAAATTGATATAGGTGTTGTGTCTATAAAAAATCATAAATTAATCACATAGGATGTATGAGCAATTGCTATAAATTGAAGACAAAACATAATGTGATCCCGTTAAATTAATTACTTGTCTTTCAGACAACTGCTACCTTATATTGTATCACTGTCAAAATTCGATAGGTTAATCCCTTTTTATGTGAGCAGTGTATGTATACTATAAATCATTTAAAAATATCAATAATTCACCTAGAATATAAAGTGACATTTTCCGATAATAGACATCCAAAATGAAACATAATCATAATTAAAAGGTATTCCCGTATAATGTAAAAAGACATATCTTTACATTGGGTAAGTTCAAATTGCAAAACATTATATAGACTGTCAGGTTTGTATGTGTGTGTTTTTAAATATATTTTTTTCTTTTTGTGACGTCAATATGTATCATGTATATGTAATTGAAACTTTCGCTTATAATTTATATAATTTGTTTTATGTTACCTGAATAATGAGAAATTAAGTAAAGAAAAAGATACATACAATCTACGTATTTCTTGAATTAGACTGCAGTCCTTTAATCGCTGTTTGTTGTTGCTGTATGATTGTAGCTTGCTGTTGAAAAGGGGAAAGTTGTTCCACCGTAATGTTCAGTAAAGCTACATATTCTCCATACTGTTCAGACGACCCTGCACAACGTCTGGACCATTCAACAGTAAACGCCTTTCTTCGATCTTCACAGCAATGTATGTTAATACATGCATAGTGTCTTAATTTACGTTTTTTGATTGAGTTAAGCCTGGCCAATTGATATTTTATCGTGTGTTTTTCTATTTTGTTATGTAATGCTACTGTTTTGGAAAAAGGGAGAAGTTTTAGTACCAATAAAACGTTTAATCCCGCTGCACATGTTTGCACCTGTCCTAAGTCAGGAATCTGATGTACAGTAGTTGTCGCTTGTTTATGTAATTTATACGTGTTTCTCGTTTCTCGTTTTTATATAGATTAGACTGTTGGTTTTCCCGCTTGAATGGTTTTACGCTAGTAATATTTTGGGGCCCTTTATAGCTTGTTGTTCGGTGTGAGCAAAGGCTCCGTGTTGAAGACCGTACATTGACCAAAACTGATTTACTTTTATAAATTGTTATTTGTTATTTTGAGAGTTGTCTCATTGGCACTCACACCACCTCTTCCTATATCTATATACAACAGAAAAAGAGAACCCTTGAAGTAAATATCATTGTACTTATTTCTTTTCAAAATGCTATCTTTAATACATGACAAGGGTACAATCTTTTTGTTTTTACTGTGCTATAATTTGAAAAATGCACAGCAAAGGTGTGCATTAACTACCTCAGATATACTGCATAGTACAAATGTATTTTTACCTTTAAGGGCGGCTCCTGGGTTTTTAAAGGCCTGGGGCGTAATTCTATAAAATATAAAAAAATACCATCGTGTTTAGCGAGACTAAACACAATATTGATAATGCTATAACACAATGATTTGTCCAATCCAAGGGCGAACGACCTATTCACCCCCACCCTCGAATCCGCCATCTGCCTTAAAATTAAGACAAAGTTGAACTTTATACAAACATCGTAGTTTAAAAATAGGGAAAAAAAGGTTTCGTATTCCTTATTTTATTTTATCATTATTGGACATAAAATATTTCATCATCTTTTGTGTACAACGTAAATATTAAATCAGTGTTTTAAAGTCAGAAAGATAGTTAAAACAATTTTGGTAATTTCTGCAAAAAAAAAGAAATCTATCTAAGAATAACCGGATAGCAGAAATCTGAGTTGGATTAATTTTAGACTCAATGGAATTTATAACGAGTTTTATAATATATATTCCTATAAATTAAAGTGACTATTTTTGGATCGAACTTAATTTTAAACACAGGGGGATAGCTGGTGATCTATCAGTGGGATTTTATTTGGATAGACGTGTATTAAGAATTAATACAGTTTATAAAAAGAAATTTGTGTAGTGGGGAGTAAAAGTTTGGAAAGTGAAGGTTGGACCCACGCCTTTTTTGGACGAGCAGTGCATTTGAATAGGAGCATATAGTTGGAACCGCCCTTTATAATGGGTTGGGAGCCCCCTTTTAAAATGACTGGATCCGCCCCTGTAATAAATTTTTTCAGTCTTTATCGTCAGAAATTAAATAAAAATTGTAAACAAATTTAACAGAAACGATAAAAAAAAAATCTGCCATTAAATCGCAATAATATTAAGTCTGAATATAAAGAAAAAGGTTACTGATTTAAAACTTACCAAAGTCGTATTTCCCCCTTTCAATTATTTACTCTACAAAAAACTTTCCTAGGATACGTGGATTGCGGAATATCGTCAACATGTCTAAAACGTTTACGTAAATTGACTGCGTCCTACGTCGTTCGGGTTAATTAGGGTTATATCCAATATACTGACTTGCTTGGTCAATAACTATAACATACCTAGTGTGACCGTGTTAGTTTTGTCACATTTGATCTTGATAAAATATCTTACCACAAGTCACATTATGTAAATCGGACAACTTTTAGTAGTTCTTTCGCGGACAGGTTACTGTGCGTAATCACATCACATGCGAGGTTGTCTGAACTGAATTAAGAAAGAAACGTTTTTAAAATTTGGGTCTTATTTGACTAAAGATATGTTGGAGATATAAACTAGAATCTTGATTTTCCACTATGATTGCATGTTTTATTGCAATTACGTGATGTACAATGTATTTACCAAAAATGCATTTGTTTATAATTCCAAAAATTCTTTACAGAAACGTACCAAAACAATGATATGTGCGTACGATCTAAATACATACATGATATGAAACGTAAATGAAGGAACCAGAAAAGCAGTAAAAATAAAGGTGTACTTGTGTTCGAATTATAAGTCATTGAAAATTTGCAATAATATTTTATGAAAAGAAAAGTAGGAGTCTGCTTGGGTAAATGTTGAAATATTTACATGAACAAAGCCAGAGAATTCAAAATATTTGGTAAAAATTAAAACAACAAAAAAACAAGAAGAGTGAACAGACTGAGTTCTGAGTTTATCTGTTTCCGTGCGTTGTACACACCTATATCAATTCGGTTTATTGTCTGGGGAGTATATAACATTAAATAATATAAATTTGCCTCTTGCCTCTTATTTTGCTTCGTATCTGTAAACCTCAGTAATTTTCCTAGACTATGCTGTATGATAATTTGTGAAACAATATGTCTAAAAACGCCTATACTTCTTTAAACTTTGTAAAAACTGTCATCGCAAATATACTTTTCGTGTCATATTTATAATTTATAAATTTTCTTTTATACTCTTGACAAAGACAATGTTCTTCTTCTTTGTTCTATAAAACATACAGACATCTATGTCTGTAGAATTAATAAATATCAAAAGATTATAATCACACAAACAAAATCCTATCTTTTTATTCATTAGATTTGATGTATTATACACTTTTTTAATGTAAAAAGACAATTTTCAAAGGGGTAGGTGCAGTACTGGCTTCTTTTTTTAAACAAATATTAAAGGAATGACTGTTATATTTTTTGTGTCTATGATGAAGTAACATAAAAAAATTGGGGCACACGAGGATTATTTAACAGTGTGCACCACATTTGTTATGTTATTTCTAATAGACAGAAAAAATAATACAAAAATTTCCTATCATTTAATTCTAAATTTCATTTTAAACCGTAGAAAACCATGAAAAAACGTTCATGACGTCACGGTCACGTGACTAAATTATTTAAATGGGATTATTACAAAATTACGTCAGCCAATCTGAAGACGCGTTACATTCAAAATTAAATTGTTGAATATTAAAAGGGCAAATGGAAGATAACAATGTGGATAGCGTGTAGTGAATTTTTTGTAGACTTTAAGACATTAAGCAAAGCAACAAATTTAAACGAAAACATGACAAAGAAATTTTGCTAGCCATATATATCAATCAATACATTTTGTTATCTATCAGTATTTTATGGTTTCCCAATAAATATATCCACATCATATTATTACGATCCTCAAAAGTTTATTCCAGTTGTATTTCAAAAGACGTATCTGCTAGCTATAGAGCAATCAAAAAATCTGTCACCGTTAGAAGGAGATACAAATACATGCTTAAAGATGATAACTGTAATATCTTCCTTGGTATTTCTTTACTGTGGAATTTATGCTTATACACAAAAAAAGATCCACGAGAATTTCCACCTACAACAATCGACCGTCCTGTGAAAATTAAACTACATTTCAAAAGTTTACAAATATTTTGAAGCTTATAATTCAGTTATTGAAGTCAAAACAAACACATAAGATGTTTAAATCCTAAATTAGCCACATTCATTAAACTTTTATAGTCCATAGAAACAGAGGTAAACAATTCCAATTTACTAACTTCACCTCTTTTAACTTCTCTAACAAAGAATTTCATTTATTTTGTTTAATTTGAACCGGGTTTCCGCTTGTTAAGGAGTTCAATGATTATAATAACATTTTTATTACGATATTAAGGCGGCTACATCGTTCTTGTAGATTACTCGTGAGCTGGTGAATTGAGATTGTTGTCGTATTGACTTATACCCGCCATCTCTATTCATTCAAAGTTAGTTAACAATGACAATTAATTCATTAATTATAAAATATTAACTGTGACGATCTAACAAAGCAAGACATATTTCCATTATTCAGTTTCAACAATTGAAGCAGTAGTTTTACAAAGGGTTAATATTGTCCAACAAAATCTATGAAAGTTTCAAATTAATTCAAGAGTAATTTTTGTAAATATTTAATGATAAACTATATACATAATAAGATCAATATGTTCTGTCCAATTACCTTTTACGAAATCATCCTGAATAGAAAAGTTAATATTTATAAAGAAGTCAAAGATACCAAAATGGACTTTCAAACTCATGAGTAAAAAAACATGACACTGCAGTGGCTAACAAAAAAATACTTATAGACAGATAAAAAGAATGCATGACAGAAAGTCACAGGACAAAAAGTCACAAACAAAAAGTCACATTTTTTTTATTATTTTCTTTGGAGAAAACACGCTTATTTCTACAATTTTTTTTTTTTTTTTTTCTTTAACTACTGTATATATACAAAATTTGTAAACAAAATTTATCAAAGATGATTAAATAATTGTTAAAAAAGCAACATGTGAAAGTGACTTGGCACTTAAATTGCTTCATGGTGCCAAGAAAGTACCCGGTACACAAAACACAACATAGAAAATTAAAGACTGAGCAACACAAACCCGGCCCAATACTTGGAGTGATCGCAGGCTCTCTGGAAGGGTATGTAGATCCTTATCAACATGTGGCACCCACCGTGCTACATGCATACGATCAAATCCGGTTATAAGTCTAACTCGGTATTTTACATTTGTGAAAAGCAGACGGGATTGTATTTACGATAATATGAGCACCATCTGTATCATTTCAATTTTCAAACACATCAAATTTTCTATACAAAAATAAAAAATCTCCATATCTAGATTGGGCAAATCCTGTTTCATATTACCAACTTCAGATATTTTAGCTTCGTTTTGATAATCGGTGAGAAGTTTTACAAATTTGTTTTAAAATGATCCCGAAAGCTCTCAAAGTCATTCTCGCAAAGTTGAACTTTTGAGCTTTTCTACGTTTGTCCACATCATCGCGATGTAACCAGCGCCCGCATATGAACTTGCATCATACAGTATAAGCTAACCACTTAGCTGAAATGGAAGTCTCTGTATTGGTTATAACACGCAATTAGGTAAATGTTTAGTGAAGAATATCAAAATTTGAACTCTTTTTTAATAGACAAAAGATCTAACTTAATAAAATCAACGGTACCAATTTTGTTGCACCAGATGCGCATTTCGACAATATATGTCTCTTCAGTGGTGCTCGTGGCCAAAATATTTGAAATCCAAAGCTTATATAAAAGATGAAGAGCTATAATCCAAAAGGTCCAAAAAGTATAGCCAAATTCGTGAAAGGAATCAGAGCTTTGCATGAGGGAGATTACTGTAGAGTCCCAAGATGATCGATCGTTTACTAAAAGATGTAAGTGTCATGTAAAAATTCTACATATATTACCTAATGCGGGTGATATTGCAATATTTTTTTTAATATCCGCTGCAACTTTCCTAGCAGTCGTATTACCATGATTACAAGGATTTATAAGTGTTAAAGAAAAAAAATTAAAAAAAATATTGAGAAATTTTCTTTTCAGGTACACTTAAAGTACCCCAATTTAAATCCCATACAAAACCAAGCCAGTCTAAACTTTTGTATGGTTTCCACAAACTTTTTCCAAAAGTTGGCAAAAATCTAGCTGACAATAAATCAGACAATATTTCATTCGATACTTTTAAACATAATTTTTCAGTGTTTTTAAATCCAAGTACATAATCTAGATATACAGTAATTTTGAATTCTTTAATATGCCAATATTTTACTAGAGGGCGTAACGTTTTAGTGAAAATGTTACAAGCGGACCTCAACACAAAAGATGAGACTGAAGTGTTGCACAGATGCGGCCACTTTCATTTTTGGCAAAACACCATCTGAAAAATTGACAAGATTTTGCACATTTTGCATATTTTGCATATTTAGTAGATTTTTCATATTTGAGCTTAAATCGGGACGTTTTTAATGACTAAATCACATAGACTAATTGATTCAAATGAAATAGACACTTAAGTGTTTGAAAAGTGGTCCAAATCTTTTGTCAGATGAACTTGAAATTTGAGACCAAAATTGGTCCTTACCGGACCTACTCTTTTATATAACATTTCGTATTGATGTACGTGTCTTTTAAAGGTCATGAATCAACCATTTCTTGCCAGTTGAGTTTACCGACACCGATAAAGGATTTACAACAAAAGTGGGGAGTGCCAACTTCCCAAGCGACTCCCATAAATACAAAATCTGCAATTGCACGTTTAACGAAATCTTTATGTTCAAAAGCAGATCTATTGTTATTCAAAAATACAGAAGTAGGTACATCGGTAATTTTCAAAAAATAGCCAGATTCAAGTATAGGCAAAACTAAATTTTTTAAACTCGGCCACTAAAAAGTTTTTCTTTCCAAAATTGTAAGCTATTTTATAATCGACGTTTTACATTATAAACTTGTACTAACTCATTCTCATGGATACTCATATGTGTCTAAACATAAATTAAAGTCAATCAAAGATAATACCTCATTAGGAACTGCTGGTGTTGTTAGACTTATTAGGTTTTTTTCTGGACAGTTAGACAAACAATGTCCTGTGGAAAACAACGAGAAAGCATCAGCTGTAGGGTTGCTTGTAGGATTGTCAACCTCTTGCAGATGTATGTTCAGGAGAACTTTGGGTTTTCTCGTCAGACATGAAGGAGAAAAGGTCAAACAGCCCTGTAATAACAGCAATTGAATTAACTATGTAGACTGATTGAATGCAAACCGTCGAATGATTTAATCCCCGCTTAGATCTTCACGGATGAATCCATCCGTGCAAATTACTACGCATAACGGTATTCGTTAAGCCTTATAGCGAAAATAAATGTATGTGACATCATACATAAGCCTTTTAGAAGACCAAACATCCAGCTCTTTCAGATGGCGATTGATCACAGATTCAAACTGTTCTCAGTCGTTACCAGAATCGATGAATACTGTGTCGTCAGTAAATAGCCGGCACAGTGATGTAAGCTTATCAGCAATATCATAAACATACAAGACAAAGAGAAGAGGGCCTAAAATTGAACCCTGGGGAACACCAGCTGAAACATTACAAAAGATGTTATGTAATACTACTCTCTGTTTTCTGTCGTGTAGATAATCCTAAAACCAATTCAATACATTTCCGTCAACACAACAGGTAGCAATACACAGTTAGGAGATTAGTTTCGCATTTTAGTCCCTGTGGATTTTTCAAAAAGGAAAGTTATTGTGTAATAAAATTCATTTTTAGACAGCTGAGTGCTAATTTAGCCTTCAAAGGCGGTTAACAAGAGCATCAAGACTATTTTTTACATGTTTTATGGGCTGTTTTCTGTTTGATAATCCGTATTTTCAAAGCTAGACCGGCAATCGCTCCGGAAATTTATGTTATGTTTATAAAAAAATATTTCATACACGAAGCTTTTGACGCAATTTTACAAAAAAAATTAGATGAAAGACATATGATTTTCATTGGATTTGCTGAATGATATATGTACACAATTTCAGAAAAGGTTTTACTTCAAGCGATTGAAATTATACTTTTAGTCAAATTTTTAGGGAAATAAGTGACATCTTTTCCCCCCTTTTTGCAATATTTTATAACAACAAATGCAGATTGTTGCCATTGATACACTGAAAAGAAATTATATTTTACCATTGTATATACTGGATATAAAATCTATGGGAGATTCTGAATACATACGTATGCCCATATATGACACAAACAGTAAGCTTGATATTTCAAGAAAGCGATAAAAAGGGGATGGTAAAATTTATAAGGGAAATTTTAATATTTTCCCACTTTCTATTTATTGCTACCATAAGCTTTCATTTACATATAAGGCCCTCATGCCAAACTTTGTCGAAAGCTTTATTAGAGAAGTCACAGACTAAACAATTTATATCTTTTTTTCCAAGCTGTTTAATATGCAATTATATATTTCTAAGAGTTGATGGACAGTTGAAATTTTAGGGGAAAATCCTGATTGATACTCATAAATTAATTTATTAGCCTTTAAATGATTGTATAAGTGCTTAAGCACAACTCTTTCCATAACTTTTCCTACACAACTTATTAAGGATATCGGTCTATATAATTTGTTGACAACGATGAATCTCCCTTTTAGAAAATGGGTATTACATTTCCTGTCTTCCAGCTAGTTGGGTATATCCCCTCTCTTAGGGATTTATAATAAATATAAGATGGAGCGGAACTCCTACCACAAAGCATGAATAAGCATATGCTATAAATTGAAGTCAAAACATAATATGATCCCGTTAAGTTACTTGTCTTCCAGACGCTGACGATTGCCACATTGTTGGTTTTTTTTTACCTTTTGAGGTGACACTTAGTTATTTTAAACATATTAATTTATAGTGGATTGGGAAACAAGTTTTTAGGGTTGAGATCTCACAAACATGTTTAACCCCGCCGCATTTTTGCGCCTGTCCCAAGTCAGGAGCCTCTGGCCTTTGTTAGTCTTGTATTATTTAAATTTTAGTTTCTTGTGTACAATTTGGAAATTAGTATGGCGTTCATTATCACTGAACTAGTATATATTTGTTTAGGGGCCAGCTGAAGGACGCCTCCGGGTACGGGAATTTTTCGCTACATTGAAGACCTGTTGGTGACCTTCTGCTGTTGTGTTTTTTTATTTTGGTCGGGTTGTTGTCTCTTTGACACATTCCCCTTTTCCATTCTCAATTTTATTTACAACTTATATCAATTCCTTTCCACTTTGCGGGTGCGAGTGCTGCCTTGTAGCGGCATTAGCCTGCTTTTTTTCGAAATCTACTAGGGTGTCTTTAACGTGCAAGAGATATGGCTCTCTCTTAACACGGGTCAGCCATTTATCGTCCCGTTCCGACGGACTATCACCGTTTCCTCAAGACACTGTCACAGTTTGACTCGATAGGTAAATCTATAATAATGTGAGCAGCGTATACAAACTGTAAATCATTTAAAAATATCATTGTGTTATCACCTAGAAAATACCTGTAATATTTGCGGGAATAGACACCCAAAATGAAATATAATCATAATTGACAATGAAGTATCTTAACATTGAGTAAGGTCAAATAACAAAACATTATATAGATTATCGGATATGTAGTTTTGTGTTTTTTAATGAATTTTTGAATGATCTCTTTTCGTGATATCAATATATAGCATGTATATGTTAATGATATTTTCGCTTATTACTTATAATATGTGTTTCATGTTACCTGAGTTATGAGAAATTAAGCAAAGAAAAAGACGTATTACCTGAATTTGACTGCAGTCCTTTAATCTCTGTTTGTTGTTGCTGTATGATTGTAGCTTGCTGTTGAATAAATAGAGACTGTTGTTTCACCTTGTTGTTCAGTAAATTTAACGTATTCTCCATTCGGTTCAACCGATCCTGCACAACGTCCGGATCAATCAACAATAAACGCCTTTCTTCGATTTTCACAGCAAAGTATATTAATACATGTATACAACAGAAAAAGAAAACTCTGGAACTAAATACCATTGTATTTATAATTTTAAAAATTCTTATCTATAACTAGAGTAACCATGATAGTTTTGTCACATTTGATCTTGATAAATATCTTACCGCAAGTCACATTATGTAGATTGGACAATATTTTGTAGTACTTCCTCTGACAGGTTACCGTACGTTATCACATCAAATGCGAGGTTGAACTGACTTAAAAACCAAACTTGACTTACCCTGGTTATTTGTTTTGCACGAATATAATTGAAACAAGAGTAAAAAAAGATTAATAATATATTATGAAATGAAAAGTAGAAGTCTGATGGGGAAATGTTTTAATCTTTACATGAACAAAACCAGAGAATTCAAAATATTTGGTAAAATTTTAAAAAAAAAACGAGAAGAGTGAACGGTCTTTAAGACAACTGAGTTCTTTTTTTTATTGTAAGAAGAAAATTTGCAAAGGGGTAGGTGCAGAACTGCCTTCTTTTTTAAAACAAATATTTACGGGATTGCTGTAATATTTTGTGTGTCTATGAAGAAATAACATGAAAAATTTGATGCACACTGAATAACGCGCGTTGCGGTTTATTTAACAGTGTGCACCACATTTTTTATGTCATTTTGAATAGACAGAAAAAAATATAACAGTTATTTCTTTTAATTTAATCTCTAAATTCCATTTTAAACCGTAGAAAACTGTGAAAAAACGTTGATGACGTGACGGTTACATAACTAAAGTATGTCTATGGACTGATAACAAAATAAGGTCAGCCAATCAGAAGACGCGTTACATTTAAAATTAAATTATATAAATATATCCACATCATATTATTACGATCCTTAAAAATATTTTCCAGTTGTATTTCAAAAGAAAACTGTATCTGCTAGCTATAGAGCAATCAAAAAAACTGTCACCGTTAGACAGAGTACAAATGCATGCTTGAAGATGATAACTGTATTATCTTCTTTAGTATTTTTTTACGGTGTAATTTATGCTAATACACAAAAAAAGATCCACGAGAATGTGTACCTACAACACATTTCTAAAACGTTCACGTATATTGATTGCGTCATGTGTTAAAACAGTTATTGGCCAATCAAATCGGTTTATTGGATTTAATTTGCACGGCTCGTGTGACCCTTTAACCCAAACTCCTACGTCGTTCGGGTTAATTAGGGTCACATGAACCGTGCAGATTAAATCCATATACCGAATTGCTTGGTCAATAACTATAGCATACCTGGTGTGACCGTGTTAGTTTTGTCACATTTGATCTTGATAAAATATCTTACCACAAGTCACATTATGTAAATCGGACAACTTTTAGTAGTTCTTTCGCGGACAGGTTACTGTACGTAATCACATCACATGCGAGGTTGTCTGAACTGAATTAAGAAAGAAACGTTTTTAAAATTTGGGTCTTATTTGACTCAAGATATGTTGGAGATTTAACTAGAATCTTGATTTTCCACTATGATTACATGTTTTATTGCAAACGTGATGTACAATGTATTTAACAAAAAATCATTTGTTTATAAGACACTTTAAGACACTGAGTTCTGAGAATATAAGTTTTCATGCATTATACAAACCTATATCAATTATGTTTATTGTCTGGAGAGTATATTACATTAAAGAATATAAATTTGCCTCTCGCCTCTTTTTTTTTTTTTTCGTATCTGTAAACCTCAATCATTTTCCAAAACTATGCTGTATGATAATTTGTGAAACAATATGTCTAAAAACGCCTACACTTCTCAAAACTTCATCGTAAACATACTTTGCGTGTCATATTTATAATTTATGATTTTTTTTATACTCTTGACAAAGACAATGTTCTCCTTCTTTGTTCTATAAAACATACAGCCATCTGTGTCTATAGAATTAATAAATATCAAAGATTATAATCACACAAACAAAATCCTATCTTTGTATTCCTTAGATTTGATGTATTATACATTTTTTTTAATGTAAAAAGAAAATTTGCAAAAGGGTAGGTGAAGTACTGGCTTCTCTTTTTCAAACAAATATTAAATATAAAAAATGCAAATGGAAGATAACAATGAGGATAGCGTGTAGTGAATTATTTGTAGACTTTAAGACTAAAAGCAAAGCAACGAATTTAGGCGAAAATATGACAAAGAAATTTCGCTAGCCATATATATCAATCAATACTTATAGATTATCGTTGATCATTTCATTGAGATTGGTTTTCTCGCTTAAGCCGGACGGCGAAAACGAGAAAGGCAATCGAGTTGAGATGACCAATAATAATCTGTTTATCGCTATTTCACATATGACAACGTTGTCAATTTCATGTCAATTTCGTTAGCAACGCCACATGCCTGTTAAGTTTCGAACGATGATGTTTCTAACTCAAGCGAGTAGCATGATATGAAAATTATCACAAAAAAGATCAAACGAATAACAGCACAAAATAGCGATAAACTTTGTTATCTATCAGTATTTTACGGTTTCCCTAATCTTACCATACCAATTCAATACATTAGGGTTGGTCATATGATATTAGCCAAATTCATTAAACTTTTATAGTCTATAGAAACAGAGGTAGGCAATTCTAACTTCACCTTTTTTACCTTCTCTACCTTCTTTTCACAAAGAATTTCATTTATTTTTATTTTAACCGGGTTTCCGCTTGTTAAGGAGTTCAATGATTATAATTACATTGTTTATTAAGATATTAAGGCGGCTACATCGTTCTGATAGATTAATCGTGAGCTGGTGAATTGAGATTGTTGTCGTATTGACTTATACCCAACATCTCTATTCATTCAAAGTTATTTAACAATGACAATTAATTCATTAATTATAAAATATTTACTGCAACGACCTAACAAAGCAAGACATATTTCCATTATTCAGTTTGAACAATTGAAGCTGCTGCAGTAGTTTTACAAAGGGTTAATATTGTCCAACAAAATCTATGAAAGTTTCAAATTAATTCAAGAGTAATTTTGGTAAATATTTAATAATAAATGATAAACAATAGAATAAGATCAATATCCTCTGTTCCATTACCTTATACGAAATCAGCCTGAAAAGAAAAGCTAATATTTATAGAGAGGTCAAAGATACCAAATTGACTTTTAAACTCTTGAGTAAAAAAAATTAAACTGCAGTGGCTAAAAAAGAAAAATACTAATATACAAAGAAAAAAGAAAGCAGGACAGAAAGTCACAGGACAAAAAGTCATAGACAAAAAGTCACGGACAAAAAGTCACAGGACAAAAAGTCACAATTCATTTTTTTCATTATTTTCTTTGGAGAAAACCCTCTTATTTCTACAAAAATGTTTTTTTTTATTTTTCTTTGACTACTGTATATAAACAAAATTTGTAAACAAAATTTATCAAAGATGATCAAATAATTGTTAAAAAAACAAAATGTCAAACTGGCTTAGCACTTAAATTGCTTCATGGTGCCAAGAAAGTACCCGGTACACAAAACACAACATAAAACATTAAAGACTGAGCAACACAAACCCGGCCCAAAACTTGGGGTGATTGCAGGTTCTCTGGAAGGGTATGTAGTCCCTTATCAACATGTGGCACCCGCCGTGCTACATGCATGCGATTAAATCCGGTTGTAGGTCTAACTCCGTATTTTACATTTGAGAAAAGGGGACAGGATTGTATTTACGATAATATGAGCATATCCGCTATCATCTGTAAAACGAATACTCCATAACGGTAAACCAACTCGCCAGGGAGTCCGTAATTAGGAAATACGCTGACAAAAGGTATCATATCATGGATTTGAAGCTGTCAAAAATGTCTAAAACAACCGAAATACTATTGGAAGCTCGAACCCCCATATGGAATTTACTTACCCTGTATATATCATATTAGGTCACTAGCACACTATGTAACGAACTTATCTCATCGACTATTTTTATTTGTTGAATTTAGACTAAAGTTGTCTTATTTGCTATCATAATACATCTTTCTATTTCGGTATTAAAGTGTTCAAGTGTTCAATTTTAAGAACCTTCTTCAATTGGTCTGCACTAAACAACTAATGTAAACGATAAATATTTATTATCAACAACCTTGATATCAACATTATCATAACAGAACTTTGATAGTTTTAAATAATCAAACGGTGCCCAAGTCGTAAATCCACAACTTACCGTGTATTGAAATAAGTCCCGCCTCCCTACTAACCTAATATTGAATATACACGGTCTCCACGAGGTCGCTTTTAACCAATCAGATTTCTAGACATGTATAGGAGGTAGATAAATAAGGATACCATGTAATTTTAAAGCAGGTGGCGCAAATGTAGCATTAGAGAGAAAAAAAGTTGTGACGCAAAAGGACGCATTTTTGGCGCAAACGGATCTCTCCCAAAACATATGCTTTGAAAAATGATAAAACTATTTTATTTAGAAATGACGAAGTCCAAGTTTATGGCCAAACAAAGACTATTTTTACTATGAGACCTCCTTGTTAGGTTACTGCCGTCTTTGTAATTCAGAATAATTATAACAAATGTCTATAAAATTTTGAATAATTATAAGTAATTGAACTTAAATTCTAAAATCAATTCAGATGTCGTGTTACGGAACCTATAACATATTGTTCCCTATTATCCACCCACATTGAATTATAAAGAAATTAAGTTGAATATAATTGAAGTGTCTTTCCTTTTCTTTCATCTTGACGATTGATTAAACGGGAGAAAATACTTATGGTTTGCAAGATTGGTCGGTGTTTTCGCACGTTAAGTGCATGTTTCCTATTACTCAATCAGCAGCATAAGTGTTGAGTTGAATCCGTACATTGAATTTAACAAATGCATTAACTATATATCATATCATGTATATGTATGATTTATAATAGGAAAAACATTAACTATATGTATTATACATTACACTGCATAAAAATGAAATTGAACTGAACAAATGGTTATGATTTTGATTTCCACACATTTCAATTGCGTGTTTGATATAATAGTATTCGACTGATGCAGGAATATAAAATAAGGAAATTTAATATGATTGCCAATGAGACAACATTCTCATACAAGTTCAAAAATGAAGCAATTTAAGACCAAGAAACTTCAAGACTGAAAAAGGATTGAGGTAATGTATCGTTAAATTTGTTAATATCACTAAAAATTAATGCGTGACCAAATTCAGGAACTCAAAAGTAGTATGTTAACAAAAAATTAGTGCAGTTATTCATTTGTGCTGATCTTTGGATCAGAGTATAATATAAAAAAGGTCTGCATATTATGAAAAGTTTATCAACATTGAACCCAAAATTTAACCACGTAACTATGTGATCATATGCCTGCTTCGAATCAAACCATCATGCATGTACATATCAAAATTTCCAATATGGGCTTAGAAATAGAGGAAAAGACTACAATTGCCACAATTCGTCTCAACTCGGCCGATTCCGTACCCTCATCTTTCTAGGGATAGAAGGAGAGTAGCGGATTCTACCGAGGGTTGCCGAATGGATTTATGCCATTCGTCTCAACTCGGCCGATTCCGTACCCTCATCTTTCTAGGGATAGACGGAGAGTAGCGGATTCTACCGAGGGTTGCCGAATGGATTTATGCCATTCGTCTCAACTCGGCCGATTCCGTACCCTAATCTTTCTAGGGATAGAAGGAGAGTAGCGGATTCTACCGAGGATTGCCGAATGGATTTATGCCATTCGTCTCAACTCGGCCGATTCCGTATCCTCATCTGTCTAGGGATAGAAGGAGAGTAGCGGATTCTACCGAGGATTGCCGAATGTCATTGCCACCTATCTGAAATGAATTGCGCATCTTGAAAAAAAATTACTCTCAACGGGTATTCATAGATATAAGAAGGTGTGGTATGAATGCAAATGAGACAACTCTTCATCCAAGTCACAATTTGTAAAAGTAACGAGCACGTTCGAGTAACAGGCATTTTTGATGGATACTTATTACAAATTTTAGTACGATGGACCATACTAAAAATCTAAATATCCGTGGTAAAAACAATCTGGTTCCAAATTAAAATGTAGCAGTAAACATGATGTAAATCACTAAGTCCGTTAATAAACAAGATAAAAGCATGCTCAGGTGTTTCTAGTTGGCGTAAAGTGGTCATTTGTTTATAATGATACTGCTTTATGGTTTGTTTGAAAGTGTTTCTCATTAGAAAACATTATTAATATGAGCAATAATTATATTTAATATCATATTTGTATTATGGTCAGTACATTAACTTTTCATGGCTTATTCAACTATATAAACTATATAAATGGATATTTTGTATTATGGTCAGTACATTAACTTTTCATTGTTTTATTCAACTATATAAATGGACATTGTTGAATGCGTCTAATCAGAAACGTTGTTTAACTATTATAGCCGCCTTTATTGATCAGCTACCTTATGACAGGATCTAATCATCCAAGAATTAGATTGGATTCTAAAAGTACATGACAATACATCCTTTGTATTACCAGAAACACCTGATTCCTGATTGGATATCTAACCTGATATTTACTTCTTAAGTTTTCTTTTAATCAAATATCGAAACACTGCCATGTTTTTCAAGTGAAAGTTGTATATAGAGGACTATAAATTAACTGTTTCAAGAATCTTAGAAAATACATCAAGGAAAATAGTATTTATTTCAATAATTTAAGGATTGTATTGCAAATTTACAAAACAGTGACTCAAAATGACTAATAACTCCAGTTTGTTTCATTCACAGAATGAAACACAAAACGGAAGTCTGACTCCGACCGAACATTTACTTGTGCCTATTATATACGTTGGATGCCTTTGTGTTCTTGGGATCCCTGGAAATACACTTGTTCTTGCTGTTTATGGCTTATTACGTAAGTCGTCGGTATACAGAACAATCATTCTTGTCCTAGGTGTGAACGATCTGTTGGTATGTGGAATTACTTTACCATTTGAACTTTATACCATGAACAACCACTTTTCTTTCCGTGAAAAATGGACATGTAAGATATTCCGGTTTTTGAATTATCTGTTTGTTCATAACTCAATTTTAGTTCTACTTCTCATGGCAATTGAACGATATCGTAGGGTTTGTCGACCGTTAAAAGTTCAAATGTCAACTAAAATCGGAAGAATTTGGATTCTTTTCATTTTCTTATTTTGTTTAGTGTATACTGTTCCAAACATTTTTATAAGGGGGATACACACAGTCCAGATTCATGCAAATCTAACTGGTCACGAATGTGCAACGTCTGATGATTTTATCAACAGTAATGTACCAATCATTTATACGTCCATAAGCTTTTTTATATGCCTTGGAAGTATAGCAATTCTTATAATTGTGTATTTTTGTATTGGAAAAAACATATTCGAACATTTCAAATTTGTTAAAAGTTTGAAAACGGAAGGTAAATCAGATCATCAAGCAACAGTCGAATGCACGGCTAATTCGAAATCGATATCTATATCAGACAATTGTGATCTAGAATCCGTGGGTAGGATTTCAATGCATTCCAGATTTTCAAGCTCATTTAAACAAAAGTGGCCAAGCATGAGATATTCACAAAGACCGAAGAAAGTTCCAGCACACCACAGCAACAAAAGTACTAAAATTGCCTTATTGATAACAATAATTTTCGTGTTAAGTTATATCCCGCATTTAGTTGCGAGCACTATGTCAGGAGTTCATGGAGACAGTTTCATTTCCAGGTATCTGCCATTATCAGTTTTTCATTTAATGCAAAGAACATACGCCATGAACCACGTGGTAAATCCTTTTATCTATGGTTTCATTGACAGAAGATTCAGAATTGAATGCAAAACTGTTTTAATACTACTTGTTCAGAAATTTAAATGCAGATTTAAATAAATATATAATTATTTACTGTACCAGTTTGTAATATGTTGATATGAAAATTAAGCTCAATGTACGGTTACCATGGTTACAGTTTAGTAATTTTAAATTGTCTTTTCTAACCATTCTGATATTATCTAAAACATTTAAAGAATTTCTAAAATGATCAGAAGTTCGTTTAGAGAAAGTAAAATGGATGTGACATTGACCTTTGTTTTATTAACCTTTGTTTATCTATTTTTTTCCTTTTGCATAAGTTCTTCTCAGCGGGTACATATTTTGTTGGTTTATTACGTTTTTGATGGACATGTACTATTTGTTAAATAAAATGCTATCAAATGTCATGATTCTTTGATATATTATTAATTTTAGATAGCATGTGTATTTACAATACCACAGTAGGATTTCTTCCATGATTAATTTTCTTCAGTAATGATGTCGTGACGAGCTAATACTGTCTTTTCTTCCAGATTCCAAATAGTTCATACATTTGTATATACCATATGGTTAACAGTTTGCAAAATGTATGCTTTAAAACGTTTTATATATTCTGCTTTCTGTTGTTTTTTGTGTATCAAGAGTACCTTATTCAGTACTAGTCCAACATCTTGCATATTATCGAAATGAATACTTGATGAAGATTCTTCCAGAAACCTAACATTTATCAAATATCCATTCCTCGAATGGTGAAATAATAAGTTGAATATAGTTATCAAATGACCAGGATTATTATTTAGTCCGTCAGACATGCGTTTCGTCTACATAAGACTCATCAGTGACGCGTATATCAACATACTTAATATAAAGCCAAACAAGTACAAAGTTGAAGAGCATTGAGGATCTAAAATTCCAAAAAGTTGTGCCAAATACGGCTACGGTAGCTATGCCTGGGATAAGAAAATCCTTAGTTTTTTGTAATATTCAAAGTTTTGTAAACAGGAATTTTATCAAAATGACCACATTATTGATATTCATGTCAACACCGAAATGGTGACTATTGGGCTGGTGATACCCTCGGGTACGAAACGTCCACCAGCAGTGGCATCGAACCAGTGGTGAAAATAGTTATCAAAGGTACCAGGATTATAATTTAGTACGCCAGACGCGCGTTTCGTCTGCATAAGACTCATCAGTGACGCTCAAATCAAAATATTGAATATGATCATTCGAAAGATGTAGTTTATGTAAAATCACAAAAATACTGAACTCCAAAGAAAATGGAAAGTCCCTAATTAAATGGAAAAAAATTAAAAGCTCAAACACATCAAACGAATAGATAGCAACTGTCATCTTCATGGATTGGTACTGGCATTTTTTTATGTGGAAATTGTTGATGATTAAACGTGGTTTTACAGCTAGCTAAACCTCACACTTGTATGACAGTCGCATGCAATTCGATTATATTGAATGGGTTTTGTTTAAGAACAAAATTTTATTATTATTTGAGAAAAAAGTTAATGGAAAGGTAAAACATATTTTCACCTGAAATATTTTTTTCAATAAAAAGAAGATCGAAATATAATGGAATGACAAGCATAAGTGTATCAAACCTTTAAAAAGTAAAAGATAACAATTTTGAAACAAATATATAAATAAATTGCATTAATCGTTTTTTTTTTTATATCTTTGATGTGTAGCGTTCTGTTGTGATTTGTGAAATACGTTTGATTTAAACAATATAGTGTATTTGCGCCACAACTTTAGTATAGAATTGCAATAACACCAATCCGTACATCACATTTCATTTCAATATTAGACTTTGTAGTTGAAAGCTGTGTTTGGAGAAAAATACTAAAAATCGAAACAAAATCAAGTGACGATACACATTGTTAGGAAGCACTAGTTAAAAAAAAATATATTAGGTTATACCATATACATTGTTAAACAAATGCATGGAACTGTAGTATGATTGCAATTGACAGCTGTCGTCTAAATGATGAGGATATCAAAATATCTAGGGCACTGCATAATGTATATATCAAATTCAATTTTATGGTAATATTCTTAAAAAAGCGCACACATGTCGGAATTCACCTCAAATGCTAAAAAACCTTTAAAAACACTGAAGATTGTATATTTTGGTTTTAATATTGATTCACTTATATACATGTAGGGTCTTTGCATAGAAAATAAACTCATTTATTCTAAAACCATTTGTTTGCATGACACAGTATTTACTAAACCTAACTAAACGGGAAGGCTTGTGCTTAATATTCATATGATGAAAACATAATCTTTCAATCAGTTTAATTGAGGTCTGGAGCTTTCATGACAGTAACTACCAGTAATCCTTTGTTAATTTAAATATCATTGACATTTGTTTAAATTAGTTTCTTTTGCTACCTATTCTTACATCGGACTCTGACTTCTTAACTGAGTTTAACTATGCGTATTGTTGTGTGTTTTTCAACATTGGCTAGATGTATATTAGAGGGGGTTGAGTTTTCAAAACAGTTTTAAGCCAGCCGCCTTTTTGCGCCTGTCCCAAGTCAAATGCCTTTGTTAGTCTTGTATGTTTTTAATTTTAGTTTCTTTTATATATTTCAAAGTTTAGTATGACGTCCATTATCACTGAACTAGTATACATTTTGGTTTATGGGCCAACTGAGGCACGCCTCTAGGTGTGGGATTTTCTCGCTGCGTTAAAGACCCAATAGTGGCCTTCGGCAGTTGTCTGCTCTTTGGTCAGGTTGTTGTCTCTTTGACACATTCCCAATTTTCATTCATAATCTTATTTAATAACGATCAAAGACCATATAGTATGTATAAATTATCGGATTTTCTACACTTTGATATCGTGAAATATCAACTGTTTTGGCGAGTGAGTGTAGCGACTGAGCTAAAAAGTTTCACATTGTGTCGAGTGGTTGATATTTTACGATATCTATGCGAAAAAAAAACTATTATCTGTTTATCGTTCTATTACTGGTCTTTTTTTCCTCTCCTGAAGACAGTTTTGACGAAACCAAGCTTGATAACGTCTCCTCTCGCATTGTGTCGTCGTTGATAACTTCTCTTATATTGTGACATCGCTGATAATGCCTGGTTTCGTAGGGAAGGACGACAAATTAAGTTATAATAACATTAAAAAGTCTCCAGCATGACAACATGTGAAATAATCAAAATGAGAAATCCAAGCTTATGCTTATAGTAACACATTAAAAAAAAAGATGAGCGACTCAAAAAAAGTTTTCCAATTTTGGTATTTAACCAGTATCTTAAACTATAGAAATGGCTTCGTGTGTTCTCTAACCAAGATATATAGTGTTAATTTGTTTTATACAAACCTTTTGTCAAAACATTCAATTCAAGACACTAACTGCAAATTTAAACCTTTTTAAAAAATTCTCAATATTCAATTTTTTGTTTGTCATGCGTGTGTTGTCTAAATGAGTATATTGCTTCGCAATCGTTGAAAATGTTCGTTTGAATATAACAATTAACAATTGGGTTTTAACTTTTAAATATTGAAATGATGGCATCAGTAATGAAATTTTGTATATTCAAGGAGAACGTGACGTTCTTTCAACATTTAAGTAAAGTCCAAAATGATGGCAACATTATATAATTATACAGCTATTAAAAATTCAAAGATCGAATGAGACAATATAGATCCGGACTACAAACGAAAACTAACGTATTACAATTTTGCTTTTTACCACATGCAAAGTGGTGCGCTTTAAGATGCGGAAATTGATACTTTCCTGATATAAAATGAAGAACCTGGCTTTATTTAGTGAGAATAATTGCAAATATTAGTTTAAACTGTATTGAATATTCATAGAATTTAACAAATAATAAGTGTTTAATTTCAAAGATAATAACTCTATCATGACAGATAATCAAGAATTTTCTCAATATACTAGTGAAATTTACCCCAAGGAACTTACTTTAAATAAATCAAATTGATACGGTAATAACTGTCCTTTCCTGGATTAAGATATTTCGGTTTTTAACGGGAAATCCATACTTAAATTTACGACAAAAGGGACGATTTTTCGTTTCCTATTGTTAATTTTCAATTTATAGATGGGGATATAATAAAGAAGATGTGGTATGATTGCCAATGAGACAACTATCCACAAAAGATCAAAATGACACAAACATTAACACCTATATGTCTCCATACGGCCTTCAAAAATGAGCAAAGCCCATACCGCATAGTCAGCTATAAAAGGCCCCGATAAGACAATGTAAAACAACTCAAACGAGAAAACTAACGGCCTTATTTATGTATAAAAAAAATGAACGAAAAACAAATATGTAACACAATAACAAACGACAACCACTGAATTACAGGCTCCTGACTTGGGACAGGCACATACATAAATAATGTTGCGGGGTTAAACATGTTAGCGGGATTCAAACACTCCCAGCCTAACCTGGGACAGTGGTATAACAGTACAACATAAGAACGAACTATAAAAGTGTTCCTTTGGCATCATCTTACGGTGTTTATATTTCACAGCTCGTTCGTTATGCACGTGTCTGTTGTGACGTTTTTGATTTTAACGAACGGAATCTATATATGTATTACTGGTAAATTATTAAACCAGGTATATCGATACCATAAATTACTTTAAATCTTCACTAAATTTCCATAGATTTGGTTTTAAAGTTTGGTAGTACCTGTAGAAAACTTATTTCTAACGGGATAGTGTGATGACTGAACGTGTTTTCATGTCTTTGGAATGTTTACTTTAGCTTAGTGTATGTAAACTTTGCAGCACATATTAATGTGCCATGAAATGTGTTATGCTAAAATTTACGACAAAAGAGACGATTTTTCGTTCCCTATTGTTAATTTTCCATTTTTAGATGGTGATGTTCCTTTGGCAACATCTTACGGTGTTAATAATTCACAACTTGTTCGCTATTCCCGTGTCTGTTGTGACACTCCTTAAAATAAACTTATTCTAAAGGGTAACCAATTCAACACTGTAATAAGATCTTTGAATATTGTTTTTATAGGTATAAATATTGATTTTGTTATAAATAAATTAAAAGCCAACTAAATATTACTTGTTTGTTATATACATATACACATTCCTGGATCTACAATCTGCTGATACCTGTAACTTGGCATTACACAAGGTCATGTTTTTCTCTTACTGTTTATGACGTCTTTACACTAAATCCATTGGATGTTAAATGTGTACGGATTGATTGTGTAGTCTTGGATGCATGATTTTTTGTATTAGTTGTAAGTGGCTTTGAACTAGCTGTCAAATAACTGCGAGTACTCTCAGATCTGTTCCTAGCTTTATATATATATATATATATTGTCTTTTTGATGTCGGGATGCATAAGTACCCGGCCACGTCCACTTGTATTTTTGTCTTTTTAAGCCTTATTCAACGGATTTTTACAGTTCGTTCTTATGTTGTACTGTTATACCACTGTCTTTTTTATATTAAACATAATGAGTGTCAATTTTAAGTTTTTTTCTTATTATGTATTGCTACCTAATATTATAAAACTAAGGACGACAATTAGAGGAGATGTTTGTTTATTAAACAAGTACTATATTACAAAAAGGCAATATATTGTTCATTTTAGCATCAAAAGCACACAGCAATGTTTAAACGGAGGCGTTCAAAAGTCCAGAATTTTGATAAACTGTACTGCGATGTGGTTCGTTTTTTTTTAAAAACAAAGTAGGATTTTCCGCGACGACAAAGAACAGGTCAAAATGTATCTTCGTTCAACGACACACTGATCAAAGATAGGATGAAGCTGACATCAAACTGACAATGATGAGTTATAGTATTGAATCTATAGAGTAGTGTGACGTCAATTGGTTTAGTAAAACAAAACTGTGAGTCATCTTCGTTCAAGTATTGACGAATCCACATCCTCTATCCAATAACTTTGAAGCCTTTATTTTAAACATAACAACAATTGTGAGCATCTGGAAATAAGGTTTCAAGGAAATCCCGCTGTGTAATATCCTTTATACGGATTCTTCTCTAGTAATTCATACTTTCAATTATAAAGAAAGGAGATTGGCATCCTCTTTCTTTCATAATTAGATCAAACGTGAAACGTACACGTCAGATAATGATTACAAAAAATTAGGTTTTAATTTATTATTATTAAGGATGATAAATTATAATGAAGTAATTATACAGTTCTGCAGCTGCTGCTCATTTCAGGTGCAAAACAATCATTTATAAGGTCGTTAGTTTTTTCTCGTTTGAATTGTTTTACATTGTAAGTTCGGGGCCTTTTGTAGCTGATTATGCGGTATGGGCTTTGATCATTGCTGAAGACCGTACGATGAACTATATTTGTTAATTTCTATGTCATTTTGATCTCTTGTGGAGAGTTGCCTCATTGGCAATCATACCACATCTTTTTTTTTATATTTGTAAAATAGGGCGAAGTTCTTGAAAACGGTACATACTACTGTAGAACAGATCGAGACGAAAATTATGTTTTCAACGATTGTGTGTGCCTATTCATTTATTCATCTTGAATGATACATGTATATCATATGATTATTTTCGTCGTACACATCTCTTCCATAGCCATTCCTCAACCTTCAAGCCATTTGCTAACATCAATGCCATTTGCACTCTGTTAGATATGGTTGTCAATTTCAATTAAAACAAATCTACTTATTTCTAAAGAAGTGTTTATATTTTAGGTGTTACAACACCGATACACTAATTGAAATTTAAAGCATTTGTAAAAGTATCCCTTTTTTTTTGGACAAAAACAGTGTTAGATATATGTGTCTCGCTGACAATCATACAACATTATCTTCTTTTCAAGTGTTTAGATGTCACAACACTAACTTACCAACTCGCATGTAGAACATTTCTAAATTTAGCCATAAGCTGTTTTCCAAAACTAGCAAACTAATTGACATGACTGAAACGTTCGCTGAATGGGAAATTTAATTTGTCCATTTTGAGACCAAACTTATTTGTGTGTGCATAAATTTGCATTATAATCTATAGGTAGATATGGTAAATAGTATGTTTACTATGATTTAAGATTCACCTTCCACGTGTGGTACTCGAACAAACCACCTCGACGTTGACAGGCTAGTGATATAGCAGTTCGATTACGTGTAGCACTCGGCAACCAAGACCCCCTGTACTAAATAAAGAGGCGCTGCAGGATTTCGAACGTTCCATACATAGATTGTCAAAACGAACATTTTATCAGAAGAAAGTCGAAAATCTATCTTAGATATCTCCGGATACTTATTAAGCTCTTATGACAAATTTACATTAGCACTAGTTAGTTAACAATGTAACAGTCCAATTATAGACCCGGTCACATCGTGCACATTGAGGGAGGTTTACAAGGGTAGGACAGTATGGAAAGGAAAGAGCGTGAGTCAGTAAAACGAAAAAGGAGCATAGGAAAAGGAGGGGCAGGGATATGATTGAATCTTTATTTACCAATTTACAAAACTAAGAAAGCAGAGAGGTTGGAGTAAGGGGGAGGAAAAATGTCGTAGGAGAATCGAAAGTAGTTTTGGGAGGGTAGGGACTTAATAATAAGGAAATCCTATCCCCCTTCCTCACTTCAAGCGGGCCAGTTTGAGTCCTTACTTCTTAATGTTTATGTACTGTACGTAATTGAAAACTCAGATCGAGTCGATCACGCTTCCACGTGACAACGACGGCAGTGTTAATTAATATGATATCCTAAGAAATACATGCGCACTACTGCTAAAATGTTATCCATCTGGGAGCATGCGTGGTGACAACTGTTTCACGATATGATATGTTTATCATTTCCCAATATTTGTGCACTTTATTCATCCGTAGTATGCATGTTTATAATATATATGATTACATGCATTGCTTTATTTCGAGAAGATTGAATCGGATCATAGCCTCTTTACAACTGTCATCTGCAATTTAAACATTGAGTCTATACCATTACCAATAATTATCTATATATATTTATACATGTATCTCTGCTTTCAAAAATACAGACAAATTGCGTTTGATTATTCATTTATTCATTCTTTCTATTTATCTAGGCTAGTACGAAGACAAAAATAAATGTTATCAAATCAAATATATTTATATTTTTCTTTCAAGTACACTTCCTTACTCATAATATTGTTTGAAGAATATGCCGCAAGTCAAGCATTAACCAGTCAATTAAAAAAAAAAGGAAACAATTTTAAATTGGTGATTTTTTTCTCAATTAAAAAAAGAATAAAGACCGAATATTGAATAACATGTTTCATTGATAATTTTGTTTTTCAATTAAAGAAGAATTATAGACCGTAAAATAAGCATTACCGATTGAATATTGAACGAAACACTACATTGATAAAAGATTATTTTTTTTAATCAACTGAGGTGGATTTTGTTTTGCAGAAATTAAAAATAAAAATTTATAAAAATGTTCGACTATTAAATATTTTTTTATTAAATGTCGTCTATACATTAAATCCATTGAACTTAAGATGTGAACTTATTGATATTTTATTCTTAGATTCATTATTTTTTTATATTAGTTGTTATTGCATTTGTAAGTGGTACCAGTAACAGGGAGTACTTTTATAACGGAGATGTTTAGATTCTATGCCACGTCCGGTCTTTTTATTGTTCGGTTTTTTTTTTACTTTGTATCGATCTGTTAAGTTAAGCCCTTTTGAAATGATTTTAATAGTGTCTGTGTTCTGTTACAGTATTGTCCCAGACGTAGGGTAAAAGAAGGGGAAAGGAAGCGGAGGGGCGCTCCAGAAAATAACCCAATGTGTAACCCACCACATTCTGTACAGTTGCCTGTAATTCAGTGGTTGTGTTAATCATATTGGTTTTTTTTGTTCTTGGTTTTGTACATGTACATATACCTGTAGCAAGCCGTATTTTGTTTTCTTTGAATTATTTTTTTTTCATTTTGGGCCACGTTCATAGTTGATTATGCTGTGTGTTTTGCTCATTATTGGAGGCTGCACGTTAAGCAAAAATCCATGTGTTATATCATTGTATATCGCCCTTTGTGGATAGGATGACTAGTGAAGCAATAGAAGACTAATCATATTCTAGCTTTTTCGTGGTGTAAATAGAAAACAAAAACATTAAAATGTGTTTCGTCATATTGTTTTAAAACATACAAATGCTCAAAAATAAACTAACACTTATTCTATTGGTTCTAAAAATTTCATGTCTCATAAATGGCTTTGGTTGAATACAAATACACATCTTACAATAACTATCATGATGTAATGCGGGAAAATTGAGTAGGTGAAATTTTAATGGATTTTCAATTTCGATGTTTGGTTTCAAAAATATTACAAATTAAACTTCCGCTTTAAAGATCAATTTTAGTAATTTCAACATTGAAAATACAATTATAATGCTTAATTGTATAGACCATTTTTTTTTCAAACATGCAAAAAAAAAATTAAATTGTCATCATTTTCAAATAACAATTCAAAATTCTCTTCATGATATTTGTTTTGGACAAATGAATATTGAAAACTGATATCATATACATCATGCATGCTGTAATTTCATAATTATACTAATAGTATGTCCCATTTAGTTTCCTTTATAACTGATATCGACAGACAAGATCAATAATTATAAAGAGTAAAAGAGAGATGACGTCTGCAACTCATCAAAAACAAAATCAAGGGAATATCTTTTAGGAATTAGAAATAAATTAAATAAAGTTAGGTATTTGTAAGGTTTCATTTAAGGTTTTCTTTCTGTAAATATATATTTAGACAATGCAATTTCCCATTGGAACCTCATTTGGAGCTTAAACTGTGACACTTTTACTATAAAGTTTCGTGAAAAATTATATCATAGAATAGAACTTTGATATGCACTACTATTTTATTCAAAGGTCGAAACATAGGGCTGTGCGGCATATTTTCAACATTTATATGTCCTAAACTTATTAGAGTTAAAACTTATACTAACATTGTGTACTACCCATACCTTCATTTGTTGCCTACTTAATGGTTCATTTTCACCGAAATAGTCCCAAGCTACTGTTATGTCTCTATGTCTATGGAATGAAACATAGCGATCATATAGTGGAACCATCAAATTATCTTTGAATATTATATATCTTCCCAAAAGAGTCGTGGTTTGAGAAACAGCTGTATTTACAAAATTCAACCTATAATTGCTTTCTTTTCATTATTTCATAATACTGTGTTGTTCGGTAATTTAATCGGTGAAACTTAGTCGGTCATTCAGTCGGTTGGTCTCATGCACCCTAGAATTAATATACCTCCCGATTATGTGGTATTACTTCAGCAAACAACGCTTACTGGTCAGCTCAGGGTACAGGTAATGTGTCTGACGTCATGTATCTTCCTGTTGACTAGATATGTTTGCACTTCTTTTCGCTGTATGTTAAACATCGTTCAAGCAATAGGTGCATGAGAGATCTCTATATCGAGTCTGGACTTAGTAAGAGTATTGCTATACTTGGACACCTCCAACTATAGTCAAGGTTACTTCTTAGGATGAAAACGTGCTCTGCTCCTTTTTGTTGATGGGTTTTGTTGCTTGTCAACTAACCGGGTGTTGTTTGCGTACCAAATATATTTGCTTTTCTTCATTGGTAGCATCAGATACAACGAGCGCCAGCCCATCCTACAAACTATTAATTTTGAGTGTATTTGTTTGACTGTTCATGATGCATAAATGTGAAACTGGAATGTGGGATGAAATCCGATGCCGCGTGCATGAAAGTGTCACGCTTTTTGCACGTTTAACACATATTTGGGGGCTCCATATGGTATGTTGTAAAACAAAATGTCTACCCTTATTAAATGAAACGTCTGTTTTCAGTTTCTTGGCCCTTATCTTGGTTGGTTCTCTTTACACAACTGACCATTTAGATTTGGTTTTACTCATCCTGATTATGTAGGACATTTCATGAATAAAAAGTTATTTTAAATGAATTAGTAATGAGATCTTCTGTTATACAAGTAAACAATAATGCCAGTACTTTAACATTTGATTTTATAGGATGTTGTGTAATCTGTATGAAATAACAAAAATAGTACAAATCAATCTGTTTTATGTCAAATCTCGTCACATGTTTCAACAGCCTTGTTTTGCCATTACAATTCCAAACATATTTAAAACAGCATGGATTAACAGGTACAAAATGATTGCGAAAACAGAACAACTGAACGAATGTACCCATTCACGACTTTGTGTGGAAAAACTGAAAAAAGATCACTAGAAGACATCATCCTTTTTGATAATGCAAGGACATTTAACATCAATAACATGGTACGACACTATCTCTTATCACTCAGACTAGAATATTATATAATAGACTTGAAAACTGGCAAATATATTTTATTCCCTCCTCAAAAATAGACACCCGTGCGTTATATACAAAGAGCAGTTTGTCTCTTCAGTGCTATCTGGTATATCCCTAATGCACAGTTCTTGAACCGCTATTGTTAATTCTGGCCTACATAAATGACATGCCAGAAACAACAACATCATTTGAAACGAAATTATTTGCAGACGATGGTCTTCTTTCTAGAACAATCATTATCTAGGTAAACAATGACAATATTTTTGAAAGACCTAACAGCAAAAGCCAATATCAAAGATTTAGAGAATAAATTCAGTGGCGGAACCAGAACTTTTCCTTAAAGCGAAAAAGGGGGCGCGCTTACTTACCTTAGGCATGCTTCAGTGCTCCTCTATACAATCAACCATTTTTCTCCAAAAACAAGTAAAGTTATTAGAATAACACAGAACAAACAAGATTCTATAAAATGCACGATCAATTAATATTGATACTAGCAAATACCTAGACATAACCATCACCAAACACTTATTCTGTGCCAATTAAGAAATATGGCAATTGTTTTCTATTCGTATTTCATGTGTTTGAACTTTTGATAAAGGACTTACGGTTTTGAATTTTGTGTCGGTACCCTTATACCATATATTATATCAAATACTTATTTCGATATTGCATCTACATAAAATAAGACATTTGGTTTCATCCGACAGAATATGAGCGATTGCACTAAACCGGTCAAATAAGCAGCATACAAATTCATCGTACGACCCACAGTGAAATATGTATGCAGAGCAGAGCCTCTTTATAGTTTGTATAGTATATGAGACTGTTTTTAATGGTATATGGCTTTGAAAAACCTAGATGTGTTGTCCGACTCTGCACACAATTTTTGCAGGTCCATGTTCCTTCATCATTGAATACAATTCCTCACTTTAAAGAAGAAGAGTAATGTCATATTACAACTTTGATTATTGAAGTATGATAAAATAAGATTTATAACCACATAAAGTAAGTTTCAAAATTTGTTCTGAAGTAATTGAAAATTTATAGTGACCATACACCGTAAACCGGAGAACCGCATTGTTATAACAAAAAAGTGTTTAATTTAAACAAAAATCAAATTATTTATAAAAAAACAGATGCTTTTCAAAAACTTATTTTATTTTGAGCAAACAACACATGTAAGTGGGTAGTCATTTACATATGGTGGACAAGGTAATGATCCACATTTGGCAATGACGTCATAAAACAGTTTGCCATCGCTATCACGTGATCCAGCACGTAGGTATTCAGGACTGATGTCGACACACACAAATGCCGATGCCGCTGGATGACCGTGATGTCCTGAAGCTAAATATCCATAATATTGTCTCGTCCAACCATTATTGCAGACATTCGTGCCAGGAATCATTACTGTTGTTGCATAAGATGAACGACATAAAGAACAAGGCACATCTTCATTATGGGAGTCTTTCGCCCAAAAGTTAGTTTCATATTCGGCACCATACATACGACCATGGTCAGTGCCACTAGTCTTGTTAAAAACTGGATCTGGTGTCAGACAAACGTAATCAGCAGCTGCACCCGTCTCTACAACACCTCCACCACCAGCAAAACCTATAAAACATGTTATAAGTAAAATAAATTATGTCAAAGAAATTCGGTGCTGAAATCCAAAATAAAAACAAATTCGCAAAATGTTTGTTTTTAGGTCGATCGGGACTATTCGCATGTCGACTAATTCCATGGTAGACAAATCCATGCCAAAAATGTTTACCATATACTGATATTCCAACGAATCATCTGCAGAAAACATTTGAAGCATTAAAGTTTTAACCGATTTATTTCTAAAACACACTGTATGGGGCAAACGAAAAATCAGAAAATACAAAACAGAGCTAAAACATGCCTTTCAGAATTGGTTTACCTTTCTGAAAATCATGTTGGTGTTGTTTACAATTAGACAGTACCTTCGACGGTGACACACCCATTGATAATGAGAAACTCAGGGTTTCAGTTCCCCCTTTTTAAATGACGTCATCAGTTCTACTTTTGAACTGCAAACGTTTTTTTTTATTTATGAGTTAAAATTTATTTTACCTTAATTGCCTATTTGAATATGGCAATTAAAAAAGAATACTCTAGTGTTGCAGTTAAAGGCCGTCATAATTTATTTGTGTTGGCAATCAATCCCATCAAATTGAGATATAATGTCTTTATTTGCACTAAATTAAATTGTTATTTGTTGTCCTTTCATGTTCAAATCAGAAAGTAGTTCAGTCAATCCAGAATGTGGGGGAGATGTAGCGCATCGGATTTTCACTTATCTTCTCATTATTCGTCTTTATTGATTTTTAAGAGATCAATGAAGTGTTCTGATTTTCAGAACTGAATGCGATTGGAAATCCATGTAAGGAAAATTATTAAAATTTCTTTATCGTTGGTATTGTACTTCCAAATTTTGTTGTTGTCATTCTTGTTTTACTAAAGACCTGTCAGCTTCCACATTTAAACCTTACCAGAATAAACAAGCTCACTGGTGTTGTTTGGGCACTGCTTCCTCCCCCATATGATATATGTTGAGCCAGTTTCTAAAATTAAAAAATACATATCTTATATACAACATCGTAAGGTAAACATTGGTGGGCTTGTCTCTTTCATACACTTGCCGTTCTAGCCCATGAAGAATAAAAAAGCAAAGCGAAGGAAAAAGATATTCAATATTCCAACTGAAAGGTCTTTGTTAATGACTGTTTTAACATAATATAACGCCCAGACTTCATAAGGACAGATTGACAAATAGTCTTCACTACTCATTTAAGGTGTGCATTCCCTGTAGAGACATATCTTAGAAAACTTGATAGAGATTCACCTGACCAAGCCTACCCTGCCTGGTTTTTGAGGTATCTACTTAATCAACTACTCAACATAAGAAACAGTTTAGAACTTTATGGAGTGAGAAATTTTCTCCGAAATCTATTAATATTCCAACTAGCCATAAGCTCGTTCATCCAAAAGTCCGACACCCCATTGTCGCTACACTCCAAACTTCGTCATACCATGAGTCCGACAATCCAAAACTCCACATTTTTGTTTGTTTAAGTGTATCAAATTTATTTTAAGCAAGCCAAAAAAATGGTTTTACCAATAATAGAAAGGATTACATTGGCCTTCGTTGGAACAAGTGATGCAAGTTTTAAAAGTAAGTTGTTCATAGTGATGAACTAATAGGAGTTCATTAGCAGCGTAACGAAAAGCCCATTTACTTCCTATTCAATACAATTAAGTACACACAAATAGCTACATGTTTTATCAAATATTTTGCAGTGAAATTTAACGACAAAGTTAAGTTTGACCATTTTATGACTCGGCTATTAAATTACCAGTATTGAGGTTTTTTTTTGTTTACGAATGATTGTAAAAATCAACTCTAGAATCGGTCCCACATGATCATTTTGGTTGGGGAACGATGTTAAGGATGTACTTAGGTGATGTTTTGGAAATTTGTGTCAGATTTTTGGACTGCTTGTCTTTTTTCCCTACGATATAGGGTAAAAAAATTTGCCCCATAACACCCCTTCTTCTCTTCAGTAAAAACTTCAATAGGTCATAAAAGGTCATTTTCCAAAATTATAGCAGATTCTTAATTTTATTACATTTGATTTGAGGCTTTAAAAAACCAATGCAATTTGGAAGGTAAGGTAAGAGTTCAAGTCTGCCCTTTCCCCTCCATTTTAAAAACTGCAATATGTCAAAAAGGAGTTCCATGACCTATTAATACGTTAAGCTTATTTGGTCCTAAAGTGATGCTCTTTCGAATAAAAGTATCAATTTTAATTTCTTGATTTTTAAAATTGCACCTAAGTACATCCTTAAGGGGGTCTTTTGTGTTCGAAGCATGACACTGTCAAAACACTCGAAAACTTCCTACACGTTTCATCCGAACAAGGACGGTTCATGTGATAAACCCCCACACAACATTAGGTGTCATGCACGTATAATTTCGTAACCCGGGTCTTACCACCGAAGATTACTAGCTAGCACAACCAAAAAGGTAATACCTTATTTATAAAAACGTACGTGTTGGTGTCCCTAACTGTGCAAATTTCTCCTCTAAAATGCGAAGTCTATTGAGTACAGCATCAGGATCATTTAGAAGTAATCTCTTCGTATCATGTTGTTCCGAATGAACTATAGAAAATACAAATATTAAAACAAAGTAAGTGCACATTAAATTTAGTTTCCATACATTCATAATGTCTGGAGATTATACGAAAACTATCAGTAATGTCAAAGCTTATCAGCTAAAAGTTGACAAAGCAAGGATAGACATGTTGAAGGCCGTACATTGACCTATAATGGTTTACTTTTTTAAATTGTTATTTGGATGGAGAGTTGTCTCATAGGCACTCACACCACATCTTCCTATATCTATAGACAATGAAAAGTAAGAATTAAAGATGTATGTTTCACTGACGTATAACTTACAGCACAGTATCTATTTCTTACTCAAAAGATTGTTTTCATTTATATAATCTTTTTTCAATTATTATAACTGTAGAAAAATTTGGTATAATGTATATGTCTTATGTGAAAGAATATATATCCACCTAAAATTTTGATATCAATTTCATATTTCAAACAGTTTTAAATATCATTGAATAACAAGAAACAAAGAATCTAGTCCTTTGTTGATCGAAAAGATTGACGCAACGTTAGATATTGCTACTACCACGAACAATAGCGTTAAGTAAATATTTGAAGGGAAAATTTTTATAGAAATGTTGAAATAAATATTTCAAGTTATACATGAAAATAACGATTGATTCTTAAATTTTCACATTATGATAGAGAAAGAATAAAAATAAAATATTCATAGGCTTAGGAAGACACAGATTATCCGAAAAAACGTTTACTTAGTGTTGTCCCATGTAACAAACTAGAACCATAAAACTCGAACAATTCGCGAAATGTTCACGCAACTCTTCGAAATTTTGCATGAACATTCTATGGCGTGATATATTTCAATATTGGTTAACATGGCTGTCTCCTTTTAAAATTTGCATACATATTTTCAAAAGAATATGATGCATGATAATGTCCCATCGGAAATTTAATTTGGAAACTTGAAACATTTCAGGTCAAAAATAAAATTTTGACAGATAATTCAATAAATTGTAAGCATGATCGTTTTGTACTAAGTGTTAGCTCCCAAAATTCGAATTGGAAAATAAATTGAGCTAGATATTCAATTCAAAACAATAGATTTGCAATGTCTTGCGAAAATGTCCGAGTTAAACTTTCATGCCTTCACAAAACGTTTACGGCCAAACAAACAGAGATTTGATTTCGTGAAGATTATTTTTCGGCTTTGATAACTATACCAATAAAAAGTTCTTTTAAAGTAGAAGTTGGTACATCAAATAGCATTAAGATTTCAGGGTTATCTATAAAAAATCCAGATTAATGGAAATGTCTTGCAAGTTTGTCCGTTATCATAATTTGACGTCGCCACAAGCGTAATTTGCTAGGGACGGCATGAACTGCATTCGCGTGTTCCTTCCTCCACTAAATATAAATGTCTTGCTTTCAACAAAACGAAATGATGCACACATTTAAAAAATACAAATCTATTAGACGATCAAAAAGTAAGAAAACTTCAATACCATAAGTATAAGCTATTGTATGACACTACTTGAATAAAATCATACTATTGAATATATAATGCAGCAATATTCCTTCAAAAACACATAATTACTAGCAGTAAAATTGAATATTCTATGTTGATTATAAAATCATATCAAATTGGATTATCACGACATTTAAACTTGTGTGTTTTTTTCATTTACCCAAAATGAAGGAGGAACAATTAGATAAAGCGCATTTCCAATTTAACGTCATTTTTCTGTTACACTAAATGGTAGCAATATCTAACGTTGCGTCATTGCCTTTGTTCGATATGAAATGTTTTATTTATTGTTTGGTGTCTGTTGCTTGAATTTTGATGTTTACTTTTTTTCTAATTTTTTCTATTTGCTGATTTTATCTTTAATGAGCTGCCTGTGAATTAAAAAAAAAAAATCAGAAAAAACGTAACAAATGTAGCACAAATGCGAAATTATATGTTATAGAACTATTTGCACGGTTATATTAAGTGAATTGTAATTTATTGGACGTACCGGGATCGCCCTATTTCTAGGATATCACCAAATTGTCGCAGTGATAGTTTCGATATTTTATATTATATGTAACTCGTATATTTTCAATTTCTTGTCAACTATATACCAACTGTTAAAAATATTTCTGGATAAGAATTATATGTTTAAAAAGAACGGTTACGTCCTAGATTATGATCACAATTCTTTGTGTAATAGTTGACATGTAGTTTTGATTTATATTTTGTAGTATATGCAATAAGAAAACAGATTGGTAAAAGCAATAGTTGCGTTTTTTTTTCGATTCGATTTTTTTTTATCATATTTTGACAATAGAAAAAAGAAGATGTGGTATGATTGTCAATGAGACAACTAATCACAAAATACCAAACATAAACAACTATAGGTCACCGTACGGCCTTCAACAATGAACAAAGCCCATACCGCATAGTCAGCTATAAAAGGCCCCGTTCAGGCAATGTAAAACAATTCAAATGAGAAAACTAACGGCCTTATTTATGTAAAAAATGAACGAAAAACAATTATGTAACACATAAACAAACGACAACCACTGAATTACAGGCTCCTGACTTGGGACAGGCACATACATGAATAATGTGGCGGGTATATTCATGTGACAAGTATACCCATGCATTGCCATGTCTAGAAAATGTCCCACTATATTTTGTATTTATATCTTATTTATTTATTATCTACTGACAATCATATCAGTTGCCATGCCTAAAAAACTCCCACTATTTATACCTGACTTTTTTGTTTATCATTATTGAAACTATTTCCATTGCCAGGTCTAAAAAAATCCCCCTATTTATATCTCACCATTTTGTTTATCATTTATTGACAACTATATTCATTGACAGATCTAAAAAAAATACCTCCATTTATATCTGTTGTATTTATCTTTGGTTGACAACTATATCCATTGCCATGTCTAGCAAAGATTGTATCTTATCAATGACATCTTAACGTGGTCGTAAGCAATTCAGAAATTGCGTCTTTCCTATTACGAGTAATTATCTTAATTTGTTTATACTTGAGTGTATAAGAATATAGACAATTGGAATAAATTATACATGATTTATGTATGCATTATATCTTGTTTCAGCTTAGTATGGACATTATAAATGTATATAGAAAGTCATTATAAAATCAAATCAATGTTTTGCATTATATTATATTGATATATTGATATATTGATATTATATAATATTTTGGTGAATTAATTTTTAAATATGGAAATGTAAAAATTCTTGTTTTCATGACAGTCAGTCATTTCTGTCCCTAAACGATAGCCAATTCAGATATTTGTTGGCGAAATAATGAACGTTCATTTCCTTTCGTGGCTTATTTTGTGTGTGATAACGTTGGCTTACTTAAGGGTTGTTAGTTCATCTAAATAAAGGCAACAGTAGTATACCGCTGTTCGAAAGTCATAAATCGATTAAGAGAAAACCAGGGCTAAATACAATGTAAAACGCACAATTTAAAACGTAAAAAAAATTAAAACGTAGTTATCAATCGGCTGTTGTGTTAAAAGAAATCACTGAGGAATATTTATGAAAAAGTGGAGCGATTCACGTGCAACCACCTCGTTTTTAAGTATTGTTTTGCGTTGCGCATGTAATCCTAACAGTTTCTTGTAGTATTTTCTTATTTTGTTTTTCATTAGTCTTTTTATTTTGTCATTGGACTTTTTTTTTTCCATTTGACTGATATTTTTATTTTTCCCTGATATCTTCTTTTTATTTATGATATAATTATTTGGAATGCACGTTGGCAATCTAGTCCAATGTTATACTGATTTCCAATTCTAAGAAAAACAACTCTGATATGCTTTAAATTTTTACATACTGGTTTTTATTTCCATATCGGAAACACTTCATTCTGGAGCTACTTATGAAAACAGAAAATTGCAATAATTTTAAAATATATAAATAATGTAATGTCCTCTAACTGCCATTTTAAAATTTGGTGTTTATATTACAGAAATTATAGATACAGTTGATCAGACCCAGTGCCTCATATCTTGTTTAATAAGGATCTTTTTAGGAGAAAAAGTTACAACATAATGACCCGGCATTCTTATTGAGAAAAAAGTAAAATCACAAAAAATACTAAACTCTGAGGAAAATTCAAAACGGAAAGTCCCTAATCAAACGGCAAAATCAAATGATGAAACACATCAATCGAATGGACAACAACTGACATATTCCTGACTTGGTACATGCATTTTCATGTAGAACTTTCCATTCCTATGTAAGCAGTTTCGACCATCACCTGCAAATGATGTATACATTTGTATATCTCCTTTATCATACGATTTTCCAGACCTATGCGTTTGTTTGAGTCTAACCAGAAGCTAAACAACTAAGTGTTTCAAAAATTAAAGTTCAAATCGTTCTTTTGGAAAAATTTACGGACGTCAGGACGAGTTCATTAAACATAATAGGATATCTGAGTCATGAATATATTTCGATTGCCATAAACGCAATTCAGCCATCTTTTCCACGATTGCGACATCGCCGACTGTGACTCATCTAATAATGAACAACACATTTAAAAGGACCACTAGGAGAGCTTGATTTGCTTACCTTTTCTGAGCGCATGACATTTGAAAGCTGTGTTCATTTGAAGTCTCAATATATCAAAACATGTTAATATTTACTTGTTTGGCTTACTTACAATTTTGATCTGAGTGTCATTGATGAGTCTTATGTAGACAAAACGCGAGTCTTGCGTATCAAGTGTGATAACTGTTTACGTCAATGAGATGGCAACCAAACGTCAATAAATAACTAAAAGACTTACAACAAACTTTTTACGATTCACAATAAACAAGTGTCTATATAGTATGTTAAACTATAAGATCACGAGTACAACTCTATAAGTACAAGTTGTCAATCAATTTATCAAAACAAACAATGACTGCCATCAACTCACAACTCTTCAAGTAACAAATTACAACATTTAAGATGATACCTACAGACAATGTTGCAGACATGGGACGGAAAATTAAAGTGGAATATTTCAACTAGTATTTCAACCTCCCCATTTATTAATCTCGATCAGCATAAATTAACAGAATGGCAATACATAAACACTATAACACTAAACACAGTTAGGGAAAGCACAGTAATATAATTATATAGCGGTATGATAGGTAACAAAAAAATAATAGTGTAAAAAACGCAAAACAAAAAAAAATCAAACCATATTAAAGCAAAATGAGAGTTTCCGAAACTAACCGTGTTTATGCATGGTCATAGTTACTTAGTATAGTCGGATCAAATAATGTTCACAGTTACTAAAATCCCACTCAATTTTCCTACAGCTGATTAGAAATCAGAAATTAGAAGAAAAAAAATAGCATGATAAATGAACATTTACAGAACAAAACACCCTTATCATCTTTCAAATATGTATTAAATTCTAAATTAGGGATATTGCCCTCTCTGGATAAGAAAGGTCTCCACACTGAAAGAAAAATATTGCATTGAGTTCAGTATCGTCATGTAGCTTTCATCTTCACTATTGTGTTTGGTATGAGTTCAAATTGTGGAGACAAAACAGAAAAATCCACTAGTCTGAATGACATTTGTTGAAAGGATAATGTGCATTAAGTAAAAAATATCTACAATTTAATAAAACCACCAAATTATAACTAACACATTCCAATGTCGAATCTACATACAAATGAATAAGTTTAAACACATTTATTTGTAGTGGATTGGGAAACAAGTTTTGCAACTGATATTTATCTTTTTCCACTTTACGGGTGCGAGTGCTGCCTTGTAGCGGCATTAACCTGCTCTTTACGAATCTACAAGGGTGTCTTTAGCGTGCAAGAGATATGGCTTTCTCTTAACACAGGTCAGCCATTTATCGTCCCCTTCCAACGGACTATCATCGTTTCCTCAAGATCATACTCGCGAATGGTGTCGAGGGAGAGCCAAAAATTTAGTCACTGAAATTTTCATCCCGGAACGGGAATCGAACCAGGAATGATTGAAACCATTGACATACAATAATTCCCTTTTTTAGCGTTCAGGCAGAATGAAAAAGGAAAAGTTAAAAAATTGAAAACAACACGTTTAATGATTTATTGCGTCCGAAGCGCTTTTCTGGATTTACCTTCAACAGGAACGCTAAAGGTCAAACATTTGAAATCCGAAGATGTATAAGTACCGAAACAATTAAAGAGGTATACGTCAAAAATACCTAAAAAAACATTGCCAAATTCATTTAAAGCCAACATTGCCTGAGGGAGTTGAAACCTTAGTTTCTTTACAATTTCAAAATTTAAAAACGGACAATCTTAGTAAAGTTTGTTAAATCATCACCTTCATCATTAAAATTGTACGGGTACGCCGAGAATAAAAAGATGAGCGGATTGTCTTTTTGTTTGTCGTATTGTATAGGGGCAATTGAAAGTTTCTCCATGTTTGAGATGCATGTTCTGTCTTTCAGAAGTTTTGGTGTACGTTTTATTCTTCAAGTACATTTTCTAATTTGTGGTACTTTATTTTTCTCGATGTTTAGCCTTATTCATACATATTTTTAATGTTTGCGGATGTCAGCTGAAACTATGTATTTTTTTGCAATAATAATATCGGGCTACTGACAGTATTTGTGTTAAATTTGTATGTTCATGATGTCACGTACAATTTTTTTTCTTTGAGAGCACAACAACTAAGACGATCAAACGCAACAGTCAAATCATCCTACACCAACATTTACAATCGGAATTTGTTGGCTTATAGTATTTATTTGTAACACTTAGAAACTGGAAATTTTCAAAAATTCATTGCAACCTCGGTAATTGTAACATTCGGACACATATAGTCTATAATAGACGAAATCGTACTGATGTGTCTCCTTTGACGATTACAGTTACTCAACATAAATCAAAAATAAACTGACAACGTCATGGCTACAAAAGAAAAAGACAAACAGACAAGCAATATTACATAAAACACAACCGATAAATAAAGACTAAGCAACAACATGAAACCCATCAAACCCTGAAGGTGATCTTAGGGGCCCTGGAGGGATAAAGCAGACCCTGCTCCACATTTGGCACCCGTCGTGTTTCTCATGTTAATCAAAACCTGATTAATAGTCTTGTTCAGTAGGTTACATTCGTGAAAAGGGAACGTGACTGTAGTTACGACATAAGGATCATATGTGGTATTATCTCATTAATTTCAACTAACTCGTGATGGCGTTCGTAAAACTACTTAAGGAATGGTTTCAACTTCACCATTTAAAATAAAACTCTTAATTTAATAGCTTCCTTGTGAGCAGCAAATCTTCATCAAGGAATTTTATTTGAAATACAAGCCCGGGAGATATATACTCCGTATGCAGGCGCTGCTTGAATGTTGCTACATAGAAATGGAAAGTTCGCATTTGGAAAGCTGAAATAATCTCTGTTGTCATTAAGTTTTGTTTTCCATCGACCCTCAATGTCCATTTCTAGATGTTAGTCAAGATATTAGGCAGACTTAACGATCTCTTATCAAAAATGTTAGTCATTCCATCATAATGAAATAGTGTTTTACCCTCAAATCTTTTAATACAGTTCGAATGTTCAGATATTTTGTCATAATATGTTTGTTTTATTCCTGTTAAAGGAGATGTGTTGTAACCTCCAATGCGACAGAATGAAACTAACATGACTAACAAGTCAAAAAAAACATATGGTACGGTACGGTCTTCAACAACATACTACATTGTCATCGTAGATTAATAAATAATCAATTGTAACTAACGTTTCTTCCTGATAGATATAAGAAGATGTGGTACACGTGTCAATGAGACAACTCTCCATCCAAGTCACAATCCGCAAAAGTAAACCAATAAATATCAAATTACGGTCTTCAACACGAAGGTTCACACCAAACAGCCTGCTATTAAGGCAATTTACCCCCTGTACTCAACATCAACCATAAAGATTAACTGAAAACATGTCTGCAATTCCGGATGGCGAGTAAAGCGTCATTGATAAATAGCTCCTGCTGCATTCAACCATCCTGCATAATCCTCATTTGTTTGCATTTGTGTAGAAAGTAATATTTCAAAAATACTGAACTCCGAGGAAAATTCAAAACGGTAAGTACCTTATCAAATGTCAATATCAAATGAAAAAAAAACATCAAAAGAATGGACAACAACTGTCATATTCATGACTCGGTACAAGCATTTTCAAATGTAGAAAATAGTGGATTGAACCTGGTTTTATAGCGCTAAACCTCTCACTTGTACAACAGTCGCATCAAATTCTATTATATTGGCATCGATGTGTGAATAAAGTATCACAATGAGGGGTACACCAACAACCCGAACCCAAACAAAAGCTGTGGGTGATTTCAGGTGCCCCGGAAGGGTAAGTATATCCCGCTCCACATTTGGCACCCGTCGTGTTGCTCATGTTATTACAAAGCCGATAAATAATCTAATTCGGTAGGTCGCATTCGTGAAAAAGGAACTGTATTGTTGTAACAACATATTAAAAGAACATACCCGATATCATCTAAATAACAGATATTCCATAACGGTCAACCTACTTGTGATGGCGTCCGTAAAGTGATGATTTCAACTTCATCATTTGGAAGTCTTGGTTTAAAAATGAAAAGGTCACAATTGAGAATCTGAAATCATCTCTTTTGTCGTAAAGTTTTGTTTTAAACCGACCCTTAGAGTCAATCCCTAGATATAAGTCCTAAACAAATGGAAAATCAAAAGCTCAAACACACCTAACGAACTGTCATATTCCTGACATGGTACAGGTATTTTCTTATGTAAAAATGGTGGATTGAACCTTTTTTTATAGTGCTAAATCTCTCACGTGTATGACAGTCGCATCAAATTCCATTATATTTACAACGATGCATGAACAAAACAGACATAATAGGTAAAATAGTCAATAAATGGATACAGCAGTCATCACTGTGTCACAATCTCAAAACAAACAAATATTTAAAACAAAACACGAAAAGCATCTATCAAATTTAAAAACCACATGCATTGCTTCGCGGGTTTGACGTAAAAATCAAAAGTATGTTTGACTAATTTCAGGAACAGACCGAGATTTAAAAATTATCTAGAAGTTCTTTAGAATTTTGAAGACTCCACATATATACCCCTACGCGGGTAAAATAATTTTGTAGTTCAAGGTATTTTCAACTTCATAATAGAACAATTACATAATAACATATAATATAACAATAACACATTGGTGGGATATTAAAAGTACAGAGTCACGTCATATGAACCAAAGAAACACAAAAAGGCGCACATACAAAACACACTAGCAAAGATGAAAGATTGACGGGATGTTTAACATGTTTAAGTACCGAGCCAAGTCAAATGGATAACATAGAAAACAGACAAAACAGTAAAAGTTATATTAATAATAAAACAAAGACAAATGAAATAACAATACTACACTTTGTTAAGATGATAAACAACGTCAGTACGTATAATCTATACATCAAGACCATCATATTCTATTTATAGCCTTTGCTACCATTTTTAGGTTGAAAGGCATTGTGGATAATTTCTTTCAGGCGATTTTTCAATTTCACATGGGGCATGGTTATATATAGGGTTTAAAATCAAAAGTTTCGATTGAAAAAGACTGAGATTTAAAATGATCTAGAAGTTCTTTAGAATTTTATGAATCCACATATGTTTAAAACCACAACGTAAGTAAACAGTTTCACAGTATTTCTGAAGACCCTCTTTCACTGCGGACAGAATTTTAGTCAATCTTATAGACAATTCTTTAGTAGAACATGCAGATGAGTCGGCAATGTACCGTAGTTTGTACTGAAATTTGTGAAGCTTAGGTATCCAATACAAACAACGTAAGTCCTCCGATTTGTTGTTTAATGTAATGTTCATTGAAGTCATGAAGGACTTATGATTTGTCAAAATCTCATCCATGTCAAATGATATGTCTTTGTACCTGAGTGCTCATTTATTCCTTATTCTTTTATAAGACATTCGTAGTAATACGGTTTTCATACAAAGACAATATTATTTGAAGCTTTTAATTTGTCCGCAGGAACAACAACATACGTATCATGAAGAGATGACAGACATTTCACGGCCTCTTTGTCTCTGAAAACGGACAGTTTTTCAACTTATGAATGCGACGTTTTATCAGAGACCTGATAGTTTTGACCAATTCTGACAGTGTCCAGTTCAACTTCTTCTCGTTTAGACCATGTTCTGGCGTAGTCCTCAATGGAATCCATGATTAGTTTGAAGTTATGGTTCCAATTGATGTGTTGGGGTTCTCCAAATTTAGGACCATGAGAAATCACCTTTCGGAGATGTTCCTGTTGAGTTATGTTTAGATCCCCAGTATTAACATGGCCAGAGGGGCTGTAATTATAAGGCGAGTGGGAACAGTCACATGTCAGAGGTTTTTTTAGGTATTGTTCTAGGTCAAGGCCTGCAATGCTTGTTTATAATTTTATACTTTGCGTGCAATGGTTTTGGTGTAACAGTAGGATACAAAAGGAACAGACTGATTTTGAAAATAAATAGGAATTTTATATGTTACCTCCTTGTGATGTAGAACGTTGCAGATGTTGATTGCATTAATTCCTCTATTGGTAAGTGAACAGGAAGGAATTTCCTCTTTTCCTAATGTAAAGGTTCCGATCTTACTGGTTTGAAAAGACGGAAAAGAACTATATCACAAATTATACTGACAAGTGTGTATATTGAAGAAAATGTATTGATGCATCCTTTTTCAAGTGAATAATCTGTCTAACATTTAAGGAAATTAACAGGCAGTGAAAAAAAAATAGTTCTAATATGTAACCCTAGTGGGTGATGATTATGTAAGAGAAGGTCATCAAAGCTCCCAGAGGGCGATCTAGATTTGGAAGACTGTTTTACATTAGGCCGATGGTAATGTTTTTGCCCATGACTACGTTGTTGTCGTAAGGTACTATTAAATAAACTAATATTACATTAACATCACTGCAGGCAGGACTTGAAAAATTTCCTATCCCTTTGACATTATCATTGCAACCATTTGACATTGCAGTTCCTGATTCCCTTGTCAAGAAAGTTACTCTATCTTTACGGAAAGGAATACTAAGTAAATGGCTATTTGTGTGGTGATCAGAATCATGGCCCGGTTAATTAAAATGGTTATAAAGATCACTAAATTGCGGATCTTTGTTATCAGACCGGTGTTGATTCATTCTTTTACGCAAATTTTCACCAACATAAAGAAGTTTACATACAGTACATTCGATTCTGTACACGCCAGTGTCCGTGGATCAGTCCAGTGGCTCGAAAGATTTAGTATAGTTTATTTTAGATGTAAAATTACTGGTAAAATCAGGAGTCGTAATTAAAATATCACATGTCTTCCCTTTTTTTTAGGTTTACAAGAAGAAATGATAGGTGTTGATTCACTTGAAGCAGGTATCTTTAAACAGTCGAAAATATTGACTTTAATTTATGCAAAGTATCTGAATTTTTAAAATAGTAATTATTTCCTGGCTGAACATACGTCAAATCATGGATATCCTGGAGGATATTCTGTGGAACACACAAATGTAACAGTGTACGTTCAGCAAAAGAGGACATTGGTAACTGGGGCGGGGTCCCAGCCGGTTTGTTGTTTGTATTATTTGTATCCATCATGCATAAAGCTACCAAGTTAATGATGCCCTCGGGGAATAATCCACCGGCAGTAAAATTCCTTCTAGGAAGAAACTTGACATCGACTTGGTTGAAGTAAAAAGTAAAATCACAATAATACTGAACTCCGAGGAAAATTCATAACGGAAAGTCCCTAATCAAATGGTAAAATCAAATAAAACACACCAAACGAATGGACAACAACTATCACAGTGTCAATATATGAAAACCAAATTACATTATCTTCCCATAATGTCAAAAAAAATAACTAGAGTTATCTTTCATTCATAATAAAGAAGTGTTAGCAAACATTTTTTAAATGGAGCTTAATTAACTTTAAAACAATTTTCAACTTAAAATGAATGTTACTTTATTCAATTACAAATACTAATTCAAAACGGGAAAGACTGTGTTTGATTTTTACATAATGAAGACACATTCCTTTCAATTAGTTTGATTGATATCTGAAGCTGGCATGTCAGTTCCTGCTAGTATTGTTATGTTTATTTATGTCTTATTGTCATTTTGGTTTTTTTTTTGTTACCTACTGTGACATCGGACTCAGAATTCTTTTAAACTAAGTTTTACTTTGCGTATTGCTGTATGTTAGATTATTCTACATTGGCAAGGCACAGAGGGAGTATTGAAATCTCACTCAACATGTTTAACCCCGCCCCATTTTTTCGAGTGTCCCAAGTCAAGAACCTCTGGTCTTTGTTTTTCTTGTATGTTTTTTACTTTTGGTTTATGTTTATGTTTTGGAGTTTGGTGTGACGTCCAGTTTCACTTAACTAGTCCACATTTGTGTTAAGGGGAGGCTGAAGTCCGCCTCCTGGAGCGTGATCTTCTCACTGTGTTGAAGACCCATTGGTGACCTTTAGGCTTTATAGTCTGCTCTTTGGTCGGGTTATAGTTTCTTTTGACACATCCTCATTCTCAAATTGTTAGTTAGCCAAATCTGTTGATGTAATTCAATAGTGTGAATGTTTATGAGTATAGATAAACATGCTACAGTATTCGTGTTTCATCGTTTTTGTCGAGAATACGTCTAAAATAATCTTTGTTTACATTTTTTTAACGATCACCTGATAGAGATAAAAAACATAAATAGTTGTAGAATTTCTACTGCGTAATTTTAATTTATCCAATATATTTCTTTTGAACGTAAGCTTGAATGTTAACAACATCATAATGATTTGGTATAGCTTGTTTTAAAAACTTATTCACTTCTGCCTGGTAGTTTTTTAATAAGCTGAAGTATTGACTGACGCGTACGCGTCTAATTGCAAGATACCGTCCAATTTCATGAAGTAATTCCCTTAGATAAGCTTTATCTGTATAAACCTGCAAAATAGAAAACATTCAGTTAAACAAATATACAATATTCTTATAGTGTACTAGGCAGATAAATATAGAACTTATTTGACGAGTTATGAATAGACACGGAGAAAAAAAAAGAAGAGAGACTTAAGCTTAATTCCTGTTTCGTAACGACTGTAGATAAATTTTATATTAAAAAAAGCTTTTCTTTCTCAATTTATTATAATAAAAAAACACTTATACTCCTAGCATGATTAATCGTAAAACTTCGAAATTATCTTTCAAAATGGATAAGGAAATCATTCATTTATACGGAGCCCCGCTATGGACATGCAAAGAAAAAAAATATATTGCACGCTCAAAATGCTTTAATGTGCGCAAAAAATTAATATCATGGATGCACCATTTAAATATATTGTGCGCACATCTTTTAATATTATTGTGCGCAAAATCTAAATATATTGCCGCTCATTTTGTGCGCTCGAATTCGTTGAGCCTACACAAAGCGACAGAACAGAGAAATGCATAAGGGTTCTTTTGTAATGTGGCTTAATAACATGAAAATACTCGCACGTTTAGCAAAATCATCACTGCATTGTTTATTATCGACACCTGACACGAATACTTCGTCTAAAACTTGGTTTACCAATAGATTCGTTTAAAGCAGACACTGTGTATCTGTGTTTATTGGAACTGTTTGAAACAGACTTATTAATAGAGCGAGGTCACTATCGAACTTATGTAGACTTTGATAATATGGTTTTACCTATTTTCTTGCAACAATTTTAAAACTACTATTTGTACTTCTACATTTTACTTTATGTCCTCAAATTGCAAAATTTTGTTTATGTTGATTGACACAAAACTGGCATGCTGCTCAATTCACGACTTTGATTCTTTTATGACCCTTCGACGATATAAGATATAAGTCATTATATTTAAAAGTATTTGCGTCCCGTCCATCCGTCCGTCTCTTTAAAGGATAAATGTTTTGGTCAAAGTATTTTATGATGAGGCTGTAGTGTCATCAACTTAAATAAATTATGTGGTCAGAAATGCTTACCCTTCCTGAGCACCTAATTTCTCTCCCGGTTTTTAGTGGAGATCATGTTCTTTCTTATTTATTGTTTATAACTTTTGATGTAAATGTCCTTTGGTTTTTGAGTCTTTGTTTATTCCTTGGTTTTGATTGTTATTGTCTTCTATATATATATACAACTCGTTTAAACATCAACCCAACAATGTTAGATCTGCGAAAGCAAATTTACAGATCTAACATTGTTGGGTTGATGTTTAGACGAGTTGTATATACATTATGTACACAGCCATGTATCACCATCATTGATGGCGATCCGATGGATACATCTGTTGTAGGGTTGTCACTGACTCAGACGTACTTATATATATATATATATCTTATATATCTGTATTATAATAAAGCCAATGCATTACATCGGTACCGAGATAACAAATACAACAATAAATATTTACAATATGTACAAAACAAGCGAGAGAGGTCACAAAAGTTACATTACAAGCTCTGAAGATATCATTGTAAAAGTGTAAAATTAGTCAAATCGGCTTAAAACTAAGTACACGTATACATGTTTTTTTTTTATTAAAGATTACTATGCTTGAGCATGTTAAAGTACGATTTTGACCCAAAATTTAGTGTTCGGTTTTGAACTGTGGCGGTGTGATCAGTCTAAGAAGTTCACCATGAAATTGTGATCAAATAAAGGTAAAACTGAGTGCAACTCTCCATCCAAGTCATAATGTATTAAAAGTTGTCTTAATGTTTAAAAAAGTTATCAATAATAGGTTAAAGTACGAGAGTACGATCTTCATCGCGGAGCGTTGGCTCACACCGAACTGCATACTATAAGAGCCCCCAAAATGACTATAACAAAACGATAAACATCTAAGAACTACAACAACAAACTAAAATCACTGAACAACAAGCACCTGGAAGGAACAATATTCTTATTATGACGTAAACTTTTACGAGTTGTGTAAAATTGTTCCAGGTTAAGTTTTAGTTTCATTCTGGTAAATAGAAGAGAGGACAATTTATTATCTATTGGTCACAAGTATCGATTTCATTATAAAATTTTAAGGAATGTTGTTCGTATACATTATGAAACTGAAATGTTTTAAAGCAGTTTAGGAAAAGTCAATGAAAATGTATACTTCAGTGGAATAGTTTGGAAACAAACAAAACAATTATGATTCATTGTTTCCGAATTTTTGATGTATCAATTATTCAAATACTTACAGCGCGATTGCCAATGAGACAACTACATATCAATCATAGCTCATACAAAAAAACAATCAACACAAAGAAATTTGACCAATAGGTATTAATGCAAGCCTTGCATTACGAACTCTTGACTTGAAACAGGCAATCATTAAACGTCACAGTTTAAGGATGTTTATAAACGAGGAAATATCCACAAAATTGTAATAAAGCTGAAACATCACAAAAAGAATAACTTATACAAATAGTTCAAAATGGCATTTCGGTGGCCTATAGTTGTTCATTTATGTGTCATTTAGATTTTGTGGAGAGTTGTCTCATTAGCAATTATACCACATCTTCATTTTTGTATTATTCAAATTAAGAAATGATACAAAACTTCTAATTATATAAAAAATAAATAAGTATCGCTGTTGGAGAACTATAAAAGAGGGACGGAAGATACCAAAGGGATAGTCAAACTCATAAATCTAAAACAAACTGACAACGCCATGGCTAAAAATGAAAAAGACAAACAGAAAAACAATAGTACACATGACACAAACATAGAAAACTAAAGAATAAACAACACGAACCCCTCCAAAAACTAGGGGTGATCTCAGGTGCTCCGGAAGGGTAAGCAGATCCTGCTCCACATGTGGCACCCGTCGTGTTGCTTATGTTATTACAAATCCGGTAAATAGTCTAATTCGGCAGGTCACATTCATGAAAGGGAAGGGGATTGTAGTTACGACGTAAGGAACATATCCGATATCATTTGTGAAATGGTTATTCCATAACGGTCAACCAACTCGTGATGGCGTCCGTAAAATTTACGAAGGGATGATTTCAACTTCACCATTTGGAACTCTTGGTTTAATAGCTTCCTTGTAAGCAGCAACCCTCTATCAAGAAAATCATGATAGGAAATGCAAGCACGGGAATCTTCTTCCTGAATGAAATAGTGTACTTATACTGTTGTTACCAATAAAATATGAGTGCCCAGAGTAATACATGTCTCTGTGAAACACATTTGTTGGAGGCAAAATTGTTTTGAAAACTTTGAAAAGTTTAAGTGAGGACTTTATTTACTTATTAATACTGTTATTAGTTTACTTCCACATAGTATCATATCTGTTCTACATTTGTACGTATTGGTTATGCACTACCCTTTGCAGTTACACCTTTTGTTTATGAGTGAAAAGCGTGCATTGTTACTATGGTCTTGGAACGTTCCATAACAGTTCATTAAGAAATTTCAAACGTATCTTCCCCAAATCGACATATTGCCATTCACTCGTTATATTAAACAGGTAATGACCATAGCTATAAAATGTTTTTACTTTAGTTGTGACTAGTGAGTAAAATTGATTGCGTGAAACTGCTTATTTGTATTTAGTTTATCGTTTTATCATTGTAATATAATAAAATGACCTTTGATATCGTCTTTTAAATGACGAGACAACTAGAAGGGTCTTACCTAATGGTGGCACGGTAGTATTTCCTGGGCCATAAGGGATAATGATAGCCTTTTTAGAATTTTCACCACTTTCTAACACTGCAAAAAATTCTACATTCACAGTTAACTGAAGTACTTTCATTTTACCATTCAGAAATGAATTTGAATATGTATCATGACCGTTTACTTTGTTTGCTATTTTAAAAATCCTAAGGCCACTAGTACTTTTAGGTCTTTTATGGTGCAGTGAATGCAAAATTTAAAAAAATTCTCAAAAATTCATTTTCATCTGTATGTAAAATTATTTCATATTTTTCTACACCTGATTCATCACTCAGTTTGGGAAAGTATGTTCAGTTGATACTGTATTTTTTGTCCAATCACACTGTTTAGATACATTTACCTAAGTAGTGTACACAAAAGAGCAACCTAAATTCTGGAAAGCAAATACTACCGTGCCACCTTAACCAAGACATAACAAACTTGAAACCAGTCATGACACCTATGATGCATAGACTTCTTATTTTGGATCATATTACAATAAAGAATACCAGTCTGCACTTATTTCTTACCAAAAAAAAAATGAAACATACCATCCCTACCCCATCTGGCAGATTTTCACTTTTTTTTCATCTTCCCATTTTTACTTAAGGAGTGAAAAAAAAAAATATATGATGTTTCAAATCAACACAGAAGTCAAACATGGTGATTCAGGAGGAATTAGTGGATTGCCAACTCTGTTTATGGTTAATCTGACTGAAAGAAACAGTTTTAGCACCAAATCATGAAAACTGGTATAAAAGTCCATTCCACATTTTACAGTATGCCTTATATTACTTTAAACATTTCCAGATTATGAGGATAATACAACAAGAGTCTTTAGATTGCAGTTAACTATTATTCCAAAATCTGTTTGACAATACATGTACTAGAACACATCTCTAAGTTTACTGTTTGTCTATTTCTCATGTATGCATTAAGTTAAATTATGTCCCCTTACATAATCAATTTGCCTTTATTGTGCTTTTCACTGTCAGAAAATCTTAACAACTAATGGTATTTGCATGGAAGATGAATAAACCATTTAATCTTGCTGATATAATATCATAAATACATTCTTGGTAAAAAATAAGGTCTATTCAATGTAAAGAAACCCCTATTTCTATCTCTATTTCAGACCAGTATGAGAGCTTAATGAATAAGTAAGGACCCCTTCACCACTTACTAGTTCCCCAAAAGCTCCAACTGGTGGCATGTTACATCAGAACTACAAATTAAACCTCAAGAAAACTAGTATAGCTGTACTTGTGTTGAAAAAAATAAGAAATTATGCAATTTATTTATTTTGGTGAAAATAATAGGATGTACATGCAACCGAAGAATGTCGCGTCTCAAATTTCAGTGGTTGCACATGTGTCAGACACTGCGAAAAGTCAAAGCGAGCATTTATAATTAAAAATGTAGTGCAAGTTACATAAAAACAATGAATTTCTACTTTCTAGGTAAATTTTTACATTATTACCTACAGATCAGGCAAAATTTGCTGAATCAGCAATTTTTACTCTCAGGGGTGGAATTTAAGGCTTGTTTTTATCATAGTTGCCCGTAATCAACTTTGTATTGATAAACTTACAAATTGCATAGGTAAAAAAAAATCCTTTATTGATTTAGTGTAAAAATGTATATCTCCCTTAAGGTGGCACGGTAGTATTTCCTGGGCCATAAGGGATAATGATAGCCTTTTTAGAATTTTCACCACTTTCTAACACTGCAAAAAATTCTACATTCACAGTTAACTGAAGTACTTTCATTTTACCATTCAGAAATGAATTTGAATATGTATCATGACCGTTTACTTTTTTTGCTATTTTAAAAATCCTAAGGCCACTAGTACTTTTAGGTCTTTTATGGTGCAGTGAATGCAAAATTTTAAAAAATTCTCAAAAATTCATTTTCATCTGTATGTAAAATTATTTCATATTTTTCTACACCTGATTCATCACTCAGTTTGGGAAAGTATGTTCAGTTGATACTGTATTTTTTGTCCAATCACACTGTTTAGATACATTTACCTAAGTAGGGTACACAAAAGAGCAACCTAAATTCTGGAAAGCAAATACTACCGTGCCACCTAATGAAGAGATTTTGTGTGTTAATTGTAAATATATCCATATGTTCATGACCATACGCGTATGGTCCAAATACTCATATGGTCCGGAAGATTAGATTTATGTAAGTCGCGTTTCTCTTATCTTATAAAATAAAATAAGACACCTCTATTCTTTAAATTGGTTTTTTTATGAATTTTGGTCCTCAATGCTTTTCAACTTAGTACTTTATTTGGCTTTTTAAACTTTTTCAGGATTCGAGTGTCACTGATGAGTCTTTTATAGACGAAACACGCGTCGAGCGTTAATACAAAATTTAATCGATGAGTTTCTTTGCATTATTATTTCTTAGTCTAAACGAACTGACAGTTTGACAGAATCATACCAACTTTATGTCAACGTAGATGCATTTTATTTTGTTTTTCTGAAGGGGTGAATAATGCATTATAACAATACTCTACATCAAACTGAAATGATTTGAGACTATTATATCAAAATGGTTGTTTTTTGACACACATTTGCGTTATTTAGATGAATTTTATCAATGAACAATCAGCATTCCTATAGGAACGAACAGTGCTCATGTTTTGTCAAGTAGTCAACAATTATGTTCGAACAAAAAGTCTTTTTACACAACAGTAATTTCTGGACATATACCTGGTAATGATATTAGGTTGTTAAACTGAAAATAAAAAAAAATAAAAAAATACATAACGCAATCAGGGTGTTTAAATTACCCTAGCTTGGAGCTCTATTAATCTTAAGCTATATACAAACTAATTTCATTGCACAATAACGTTCATATTCGTTCAAAATAGTAGCGTGGTCCAAATGTGAGGACCATGCAGCTACATGTAGGTGTAGTGTGCTACCTGTTAAACATAGTCAAAGAAACAATTTACGAGAAGTCAAACTTTCAAAATAACACATAACTGGGAATTTTCTTTTAAACGAGTAGGTGTCATGGTATAATTGTAAATATTTTTCAAAATAGTTACAATTATTCTATATCAACTAACTAATGAATATTTAAACATTAAGTACATTACGCTTCATATAGTCCCATTAACTTTTTTTTCAATGAATAACAAAATTCTGTTTCATCTAAAAAGTTGATTGATTGATTGATTGTTGGTTGCTTTACGCCGCATTAGCACAAAAAGGCTATATCGCGGCGAACTAAAAAGTTGTAATACATTGTGATATGTACTAGATTTGTATTGTTTTGCATAAATATATTATAACAGGGTTATTTTTCTTTTTTCGCATTGATCATAAATTTATAGAATTGTCATTTGAATTTGAATCCAATTACGAATAATTGAAATATTGTAAGTTACATATATTGGAAAGGTTGAAGTTATTGAAACTTTAGCACTTCCCATTTTGGTTCAAGTTTTGACTGTCCTTCCTAAACCCCCCCCCCCCCCCCGAAGGGGTTTTAAAGGAGATTTAGAAGATATTTTTTAAACTCTTTATGGAAAAGAAAACCTGATAAAGTGAAAAAGACAGTGATAATGTCCAAACACTGTGATGGTGGTCTTAAGATGCCTAATATTTATTATTTTTCTACAATGTAAAAATGTCTTGGCTGTATAAATTATTAGATCTCCGAAATTTTCTCATCTTGGAAAGTCTTGTTACTTTGTTATATACAAACATTGGGGAGGGGGGACAAGATTTTACACTTAGTTCAAGAAGATTTACTTTATTTAGCAGAAAAAGCTAATCCGTTTTGGCATGATATCCTGTTAATTTTTTCAAAGTTAAAGAATAAGCTTAAAGCTGAAAACAATACTGAAATTCTGACCCAGTCCATATTGCTGAACCCGAACATCAAAATGGATTGCAAGATGATTTTGAGGTTCAAATATATTAACAAAAATGTATATTCTTCATTAGTGATCAGATGTCAGATAATAATACATTATTCTCATATGATGAATTTAAAAAAAAGTATGATATCATTTCTAATTTTGTAGAATTTTATTGTATATTAAGTGCTATTCCAAACAGATGGAAAAATATAATAGAAGGTAGTTCAAAACTGGAAATTACTGAAAATAAATTAATAGGTAAAGTTAATAAGGAACCAAAATCTTGTAAATTTTTCTATACTTTGGAGGATAATAAAGTGAAGTCCTTATCCTCCCGTAAAAAATGGGAAAGAGATTTAAATATGCAGATTGAGGATTGGAATACTATTTATTCCATGTCCTTCATTATAACCAGACACTCTTGTTTGCAAAACTTTCAATTTGAAATTGTTCAAAGGATTCTACCATGTAATTCATTTTCATTGAAATGTAAATCAAAAGAAACTGAAATTTGAACTTTTTGTTCAACTAATTATATTTTAAATATTCATAAATTTGGTAAAGTGTTTACTTTAATATAAAAAAAAAAACACCCATTTTAATTTGCCTATATCTTCACGAAATACACATTTAGCATGCATCATCCACTCACGCTCATATCCGTCGAATAATAAAACACAATAAAGATATATCAGAAAAAAGGTTATCATTGTTTGCCAACATTTTCAGAACATCAAACTTACAATATATTAGTTATTCATTAAGTTTATGATCAATGAAAAAACAAATAGATAAAATAATGTTATGCTATGTTTATGCAAACAATGGACATCTGATACATATCACAATGTAGTTAAACTTTTTTAAATCAAACAGAATATAGTTATGTATTGAAAATAAGTTAATGTGACTGTAGGGAGCATAATGTACTGTTAATTCCAATAATCTGAAATGTGAAATGTCTCATTTATTGTCACTTGACCCCTAACCGTCTTTTTACCGGACGCCCACTTGAATTTTTCAGCTGAAAAATATGAGATGTCCACGACACTGACTATTTTAAAAGAATATAACCTGTATTTTTTTGTAATAAAAGTTTGATTTGTCATTAAATGTTTTCTTTGAATTTGCGTTTTAGGTAGCACACCAAAGCTAGGTGCATGGTTTCGGATTTTGACCACGCTAAAATTTCCAACTATGAACCTTATTGTGCTATGCAGTTAGTTTGTATACAGCAGAAGAGTAATAGAGCTCTTAACTAGAATAATTTTAACACCATAATTAAATTATGTATGTTTTATGGTTTTTGTTTTTGTTCATTATCATATCATTACCAGGCATATGTCCAGAAATTACTGTCGTGTTAAAAGACATTTTCTTCGCACGAACTTGTTGACTACTTGACAATACATGAGCACTGTTGGTTTCCATAGTTATGCTGATTATCCGTTAAAAAAATATAAAAATAACACAAATGTATATACAAAACAACAATTTTAAAGATGTCTGTTTTAAAACAATTTTATTTGACGTCGAATGGTATTTTTACAATGCATTATTCACCTTTTCATAAAACTTAAAATAAAATATATCTACGTTGACATAGAGTTGGTATAATTTTGTCAATCTGTCAGTTCGTTTAGACTAAGAAATAATAATGTAAAAAAACTCATAGATTAAATTTTAAATTAACGCATGACGCGCGTTTCGTCTACCAAAGACTCATAAGTGACGCTCGAATCCCCAAAAAATTACAAAGCCAAATAAAGAACGAAGTTAAAGAGCATTAAGGACCAAAATCCATAAAACAAATTAATGAATAGAGGAGTCTTATTTTATTTTAGAGAATGCAAGAGGACCGCGACTTTGCATATAAATCTGATATATCAAAATGTGAAGATTTATCGTTAGAATGACGCCCTGTTTTGATTGGTGATAAAGAAGAGGGCTGGACAGAGAGTTGTTCTCCCTGCTCCCGCTCCTTGTCAGTATTCTCGTCAGTATTCTCCCACCACCCTTCTCCCTTCTCCTTCCCTTTCTCTCTCCCTTTATTTTTCTGACATATATTTCGTTAAAATCGATAGAACAGTCAGAATAGTTTCGCTTATGAGGATTAATAATTCCATATATGAGAGTAAAGAGTATCTCCCCTTTAACATTATTACTATTTTGATAAGAGTGTCACTGATGAATCTTGTGTAGACCAAACATACGCCTAGCGTACTAAATTATAATCCTGGTACCTTTGATAACTATTAGAACTTTCTGGTGTAAATATTTCTTCAATATCCATCCAGTTGTTCAGGAGGAAATGCGTTTAAAAGAGATATTTTGTAACATTATTATAGTGGAATTTCGTAAGAAACCAATCCGTTTTAAAATGGTTGCCCCAAAACGCTGCTTGCAAAATAGAAAAATAAAAATTCTTTCGGAAAATAATACGGGTTATAATTTATAGAAAATACATAGTACAAGCCGAGTCGTTGAAAATCAGACAGAAAATAATTTTGGAGTAGAATTAACAAACAAAAAAAACAATTGTCTTTAAACATGGTTATTTTGGCGCACAATTTTCCCTAGTGTAACAAGAGTTTTGGAATATTTTTGGACTGTGGAGAAAATATGGTTCCGGAAGCTTGTTAAATATAGATTGCCAATACTGTAATCGTATAAGCTCAGTTTACACAGTATAGCAACATTGGAAAGAAGAAAAAGTTAACAAAGGACTGTCATTTTGGGGATTCAACACTAATGTGCACCCGTTGAGTTGAAATAAAATTAGATCATTCCGCTCCCGTTTAATATTTTTCTTTCAATTCCGTATTTCAATAAATATTTCTTGACAATTACAATCACACGATTCATTAAATAAAATCCAGTGGCCAACAATGAATGAATAAAAAGAATTTTGAAGAAGGTAAACCCAGAAAAGCGCTCGGAACGCCAAACAAAATTAAATAGATATGTTTGTTTTCCTATAGTTATTCAAATGCAGAAACAATCTGAAAACACTTACATTTTAATATCATTTTGGTTCATGTCAACGTACACTTGGGTGAACAGGGGTGGGTTTGTTTTGTTTTTGAATTGGACTTTTGTACAGTTGAGATTTCCCAACTATATTTCACTATGAGCTGCTTATTCAAAATTAAATGTCACTGTCACGAAAATGCTTTGTAAATTAGAACACAATCATAAACGCTTGTATATATATTGGTCTTTCGACTAAATGCCGCGAGCATACTGTTTTACACGTGTCAATTTGGCCGCCCGTCCGTCTTTTAATCGGGTTATAAGTTGTGGCTTAAGGTTAATACAACTTATGACGAAGTGCTATATTTTTTTTTATGTCAACTTTAATACAAATATATATACCATGAGTTTGCATCCCTAGCAAGATTCTACTGGGATATCCTAGGATTATTATCCCAAGACCATTATTATTTACAAAATCTATGAAAAGACAGTATTCATGCTTCTGAATCTTTTTTTACACCAAACATTTGATGGCATTTTCAAAATCAAATCACTTAATTGTAAAGAAATTTATTTTCCTTAAACACTACAGTCACTGTTTTGTTCATTGTTATCTTCAATTCTCTCAAATTTTCAAAAGACAACTCTTAACTGTATTAACCTTCGTAACAGACTTTGTCCTTACTATAGATTAGCACAATCTCAGAGCTGTTGAAATATCAGAACAACAGATTTCCGGACTTCGTGGGAAGTCCTGGGACGCTTGAAATATCAGGATTTACAAAATGACCAATGTTGGGATTTTTTCAGGACAATTTGCATGGGAATTATTCAGTCAAGATTTTTTTAAATGACAGATTGCTTAATTTGGTATTTTGAACATATAATATGGCACTCAGTCCAATTGTCTCCTTCTACAGTGTACAATTTTAAGATGTAACTTTTATAATGCACCAAGTGTTTTACTTATAGAAGATGCAGGAATTTTCTCAATTATTTTTTTTTGTATCATTTTTTACGAATGGCAGAATGTTAAACTTACAATTTGCAAGGTTTGTTTGCAACTATGTGCATTACCCGAACTTTTTTTTTTTTAACATCATACAGAAAATATACTGTATCAAAAACAATTATGAAAAAAGAGGGACGAAAGATCCCAAAGGGACAGTCAAACTCATATATCTAAAACAAACTGACAACGCCATGGCTAAAAATGAAAAAGACAAACAGACAAACAATAATACACATGACACAACATAGACAACTAAAGAATAAAGAACACGAAACCAACCAAAAACTAGGGGTGATCCCAGGTGCTCCGGAAGGGTAAGCAGATTCTGCTCCACATGTGGCACCCGTCGTGTTGCTTATGGGATAACAAATCCGGTAAATAGTCTAATTACGTAGGTCACATTCATAAAAGGAATGGGATTGTGGTTACGACGTAAGGAACATATCCGATATCATTTGTGAAACGGTTATTCCATAACGGTCAACCAACTCGTGATGGCGTCCGTAAAATTTACGAAGGGATGACTTCAACTTCACTATTTGGAACTCTTGGTTTAATAGCTTCCTTGTGAGTAGCAACCCTCTATCAAGAAAATCATGCTAGGAAATGCAAGCACGAGAATGTCGTATCAATTGTGAGATATATACCCCGTATGCAGGTGTGGTTGGAATGTTGCTACTTAGTAATGGAAAGTTCACAATTGGAAAGCTGAAATCATCTCTTTTGTCGTAAAGTTTTGTTTTTAACCGACCCTCATTGTCAATTTCTAGATGTAGGTCAAGATATGAGGCCGAAGGTGGGGAGAAAAATCTGTTTAAATCATGACAGTTTTGAGAGATGACACTCTTATCTAAATCATGACAGTTTGAAGAGATGACGCTCTGATCTAAATCATGACAGTTTTGAGAGATGACGATCTGATTTATATTTTCAAGGTTTAGAGAGGTGTTGCTCTGATGTTTACTATTTGTTTGGTTGTTGCACTGACCATCCCTAACCTTTTTGTTTTTTTCCTGTTTTTTCTCATTCTTTCTTTATTTTCTTTCACCTTGGTACTTCTTGCCTTTTTACTTTTTTTTGGCATTATCTGAAAAAGAAAACAAAGAAATATTATTTAATATCTTATATTTTAGTTTCTCAAACAAGTTGTGTCAGAGTAAACTACATTTGTAATGTATCAGTTACACAACGCTGAATACTGTGAAGTTAAAATATTGCACCAACCCATACTTGTGCTAACCAAAATCGCATTCATATCAAAATCAGGGAAATTATCCCTGAAAGTAAATTAGCTTCCTTAAAAAAGTTTGTCTAGTTGTCATCATTTTTGCAGACTGTTATTTTCATTGATTACTACAGTATGTGTTTAGATCATTGATGCATAGTGTACTGTGGCTTTGGTAATGAATTCTTTTCAACTTAGCACTTTATTTGGACTTTTTAACTGTTTTGGATTCGAGCGTCATTGAAGAGTCTTTTGAAGACAAAACATGTGTCTGGCTTAAATGCAAAATTCAATCCTGGTATCTACGATGAGTTTATTGTAGTTTGTCAACTTTCTTGTAGTTGATCTATCTTTGATAGTTTGTAATTGGTATCACTAGCCCAGTAGTCAGCACTTCGGTGTTGACATGAATATCAATTATATGGTCATTTTTATAAATTTTCTGTTTTCAAAACTTTGAATTTTTCGAAAAACTAAGGATTTTCTTACCCCAGGATTAGATTACCTTAGCCGTATTTGGCACAACTTTTTGGAATTTTGGATCCTCAATGCTCTTCAACTTCGTATTTATTTGGCTTTTTAACTATTTTGATCTGAGCGTCACTGATGAGTCTTATGTAGACGAAACGCGCGTCTGACGTATAAAATTATAATCCTGGTACTTTTAATAACTATTTACACCACTGGGTCGATGCCACTGCTGGAGGACGTTTCCTCCCCGAGGGTATCACCAGCCCAGTAGTCAGCACTTCGGTGTTGACATGAATATCAATTATATGGTCATTTTTATAAATTTTCTGTTTTCAAAACTTTGAATTTTTCGAAAAACTAAGGATTTTCTTACCCCAGGAGTAGATTACCTTAGCCGTATTTGGCACAACTTTTTGGAATTTGGATCCTCAATGCTCTTCAACTTCGTATTTATTTGGCTTTTTAACTATTTTGATCTGAGCGTCACTGATGAGTCTTATGTAGACGAAACGCGCGTCTGGCGTATAAAATTATAATCCTGGTACTTTTGATATCTATTTACACCACTGGGTCGATGCCACTGCTGGTGGACGTTTCGTCCCCGAGGGTATCACCAGCCCAGTAGTCAGCACTTCGGTGTTGACATGAATATCAATTATATGGTAATTTTTATAAATTTTCTGTTTTCAAAACTTTGAATTTTTCGAAAAACTAAGGATTTTCTTACCCCAGGAGTAGATTACCTTAGCCGTATTTGGCCCAACTTTTTGGAATTTTGGATCCTCAATGCTCTTCAACTTCGTATTTATTTGGCTTTTTAACTATTTTGATCTGAGCGTCACTGATGAGTCTTATGTAGACGAAACGCGCGTCTGGCGTATAAAATTATAATCCTGGTACTTTTGATAACTATTTACACCACTGGGTCGATGCCACTGCTGGTGGACGTTTCGTCCCCGAGGGTATCACCAGCCCAGTAGTCAGCACTTCGGTGTTGACATGAATATCAATTATATGGTCATTTTTATAAATTTTCTGTTTTCAAAACTTTGAATTTTTCGAAAAACTAAGGATTTTCTTACCCCAGGAGTAGATTACCTTAGCCGTATTTGGCCCAACTTTTTGGAATTTTGGATCCTCAATGCTCTTCAACTTCGTATTTATTTGGCTTTTTAACTATTTTGATCTGAGCGTCACTGATGAGTCTTATGTAGACGAAACGCGCGTCTGGCGTATAAAATTATAATCCTGGTACTTTTGATAACTATTTACACATCTAATATAGTTATGTATTTTATTGACAATAGACAACTGATGTATAAATGTCTCTTATTCTCATCTACCTGAAAACTACCAATTTGACAGATATTTGGCAAACAGTTATACCACATCTTCTTTTTAATATACACACAGCAATAACCCATTTTTTTTTTTGGTTTGGAGGTGCTTTGAACTTATTTAATTATCTAGATTTTTAATCTTAATGTTACCATTTAAAGCTGACAAGAAGTATACTTATGTTGATAGTCTAATGCTTAATATCCAGTAACAAATTTTTCCTGCATGTTCAAGAAGAATAAGGATAACCCTGCCAACTACAGTGTTGTTGCAGTTTCACAACTCCATAGCATTAAAAACTATAAGAATGTGTGATTCAATATATATAAAATAGAGACAACATATTATTGACGATGCTGGAAAAGATCTTTTGTAAAAAAAACTATACCAGTACTTATAGAAGCAGTCATTAACAAGACATTTGCCAGACAAATATTTTCAATCATAAGGCATTTATGTCATGTATGTACAGGATATTTATAGATTATTTTTTTTATCTTTATATAATGGGTATTGTGTCCATGGAACACAGATGATGCCCCCACTTGCATATCCTATAAAGTTATAAATGACAGTAAAAGTGATGCTGCCCAAATGTGTACTTGATCTCAGCTACGTGGTAATAAATACTGTGTATTGTGTATAAGTAAAATGACATTTGGTTGAAACAAATTAAAGTAAGGGAAGGGAAATGAAAATTTCTTCAACTTTTCTATTTGTAAAGGGGCATAACTTCAGAACAGAAAAAAATGACATCACAAAAATTGCTGGGTAAACTATGTTTCGTTGTAATACTCATTGTGTATTAGTTTCATTTATAACATTTTGTTTAAACAAACTTAAGTAAGACAACGAAAAACAAACAATTCAGCAATTTTTCCATTTGTAAAGGGACATAATTCTACAATGGTTTACGCGATACCAATGCAATGAGAACTTGATCTGCATTTTGTTTTTACAAACATTGCGTGTAAGTTTCATTACATTTGGGTGAGGCAAATTGAAGTTGGAGAACAGAAATAAAACAAAAAAATTGTGAAGTTTTTCAATTTGTAAGGGCATAACTCTATAACGGGTAAAGTGACATCACCAAAATTTGAACTTGATCTAAGTTAACTAAAAATAAGCATTGTGTGTAAGTTTCATAACATTTTATTGAGGCAAACTTGAGTAAGAGAATGGACACCAACTTTAGAATGCACTGAAGGATAAAACTCAATGCCCCCTCTGCTTAGACAAGGGGCATAAAAACCTCCGCTTAGTTAGGGGGCATAAAAACTAAGAGCCTTCATTGTCTAAAGGATGGAAAAAACAATTTAAACATTCACTCTTTCTTAAAGTCATATGAAACAAGTGACCTGTGAAAAATAATGTTATTCCAATTCTTGAACCAATGCATAAACTTAGTCATCCGTGCAGATTTTATCATTTATTTGTATAAATTTTATCTTATCGTCATTTTTTTTTAATCAGTTAGTGTTGTTGGGAAAATATGGCAGGTAATTAAAGTTTGTACTTTGAAGCTGAAGTTTAACGATTGTCAACTGTTTATCAACAATAAAAAAAAAGCATGGATATTGATCATGTGTTTAATATGTACAATCAGATAAGAGTTAATTTGAAAGGACATCCATGTGTATTGTGATCACCAGATTTTTACGAGATTGGTCACACTGAGGTCACTTTGCATAAGGGAAATATGTCGTCAGGGAATTGCTTCCTTCCAATGAAAATAAAGTAAACTTCTTTTAAATATGAACAAATTAAAGAATTTTCTTCAGAAAAAAGTAAATGTACATAAGTTTATATAATGAAAAATATCCATTGACTTATAATAAAAAACAAGTGCATTTTTTTTTTAATTTGAGGTTTCATATGACTTTTAAAAGTGGCCATTAAGAAATCAAAACACACATTTTTTCTCACATAAAAATGTATCATTTTAAAAAGTTCATTTGCTCTTGGCCAAGGGCATACATGTACGCCTTTGCATCTTCATGTTTATTTACATCCATAATTAAGATCATACAAAATGATATTATTATGAATAAAAAATCTAATACATCTACAATATATTCTTCTTGATTTTCTAATGACTCCTACCAAGTCTAATCTGTTTATGTATCCAGGAATAAAACCAAGTTCTAGGTCTGCACTGTGACCTATAAATGAAAAAGTATTAAAGTATAGCATATAAATTGGCATAACAATCATGACTTAAGTTTTAAGTTCTGTGTGTTTGTTAATAAATAAATAGGAAATATGTCCATAGGGACACTGATGCTGCCTCCGCTAGCATATAACATTATAATGGGATAAAACTCAATAACTGTAAAAGAAACTCTTCCAAAATTTGAACTCAACATGAATTAATTGGTAATAAGCATTATAAATGCATTTCACTAAATTTAGTTGAGAGAAACTTGAGTTGGAGAACAGAAACAAAATATCCTATAAGGTTATAAAGGGACAACACTGAAGAATCAAAGTGCTTGTAATCACCGATGGGTAAAGATTGTTTTAATTTTTTCAGTTAACATTGTATTGTATAAAGCATTGATTCAATTTATTTAACTCCAAGTTTAAAAATATTTTTAGAATGTACATTAGTTTCCAATTTTTCCATTTGTAGAACAGTTGAAGTGACACCACTAAAATTCAAACTTGATCTAAGGTTATATGCATTGTATGTAAGTTTAATAACATTTGGTCAAAGTAAACTAAAGTTAGAGAACAGAAACAAAAAAATCAGCATTTTTTTCATTTGTAAAGGGCATAACTCAACAACTGCAAATGTAATGCCACTAAAATTCATCACAACATTTGGTTGAAGCAAACTAAAGTTAGAGAATGGAAAGCAACTTTGGTTATGGCGGGGGCATTAAAAACTCTGATCTGAATGTTTGTTTGCCTTGTTCTATGCAGATATCAAGAATGATAACTCTAAATCCCTGTATACCTATTCAAATCTAGTTAAGTTAGTTAAAAACAATTAGTTAAATCAAAACTGAATTTTAAGACATTGTGATTAATTTACATTATGTATGTGCCTGTCCCAAGTCAGGAAGGTTGTGGTTTGTTGCTGTGTAACACATTTGTTTTTTGTTCTTTGCTTTGTACATAAAACAGAGTGTTTGTATTCCTGTTTCTGTTGTTTTACATTTGTCCTTTCAGGCCTTTTATAGTCGATTATGTGGTATAGGCTATGCTGATTTTTTGGAGGATTTACAATTACCTATAATTATTAATTTCTGTGTCATATGATCTCTTGTTGAGAGATGTCTAAACTGGCAATCATACCATAACTTATAATTCTTATATTAACCAATATTTGTCAAAATGAGCCTTTCATTTGTTTTTATCAATTTATATTTTAACCATGTTTAAAGACTGATGGGATGGGGTTTCAAACCTCAATTTTAAGAGATGATCAAAACCAAGTTTGGTTGAATGGTAGTTACATGATTTTAGTGACTTATTTTTCTATTTAAATTTCCATTCTACCTTCTCCCTTAGAGAAAATATTTGAACCATACAGCTTCATGAAATATATCTGTTTAAAAAGATTATTAAAAGAATCATGAAAAAAAATAGTAATAGAACCCTTTATCTGGCCTGAGAAGGCTACAGCAAGTGTAAAAAGTCAATGTTGACTACAAAAAGCAGTACAATAAATAAACAATATACTTGATGTATAGATATAGGAAGCTGTGTTATGAGTGCCAATGAGACAACTCTCCATCCAAGTGACAATTTATAAAAGTAAACCATTATAGGTCAATGTACAGTCTTCAACACGGAGCCTTGGCTCAAACTGAACAACAAGCTACAAAGGGCTCCAAAATTACTTAGTGTAAAACCATTCAAATGGCAAAACCAATGGTCTAATCTATAAAAAATGTGTCGCTCACCTTGGTCTATGTGCATATCATAAACGAATAAAAATTTACAAAATTTACAAAATTTGTGAAAATGTTAAAATTGACTATAAAGGGCAATAAATCCTTAAGGGGTTAATTGACCATTTTGATTATCGTGACTTATTTATAGATCTTACTTTGCTGTTCACTATTGCTGTTTACAGTTTATCTCTATCTATAATAATATTCAAGATAATAACCAAAAGCTGCAAAATTTTCTGAAAACTACCAATTCTGGGGCAGCAACCCAACAACAGGTTGCATGATTGGTCTGAAAATTTCAGGGCAGATAGACTTTGACCTAACGAACAAATGTATATTCATCAAATTTGCTTTAAATGCTTTGGTTTTGAAATTTTAGCCAAAAACTGCATTTTACCCCATGTACTATTTTAGCCATTTCGGCAATTTTGGTTAGCAGGCAGGGTCATCAGACCCATTTTTTTTTTTAAAACATACCCTAATGATAATTGTGGACCAGTTTGGTTAAATATGTCTGAGTAGTTTCAGAGAAGAAGATTATCTACAAGTTTATAACAAAAATTTACGAAAAATTGACTATAAAGGACAATAACTCCTTAAAGGGTTAACTGACCATGTTGGTCATGTTGACTTATTTGTAGATCTTACTTTGCTGAACATAATTGCTGTTTACAGTTTAACTCTATCTATATTAATATTCAAGATAATAACAAAAAACGGCAAAATTTCCTTAAAATTACCAATTCTGGGACAGCAACTCTAATTCATCTGAAAATGTCAGGGCAGATAGATCTTTACCTGATTAACAACTTTTTTCCCATGTCAGATTTGCACTAAATGCTTTGGTTTCAGAGATATAAGCGTAAAACTGCATATTACCCCAATGTTCTATTTTTAGCCATGGCGGTGGTTGGCCAGGTCACAAGACAAAATTTTAAAACTAGATCCCCCAATGATGATTATGTCCAAGTTTGGTTAAATTTGGCCCAGTAGTTTCCGGAGAAGATTTTTGTAAACGTTAACGACGACGGACGCAGGACAACAATGGTCGCCAGGTGAGCTAAAAATGAGAATATATGAAGGCACCATTTATTTTTTTCATTTTTTAACCTGTTGGTCTAACATGAGTTTGATTAAGACACCAGTCATGTGCATATTGCAAGCATAACAGGATTTGTTTTATCACACTTCTTTGTTTTATTCGGACTGAATTATCCTTACCAGGATATAAAGTAGGCGGCCAACTGTGACCTTTAGCTTAACCACTGCTAATTCTCCAGTAATTATATTGTGATCTGAAAATCAAAATGGAATGTTAATAGAACTGACAAATTCTTAAAACTAATATTTTCAGTATCAATATAAAATAATATTTCTTCACAAAGTGTGGATTTTCAATTGACAATTAACCCAGCATATTAAGAAAGACATTAATAAAAAGCAAATTTGTCAGTGTTGGCAAGGGTGTCTAAGAAAGAATACTTTAAATTTCTTTGCTTTCTAAACTTTTGGTCTCAAATGTGTTTTGTTAGTTCATGTAGTTCACTGAATATTTTTTTCCTGTTTAGTTAAACGTTTGGTCTCAAATATGTTTGATGAAGCCAACTTAACTTATTTCAATATTTCTTTGCTTTCTGAAAATGTTCTCAGATGTGTTTGATCTTTACTTTTGTTAGCCACCTTAACTTTTGGTCTTTGATGTTTGATGAAATTAATTGCTTACTTTCTAAATTTTAGGTGGCAAATGTGTTGAATAGCATGAATAAAAATGAACATAACTTTTGGCAACTTTCTAAATTTTTGGTCTCAAATGCAGTGGCGGATCCAGGGGGCTCTGAGGGTTTGAACCCCCCTTTTTTGACCGATCAATGCATTTGAATGGGAGCACATAGTTGGAACCCCCCCTTTACTCTGGGTTGGGACCCCCCTTTTTAAAATGGCTGGATCCGCATCTGCAAATGTCATGAACGTACTTAATTAAGAAACTTGTCATGCATTGTCATGTGCACCTAATGATATGAAAAGGTTTTTTTTATGACTCAGATTTTTACATTCTTACTAATAATAATCCTTACTAAATTATACAGGATGCAACCAACTGTGACCATAAGACCAGTCAAGTGCTAATTCTCCAATGCTTATTATCTGAAAATAAAAAAGAAAAGATAATGGATCTTATCGTCTGTTTATGTGGATCCTAAGTCTTTCTCGTTACTCGTTTTATGAAGATTAGACCGTTGGTTTTCCCTTTTGAATGGTACATGTACATGTATTACACTAGTAATTTGTGGGGCCCTTTGTAGCTTGCTGTTCAATGTGAGCCAAAGCTCTGTGTTGAAGGCTGTACCTTGACCTATAATGGTTTACTTTTATGAATTGTTACTTGGATGGAGAGTTGTCTAATTGGCACTCATGCCACATCTTCCTTTATCTGACTTATAAATTGCATTGAAGACCTGTTGGTGACCTTCTGCTGCTCTCTGCTTTATGGTCGGGTTGTTGTCTCTTTGACACGTTCCCCATTTCCATTCTCAATTTTCAGTCAGGGGACTTACTGAAATAAGTGATTTTTAAATCAATTATTTGAGTAGTAAAGTAGTTTTGTCACAAATTGGGATTTTGTATTTTTTTATAAATTTTAAACACATAGGTTTAAATAATATCTTTTAATTTATAGTAAAATTTAAAAATATGATCTTTTGCTTCTGTTTAGTAGCAATGTTTATGCCTTTTATGCTATCATTTAGCTGAAAATTCTACTTTAGTTAAAAAAATGCTATAATAAAGGCTTTACATAATGAACTGATACTTTCTTAAAAGATTTTTCACAGCAGTGGGAGTATTTTTCCTGTGAAGTTCAAGGTTTCATCTTTTAGATTATGTAATAAAATTCGACTGTTCGCGATAAAAATTTCGCTGTTCGGGGGTGTTGAAATTAGTGGGGGTTATGAAAAGAATGATACTTAAAGAAGTGATTTTTGGAAGGAAATTGAGGTCTGATACTTAAACAAGTGATTTGTATGTCATTATCCTAGATTCATTACAACAGTGTTCCAGCTAGGATTTCAAAGGGCAGGGTGCCAATCCTGAAAAGAGCATTTAACGCGTGATATGATAATATGAAAAGGGCATGTTTTAATAAGATATTAATCAAACATTATGTTTATTCGTTGAAACACAGGTTATACAAGAACAACATCATTAGACCATATAGAACTCCATCTTTCTACTTTTTAGGCTGAAAACTTGTAAAGCAGCTTGTCACACAAGTTTTTAGATCATTGCTAGGCATCAACTGAAATGACCTGGTCATCCTAGACAACACAGATGTTGATTCCGATAAGTTAAGAAACATAATTAGTCCCTGGATCATTAGTATTTTATATTTAAAGCTACAATTCTCCTAGTGATTAATTTGTACTACTTACATAGGTGATTATTAAAGAAAGACAACTCTAACTTCCAACATTTATGAGAATAATGTTACTTGAATGTTTAATGAAAGGGGCACTAGCTACGAGATATATAAAAAAAATCTAAAGTTTGATTTTTTTTTGTTCAATCAATAATGAAAGTGAAATAGTGAAATAACTGTTGCCTTTTGCAGTCAAAAAGGTTAAATTTTGTCAAATTACGCTAAGAAACATTGATAATTAGGTTTTCACTTGCAAGTGAATGAGGCGACCTCTTTTAATCTGTATTCATGTGAACTTCAATTTTTTTGTAATGACTTTAGATAGCTTATTTCATAGTAACATATATACAAATGTACTATGTAACATTCACCTTTCGATTCTGATTGTAAACCGGAAGACTGGTTGTATCAATTTGATTGTAAATGAAGGAATGAATTCAGAATTACGATACGAAATTTCTTCAGATATTATCAAGTTGCAGTTAATAATTGTGTATTTACTTTACAGCACATTTCAGTCAGTATGTAGCTAATGGTAATATCTTTGGTTAGCTTGCTTGTTAGCTGAACCGTGAATTGTTAGGTAAGGTAAACTTCCCTCTTTTAAAGTAGCTTAGTCCTACAGAGATATAGATTGTTTATCTGTTGGGCTAGTCTACTATTAAAGGAGGGAAGTTTACCTTACCTAACAATGACTTCACGGTTCAGCTTACAGGCAAGCTAACAAAAGATATATTACCATTAGCTACATACTGACTGAAATGTGCTGTAAACAGTGTTAATCTACATTTTGTACCTGCACAAGTGATTAGTAATCTTTGGCCAGATAACCCTCATGGCATTGAAACTGTAATCAGGAGGAACTTTTGAAATATAATACAATATTAAACCTACATGTTCGGGTTAATTAATTATTATTGCTAAAAAAAGTGGCAGCTGCTAGAAAAAGGAAAACAAATTTTGACAATGGCGGATATCATTTGATCATGGCGGAAGATAATTTAATGATGGTGGGTATCTTTGACGATGGCACATGATATTTTAACAATGGCTGGCCTCCATCCTTAAAGATGACAATACCACTATTAAAACAAGGCATACTCATAGTTATATATATATACTTTAATTCAGGCACGGACCGCTATATCACGGGTGTGTTCTAATATCATATATACTTTTACCTGTAAACCAGAAAATAATTGGTCACCTCCGGTTTATCAAATGTTATTTTTAGTCTAGTTTATTTATTTAAATTACAAAACATGGATTCCGAGTATTTGTCCATGAAAAAAATCAAAATTTGTTACTCCCTGTTTTCCCAAGGTCACTCCTATAAGATGCCATTAAATTGTATCAGACCTAATATAACATATCTTCATTACATAAAAGCAGACATTTTACACTAGTTCTTTTATATATATCTTTCAAAGTGTTGGAGAAAATGCAAAAAGATGGAAAAGTCCAAATTTAGAACTTGACCTTGACCTTTGACCTTGGCCTCATTTTCTAAGTTAGGACCCAGGGATCTCTACGGCGATTTTTACGGCATTGCAATTTCTTTTCTCTACGAAAATTCTTGCGAGATATCGTTGTTTTATGAACTTTCAATACATGTATGCCCTGCTGACTGCAAGGTCGATCAGACTTGCAGTTTCAGAGAACACGTGGAATTTTTTTTCAGGCGAGAGGTAAAAACAATATTAAATTTTAAAAATATTAATATTAAAAATAGACCACACGACCACCTGGGCTCTTAATCCTTAGAGAGCCCAGGTGGTCGTGTGGTCTAGCGGGATGGCTGCAGTGCAGGCGATTAGGTGTCACGATATCACAGTAGCATGGGTTCGAATCCCGGCGAGGGAAGAACCAAAAATTTGCGAAAGCAAATTTACAGATCTAACATTGTTGGGTTGATGTTTAGACGAGTTGTATATATATATATATATGTATATATAATGGAACAATAATGTTGATATAAATCAGATAAATATTGTGCTAAACTTTTCAATTTATTTATAACTTTTTATTATATTATCATTAAATTCTTTTCTTGAAAACTTATAAAGGGGAAACTGATATTTATGGTATAGTTGCCAATGAGATAACAGTCTGAAAACTTATCACTTGAGCCCAAGTCTCTGTTAGCAGTGACAGTTATATAACAAGTGTCTTGCTCATACATCAACAATCAATACATCCCATTGTTTTAAGGCAAATGAGGAAAATATAAGAGTAACAGTAGCTTTTGCCTTACTACATGCACAAGAGAATATTAGAAATTATAACATGAATAAGTAAATATCAGAAGCAAAAAAGACAGGACTTATCCACTGGTCTTTTAGTAAAGTATGCCTTTACTAATCCTTAGAGGAGCTGCTGTATACTAGAAAAAATGATGTTGATGATTTGACCCCATCAATCAGCATTTTAGCATTACATTATTGTCAATTGCTAACTGCTCTATTTGTTCCAACCTGTTTGAGAGTCAAAATGTATACCTAGGATGGGAATTAAACCCATGTACGTTCGTTACTTTATTGTTCTTTGTGTACATAAAATGTGCATGTACATGCAATATATCAATTGCAAAAAATGCTGTAATGTATCATTACACCCTCATAAGTTATGGACCAAGTAAAGGAAGTCCCTGCACCTACCTAGACGTATTTCTTGGGTAAGAAGTTTTATATAAATCTTAAAAGTATAACACGAAAGGTTATTGGTAAGTATATAGTAACATCAACGTGCAATTCAGGTAAACAAACTGTCAAACATAAACAATCTACCACGTGTTTGTCTGCTGTGTTTGAATTCAAAACGACCCATCAAGGCTTATTTACACGAATGTTTGCTCAAGCAGACAGTTAAACATGTTCGTTTACCTTATGGGGTCTGTTAAGAATGGATTTGCTGTCCTAATTTGTGTATGCATGGAAATATAAAGAAGATAATATTGATTTTTACCGTAACTTTTGAATACACAACATCCCCATGGTATCCCCACAAAACACATGGCTACTTTGTAACGACGGTTGGTAACGTGTAGCCACTTTCTTACGGCAAATGTAATTGGATGATCTTCAAAGATCAATAATAAAATTGCTCATAAATGATTGGATACGAATTTGTGTCAGATTATAAATAGATGAAAAAATGTAAACATTGAAATCCGCCATCTTGACGTAGGAAACAAACTAATTTTCAGTCCTGGATTAAAGGACATTGCGCACATTGCCAGCGTATCATGCATAAACAGTCATCTGCAAATATATCTTTCATTTTGCGTTTTAAACTTACTTTTCTATGTTTTAGTTAATTTAATGTTTTAATTTACTACAGAATGGGACGTCGTTTTCAAAAATTCCATAGAAAAAATTATAGGTGGCGCTGTTTGTGGGCGTAAACATTTTACATACGGGTTCTTTTTTTGTCGACAAATTGACCTCTATCTGTCAGATTCAGGCGTTTGCCTTCCAACTGTACATTTGATTTTGACTTATTTTATTTTAACCGTTCATGACATTTAATCTTTGGTTGGAAAATAGACACAAAGAGTGGCTAATTAAGTAATTCTGACAGTGTCATACATTATAATACATAAATTTTCCTCGTACAAGTTGCCCATGCAAGTTCAATAATAGTAACTTTCAAAATACAAAAAACCTAGTTTACTGTTAAATTGACAATTCATTTCTTGTTTTAATAATCCATCAAAAATGATTTAGAGAAAACTCAACTTGAAGTTAAACAAGAAAATGTCCATAGTACATGGATACCCCATCCACACGTACTATTATTTTCTATGTTCAGTGGACTGTGAAAATGGTGGGAAATCTCTAATTTGGCTTTACAATTAGAAAGATCATATCATTAGGAACATGTATACTATACTAAAAAGATACAGGTAATAGATGTATACTTGTAGTATACTTGTACCATATATCAAAAACGGCAACATTATTAAGGTTTTCTCACTGCTCGACAGAAGACACAAACCATTGGATCAGTAAAATACACACCGTTACAATCCAAGCAATAATGTAAGCTTTGGTCTTTCCAAAATCCTTATCTTGCTTGTTTCAATTTTCCGTTTCCAATGAATTTACAAACGTCTTTTATCGTTAATGACTTGACCGTTTGGAACGAGGTACAAATTCACTATTGTGATTACTTGGCGCTATTTTAGGTCTCAAATGTATTATATTATCTCGAGCTGTTGAGTAACAAAACGGGTTGATATATATTCATGTCTTCCATATGACCATTAGCAAGAGTCTTGAATACTTTCTACTACATGAATATATCTGCTATAACGGGTCCGTTTTCATGCCCGATCTACGATAGTAAAGAGGCATTATGATTTCTGGTCTGTGCGTCCGTCTGTTTGTAAATCTGTGTGTCCTTCCGTTCGTCTTTGCGTCCGTCCGTGCATCCTTCCGCTCGTCCGTCTGTCCCGCTTCAGGTTAAAGTTTTTGGTCAAGGTATTTTTTGATGAACTTGAAACTTAGTACACTTATTGCTTATGATATGATTTTTCTTATTCTACAGTCAAATTAGTCTTTTGACCCCAATTTTATGGTTCACTGAACATTAGAGTGGGAGTTTCAGGTTAAAGTTTTTTGGTCAAGGTAGTTTTTGATGAAGTCACATCAACTTGAAACTAAGAATACATGTTCTTGATGCTATGACCTTTCTTGTTTTAATGCCAAATTAGATTTTTAACTCAATTTCACGGTCCATTGAACATGGAAAATGATAGTGCGAGTGGCTCTGTGTACTTTGATCATTCTTGTTTACATTTATGATATTTGGTTCTATTTAAAAGGTCCTAAAATGTATATATTTATCAAAGGTATTGGTCATGACATTGTGATGGTCAAGTGCGTGTTTACTATTAACACGTGTGTGTGTTTATGTTCAATTTGATTGGATTGCATATACCCGTAATGCCGGTTTTACGGGTATGATTTTCGTAACAAGCATGATTAAGTATTACTTAAGATTGAGAAAATAAAGTTATTCGAGGGTTGCCTATAGTTCAACGTAGCAGCATTCGTTATTGTGGTATGTCTGACTCCGAGGAACTTTAAGATTCCGACCATGAATCTTTGCCAGCTGGTACTAGTGTACATTCGTTGCGTGATGATATTTCTGCACATCATACTGGGAATAACGACTCGGTGGATAATTTCTCGCTGTTTAAAACCTATCTTAACGGGAAGATCGCTACTCTTCACAAATACTAGGCAGTTGGTAACGAGAAGTTTGCTACCAAACACAAACAAGAAGTTCAAGTTAAACTCAAAGGTGAGGGTAACCAGATTCAATTCAACTTTAATTGTGAAATCATGGCCGACCTTGTTAAGCTCCAGAAGCGTATTTCTGATTATGATGCAGCATCTCTTAAATTGGTATCTGGTGCTGATATAACTTTAATATAATCTGGTTAACCTTTTACATGTGAGAGCACTGAAAAGATCGGACAAAAGACCGGTATTTCTATCTCCAGATCAACACGGACACATAAAAATAGAACACCTGTGCCAAGTCAGGAATATGACAGCTGTTTTCCGATCGTTTGATATGTTTAAGCTTTTTGTTTTGACATTTTTTAAAGCAGTTTCCGTCTGGTATTTTCTTTGGAGTACAGCACTTTTGATATTTTATTTTGTACTAGATATCTCTGATCAATGAGGGGCGAAAGATACCAAAGAGACATTCACACTAATGTATTGAAAATAAAAATATTTTTATTCAAATACACAATAATGAAACATAATTTAACTTCTATTACATCTTTTAATCACAAAATCATCATAAATAAAGGCAACAGTAGTATACCGCTGTTCAAAACTCATAAATCCATGGACAAAAAACAAAATCGGGGTAACAAACTAAAACCGAGGGAAACGCATTAAATATAAGAGGAGAACAACAACACAACACCGAAACGTACCAAGCAACAGACAAAACACCACGAGAATAACAAATATAACATCAAAACCAAATATATGAATTAGGGATAGACAAGTACCGTGCCACGTCTTATCTCAAAAATAAGAGAAAACACAAACGACTCAACGTTAAAATGCAACACACAGAAACGAACAATATTATAACAATGGCCATCTTCCTGACTTGGTACAGGACACTTTTAAAGGGGAATAAAAGTGGTGGGTTGAACCTGGTTTTATGGCATGCCAAACCTCGCACTTTAATGGCACAGTTAAATATAACATTGAAATGAAAACAAAATATTACAGGACTACAATACAAATAAAAAGCAGAACATTCCCAATATACCTTTTCTGAGACTACAATATTTGATCCTGCGCCTTTTTCAAATATTTTGCATTGATGTAAATTAATATTGAAGACAAAAAAGGTACATCCTGATGTTATCTTACAAATGATAGCACATTCTATCATGCTCATACTATCAACCAATAATATAATGCTCACGACGTCGCATGATTTATCTTGTCCACAAAACCTTCCATTAACACGTGTCATTTCTGTAACGAAAAAATGTATTATTTTAAACTTGCAGTGAGGTAGAGATTTGCCTTATGATGAAGGTCTCGATATAACTTTGATATGGCTAACATTTGTTTATCAAAGCGTTATTTATTTCCTTTCAGGTTCCCATACATGATTTTTTTTTGTGAATTGATAACCAACACGACGGGTGCCACATAGGAGCAAGATGTGGCGCACCTGAGATCAGTCCCAGTTTTAGTGGGGTTCGTGTTGCTGTTATACCCCTATTTTTACACTTTTACCGATTATGTCTGTTTGTTTGGTCACGCACCGTTTTCAATATGATGGAAGTTGATGCAACTGTCATACAAGTGAGAGGTTTAGCTAGCTATAAAACCAGGTTCAAACCGCCATTTTCTACATATTACGAAAAGGCCTGTACCAATCCAGGAATATGACAGTTGTTATCCATTCGTGTGATGTGTTTGCGCCTTTGATTTTGCTTTTTTATTAGGGACTTTATGTTTTGAATTTTCCTCGGAGTTCAGTATTTTTGTGATTTAACTTTACTGACTTTTCAACAAAAAGGTAAAGTTAGGCATGCAATATCGAGAAATATGATCAAATGAAAAATATTGGACATTAACAAAAGTTAACAATAAATATTTTAGAGTATACATATTGTGAAGAAAATTAAAATTGATGTAATTCGAAATATGAATATGATTGTTATTTTAACTTCTTAAAAAAAAAACTATATTATAGTTGTTTTTTTAAGAAGTTGTGAATCATTTTTAGGAATCAAGGAGTTTATATTGCATTGATTTGTTAACTTTCAATTATTTTTTCTTGGCAGATACATTTTTTAAGTGGCATCTACATAATTTTAACAATTTAACAAACGATTACTAACCTGCCTGATTTACCCTGTAATCTAAAGTCTCTCCGAAATTTGAAGCAAAGGTAGCATCGATTACTTTAATCGGACATTGTGGCTGTCCATACAAAATTACCCCACTACCTTGTATACTCCCCAGACCTACAGACACCTCATAAGAATTCCAAGATATCCAATACGGTTTATACTCAGAATTGAGTAGTGTTCCATGATAATAGTAGATATGTTCTTCTATGTACAGCGCTGATATTGTATTACTCCATCCTCCAATAATAACTACGAACTGAGCGTCTTGGAATGTCACCATCACATCCCTGTAACCCCTTGCGTCAAACTGTAAAAAATTGACGTGTGAAAGTGATACTCCTGCTGTCGATATCAATTTAGCGTCTGGATATTCAATTGTAAATTCCAAAGGCAAACCTACAATATCAATACTTCAACACTTAAGTTTTAAATATAAACAGTTACACATTAGAGTAGTAAACGATAGTTTATTTTCCACTGTTATCCTATTATGCATGTTGAACCATTTATTCGGGTAGAACTAGATTAAGCGAAACAAATCTAGCTTATTACTCATTAATACGTTTAAAATACTGCTAACCAACTAATCTTATCGAGTAATTTATTATTGCAAATTATTATTGCCAGTAGAAAATAATTGCGAATATAAATTGTCGCGTACACGTACACTTGGATCCCTTCTTATTCAACTACATCAAATAATTTGAAAAAGTCGCGAACTGTGCATGAAAAGGCTAACACAGATGAATTACAGTAATTGTTGATCTATCAATGATAAGGGCTTAAGAATAAGTAACTGAAAGGATTTATAATTTTACATAAAATTAAATTAATTTACGGGCCTTTTTAACTTTTTGATTGTAAATTTTAGGATATGGTATCCTGATTGCAAACTTCTGAAATGTTTGTATCTATGAAATAAATTTGTAATTTTTTTAATTAAATCAAGGAAAGATTAGTATTCCGTTGTTCAAAAGTCATAAATCGATTAAGAGTAAACAAATCCGGCTTTCAAAAAGAATACTTTTCTTACATAAATAGAGATTTTTTGGCAAAACAATGGACATGTATCAGCTACAAGCACCTTTATGTTATGTTAAAAAAAAAGGGATATTTCTATAATTTTAGCATGTGTGATTTAACATTTAATAGTTTTAAATGAAAGTGACTAAATTATGTACAGTCTTATTTTTTCAAATGTATGTTGTATTTAATGCTAATACATCACATCTATAAATGGTGAGACTGAACACGAAGGCGGTCACTTTAATTAAAGCCAAAAACCATCTGAAAAGTGAAGTTTTATGATGAGTTCGATGGATGTTTTATACTTTAGCTTCACTATCAGTGTCTGTAATAGCCAAGTAAATGTATTTTTTTATATTAACCTAATCAATCGACTGAAGGGGACGCTTTGATAAAAAAAAATGTTTTGTGCCGACACACATGTGTAAATCTCCACTTACTATGTATGCGTATCTCATGTCAGTTGTCTGTAAGGCCTTTCATAGCTGACTATGAGTTTTGCTCATTGTTTAAAATTGTACGTTCTCCTACTGTTGTTAACGTCTCGATCTGTCATTTTATTAATGGTGGAGAGTTGTCTCATTATCAATCATATACTACATCAACTTATGTTTATAATTGTCAACAGACATACACCAGTCTAGCTATGACGCTTAAAACCTTAAAATTTATTTATGTAAAAAACTGAAAACTAGTGTTTTTTTCGGTTTTGTCTTTCATGACCTTCCTATACCTCCTAAACATTGTATCACTGCTGCATTTGTTTCACCATAGCGTGAGGCACGATTGAACAGAATTCTTCAGAACTTGTTACTTTTCAAACTCACCATTGATTCGGTGAAGTAGTTTAAACACGATGATACAAATACAACCTAACGATGGCATTGTTGTTGGTATTCTCTCCCTCGGCATACAATCTTAAAATTAAAATAGGATTGCTTTCAATAATAAAAACAAGTAAATCTTAAATATACTTATCTTATATAATGTTTAAGATCTTATTATGCTTAAGTATACAATTTATCTTTATTTCTTTCATACATTTCAAACTAAAAACAAATCTGATGATTTTTTATTTTCCAACCTAAAAACTCAATCTTTAAATGTGTCAATGGTAAAGGTAATACACGTCAAGAGAGAACATTTCCGCGCCAAAATGTCATTGGCTAATATCTCAAAAACAAGCACATTGATCTATACAACTTTTTGCACTTTTTATATTTTATTATTTCCCTATTTATGTAAAAAATTCAATTTCAGTTTAAAAAATAATTGACATACATTTATTTTATCAACAAAAGCACAAACCTTTAAAATTCGGAATGCATGTGTACTAGGTTGTCTTTTAAAACACTTGTCATTTATGAAAGAGATATTCCAAAATATTGCAGCAACCGAGTATCCTAAAGTCCGTGTCCAAATAATTACCTCACCAATAATACATGTAGTATGCAGGTATCCACTTTTTTGTTTTTAAAAATTGCAAACCTATGACTTTCAATTTCAACCCACATTTAAATAGAAAGGCTATATGTGTTTTAAAGAACAGTTCGTTCACGCATCCGAAGATCTATCGATTGATTATATCTATAACATGATTTTAAAACAAGCAGGGATTGTGAATATTTTTTAAATAGCACTTTTTTAACCAATAAAAACCAATCAAGAAATATTTGCTCTTGAACTGGCTGTTATCAAAGGGAGACAATTCAATTTCAATCCTAATGTGTTTTAATAACAGGGGAATTAAATCTTGTAATTTTAGGAGGTACCTCCTCAACTATAGTCTATTTTTGAAAATATCTTCTATGTGTTTATTTTGCTTACCCATGTTTTATAATTAGTTCCTTACTTTTGGACCACGAAGTAAACTTTAATAAAAAAAAAACTTAATATTGATTTGCAAAGCAATCTTTGTTGATTTTGTTTTAACAAAGACTCATTATAGGGTAAAAAGACCTATGTCGCTATAAAATAGATATGTTCTATTGACAATTTAAGACATTGAAACATTCAAAATTCATTAATTGCCTGTATGAAAGTCTGAATCTTTTTTCAATTTATGCTATAGAAAATGAAAGTGATTATGAAATTATTGCAAGAATGTGTATTGAAAGAGTACATTTTTATTATTTTGAAAACAAATTTGCGAAGAGATATTGTGTATAGTGTTCTTGTTTATTTTGAGGCCATATATATAGTTGACAGTAAAAAATACGCCTCCGAGGTTAAAACGAGATGTGTTTTAAAAGAAGGCCATTATTAAGTCCTGACTCGTAATTTTTGCATATAGGAAATAAATCAGGTAGTACATAAATAAACCCATCATAGATACTAAATTTAGTATATACGCCAGACGCGCATTCCGTCTACTAAAGATTCATCAGTGACGCTAGAATCCAAAAAAAGTTTAAAATGCAAAATAAAGTACGAAGTTGAAGATCATTGATAATATAATTTTTATGTAAATGATAGGTTGTTAATGGATGCGAATTACCTCTCCAAAGATACCTTGATTAAAACTTTATATTTACGCCGGACATACGTTTTGTCTACAAAAGACTAATCAAAAGGGGCTGTTGACAGTTTCAAAAAAGGCATAGTTCATCCTTAATAAAAAAAAATATATTTAACCAAAGAGGCATGAAAGTAAATAAAAAATATATACGCAAAAAAAATCAAAATATAATAATTGGCCCACCAAAATAGAAACAGGAGGAAAGATAGGCATATCAAACAGCAGTGTGTGGCAGCAACGTCATCCCGGTACATCAGTTGCCAACTTAACAGTGGATAATTTTGATACAATGATTATGTCTCTCAACGAAGGATAAAATGATAAGCAACGATGCAAATACTAAGCTTTAGACCATAAATAAATATCCTTAAAAAAATCAATACCTTATCAATTTAACAAATATACTGAATAAGTATCATGCGAATTTTTATAGAAACAAGTCGTTTATATTTGTAAACAAAGAAAAGAATAATTAGATAATAATACTGTTTGTCAAATATATTAAGAAACAATTTGTTTTTGTAACAAAAAGTAAAAAAAAGCACACACATTCACCGAAGCTAACATGTTTTAGTTGAACTTTTAGGTTGATAACAAAAACACTGCCAACCCGTACAAGAAACAAACACTGTTTATGGAACACACTATACCCTACGAACGACAACTCGAACTAAAATGAAGTATGTTACTCTTTTTTGTTGATAATATAAACAAAAAATGATTAAAAAGCAGTAATATGTAAGAATTAATAGAAATCAGAATGATGTACGCGGAGTAGTAAAATCATCAGAAATATTGTATCTGCTTTACCGCCCGGAGATGCCTTTACGTGAACTTGTACAAAATAATTGTTTATGGGGAAGTTATGAATTGTCCTTGCCTAAATAACAATTAATTCATTAAGCAAACATTGCTGACATATGTTGATATCAGTACACTAAATTGATGATACTGTCTTGGTAATATATAAATATATTGGTATATACCAGCAATAGTGTCGTCAGCGACGGCCAAAGAACAATTGGTGATAATAAAGTATGCAATAATATTCAAAAACCTATACATAAGGACTGGTTTAGGTTCATGTGGACACTTTTGCTAGAATAGAATAACTGTACTTTGTTTACACAACTAAATTTACTCGGAGTGCAGACAAACATCGGCATCTGGAAACATTTGATGGCATAGGATGTGGTTTCTTATTAGTTGAACTTTGCCATTTGCATCTGGGAATCTGTCAAGGTAGAGTACAGATCGCCTTTTCTACTTTAATATAGGGGTGCATGTTTTCCGCTTGTTATTCCGTATTATACTACTAAAAAAAAAGAGGTGTGTATATCCATGACTAGTACTGTAAACCAACTTATTTTACGAATATTTTTTTCGCATACAGTCCTTACTTACCCATTTATCCATTATCAAGTTATTTAGATTTATAAAAAAGAAGATGTGGTATGATTGCCAATGAGACAACTATAACAGTACAGTATAAGAACGAACTATAAAAATCAGATGAAAAAGCTCATCAGATAGACAAAAAATAAGTGGAAGTGGCCGGGTACTTAGACAATTTCAAAAGATGAAAGCTGTACACATAACAGTCATTCGCGATGATTTATATTCATGTTATTTATCATATTACTACGAATAACTAAACGTGTCTATTATAATATGAATGTCGCCGTGTATTAGAAACAATTGCCTTATCACAATTACTCTTTGTTTTCATCGAGCTGACAACCTGACAGGTGACACATCTGAAACAAAATCTGCTTACCCTTTCGGATCTTTTAAAATCACCTATCGTTGGATTATTGTTGCTTGGTCGTTATTTTTCTATGTTGTGTTTATTTTTGTTTCTGTTTAGTTTGATTATTTTGTCCCTGTACCATTTTTGCCATGGCGTTGTCAGTTGATTTCCTTTGGTATTTTAAGCTTATCTTTTACAAATGTAGGGTTGTCTATGAAACCCACCCAATGTTTTTAGAAGCAATAAAAACTATATGAACAAATTTCAAATCTGTTTGACCCAGCCTATGCTCGAGCCAACGACACCTACAATGTTAAGCAAACACCCTACCACGAGGCTCGGAGGCGTTTTATTTTCACTGTTTAGTCCATTGGCCCGAATCTTAAAATCGCTATTTGTTTATGTGTTATCATGAATCAAATATGTGATAACGAATTACAATACAATGTAACAAATAATAGAACTCGTGATCACGATTTTAATCAGACTCGGCATTTTCTTTGTCATACATCAGCCTCGTAATGCCAGATCTGTAATTCAGAAACCATATTTAACATGGTTGGTTGTATTTGTGTTCAATTAGGCCTTGGATTTTTCACTGTTTAGGTTATGTTTATGCGATCTTTGCTATAAATAAAACTACATTATTTAATTAAAACTCTGAATGTTGGTCTATTTGAAACACCAATATTGCTCTGTCGTCATGCATTTAAAAAACAGGTTCTTACTTTGTCGAATAAATAAGTACAAGACAAAAAGGACTGATACCATTATATGTCATTAAAATACATTTACAAAGTACAAATGTAGCAATTTTATATTCGTTTATCTTTGATATATTAGAATTACGCATTTAATATTCTTTAACTATTTAATCTTTGTAAGAATTGGTGATAAAACCATCCAAGTACCAATGAGAATACAGACATTAAAGAAATTCAAAATAGCTTTATAAAATATTTATATCATATTTTCAATCACTGATTGTTTACGAAATACTTTTAATTGTAAATGCAAATATGCCTTGAAATAATTGCATGGATGTTGGTCGTTTGATACTACAGCAATCAACATATTCTAACCTGTTATCTCTATAATGTGATCGTTGAAAATATGTTTAAAAACATTATTGACGTATTTTCGAAGATCTATAGTCATTAACTTTCGTATATTGAATAACATTTTTATATTTGGCTAACTTACCAAATGAAAATGGGAATGTGTCAACAGTAAAATCACACAAATACTTAACTTAGAGGTAAATATAGTCGGAAAGTCCATAATCACATGGCAAAATCAAATAACAAAACACATAAAAAACGATAGGAAAGGATTTGTCATATTTATGACTTGGTAGAGGCATTTTCAAACGTAGAAAAAGGTGGATTAAACCCGGTTTTATAGCGCTAATCCTTCCACTTTGATGACAGCCTTTTCAAATTCCGTTATATTTACTATTATGCATGAACTGACGTACTAAATAAAATTTCAAATTTGTTTGAAAATATTCAATATGCTAATCAAGTTATGTTCATGTTGTAACTAATGGGTTGAAATATTGTTTTTTTGAAATTTTTTGGAAAAAAAGTGTTTTTTGGAATCTCCAAAAAAATGCATTTTTTTTTTATTTTCGTCTCAAATCAATGCTTTAGATCTGAAAACCACACATAGTATATTTGGAACCTTTCGGATTAGTTTTAAGATTGTGAACGCTTTTTGAATATCACCTACACATACTGTCTATGGTAAATCAGTTGATAATGTATACATTTTAACGACTCCTCGTGGGTCCAAACTTTGTTTAACAAATAAACGAAGAAATTGTATGTCTTTACCTTTAAATGAGAGGTTGGCTTCAAAAGTTGAAACTTTTGTTTTTAAAATTGTCGTTTTATGTAAACTTTGTAAAACAAAAATCAAACGCAAAAATCGTTACGAAAGCAAAACATTTTTTTTTTTAAACGGATTTATATTTTCATAATGATTTAGTATTACTACCTTCAATATCGATCCAATGAACGGAAAACTTTATCTTTAAATTGAAAAAAAGTTTTGTATCGTTTGTTTTGTTGGCTAGTATGTATACACAGAATTTTGAAATTTCACATAGGTAATGTTAGCATGCAGGGTGAAAAAATCTAAAAGTATGTAAGAATTAATTTCAGAAATAGACCGAGATTTAAAAAAGTCCAAAAGTTATATAGAATTTATATGAATCCACAAATATTTCATTCAACTACTCGATTAAATAATTTTGACGTTTGATGACAAAGAGACAACAACCCGAAGATGGAACAAACATCCAAGCTTGGGATTTTCCTTGTGATATTTTATTTCTGAGATCATATCTGACTCATCGTAAAGGTGTGAGTTGTCCTTGTTTGTTAATGATGGGAAGTTAACAAGTTTGTTGACGAGAGACGCCTCTAACATTTATGGAGCACCAGAAAGTACAGTCTCTCCCATAATCTTTGTAGGCCTATTGTTGGCTTGGTGGCATTTGATGCCCATATACTCATGACATGTTTGCAGACTCTTGTCTTAGCTTCTTGATCAGTAGGTCAATCTGCATCAAGTCCGAAACTTGTTGCTCGTATGTGATATTTTTGAAGCTACCTTTTCATGAATGGAAGGATTCTGCATGGATATTTCGCCATTTCGGGCTGGATTTTATATTGTCTAAACAGACCTCGTTCCTCAAAAAAACTTTCTTAGCAAGGATCAAATCATGTTTTTCGGTACATCTGCAATTAAAATACTTAGCAACCTCTGTCTTGGCACGCTTTATCCGTGCTAGACTTGATACATCGGAGACATTGAAGCATGTTTTTTTACTCTAAGGTGTCAATGTTTTCGTGGAGTTGATATTTGTGAAGGCTAGGCGATGCTCGTGTAAGGTTTCCATGATCAGGTTCCTTTTGGTCAGACAAATATTATCCAATGATTATACGCATAATAGTTATCAAAGGTACCAGGATTATAATTTTGTACGCCAGACGCGCGTTTCGTCTACATAAGACTCATCAGTGACGCTCTTATCAAAATATGTATAAAGCCAAACAAAAACAAATGGAAAGAGCATTGAGGATCCAAAATTCATAATTTATATATGCATGAACTAGTATGTCCTTTAGACTGTTTAGACTGTCCAATTGGTTTTTTTTTCCTTTTCAGAAAGGCAAGGTATTCAACTGTGAGCCTACGATAATCAATACAGGCTTTAAATGTTTGTCCTGAACAATTGATAATATATAATAATGAACTCTTAGAAGTGCATGCCTACATAAATCAAAAAAGACTAGTGCTTGACCTGACCCAATAAAAATGTTTGTATTATTAAGAATTCCTCTGTATTTTTGTATCCTTTACTATACTAAATTGCTTTGTTTTGTCATTTTTATTACTTCAATTTAGCAGGTTAAATGTAAGATTATCAGTAAAACAATACATTAACAAAATGAATAAATTACTCAAGTGCGATCATGTCTGATGTGCAACGAATGACAAAAAACCTTAAGATGTGTGGCACATAAATTGTAAGAACATTCAAACAACGACACACAGAACTGATTTATGCTAAAATTATGAACCAAAATATGATATTGCATTACGCAATGAGCGACAACCATTGAATTACTCCTAACTTGGGTACGGAGCATAAGGAAAGTGGCAGGATTTTACATTTTTCTAAGCACACAATCGTCCAATTGAACGGGGACGGTGTTGTTGCAGCTATACTAACTGTAAAACATTGTTGGAAAGGGTATCTCAAAAAAGAAAAAAAAACATCTACCAATAATAGAACAGAGTTACAATATCCCATACATTGTACGTTTCACATATTATACATGTCCAAACGTTTTCGAATTTCTGAAGAAATGTAGTCATGTGTGCAATTGCATCGTAAATTACCTTATGATTAATGTTTCTAAATGACGTAACCTCGTATTGTATGTCATGCAATCAGGCTTTCGTGCAAACCATTCCTGTCAAACTGCTATGACTTCTTTGTTAGATAAATGGTTAAAAGCCATTGATGAAGGAAATTTAGTAGGGGCAGTATTTTTAGATCTGTGTAAAGCTTTTGATCTTCTAAATCACAAACTGCTCCTTCAAAAATTACAAAAGTATAAATGTTCTTATAATTCTATTCATTGGTTTACTTCGTATTTAGCTGATAGACATCAAGTCGTATCAATTTCAAATACTTTTTCAGATCTATCTACATTAAAAGCAGGTGTACCTCAAGGGTCCGTTTTAGGTCCTATATTATTCTTGATATTTATTAATGATTTGCATTTGTGTAATCCTAATCATTATCTTGATCTTTTTGCTGATGATAGCACTATATCTGTAATTGGAAAAGACAAAAGGTATATAAGTCAGACACTCAATGTTGTATTAGAAAATAGTTGTCAATGGGTTGATGAAAACAAAATGTTAGTTAATGTGTCAAAAACTAAGACAATGTGTATAGGTTCAAAACAAAAACTGTATGTGATGTGTAATGACACATTAAATGTGTCCATTAATGGCCAAAAGATTAATGAAAGTCACTGTGAAAAAGTCCTAGGTATTTTTGTTGACAAAACTCTTTCTTGGCATGATCAAATTAATCATATAATCAAAAAAGTTAATTCTTCATTAGCTTTATTAAAAAGAATCAAGAAATTCTTGAATCACAATGCACGAATTCTATTTTACAATGCGTATATTCTTTCACATTTGGATTACTGTTGTTCAGTATGGGGAAACTGTAACAAGTTTTTAGTTGACAGTTTAATAAAATTGCAAAAAAGGGCAGCTAGAATTATTTTAAACGAACACGATATTCGTAAACCATCCAGTGAACTATTTAAGGAATCTGGAATTATTCCTGTTACTAAGAGAATATCTTACCACAAATCATTATTAATGTATAAATCAAAACACCAACTGGCACCAAAATATTTATCAAATCTTATTGTGCCTACAAGTAGTAAACAATCGTACAATACTCGACTTTCATCATCGGATAATTTTATTGTCCCTAAATCAAATACAGAATTATACAAATCAAGTTTTTCTTTTAGTGGTCCAAAAGTGTGGAATTCATTGTCCAGTGAAATTAAAAAATCAAAAAGTATATCTGCATTTAAAAACTCTTACAAGTCATTTTATTTTGAAAAGTGTTAAATTTTAAGTTAAGCCACAATGTTTACCATATAGGTGTTGTTGTTGTTGTTATATTACTTTCTATACGTCTATTCTTTACATGTGTGTAATAGTAGATTAATTATGTTTTATTTATATTGTTAACATTGTATGTATATATAGAGAGCCTTATTGAAAATTGGTTTAATCCTAATACGTTACTCTCTTTAAATAAAGCTATTATTATTATTATTATTATTAACCAAAATATTGCTGATTTAAGCCTTAGAAATATTTTTTATCAAAATATATTATATATAAGGAGACATTGGTTACCTTAGGCTGTATTCTGCTCTTGGTTCCAGTCACTTTGAAAAATTTCTCGTTGCTATTCCTAATTTTATTAGTATACAGTAATTATAGTTCCTGCTTTTAATATCACATAACATTGATAATTTGTTATCTAAGCAATTGTTGTCCTGTACGAGGTAATCAAGCTATAAATCAAGTTTTATGCACTATTTGATTCATGGGAAAATGCATGTACCAAGTCAGGAATATTACAGTTGTTTTCATGCGTTTGATGTGTTTGAGCTTTTTATTTTGTCATATATATAGACGTTTCCGTTTTGTAATGTTTCTTTGAGTTCACCATCTTTGATATTTTATCTTGTACTGAATATCTCTATTCAAAGAGGGGCGAAAGATACCAAAGGGACATTCACACTAGTAAATCGCAAATGATATAGTTTTATTCAAATACACCATTTTTAACCTGTCTACATAACAGTTTCAGTAATCTGAAATTTTTTACAACGTACATTGTCTCAATTCCTATCAACGAAGTCTGAAAACTTTTAAAACAACGCCAAAAAAGACAACAAAAAAGATTATATCTTGAGTAAAGATATTTAGGAAATTTTACATACTTTTTATAAAATCTGCAATCAACACAGTAACCCCAATATGACAAAAAAACATTGAAATATAACATTAATCATAACATACTGATAAATACTCTACTCAAGCACAATAACGAAATTTGTATATCATTGCATCTTTTTATAAAATGCATATTATATCTACACTTTGTGAAATAAACCAATTTATCATTGTATTTCATGTTTTACTTCGTTTTCCAAACATCCAACATAAAACAACACCAAACACAATAACAACACAAACAAAAGGTGCAGTTTTTCAAATCATCACATCGTAGATTAACATTCCCAATATACCTTTTCTGAGACTAAAATATTTGACCCTACGTCTTTTTCAAATAGTTTGCATTGATGTGAATTAATGTTAAAGACAAAAAAAGTACATCCTGTTGTGATCTTACAAATGATAGCACATTCTATCATACTCATACTCTCAACAAATACTATAATGCTGACGATGTCGCATGATGTATCTTGTCCACAAAACCTGCCATTACCACCAATCATATCTGTAATCAGAAAGTGTAATATCTTAAACTTACGTGAGGTAGAGATTTGATTTAAGATGAGGTTATCGATATAACTTTTAGAAGTCTAACACTCATTTGTATTAAAGCGCTATTTTTCTGCTCTTAGGTTTTCCTATGTATGTATTTTTTGGTGAATTTGATAACTTGTTACGTAAGGCATGCACTATCGATAAATATGTGCATATACAAAATATTGGACGTTTATATACGTAATCTACTTCTTATCTTGTACTATTTTATCACTTGCCCAGCTTTAGGGGGAATCCCACTAACACGTAATTCAGTGGTTGTCGTTTGTTTATGTGTTTCATATTTGTTTTTCGTTCATTTTTTTTAAATAAATAAGTCCGTTAGTTTTCTCGTTTGAATTGTTTAACATTGTCATATCGGGGCATTTTATAGCTGAGTATGCCGTTTTGCTCATTGTTGAATGCTGTACGGTGAAGTATAGTTGTTAAGGTATGTGGACAATTGTCTCATTGTAATCATACCACATCGTCTTTTTTATATGTAAACAGTAAATATTTAACAGTATTATATATTTTAAAGAAATTTTAAGTTTATCGAATTCATGATATCAATATGATAGTGATTATCGTTGAGTTTTTTAAGTACTTGTGAACATGGTGAATTAGTTTTAGGAATCTGTTAGTTTATATTGCATGGATTTGTTAACTTTCAATATTTTTTTCTAGGTAGATACATTTTTTAAGTTGAATCTTAAAAACTCTAACAATTTTACAAAAGATAACTTACCTGCCTGATTTACCCTGTATTCTAAAGTCCCTCCAAAATTTGCACCAAAGGTTGCATCGAGTACTTTAAGCGGACATTGTTGCTGTCCAAACAATATTACATCTATGCCTCTTACATTCCCCAGGCCTATATACACCTGAAATGAGTTCCACGATATCCAAAACTGTTTGTACTCCAAGGCATTGAGTAGTGATCCCCTATACTCATCAGCCGGTGGGTAAACAAACTCTCCTAAATACATCGCTGATAATGTAGTATACCATCCTCCAATAATAATATGGAACTGATCGTCATGAAATGAGATGGTCACATCACTAGAACCTTTTGCGTCAAACTGTAAGTAATTGACGTGTGAAAGTGATACTCCTTCTGCTGATATCAATTTATCTTCTGGATGTGTAATTGTAAATTCTAAAGGCAATCCTACAATGTCAGATCTTCCACATTTAGAGATATGAACAGTTACACATAAAAGTATTGAATAATTATTTAAACTTTTTCTTGGTATCCTGTTTGCAAGTTTAGCTAATCGCTATTGTCATTTGATATTTGCAATGTTAACAAATAATTCCTAAATTTCTAGTGGCAAATTATTATTCTGAAGAGAAGTCTTCCTTGCATTGGACAAAGACAAGTTAAAATACTTGTTTCATATGGAATGAGTCTATATATGAACAAACTCCTCATTAAATACAAATCATTGCTAATTTGCATTTTTATCCAGATTTACAACAATGCATGGATTATGTCTCGGTATGTTTGATCAATCAGACATGTAAACCTTTGCTCGGACGTGTCGGGTCGATCCAACATCAACATCGTTACATATTTTTCATGCCGCTCACCAGTGAAAAATCCATACAGTGAACATACGTAATGGAACGTTTTTACCCCGGGCCAGATAGGTTAATCCGATCTAGATATGTGCATGCCGGTTTGAAAAACACACAGTGGATAAACCTGCTAAAACATTCTCTACCTATGTATACTAGGGGCGGACATGCTGATCCGATCTTAAAATACACATACAGTTGTGGATTCCATAGAGTGAACTTATTTTGATGGAAACAGATCGTACCTAGGCGCGGACGTCGGTCGATCCCAACAGACTCTATACTTACGTGAAAAAGGTATCTTACTAGGGGTGAACATGCTATACTGATCTATACATACGCATATTGATGTGGATACAGATAACCTTAGGTGATGAAAAAAGTCTGCCCGTTGTGGCGGACATGTTAAACCGATCTTTTCATATGCATATCAGTGTGAAATTCATACAGTGAACTTATTTTATGGAAATAGGGTATACATAAGCGCGGAAATGTAAGATCTATTCTAGCATATTCCATATAGTGAAAATACTTGAAGAAAAATGTCTCTACCTAGGGGCGGAAATGTTAGATCGGTCCAAGGATACGTTTATCAGCATGGATTTTATTGAGTAAAGTAATATAAAATATATGCAATGTAACGTTTAACTCCTTTAACAGCAAACTCCACATTCAAATATTAGAATTATGTTATAATTTTATCGTGATTTACGTTTCTTGATTGTTAAGAAGATAGTAATTACCCGTTATGAAGTTTAATTAAACTATTGTATAATACATCTTTTACATAGAATAAACTTATGAAATTTTTTGAAGTATTGCAGAAGTTTAAATACTCATGGTTGTGATATTTATCTGTCCCTAGGTAAACTTCAAGCTACAGGGTCATGTTATTGTATTTTGTTTGAGTTTGAATATAACCATATCAAGAAACTTTTAAATGCCTCATTATTTACTCGGTACGAAGTTTTATTTTACCGTAAGTTTGTTTAAAGGGATAATTCGCGATTTTCACTTTTCATCTTATTATGCTCATAATACCATAAAAAACATATTCACCAAGTTTTATTTTGATATGAAATCTAATAAAGAAGAAAATTGGGAATTATTAATTTTATTTTTTGAAACTTCCTGACTTATGTGACGTAGTTTAAGTCTTTGATGCATGCCGGGAGTAAAAATATCTCATTTGAGTCTTGTTCGTTAACCATCTAATAACGCGATTTAAAGCGCATCGACGACTTTTGGTGAAGCTATTAACCGACGAAAAATAAGTGATAGCCATGCAACTTTTAAAATTAGATCGTGTGGATTTTTTAAAACGAATTTTAATAATAAAAGTAGATCATACAATAGAACATTTTATGATTTTTTTTTCTAAAAATACTTTAAACAAACATATGAAACTGACATGATCGATAGTGTATTAAACATGCATGTTTGTATTCTGACCTTTTTGCTTCATTCCAGCAATAATTTTTAAGTTGCTTGTACGGTGGAAACAATAAAATGTATATTGTTTTGTGACACCTAAAGAATTATGTAATTCTTATCTTTTGATCCTCATTCAGTGAAATCTAGGCGTCATGGTTCACTGACATTTCAGGTGTGAACAACATTCGGAGTGGCTATTCGTCCGGCTAGCCGGACGAATAGTGCCAGGGCTATTTGTCCGGCCATGGAAATGCGCATGTCATATATGTGCGTTCTGACGCGGGTGTAATATTATCGATCAGTAGCACGAAAGGGGCGCGTGTAATCTGATCACTGATATTCAGTTTTAAGATGGCTGAAAACGGTCATGATATCAATATTTGTGATATTTTTTGCAGTTTTCGGAATTTGACAATGGAATACGATAGTATGAACTTCCAACAATGATATAATCTTATAAAAGTTACTCTAAAAAATTGAAATCACAAGGAAAATGGGAAATAAAAGATAATTGATCGGTTTTACAAAATTATTCGACTCGCTACAGCTATGTAAATGGTGGAAAATATGTTCAAAGCAAGAGTAGTTGAGAAAGACCTTTGCTATTTTACATGTATAACTAAATGAAATTTAGCTTATAGTTTTATACCAAAAAATGAATCTTGCAAGTAGCCTTCAAAGTAGTACATTTAGGGGGGGGGGGTGTTGAAAATATGATTATAAAAAGTGGGGTATTGCAATACACGGGAAAACAAAGATTGGATCAGGAGAAAAAAAAAGAAAAGAGAAATTTCGGAAAAGAGCACACCGTGTCACCCGACCCCCTCACGTAAATATATTTTTTTAAATGTTTGGGGTGGGGGGGACATTATAGAAAAATCTCTCACCTTTCACTCAAAATATGGATAACTTTATGACAAGGGGTCTATAATTCTTTTTGACAGCTACAGACATAATAATTTTGTACCTTTTTCAGCTAGACAAAATCCTTTACGCTAACTTAAAATACACGAGTCAAACACTACCCAAATTTGTTTTACAAGTGATTTCTTCTCTCTTCTTATATCAAAAATATAGGATATTTTATGATTTTTTTTCGATGTATTGTTCATCCACATTGGACTATATTAGCATGATTAGTATGAAAAGAAGAAATTCATTTACTAGTAACAAGATTAGGCCCTAACACTTAAGATTACAAACATGTGTTACCCCCTGGTGCTGCTGAAGATAATATTACACGCACACACTAATATTATAGTGACATGCTCATTGTATTGGCGGGACAAATAGTCCTGGTACTATTCGTCCGGCTAGCCGGACAAATAGCAACTGCCAACAACATTTCGTATCAATTTTAAACGGGAGTCAGACAAAGTTTCAGACACATGAATGTAAAAAAAAAAAATAATTAACGGGAATATTATAATCGCATAATAACTGGATAGCTGTTGTATATTTTTATATTTTGCATAAGATCACTTTTAATGAATTATGACTTTTGATTACTTTAGTAACGATAAAATACTGAATTATTTTAATTGAAGTATTTATAAATAAAAATAGCCTTCTAAACACGAGTTTGTGAACTAAAAATTGTACTATTTCTAATAAGAATCGGCAGACTTAAATATTTCAAACAGATCATTAACAATTGCAATTATATATTTTAGTCCATCCAAAGTGATCTTTAATTACCTATTTAGGAATTAATGTGCTCATCAAAATATTTTAAATCTCACACCACATGAATACTTCAGATATTTGATAAAAGATGTTTTAAAAAATTGACAGGAAATTAAAGGATATTATTGGAATAAAATCAACAAATTATGAACAGATATGCTTTTCAAGTGTGAAAAACATCAAAAAATTTATACATAATCGGGAATGTCTCTTCGTCTCACACCGTAACTATAAATAATACTTTAGCTATTTGACCAACGATGTATTAAAAAAAATGAACGAATCAAATGTCATCTTTCCCTATTTTTTAATGTAATTATAAGTCTGTTTCAACTGGCAATAATACCAGTAAAGCGGACTAGCAGTTTCATCTTTAAATTGCTGTCATTGAATATCAAGAGAGAAAATAAATCCCGAAATTTATTTGAAACTTTGATACTCTATAGTTTTCCTAGAAAATATTCACATCCCTTGGTAGTGTACTTCCAGTTGCGTATACATTACATGCATATCGGAACAATTGTGATGATGACGAATTTCTTCCTTTTTTCAAGAACAATCTAATTGATATATAAATGCCCATAACTTCGATGAGCCAAATAAACTTATATATCGACCTGTATTTAAATCTCTTCTTCTTCTTCTTCTTTTGGTATTCAATAGTCTATCGACATTTGATGATTACATACTGTTGGCATACGTGGACTTGTCATTTTACAAAACTTTTACCCGAATTTACGCAAAATGTATGTTTCTTTCTTATGTTCTATGTATATATTTTAATTTGCGCTATAGTTCCTTAACTTATAATCCAGGCGAATATACGAATGGTCGACAAGTGCGTACATTTTTTTAAATCAATATTTCTGGTATGTTCCAATCTGTCCTTCACCATTGACAACGAGTATATATTACATTTTACCAAATTTACCCTTAGAAAAAATACGTATATAGATTTTTATTTCATCAAATCTGGGTTTTTTTTGGTATTATTTATATTTTTATAAATAATTTTCTTTTCACCAGAAATGTTGTCATAAACAAGCGTATGAGTTTAGTAATATCACTTTCGGACACGCAAGATAGAGACCTAATAGGTCAAAATGGAAAGTTATAAGTTATCGGCCGTGAACACTTATCAATACACTAAGAAGTGAAACGATGCATGAATTTGAAAACTCGACAGGAAATCGCTTGAATACCTGGACGTGTCACCTCACACCCCCTACAATACCTTTGGGAGTAATACCTTTAGTCATGCGGGTGATCAGTGGAGAGAAGATCCTAATTTGTTTGAATAAAGTTTATTACATAAAAGAATTATGAACTAATTAAATTTCCGAAAACAATTCAAGTTTCACGGAAGACTTATTTATGATTTGAAATTTTGACTTTTTCACTATTTCCTATATTATCAGTATAAAAATAACAGATCATGGTTATTTAAAAAAAAAAAGAAGAAAATTTTCCGTATCAAGTTAGTTAACTAGTTAACTAGTCGGATAAAACAACCGTACGATTGAAGAGATATCAACACGCAATTACGACTACATCGGGTTACTGTAGTTTTGGTCCTTAGACGTATCGTGACTGCAAATCGGACAAGGTGACAAAATGGCTAACCGCAGAGAATTGATACTCTAAATCTAAAATCGATGGTGATCTCTTATCTAGCAGAATAAAACTTTGACATCTATGAATTTGAGCATTTTTATACAGAATAAACATAATATCAATTTTTGATTTTTTGGCGAAGTTTCCCTTTAATATAAAAAAAAATTGCCGATGATACAACACTTCAACAGTAACACAATGACATATAAGTTAAACACTTTAGGTAACCGTAAGACTGAAAACAATGAGAAAAACCCATACCACATACAATGAAAGCGCCAACCATCAGTGTTGAAACGGCACATCACAAAAAAGATTTGGCTAAATAATTAACGAAAAATCAGCAAAAAATGAAAAATCAATAATATTCTATCCACATGGGACAGGCACATATGGAATGTGGCGAAGTAAAATTAGTTTGCTGCGACAGTGATGTAACAGTACAAAATAAGAACTAACTATAGAAAAATATCAGCAGAAAACATCTAACGAATTCACAGACTGGACGTGATAGGGTACTTAAAAATTCCACAACAAAAAGGCAGTTATTGACAGCTGGTTAAAAGCAAATAACAAATAGTAAAAATAATGTATCTAACACTTATGTTTCAATAAGGACACATCCAACACTTGATGGATTAGGATTTTTTTGCTACTTCAAAATGTTTTTCTAACGACTGCTATAAACGGATAGAAAAAAAATAAATTGCTTAAAAATCAGAAAGGTTTTGTGTGCTTGTTTTCGACATATAAGCCATTGAGAATTTGGCGGGAAATAAGTTTTTTTTATAGTGTTCATACATTTAACATGGGTACCCTTTTTCTTCAAATCATTTTGAAAAAACAAGGATTTTATAGCATTTTCAAATACAGCATTTAAAACTATGTTTTTAATATTATGAAAAGAATAGTAAGGGTTAGTGGGGCAAATATTGTAATGCCACTTCATGGATAAAACCAGAAGATTCCGAATATCTGGCAAAAAATCAAGTTAACTCGGATCGTATCTAAATCTTTGGTCTTGGTAAACAACATCACAGTAAACAGTTATCAAAGGTACCAGGATTACATCTGGATTATAATGTGTCATTCCGTTGGATAAAAGTACAGTCAAATTACCGGTGATACATAAATAACGTTCATTGAAATCCAAACATCACTGCAAACATTGGGATAGCAAACAAATTGGGATTTAAAATCTCAGTGAGATGGTGCAAATCGTATATCACCGTAAAAATGGAATCTTACCATAGGGAACGAAAATCGTCCCTTTTTCGTAACTTCCTCATCTATCAAGATCCTGTTGATAATTTCAATATTTTTCAATACTGCACTATTTATAATTTGAAAAGTCAATTCTATAAAAAAAAAAGATTTTCGATAGCTGGTAGATTGACGTCGTTATAGGGGTTTTAGTGTGCGTGCAATGAACGCAAATCTTTAAAAACAAGAAGAAACTATAAAAAAAATACCAACGGGCCAAGACGCTTTTTTTTTACTAAAAAGTACTAACAATAATTTAATGACAAAAGATGCAGGAGGTTGGAAATATCTGTAATGAAAAATAATCCACTAAGTTATGATTGTCTTTTTTAAGTAAAACCTAACTTTTGCGAAAATTGTAAAGAAGCCCATTAAATTTGCCTGAACCAAATGGGAAAAAACTAAATATTTTGATTGTGCGGAGTCTTAATAAAAGCGACAAATCTTTTGTATTGTGGTGTATAGGTTTATGCGACAGTTGTCTTCAACAGTATTAGACATGGGTATATTAATGTACCAATCTATGAATCGTCCAACGTCCTAAAACTATTGCAGTTAAAACATTCACCACCGACTATCAAAGATCTGTCATAAATACCGTATTTCTGAAATAACATAATTAATCAGGAGAACCTTAGATCACCCTTAGTTTTTGGTGGGGTTCGTGTTGCTAATTCTTTAGTTTTCTATGTTGTGTCATGCGTACTATTGTTTTGTCTGTTTGTCTTTTTCAATTTTAGTCATGGCGTTGCCAGTTTATTTTCGATTTATGAGTTTGACTGTCCCTCTGGTATCTGTTGTCCCTCTTGTCCTCAAAGAAGTAGTAGATTAATGAATATGATTACTTTAAAATACAATACTGTTTTCATCATCTAAGTTGTAAAAGACAACCACAGATTCAAAGGCTCCTGACTATAAAAATATGGCGGGGTTTAACATGTAACAAACCATCCACTAACTGTAGACGTCGGTGTAACGGCACAACATAAGACCAAACTGTAACATTCAATTGGAAAAAGAAATTTATTCAAATCGGAATTAAACCAAATATCACAAAAACCAATACCCACAAAGCAGATATTTAGGATTTAGGGACGTACGATAGGTAAAAATAGAGAAATGTGAGAGAGAGAGAGAGAGAGAGAGAGAGAGAGAGAGAGAGAGAGAGAGAGAGAGAGAGAGAGAGAGAGAGAGAGAGAAAATGTTATTTTTTTCCTTTAAAAATATTCTGATTTCCTATTTGACCAAACAAAATATTGTGGTCATGCAGATTACAAACAAAACATTCTGAACCCTTTACCATATAGTTTTAAAATTTTGAAGAAAAAAATGATTGATAGCGTCGAAACACTAAGAAAAGAAAAAAGACATAACCCCTCCTTTTTTTAAGTGTAACGGTTGCTCCCAAAACTTGTTTATTTTTATTCTTTTCCCCCATTTTATACTTGTTTAATAGTGTGAACTTTGTAACGTTCCTATTAAACAGAATTTGCAATTAAAGTTATAGTTTCATATTTGTCGCCTGCGATCACAAGAGTTACATTACCTTTATTAACATTTAACATATTATTAATAGAAAAAATTGCAAATCACGATACCCCACGTTGATAATTTCCTGATAGAGAAATATTAAAAACATGTGAATCTTGTCGTTAAATTTAGACTAACTTACTTCAATAATGCCATTAAAATTTAAATCGGCCGTAAGTGTATTTAACAATATTTTTTTGGTTTTCTTATATTAAAAGCGTGTTTTATTTGCCAATTGCATATGCTTATTTTTGAAAGATAAACTTGATCTAGAAAAGAACGCTGTTTTACAGCCGGATAAAACAAAGACTCTAAAATGTTATTGTGGAAGTACGTGTTCCCTTTACGTTGTCGTACCTTTCGTCAATTTGTAAGAAAGCACTAGTATGAGGAGGTCATGTAATTGTACTCATTGTCTTTTGCATAGGATTTATAAATGTGCTACGTCCGATCTGTTGAGTTAGGCCAGTTTCAACTGTTGTACTGTCACAACACTGCCAAATGTTAGGAGGAAAGTTTGACGCCAACATAATGTATGTCTACTTCCTCCAGATACTATGTATGCCTGTTTCAGCAACCAGTGGATTTCGTTTGTTATTGTATATCATATTTTCAGTTTTTTTATCATTTGAATTTTAAATAAATCAGAACGTTATTTTTCTTCTTTGAATTGTTTCGGGGCCTTTTATAGCTGACTATGTAGTATGGGTTTAGCTCATAGTTTTAGATTGTACGGTGACATATAGCTGTTAACTTCTATGGCATATGGTACCTGGTGGTCAGTTTGGCAATCATACACCACGTTCTTATTTAATTTTTGTATGTGTTAGCAGACATCGCTTAAAACCTTCCTTTTTATTTCTAAAAAGATGAAAAATAGTGCTAGTATTTTTTTAAGAAAAATTTCTCCATTAACCTTCGTCTTCCTCCTAAATGTTGTATTTCTTGTTCTATCACAACTTTACTGATAACTTGCATGTAGCATGATTGAACAAAGGACTTGTAACTTTACACACTTACCATTTATTCGGAGAAGTATTTTAAACAACATGGTACAAATAAAACTTAATGATGTCATTGTGGTTGATGTTCTCTACCTCAGCAAAAATCTGAAAATGGAAATATGATTGTTTTTACTTATTAAAAAATGTGTGTAACATAACACTGAAAAGTCAAAATCATAAAAATGTTTCATATTTCATATTTTCCCTGTCAACTCCTATATTTGTCAAAAAATTAAGTAACACGGAAGGTGAATCTGAAATAAATTTATGATACATAAAATGTTGAAGTTCTTATTATGCTAAAGAGGATTTTCCAAACAATCTCTCTTTTGTTTTTTCCATACATTTCAAATTAACAGTTTAGATCAATTGTTTTCGACAACAAGAACACAAACCTTTAAAATTTCAAACGTATGTGTACTTTGTATTCCAAAATATTGCAGCAACTAAATATCCTTAAGTCGGTGTGTCCAAGTCAAAAATAAATATCTAACCAATAATATATGCAGGTATCCACTTTTGTTCTGTTTTAACAAATCCAAACGCATGACATTCAAATATATACCGCCTTTTTTAACACATGATTGCATCTATATATTCGATATATGAAAACTCATCAAGATAACAGTGTGCATTTAGCATTATTGTTGAACATGTTGCAGACAGTTTTTTAAGTTTTTGCATTTAAATCTGTTATATCATTCAAATGTCCTTCGTTGACATTCGGAAAGCATGTCTGAATTGAATTTTTATTTGATTGAATACTTTCGCAAAACCTTAAATAGACCAAGCAACGTTTTTTTTTATATTTGACATCCCGTCGTCATGATGCAAAATCTCGTTCTTAGTAATCTTAAGTTAATGGCACAATAAAAAGATGCTATATATACACACAATAAATAGATCTTTAAATGCGCGAACAACTGTTTTTTTTTAACTTAATGGTTTGTATCGGAACTCTGACATGGAAGTAAAATCAAAGATATAGAACTAAAATAACTTATAAATAATAACAATAACAATTGTTTTATGTTGTGATATTTCAAATGATTATATATTTTCTATGATATTATCTCATCCTCTTAGTGTGAACTTTAATTTTAATTTTATCTGTATTTAAATGTTTATGTGTTATTAAAGGGGATGTATTGTATATTGTTGTCATTCTAATCTGTCTGTGGTTCTTTTTTAAATATTAATAACTTTCAACATATAGACATGGCCATTATGTTACCTCCATTGTAGTGAATGACATCTATTGTCCTGACCAGTTTGTTACCTCCCTTGTAGTCAATATTTACACTACATATTCTGGCATCCAGTTTGTTACCTCCCTTGTAGTCAATATTTACACTACATATATTGGCATCCAGTTTGTTACCTCCCTTGTAGTCAATATTTACACTACATATATTGGCATGACCAGTTTGTTACCTCCCTTGTAGTCAATATTTACACTACATATATTGGCATGACCAGTTTGTTACCTGCCTCTTAGTCAACATTTACACCAAATCTATTGACATGACCAGTTTGTTAACTCCTTTATAATCAATATTTATACCAAATATTTTGACATGACCAGTTTGTTACCTCCATTGTAGTCAATATTAACACCAAATATATTAACATGGTCAATTTGTTACATTCATAGTAGTCAATATTTACACCAAATCTATTGACATGGCAAGTTTCTTCCCTCCTTCGTAGTCAATATTTACCAAATCTATTGACATGACAGTTTGTATGATCATTTAGCTGTCATTTCACTTACAGGAACAATAAAAATTAATGGTTAAATAGTGTACTAATGATATACTAGTCAACAAAAGAAACGATACACGACTTTTTTCCAAAAGAAAGATGAAGTATTCCGTTTATAGGAACAATATTGAAGGTAATAATACTTATTGACCATGAAAATATAAATCCGTTAAAATAATAAAATTACTTAATGACGTCACTTTTTTACCTATAAGTCTGTTTACTAAATTTTCCGAAAACGACAATTCTAAATACAAAAGTTCCAACTTATGATACCAACCTTTCATTCAAAGGTAAAGACAATGGTTGCCATCAATTCTTTTTAAAAGAGCATACAGTTTCTTCGCTTATTTGTAAAGCAAGGTTTGACCACACACGAAATCTTTAAAATGTGTACACTATCATAGACAGTATGTCTAATGCGATATTCAAAAAACGGTAACAATCTTAAAACAAATTTGAAAATTCATATAGTACCTAGAAAATTGTGTGTTGATTTTTTATTAAATTTTTCGCAAAATAAATTTGCACCCTATGATCGTTTACACGGAATTTAGTTACGTCATTTTCATATGTGCATATATTGCTAATGAAAGCTTTTTAAAATAGTGTATTTCCTTTTGTTTTATGTTTAATTCTTTTTGATAAATTTTATTCCAAAGTCGTGTATCGTTTCTTTTGTTGACTAGTATAATTCAAAACCGATTAATATTTTGGCTAAAATACATGTAGCTGTGTTTACACCACTTAATTTACTCGGAATGCAGACAAACCTCTGCATTTAGGCACATTTAGAAACACAGCATGCCCCAGACACGGTAATGTTAGGGCTTTTCGTGTTTCAGAAATGTAATGATTTGACTGAATATTCCTGTGTGAACACAGCCAATTTAACCAAAGGTTATCTGTAATCTTTTTATTTATCTATTGTGCTACGTTTCGGCGTGCTATATTCATGATAAGTTCTGATGTCTTACAGTTTCAACGGGCATCGTATCTTTGTGTATTGTATTTTCGACATTCTAACATAATTTTTCCGAATTTTCCTTTTCGGTTGCACTTTGTAAATCCGGAATTGGTTGTTTATTTCAAAGTGATAGAGGCGATCGAACTTATGACTTTTGAGTTAAATGGTTACATTAATTATACATCTTCCAGATATAACATATTATTTTGATATCTTGTTTAGACAGGTGTACAAATTTCACAATGAGGCATTTTGGAAGCCTTGTATGGTTTTGTATACATTCGTGGTTTTGTTAAATACCTTAGTTAAAGAATGCATTTTTAAGTGAGGTTTGTGAGTATTGTCTGTAATTTCTGTAGATGAAAATTATCTGATATTTTTTTTTCAGTTTTAAAGCTGTGAGAAACATGCATATTTCAGTATTCAAATTAACTTTCAATATTACAACTAACCACATGACAGTCATGTGACTTCAAGAAAGACCTCTGCCATATTTTCAAAAACTTTGTTTATTTTAATTCGATTCTTTTTGAAGGTGAAACTAGTATCAGTGAAGGCAATACAAAATGTGATATCAAATAAAAAAAAAAGGAAATGCTTAATTATAATAACTTTATTATGAAAATCTTCACCACACGTGGTATCATTTGGTATTGTTACAAGTATAGCAGCCGAATATGACGTCACGCGGGCATGAGCTGCATACGGGAAGGGGAAGTAGAATAAGGTCGAAAACGTAATACGGTCGAACACACAATACGGTACGATATAACCTGTATTAATACTTGGCTGGTGAAATGTTTAACCTGGAGTTCATTATTGGTAAAATGTATATTGTTTCTACTGGAGGTAATATGGCAGATGCTTTCTGTCTTAACCTGTCCTTGTTTTCTTATTTGGTTTCTTGTTATCGGACCTTTGCCGTTTGCAGCTTGGTGGCTGTAAAAGTAGAGTATGGATCGCATGCTCTTCTTGAAAGCATAATTTTGTCTCTAGTTTTAATATTATGGTGCATATTTTCTGCGTTTTATTCCATGTATTAGAAATAAAAACAGAAAAGAAGAGGTATGTATGTCCATAACTAAACCTGTAAATGAACTTTTTTTCGCGATAATTTATTTTGCGTAATGTTTTCTAGCCCATTATGCAGCGATTTAATTCCATGATTTTCATTTTTACTAGATGGAGATAATTAGATAAGATGCAAGCTTTACATATTCGAGACAACTGATATTCATGTAATTTATCTACTCGCAAAAGTGGCTAAACGTAGTTGATTTAAATTGAGTTCTTGTTTCTTTTATTGCATTTTGATAAAACCTTAGCCTGTTTAATAAGTATTTTATATTTTGTTTAAAAATGCTATGATTAAAGATAAAAACTACAAAAAAGTATAAGATATATCTATTCTTATTGACCTCGTCGTCAGAGATTAAATTTCTACGTCCATAAATTAATTTAGACCAATCCCTCCGAATTTATTTCCGTTATTGTGCAATCAGTATAGTTGAATTGAGAATGGAAATGGCAAATAACGTCCATTCAAAAAATGAAAAATACAAGTCCCTTCATATTTTCATGTGTTTCAAAAGGCAGTTATTGAGTTGCCTTTCAAGTACACATGGCATTATCTTACAAGAGGATGTCGATTTTCGGTGTTTGACGCCACCTTTAAGCACGGCATTTAGGCTATTACGTGGCGGCCAGTTTTTATTGGTGGAGGAAGCCTAAGTGCCTGGAGAAAACCACCAACTTCGATAAGAAAACTGACAATCCTAGTCAATTAAAAGTCGAGTGCACCCACACGAACGGGGTTCGAACTCAAAAACTGTAGTAACTACTTAGACCACTCGGACACCGAGGCTTGTCACTTGAGCAAGTGATACCCGGGTAATATATTTTTAACTTTTAACCGACCTGTCTTTAAAGAAGCAGTTCATACAATTTTCACATCTTTGGTTTGAACCAGTCGATGATCGTTCCCACAACGCCTATAACTTGAAGTAAACACATTAACACGAGACCTCAATGCATTTTTTGTTTTCACTTTTTAATCCGTTAGATCAAATTATTCCAGTCTGTAATTTTAAAACCATATTTAACATGGTTGGATGTATTTTCGTTGAATTAAAACCCTGTAATTTGAATTTGCGGCTCTCCATTGACACCATTTGCGAGCAAGGTCTTGAGGGAACTATGATAGTCCGTCGGAAGGGGACTATAAATAGCTGACCCGTGTTAAGAGAGAGCAATATCTCTTGCACGTAAAAAATTTCACAAAAGGACAGGCTAAAGACGCTATAAGGCAGCAAAGTGGACAGGGATTAATATAAATTGCAAAATTTGTTTCCAAATCTACTATAAAAAAAAATATGCTTATATTTAATTTGTTATCGTATATGGCAGGAGTTTGTGATATTGTCCTAAGTCTTATCCATACATGTAGATGTAACTAAACATGTTTAATATACCTGTTATATTTCTACAATTTTTTCGTTGTAATACTATGACAACGCTTTAAGAAGACTATTACTGTCTTTGTCGGATGACTTAATACAATACAAGAGGGTATCATACGATCATATCATATTATCGTTATATTTATTTATCTTCCATATATTAAGATTGCCAGTTTGAAATTATATAACTATTTTATCTCTGTCTAGCAATCAAATATTTCTGGTGACAAAAACATCATTGTAGTAATAAGAAGACAAGCATTATTCGGAGCTTTAAAATATTTATAGCATATCTTCAATCACCGATAGTTTATGACATAAGACATGTAAGATTCACTATAAATGCATACATGCAATGATTGCATGGTTATTGACTGTGTTATACTACAGCGATCAAGATATGTTATTGCATTTCTCTTACCTATTGTTTAACTTTTTTCAAATAACAGATAAAAAGCAAATACTGTTTCATATTTGTCTATTGTCATAAACATTAATAATATTGAAAAACTATTCAAATTTAGAATGGAAATTGGGAATGTTTCGAAGAGACAACCTACCGATAAAAGAGCAGAAAACAGCTAAAGGCCACCAGTTGGTCTTAAACATAGGAAGACAATTCTGATTCGGAGATTGGCTTCGTCTAGCCCATTAACACAAATGTGTACTAGATCAGTGAAAGTGAACGTCATACAAAATTCCGAAACATAAACATGAACTAAATTCATTAGACATACAACACAATAGAGGACAGATGCTCCTGACTCGGGAAACTTAAAACAATGCGACAGGTTAAAACTGGTTGAAGGAGATCTCAACCCTCCCCCAACCCTGTGCATAGCCAATATAGGATAATCAAACATACAACAATACGCGAGTTAAAACTGAGTTTAAAAGAATTTCAAATCCTATGTCAAAGTAGGAAACAAAAAAAACTAAGCAAAATGATAATGATATATTATAAATCGACAAAGGACTACTGGCAGTTACTGACATGACAGCTTCAGACATTAAGTAGACTGATTAAAAGATTATGTCTTCATCTTTAAAAATCAAGCAGTCTCTTCCGTTAGAGATGAGTATTGTAATTGAATTAAATAAAATACCATTCAGTTTGGGTTGAAAAATGTTTTAAAGTTAGTTTAGATCCAATTAAAATATTTTTACTAACCTTTCTTTATGATAAATGTAGGATAATTCTCGGTTGTTTTTTTTTTTTTTTGCTTTTTTTTTTCATCACGGGGAGATCATCTTGTTTTGTTTCTATATATTGTCTTTTTAAAATAGCTTTAGATGCTTCATATAGGTTTCAGTCATAACATCTAAATTCTTAAAGCGTTTGACATAAAGGAGTAGGTTCAGTAAGACCCCTTTTTGGTCCCAAAATATAGCAGTTTTACAAAATTGTGAATATGTAATCGTTAAGCTATTTTTTGAAAAGTAGAATGATTCTGCTATATTAATATTGGCCGTTTTTGACAATATAATGCACATATATCGGGTACTAGCATCATAAGTTAAATTTTGGCCTTTTAGTTAAATTTTAGACAGTTTCCGCCTTAAATGAAAGCGACCTCAACCGTGTTCATTCATAATATTGAATTGTAAGTTGTATTTGAAGATGACACATAACATATATAAAGGTTAAGGATGAACACGATTGCTGCCACTTTCATTTTTGACAAAAACTATCTAAAAAGTGACGATTTTTGGCATATTTGATAGATTTTTCATATTTAAGCTTAAATAGGAGGGTTTTTAATGACTGAATCAGTTAAAATCTTACACATAAACTAATTTAATCAACTGACATAGACACTTTTTTTTTTTATTCAACAACAATATATCACAAGCTGTTAACAGATTTCTTCACTGGTACAGCTATTTCAGTAAAGATCCCTGTTTGTTAGTACCTTAAGACCAGGGTATCTTCAGGTAGTATTTTTATAATTGTTAGTTTATATATTATTTGTCATTATACATTGTTTATCATTAAATACATTAATTCTTTATAATTATATACTTATAACTCTGAATATGAACTTTATATATATATATATATATATATTGTAACTATCTGATTAGATGTTGGGGATAAAAACAGAATCACGGGTTATCTAAGCGTGTTCCGAATTTGATTTGTGGTTTAATGCATTTCTCTGTTGTCCGGTATAACGGTAAATTCATTTGTTATATTTGTGTGGATTAATCACTTTCACCACGTGCTTGCCAAATTTAAATGAATTAGCCACGGAAGGAAGGTTTACATAAGAATCTTGTTCTCATAATGTATTAAGCATAATTTGCATATCTTATGTATAATATAAAGTTACAGTATATAGATTTAAGGAAAAAGTACATTTGTACTTTCACTTTCAAAACTCATTGAAAAAAAACCATCTATCAAACAATTTAGGTACAAGGAGCTATGTAAAATACATAAAATATTGCAAAATTGACACTAATGCTGTCAAATATAAGAATATATCTTTTCTAGTATCCCTTTACCTTCAATATTAATATATTTTTTTTGTAATAATAATCCTATTTTAAATTCTGACCTAAAAACATTATATATTTTGTGTTCTATATTCTGACAAATAATGTATTTTGTGAATAGTGAATACAATAACTGTAAGTAGAAAGTTTATTTCATAATAATGTTCATCATTAATTTTATATCCCCAGATTAATTTTTTTTCAGTGAGAATGTGTCTACCAATCTTAACTAATTCAAGTATCTTATACATAGACACTTAGCTGTTTAAAAAGTGTCTAAAATATTTTGTTTGATGAACTTGAAAATTGAGGCCAAAATCGGCCCTTACCGGACCTACTCCTTTGCAGTTTCACGAATAAAGAGGTTGATATGGTGTTCAGTTTATGCGTTTTAGTTGTTCGTATTGAAAAGGTCATAAATTTAAATAGTCGGATATTTTCTTTAGCACCGTGATCGTGTCATTTGTATCATATGCTTAGCTAGCATATAGGGTTTAACGTTTAAATGATAGTGTCTGTAGTTTCTAGATGAAAAAGCATGCATAAAATTATGTAATGACACTATTAACTAATGACTCAGGAATGTAATAAAAATATTGGAGACGTATGTCATTTAAAGGAAATCTTCTAGAGCAGTAGGATCAACCTCCTAGATCAGCATTACGTGAGCGATATTCTGACACTCCAATATCCTATTCAGCAATAATAGTGATTGCGAAGTCGTGGATGAAAATTCCATATATTGAAAATATGTCGACGTAACAAAGGTCTTATTCAGTTCGCAGTTCGAAAAAAAACATTAGGAAAAAACAAAGTAATGAAGTGAAATTGATTAAGTTAGGTTAACCTCCCTTGTAATTGTTCTTAGTTATCACAAGTACCAGGGTTATAATTTAGTATGCCAGACGCACGTTTTTTCTACATAAAACTCATCAGTGACGCTCATATCAAAATAGATATAAAGCCAAACAAGTACAAAGTTGACCAGAGAAATTTTCGAACGTTATAATAAAATGATTAACATTCTAACATTTGAAAGTGCGAACTTTGAGGTTCTACCAACATAATGTACGAATTTCATTTTTATAGCACAGAGTTCTAGTTTATTATAAATTTGCAAAATTGAACTGTATGTCGTGTCCGTGCAATAATGTTTACAACCTATTAGAGCATTTGCATTAATCAAGTATTTGCTGGCGTATCCGAATTGACGTATCGTATAAGGTGGCACGGTAGTATTTCCTGGCCATAAGGGATAATGATAGCCTTTTTAGAATTTGCACCACTTTTTAACACTGCAAAAAATTCTACATTCACAGTTAACTGAAGTATTTTCATTTAACCATTCAGAAATGAATTTGGATATGTACCATGACCGTTTACTTTTTTTGCTATTTTTACAATCCTAAGGCCACTAGTACTTTTAGGTCTTTTATGGTGCAGTGAATGCAAAATTTAAAAAAATTCTCAAAAATTCATTTTCATCTGTATATAAAATTATTTCATATTTTTCTACACCTGATCCATCACTCAGTTTGGGAAAGTATGTTCAGTTGATACTGTATTTTTTGTCCAATCACACTGTTTAGATACATTTACCTAAGTAGGGTACACAAAAGAGCAACCTAAATTCTGGAAAGCAAATACTACCGTGCCACCTTAACCAAGACATAACAAACTTGAAACCAGTCATGACACCTATGATGCATAGACTTCTTATTTTGGAACATATTACAATAAAGAATACTTGTCTGCACTCATTTCTTACCAAAAAAAAAATGAAACATTACATCCCTACCCCATCTGGCAGATTTTCACTTTTTTTCATCTTACCTTTTTTACTTAGGGAGTGAACAAAACCCAAATATATGATGTTTCAAATCAACACAGAAGTCAAACATGATGATTCAGGAGGAATTAGTGGATTGCCAACTCTGTTTATGGTTAATCTGACTGAAAGAAACAGTTTTAGCACCAAATCATGAAAACTGGTATTAAAGTCCATTCCACATTTTACAGCATGCCTTATATTACTTTAAACATTCTCAGATTATGAGAATAGTACAACAAGAGTCTATAGATTGCAGTTAACTATTATTCCAAAATCTGTTTGACAATACATGTACTAGAACACATCTCTAAGTTGACTGTTTGTCTATTTCTCATGTATGCATTAAGTTAAATTATGTCCCCTTACATAATCAATTTGCCTTTATTGTGCTTTTCACTGTCAGAAAATCTTAACAACTAATGGTATTTGCATGTAAAATGAATAAACCATTGAATCTTGCTGATATAACATCATAAATACATTCTTTGTCTAAAATAAGGTCTATTCAATGTAAAGAAACCCCTATTTCTATCTCTATTTCATACCAATATGAGAGCTTAATGAATAAGTAAGGACCCCTGAACCACTTACTAGTTCCCCAAAAGCTCCAACTGGTGTCATGTTACATCAGAACTACAAATTAAACCTCAAGAAAACTAGTAGAGCTGTAATTGTGTTGAAAAAAATAAGAAATTATGCAATTTATTTATTTCGGTGAAAATAATAGGATGTACATGCAACCGAAGAATGTCCCGTCTCAAATTTCAGTGGTTGCACATGTGTCAGACACTGGGAAAAGTCAAAGCGAGCATTTATACTTAAAAATGTAGTGCAAGTTACATAAAAATAATGAATTTCTACTTTCTAGGTAAATTTTTACATTATTACCTACAGATCAGGCAAAATTTGCTGAATCAGCAATTTTTACTGTCAGGGGTGGAATTTAAGGCTTGTTTTTATCATAGTTGCCCTTAATCAACTTTGTATTGATAAACTTACAAATTGCATAGGTAAAAAAAGCTCCTTTATTGATTTAATGTAAAAATAAATATCCCCCTTAAGGTGGCACGGTAGTATTTCTGGCTATAAGGGATAATGATAGCCTTTTTAGAATTTGCACCACTTTCTAACACTGCAAAAAATTCTACATTCACAGTTAACTGAAGTATTTTCATTTTACCATTCAGAAATGAATTTGGATATGTACCATGACCGTATACTTTTTTTGCTATTTTTAAAATCCTAAGGCCACTAGTACTTTTAGGTCTTTTATGGTGCAGTGAATGCAAAATTTAAAAAAATTCTCAAAAATTCATTTTCATCTGTATATAAAATTATTTCATATTTTTCTACACCTGATTCATCACTCAGTTTGGGAAAGTATGTTCAGTTGATACTGTATTTTTTGTCCAATCACACTGTTTAGATACATTTACCTAAGTAGGGTACACAAAAGAGCAACCTAAATTCTGGAAAGCAAATACTACCGTGCCACCTTAACCAAGACATAACAAACTTGAAACCAGTCATGACACCTATGATGCATAGACTTCTTATTTTGGAACATATTACAATAAAGAATACTTGTCTGCACTCATTTCTTACCAAAAAAAAATGAAACATTACATCCCTACCCCATCTGGCAGATTTTCACTTTTTTTCATCTTACCATTTTTACTTAGGGAGTGAACAAAACCCAAATATATGATGTTTCAAATCAACACAGAAGTCAAACATGATGATTCAGGAGGAATTAGTGGATTGCCAACTCTGTTTATGGTTAATCTGACTGAAAGAAACAGTTTTAGCACCAAATCATGAAAACTGGTATTAAAGTCCATTCCACATTTTACAGCATGCCTTATATTACTTTAAACATTCTCAGATTATGAGAATAGTACAACAAGAGTCTATAGATTGCAGTTAACTATTATTCCAAAATCTGTTTGACAATACATGTACTAGAACACATCTCTAAGTTGACTGTTTGTCTATTTCTCATGTATGCATTAAGTTAAATTATGTCCCCTTACATAATCAATTTGCCTTTATTGTGCTTTTCACTGTCAGAAAATCTTAACAACTAATGGTATTTGCATGTAAAATGAATAAACCATTGAATCTTGCTGATATAACATCATAAATACATTCTTTGTCAAAAATAAGGTCTATTCAATGTAAAGAAATCCCTATTTCTATCTCTATTTCATACCAATATGAGAGCTTAATGAATAAGTAAGGACCCCTGAACCACTTACTAGTTCCCCAAAAGCTCCAACTGGTGTCATGTTACATCAGAACTACAAATTAAACCTCAAGAAAACTAGTATAGCTGTAATTGTGTTGAAAAAAAATAAGAAATTATGCAATTTATTTATTTCGGTGAAAATAATAGGATGTACATGCAACCGAAGAATGTCCCGTCTCAAATTTCAGTGGTTGCACATGTGTCAGACACTGGGAAAAGTCAAAGCGAGCATTTATACTTAAAAATGTAGTGCAAGTTACATAAAAATAATGAATTTCTACTTTCTAGGTAAATTTTTACATTATTACCTACAGATCAGGCAAAATTTGCTGAATCAGCAATTTTTACTGTCAGGGGTGGAATTTAAGGCTTGTTTTTATCATAGTTGCCCTTAATCAACTTTGTATTGATAAACTTACAAATTGCATAGGTAAAAAAAGCTCCTTTATTGATCTAATGTAAAAATAAATATCCCCCTTAAGGTGGCACGGTAGTATTTCTGGCCATAAGGGATAATGATAGCCTTTTTAGAATTTGCACCACTTTCTAACACTGCAAAAAATTCTACATTCACAGTTAACTGAAGTATTTTCATTTTACCATTCAGAAATGAATTTGGATATGTACCATGACCGTATACTTTTTTTGCTATTTTTAAAATCCTAAGGCCACTAGTACTTTTAGGTCTTTTATGGTGCAGTGAATGCAAAATTTAAAAAAATTCTCAAAAATTCATTTTCATCTGTATATAAAATTATTTCATATTTTTCTACACCTGATTCATCACTCAGTTTGGGAAAGTATGTTCAGTTGATACTGTATTTTTTGTCCAATCACACTGTTTAGATACATTTACCTAAGTAGGGTACACAAAAGAGCAACCTAAATTCTGGAAAGCAAATACTACCGTGCCACCTATAACACTTATATGAGGAAAGGATAAATTAAGTCATGTTGGTTCCGATGAAAATATTATATAATGCATTTAGTTTTACGGTTGAGATCGGGGTGAAATCATTATTGTAAACAAATCTGCTCTATCCGTATTCGTCGATCCGTGCACGTATTCTAATACGTGAATAATGCAAATGCTGTAGTAGAGCATATGCATTATTCACGTATCTGGATACGTGCACGGATCGACGTATACGTATCGATCAGATTTGTTCACAATAATGATTTTACCCCAATCTCAATTAAAATAAAATGCATTATATTATACTTTCATCGGGACCAACTTGACTTATTTTATACTTTCCTCATATACGTGTTATACGATACGTCGATACGGATACGTCATCAAATACGTGATTAATGCAAATGCTCTATAAGGGCATTTGCATTATTCATGTATCAGGATACGTGCATGGATCGACGTATACGTATCGGGTAGATTTGCTTACAATAATGATTTTACCCCGATCTCAATAAAAATTAAATGCATTATGTAATATGTTCATCGGCACCAACTAGCCTTAATTTATCCTTTCCGCATATACAAAAAAATACAAAAAAAACTAGTTTGCTGTTAAATTGACAAATCATTTCTTGTCTTAATAAGCCATCAAAAATGATTAAAAGAAAACTCAACTTGAAGTTAAACAAGAATGTGAAAATAGTACATGGAAGCCCCATCCACACTATAATTTTCTATGTTCAGTGGACTGTGAAAATGGTGGGAAATCTCTAATTTGACTTCACAATTAGAAAGATCATATCATTAGGAACATGCATACCATATTAAAAGGATACAGGTAATAGATGTATACTTGTAGTATAATTGTACCATATATAAAAAACGTCAATATTACTAAGGTTTTCTCACTGCTGGACAGAAGACAAAAACCATAGGATCAGTAAAACATACATCGTTACAATCCAAGCAATAATGGAAGCTTTGGTCATTCCAAAAAAGCTTATCTTGCTTGTTTCAATTTTCCATTTCCAATGAATTTACACACGTCTTTTACCGTTAATGGCTTGACCTTTCGGAACGAGATAAGAGTTCACTATTGTGAAAACTTGGCGCTATTTTAGGTTTCAAATTTATTATATTATCTCGAGCTGTTGAGTAACAAAACAGGGTTGTAATATATTTATGTATTGCATATGACCATCAGCAGGAGTCTTAAATACATTCTACTACATGCATATCTCTACTATAGCGGGTCTCTTTTTATGCCCGACCTACGATAGTAAAGAGGCATTATGATTTCTGGTCTCTGCGTCAGTCTGTTTGTTAGTCTGTGCGTCCTTCTGGTCGTCTGTGAGTCTGTCCGTGCATCTTTCGGTTCGTCCGTCTGCCCCGCGTTAGGTTAAAATTTTGGTCAAGGTATTTTTTGATGAACTTTTAAACTTTGTACACTTCTTGCTTATGATATGATCTTTCTTATTCTAAAGTCAAATTAGTCTTTTGACCCCAATTTCATGGTTCACTCAACATAGAAAATGTAAGTAGGAGTTTCAGGTTAAAGTTTTTGGTAATGGTAGTTTTAAATGAAGTTGAAGTCACATGCCATGTGATTAAGGACTTTCCGAATTGATTTTCCTCTGAGTTCAGTATTTTTGTGATTTTACTTTTCACATCAACTTGAAACTAAGTACACATATTCCCTTTGATATGATCTTTCTAATCTTAATGCCAAATTAGATTTTTTACTGGTACCTTTTTTTACCTGGTACCTTTGATAACTATTTACACCACTGGGTCGATGCCACTGCTGTTGGACGTTTCGTCCCCGAGGGTATCACCAGCCCAGTAGTCAACACTTCGGTGTTGAATTGAATATGTGGTCATTTTTATAAATTTCCTGTTTACAAAATTTGTTATTTACCGAAAAACTAAGGATTTTCTTATCCCAGGCATAGATGACCTAAGCAGTATTTGGCAAAACTTTTTGGAATTTTGGATCCTCAATGCTCTTCAACTTTTTACTTGTTTGGCTTTTTAAATATTTTCATATGAGCGTCACTGATGAGTCTTATGTAGACGAAACGCGCGTCTGGCGTACTAAATCATAATCCTGGTACCTTTCATAACTATTTACACCACTGGGTCTATGCCACTGCTGGTGGACGTTTCGTCCCCGAGGGTATCACAAGCCCAGTGGTCAACACTTCGGTGTTAACATGAATATCAATAATGTGGTCATTTTTATAAATTTCATGTTTACAAAATTTGTATTTTACCGAAACACTAAGAAATTTCTTATCCCAGGCATTTTGGATCCTCAATGCTCTTCAACTTTTTACTTGTTTGGCTTTTTAAATATTTTCATATGAGCGTCACTGATGAGTCTTATGTAGACGAAACGCGCGTCTGGCGTACTAAATCATAATCCTGGTACCTTTGATAACTATTTTACCCAATTTCACGGTCCATTGAACATGGAAAATGATAGTGTGAGTTGGACATCCGTGTACTTCGGACACATTCTTGTTTACAACGGTTTTATTATCATCACTGGTGCCTTTTCCTGTATAGAAGCAATCATAGTTTTAAATAAGACTGAAGTGGTTTTTTTATGGAATAGCAAACCAGTTAACAGACGAAACTCGTCTCTCAAGAATGAATTCCCTCTCCAATATGATATTTGGTTCTATTTAAAAGGTCCTGAAATGTATATATTTATTAAAGGTATTGGTTACATGACATTGTAACGGTCAAGTGCGTGTTTACTATAAACCTGTGTGTGTTTTTGTTCAATTTGATTGGATGGCATATACCCGTAATGCCGGTTTTACGGGTATATGCCCTCATGATTTTCGTGAAAAGCATGATTAGGTATTACTTAAGGGGTTAGTTTGAGAAAATAAAGTTATTCCAGGTTTGCCTATAGTTCAACGCAGCAGCATTCGTTATTGTGGTATGTCTGACTACGAGAAACTTCTAGATTCCGACCATGAATCTTTGCCAGCTGGTACTAGTGTACATTCGGGAAGATCGCTACTCTTCACAAAGACTTGGCAGTTGGTAACGAGAAGACTGCTACCAAACCCAAAAAAGAAGTTTAAATTATACTCAAAGGTGAGGGTAACCAGATTCAATTCAACTTTAATTGTGAAATTATGGCCGACCTTGTTAAGCTCCAGAAGCGTATTTCTAATTATGATGCAGCATGTCTTAAATTGGTATCTGGTGCTGATATAATTTTGATATAATCTGGTAAAACTTTTACATGTGAGAGCACTGAAAAGATCGGCCAAAAGACCGGTGTTTCTATCTCCAGATCAACACGGACACATAAAAATAGAACAATAACTGTGCCAAGTCAGGAATATGACAGTTGTTTTCCGATCGTTTGATATTTTTAAGCTTTTAGATTTGACATTTTTTAAAGGAGTTTCCGTCTGGTATTTTCTTTGGAGTACAGCACTTTTGATATTTTATTTTGTACTAGAAATCTCTGATCAATAAGGGGCGAAAGATACCAAAGAGACATTAACACTAATGTATTGAAAATAAAATATTTTTATTCAAATACACAATAATGAAACATAATTTAACTTCTATCACATCTTCTAAACAAAATCATCATAAATACCAGGATTACAATTTTGTTTTTCCAACAGACGCGCATTTCGCCTACAAACCCGCTTTAAAATTACAAAATGCATTGTCCTATCAACGAAGACTGTAAACTTAACAACAAAGAAAAAAGACCCAAAAAAAATAATATCTTGAGTAAAGATTTTTAACAGTGCAGACATATCCCCAAATATGCCTAGAAAAATTGGAAATATTTTACATTATATTACTCTTAAAAAATTCTACAATCAGCACAATTACCGCGATATGACAAAACAAACATTGAAATATAAAACTAATCTTAATACTAATTAAAAACCAATTGTTCAAAGAACAATTGATGGTCTTTCCGCCAATACGTATCTATTTTGATATGAAAATATTAAAATTCAGTTGAAAATGTCAGTTCCTATGGCTTAATGATGTATAAATATGAATTTCAAGCAAAGGTCAAAATCTAGAACGTCCAATAAACCTATGACCTCGAACTCAATTTTAAGGTCATAAACCAAGGATGCCATATCAAAAGACCCTAGGTCTGTATTATGTATGGTTCATTAGTACTATCCCTTTACGCATAATTCTAAATATAAAAGGGGCAAAAACTCCCATTTATTGTCTACGCACCCTTCCAATCAAAATTTTTAAGTTACGACATGTCGCAACTAACAATTAAGTAAAAATAATTTGTCGAAATCTTATAAAGTTAATGAAAAAAGTGAAAATAAGCCAAAATCAAAATTTTGAATTTGACCTTGACCTTTGACCTTGACCTTATTTTCATTTTTTTGGATAATGGACCTCAAATCAAAAGATCCTAGGTCTCTAGCACTAATGGTTTACAAGATAGAAATGCATATCACTTATAACAAATGCATAAGGGGAAATAACTCTCATATGGAGCGTTCATATCGCTTCGGTCAAAATAGGACAAATCATGCGAAGGATATAACGAGCAATTTTGTAAAATAAATTTGTCATAATATTTTACGGTTGCGAAGGAGTTGCGATAACAAGGAAAACAGTGTTTGGGGAGATAACTCCTACAAAGAAAAGTATTCGTTTACGCAGGGTAAATTTCAAAAGCGCATAAACTGTTCGATATCATATACCAAATATCTAAGCGACATATTGGGAAACAAATGTTTATCGCAAGAACAAAATTAGGCGGAAGAAAAAAAAAATAATCAGAAGAAAAACAATAGGTCTTTCCACAGAAAAGTGGAAAGACCTAATTAATCTCTCTACTCAAGCACAATAATAAAATGTGTATATCATTGCAATTTCTAATATAGAATTAAATGCATATTATATCTTCACTTTGTAAAACAATTATAGATTATCGGTAATCATCTCAACGAGATTGATTTTCTCGCTTGATCCGGGACGGCGCAAGCGATTAAGGCAATCGAGTTGAGATGAACAATGGTAATCTTTTTATCGCTAGCTATTTTGCCTATGACGACGTTGTCAATTTCATGTCAATTTCGTTAGCAACGCCACGTGCATGCTTAGTTTCTAGCGATAATTTTCCATCTCAAGCATGTAGCATGATATGAAAACTATCACAAAAAAAAGATCACAGGAATAATGCACAAAATAGCGATCAACCAATTTATCATTGTATTTCATGTTTTACCTTGTTTTCCCATCATCTAACATAAAACAACACCAAATACAATTACAACACAGACAAAAGGTGTAGTTTTTCAAATCATCATATCGTAGATTAACATTCCCAATATACCTTTTCTGAGACTACAATATTTGATCCTGCGCCTTTTTCAAATATTTTGCATTGATGTAAATTAATATTGAAGACAAAAAAGGTACATCCTGATGTTATCTTACAAATGACAGCACATTCTATCATGCTCATACTATCAACCAATAATATAATGCTCACGATGTCGCATGATTTATCTTGTCCACAAAACCTTCCATTAACACGTTTCATTTCTGTAACGAAAAAATGTATTATTTTAAACTTGCAGTGAGGTAGAGATTTGCCTTATGATGAAGGTCTCGATATAACTTTGATATGGCTAACATTTGTTTATCAAAGCGTTATTTATTTCCTTTCAGGTTCCCATACATGATTTTTTTTTTGTGAATTGATAACCAACACGACGGGTGCCACATAGAAGCAAGATCTTGCGAACCTGAGATCAGTCCCAGTTTTAGTGGGGTTTGTGTTGCTTTAATTTTATACCCCTATTTTTTACACTTTTACCGATTATGTCTGTTTGTTTGGTCACGCACCGTTTTCAATATGATGGAAGTTGATGCAACTGTCATACAAGTGAGAGGTTAAGCTAGCTATAAAACCAGGTTCAATCTGCCATTTTCTACATATTACGAAAAGGCATGTACCAATTTAGGAATATGACAGTTGTTATCCATTCATGTGATGTGTTTGCGCTTTTGATTTTTCTTTTTTATTAGGGACTTTCCGTTTTGAATTTTCTTCGGAGTTCAGTATTTTTGTGATTTAACTTTCCTGATTTTTCAATAAAAAAAAGTAAAGTTAGGCATGCAATATCGAGAAACATGATCAAATGAAAAATATTGGACATTAACAAAGATTAACAATAAATATTTTAGAGTATACATATTGTGAAAAAAAAAAATTGATGTAATTCGAAATATCAATATGATAGTTATTATAGTTGCTTTTTAAGAAGTTGTGAATTATTTTTATTTATCGGACCTTAGATGAATTATCACGTTGTGATTGGTTAAACGCCGTCACGTGGTGACCCCCATATGAGACCGTATGGGGTTAGTAAGTTTCATATGGGGTTCGTGACGCGTTAATGGCGACGTCATCTATTAATGTTGTTGTGTTTCATTGTTTATTTTTCAACAAAACGCCGCAGAAAAAGTCCAGCGTCCGATAAATTCGTTATACGGTTAACTACTGACCCCCTATGGATCCATAGAGGATGAATAAAATTCATAGGGGACTCGGCCTCCGGCCTCACCCCCTATGGGTTTTACTAACCCTCTATGAATCCGTATGGGGTCAGTAGCGAACCATATAACTTATAGTATCAAGTAGTTTATATGGCATTGATTTGTTTACTTTCAATTATTTTTTTCTTGGCAGATACATTTTTTCAGTGGCATCAAAATAATTTTAACAATTAAACAAACGATTACTAACCTGCCTGATTTACCCTGTAATCTAAAGTCTCTCCAAAATTTGAAGTAAAGGTAGCATCGATTACTTTAATCGGACATTGTGGCTGTCCATACAAAATTACCTCACTACCTTGTATACTCCCCAGACCTACGAACACCTCATAAGAATTCCAAGATATCCAATACGGTTTATATTCGGAATTGAGTAGTGTTCCATGATAATAGTGGACATGTTCTTCTATGTACAGCGCTGATATTGTATTACTCCATCCTCCAATAACAACTGCAAACTGAGCGTCTTGGAATGTCACGGTCACATCCCTGTTACCTCTTGCGTCAAACTGTAAGAAATTGACGTGTGAAAGTGATACTCCTTCTGTTGATATCAATTTATCGTCTGGATGTGTAATTGTAAATTCTAAAGGTAAACCTACAATATCAGATCTTCAACACTTAAATTTTATATATGAACAGCTACACATTTGAGTATAGAATAATATATTTTTATTTATTTTTTGGTATTCTGTTTGCAAGTTTAGCTATTCCGTATTGTCACATGAAATTTGCAATGTAAACAAATAATTTCTTAATTTCAAGTCGCACAATTATTATTCTGATGAGATGCCTACTTTGAATTATTCAATGACTAGTTAACATGTTTGTTTCAGCTTAAATGAGTCTATATGTGAACAAATACCACATAAACGACATATCATTCTTATTTGCATTTTTATCCAGATTAACAACAATGTATGGAGTATGCTCGGAATGTTGGAGTATGTTTGTTCAATCAGACATGTTAATGTTAACCTTTGCTTACACGTGTTTGGTCGATCCAACATCGACATCGCAACATATTTGTGATGGCGCGCACTATAGTCGCCGTCAGCTGAAATTCGTAGCTGTTATCGGTAAAAAATAATGTTGACTCAATTGGCACTCATACCACATCTTACTATATCTATCTAGAACTGACATTCGAACATAAAAAAGTAATAAGCAGCATGTTAAGGCATGTGAAGAATATGTTACACGATAGTCAATAGTTTGATTGTTGTTGTAGATATCAATCTGGTTTATGGCGCCAATTGTTCTGATACTCAATTACTAAATTATTAAATCTGGTAACAACTTTCTAACTATTTGATTAGAGTGCTGTTTATCAACTCCATTAAGTGCATTTCGAAGTTTTTCTTACTTTATACGTTGTAGACTGTTGATAAATGAGATATATCTCATAAATTAGGTGATAATTTGGTAAACAGCAGTTCCGTCTATGCTTTTAGTATTGATGAATGCTATTTTATAATTCTTCATGGCTGTAAAATAGATGTCAGTAGCTTTAAGAAATATCAGACCTGTTCTGATTGTTCTATAATTATGCTACTTCGGTTTGTGTTTTTTTGCTCCGTATCGATCTGAAGCGTTTAGCCCGTTTCAACTGTTTTTGTTTTTTGTTCGTAAGTTGTACGGTCACAGCACTGCCAAATATTAGGGGATAGTTTGGCGCCAACACAAATGTTTATTTCCTACACATGCTATGTGTGCCTATCTCACCAGACAGTGGATGTCGTTTGTTACTGTATATCATGTTTTGTTTTTCACCGATTGAATTTCAAATAAATCAGGACGTAATTTTTTCTCCTTTGAATTGTTTTAAATTTGTTATTTCAGGGCTTTTTATAGCTGACTATGTGGTATGGGTTTAGCTCATAGTTTTAGATAATACAGTGACCTATAACTGTTAACTTCTATGTCTATTGGTCCCTGGTGGACAGTTTTCTCAATTTCAATAATACACCATTTTTTTTTTATATTAAAAACCTCGCTTCAAACCTTAAAATGTATTTATCTAAAAAGTTGAAAAAAAGTGTTAATATTTTTTAGGGTTATTGCTCCATTAACCTTCGTCTACCTCCTAAATATTGTATTGCTTGTATCACAACTTTGCTGATATATTGCATGAACGTTGAACAAATAACTACAGGACTTGTAAACTTTACTCACTTACCATTTATTCGAAAAAGTATTATAAACAAAATGATACAAATAAAGCATAATGATATCATTGTTGTTAATATACTCTCCCTCGGCATAAAATCTGAAAAATAAAATATGATTGTTTTTACTCCTTAGAATTAATGATGTAACGTACCACTGAAAAGACAAAATCATAAACATTTTTCATATTTTATATTTTCCTTGTGGTATGCCTTCAATTCCTATATTTGTTACAAATTTAAGAAAGTGAATCTGTAATGAATTTATGAGACATAAAATGTTGAGGTTCTTATTATGCTAAATATGATTTTTCAAAACAATCGATCTTTTTTTTTCCATACATTTCAATTGCACAATTTAGATGCATTGTTTTCAACAACAAAAACACAGACCTTTAAAATTTTCAACTTATGTGTACTTTGTATTGTCTTTTAAACCCGTCTTCATTTATCTGTTTATAAATGATGTATGCCAAAATATTAGAGAAACCAAATAGGAATAAGTCCGCGTTTCAAAGTCAAAATAATTACCTCACCAATAACATATGCAGTATCCACTTTTTCTCAATTTAAACAAATCTCAAACGTTCGACCTTCAAATATACACCACTTTTACTAACACGTGATTGCATCTATAAATTCGATAAACTTATTAAGATAACAGTCTGTATTACTATAGCTGAAGGCAGTTTCTTAGTTTTTGCATTTAAATCTGTTATATGTCATTGTATTCAGATGACCTTCGTTGACGTTCGAAAAGCAGGTCACAATTGAATTTTATTTGAGTGAATACTTTCACAAAAACTTAATTAGAGACAAGCATGGGTTTTATTTTTGACATTCCATCGTCATGAAACAAAATATCGTTCTAAGTTATCTTAATTTAATGGCACAATAAAAAGATGTTATACATACAATCAATCAAAAGATCTTCGGATGCGTGAACGAACTGTTCTTTTTTCTTATTATTTTTAGTGGCACTCTGTCTTTGCAGTAAAATCAAAGATATGAAGCTAAAAAATCTTATAAAATAAATAACAATAACAATTGTTTTATGTTGTGAAATTTTATATGATTATATATTTTCTATGATATTATCTCATCCTCTTTATGTGAACTATAATTATAATTTTATCTTTATTTATTTAAAAGTTAAATGCTTCTTTTTGTAAATTTATTGGGATGTAAATGACCGAAGTACATTTTGTATGAAGCACGGTTTTACGGATCAAACAATCATGGAAGATCACCAGTTCAATGAAAGATCACCTGATCAATATACACGTGGAAGATCTCCTGAGCAAAACAATCGCGTAAGATCGCCAGATAAAAATACACCCAAGCTTAATGCCTATCTATCAGCAACACCCCCACTAAGCTAGAGATCATATTATCCCTTAAGACAACGGTTAGCATCCAGAAATCCCGGTTATTTCAGACAACGCTCAACTTAACCGGTTACGGAGCAAATCAAAGTGCAGCCCCAACAATAGAGTCTTTAAACAGCAAAGGGTCGGCCAACGCGCGATTCCAACGTCTATTAGCCATAAAACATCACCTCATCACAAAACTGAAATGAGGCCCATGACCTCGTCCGATATTGTCATCAGACGAGAATGTGAGAATGATTGTGGACACTGCTACAATGATAACATTGGTAAATGAGAAATGAATTCCGGCAGAAAATGGAGATTTGGAGAACATAACGCTATGTGGTTTGGGTTAACATCTTGTTTTTGGGAAGGTTATAAAGAACGACTCTCGACATTAATAGAGTAAACATACAGTGGGATGTGTGCAAAGAGCCACTAACAGACGATGTTATACTTAGGCTAGACATATTGGACAAAAATGACTGTTACCATTAAAACTATTAAAAGTGCTGATCAGGAGTGCATTTTAGCACCATGCTCGCTGAATAGTTGCGAATTGATTTCGCACGTAGTGGTAAGGGAAATAGTTGCCCCTTTATCATTTTAAATGATGGTAATCGTCTAATCCGCCTGAAGAAAGGTACCCCTATTGAGTACATAGAATAGTTTACTATGTAGTGGGTATCGCAGATGAAAACGTGATAAGTGCGTAAGACGTGACATTGAAGAGACACGAGACAAGGTGCCCTCGGCACGGCCTCAAAGTTCAGATTAGTTACCTACTATTCCAAAACATTTAACCGACATATGTTAACGTTCAATCGCCTCGTTTCAATATTAATCAAAGGTACCAGGATTATAATTTAGTACGCCAGACGCGTGTTTCGTCTACATAAAACTCATCAGTGACGTTCAATCTATGTCATTTCAACCATTAAAACAGAAACCGTGTAAAGAACAATTACAATAACATGTAACATATTGATTAACATGTGGAATTTTGTTTTTTATACATGCAGCCATATTTGCAAATGTTTGTGCTATAGAAGTAACCAAATTATTTTTTTTATATTTTAAAATTAATTGGTAATAAATTCAAGACCAGGAAGTCCATTTATAAAGAATCATTAATTTAATTTCCGCAATTATATAGAATACCTTTAGGACAATCTTGATATTTGTAACGTTTTTCCGCCATCTTGACAATGGCAGCCATATTGAATTTTTCAGAGTGAGTCCATAGCTGAAAAAAAGGGTATATAACCAAGAACTACTATGCAAAGTTTCATGCTTTCCTCATCAAGTGAGCAATTCTGTCCTATATCTGCACCAATCTGCCGGACTACAATGCATAATTTAATTTTCCAAGCATATTTCCCATATTTTATTTAACATGGTTGGATGTATTTTTGTTGAATTATACCTTGAAATTTGCCATCGTTTCTGTAAGAAGATTGTGATGTTGTCCATAGTCTAATTTATAGATGTAACTAAACAATTAAGTCTACTAATTTTGTCGATTCCATACTATGTTAACGCATTAGGAAGACTTTACTGACTTTGTCGGATAACTTAAAAATGTAGTACGAGAGGGTAGCATACGATCATATCATCTTATCTTTATATTTACTTATCTTCGATATATTAAGATTGCCCATTTGAAATTATATATCTATTTTATCTTTTTCTAACAATCGAATACTTCTTGTGATAAAAACATCCTAAGTGTAATGATAAGACAAGCGTTATTGAAATCTAAACAAGCTTTAAATTATTTATAGCATATCTTCAATCAGTGATAGTTTACGATATAAGATTCACTATAAATGCATGCAAGCCTTGAAATGTTTACATGGTTATTGACTGTTTTATACTACAGCGATCAAGATATTTTATTGTATTTCTCTTACCTATTGTTTAATTATTCTAAAATAACAGATAGAAAACGAATACTGTTTCATATTTGTCTATTGTCATAAACATTAATAACATTGAAAAACTATTAAAATGTAGAATGGAAATGGGGAATGTTTCGAAATAACAACTTATAAAAGAGCAGAAAACAGCCAAAGGCCATCAGTGGGTTTCTAAAACAGGACGACAATACTGCTCCGGGAGGCGGGCTTCGAATCCCCTCTTACCCAAAAGTGTACTAGTTCATGAAACTGAATGAGACTTAAGTGTTTTTATGGAATAGCAACCTAGTTAATAAACGAAACTCGTCTCTCAAGAAAAAAATCCCTCATCAATATGATATTTGGGGATATTTTAAATGTCCTGAAAGTTCTTAAATTTTAAATCTGTACATTTTTAAATTTAATGATATTTTTTTACAACATCGACATTTTTATTTGATGTGAAATGCGCTGGGTTAATGATTACATGGAAGCATATTATGACAATATTTTTTTTTTCTTTAACTGTTATCTGGCAGTAAATTACATGAACATTTATATACATAATCAGAATTTATTATAAATGCTGGTCATGACCTAATAAATTGTCGCAGAAGCAAATTGAATGCAATCGTTTGGAGGTGAAGATTTCTACAATCTTTTAATTATTTGAAGTATAGAATGAACCATGATATTCGGGATGATCACCTTTTTTAACGTTTTTAAATCTTTCCTACAATTCCTATACGATAAGATTGTCATGCAGACATTTAAATAAGGCCCAGTTCCTTAAGGTGGTACCTAACACTACAGGGAGATAATTCTGTAAAATCAGCAGAATGTTTTATTGACGTTGTGTTCATAAGGGAATATTAAACTTCTCAATGATCAAAATAAGTGTTTGTTGAACTGCTATTTAACCAGTGTAATTTTTCCGATTAAACAGTTGGTTCAAATTTTTTGAATTTTTTATATTTTTGTCAAAGGGTCAAAGTAAATACTTTGTCAAAATTTTACGAAAATTAAACGAGCCAAATTAATTTTAGTTAAAGTGTTAGGTACCACCTTAAGTCTGATTTAAAATGTTTTTCATAAAAACTAAGATTTTTACATGTCAAGTTAAATAAATTCAATATGTAACAAACTAGTTCAGCACGCGATTCAAATGTAATTGAATACAACAAACCTAAAATGTATTTTAATCAATGGCAACATGTGACGATTGAACTGAATTCTTCTGAACTTGCAAAGAACAGTATGGAGTTTAAACAAAAGTGCGTATTTTTCTTGATTGTGATCTTACCAAATGTCTTATTAGCTAAGAATTGTAAGAAGATGCCGCCGTTTTTAAATCGGTTACGTGACGGTGTCGACATAACCAAGTTAGATTTATTACCTTTAGATTTAAGCTCAACCGATGGATTCAGGTATCCCGTCTTCGATTTCTCATGCGACTTAGATATAAAAAAGATTTTGAATGGTGTAAGTAACATTTAGTATCTTTAAATACGAAAATAATTTACGAACTAACAACAATATGTAATTTGAATTTTTGTTCACGATCTGTAATAAATATATTATAATGATGATCTTTTTTTACTCAAATAACAAAAAAGGAGCAGAAGACACCAAACAGACATTCAAGAAACTATAAACCTTTATAACGCCTTGGCAAAAAACGACTGACGGCAAACAATGCAATGAAGTTCACAAAATGTAAACATAGAAATCTAATGCCTACCGATAAGAGGTACAGCTAGGTAGCTGTGCTGTTTATTTGTTTATTTGTATATTTTAGTGGGAGTGGACACTATCCATAAATGATACCATGTATTCATTTCACTTGTTAAGTAGGAATTTATTTTCTTTCTACAAGTATATCTATGAAATAATCTTCAATAAGGGTAGGTTAATAATTGTATTTATACACATATAAAGCTTGAACAGTATATTTTTTAACAGGTAGAATATGATATACCGGACCAAGTTTGGAGTATTGTAAACACTCCAAGTGGATGGCTAAATTCTAATATTGAAATTCTTAAAACCAGCAATGCTGTTAAGAAATCAATGGCGAGTAAAGTAGACGTAGGTATCAAAGATGGAATGTTTTCTGCAAGTGGTTCTTACGAAACATTCAATGACTATCTGACCAAATCATCCAAGTACATAGAGGAAGTGACATCGCATACATCCGGATATAAAGTAAATATGATGCCTGATTGGGCACTTGAATTTGGTCGTGTTGCAAAAATGTATTTAGAAAGGTTTCTTCCTCAAACGTTTAATAGTAGCACTTATCCGAAGTACATGAAATTTATCAAGACTTTTGGCACCCACTACTTTAGTCAGGGAAAGTTTGGAGGCCTTCTACGATTAATTCTAAAAACAGATCAGAGTTACTACAAAGGACGAACAGATACCCAAGTAAAAGTACAAGCCAGTGCAACATTCTTCAACATAATAAAACTAGGCGGTGGGTGGTCCTCTAGTACACAAAAAGTTGACACAAAGTTCACAAGTGCTACTCAGAGAAGTGTTCGGTAAGTAAGCGTATTATTCAGGCAATATATAGTCTGCACTCCTTTTCCAGTCTAGTTACACTTAAAAGACTGGAAGTAAGTTAATTTCAATGAAAAATATATATTAAGCAATTATGAGTAGGTAAATCAAAAGTTATGGTCGTGCTAATGTAACATAATGACGTTCCAGTGGCTAATTAAATGCAAATTCAGGACTAGAACATGTGTATGTTATTATGTATTAACCTTTTTGTGCATGTGGTAAATTGACACGATAAGTCGGATATCAAACGTTCTGGTTCAGAAGACATGTCACCCTTCCTGGACACATTATCTTAATACGAGCCGACCGGTACTTGCTCTAGCATCAATTCATGTGTGCTTTGTGGATAAGCAGCAAATAGTAATTTAAACGTATTTGATATCATCCGGCCTCTTCTTAAACACACGACCTCCAGTACTTAGTGCGGTTACACGTAACTTGATGAAATGAACAGATTGTTCTCATTGTAAATATAATGCAACATAATTGAACATTCTTGGTTTATCATTTTTTTTTAAATTGTGGCCCTACTTTAATGTGATTTGGTGTCAATAATTTTTTTATTTTTTCGTTCGGAATAAATCATTTATGAAGATATCATTATAATCGATAAACAAAATCTACAGGTATTACGGAGGCAGCACTAATCTGTTATCTACTGGCGGAATTTCTGCATGGCAGCCGTCAGTTGTGAAAGATCCATGGTTATTTGGTGGAAGTTTGACAGAAATATCTGGAATGATTTCTGAAGACAAAAAACGACTATCGATGAAAAGGGCAATACAGGTATTATAATTTTTTTTCATTTGACTAATAGACTTATATTTACACCTACATGTATGTGGGTCATATAAATTTTGGTTGAAATTACCCCACACATACTCTTTTATATTGTTTAAAATATTTGTAAATTTTCTGTTTGTATCGCGTACCTTTCCAAATACTCTCATGCTGCAAGTACAAATACATAATCTTTCGGATGGATTTGAGAAATTTTATATAAAAATACATGTATACCAGACTCTCCTACCCAAATATCTTTTCGATCAATTTCTTGACCATAAGGTATGTGACTCGTGTAAGAACTATTTCAGCCAGTCGCCTGTCGTTTCCTTCGTACGTTTTCAAATAGTATAATTCCTTAAACCTTGTTTTTCTTCGCATGCCCCCATAGCTTTTCTCCCTATAAATGAATGATATCCATATCCACTTTAAAGATAATTTCGCAGGTAATAATCTCAAGTATACCATTGATATAATCACAAACATGATACATATACTCAGTCATGAGTTTTTACGAATAATCATGCTAGGAGTATAAGTGTTTGTATAATAATAAAGTAAGTAAGAAAAGCTTTTTCGAATAAAAATTTATCTACACTCTTTACGAAACAGGAGTAAAACCAGATGACAAACCTCTCTCCGTTTCTATAACTCGTCAAATAAGTTCTGTATTTATCTGCCAAGTACATTGTACGCATATTGTATATTTTGTTTTTCTGAGTGTGATCTGTTTTACAGGTTTATACAGATAAAGCTTATCTAAGAGAATTACTTCGTTCAATTGGATGGTTTCTTACGAGTGGAAAAATATATAACGAATACGTAACAAGCATTTTGGTAATCTACAAGGCAGAAGTGAATAAGCTTTTAAAACAAGCTATACCAAATCATGATGATGTAGTCAACATGCCAGCTACCATAAAAGATAAATATCTTTGATATATTAAAATTACGCATTTGACATTCTATAACTATTTCATCTTTGTAAGCCATCAAATATTTTAATCTAAGAGAATTGGTGATAACAGCATCATAGTGGTAATGAGACGAAAGGCTTTATTGGAAATCAAAAAAGATTTCATCACTTCGTTGTTGACATGAAAATCAATCATATGGTGATTTCTTTAAATGTCCTGTTACAAAAATGAATTTTTCGAAAAACTAAGGATTCTCTTATCCCAGGAAATGATTACCTTTGTCGTTTTTGGCACAACTTGGAATTTAAGGTCTTTAATGCTCTTCAACTTTGTACTTGTTTGACTTTATAACTATTTTATTCTGAGCGTAGTGAAGAGTCTTATGTCGACGAAACGCGCGTCTGGCGTAATCAATTATATTCCTGGTACCTTTGATAACTATTTACAATATTTATAGCACATCTTCAATCAGTGATATACTTTTTACTGTAAATGCGTACATGCTTCATGAATAATTGCATGGTTGTTGGTCGCTTGATACTACAGCAATCGATATACTGTATTTCATTTCACCTGTCATCTCTATAATGTGATCGTAACAATATGATAACAAAGATTATACAACAAATAACTGATGGAAAACAAATACCATAGCATACTAATCTATAATCCTTAACTTTCATAATATTGAATAATTTTAGTAAATTTGACTAACTAAAAACATTGCGAATAGGAAACAATGATCCGACCAAAGAGCAGATTAAAACGCCTGAAGGCCACCAATGGATCTTCAACACAGAGTGAAAATCGCGCTCACTGAGGTGGACTCCAGGTAGTCCCTAAACAGAAATTGGACTAGTTCAGTGAAACTGGACGTCATAATTTATTAATTTCGAAACATAAACATAAACAAAAGGTAAAAACCATACAATAAAAACAAAGACCAGAGGCTCCTGACTTGGGCCACTCGAAAAAATGCGTCGGGGTTAAACATGTTAAGTGAGATTTCAGCTCTCCCTCTGTACCTAACCAAAGTATGATAATCTCACATACAGCACTAAGCAAAGTCAAACTTAATTTAAAAGAAGTCGTAGGTCAATGTCACTGTAGGTTACAAAAGAAACTAAGCAAAATGACAATGATACAAAAATTTAACAAAGGATTGCCAGCAGGAACTGACATGCCAGCTCCAGACTTCAATCAAACTGATTTAAAGATTACGTCTGCATCTTATAAAAATCAAGCACATTCTAACTTGTAAGGGATGAGTAGTTGTCATTAAATAAAGTAACATCTATATTAAGTTGAAAATTATGCATTTCACACATATGTTATATTTTAAGCCATGTTTCTTTTTGAAATGTTATTTTACATACCCTATGGATCATTCAACTCAAGTTAGGTACGAATTAGTTCAGCAGTTACAGGGCAGATTTGATTAAGTTGGAAAACATAATAAACAAATTGTGAAAAAATGACAATCATTCCTAAATGAATCAATGAATAATTGACAATTGATTCATCAATACTATTGGTAGATCTTTGCTGAACATTTTTGCTCATTACAGTATATCTTTATCATTAATAGTATTCAAGATAATAGCTAAAAACTGGAAAATTTCCTTACAATTACTATTTAGTGGCAGCAATCCAACATTGTGGTATTAGATTAATCTGAACATTTGAGGGTTGATAGAACTCCACCTAATGAACACTTTAACCCCATGTCAGATTTGCTCTAAATGTTATGGGTGTTTTTACCCATTTGTTCTTTGTTTAGCAATGGCGGCCATGTTTTTTGACGAGACAGAAAAAAAACACAAACTATATTCATGATACCCTAAGAGTCATTTAGCTTATTTTTTGTTGGAATTGATTCAGTAATTGCAAAGGTGAAGCTGTTTGAAGTAGTAAACACCGGAAGAACGACGACTACGACTGCTCACGGGTTCCTTCGGAATGGTGAGCTTAAACCGAAAAAAGTGCAACAACTTAGAATGAAGAAGAAACAAGTTAAAATGAAAACGGAAGACCTAATAATAGATTTCTTTATTCTCAAACTCCAGACCATATCCATTGTGAAACGTGTGATAAGTTAGAAAATTGGTGAATGGAATTTTGTTTAAATACGAATACAAACTTTCAGAAAAAGTGTCAGTCACTGTTCGTTAAGTCCAACACTAAAACAAACGACTGGTTATCTGTAAGGAAATCGCAAAACTATCAACCATAATTCACTATTGGAAGAATATGCGATGGTCTCACTTCAAAGTAGGTATGACTAGACCCATATATTTTCCTTCATCTCCTTAGCAAATTTCAGTTAGTTAATGTAAAATGGATCAACGTCACGGAAAACCCTAACGATCAACGTTTCATACATATTTTGTTATACGACGTTCAACTTTTTTGGTATATTAGTGCCGATCTAAATGTGTTTGTCACCGTTATATATATATATTAAATAGCTAAGAGGCAATCATATTTTTATGGTTAATTAGTATATGCAGCTAGTGCATTTCTTTAACATAGCATTTTAATTCCTTGACGTCTCCGGTATTCTTAAAAATAAACTCTCCATCAACTTCGTATTTTGAGTTTTCAAACCTGCGAATTATCTCAAATTCAAAATTTTCAAATATTTTTTGAGATGCAAAAGACCCTTCTCCGTGAAAATAAACATGCGTTGATCCTAATTCTTTGGCGAAAGCTAGAGCCGCCTTAAATACAGTAGTTGCTAATCCTTTTCCTCTATGCTGTCTATGGGTACATAGGAAGGCAAGATTTACAGATTTGTTACATTTAAAACGTTTATATACGTTCATATCCTCCTGTCTATAGTTAAGATATCCCGTTGCCAGACCAAGTTTCTTATTTGCTAATTTTACTGCTGGCATTCCATCATACTCTAAGACAAGTCCCAAGCTTGCAATAATTTCGTTCGTTCGGTTGTGAATTATTATAACAGAAAGATTATCTGCCAAACATTGCTATCAAGAATTTCCTCGCATCTTCATCATATACAACACCAATTGATTTACATAATGTGTCGTCAGGAATAAAGTTTTCTCCAAGGAACTTGACTAAATCCTCTGCACGTGACAAGGAAGACAACTCAATGTGCGCGTCTTTTATTTCTGTAGATTTGTTAATTCTCTCAACAACCTAAAAAGAAAAACATCGTAAAAAGAAGTTCATTCAATAGACACTTACAGCACATTTCAGTCAGTATGTAGCTAATGGTAATATCTTTGGTTAGCTTGCTTGTTAGCTGAACCGTGAAGTCATTGTTAGGTAAGGTAAACTTCCCTCCTTTTAAAGTAGCTAAGTCCTACAGAGAGATAGATTTTTTATCTGTTGGGCTAGTCTACTATTAAAGGAGGGAAGTTTACCTTACCTAACAATGACTTCACGGTTCAGCTAACAAGCAAGCTAACCAAAGATATTACCATTAGCTACATACTGACTGAAATGTGCTGTAATTGTTTCTGTTAACTTGATTATACAGCTTGATATGTATAGATTATCGGGTTTTCGACACATTGATATGATAAAATATCATACACAAGCCAGAATGTGAATCGTTTTGGCGAACAAGCAAAACTACTTTATATTGTGTCGAGCGGTTGCTATTTTACGAAAACCCGGTTATCTGTTTATCGTTCTAATACTGGTATTTTCTCCCTCCCTAAGCAGAGGCGGATTTAGAGGGTTTTTCAGAGCCATTCCCCCCTTCCTTGGAAAAAAATGGTAGATTATATAGGGAATCACAGAAGCATGACTGGAGCGGGCCCCTCTTAAGCAGTCAGTGGGCGCCCACTTATTAAAATTTCTTGATCCGCCACTGCTAAGGCAGTTTACTACTTGACGAAAGCTTACTTGATTACTTTTCTGCACACATTATGACGTGGCTGATAACTTCTCCTCAGACATTGTAACGTCGCTGATACTGCTTGGTCTTATTTCAAAGCCGTGATATTAGAATTACCGAGCGATTGAGCATGGTGATATAGGCGCAAGGAAGAATGATTATAATAATCGAATATAGGTGTAGACAATTGATTTTGAGGTTATGGCTAATTTTTTTTAACCCTTTCACGTTTTGTTTTTTTTTTGGCAAAACTTGATCAAACAAATATGTAAGAAAGAATAATCTTATTTTAAAATAAATACAGAAATAAAAATTATTTTGAATCAATATTCTTTCTTAATAAACTTCCAACATCTTGTTTTTAAATAAGACATGTTTTTCTTAAAAATAAAATGTATTACCCTAACTGCAAAATGTATATGATCGGTGATATCCCAGGACTTTAAACAATAAATACAAATGTCATTACTGTCCGTTTTTTGTTGATATTATATTTGTATTTGAACATTATTGTTTTTGTAAAATAACCAATATAATAAGGCTACACATTGGTTAACTGTTTGAGTTTTTAAACCTTTCGTACTAACTTTCTAACGAAAAATATTAGTTGAATGCTGAAATATCCTCATTTATTCTATGGGAGTTACGAAAATTAAGATGTGATGAAGCCGTCAAAGGGTTAAGGTTGGACAACTATCTATCAGACTTCAAATGACAACGATGTATGTCATTATCAGGATAACAGGTCAGCGTATGGCTATAATTAAGGAGGCTCGTGGGTACAAAAAAAAAATCAGCAAATATTTAAACATTTTTTTTTTCATAACAAATTTTATTAGGTCTTTCCACTTTTCTGTGGAAAGACCTATTGTTTTTCTTCTGATTATTTTTTTTTTTTTTTTTCTTCCGCCTAATTTTGTTCTTGCGATAAACATTTGTTTCGCAATATGTCGCTTAGATATTTTGTATATGATATCGAACAGTTTATGCGCTTTTGAAATTTACCCTGCGTAAACGAATACTTTTCTTTGTAGGAGTTATCTCCCCAAACACTGTTTTCCTTGTTAGCGCATCTCCTTTGCAACCGTAAAAGATTATGACAAATTTATTTTACAAAATTCCTCGTTATATCCTTCGCATGATTTGTCCTATTTTGACCGAAGCGATATGACCACTCCATATGAGAGTTATTTCCCCTTATGCATCTGATATAAGTGATATGAATTTCTATCTTATAAACAATAAGTGATAGAGACTTAGGCTCTTTTGATTTGAGGTCCTTGGTCCCAAAAAATGAAAATTAGGTCAAAGTCAAAGGTCAAGGTCATATTCTAATATTTGAATTTGGCTTATTTTAACTTATATCCAAAGACTGTATAAGATATCAACAAATTATTTTTACTAAATTGTTAGTTGCGACATGTCGTAAGATGTAAATTTTGATTGCAAGCGTACGTTGAATGTAAAAGGGAGTTTTCTCCCCTCTTGTATTTAAAAATACGCGTTTGGTGATTTAACTCATTAACTAAATATAATTAAGACCTATGGTCTTTTGATTTGAGGTCCTTGGTTTATGACCTTGAAATTGATCTCAAGGTCATAGCTTAATTTGACGTTCTAGATTTTGACCTTTGCTTTTATTCTATATGTATACATGATAAAGATATACAACTTTTAGAAAAAGGTATCAAACCATTTAACCTTGAAAAAAACAACCGGAAGTGACCTTTTGTAAACCGGAAGTAGCTATTTTTTGTACTTTATTAATATAAAAGTATATAGAACCAGATATTTTTGGAATCAGTGTCAAGTAAATATTCAAATATAATCGGAAGTAACATTTTTCAAACCGGAAGTAACAAATTATCTTCCTTATTTAAAAAAAATGTATGGAAACAATAAATTTTTGGAATCAGCTTACTAGGAGCTATCATTTGACGATTGAAATGTCATTTTAAACTTAGTTTCACAACTTTTCATATCAAAATACATTGTTTTGATGGAAAGACCTTCAATTGTTCTCTGAACAATTGGTTTTTAATTCATTACAATATTAGTTGTAACATTATGATATGGTTCAAAAATCAACCCAAAAAAATCAAGGCATTTTAGCCCTAAATGATTTTTAAAATTTTTATATCATTGAAAAAGCTCTCTTTGGTGATAATTTACATTTTTTGGCATCAAAATTGAAATATCTTTTTAAACTCATTGGTGACCTATAATTTTTATTATATTTTTCAAACAAGCTGCACTTAAACTAAACAATTGTAAAATTTAAGCAATTTCTTATAGAAATCTTCTTAGGTTCTTTTTTTATTTCGATTTTACCTTTTTTTCTCCTATTAGTTCAACAGAAAAAAAGAACCTAAACAAAAATGCATGCTTTTTTTGATGGCAGATTGTGAGCTTAAATGAACGGTGACCCAATATTTTTATTTTATTTTTGTATTAGGTATAGGATAAAGTTTATTTAGAGAAAAACATAGCGAAATCCTATATTGGAAAAAAAATTTGATTTATACCCAGGAGCCCCCTTAAAGAGGAAAATACAATCCGTTTAGTCAGGCAAAAGAGTCTAAACTTTAAAGTTATTGCGACGTCTCTTCTATTTAGCATTGAGTCACTCAGTATTTTGATTTTTGAAAAAAAATGGCATTGGTTGCAGTATGTGTATCTTATTTAAAAAATAAATCACAGGTGATTTTTTTTAATAAGAAATGGTACATTCAATCTTCAATATCAATGTACGTGTAGAGAGAAAAATAAATGTTTTTTCAGAATCTGTGACCACCTGGACCCAGTTGTTCATCTCTCGGTTAAGTTTTAACCAAGGGTTAAATTTCATAACCCTGGGTTAAATTTTAACCCTTGGTTATTTTCTGTTTTTCATCCTGTGGTTAAATTTAACCCTCTGTTCAAGCATTAGTTAAATAAGATATATTTAACCCACCTTTAGGGGCTGGGTTAAATATTTAACCTAGGGTTAACAGTTTCGACATGGCAGCACCTGTTTTTAATATTCCCATTGTTAAAGTAAGAAAACCACGAGTACTTCGGGGAAGAAATCATCCCACCAACTTAACAGAAAGAGAAATGAGAGAGAGATATAGATTTGGGAGGGAGACCTTTGATTTTTTAGTGGATCTACTTGGAAAAGACCTGCAACGAGGAACCATGAAAAAGACTGCACTGACAGTAGAGGAACAATTATCTATTGTCCTGAGATATAATGCAAGCGGGGCATTTCTTCAAGTGATTGGTGATACCTTGGGCTATGATAAGTCAACAGTTAGCAGAGCGGTGGATGATGTTACTAATGCCATACTAGCCAGAAAAAATGATTTTATATCTTTTCCAACCAGTAAAGCTGACATTGATGGGGTCAAGTTAGGTTTCCACGAACAAGCTAATTTCCCACATATCGTAGGATGCATTGACGGTACCCATGTACGAATCCAGAGGCCAACAGAGGATGAACCTGCTTACGTCAACAGAAAGACATTTCACGGCAGTAGAACTATCGACGTCATAGTTACTGTTTTGTATAGATGCACCAGACTATATTAGAAAGCATGTGAAGTTCGCAATGGCAATTCAAAAACATATATTTTACACATTGCCTCTACTTTTAGCTGTTGAACCACATATTTTGTGTTGATAAAATCAATGTTTATTGAACTTCAGACACAAAATAAAACTAAATCTTAAAACAAAACCTTTTCGTAAGATTATGATGTTGCCCAACATACCTCTTCTAATTCCTTTCTTGGTTTTAGACAGGTTTTCCAAACCTTACTGTTCGCCATTGTGGAAAGTGCGTTTACGTACAAAATAAAATTATGTATACATAATAAATGTATAACAGTCACACAACACTTACCATCAAACTAACCAGGTATACCGTATAATTTAAGGATGATAGAAATTATATTGTGGTTCAGTCGGTTAACTCTGATGATATATGCAAATAAAGCATCATGTGTATGAATGGACGTTATAATCCTATATCTGAAGTTACCTTTTATATTAATATTTACAAACTATAAGATTTTTCATGTGTTATTTCATTTATAATTCAGAAATATAAAGAGTCGACATACATTTAATTCATTTTTTTCAATTTATTCATTTATAAAGAAAATATCATATATGAATTAATCGAAATAGATATATAGAGAGTTAAAACGTTTAAAACCGCTGCAATTGTCTGTTTTAAACAGGTAACTGATGTTCAGTAATTGTCGTTTGTTGATGTGGTTTATAAGAGTTTCTCGTTTTTTATATAGAGTATACCGTTGTTTTTCCAGTATGAATGGTTTTACATTAGTATTATTTTGAGGCTCTTTGTGGCTTCAAAATTACTGTTCGGTACAGACCAAGGCTCCGTGTTGCTGACTGTACTTATACCTATAATGGTTTACTTTTAAAAAAATTTACTTGGATGGATAGTTGTGTCATAGGCACTGATACCACATTTTCTTAAATCTTTTTATACATGTTACCGGAGCATTCACCGAGCATTCAACTTGAATCGAAATATAACAAAAACAGGCTTAACTACACATTCTTTTTTTTTCCTCTCATAGTTGACGAGTTTCCTTCGGTTTTGGTTTGTAACCCAGATTTGTTTTCTTTAAATCTTTTTATGACTTTTGAACACAAGTATGTATAAATGTTTACTTTATTTTTCAAAATAACTATTATTTTGTTTTATTTCTCGCCATGAAAAAATTCTTGAATTCTTTTATGATATAATTGGGTATTTTAAAAGACTTGCGATAAGACAACCCGTACAAATATTATCTCTACGTCTAGCGTTACATCAAAGATGTCTTTCGCTTTTTTAGGCAGCCCTTGAAAGGACGAAGAAAAGTTATAATTCACAAGGTTATAATTTGCATAGCTTAGTTTGTCCAGTGATCTGTATGGCATTTGTCCTAGTTATTAACTTAAAGATAAAAAATTGAAAACAACACATTTAATAATTTCTTGCGTCCCAAGCGCTTTTCTAGATTTACGCTTCACCAGGAACGCTCAAAGCCAAATATTTGAAACCTGAAGATGTATAAGTATCGAAACCGTTGAAGAGCTATATGTCAAAATACCTAAGATAAATAGCCAAATTCATCGAAAGCCAACTTTGTCTGAGGGCGTTGAGACCTTAGTTTCTTAATACATTTTGTGTTTATATTTCAAAATTTTTAAACTGACAATTTTAGTAAAGTTGTTTAAATCATGGCAGTACGGAGGTACTGACTACTGAGCTGATGATACCCTCGAGGACTTATATTCCACCAGCAGAGGTATCGAACCAGTGATGTAAAAAATGAAATCAACACGTTTAATAATTTCTTGCTTCCGATAAGAAAACGGGGAGCTAGACACACAGTACATGTGTTATTCACACGATTTCACAGAAGCGTGGGTTCGCATCCGGCAGTAAAGACAACAAATTGTTAATGATGTAAGGCTAAATTTGAGACAAAAAAGTACTACTAGTATTTACATATATATATCTTTTGTATTTAACTTTTTACAAGCTCTCTTGACTAGGATCGGAGAAGAGCGAAACAAGGTTTCATCTATAAGCATGTAAGCAAAATGAAATTGAAAATTTTAATCATTTTGAGCAAACCGAGTTTGTTAAATTGGAACTGATTTGGTGATTTGAATTTGACACTTTAGCTTCCCACAGTTAGATACAGCATCATTATATATATTTTCCTAATGATCGTAGACAGCTTCAGTGATATATGCTGGTGTCTTTTCTACACAAACACATGAGGATTGTGCATGCTGGTTGAAACTAGTGGAAGATAAGTATCCTTGATACTCCACTCGCCATCTAGAATAGCAGACATGTTTTCCATTTATCATTATTGTAATGTTGATTGCAGGGATCGACATAACGCACAATAATAAAGACACAGAACAAGTGTATTCAGGTAAAACAAGACAGTCCTCATTCGTTCTTAAAATTCAAAACAACAAAATGATTTTTATTTCACACTTTTTTTCGATTCAATAACCAGAAGAAAGTCGTACTCCTTAATTATTTATATTTTATGATATATCGGGGCAGGAATGTATACCCAACCAGGTTCTGTAGCAGAGTATGTCTGTTAACCACAAAATCCAGACTTTGAAAAGACAAATGAATTTGATAACGGGCATATGTATGGTGCAGAATACCAAGGAACATTTTTTGGTACCCCGGATGAAGATGTACCATGTGCTGTCTGTAGAATAGTGGGTTCAACTTCAATCCTAATGGTTCCTGGTAAGAACACATGTTTTGACGGATGGCACGTAGAATACCATGGATATTTGGGTTCGGGAGATCATGGTCACTCAGCAGCATCATCATATGTTTGTGTGAATAGTCACCCTGAATATCTAAATGGTGGTAGTGGAAATGAAAATGGAAAACTTCTGTACTCGGTATCGGCAAAGTGTGGAGCAATACAATGTCCTCCCTATATAAACAATTATCCTCTTACATGTGTTGTGTGTTCCAAATGATATATGCTGTTTAGTGGGAAAATATATTTGCATACAATAGTGTATACATGAGTTTTTTTCTTTTCTTCTGCTTGATGCATAAAGTATATAACACAATAGTTTTTTGAATATATATACGTCTGATTATGTGACAACTTCATGACCGACATTTCCTCCATCTTATAACCTGGGGTTATATAGTGCTCACACTATTATTTATATATACTTCGTCTATAAATTTGCCCAACTATGTTAGATCTACAGATTGGAGAATGAATTTTCGAACCCCTGTATCTAAAACATGGGGGCAACCCCGCCTACACTGTATCCAGCACACGACACCAAAAAAAAATAAAGTGTTCATTTGTCCCTGTGTAAAAGAAATATAGAATTGTAAGTAAGACCAATCAGGTTATTGATCTTGTGTGTCAATTTAATACTGTTCTTGTTATTGTCATTTGAATGAAAAGTTGAACTTCCATCGGACAAAGAAGTAAAATATTAGTTTGAAAACAACTAGCTTCTAGAATAAGACAGTGTACTAATACTGTTGCTACCAGTTATATAACTTATATATGAGTGCCCAGACAATAGAGTAATATATCTCTGAGAAACAATTCTGGTAGGAGGAAATCTTCAACTGTTGTCCTGGTTATGATTTTCTTTCAAACTCTGATGAAAAATAATATTCTGGTCAAGCAGATGACACAAAATATATTATGAATCCATATTTTCCCAATACCTTCCTGTGTCAAATTTTGAAAAAAATAATTTGATTGATAGCGTTTAAAATTTTGATAAAATTGTTGACTCAGAAAGAAAAATAAAACTATCTTTTGATCTTTAAAGGTAACAGATAAATAGATACAATTGAACACATGTTAGAACTACATACATGTACATGTACATGCAAACTTAGATAGTGTCGGTAACACTATATATAACACTTTTATCTTTCGAATAAGATAAGACTTGTGAATTGGCAACAATGAACTTGCTGTTCCTGAGTTTTATTACATTTACTGCTGTAACATTTTATGTAACTGGAGAAAATGATGGAAAACGTCTATTGCTGAACGACCCGGATGTTGTCCAGGATCGCTTAAACCGCATGGAGAATATGTTAGTGATACTTAACAACACTGTGAAACAACAATCTCAATCCATATTACTGCAGGCTACAACCATAAAACAACAAGCTACTACTATACAGCAGCACGATACAACGATACAGCAACAGGGTACTACCATTCAGCAACAGGGTACAACCATTCACCAACAAGCTACAGATTTACAACAGCAAGCCACAACTATACAGCTACAACAAACAGAGATCAGACAACTCCGATCTAGTCAGGGTATTTACATATTCATAAACATTATATACAGCACCAGATGCACTTTTCGTCAATGAACGTGTGCTCAAGGAAAAAAACATTTGAAAATCCGAAACTAATTCAGAAACTGGAGAGCTGATTAACCTTAAAAAAAGGACAAAAATGATATTCAAATTGAGACAAGAAATCACTTAAACTTTCATTTTAACATACATAATAGCTATCCCTATCTTTGCTAGCCAAGGGTAACGATCCACTCCCGCTTTCTCTCACTGTGAGAAAGCGGGAGTGGATCGTAACCCTTGGCTAGCGAAGATGAGCTACCCCTTGTATTGCAGTAAAACTATGAATCATCATCTAGCTGGACACACATTGATTAAAGACATACAACAACCATCAAACAGGGCAAGCCACAGTCCTCAAATGCTAAACCCACTATAGAATAAACATAGAAAACTTGTACAATTGGTCCTTGATATTCAACTTTACACAACTTTACATATTTGATTCTTTTTCGTTTTCCTGCTTGAAAGATTTAAAATAAAATAAAGTGCGTACTATTGCAGGAACTGGTTCAACATACGTAATCTGGGGACGGAGACAATGTCCAAATAATACAGACACGGAACAAGTGTACTCAGGTAACCAATCTTTATAATTAGATATAAATCATCCATTTCCGATTCTCTTGCAGGTTAGAAACTTTGTGCTTTCAAAGATACCCAACGCCATTAACTCTATCCATTAAACGACTCATATTAATGGTATCACACATCTTATTCATTGGCGGATCCGGTGGATTCCGTGGTTTGAACCTCCTTTTCCCGAATTGTTTTCCTTTTTTTAATTTAATTAAACTTGCAGTGTGTCAGGGTGTTAGAACCCGCTCTTTTCAAAATTGTTGTATTCGCGAGTGCAACCTGCATTTTTACAGGGTTATACACGGTAGACTATACTTAAAGCAACCAAATTCACTTAAGCACAAAATCAAACAATTGTCTCAGAAAAGATTTGCAATAGTTCTTAGCATGACCATGTATGATATTAAGCAAGATTTCTGTACATACTGAAAAAAAAATGATAAATCTAAGCCAAAAACAAAGAAAATAGAAAAATGAAGTGCTAAAATATAACGAATATTAAATAACAGGCAAAATGTATAATGAAAAAAGAAAATGGCATAATCATTTAAACTACGTGCAGAAATATAGGAATCCTGCCCACTCCCTCCCTCCACACCGTCATCAATATTTTAAGAAAAGTTGCCCGTTGCCTTTATACTTTACGTTTATTTATATGATACTAGTATGATAATTGCATCTTTATCATAAAAATAGTAACATTTTCTTTTATACATGTCCGCTTCATCAACCATCATATTAATAAAAGACATAATAAATTGTAAACAAAAACTAAATAGCATTAACAAAATTCCTTTTATGTCCATTTCAAAACGATAAATTACCTATTTCTTAATACATCTTCTACTTTTATAGGTTTTTGTTTTTACTTTCCTATTTTTATGCTTTAAAGTAATTCTTTTGGTCCTGCATCTTATTTTCGCTTGGATGATCTGACTTCAATTTTAGGATATGCAGGGGGAGGAATGTACGACCAACCAGGTTCTGCAGCAGAGTATGTCTGTCTTTCTCCAGATCCAGATTTTCAGAGAACAAGTGGTTATGATGGCGGGCATATGTATGGTGCAGAATACCAAGGCTCATTTTTTGGTACCCAGGATGAAGATGTTCCATGTTCTGTCTGCAGAAAGACACGTTCTACTTCAATTCTTATGATACCTGGTAAAAACAAATGTTATAATGGATGGAAGTTAGAATACCATGGATATCTAGGATCGGGATATCATATGCATGCAGCACCAACATCGTATGTGTGTGTGGATAGCCATCCTGAATATATAAATGGAGGCGTTCAGAATGAAGATGGCAAATTATTTTATTCGGTGTTAGCTAGGTGTGGATCATTACAGTGTCCTCCTTATATAAACAATTATCCACTTACGTGCGTAGTGTGTTCTAAATAACACAGATTAATGAAGGAAAATAAATAATTGTATTGAACAACTTTTGTTTTAATACCCTAATCGATTTTACAGTTGAAAGTGTATAACTGTAAGCGTTTTCTTTATTATTTAGCTTGATACATAAAGAAAATGGAAAACATATACTTATGACGACATAGAAATAATATTTATTTACAATTTCGTATTTTACATTATGTCTTTCAGTTTCATTTCTTGCATTTAACATATTTTGTTGGCAGGAAATATAGTTTCTTCATTCTAAGTATTATTTTTTTCAATCGGATTACATTTCGATCATCTCAAATATCAATTAATTCTGTCGAACTGTTTTCGCTCTTTAAAGAAGGTGTTCGCTAGGATATATTCTGTTTGATTTTGTCATATATATATAATACCAACATAGCCAACATTACCTAGGTATAGCAGTGCCATTTGTGTGTTCTGTATTTTGTGAAGACTCTTCAGTGACGCTCGAGTAAAAAAAATAAAGGCCGAATAAAAAGCTTACAATATTGAAAGGTTTTATCTATATAAACAACTAAGGTGAACTTTTCTTGGGTAAACATCCGTTGTGAAATGTAGTATTTCTAACAATTCAACGTTTTGTAAACAGTTCAGTATAACTATCAACATATCAATTGCATTTGATAACAACAAAGACGTACCCCAATCCCCCATGAAGAGAACGTCCACCAGCATGATGCCTAACAATAATATTGCAAATTGCAATATTGTGTATGGAGGAACCACGTCACACTACCCTTGTCCTAACGATTTTAATTCAAGGTAACACAATTGGAGAAAGTTATGATGCACTTAAAACGTTTTTTTGCAAAGAATTTCGCTAAAGCCGGTTCTAAGGGTTGTCTTTAACTTGCAGTTAGATGATATGATTTTATTCTGTTGAAGACCTCACTGTGACTTTGAGAATAGATATTTTCTCAACCGTTTGTCTCGCCTAGCAGGTTCAGTTTGATTTTCTCTAGTACATGTATGTCTGTGATTTCCTTCCTCTGACCCACATCCTCATATTCTTGATCAACTGGTTTCCATTGTGGTGTTGGTTTCAATGCATTTGCTATTTTCTGAAACAAATAAGAAAACACTAGTATCCGATACAAGTAACATGTACACGTGTTTTTGTCTTTATTACTAAGTAAAGTCTTTGAATTCGTGTTCGAAATTGTCTTCGTATAATACCAACAGTTAATTATTAAATATATGCGAATGTTGTATTTTGTGGAGTGTAAGGGTTGTGAGGTATTGCCAAGGTTTAGGACAGATATTTATATCTAATGTCACTTAAAGGTTTTCTTTAAAAGTTTCGAACGAACATTTAAACCATCATATTTTTATGAACTGTCTCCGGCTGTTTAACCGATGATACCCAGATGACAAAACATTGAAGGTTACAGCAAAACATTAACAATGACAACAATACGTATATTGTATTACTTTGTTGCTCTGAGAGCAAAAACATTAATTCTTCCACATAGCAAACTTAGCTTTATCATGTAAATTTTTAGAAAAGGAAAATGATGACAATTATGTTCAAAACGAATGGATAACAACTGTCAGATTCCTGACTTTGGAAGGGGAATTTTCGTATGTAGAAAATGATAGATTAAACTTTCAAATTGGTTTAAAGCTAGCTTTACCTTTCATTTGTATGACACTTGCATCAAATTCGCTACCATAAAATCGGTATTCAGGGCTTAGGTACTGACATGATTTAAAGCATATGATTATTCAAAATCCCAGTTCATCAATTAAAAAAGAATAACGAGACTAAGGCATCAACACCTTCATACAAAGTTGAGCTTTTTGTCCATATAGCTCACAATGCTGAAGCAAGTTGCACATTAATTTCTTTAAAATGTCGTAGATGTAAGCGACGCGCTCGTGATGAAGGTAAATAGAACAAATGAAATATATAATCGTTTCTAGTTATTAATTAGTATTGTTATAGATAATATGATATATATCATAGATATATATACATATATTACTTTATAAATTGAGTCTCTCTCAGCCTTTATGATTGCATCTTATGCACAATTGAATAAAATGTACTATAGGCAGGATAGATATCTTCATTCCAATGGTGACAGCTGCTGCAGGATACTTATAACTACCGTATGTAGGTGACTGGTATCCCATTTTTGTGATAATAATCAGTACCAAAACATTTTATATCATAATATCATAAATTAAGGTAACCGTAGTAAACTGCTGTTCAAAAACATAAAACTATTGAGATAAAACAAATCCGGGTAACAAACTATAACCGAGGGAAACAAATCCGCTATAAGAGAAAAACAACGGAACAATAGAAAAACTGAAATACAACAAAAACAAACGTCAATGCAACATACTTAGAAGCAAATTATTTGATAAAACTACTAGTACCATATTCTTGAGTTAAAATTCATTGTATAGAAACTTGTTCTGATTATAAGAGGGTTTAAAATGTAATCTTAAATGTTATCTTTGATAACTATTTAATACCTCTTTTTTTTCGTAAATTGCTATCAAAATTACGTTTTATTCACATAATATTTCTTTTATATTACATTTCGTTTTGTTTTGGTGTAGGTTCAGGTCTAAATGACCTTTCATTCACACATTTGCCGTTCATATTACACATCCAGTTGTTATTTAATATTAATGTTTTCCTGACAAAAAAGACAGACAATACCAGAGACTCACCAAATCAAGATGCATACTCAAATTGTCCTCAATTATATCAAATGTTTCATCATGTTGCAATATACTTTGGGACCACTAGGTTTTGTATCGCTTTTAGAGTAAACATGTTTGACACGTTTTGTATATAAGTTTAACAAACTTTCGGTATCCCACAAAAAAGATGAAGGTGATATCAAATTTAACTTCAATGCTATATGAAATGTCATACTTACAAACATTCTTAGGGGTGTTACGATCATAACACAGACTCTAAAAAATATCGGAATTCTTCGTCATAACATTTGATTGACATCCTTAGAAAAAAAATCCATACCTGTAATGTTGTTTATAATGATCAACTTGATCTACTAAAGGGTATGTTTTACAGTAATGGCATCCACTGTTAGAATAAAATTATAATCTCAGAATTATAAAATAAAAGGTCCGTATGCATAAAGCTACTTAAGTTAAGATTTGTTACGGACGAACGGATTGTCGACATGTCCTATGATAAATAAGTATTGGCTAACCTAACTTAGTGGTTTTATAGATACGGGTCCTGGGTCACAATATCTTATTAGAATAAATGTTGTCATTCTTTCAAAGTCTCTGATTGATAAGAACTATAATAGTGGGTCAATTCAATTTTCGTTGATATGGTTATAATTATAAAACTCTTTAAAACCTCAGAAAATTTCGAAAAACCAACATGACTAAGGAAAGGATTTTACAATAGTTATATATAACTTTATCTGTATTTTGAAAAAGCTCTCATAACTTTGGTTCCTTCTTTGCTTATCACTTCAACTTCGTACTTTATTTAGGCCTTATTTTTTTCGATTCGAGCGTCAGTAATGAGTCTTAGGGGACGAACAATATGCTGCTCCTGATACATATGATGATAAAAAAAAATCAGAAATCAATCAATTTAACCAAAGTAGAAAAACAAATACGCAATGAACGAATATAAGTTCAATATCAACTAGGGTAAAATGCAAATTAACTATAAAAAAAAAGGCTGCAAATTTATGTCGACACGAAAGTTTATATCATAATTAAATAATATATACATAACAAAAGACAACGGAAGAGGTATAGCTACAGTAAACTGTTTCCTGATTTGAAAGCGAAATGTATGTTTCTATCAACTTGATATTTGAAGGCCTAGACTCGAAAGTTTTCATATTATATGTTTCAAAAAATCTGCTAAATTGTAGAATAAAATAAGTTTAACTTTTATCAACTTACATCCCATTTCTATTAGTACAGGAAAAGGTTACATAACTCACAATACAAATGTTACGTAAAGACCAACAGATCCTTGTAATTGTTAAAAAAAACTTTTAATACCAAATTATTTAGTCAACACTTTGAACAAAAGTCTAAAAAAAATGTCACTCTTGTTAAGCATTATAAACCAAACGTTGACTAATTCAATATAAACTGTTTTCATTCAATGGTCACTGATTATCCCACACATTATTCTTTACTAGGACAACATATAATTTTTGACTTCATATGTTTCCCCTTTCAATGTTTTGCACAATTTAACATCAGCACACAAGATATTTCAAAACAACCTGAGATGAAATTGTCTTTGAATAAGATTTAAACAACTATTTAAGTATTATAGTATTACGCACTAACATTGAAACCGAGTATCTAATTTCGAAGTAAACCATGATATTTAATGTTGTCTTTTTACACTTAAAAACATTTTTACAGTGATCTAAACTGAATATTTTCAAATTTCTAACATTATATTCAATAGTAAGAATTTTCAAATAAGGGATGTTAATAAAAGAGGGATGAAAGATACAAGAGGAACATTCAAACTCTTAGATCGAATATAAACTGACAACGCAATGGCTAAAAAAGAAAAGGACAAACAGACAAATAAAAGTACATAAGACACAACATAGAAAACAAAAGACTAAGCAACACGAACCCCTACAAAACCAGGGGTGATCTCAGGTACACCGGAAGAGTAAGAAGATCCTGCTTTACATGTGGCACCCGTCGTGTTGCTCATGTTATTAAAACCCGGAAAAAGTCTTATTCGGTCGGTCATATTTGTGAAAAGGAAACGGCATTGTAGTTACGATATAAGAAACATATCCAATATTATCTGTGAAATGGATATTTCATAACGGTCAAGTAAACTAGAGTTGGCGTTCATAAACATTTGAGTGTTACATGAAGTAGAGATGATAAATGGAACGCCAATTTAGAAGCTGCCATTAAAAAAGTATCACAACACTTTAATGAACTTTGAAAATTAAAGAACATATTGAAAAGGAATAACATTGCGTAGCTGTACTTGACTTTTATAAGGCAGTAACTTGAATGTGCCCGTGAATTAACGGAAAACTAGTTATGGGTTATTGTAACAACTTAGAGCGGTTACAGCTGAAGAATTGTAACAGTTCTTCCGTTTTTAGTTGTATTCGAATTATTTTCGATAGAATTGGTTTAAAAAGATAGCCGAAGGAAAAGAAAGGAGGAAGTTACCTGTAAATTGTTTAGTTAAAAACTAGGCTATTTTTTTTTCTCTTTTGGATTATTTAATATTTTTCAAGCAGAAAACTTTTAAAGCCTTAAATTGATTGCATCCACTTCATTCACTTTTTTTAACTTCTGTAGATAAAGTTGTCTCATTTGCAATCATAAATATACATTAAATTCATATGAAAATAAAACACTTACATTTAAGTATTAAGAATGACCACAAATGTGGCCATTCCCATTTTAAACAGAAACTATCTAATAAAAATTAACTCAAATGATAAAATAGTGACGATTTCAGTAATTTAGCATGACTTAATAATGCTAGTACCCGATATATGTGCATTATATTGTCAAAAACTGCACATATTTATATAACAGAAGTATTCTACTTTCCAATAAATAGTAAAAATTTAACATTTTAACAATTTGATAAAAAATTACAACATTTTTTGGTCACAAAATAGGTCTTACTGGACCTTCTCCTTTGAATGATAAATTCTTTCAAGGTTTTAGGGTCTTTAGTTTCATTTTTACTAGTACATTTTATTAATTTCTCTGTTTGCCTAATATGGAACGTTTTTACGTGACATTATTTATCTGTTTGACACAAATTTATTAAGTTTAATTTATCTGCCATAGCTGTTAGGTGGTATAAATGTAGTACAATATCAATTCAATGTGACGAAAGTCGATGAATATACAAGGTATGACTTTTACATCAACTAGATAAATCACCACAAATCAAAATGAAACTGCCTGCAATTGTATATCAATTTAAAAAAAAATGCTTAATGTTATTCCTTCTAAAAGAAATGAATCCTAGTATTGAAACGTTTTCAATTCATGGGTGCCCCCATACATAAATTATAAAGAGAAAGAGAAAGTGCCATGTTGCGCCGTGTCCTATCTAAATATAGGAAGATTTGGTATGAGTGCCTTGGTTCACACCGAACAGCAAGCTATAAAGGGCCCCACAAATTATTAGTATAAAACCACTCAAACTGGAAAACCAACGTTCTAATCTATATAAAAACGAGAAACGATAAACACGCATGAACTATACATAAACAGACGACCACCACTGTACATCAGATTCCTACAAAAACATATAAGCATTAATTTCTTTTTATATCTAAATAATATTCGTCCAAGTATCAGCAATAATTCTATACAACGAGTATAAAACTATTTTGTTAACGCCTCCGGGTGCGGGAATTTCTCGCTACATTGAAGACCTGTTGGTGACCTTCTGCTGTTGTTTTTTTTTCTATGGCCGGGTTGTTGTCTCTTTGACACATTCCCCATTTCCTTTCTCAATTTTATGTGGTCAGTCTTTACCTATAACAAAAGTTTGTAGAATAACTTAATGTGTTTTGTTTTCAAGCTATTGGTTTTGAATAAAATAACCTTTGTGTGGATAATTCAGAGAAATCACATCATGCTGTAAATAGAATTTACAATAGTATAAGTTACCTCTTATAAATAAAGGCAACAGTAGTAAACCGCGGTATTTAAAAGTCATAAATCAATTTAGAGAGAAAAAAAATCAAATCCGGGGGAAACACATCAACTATAAGAAAAAAACAAAGAAACAACAGGAACATCGACGTGCTACAAAAGAAAAACGCAACGCACATAGAAACAACTATTTTATAACAACTGCCATATTTATATCTTGTACAGTATATGTGTCAGTGAGAAATTGATGGTAAGGAACAGTATTTATATTTAACACGATGCTGACGTTATTCTTGAGAGCGTTGTAAAATCGGGGTTTTAACGTGGTATGATCGTAGTATTGTCGTAGTAAGAGCATGCTATAATCACAGTTGAAACGTGGTAAGATCGTATTGCAATCGGATAAATCGTGGTATGGTCGTAGTGAGGACGTGATAAGGGTAGACATATCGTGATAGTCGTAGTGAGGTCGCAGAATATGCGTGCTGACAACGTGGTATAATCGTAGCGGGATCGTTGTAGAAGCGTTATGAGGACGTAGTAGCAACGTGAAAGAAACGAAAATTTACTTTTCATGCCGCTCATACCGCGACCTCACCACGGTCTGAATTTATTTTAGATCGCGGTGAGCGTGTAGCGATCGTGGTCTAGTGTGACTGGGGTTTAAGAAAGTATTCATTCATTCAATAGTTCCAATTGTTGAAATTGAAGTCATCTTTTCGAAATGTTAGCGGATGCCTTCACGAGTTGTTGACCGTTATATACAGCTGTATCGAAGATGAGTATGGACATGTTATGTTGTCAAATTTATTCTGTTTCAAGTTAACAGGTTCATTTAAGTTCAAATGATATTTATCTTTCATATATTGTACATGAACTACATAATTGTATAGGAATGCATGTATAATTTATTGACATTAAAAGACCTTGAGAACAGATAAGGATTCCGAACGTTAGACAATGAAAGGATATTTTCAATGTGTTCTGGCATTTTGTGCTTTTTCAGTTTGTTTTGCTGGAGAAAAAGACGAAAAACGTTTGCTGCTGAATGACCCGGATGTAATCAATGATCGTTTAAATCGCATGGAGAATATGTTATCGATCCTTAACAACACTGTGAAACAACAATCACTAACCATACAGTTACAACAATCAGAGATCAACCAATTGAAATCTGCTAAAGGTAAGATATACCATGAACTTTTAATTTAGGGTATTGATCACTAAACGGATTGAAAACTATTTACATTTCAGGCAAATTGAATGTAATTAAAATTAGTCCATTTGCTAAAATGGACTAATTTCATCATTGTTGATTACGAAAAGACAACATTTGTATACCGGTGTTCAAAGGTCATAGATTGATTAGAAGGAAACATATCCGGGTTACAAAATAACTCCTGATTTTTATAGTTCGTTCTTACAAGAATTTGTATAGTAATCTTACTATACAAATCCTTGGTTCTTATAATGTACGGTTACATCACTTTCTCGGGTTAGGGGGAGGAGTTGGGATCCAGCTAACATATTTAACCCCGCCACATTCTGTATGTATGTGCCTGTCCCAAGTCAAGAACCTGTCAATCAACCATGCAGTAATGCAAATTTCAGTTTGTTCAGTGAAGTTAGTTCAAAATTCTGAAGCGTAGGACAAATCATACACTGACAATAATTTGTAATTAATTTTTACTGTTGAATTATATCGTTATAATGTGAAAAATTTACTCTGAGCGACGACTTACTGTTGACCATTCGAGATTATGTAGTAGATAATTGATAAGAAGTAGCGGATTCGTAAACGATAATTTAGTCGCGAGCTGATTATCGTTTTCGAATCCACTACTTCTTATCAATTCTCTAGCTTAACCCATTTCTAGTAAAACGACTATCTGTTTCATTATCTGACAATGAATCAACTGAATTTCATGAACATAATTTCGTATTGTATCTTTTTTATTGTCTAATAGCTGGAACTGACTAGATCCACACGGTTCACATTCATATTCAACTTAATATAAGTTCAATTTAACTTAAATATGTAGTTTATCGAACGTTATTTTGTGACTGATATAATGTTTTCAACATAAAAGAGTTCAATTTTGCCTGAAATATTTTGTTTTAGAATTTTCACAGTTGAAATTAACCATTCATCCTGCTTTTCCTTTTACGGTTTGTCAAAAGTTTGATTCTTGGTCAAAACTGGTTTTAAGTAAATTGTTAGAGAATATTTGACAAAAAAAATAGAGGTTATTTGATAAATAAACAAAACACTATACAAGGATGCATTTAGTTTACATCGGAAAATGTGAACTGCGAATTAAATCTGAAACACATGGTTTAGTATTTGTTTAAAAATATAAAGGGTTCAGACAATGTACTCTGATATTAAAGGATGCATTATTAATAATGGATGGGTTTCCTCTCGCTTTAGGGCATCTCGCGGGATCCGACAAGGATGTCCGTTATCATCGTTACTATTTGTTCTAGCTGTAGAAGTTATGGCGATAAAGATAAGGGAAAAATAAAAACTTAAAAGGCATAGAAATAAAATTAGATGGTAAGAGTAACACCCTGAAAATCTGCCAATTAGCTGACGACACTACTCTATTTCTTCAATCAAAAAAAGATGTATCTCTAGCAATTAATCTAATAGAAACATTTGGTACTCTCTCCGGTTTGAAATTGAATAAAACAAAAACTGAAGGAATATGGCTTGGTCAATTAAAACACAGTCGGGAAAAATTTGAAAATATAAATTGGTGTACTGCACCAATCAAAAGCCTCGGAATTTACTTTGGTTACAATAAACAAGAATGTCAAAAACTTAACTTTGAAAAACAACTGTTAAAAAGTAAAAAAATAATATCTGATTGGAATAGAAGAAACCTTACTATCATAGGAAAAATAGTTGTCATCAAATCTTTAGTTTTACCAAACCTAACATATGTTGCATCAAACACTATTATTCCTAAGGAAATGTTGCAAGACTTTAAAACTTTAATATACAATTTTATTTGGAAAGGCAAAAGAGATAGAATAAAAAGATCAACACTTTCAAACAATTTTCTAGAAGGTGGACTTAAAATGACGGACATTGATGCTTATATAAAATCATTACATATCAACTGGATTCTTAAATTAAGTGAAAATAAAAATGACAACTGGACAATAATTCCCAAATTTTACTTCAACAAATTAGGAAAAAATCTTCTTGTATTTAAAATGAATTTAAAGAATATAAACGACATTGATAAAAGTAAGTTACAGTATTTACCGGAATTCTATAAACAACTACTTAAAGATTGGATAAGTGTAAAGGGAGGTAATACAAAATATCCTAAAAATTTTCTTGAAATTAGAAAACAAGTTTTGTGGGGAAATGATAATATCCGGTTTAATGGAAAATGTTTAAACTTTGATGATTGGATAAAAAGTGACATTATCAATATGAATGATGTAATTGATGAACAAGGCAATATCTCTGAAACAACCATTTTAAAGAAACTAAAATATAAGCAAAATTGGATAAGGCAAATATATATGCTAAAAAAAGCAATACCAATTGATTGGAAAACAGATCTTTGCACTGAAGATTCATTCAAAACTAAAGTTAAATTTATAAACGACTTAAAAATTATGCACAGGACAATTACTCCCTTGATGAGTACAAAAGAACTCTATAAAATATTCACACTGAAAAATAGTTGTGATAAACCAAATGGTTTTCTTATGTGGGAAAAAATATTTGAGAAAAACTTGAATTCTAAATTGAAAAATACTTTTGCTTTCATTTTTCAATATCTAACTGATAATAGATTGAAAATATTTAGATGGAAACTTATTCACTACATACTGCCAAGTAATGAACTCTTAAAAAAGTGGAAAATAACTGAAGACAACTTATGTAAGCATTGTAAAAAAAAGGAAGACTATGAACATTTTTTTATCAATTGCTGTTATAATAATGATTTTCTAAAAATAATAATGACATTAATGAAATCCCTAGGTATTGAAAAAGATATTATAAACCTTGAAAATTTGGTAACAGGGTACAAAATTGATGATTTAGCATACTTTGATATTAATTACATATTGACTATAATATCCTTCTCAATATACAAATCACATTTTGTCTCAGAAAAGAAGACAAAAAAAATAAACATTTTAAAAATTTTCCAGAAAGAAATTTCAGAAATTATTGAAATAAACAACTTTAATAACAAAAAAACTAATTAGATAATTCTAAAAACAAATAGATTCATTGCAAAGATTCAATTGAATCAGGACTAATCTTTTTTGCGAAAAACAAAACATTGTTTACAAAACTGATTAATGACATATTGTACACAAGCCAAATATGGTAATATTTATGATCAAGTTCAACCATGCATGTTCAATGTTTGTAAGCATGTTCAGCCATGCATGAGTCACCACATGTAAATTATACAGCATTTTTTTTTAAATTTCAAAATGTGTATTTACAATGATTAAAAAAAGTTATAGTATAAATGTATCCGTTCGTTTATTAATATATGTGGAAAAGTAATGTATCATTTCGGATGTCGAGTGTTTCAACTTGTTACACTTAAATTACCTATTTGTGAATTACACACATACATTTCGACAAAAACATCAGTAGATAACTTAAGAAAACTTAAATAGTAAACTCACCATATATAATCGTTAAATCCAGTGGATAATTTTTATATAATTTAGACACACATCCTAACTATACCCGATAACGCACATGCGAAAAACAACACATACTGTGCCCAATACTAATGGAAACACGGATCATACCGATAACGGAGTTGATTCCGGAAAAAAATAAATACTATGAAAAAGAGAAACAAAATGTAATGTATGTGTATAATCAAATTAATTTATAGAATATATTTTGTGAAAATTTTATGTTATGAATACTAATATTATCAATAAATAATACCTTGCCAAATAGTGCGTCCCTTAACTATTTGGTAAGCTAACATGAGGGATACTAAGTTAAAGCTGTAAACTTAGTAATTTGTTACAGCAAGATTGCAATAAAGATATTGTTACGTTGAAAAAAAAAAAAAAAAAAATATAAAGGTGAAGATAATGGTAGCGTTCCCCAATTTTCCGATTTCTTCATAAACATAACAAAAATGATTTCCTATTCTACTATTCGTCAATATGGAACTACAAACATAATTTAAAGAAAACCAATGAATGACATCTTAATCTTCTCTACTCTTTTGTTTAAAAATGTCTTGATGTATAGATTCTGCGTACTGATGTTGTGTATCATCTTAACAACATGTTTTATTGTTCTTTTATTTGTTTTTGTTCTATTATTAAGATTACTTTTACTGTTGAATGGTTTTATGTGATATCCGTTTGAAGAGGCTCGGTACTTATACATCTCGTCAATGTGTTTGTATTGGCTTTCATTTTTTGGTGATTTGTTTTGTATATGTAACTCTTTGTGTTTCTTTTGTGCTTATAACGTGACTCTGTACTTTAAAAGATCCCGTCAGTATGATATTTGTCTATAATATGTCATTATGATATATTTCTTTTATGAATTACTATATACGTTGAACCACAAACGTCAAAATCAATCAATGGCGTAGTGGAATAAACAATTTTTGGATTCTCATAAATTCTATGTATAACTTCTATTTCTGTAATTTATTCGTACATACTTATGTTTTTTTAACCCTGTATGCGTACATTGCCTATGTTAATTTTAAAATTGTTTGTATGCACATTGAACGACAAATTTATGTGACGTATATAATTTTTCTGACGTCAGACACTCAAATCAATCCATGTGTTCGTAGATAGTAGATGTTTTTGTGTCCTGTTAAATTGTTCCTTTTAAAAGTTTTGGATTCTCATAAATTCTATGTATAACTGTTGGACTAGTTTGAATCTCGGTCTATTTCTGTAATTTATTCTTACATACTTTTGATTTTTCAACCCTGTTAAATTGTTCCTTTTAAAAGTTTTGGATTCTCATAAATTCTATGTATAACTTTTGGACTAGTTTGAATCTCGGTCTATTTCTGTAATTTATTTTTACATACTTTTGATTTGTTAACCCTGTATGCGTACACTGTACATTGCCTATGTAAATTTTAAAATTGTTTGTATGCACATTGAACCACAAATTTATGTGACTTATATAATTTTTCTGACGTCAGACATTCAAATCAATCCATGTGTTCGTAGATAGTAGATGTTTTTGTGTCCTGTTAAATTGTTTCTTTTAAAAGTTTTGGATTCTCATAAATTCTATGTATAACTTTTGGACTAGTTTGAATCTCGGTCTATTTCTGTAATTTATTTTTACATACTTTTGATTTGTTAACCCTGTATGCGTACATTACCTATGTAAATTTTAAAATTGTTTGTATGCACATTGAACGACAAATTTATGTGACGTATATAATTTTTCTGACGTCAGACATTCAAATCAATCCATGTGTTCGTAGATAGTAGATGTTTTTGTGTCCTGTTAAATTGTTCCTTTTAAAAGTTTTGGATTCTCATAAATTCTATGTATAACTGTTGGACTAGTTTGAATCTCGGTCTATTTCTGTAATTTATTCTTACATACTTTTGATTTTTCAACCCTGTATGCGTACATTGCCTATGTAAATTTTAAAATTGTTTGTATGCACATTGAACGACAAATTTTATGTGACGTATATAATTTTTCTGACGTCAGACACTCAAATCAATCCATGTGTTCGTAGATAGTAGATGTATTGTGTCATGTTAAATTGTTCCTTTTACAATTGTTATACGATGATGACTGATGTACCCATATTTTGACTATTTTTAGCTCACCTGGCCCGAAGGGCCAAGTGAGCTTTTCCCATCACTTTGCGTCCGGCGTCCGTCGTCCGTCGTCCGTCGTCCGTCGTCGTTAACTTTTACAAAAATCTTCTCCTCTGAAACTACTGGGCCAAATCAAACCAAACTTGGCCACAATCATCATTGGGGTATCTAGTTCAAAAAATGTGTGGCGTGACCCGGTCAACCAACCAAGATGGCCGCCAGGGCTAAAAATAGAACATAGGGGTAAAATGCAGTTTTTGGCTTATAACTCAAAAACCAAAGCATTTAGAGCAAATCTGACATGGGGTAAATATATTTATCAGGTCAAGATTTATCTGCCCTGAAATTTTCAGATGAATCGGTCAATCGGTTGTTGGGTTGCTGCCCCTGAATTGGTAATTTTAAGGAAATTTTGCTGTTTTTGGTTTTTATCTTGAATATTATTATAGATAGAGATAAACTGTAAACAGCAATAATGTTTAGCAAAGTAAGATCTACAAATAAGTCAACATGATCAAAATGGTCAGTTGACCCGTTTAGGAGTTATTGCCCTTTATAGTAAATTTTTAACCATTTTCGTAAATTAAAGTAATCTTTTACAAAAATCTTCTCCTCTGAAACTACTGGGCCAAGTTAATCCAAACTTGGCCACAATCATCTTTGGGGTATCTAGTTTTAAAAATGTGTGGCGTGACCTGTTCAACCAACCAAGATGGCCGCCACGGCTAAAAATAGTACATAGGGGTAAAATGCAGTTTTTGGCTTATAACTCAAAAACCAAAACCTTTTGAGGAAATTTGACAGAGATAAAAATGTTTATCAGGTCAAGATCTATCTGCCCTGAAATTTTCAGATGAATCAGTCAATTGGTTGTTGGGTTGCTGCTCCTGAATTGGTAATTTTAAGGAAATTTTGCTGTTTTTGGTTTTTATCTTGAATATTATTATAGATAGAGATAAACTGTAAACAGCAATAATGTTCAACAAAGTATTATCTACAAATAAGTCAACATGACCGAAATGGTCAGATGACCCGTTTAGGAGTTATTGCCCTTTATAGTCAATTTTTAACCATTTTTTCTTAAATCTTAGTTATCTTTACAAAAATCTTCTCCTCTGAAACTTCTGGGCCAAATTAATCCAAACTTGGCAACAATCATCTTTGGGGTATCTAGTTTAAAAAATGTGTGGCTTGACCAGGTCAACCAACCAAGATGGCCACAAAGGCTAAAAATAGAACATAGGGGTAAAATGCAGTTTTTGGCTTATAACTCAAAACCAAAGCATTTAGAGCAATCTGACTTGGGGTGAATTTGTTTATCAGATCAATATCTATCTGCCCTGTAATTGGAAGCTGAATCTGACAACCTGTTGTTGGGTTGCTGCCCGTGAATCGGTAATTTTAAGGAAATTTTGCTGTTTTTGGTTATTATCTTGAATATTATTATAGATAAAGATAAACTGTAAACAGCAATAATGTTCAGCAAAGTAGGATCTATAAATAAGTCAACATGACCGAAATGGTCAATTAACCCCCTAAGGAGTTATTGTTCTTTATAGTCAATTTTTAACAATTTTCATAAAATTTGTAAATTTTTAATTAACATTTCCACTGATACTACTGGGCCAATTTCATTATAGATAGAGACAATTGTAAGCAGCAAGACTGTTTAGTAAAGTAAGATTTAAAAACACATCACCATCAACAAAACACAATTTTGTCATGAATTCATCTGCTTCCTTTGTTTAATATTCACATATACCAAGGTGAGCGACACAGGCTCTTTAGAGCCTCTAGTTTTAATTGTGACTGTTTATTTAACGCATCATGTAAATGTAGCGGAATTTGATGAGACTGTTATTAAAGTGAGAGGGTTAGCGCTATAGAACCAGGTTTAATCCACCATTTTTCTACATTTGAAAATGCCTGTACCAAGACAGGAATATGACAGTTCTTGTCCATTCGTTTTTGATGCGTTTTGTTTTTTGATTTTGCCATGTGATTATGGACTTTCCAAATTGATTTTCCTCTGAGTTCAGTATTTTTGTGATTTTTATTTTTTGTAGGCACTGGTTCTACCTATGTTATTTGGGGACGAAAACAGTGTCCAAACCACACAGACACAGAACAGGTTTATTCGGGTAATTATTCTGTTATCATCATGATTGTAGTATATTTCAGTGGAGATTTCTTGTACCAAAATGTATGCATATAATTTATTTTTACATTTTGATTTATTCTAGTTTACTGTAGTCAGATTTTTCCGTGAATTGTCCTTCATTTATAAAACGTATCTCATTTTTATTGTAAATTAAAGGGTGTTTTAGGTCAATGTAAACGACCCAAAAATGATTTAGAGGTTATATTCTGCTCTTTCAAAATACGAAAGTATCCATTTCTGTAAACTTGATGCAACAGAAGATCGATACAATAATTAAATTAGATAAGGACAATAATAATAGTGATGCGTCAAAAGAATTTAAAAAAATTTTTAGCGACGCTCAGATAACATGCATCAGCATAATCTGAATCATTTTTATATCCACTGTTTCAGGTCTTAAGTCAGGAGCATTTTGTACAGTGGGTGTCGTTTGTAAGTGTGGTTTGTAGGTGTTTCTCGTTTCACATTTTCCATATACACAGACATTGAAAAATTATAAATAACAATGTTATGATTTTTTAGATTTTAAATTTATATATACGCCAAAGGTGTAAATAAAAGTGTATTAAAATACCATACAACAGCAGATATATATCTATAGATCGTTGTACAATGTTGTATTTATGAAGAAGAAGTCGGATATGTTTTCTACTATTTTTTTTATTGTAATCTAAAGCGTGACCTTTCTATTTTTGTTAGGTTATGCTGGAGGTGGATATTATAGCAATCCGGGTTCCGCTGCAGAATATGTCTGTCTTCCACCAGATCCAGATTTTGAGAAGACTAGTGGTGATGATGGTGGACGTATGTATGGTGCAGAATACGAAACGGACTTTTTCGGTAAAGATGACGAAGATGTACCATGTGCTGTCTGCAGAAAGATACGTTCAACTTCCATCCTTATGGTTCCTGGTAAGAACAAATGTTATAACGGATGGCACATAGAATACCATGGATATCTAGGTTCGGGAGATCACGGTAATGCAGCCGCATCATCGTATGTATGTGTGGACAGCCATACTGAATATCTAAATGCTGGTGTTCAAGATACTAATGGCAAATTATTGTATTCTGTGTTAGCCAAGTGTGGAGCCTTACAGTGTCCTCCCTATATACACAATTATCCTCTGACATGTGTTGTGTGCTCAAAATAATTCATGTACATGTGCATTAAAATGGAAATTCATTATTCTATCTTTATCATGCCTTGGAAAAATCGCAATATTTCAAGTAAAATATTTCGTAGCTACAATCTCCTTTCCTTCCCCGACCATTATGTTAATGATTATCAGTATATAAAATTGTGATAATATCATATGCAATCCCTTGATTTTCTTGATCTATCACATGGCAACACAACGGGTGCCACATGTGGAGCAGGATCTGCCTACCCTTCCGGAGCACCTGAGATCACCCCTAGTTTTTTGGTGGGGTTCTTGTTGCTTATTCTTTAGGTTTCTATGTTGTGTCATGTGTACTATTGTTTGTCTGTTTGTCTTTTTCATTTTTAGCCATGTCGTTGTCAGGTTTTTTTTCGATTTATGAGTTTGACTTTCCCTCTGGTATCTTTCGTCCCTCCTTTGGTCCTTATTTCAATAAATGTATTAATGATATGGGTATTCGAATATCACATCTTGGAAATTTATTCAGATATAAATAAAAGAATACGTAATACGCCTATTTCTAGCATAAGAAACAATCTTCAAGAACTCAATAGACGGTTTCTGTTCATAGCGACCAACAAAGTAACCAATGCCGTATAGAGTTCTCAGAATTAAGTTCTTTAGAGTTTGATATGTTATTTTTTTCTATTTTCAAGTCCGTAATCTCAGCAGAGAGACATAAAGTGAACATTTATATCACAAGCAGGTCACTCATTAAGATGCACATATGATATCGGATATATTCCTAATGTCGTAACTACAAACCTCTTTCCTTTTAACGAATGCGAAAAAATAGTATTAACCGGGTTTGTATTAACATGCACAACACGACGGGTGCCACATGTGGAACTGGATCTGCTTCCCCCTCCGGAGCACATGAGATATACCCCAGTTTGTGATGGGGTTCGTGTTGCTTAGTATTTAGTGTTCTATGTTGTGTCTCGTGTACTATTTTTCGTCTTTTTGTCTTTTCCTTTTTGTTAGCCATGGAGTTGTCATTTTATTTTCGATCTATCAGTTTGACTGTTCCTCTGGTATCTTTCGCCTCTCTTCTCAATATTTGAAGGTTTTTTCTTCTCAACATTTGAAAATCTCTACCATGCATTTCCTACCTTAATTACACACACGTAACACACGAAAATACTGTTCCATCTAGGTCTCTAGGAAATAAACTCATCATAGATACCAGGATTAAGTATTCTACATCTCATATTTCAGTGTTTTAAACTAGTTTCTAAACTGCTATCAAAGAATCATTCATTATCTTTTGTATTTCAATGATTTGCCATTATACATATATTTTAAAATAGGTAGAAGTATTCAGAAATACACAAAACGTTCACAGTATATGAGCTTTAGCTGGCCCATAAACAAAAATTTATACTGGTTCAGCGAACAGGATTCTACACTATTAAAACACCGAAACATATAAATGAACCAATTAAAAAAATACACAAGACTAACAATGGCTACGGGTTCTTCACTTGGGAAAGGCGCAAAAGTTCAATAGGGGGATACATATGTTTCGTGAAGAGTAAAAGGGTAATAAATTCAACAAGTAGTTTCTTCAATTTTATTCGATTTATAAATTTTGTCTTGCTGATCATTTTTTGCTTATTTCAGTTTCTACCTATAAAGTAAAGTTTTTCAGATATTAGACAAAAACAAATAAAAACGTCATTAAAGGTCAATTACTCCAATATGGAGTTGTCTGAGGATTTTGGCCATGTATGATTTTATGTAAAGATCTGGTTTGCTGAATATTTTTGCCTGATTTATAACTTTCAAGATGAAAATAGCAAAATGCATCATTCAATAGCAATTAATCATTTGCGACGACAACTAATAGTTATCAAAGGTACCAGGTTTTCAATGTAATATGCCAGACACGCGTTTCGTCTACATAAGACTCATCAGTGACGCTCAAAAAAATTAGTTAGAAAACCAAACAAGTACAAAGTAAAAGAGCATTGATGACCCAAAATGCCAAAAAGGTTGTACCATATACAACTAAGGTTATATATGCCTGGGGTAAGAAAATCCCCAGTATTTCGAATTATTCATTCTTTTGCAAACAGTAAATTATAAAAATTACCATATCATTGATATGCATGTCATCCCCGAGGTGCTGACTACTGAGCTGGTGATTCCCTCGACGACGAAACGTCAACAGTTTTAATTTAAAAAGACAATAGGTAAATATCATCATTTTGACTATTTATAGCCCTGTCCGATCTTCTGTATGGATACATGTAGCGGGGAAAGCTTTTTTTTTTTTAAATTATTGCCAAACTTTAATCCGTATGCTGTCATGTCGGCCATGTAAGATTGGCAGTTGAAATCATCGCACACATTTTTCCGACTGTATACCTTAATACATCAAAATTGTGGAAAAGTTTTATCAAAACTGGTCTCACAGTTTCATAGGAGATAGTTTTGTAAAAATTAACGACGACGGATTAGGACGACAAACGTCGACGACAACGACGAACAATGCTTGCCAAATAAAACAAAGCTCAATTGCTACTTTGGGCAATTTCAGGAATATAAAAAAATAGAGGAACAACAACTGATCTTAATTTTACGTAATGTATCTCAATAATAATCTATATAAGTATACTACATAACAATAAATGGGTTAACATAATAAACAGAGACAGTAAACAATACTTTGTAAAACTCTATTATAAATATGTTCACTTTGGAAATTTTTGATTTTCATTATTTTTTAAGAATATATGTTGCTGAAATATTTTCCTCAATTTAAAAACAATGTTGTGTATATCAGTTAATTCATTCATTCGTCGTTAAAACATAAAGACTGTCTAATAGAGAAAGAATCCAATAATTTTCATATTATAACGCTACATGGCAAATATGTGAAGTTGGTTTTTTTTTGTGTGATGCTATACAAGCTTAAGTAAGAATTATTATTTTATTTATTTTTAAATGCAATCAACTAGCATTTTTGTAATATCAGACATGGCAGTGTTTATGTTTTATTGCCCTTGACCGACAGAAGTCGAACTTTTTCTTTGTCCAGTTCTAATCGTTCTTCCTCCACTTCAAGTCTTCTTTTGTCTACATCAAGTCTCTCAATTTCCACCTTAAGAAACTTCTCTTGCATCTCTTCGATTTTAGCTACAACATTCTTTTCAAGTCGATCAAGTGTTGAAATGATTTGTTTTCTTTCTTGAGATTTCTCTTCCATAGCCATATCGTCATTTGGTGTTGTGACATAGTCGCCCCTAAATAATGAAAATGTATAAATATGAACCTTACTGTGATAGTATTTCTATTCCGTAACAGAAAGACCTCCAGGTATTCCAATACCTTGCGAGTTTAAAATACCTTACTTGTTTGGCTTTATAAATATTTTGATATGAGCGTCACTGATGAGTCTTATGTGGACAAATCGCGCGTCTGGCGTACTTAATTATAATCCTGGTACCTTTGATAACTATTTGCCTCAAACATTACAACAGTACTCATACGAAGTATTAATTGAAAAGACAATATAAACCCTCAGAGAAAACCATAACCTTTTGTGCAATGCTAAAATATGAATACATAATATCGACAGTATAAAAGTTGTCGCAAACAAAAGTAATACATGTTTTTTAATGTTTTGATTAAGAATGTTGAATTGTTTATCACTTGATTGTAAAAGAAACTGTTGCATATTACCTCACGCTATTGATGTTATCTGTGGAACTTTGTGTTTTATCGGACAATTCTTCAACTTTTTGTTCATCTTTATCATTTGTATCTGTGTCTTCATTACTTGCATTTGTGCTACTAACGTTGCAAGTGGCCATTTTATTGTCGAGACCATCTGAAAGCCGTTTTGATTTCTGAGAGAGAGAAAACATATTTTGGTATGATTGTCAATTAGACAACTATCCACCAAGTTTAAAATAATGTGGCTGTAAGTATTTATATGCAACAGAACAGCCTTCGACAGTAACAAAAGTCCATACCGTATGCTTGTAGTCAGCCATTAAAGGCCGGACATTAAAAATATGAATCAATTCTATTGAGAAAACTACAGGCCTTATCTATAAAAAGCAAGTTACGAAAAATAAACATGACAAACATCAGCAAAAAACAACAACTGAACTACAGGCTCCTGACATGCAGAATATGGAAGAGTTGAAAATGTGTGTGAGTGCTCAACCCTACTACATGGCAGACAGAGTTGTAACAGCACAATTAAGAACAAAAATTGAAAATCGTTGAAAACGTTTAACTGGGCAAATCGATACAACAAAAACATCAAACAAAATGACAGAACGTGGAATGGTATATCTCTATCCCTTATCTTTAACAAACAAAGTAAAGATCTGGGAGTATTTGTAGTTACTGGCAGCTAATTCAAAGTCAAAAACAACTAAAAAAAACGTGTATCTCAAGACTAGTCTAGTTAAACCCACGGTGTTGGGAATAAAAAGAATTAATAGAACAGATTAGAAAAGTTTAACAAAAAAGATAAAATCTACAAAAAAAAGAATAAGAACGCAAAATCAAAGCAAATAATAAGAAAACCCCGCAGTAGTTGTCGAAACGCATAACAAGTGCTTTTGAAAGAAAATAAACCTTCGAGGAGATTACACGCTGAAGAAACTAAAAAAAAAAGCGTATTCAAGGATAAATACAAGAGGTAATAAAAGAAAAGACAAAACTCAGGTTTTGCTTTGTTTGAGGGATTTATCACCACAGTTTTAGAACAGTTACAGAATTGTATGACTTGGAAATTCACAAACAAAACATATCGTTCTAATTATGCAATGATTGTTACATTTCTGTTGAAAGGATCGTTTGACGTCTTTCATGTGCACACGTCAAATCATTTTCGTTTCTTTAAGTATTGTGATTTAATGACAGAATTAACGTGGATTTATTGGTAAGTATATATCTTCCATTTCTTATAGTAGCTTGTTTGGGAATCTTTTGATTACTAGTAACTTGAAGTCATTTTAACAAACTGCTGGTTGTCAACTTTAAAAAGATAATAGTTTTGAGCAACAAGACGGGTGGTATAAGTAGAGTGGTATATGTTACCCTTCCGGAGGGCATGTTATCAACCCTGGTTTGTATGGGGTTCGTTCGTGTTGCTCGATTTTTAATGTTGTGTTTTGTATACTGTAGCTGACTTTTTTCATCCTGAATTGTCAGTTTACCTTCGACTTGCAATTGTATCTTTTCCTCTCTTTATAAGGAAGCGATGCAAAAATATGTTCATACTTATATATATGTGAGATACTATCGATGAGAAAGCATAATCCAAATATATGTGCACAAAACGTATTTTTCATTTACCGTAAGACAAATACGTAGTAACAAAAGGTTCACAGTAATGTTATTTAGATCTTTGACTACTTTTTAAACATAAAATACAACAATAAAAAATTTGAAATGATGCCAGTGATAACTTTAGATGTGTGTAGCGTGTGATTGTCGGAAAACTAACAGTTTATTAGATTTTCAAAAATAAATGCTGCAATAGCAGTGGTATTAGTGCACAAAGACAACTCTAAATCCACGTTATAATTTGTAAAAGGTAAACGATTATAGGTTAAAGTACGGCCTTCAACGGGGAGCCTTGGCTCACACCGAACAACAAGCTACAAAGGGTCATAAAACGTCTATCATAACGCGTTAATTTTCAAGTGAGGCAAAAACTTCTTGATGTTATCACTTATCAGGTTTAATATACTAGTAGTACTTGAGTGGCGTAAACTTACCATCTGGAAAACATTGAAAGTCAGCTTGTAACAAAGGAGCATCATAGGTTTGAGATATTAACTCGGGACCATTTCATTTCTTTCGACTAGGTTTTGTGACATATGTATTTTATCTGAACGAAATATTATCAGATCTTTCGTTATGCTCTGTTTAATTAACTGTGAAGTTTGTGACGTTATGATAAACTAGTGTTTCGTCGCAGAATGATTTTGATCACTTTGAAATAACGACTGAAGACACCCATAAGTGCTGTTTCAAGAAATTGTTATAGTACTGTATATGTTTTCTAAGTTTAATCATTCTTACCTCTTTACGAAGATTTTCAATAGAGTTTTCTATAAATTTTTTCTGTTCATCTTGAGTAGCTTGCCTCAGTACCTTTTGACTGAAATCTTCTGCCAATACAAAGTCTTCGACTTCACCTTTTTGATAACAAAATCGAACAAAGCTTTTATACGCTTTAAGTTTGTAGCGGGTTGGTAGTTCTTGTTTCTCAAAGGCCATTTTGAAATGATGTTTTGCCTTTTCGGCGCGCGGTGATACAACTGCCATGTACGTTTCTGCAATGTCTAAATGAACGCTTGTTAAAGCTATCCAAGGCTCCATTTCCGAAAGGATAGATTCCATTTTATCACAATGAAATAATGCTTGTTGTATGTAATGTTCTTTTTCATTCGGAACTAGCTCAGATAGAACCAGATTACTCATGCGTAATATATTCTGTATCATACATCTTTGATAAAGATCATAGTTCTTACACATTTTCAAAACCCCGAAGTCAAAATATAGTTTTTCACTACCAGAATTTATCATTTCATTTAAAGTTTCAACTACTTCAAAAGTTATTTCTTTACTTTTCAGTCGGCGCATAAAATAATAAATCCCACCTCTTTTTGTCAAAATATATCTTACAGAATGAAGATTCGTACTAATTTCCTTAATGTAGTCATCAAGTTTTGCGGCAATGTTCAAAGCATAATGATATTCATGCAAAGCTTCCCTGTTAACCCTATATTCAGGTGTATGTGTTTTAGAATCAATTAAGCTATCTTCATTTTCGTCTTTTGCCTCGTCAATAAATACCATATTTTTACTATGGTTATACATGATGGTTGCAAATAACTCAGCAAGAAAAATTTCTTTAACATCTTCTAAAGGCAAGATAACTTTGCAGTCTATGAGTTTCTGTAAACACTGCTCAGGAATTTGATTTTTAGGAATATCTGTTTCACTTAGTTTACCGTATTCCCTTAACAACCGAATATCTCTACAACTTCTATATTTCATCAGAACAAATTTCTTTATCATATCATCGGGAATTTCTCTTGCTTTCCTAGTCAGCGTCCGAAATAGTTCACTGGATTTTGATTTGATCTCATCGTTGCCTCTCAGGAAATTTTCAACGCTCGACATATCCACGTTACGTTCCTTTAATCCTTCGTATATTTTGAGTTCGTGAGGAATCAGTTTAAGCAAAAACATTTTTGCCTTTTTGAAGAAGTAATCGGCAGATACTTGTGTGTTTCCATATAAGTGAAATGTGACGGCCACGCTGCAACATAGGTAGCATTCAAAAAGTTTTGTTTCGAAGCAACTATCTCCACCATTTTTCTCAAGACTCCTCAATAAACAACATGCATGCTCAAGAAACTTTACATTTCGATTCATTGTTTCCGTAAGTCTCGCATCATTGTCAATATAATAACAAAAATGTCGCAACAAAAATAAACGCTCTTCTTGTCTTTTGCTCTCAGATTTACGCTTGTCCAAAAACCAAACTGTAACGCTATGGAAAGCTATAATACGCGTGACTCCTTTTCCACTGATGGCTGCCAGTGAATAGTCATGTAAAGCAGCTAACAGAGTATTTACGTCGGTCTCTGTTGATGAGGAATCATATTCTAACAAGCTTTCTAACAATTGAATAGGGATGGTGTTGTTGTTTAGATAAGGTATGTATTGCAAAAGTGTTTTGGAACTCTCTGGTAAATCTTTTTCTAGATTTTCTAACGTGAGAATGTATGATGCATCAAACTTTTTACCCTCTGTAGAAATTTCATGTGCTTGTTTTTGCAGCTCTGACCAATTTCTGTTGTATTGACCAATGCTTGTTTTTGTAATTCGTATGTATGACGCTGCTAGAGCCAGACACAGTGGTAAGTAGTCCATTTTATTCGCTAATTCCTTGATTTCGCATATTTCTGTAGGGTCATTAGTATTATTGTCCAGTTTGAATAATTCTATTACCTCATTATCCGTCATTTTAGAAACTTCTGTTCCGTATTTGTGCGTAAGCATTGGTGAATACCGATGCTGTGACGTGCCTATGACATATATGTTTTTGGCAATAATGAAATATTCCATCATCTCATGAACCTCTTGCGCAGTTTTGGGTGATTCCATATCGTCCATTATAATCAAATGCGTATGTTGTGTGTACTCGTCTTCAGTCAACTTTTTATAAACCCGATCAAACATCATTCGAATACATTCATTTATGTCAGATTCGCTGTATCTTATGACTTCGCGTATGCCAAGACGTAACATCAAATTTGTATAAGACAAATGCATTTCCCGGGTGGACTTGCAATGTACTCTCCATACTATGGATTGCTGATGTTCTTTTCTAAATTTATTTGCAAAGTGAAATGCATTTTGCGATTTCCCTGCTCCAGGTGGTCCTGTAATAGAGTATACGTAGTGTTGTTATTTTTTTGGGTGAGCTCTTTATGGTAAATATTGAACCAACGGTTTCATTGATATAACAATTCAAAATTCAATTAGTTTCATCGGTTCATTTTTTGTTTGTTTGTTTGTTTGTTTGTTTGTTCTCCCTCTTGTTTTTTATTTTGCTCTGTGGCCTACGGAATTTAAGATTTTACTGATCTTGTTTAAGTTTTTGTTTAACTGAATATAAACGTATGTCCAAACGTATAACTTAACTCTGACAAGAGTTCATACCTACACTTAATGGAAATTTCATTTAAAAAAATATGTATGTTATGCCAGAACTGATGTATTAAGCTAGTGTAATGCATATGAAACAAACAAAACCACAAGCACAGGTGAAATATATTACATTTCATTATGCAAAATTTATGAAAGATATGAAAATAATATCTCAGTAACTAATAAAATACATTAGTACACTACCAATAATTTACCCACACTTTTTTGGTACATTTCTACCCTCGTACATATCAGTACTGTTAGGAAAGACTGAAAATTTATAATGTTATACTTTCAATGAAATCAGTACTGATTTTGTCAGTACTATTTCAGTACTGATTTTTTCAGTACTGTTTCAGTACTGATTTCGTCAGTACTGTTTCAGTACTGATTTTGTCAGTACTGTTTCAGTACTGATTTTAACAGTACTGTTTCAGTACTGATTTTGTCAGTACTATTTCAGTACTGATTTTTTCAGTACTGTTTCAGTACTGATTTTGTCAGTACTATTTGAGTACTGATTTTTTCAGTACTGTTTCAGTACTGATTTTGTCAGTACTATTTCAGTACTGATTTTGTCAGTACTATTTCGGTATTGTTATTTTCAGTACTGTTTCAGTAGATTTGGTGTTGTTAATCTTTTTAACTTGAAGGTGTATTGTTTCAAAAAATATTTGGAACTGAAAACTTTTAAACTAGGTAAGTATAGTATGCTATATAATAATTGTGGCATATTTTGTATCTTTTGTAGACATCTCTGATTAAGTGTTTATCATTAGAGAAGTTTTTACAATGTGCATCTCAGTACAATTGGTATCCAAATATAGGTTTGATAATTCTGTGACAATATTATTATTATCCTTTTATATATATATATATATAGCTGGTTACGTTTTTCTCTTTGACTATATCACCCTGCTGCGCAGATTTTTTTTAGCGACGTGAACATGACCAAGGAAAATTATCAAGCTTACTCTCGTCTATCGAAAAACTATTGAAGCGAAGGAGAAAACAACAGAAATGAAGCAAGATAAGCAGTTTATCGGATTTTACCCATTAGGAGCACCTGAATTCACTCCCGGTTTTTAATGGAGTTCGTGTTGTTTTTATATATGTATTTTTCAAAGTGTTGTTGTAAATGTCCTTTCGTTTTGTGATTCTTTGCTTACTTCTTGATTTTGATTGTGACTGTCTTTCAGTGTTTATAAAAATAATACGCACTCGACATCAGGGAGATTCACACTGTGGTTCGAGGCTGATATTTTACAGTATCAATGTGTATAATAGCGCATAATTTATATATCATTTTTTGGTATTTTGCTATTGCTTAAAATATGTTGTAATTAATGCAGTCATATGTTACTATGTTAGGCAATGCATTATAATCAACACAAAACAATGTCTCGATTCCCTTATTTTTAATCATAACTGGAATTTCTTTTATTTATCATAACCATTTTTTGATATATAATAAAACATTCAATGTCATACCAACATGTAAAGTTTGTGGCAAAAATCTCTGTCATTTTCATGCCCCTTGGTTATTTTATGACCCTTTAAAGCTCATAAAAAAAACAATCAAAGAAACAATTAATTTTGCATGTATCATGTTTCATTGCTCTCCCCCTATGCCATCTTTTCTTTGGAATGCTTTGTTGAATGTCAGTTTCCTGGCTCTTTTCCTCAATTCAGTCCCGGATATGATGTGTCTTTTTACATGTACAATGGTAATTCAAGAGGACACTTTAGTTCTAATATGAGCTCATTTTAAGCATCCACCTTTAATGTTTTGGTACTTGTACGAAACTTAGGATTCAATGGTTCATGATTAAATGTTGGGTTTTCTTTCTGATGAGTGCCATATTGATACATCATTTTGTTTATAGGACTTCAATTTTCACATTGAACATTCCCATGTCTGCTCCTGTCTCCATTGCTGTTTATCATTCTGAGGAAAGAAAATGTAATGAATTTATAAAGGCTACTATAAATTTTCTTATGTTAAAACTTTCCTCATTTCTGTGTTATGTAAAAATAAAAAGAATGCACAATTATGGAAGGGAATGGTCTGACATCAAAATTTACTTATTACTTTATATACTACCAGAGTAATGGACTGGACTTCTGATACTACATATATATATTATAATCAATCAAAGTTGAAATTTGTTTCTAAATTAAAAAAAAAAAGGAAAATATGATAATTTAATTAATCATCATCAAAGTATTGGTGTTTGCCAGTGGCAAGTATTTCATACACGTGTAGCTTTAACCATCGGTCTATTTATGTGCTCTTTATAATAAGATCCGTGAAACAACGACAAAAGACATTTAAATATATACTAACTACTTTATACAAAAGTACATTAATGTTTAATAGATTGAAGTGGAAATTCAATTTAATTGAAAATTTATCGTACATAGTCATATATGTAGCACCAGAGATGTTATACATCTATCTATGGTAGCACACATAAACGTGTCCGATTCCTCCAAAACGCGTCAATGTGACGTCAAAAATTTGATAAACATGTCAAATTGCATTGGCGAAACCACTTCTGCGGGAAGACGGTCGAGCAGTACCCTCATAGACATACATTTTGTAAAAAGTCATTTAGGCATCACCGGATAATATTAAAACAATAGAATTTACTTACTATTAAACGATGATTTAAACTTTACAAAACATATTAAATGAAATGTTAATGGTTTTTTTTCTAAATACGCATGACATATTTGCCACTGGACATTAAGTAATCAATAGTTAATTATGTGTTGTAAACTTAGCCTGCAGTTATGCTTGTTATGAATTACCTATGCTGAACAAACTAATGCTTATCAATGACATACAGTAAACATGGTCAAGCACCGGGAAAAAATACAATATAAAATGTACATGATGTATTAGTTTTCTAAATTGTGAAGTACCTCTGTCTGAACTTTATCAAATAATAATCATATGGATAAAGAAAATCATAAATTAAAGAGCTTCAAATAAAAATAACTTTTTATTGTGCAATTTTTTTTAAAAACCAGACTTATAGTCTGTGTCTGCAAGCAGAAGAAAGAGTGCACAGTGTAGCATACCTTGGACATTTGTCTGTACGGATTACTAAACCTTTCCTCCAGATTTTTTTGGCACCTGCTTCGACTTTTTTTTCTAATCATTTATAATCCAACCGAACAATACGGGTTCTATCGTATCCCACACCATTAATATTGAATTGCGTTTTTACTTTACAGAGTATCATTGGGGTATATGAGTTTTGAAATATTCTGGCGTTTTTAACCGGACACATTCTTAAATTATCGGACACGTTTTTGAGATTGTAACAATACAAAAAAAGTTATTGTCCTAAGTCAGGAGTTTGGTATTCAATAGTTGGTTTTCCCGCTTGAATGGTTTTACACTAGTAAATTTTATTGAGAGCCTTCAATGGTTGTCGTCTGTATATGTGGTTTATAAGTGTTTCTCGTTTCTCGTTTTTGTATAGATTAGACCGTTGGTTTTGCCGTTTGAATATTTTACCGTGGCACTAATAATTTCTGGAGCCCTTTCTGTTAGGTGTGAGCCAAGGCTCCGTGTTGAATTGCCGTACCTTGACTATAACTGTTTACTTTTATAAATTGTCACTTGGATGGAGAGTTGTCTCATTGGCACTCATACCACATTTTCCTATATCTATAGACCATTGGTTTTCCAGTTTGAATGTGGTGAGGTTAAACATGCTAGGGTCTTCCCCCCTAAACCTGGAACAGAGTTGTAACCGTACTACATAACAACAAACTATAAAATTCAGTTGAAAAAGGCTTATTTAACTTTAAATAACATGAATGCAAATAGAAATACATCTCAGTAACAAAAACAAAATGGACGTTACCGTTACCCAACAAAAAAAGTCACTAAATACAGATCTGAGAGTACTTGCAGTTACTGACAGCTAGTTAAAAGCCACTAACAACTAATAACAACAAGAGTGCACACACTGAAATGTCTCGCCCTCTTTACTAATCCTTGATACTATCTTGATAGACCTTAAGGTCAAGTTACAGTAAATGGGCTATGTCTTAGATTTCAGTAAAATTTGGCATACAACTCTGGCTCGATGAACTTCAACTGAAAATCGAAATAATAATGCATTTATCTCAATAAACATTTGAAATATTACTGATTGAATTCTTACAAAATGGGTGAACATTTGCATAGAAAGCACATAAAATCGGCGAAAACCCTTCTAAAATTTGTCTTAAAATCGCCAAATCTCTAATTCTACTCCATAGATTTTTCTTAAAAAAATGTGTTGTCGATACAAAAATTTCCGTTATGATGATGCAAAATAAAGATAGGGTCACCGACTTCGTTTTTACAGCATACATCATTCAAAGTTGCGTTCTTTGAGAAAAAATCCAACAAAACGTCGAAATAATCGTAACGTTATCGCGTTGCAGGCCGTAAAACGTTGATTTTTGACGTTTTTCACTACCAACAAGGTAACCAATTGATTATTAGACAAAATACGAAGTCGGTGACCCTACGATTATTTTATATCATTAAAACAGAAATTTATGTGTCAACAATAGATAGTTTTTTTAAGAAAAATCTATGGATTAAAATTAGGGATTTGGTGATTTTAAGACAAATTTTAGAAGGTTTTTCGCCCATTTTATGTGCTTTCTATACAAATATTCACCCATATGAAAAGAAATCAATCTGCAATTTTTCAGATAATAAAAGAGATAAATGTATTATTTTTTCGAATTTCAGTTGTAGCTCAACGAGCCAAGGTTGTTTGCAATTTTTTAGCAAAATCTGCGACATAGCCCATTTACTATTCCTTGACCTTAATATAAAGCTTTATTACAACTGTCACATAAACTCAACATTAACCAAGAAAATTAAAACATTGATCAATGAACCATGGAAATGAGGTCGAGGTCAGATAAACCATGCCAGGCAGACATGTACAGCTAACAATTCTTCAATATTACAAATATAGTTGACTTATTGCTTATAAATAAAGAAAAACAGACCAAAACACAAACACTTAAAACTTAGCAATGGACCTTGAAAATGAGGTCAAGGTCAAATAAAACCTGCGTAACCGACATATAGATCATAAAATATTTCCATACACCAAATATAGTTGACCTAATGCATATAGTATTAGAAAAATAGACCATAACTAAAAAAACTTAACTTTGACCACTGAACCATGAAAATGAGGTCAAGGTCAGATGACACCTGTCAGCTAGACATGTACACCTTACAATCATTCCATACACCAATTATAGTAGACATATTGCATATAGAATAAGAAAAACAGACCAAAACACAAAAACTTAACTATAACCACTGAACCATGAAAATGAGGTCAAGGTCAGATGACACCTGCCAGTTGGACATGTACACCTTACAGTCCTTCCATACATCGAATATACTAGACCTATTGCTATAGTATCTGAGATATGGACTTGACCACGAAAACTTAACCTTGTTCACTGATCCATGAAATGAGGTCGAGGTATATACGTTTTATAAGTTGCACATTTTTGTATTTTTTTTTGCCTTTTAAATCTTTCTGTTCGGACACCATATAAGTCCGACACCACAATAGCCTGACGCCCTATTAAGCTGGGGTCACACATTCACGATTTTTACTACCGTCCTCGACAGGACCATTCCCGATTAAAATTTATTAAAAGTCTGATCAAGATCCTGTGAATCGTGGATGGAAATTCAAACTTAAATCAAAATTTGTAAAAAAAAATAATTTGATCACGACAACAATCAGATAGTGTTCAGGAAGCGACGATATTCAACCGTTTCTAAGCGAATTAGTCCCGATCATCCCGTTCTTAATCCGCTTCTAACCCGATTTGAATTTTTCGCCGGGTAAAGTTCGACCGAATATGTCACGACTTCGTCCCGACTCTACCGAACGTAATCCGACAGTGATCAGACAGTGACCAGACAGTGAACCGACGCTAACGGAAGATATCCGTTAATAAACTGTCGGCATATTCGGGATGATCAGGTACTGTCGGAATTAATCCCATCACGGTCCGCTCTATCGCATTGCAAACGGCTTTGTCTGGTCTCAGTCGTATTGTATTCTATAATTGTCGGGACTCTGACGTGGGTTTCATTGATTTATTTCGTATTAATAACGGGACTGTTTCGGAACGGTTTTCGACAAAAAACGGTTCGAAATCGATAAGATCTGGATGCAATCTGGACTCAATCGGCAGAAAAACAACTATGAAAAATTACTCCAGATCATTCCCGTTCCACAAGACACCGTCCAGAATACACAAGACGTTGTTCGGAATTCGATCCGATACAGCAGAATCTGTCACGACATAGCCACGATTGTAATCCGACTAGACAAAATCGGCTGATTTGTCCCGAATGTTACGGGATGCACCTAACTGTCGGGATGCTTTGCCGAACTATTCGGACCCTTCCCGACCCGTAAGAATCTGTTACGAACTAAAACGACTGCGTTCAGACAATGATAGGACATTCCAGATAATTGAGGATACTAATCCGACTTTAACACTTTTCGTGTCGTATTGCTGTCTGATCTCAAACGGGAGCAATAATCGGCAATGTGTGAACCCCGCATTAGTCCGACGACCCATTGGACCGACACACGAATATTAGTAATCCGACACATAATTATTGAGCAATACTTTGTATGAATAATATTTATATTTCAAGAGGATAATCCCAATAGTTTAAAATGATCCTACTGAGATTCCTCAAAAAAATAACATATTGGAGTACATGTGTTAAAAATTTGCTTAATGTCCAGTGGCAAATATTACATGCATGTTCAAAACAATTGTTAAATAAGTACAATAGGTAAGTCCTGTAAAAGATGTCATCTGGGGTGAAAGAAGGTCAATGAAACTTGGACTGCCACTGGACAACGAAAGCATATTGAAATTTGAAGGTGGACAGGAATTTGCCCTCCTGCATATTCAGACAAAAGGTCACCCATGGCCTCTAAAAGAGTTGTTGCAATAGTTATTAACCTGCAGAGATCATGGCACTCTCTTTCTATACATGCTATATGAGGCATCCGATTAAAGGTGACCAATCTTACATTTGTTGAAAATTAAACATCCCGCACAATTTTACTACCAATGTTTTTACTGTTTTTACTGTATCACATAAACATTATCCGTTGTGATGACAGACTTGCACTTCTGGTGACATTTTCTTAGTGAGAATGTGTTCACATATGGAACAAATCTTGTCCTTATGTCCCACGTAAGTGTCATCAATAACTCCTGAACCACTTTACAGAATTTTGTAAATCATCGATACAATCTTTATCTCATGATGTATTTTTTCAAAGGACAATTACAAAGTGTTACGTCCATAATTAAAACCATAACATGCATGTTGGGAAAAACAACTTTTTTATAAATGCATGCAAAGTATTTGATGCAGTATGATCTATTGTTATAGGTATCTAAAAATGGATCCCACCAGAACACAAAGACTAAGTCTATGAGTAAAATAAAGTTTTAGATTAACGACTAAAAATTGTCATGAACAGATAAAATATGAGATAGAGATAGAACTGGTATGAAAGGCGACAGTAGAACATTGACATAATTTGAAAGGTAGGTATATATATATATAGTTTTACACTCAATTATGATTTTTTTAAAGTAAGTATTTGCAATTATTCCTATAATTTTATTTCAATATCATGAACTGTTGTAGTGTGTTCATATGACAACAAACCAACAACGAGCAAATTCAAAAGAATAAAGAGTAGAAATACAATTCTTCAACAATTGAAAGATATCATTAAAGTTAACAAAAAAGTCTACGGGAAGTACATATTCGTACACACAACTTCTCATTTAACTGTTTCACAGATTGCATTGATATTGTGCTCGAATAATCAGATTATATTAATACATATGTGTTTTGGTGCCGATCCAAAGATGTCAGAGTGTTACAGCAGGACATAGTTGAACTTAGAAACCTAAAGGAAATATAAACAAACATCTCCTTCTCTGTAACCGAATAACAGATTTAAAAAATAGTAATATATTATAATGAGAATTTCCACTGGTACTAATAATGAAAAAATTCACAAAAAGAATACTTTTATTAATTTTTTAAACTATTGCATAGTGTATAAAATAATAAAAAGTTGTAGGATTGTCACTGAGACAACTACATATATATGTATCCACCAAATTTGAGACGATGTGAATGTGAACAATAATATTCAACTGTGCAGACTTCAACAATGAGAAAACCCATACCGTATTGTCGGCTACAAAAGACTATGACATAAACAATATATGAAACAATTTAATTTAGAAAAATTAACGACCTAATTTATAACAAAACAAATTAAAAATGTTAAAAGTGCAGCCCGTATTGAAAACATGTAGATTTGCCATGAACTCAGACTTGGGACGCTAAAATTCTTCTCCAAATCGTATAAGATCAGGCCCTGAAGTCATAAAAAAAATTATCAGTGCCCGGAGAAAAAAAATCGTGGTCGAAAATTGAAATCCAGCATTTTGATTGGTTGATTTGTTGATTTTGGAGTTTGAGTAAATAACTGACTCGAAAGTTTAATGACTTCAAGGCCAGTTTTCAAGTAGGTAAATCAAACATTGTTCCATTTTTTTTCTTTCATTTTTCTCCCTGTATAATATAAACCTTGTATAATTAACGTTATACCACCTTTAGCAATGCATGTACACTGATTCACATTATGTCATGGTTGACCTATGTTTAATCTTATTATTGGACTTTAACAAAATGATAAATGTTATAATCCACTTTTTCCTTTCCAGAAACAAGTTGGCAAAGATATATATCACATGCATAGGAAGAGCAGTGGAAAATAACATTGAAGCAGAATTATGAAACAGTTATTTTAAAAAACATTAAATTGAGAGAGAGAAAAACATATTTTTTTACTGTTTAATGCTGTTCATTCTTAAGATTACTGTTTATTGTATTTGCAATGGAAGTTATTGCAGTTGATAAGAAGATAGAACTAAAAATTTGAGTTCTTCAGCTTGTTTTTATTCAGTCAATAAAAATCAATTTTGAAAAGCAAACCATATATGTTCAAAAATCAAAAAGGTTAATTATGTACCAAATGACCTCCGTCAGACATTAATCAGTCTGTTGGAAATCTTTCTTTAAATTTTTATACTTATTTTACAAAATGTACCTCTGTTTGTATGTCTGTAAGATTCAAATCCATCAGAGATTTCTGAGGAACTACAAACCAAGAGTTTCTGAAAGTCATCAGTCCTCATGTGAACATGCTATACTGAGTAATGTAGTTCTCACCCTTTCAACTCCCCGTTAACGGGATGCCTAAATATTGTAACACCAAATTTCATATATTCTTTTCGTAAAATACGCTCTGCAGTTTTATAGGAAAGAGTACAAGAGTTATGCATACATATATTTAATTTACTATTTACAATACACTCATTACAAGTGAATGAAATTGCAGCATGATTAATGTATACAAAAAAAAAAGAAATCTGTCATTGAATGTATTTAACCATTAAAAATCTTACAATGAGCATATGATTGGAAATTTATTTATGAGAAATTAGACTAAAAAAGTGGTCGTATTCTGAATATTCGCTCAGCTCACAGTAAAAGGAGAAAAACATACACTGTTCAGTCTGAAGGTACTTGTTCATGTAGGGGGACATGTCTTATAGCAGATTCTCTCCTTGTGGTGAACAAGCATGTTAAAAAGGAGCTCAGTGCATTATTGGTCTAGTTCTGTACAAAGTATGTTAATTACATTGTATTTATATCCGAGTATCATGTCCTCTTCCTGCACTTAACTTGCCACTGGATCACATAACATCAATCCATCCACCCATCTTCTCAAAAGTAATATACCGAGTTCCAATGTTCAATATGTTCTGATTTGACTCAAGCAAGATATAAATACATGTAATATGGTATTGTCAAATAGAAGTATTAATAAGTATTAAAAACATAAACCTTATAGACCACACAAGATGCAATTCTGACAATAAATATGACATAAAGCAAGAATATTTTTAAAAAAAAAGGCTAAAGTAACTGTCGAAGAGCTGGATCTAAAGCAAAACCACTTCAACAAAAATCAGAGAAATAAAAAAAAAACATAACGAAAACATTAACATGTCATGATATAGAAAATGAATGGAAATGGGGTTAGTGTCAAAGAGAACAATTAACCCACCCCAAATATACAAAACAACTAGGCATCACTATACAGATACAGTCTGATTTAAAAAGTGTTATAATGAAACAGTACTGAAGAAATCTGTAACGAAACACTACTTACGAAATCAGTACTGAATCATTACTGACGAAATCGGTACTGAAACAGTACTGTCCACATCAGTACTGAAACAGTACTGACAAAATCAGTACTGAAACAGTACTGTCAAAATCAGTACTAAAACAGTACTGTCAAAATCAGTACTAAAACAGTACTGTCAAAATCAGAACTGAAACAGTACTGGCAAAATCAGTACTGAAACAGTACTGAAACAGTACTGTCAAAATCAGTACTGAAACAGTACTGTCAAAATCAGTACTAAAACAGTACTGTCAAAATCAGTACTAAAACAGTACTGTCAAAATCAGTACTGAAACAGTACTGTCAAAATCAGTACTGAAACAGTACTGACAAAATCAGTACTGATTTCATTGAAAGTATAACATTATAAGTTTTCAGTCTTTCCTAACAGTACTGATATGCACGAGGGTAGAAATGTACCAAAAAAGTGTGGGTAAATTATTGGTAGTGTACAGTAACAGTATTTTATTCCGAACCTTTGACAAGAACTGCTCCTTTTCTGGTAATAATTTCCTCCATTCTTCGATAGTTCTCCGTCTCCACAAAGTTCTGAACTATGGTCATCGAATGTGTTGCATAATTTCTTGCAATACCATCAGATTCTTGATAGTAAAAATATTATAATAAAAACATGTATTATAATTGGTTAATAAAAGAGCAAGGTATTCAATATAGGCATGGCATTCTGTGTTTAAAGATTACTATGATTTTCAATTAAAAAAAATGAACCATGTTAATAAAAGGTATATATGCAGGTATTGAATTTTCGACCACGATTTTATATACTTGGTTTAACCATTTGCTAGATATTCACTAATATTGCTTAAGCAGAATACAATACACGTGTAGGATAGATCTGCTTTCATAAATTACGCTAAACAAGCCCGAAGCCTACTTGCTCAACTTACTTTCCTCTTTTTAATCTATTTACAACTAAAAATAAACAATATCCAAGAATTTCATTACATTCTGAATTGAGTAAGAAAAGAATCATATATTTTTTTACCATCTATATTTAGCATTCTAGGTATACAATCGTTATATTGTCGTACAACTGTAGCTAGTGTAGACAATTTGACATCAGTGAACAGTTTTTCTAGTTTAGTAACTTCATTTCTGGTAAAATATTCACGTCTCTCTAGAACTGTTATAAGATCTTTTCCGTCTTTTATATTCTCCCATGTTGCTTTTCCTATTTCAGCGCGTAGCAAAAATTTTATTCCTTTTAAGTCTTCTGAAAGAATAAAAAATAAGTTGAGATTAATTTTGAAAAATTCTTTTTTTTCAGTCCGAAATTGATTTGTTCCTAAAAACTGAAACAGGTTTAAGTCTCATCTTTTAATATGAACAGTTAAAAAAAACAGTATTAGACATTTTTATTTTCTTCCGAAACTTCAAATACCTAAACCAGATTTAAACCAAATAATTACAAACTATTCAAACATTAAAATCTTAAAATGAAATACGTCTTTTGATTGGCGATATAAACTCGCGTAATATCAAGATGTTCGAAGGGATGTCATTGCATGCAATCGTCTTGCCGAACTAGTAATGTTTTATAAAAGTGTTACCTGTAGTTAGCTCTTTTGCTATTTTATTGCACATACTGTCGTAGTCTACGAAGTTCGGCATTTGCCTATCCAGTAATGTTTGATTAAAGTGTTACCTGTAGTTAGCTCTTTTGCTATTTTATTGCACATACTGTCGTAGTCTACGAAGTTCGGCATTTGCCTATCCAGTAATGTTTGATTAAAGTGTTACCTGTAGTTAGCTCTTTTGCTATTTTATTGCACATACTGTCGTAGTCTATACGAAGTCCGGCATTTGCCTATCCAGTAATGTTTGATAAAAGTGTTACCTGTAGTTAGCTCTTTTGCTATTTTATTGCACATACTGTCGTAGTCTACGAAGTTCGGCATTTGCCTATCCAGTAATGTTTGATTAAAGTGTTACCTGTAGTTAGCTCTTTTGCTATTTTATTGCACATACTGTCGTAGTCTATACGAAGTCCGGCATTTGCCTATCCAGTAATGTTTGATTAAAGTGTTACCTGTAGTTAGCTCTTTTGCTATTTTATTGCACATACTGTCGTAGTCTATACGAAGTTCGGCATTTGCCTATCCAGTAATGTTTGATTAAAGTGTTACCTGTAGTTAGCTCTTTTGCTATTTTATTGCACATACTGTCGTAGTCTATACGAAGTTCGGCATTTGCCTATCCAGTAATGTTTGATTAAAGTGTTACCTGTAGTTAGCTCTTTTGCTATTTTATTGCACATACTGTCGTAGTCTATACGAAGTCCGGCATTTGCCTATCCAGTAATGTTTGATTAAAGTGTTACCTGTAGTTAGCTCTTTTGCTATTTTATTGCACATACTGTCGTAGTCTATACGAAGTCCGGCATTTGCCTATCCAGTAATGTTTGATTAAAGTGTTACCTGTAGTTAGCTCTTTTGCTATTTTATTGCACATACTGTCGTAGTCTATACGAAGTTCGGCATTTGCCTATCCAGTAATGTTTGATAAAAGTGTTACCTGTAGTTAGCTCTTTTGCTATTTTATTGCACATACCGTCGTAGTCTATACGAAGTCCGGCATTTGCCTATCCAGTAATGTTTGATAAAAGTGTTACCTGTAGTTAGCTCTTTTGCTATTTTATTGCACAAACTGTCGTAGTCTATACGAAGTTCGGCATTTGCCTATCCAGTAATGTTTGATAAAAGTGTAACCTGTAGTTAGCTCTTTTGCTATTTTATTGCACATACCGTCGTAGTCTATACGAAGTCCGGCATTTGCCTATCCAGTAATGTTTGATAAAAGTGTTACCTGTAGTTAGCTCTTTTGCTATTTTATTGCACATACTGTCGTAGTCTACGAAGTTCGGCATTTGCCTATCCAGTAATGTTTGATTAAAGTGTTACCTGTAGTTAGCTCTTTTGCTATTTTATTGCACAAACTGTCGTAGTCTACGAAGTTCGGCATTTGCCTATCCAGTAATGTTTGATAAAAGTGTTACCTGTAGTTAGCTCTTTTGCTATTTTATTGCACATACTGTCGTAGTCTATACGAAGTTCGGCATTTGCCTATCCAGTAATGTTTGATAAAAGTGTTACCTGTAGTTAGCTCTTTTGCTATTTTATTGCACATACTGTCGTAGTCTATACGAAGTCCGGCATTTGCCTATCCAGTAATGTTTGATTAAAGTGTTACCTGTAGTTAGCTCTTTTGCTATTTTATTGCACAAACTGTCGTAGTCTACGAAGTCCGGCATTTGCCTATCCAGTAATGTTTGATTAAAGTGTTACCTGTAGTTAGCTCTTTTGCTATTTTATTGCACATACTGTCGTAGTCTACGAAGTTCGGCATTTGCCTATCCAGTAATGTTTGATAAAAGTGTTACCTGTAGTTAGCTCTTTTGCTATTTTATTGCACATACTGTCGTAGTCTACGAAGTTCGGCATTTGCCTATCCAGTAATGTTTGATTAAAGTGTTACCTGTAGTTAGCTCTTTTGCTATTTTATTGCACATACTGTCGTAGTCTACGAAGTCCGGCATTTGCCTATCCAGTAATGTTTGATTAAAGTGTTACCTGTAGTTAGCTCTTTTGCTATTTTATTGCACAAACTGTCGTAGTCTACGAAGTTCGGCATTTGCCTATCCAGTAATGTTTGATAAAAGTGTTACCTGTAGTTAGCTCTTTTGCTATTTTATTGCACATACTGTCGTAGTCTATACGAAGTCCGGCATTTGCCTATCCAGTAATGTTTGATAAAAGTGTTACCTGTAGTTAGCTCTTTTGCTATTTTATTGCACATACTGTCGTAGTCTATACGAAGTCCGGCATTTGCCTATCCAGTAATGTTTGATAAAAGTGTTACCTGTAGTTAGCTCTTTTGCTATTTTATTGCACATACTGTCGTAGTCTACGAAGTTCGGCATTTGCCTATCCAGTAATGTTTGATTAAAGTGTTACCTGTAGTTAGCTCTTTTGCTATTTTATTGCACATACTGTCGTAGTCTATACGAAGTCCGGCATTTGCCTATCCAGTAATGTTTGATAAAAGTGTTACCTGTAGTTAGCTCTTTTGCTATTTTATTGCACATACTGTCGTAGTCTATACGAAGTTCGGCATTTGCCTATCCAGTAATGTTTGATAAAAGTGTTACCTGTAGTTAGCTCTTTTGCTATTTTATTGCACATACTGTCGTAGTCTATACGAAGTTCGGCATTTGCCTATCCAGTAATGTTTGATTAAAGTGTTACCTGTAGTTAGCTCTTTTGCTATTTTATTGCACATACTGTCGTAGTCTATACGAAGTCCGGCATTTGCCTATCCAGTAATGTTTGATAAAAGTGTTACCTGTAGTTAGCTCTTTTGCTATTTTATTGCACAAACTGTCGTAGTCTACGAAGTCCGGCATTTGCCTATCCAGTAATGTTTGATTAAAGTGTTACCTGTAGTTAGCTCTTTTGCTATTTTATTGCACATACCGTCGTAGTCTATACGAAGTTCGGCATTTGCCTATCCAGTAATGTTTGATTAAAGTGTTACCTGTAGTTAGCTCTTTTGCTATTTTATTGCACAAACTGTCGTAGTCTATACGAAGTCCGGCATTTGCCTATCCAGTAATGTTTGATTAAAGTGTTACCTGTAGTTAGCTCTTTTGCTATTTTATTGCACATACTGTCGTAGTCTATACGAAGTCCGGCATTTGCCTATCCAGTAATGTTTGATTAAAGTGTTACCTGTAGTTAGCTCTTTTGCTATTTTATTGCACATACTGTCGTAGTCTACGAAGTTCGGCATTTGCCTATCCAGTAATGTTTGATTAAAGTGTTACCTGTAGTTAGCTCTTTTGCTATTTTATTGCACATACTGTCGTAGTCTACGAAGTTCGGCATTTGCCTATCCAGTAATGTTTGATTAAAGTGTTACCTGTAGTTAGCTCTTTTGCTATTTTATTGCACATACTGTCGTAGTCTATACGAAGTTCGGCATTTGCCTATCCAGTAATGTTTGATTAAAGTGTTACCTGTAGTTAGCTCTTTTGCTATTTTATTGCACATACTGTCGTAGTCTATACGAAGTTCGGCATTTGCCTATCCAGTAATGTTTGATTAAAGTGTTACCTGTAGTTAGCTCTTTTGCTATTTTATTGCACATACTGTCGTAGTCTATACGAAGTCCGGCATTTGCCTATCCAGTAATGTTTGATTAAAGTGTTACCTGTAGTTAGCTCTTTTGCTATTTTATTGCACATACTGTCGTAGTCTATACGAAGTCCGGCATTTGCCTATCCAGTAATGTTTGATTAAAGTGTTACCTGTAGTTAGCTCTTTTGCTATTTTATTGCACATACTGTCGTAGTCTACGAAGTTCGGCATTTGCCTATCCAGTAATGTTTGATAAAAGTGTTACCTGTAGTTAGCTCTTTTGCTATTTTATTGCACATACTGTCGTAGTCTACGAAGTTCGGCATTTGCCTATCCAGTAATGTTTGATTAAAGTGTTACCTGTAGTTAGCTCTTTTGCTATTTTATTGCACATACTGTCGTAGTCTATACGAAGTCCGGCATTTGCCTATCCAGTAATGTTTGATTAAAGTGTTACCTGTAGTTAGCTCTTTTGCTATTTTATTGCACATACTGTCGTAGTCTATACGAAGTCCGGCATTTGCCTATTCAGTAATGTTTGATTAAAGTGTTACCTGTAGTTAGCTCTTTTGCTATTTTATTGCACATACTGTCGTAGTCTATACGAAGTTCGGCATTTGCCTATCCAGTAATGTTTGATAAAAGTGTTACCTGTAGTTAGCTCTTTTGCTATTTTATTGCACATACTGTCGTAGTCTATACGAAGTTCGGCATTTGCCTATCCAGTAATGTTTGATAAAAGTGTTACCTGTAGTTAGCTCTTTTGCTATTTTATTGCACATACTGTCGTAGTCTATACGAAGTCCGGCATTTGCCTATCCAGTAATGTTTGATTAAAGTGTTACCTGTAGTTAGCTCTTTTGCTATTTTATTGCACATACTGTCGTAGTCTACGAAGTTCGGCATTTGCCTATCCAGTAATGTTTGATTAAAGTGTTACCTGTAGTTAGCTCTTTTGCTATTTTATTGCACATACTGTCGTAGTCTATACGAAGTTCGGCATTTGCCTATCCAGTAATGTTTGATAAAAGTGTTACCTGTAGTTAGCTCTTTTGCTATTTTATTGCACATACTGTCGTAGTCTACGAAGTTCGGCATTTGCCTATCCAGTAATGTTTGATTAAAGTGTTACCTGTAGTTAGCTCTTTTGCTATTTTATTGCACAAACTGTCGTAGTCTACGAAGTTCGGCATTTGCCTATCCAGTAATGTTTGATAAAAGTGTTACCTGTAGTTAGCTCTTTTGCTATTTTATTGCACATACTGTCGTAGTCTATACGAAGTTCGGCATTTGCCTATCCAGTAATGTTTGATAAAAGTGTTACCTGTAGTTAGCTCTTTTGCTATTTTATTGCACATACTGTCGTAGTCTATACGAAGTTCGGCATTTGCCTATCCAGTAATGTTTGATAAAAGTGTTACCTGTAGTTAGCTCTTTTGCTATTTTATTGCACATACTGTCGTAGTCTATACGAAGTCCGGCATTTGCCTATCCAGTAATGTTTGATAAAAGTGTTACCTGTAGTTAGCTCTTTTGCTATTTTATTGCACATACTGTCGTAGTCTATACGAAGTCCGGCATTTGCCTATCCAGTAATGTTTGATTAAAGTGTTACCTGTAGTTAGCTCTTTTGCTATTTTATTGCACATACTGTCGTAGTCTACGAAGTTCGGCATTTGCCTATCCAGTAATGTTTGATAAAAGTGTTACCTGTAGTTAGCTCTTTTGCTATTTTATTGCACATACTGTCGTAGTCTATACGAAGTTCGGCATTTGCCTATCCAGTAATGTTTGATAAAAGTGTTACCTGTAGTTAGCTCTTTTGCTATTTTATTGCACAAACTGTCGTAGTCTACGAAGTTCGGCATTTGCCTATCCAGTAATGTTTGATTAAAGTGTTACCTGTAGTTAGCTCTTTTGCTATTTTATTGCACATACTGTCGTAGTCTATACGAAGTCCGGCATTTGCCTATCCAGTAATGTTTGATTAAAGTGTTACCTGTAGTTAGCTCTTTTGCTATTTTATTGCACATACTGTCGTAGTCTATACGAAGTCCGGCATTTGCCTATCCAGTAATGTTTGATTAAAGTGTTACCTGTAGTTAGCTCTTTTGCTATTTTATTGCACATACTGTCGTAGTCTATACGAAGTCCGGCATTTGCCTATCCAGTAATGTTTGATTAAAGTGTTACCTGTAGTTAGCTCTTTTGCTATTTTATTGCACAAACTGTCGTAGTCTACGAAGTCCGGCATTTGCCTATCCAGTAATGTTTGATAAAAGTGTTACCTGTAGTTAGCTCTTTTGCTATTTTATTGCACATACTGTCGTAGTCTATACGAAGTCCGGCATTTGCCTATCCAGTAATGTTTGATTAAAGTGTTACCTGTAGTTAGCTCTTTTGCTATTTTATTGCACATACTGTCGTAGTCTATACGAAGTCCGGCATTTGCCTATCCAGTAATGTTTGATTAAAGTGTTACCTGTAGTTAGCTCTTTTGCTATTTTATTGCACATACTGTCGTAGTCTACGAAGTTCGGCATTTGCCTATCCAGTAATGTTTGATAAAAGTGTTACCTGTAGTTAGCTCTTTTGCTATTTTATTGCACATACTGTCGTAGTCTATACGAAGTCCGGCATTTGCCTATCCAGTAATGTTTGATTAAAGTGTTACCTGTAGTTAGCTCTTTTGCTATTTTATTGCACATACTGTCGTAGTCTACGAAGTTCGGCATTTGCCTATCCAGTAATGTTTGATTAAAGTGTTACCTGTAGTTAGCTCTTTTGCTATTTTATTGCACATACTGTCGTAGTCTACGAAGTTCGGCATTTGCCTATCCAGTAATGTTTGATTAAAGTGTTACCTGTAGTTAGCTCTTTTGCTATTTTATTGCACATACTGTCGTAGTCTATACGAAGTCCGGCATTTGCCTATCCAGTAATGTTTGATTAAAGTGTTACCTGTAGTTAGCTCTTTTGCTATTTTATTGCACATACTGTCGTAGTCTATACGAAGTCCGGCATTTGCCTATCCAGTAATGTTTGATTAAAGTGTTACCTGTAGTTAGCTCTTTTGCTATTTTATTGCACATACTGTCGTAGTCTATACGAAGTCCGGCATTTGCCTATCCAGTAATGTTTGATTAAAGTGTTACCTGTAGTTAGCTCTTTTGCTATTTTATTGCACATACCGTCGTAGTCTACGAAGTTCGGCATTTGCCTATCCAGTAATGTTTGATTAAAGTGTTACCTGTAGTTAGCTCTTTTGCTATTTTATTGCACATACTGTCGTAGTCTATACGAAGTCCGGCATTTGCCTATCCAGTAATGTTTGATTAAAGTGTTACCTGTAGTTAGCTCTTTTGCTATTTTATTGCACATACTGTCGTAGTCTACGAAGTTCGGCATTTGCCTATCCAGTAATGTTTGATAAAAGTGTTACCTGTAGTTAGCTCTTTTGCTATTTTATTGCACATACTGTCGTAGTCTATACGAAGTCCGGCATTTGCCTATCCAGTAATGTTTGATTAAAGTGTTACCTGTAGTTAGCTCTTTTGCTATTTTATTGCACATACTGTCGTAGTCTACGAAGTTCGGCATTTGCCTATCCAGTAATGTTTGATTAAAGTGTTACCTGTAGTTAGCTCTTTTGCTATTTTATTGCACATACTGTCGTAGTCTACGAAGTTCGGCATTTGCCTATCCAGTAATGTTTGATTAAAGTGTTACCTGTAGTTAGCTCTTTTGCTATTTTATTGCACATACTGTCGTAGTCTATACGAAGTCCGGCATTTGCCTATCCAGTAATGTTTGATAAAAGTGTTACCTGTAGTTAGCTCTTTTGCTATTTTATTGCACATACTGTCGTAGTCTATACGAAGTTCGGCATTTGCCTATCCAGTAATGTTTGATTAAAGTGTTACCTGTAGTTAGCTCTTTTGCTATTTTATTGCACATACTGTCGTAGTCTATACGAAGTTCGGCATTTGCCTATCCAGTAATGTTTGATTAAAGTGTTACCTGTAGTTAGCTCTTTTGCTATTTTATTGCACATACTGTCGTAGTCTACGAAGTTCGGCATTTGCCTATCCAGTAATGTTTGATAAAAGTGTTACCTGTAGTTAGCTCTTTTGCTATTTTATTGCACAAACTGTCGTAGTCTATACGAAGTTCGGCATTTGCCTATCCAGTAATGTTTGATAAAAGTGTTACCTGTAGTTAGCTCTTTTGCTATTTTATTGCACATACTGTCGTAGTCTATACGAAGTCCGGCATTTGCCTATCCAGTAATGTTTGATAAAAGTGTTACCTGTAGTTAGCTCTTTTGCTATTTTATTGCACATACTGTCGTAGTCTATACGAAGTTCGGCATTTGCCTATCCAGTAATGTTTGATTAAAGTGTTACCTGTAGTTAGCTCTTTTGCTATTTTATTGCACATACTGTCGTAGTCTATACGAAGTCCGGCATTTGCCTATCCAGTAATGTTTGATTAAAGTGTTACCTGTAGTTAGCTCTTTTGCTATTTTATTGCACATACTGTCGTAGTCTACGAAGTTCGGCATTTGCCTATCCAGTAATGTTTGATAAAAGTGTTACCTGTAGTTAGCTCTTTTGCTATTTTATTGCACATACTGTCGTAGTCTATACGAAGTCCGGCATTTGCCTATCCAGTAATGTTTGATAAAAGTGTTACCTGTAGTTAGCTCTTTTGCTATTTTATTGCACATACTGTCGTAGTCTACGAAGTTCGGCATTTGCCTATCCAGTAATGTTTGATAAAAGTGTTACCTGTAGTTAGCTCTTTTGCTATTTTATTGCACATACTGTCGTAGTCTACGAAGTTCGGCATTTGCCTATCCAGTAATGTTTGATTAAAGTGTTACCTGTAGTTAGCTCTTTTGCTATTTTATTGCACATACTGTCGTAGTCTATACGAAGTCCGGCATTTGCCTATCCAGTAATGTTTGATAAAAGTGTTACCTGTAGTTAGCTCTTTTGCTATTTTATTGCACATACTGTCGTAGTCTATACGAAGTTCGGCATTTGCCTATCCAGTAATGTTTGATTAAAGTGTTACCTGTAGTTAGCTCTTTTGCTATTTTATTGCACATACTGTCGTAGTCTATACGAAGTTCGGCATTTGCCTATCCAGTAATGTTTGATTAAAGTGTTACCTGTAGTTAGCTCTTTTGCTATTTTATTGCACATACTGTCGTAGTCTACGAAGTTCGGCATTTGCCTATCCAGTAATGTTTGATTAAAGTGTTACCTGTAGTTAGCTCTTTTGCTATTTTATTGCACATACTGTCGTAGTCTACGAAGTTCGGCATTTGCCTATCCAGTAATGTTTGATAAAAGTGTTACCTGTAGTTAGCTCTTTTGCTATTTTATTGCACATACTGTCGTAGTCTATACGAAGTCCGGCATTTGCCTATCCAGTAATGTTTGATAAAAGTGTTACCTGTAGTTAGCTCTTTTGCTATTTTATTGCACATACTGTCGTAGTCTACGAAGTTCGGCATTTGCCTATCCAGTAATGTTTGATAAAAGTGTTACCTGTAGTTAGCTCTTTTGCTATTTTATTGCACATACTGTCGTAGTCTACGAAGTTCGGCATTTGCCTATCCAGTAATGTTTGATTAAAGTGTTACCTGTAGTTAGCTCTTTTGCTATTTTATTGCACATACTGTCGTAGTCTATACGAAGTCCGGCATTTGCCTATCCAGTAATGTTTGATAAAAGTGTTACCTGTAGTTAGCTCTTTTGCTATTTTATTGCACATACTGTCGTAGTCTATACGAAGTTCGGCATTTGCCTATCCAGTAATGTTTGATTAAAGTGTTACCTGTAGTTAGCTCTTTTGCTATTTTATTGCACATACTGTCGTAGTCTATACGAAGTTCGGCATTTGCCTATCCAGTAATGTTTGATTAAAGTGTTACCTGTAGTTAGCTCTTTTGCTATTTTATTGCACATACTGTCGTAGTCTACGAAGTTCGGCATTTGCCTATCCAGTAATGTTTGATTAAAGTGTTACCTGTAGTTAGCTCTTTTGCTATTTTATTGCACATACTGTCGTAGTCTATACGAAGTCCGGCATTTGCCTATCCAGTAATGTTTGATAAAAGTGTTACCTGTAGTTAGCTCTTTTGCTATTTTATTGCACATACTGTCGTAGTCTATACGAAGTCCGGCATTTGCCTATCCAGTAATGTTTGATTAAAGTGTTACCTGTAGTTAGCTCTTTTGCTATTTTATTGCACATACTGTCGTAGTCTATACGAAGTCCGGCATTTGCCTATCCAGTAATGTTTGATAAAAGTGTTACCTGTAGTTAGCTCTTTTGCTATTTTATTGCACATACTGTCGTAGTCTATACGAAGTCCGGCATTTGCCTATCCAGTAATGTTTGATAAAAGTGTTACCTGTAGTTAGCTCTTTTGCTATTTTATTGCACATACTGTCGTAGTCTATACGAAGTCCGGCATTTGCCTATCCAGTAATGTTTGATTAAAGTGTTACCTGTAGTTAGCTCTTTTGCTATTTTATTGCACATACTGTCGTAGTCTACGAAGTTCGGCATTTGCCTATCCAGTAATGTTTGATAAAAGTGTTACCTGTAGTTAGCTCTTTTGCTATTTTATTGCACATACTGTCGTAGTTTATACGAAGTACTTCATCAACATCACTGTGTTTCTCCATATCTGTTATCAGTTGTTGTTACTTCTACCTATGTATAAAAACATATTTAATCATATAAACAGGAAATTGAAAATAAAATCCCTATCCAATGCAAGCTACGAGTTTACAACTGTTGGCAGCAAACATGATGTGGTGTAGACTGGTGTCTGACCCTAATTTGATCAGTTTTACAATAATATTTAGACAGACCAAAATTGATCTTTTATTTCGCATTAGAAGATTTCAAAATCAGCCAAAGTCATATATATAAGAAGGTGTGGTATGAGTTCCAATGAGACAACCCGCCATACAAGTTACAATTTGTTAAGGTAAGCCATTATATGTCAATGTGCGGTCGTCAACACGGAGCCTTAGCTCACACCAAACAGCAACCTATAAAGGGCCCAATATATGACTAGTGTACAACCAGTCAAACGGAATAATTTATACATACACTTAAATAAGAGAGATTACTATCTGACACAGCTCAGTTTATATAAGCATTCGATACGGTAAACATTTCAACTAATGATGCAATTTTGATTATTCTAACTATCAAAATTTATTGAGCAGAGTATATTGATTTTTTTTCAATTTATGTCGGTTTAAAGAATTTAAAGTTCTGACTGAATGCGATTGGATTTTATAAAAATTACTCTAATATTGTGATTTGATTTAGAATCATATTCAAAACAGTGTGGTCCAGGCTATTGATTGACGACCTAAATTATCCCATTGACTGGGACAGATTAGGTGAACGTTTGTCTGTAACGACCATTGCTCATTTCTTACTAATTATAGAATTTAAACTGTGGGGTCACCAAAGGTTTTTAACGCCTTTAATAATAAAATAATTCGAAAAATTATTCAGGAATAACCTTTTGGTTTTGATTTATATTATTGTTATAAATTAACACATCGTATTATTCCGGATTCGTTTTTCGGATTGCTTTATTTAGATGTTGAGAACCTTTGGTGACCCCACAGATTCAATGTCTTTAACAAGTACATAGTGAGCAGTGATTGTTACTGACAAACGTTCACCTAATCTGTCCCAGTCGATGGGATAATTTAGGTCGTCAATCAATGGCCAGGACCACACTGTTTTGTATATGTCCTTGTTTGACGTTTAAAAAGAACTTTTACTGTAAATTATTAACGATCTATACTTTTTAATGATAATTGTAATAATGAGTGTTCTACTTGCTAGTTTATGTCGCCCGCAGTTTTCGGCAAGTTTGGATACCCTTTATACTTAGACGATCTTAGACGAGAATATAACAATTCCATTTAAGATAGCTCGATCAACGGTGTTATTCAATAAAGTTAGGGGATTTAAAGATAGTTATAACTTTGTCAGTTCAAAAATTATATATTTTAGCAAATAGAAAAAACAATATTGAAGAACAATTGCAACGAGAAAACATTAATTTTAAAGCGCTCTAATCTACTTATTTTCAGTTACGTACTCATTCTAGTTCATGTTAAAGATACATGTGGTCCGAGACCTCAGTTATTGTTCTTTGATTTTCGTTGTCCCAAGAATATAGTCTCTTTTGTGGATATAGTGTTACGTGCCAGTTTTTTTGTATACCCCTTCAAATTTATTTCTTCATGGTGTATGCCTCAAATGGCAAGTAGGGGTGAAATTACACTGTAAAAAAATTGGGTCATGAATTTTTTAAAGTAAAGAAGTGATTTGGTCCAGTTGAAAAAGGTTAAAAAAAAGCACTTCGGAAGCTACAAAAGATTTGAAGACCCCCTTAACATAAAATTGTCTTAACATAATTTCCATTTCAGAGAAAGGACAATATATATTTACATTTTTTTCATTTATGCGTAATTGTAATTGTAAACTGTGATATGTATATATAAATTGTGAATATAATAAAGATAAAAAAAATTGTCCATATTTTGAGTAAGATATGAAGAAGTTTTCTATAATTTTGATATAATTTGTCCCAAAAGTAGTACAACACACTATAAAAATATTATTGCGAAAGCGCTTGTGGGATTTTTTTTATTTTCATTTATTCTCTAAAAGAAATGCACTACAAAATAACTGTAATCTCGGACCCTGTTAGTAATCATGATAGTAAGATTGTCTACAAACACTTCAGTAATCACTCGAAACCAAAATATCAAACAATAAAGGACTAAAATGAAGCTTATTCCATGATGAAATTGTTGTGAGTTCCTGAAATTTTATTCTGTTTTATTTTCCTGACCTTTGTACTGGAGTCGGTTTCACAAAAAAAATTACAACTAAGATTGATTGTAAGTCTTGAACAATTCAGTATACTTAAAATCAATCTTAGTCGTAAGTTTTTTGTGACACTGAGTCCTGCAGGCTTTTTACTTTCCCCATTACTATTGACATATTTGTTTCAATCGTGAATTTGTTTAAGCCTATCGATATTGAAGGGTTGTAAGTATGAAGCAAGTGTAGTGTTATAAAAAGAAATTTTGTAACCATCAAATTAAATTATATATGACTGTCATACAAGTGAGAGGTTTAGCTAGCTTTAAACCAGGTTTAATCCACCATTTTCTACATAAGAAAATGTGTCTACCAAGTCAGGAATACGGACAGTTGTTGTCCATTTAAATTTTGATGTGTTTAAGCTTTTGATGTTGCTCTTTGACTACGGATTTTCATAGTTGTTATCCATTCGTTTGATGTGTTTGAAGTTTTGATTTTGCTCTTTCACTACGGACTTCTGAGTTCGGTATTTTTGTCAGTTACTTTATGTTTATTTTCTTTATACATTGGATTATAACGAAAACGATTATGTTTGAGTGACTTTATTATTTATGTGAAAATTTAAATTTAAGTTGACACGCCTTTTGCAAGACCATGCATAACTATACAGAAACTATCAGATAGTGAAAATGTTATTATGTTATCTGTTTAAAGAGAAACAAATGTTTCTACTGTAGGTTATTTATTTCTTCGTCGATGAATAGTTCGCTTTCCCAGTAAATAAGTAATATCAATAATTTTGTTTTCGTCCTTCGTTTTTCCACTCAAAGAAAACGATCAGTAAGGGTGGGGGGGGCGAAAGATCCTAGAGGGACAGTCAAACTCGTAGATCGAAAATAAACTAACAACGCAATAGCTATAAGTAAAATTATACAAAACAGACAAACAATAGTACACGAGATACAGCATAAAAAAACTAAAGACAAGGCAATACGAACCCCACCAAAAGCTGGGGTGATCTCCGGAAGGGTAAAGAGATCCTGCTCCACATATGGTACCCGTCGTGTTGCGTCCAGTTCTAATCGATGATGAAATGGGTTTTTTCAATGGTAGTAAATTTGACATTTTTATCTGCATTCTCCAATAAGCAAGTATTCACTGGTTATGAAAGATTAAAACGCACAAAATAAGAATTTCTTACTAACGATAAAAAAAAGCCTAGAAGGGAGATTAAATTGGTTCCCGATCCTCTATCTTTTTTGCTCTGACAGATACGACGATGGTGATAAAGGTTCATGTGACTCTCACGGAAGAGAACCAGCCTACGAAAAGAGACTTCAATATATATACTGTCGTTGACTGTTGTCTGAAATTGTTATTTTTTCGTGAAACTGGCCCCCGGTACTGTTAAATGAAAGATCCGATATCTTCTACTTCTTTGTTGTTGTTGAGGATTAAGGAAAAACTCTAACGAACTGTCTTTGCACTGTGTTATAATTTTGTTCCTTTTAACCTACACCGATTAATAGGAAAAGATTAGTTCGATTTCGGTGGGGAATTTTAAAAAGTTTTCCGTTTTCTATTTTTAGATAGTAGCCACACATTTAACTTAAAATTTCTGCTCTATTTATATATATGACACAAAATGTTCTGTATAAAGATTTGTACATATTTTAATATCTACAGTATTAATCATAGTTATTTTTATAATTATTATCAATTGTGTTTAAAATTATTTGTCAATAATCACGTAGTCTTATTTTTTTGGAGGAGGGGGGTGCAAAGCACACATCGAAATCGCTAAAATCGCCGCAATCGATAACATCGTTTTCAGGAGTATTCAATTACTTTTTACATATCGGAACAGATTAAAAACGAGACAGCATGTCATAGCAAAAATACAGATACTATAAAATAAAGTTTACATAATATCTTACTTGTGCGTGTGTTGTCTACTTCTTTATTGTTTAAGTTTTTACTGCAAATCACACGATAGAAATCTTGCTGTTATACTACATTGGTAGTATTACACGAAGTTTATTATATATCCGCCATGTTTGCTATTCTGAACAAGTCGCAGGTATATCCATTATCCTAAATGATTAACTTTAAGGAGTTTCTTCTCAAACAGCATGTACTGAAATGTCTATGCTGGAACCAATTCCACAGAAAATATTAATGAGATAATCATGAGTAAATTAATATCAAATTAAATTCGAACATGTCCTATATCCTTGTTCCTGTTCATGGTTTTTACAACTTCAAATTACATTACATATTTCATAAAAGATATATATATATCAATGTTAACGACTTTTATACTTGATTGATCATGAATAAAGCTACAAATATAATTTCTTTAGAATGTTTTTAAAAGATTTTCCGAATGTTTGAAATAGAAATTTAAAGTGTGGTATTAAACAGCTGATTGTGGTGAAAAAAATATAACATCCATTTCAAACTTGACCATTTATTAAATGTTCGATCCCCTTCTCTACTCTTGCAAGTTTAGTATATGTGTTATGAAAGTAAACCAAATGGAGAAATCAATTAACAAGTACATGTTTAACTCGCCACATTCTGTATTTGTCTGCCTAAAATCAGGAGCCTGTAATTCAGTTGTCGATGAATGAATATTTGTTTTTCATTTTTGATTTTTTTGCACACACCGTCAGTCGTTTAGTTTTCACGTTTGAACTGCTTTACATTGGTCATATTGTGTATGTTATAGCTTGATATGCGTTGTGAGTTTTGCTCATTGTTGGAGAGGGCATATGATGACCTACAGCTGCGTGCCTTCGGCGACAGTTGATCTCTGATGGAGAGTTGTCTCATTGCCAATCATAAGATTTCTTCTAATTTTACATGGTTATTATTTTGCAATGATTAAGAAAATATGAGTTACTCTAAATGTTAGAAGATTCAGTCTAAAATGTATATAAATTTTAGACAATCGCCATTTTGGAAAATTATATTGTCTTCATTGTTTTGCAATAGCTGAAAGGGCGCAGGAATACCATGCATTACTTGTCCGTCTTGTATACTTAAGAAATAATTCATGGAAGCCATAGATTTGTTGGAAATTTACACATGGCCTGGGCCGTGATATTCGAATTTTATCCTGAGCGTTAGCGAGGGATAAAATTAACGAATATCACGGTCCAGGCCATGTGTAAATTTACAACAAATGTATGGCTTCCATGAATTATTTCGATTCTAATAGGACACATAAGTTCATTCAAATACTGAAGTGAGGATGGATATGCCGTTCTTTTTTACTCCTGGTTAGATAGAGCTCAAAAATCACATAAATCTTTAGCTTGCATTGATTATTTCGTAAATTACCGCTAGAAAAAATATGTTTAATTCATATACCCAATATTTGCGACTTTTAAATTACATGTTTTCTTGTAAGCTACCATCAAAACCACAATTGACATGTCGTGGACTCGCTGAAATTAGTTAATATGCGAATAATGCAATAGAATAGAAAATAAAACGACACATACCTCAGAGTTACATTTTAATACAATAGTAAACGAACTTCGATGGTTACAAAAAAAAAATATTGTTTTTATACTGCAACTTAAATTAGCATATTGATAGCCTTTAAAATCGTAACATAAATATCAAGACAATTTTCATCCCTTAATGAACCCCTGATTTCATAAAGAAAGCGTTCCATGATGAAATTGACATTGCACAAAAGAAAGCTGTGTTACTATATTTAGGAAATAAACACAACTAGTTGTAGTATATTATTTCTTTTTATTATGCATCCGAATAAGAATAAAAATTATTTTGTCTTTTGTTTTATTTCAATTTTTAATACAATAAAATCGGCAATGCGTTTGCAAATAAGTTTAAATACATGTGGATTTACGTGGGAGGTATATTGTAACATCCATTATTTTGAATATTCTGAGTCTGCGCTAGGTATAGATATATCGAGAATTTTCACACGGTGTTGTTTACAAAGCGAAAGAAGCACGTCATATTAGAATTCTAAATAACATGTTAGTCATATGTTGGGTATATCTCTATTAGACATCAACCCAACAACACTTTTATTAAGAGTTTGTTAAATGTTTCACCGTCCTATATAAAAACGAAGATGTGGTATGATTGCCAATGAGACAACTATCCACAAAATACCAAAATGACACAAACATTAACAATTATAGATCACCGCACGGCCTTCAACAATTAGCAAAGCCCATACCGCATATAGTCGGCTATAAAAGGCCCCGATAAGACAATGTAAAACAATTCAAACGAGAAAACTAACGGCCTACTTCATTACAGTATTATAATTTCAGATTCTCTTGTGACGAAAACAATATAAAATTCCGATCCTCTTTTGTTACGAAAGGCCGATTTGCATAAAACCTTTAAAGTTAAGATATCCAATCGTTGTACTATATATTGTAGGACATGTAGAACAATGTTCCTCCGTTCGGTGTAGTCGGAACAAACACATATTCAAGATTTAGACAGTTTAGGGGAAATCACTTGTTTAATTCCAGCTGCTTAATCGTATGTATTTAGTATGCATAATTATGATGAACCACTGGCTCATCTAACTTCCATGCATGGAGATGATTTGACCAGACTTCAATCATGAACCTTTGAATGCATTTCAACGTTTTACACATCAAAAACTTTTACAAAGACAAGCATTCAGGTTTTCTTTCTTTTTAATAATTAAACATGCTTAGCACATGCGTAATCGTCACCAGCTAATGGACAAATTGAAGGTCACATGAATACTGTTTTAAAAGCGGTTGATTTTTTTATTTGCTATTCATGAGACAAAGCGATGTTTGGGCTGATTTGACCAAACTTACTGTCAATAAAGATATATAATGTCTTCATTATACTTGTATAAGCGTTTGAAACAAATAAATAGTATATTTTTCATCTAAATTACTCGCAGACCTGCATAGTCTAGCTAATGCACAAATATAACAATTGTTCCCCCTAGTACTATGAATGATATTAATGTATTCATACTTTTTTATATACAAGTTTTATATGGATAAAGTTTTCATGGAAGAACTACTCAGAGTTATTGCATGGTATTACACAAGTGGGAAATAGAACCAGCATAGAAGTGCCCTGTATAAGTACAAGAACCAAATAAATGTCCTTTTACAACAGAGCTTACCAGAACAGTGCCGCTTGCAAATACCATAGAGACTGCAACAATTGTTCTAGACTGGTTCCGTAATATCAGACTTTGCTTTAACTGGTACCCTGATGGTGACGTGGGACAATATATGGGGGGGGGGACTGCAGGTCAACTTTGTGCAAATTTGTGCAAATGTCAACCAATGTACAGGTTACTTAAGAGATGATACTGACAGGCGTCAAGGTGGCTGTAGAATGAGATGGGGTATCATGTCGCAAGGGTACGACGATTGGTTTAGAAATGTTCAGATTTGTTATCTATGGTGGCATGATGGTGATAGCGGTCAGTGCGGAGGTGGTGCCCCAGGACTTCTTTTTGCAAATATAATTCTTACACTGGTTATTATAGAGATGACACAGATAGAAGAGGTGGAGGTTGTCAAATACAGTGGAAGTTATCAGTTCCATATAGTGCTCCTTTGTGGATTCAGAATGCTGAGCTCTGCTATCAGTAATATGCAGACGATGATGGTGGTCAGTGCGGTGTGGTGGTGCTGCTAAGCTCCTATGTGCGAGAGCTAATACATACACGAGAGCTTACCGTTATGATACAGATAAGCATTATGGAGGGTGCCGAATGAGATGTAGCATAAAAATCGTGTCTTAATTTCTGTCCATACATACATCACAAGACGAAATATCTCAAATATCCACGTGTTTCTACAATAAATTATATTACCCTCAAACAGTTTCTTGTCAAATCAACTTAGTATGGGATTTGCTCATTGTTAAAGACCCTTACTGTGACCTACAGTTGTTAATTTCTGTGTAATTTGGACTTTTGTGGAGAGTTATGATTTATAATCTTTATCTTTGACCTTAAATTGGAATAAGAGATTTTAGAAACATTTCCATGCATGGCAATTCGAAAATCAAATATATTCTTGCTTGCCATGTCTAGACTTTTGCGGTCGTTTAAGGGTTGGACTAATCGATGTCTAGTCCGAGATTACTCTAACGTCCAACGGCTGTTTTGCCAGACAAGCTGGGGTCGAGGGACGTCAGAGCTCGTCCCATATCAAAAAGTGGATATTTGCCAAAATAGATGCGCTGCTTCGTCGCTTCTGGTGCCTACTGACGGCCTTGGAATTATATAAATCGGGCACCAATCTGTTCATTTTTCATTTATCTCTTCGTTTATGTAAGTTTCACCTACCTGTTAGCCTTTATTTTCCCATATTTTAACAGTTTTCACAGAGACCCATCCATTTCAGCATTTTGACTTTCACTTTCAAATGTACGTCAAGTTACGACAGAGTTCGTGGTCTTGAGATTCAAAAATGCAAATATTTATATTTGTTTTACCTCCTTTATATGAGTTAGATGTTTAACATTTAGAAGCCAACCACGATTTTTCATCTCCTTTACAGGAGATCGGTATGAAGCATTTAGTTCCGACCACGTTACAATCGGAAGCTCTCGGACATTTTGATAGCTTGCATCGTAAATGAACGAGGTGTTACATTATGGTCATTCGCATAAATCATCAGTTTTATATTGCCCGATTAATATAATTCCAAGGCCGTCAGTAGGCACCAGAAGCGACGAAGAAGCGCATCTATTTTGGGTGGGCAAATATCCACTTTTTTGATATGGGCCGTCAGAGTAATCTCGGACTAATCGATGTCATGTCTTATCCCGCTCATGTCAATCATTTCAATGTATCTCATAAATGGTTTCAATGCGAATGCTGACAACCCCCTTTCTAATACACCAAATATTTTTTGGAGGTTTGTGTGGTGATATAGAGGAGAAACTTGGTAACACATAGTTAATTACTACATCTTGTTTTTAACCTCGAAATGAATTCACTTGCTGCAAAAAAAACTATTCAAAACTGTGATTCCGATAGAATATTGATTTAAATTTAGAATGTCTCCGATAGAATATTAATTTTAATTTAGAATGTCTATCTTGATCAAATAATTATATATAATTGGTTGGGTGTTTTTTTAAGCATTAAAAACCGCATCAGTGCTCTGACAAATGTCACCCTGTTTAAAGGTAAGCAAAAACTATAATAGTTGTTTTTGTTACATGTGCGTATCTAATTTTTTTATATTTGAATGGCGGGCTCTATGAGTAACTGGAAAAGTGGGAACCTTTCGTGTTTTCGTCGATGTTTGCGTGATGTTTGCGTAAAAAATAAGAACCAGAATAAAATTTACTGTTTGCAATAGCATGAATTGTTAACATACTATATAGTAAAAAATCATTTCTGTAGATCACCGAAAGGGGGAGTGGTCTAGAACACAGTATTATTTTATTTAGGGGGTTCACTATACACGCAAATTTTTATTAGTCTTCATTTCAAGGTTAATCGAGCAAATTTTATTTAATAAGGCTTTTTACAGTTTTTTTTTACTTTACTTCGGGCTCATAAGGATCTTAAATCTGATTTTATTGCTGTGTCCACAATAGACACAGCAATATTATTCTACGTATTTCACCTGTATCGGTTTGGACAATTCCATGGACTATTCCATACACACACCATTATGCTTAAGGGGTTTTCATATGTCATGTCAAGATGATATAGGCTATTTACCGTTGTTTGCCACAAAAAAAAATCTGGTAAAGTCACTTTTCTGAAAAACCAATATAAATATAGTTAACATATTTATATATTTAATCTAACTGTGTTCATTGACCCGAATTTTTTTAATGACAACACACACCTAAAATTCGTTTTGGTCTATTCCATGACATTTGCGCGGGAAATATTCATCAGAGACTTTAATAATTTTAATGGACGTTCATTTGGAAAATTTTACTATCTATCTTATGTGAACAATTGTCATATGTTTTTGTTTTTCATACATTTAAAGGATCAACGTTATTTAAACTCCGTATATCTTCATTTGACATCAGGTTTGTACGCATGTAGTCTCTTCTCTAGTCTATAATCAAAACTGAAGGCCGCGAAGGGACACATGTCATGATGACACGTGCTGCACAATCCCACACATTTCACATTATGTAATAAAATTCTACTGTTTGCGATAAAAATATTCACTGTTTAGGGGTGTTGAAATTAGGTCTTACATAGTTGATGCGTATCCGATCCGTGATTTGTATATATTTCAATGGTGCTCTCGGTAAGGCCAAAAAAATATATGTTTGATTATGGGTACCTGACCGATCCTATTTTGAGCACCCACCCTAAGCCATTTTATTGCCGTCGTAAGAAATAATCCAATCATTATAAATAGGGGAACTCTCGCCCCATGGACAACTCGGACCACACAATTCAAAATCATGACACAAAAAATAAAAAATTAGTCCGCATGCTGTATATATGTTACTGATATATAAATTATTATAAATTATTATAATAACTACCTACGTATACTGATTTTATGAGTGCCCCGTGTGTAAGGGTTAGGGTGCAAATAAGGGTGCAAATTGGAATTACGCTATAGAAGCGAAGCTCCTGCTAGAGGAGGAAGATAAAGACTAGGTAACAGGTAACAGGTAATGGACAAAATAATAAAAAGAAAATACCGACCTACCTACCTACCCTACATATTTTGATGATGTAACCTTAAACAGGCATGTTGGTTTTCTCGTTTGAATTGTTTTACATTGTCTTATCATGGCCTTTTATAGCTGACTGCGGTATGGGCTTTGCTCATTGTAACATGTACAACAATCAAACATCAACCCACACTTAACTGAATGTAATTTTAACATGTACAACAATCAAACATCAACCCACACTAAACTGAATGTAATTGAAAGACATCTAGAGGTTGATATCAGAGGTGGATTTAGGGGGGGGGGGGGGGGGCCCTGCTTTTTGAGAAAAAATTTGGTTGCTTATATAGGGAATCACTTCTTAGGTCAGTCAGTGGGCTCCCACTTTAGAAAATTTCTGGATTCGCCACTGGATATACAGTATCGAACAGAAGATAAAAAAAAGGGAACAATATGGTGAATTTTAGAGATTAATATTATTTCATGTACATGCATTTGAAATATTTAAGATATATTGTTTCCCTTTTTTTTGTTCTAGGTTCCACGGTGACCTACATGACCTAGCTTCCATTTTCGAAAACTGTGATTTAAATGCTAGTCTATTAGAGGGATATTTTCTTTTCATTGGTTGTAGATATGGAATCTTATTTTACCATGAAGTCAGATTTGAAAATGACTTTGGGAATGAAGATATCGTAAAGACTGAATGTCAGTTTTAGTCTTATACATTTTGTATATCTATAATACTAAAATTACGAGGTCCAATTTGTCAGCCGCCATTGCGTAAAAACGACGAATCAAAGAATTCGACTTTATATATAACTAATATAGTACAAAGGTGTAGACTAAAAATTACACCACTCCAGGCCCTTTTGTTTTCCACGTAATTAATATTGCCAATAATTAAGAAGTTCCGGATCGAGTCCGATACCGATACCAAAAATTAATAGTATATTCACCTGTTACCGATTACCTTATTTGTACATTCCGTGTCTGACAGGTGCACCACCAAACGGTGTATTCAGGATTAATATGCTATATATACGGAACGTATCCACAGGGTTGAAACTACTAAATTGTCAAATTTTAATCAGTTTAGACTTTCTAAGATACATTGTAACAATACAAATACTAAAATCTGGACTAAAAATAAGGCGTATAGGTACAGTTTTCAATTTGTTAGCCGGCATGACGTAAAACAGCGAATCAAAGAATTCAATTTTATTTACAACTAATACATGTATGTAGATGACAAAGCTGTTGATTAAAAAAATACTCCATTCCAGGAACTTTTGTTTTTCAAATAATTAATATTACCAATAATTGATAAGTTCCAGTTCGACGGTTTCAATCAGAAAGATTTGAAAGCAGAGAAAACTGTGTATCGTTTGATCGGCATAACTTTATCAGATAAAAATACTAATACTAAAATAAGGCTTGCACATAGTTATATACGTTAACTCAGTCATGGACCTGCGATACCACGTGTCTGTTCTAGTGTACTTTATAATTTTAGTCTTGCATGTACATAATTATGTGTACATATATCACTGATTCAGTAGCAATGGTAAATAGACACTGACAAGTCTTAGATAATATTTTATAGTTTTGAATGTTTTGTCCGTTGACTAAAATTAGGTGGAGGTTTGTGTGTTCTTATTTCCAACAGAGGTAAACTCAACACATATCAATATGTGCATGAAGCAAATTGATAGTTGCTAGATACGGAATGATTGTACCACAAGAAAGTTTAAACCTGTGTGTATATACTTAAAATATGAAAAAAAAAATCATGTCTTTTTCAGGACTTCTAAATCCAACCATGTAGTATGGAATGTTTTTGAGATGTGGTTTTGGTCGATGGATGTTAATGAAGGACCTGTAGTACAAAGTATATCACTGAATTTAGCTCTTTGTCTAAGTGTATTATTGAATACTTTGCTTTGAGCTCAGTTCATTGTTATGCAAATCATTCTTTGTGAAATAAAGATTTGACAGAAAACTCTCATGTACAAGGATTTGTCAAAGTAGTATCACCTCTATTTACAATGTAAGTATTAGGGAGATAAAAGCATTCTATATTGATTTGAACCAAATATATTATAAAAAAAAAGAACAAATTTACCAGAGAATGCTACTACCACTACTAGCAATATGTTGCTAGGTTGTTTTAATACATCTGTACTAGCTACTGATGACTCGGTTCTGAGTGTAAATGTTCCTTCAACTATGCAGGGAAAAATTATAAGGCATATCTAGGCTTATCAATTTCTAAAACAATATTTCATCGTACATGTTTGAAATTTTTAAACAACCACAGAAATTTTTGCAGTTGAAATACATGTATGTATCCTGTTGTCGTCTTCCCAAGACGGATGGTTTCCAGATAATAACTTCAGTATAAGTAAAAAGGAAGCCTTAAAATTATAACATACTGTGGATTCATTTATTTTCGTGGGTACCAATTTTCGTGGATTAAAGAAAGTTTGCATTTTCGTGGATATTTAATTTCGTGGTTTTGCCGAAGTCTGCATACAAGCCTATAGAAAATTTGTTAATCGTTGAACATTTAATTTCGTGGTAAGACTCTAGCCACAAAAGCCACGAAAATTGGTATCCAAAGAATAATAATGCATCCACAGTAATATTTATAATCATAAAAGGAAGCCTGGGATTGTTTTGGGGGGTTATATATATAGTCCCTAAGGTTTAGGAATAAGGGTTTCAAAGGTGACCAAAACAAGCATTAATCTAGTGTCTGTACAAAAAGTTGTGTATAAGTATTTCAATTGTTCTGAAATTGTACCATAATATTGAATACCGTAAGTAGAAGGTTGAGGTCTATTTTGTGGGTTATGGGTCAAACAGTCTAGGAATTAAGGGCCAAAAACAAACATTTTTGTAGATTCCAGACAATAAATTTGAGTTATTTCTTTATCCAGAATGGTTGTTGAATTACCTAAAACCAATGCTTTATGAAATCTTCTTTAAAAATTTGAGTTTAGATTTCTCTGTCCATAATAGTAGTTGAATCAACTTAAAATAATGCTATACATGTATACACTATACAATGCAAAATTCACTTTACTACCAACTGATAAATTTAAGCAGTCTTTAATAGCCATTCAGTGATTACAAGCACTTTCATTATCATTCTAGGGTTATGCCCTTTCACAAATGGAAAAATTTCTCAAGTTTGTCTCAACTAAATTTAGTGAAATGTGTATATAATGCTTATTACCTCTAAACTCATTTTAAGTTCAATTTTTGGCAGCTTCACTTTATGTACCTTTTTAACGTTATATGCTAGCGGGGGCATCATCACCATGACTGTATGACATTTATATTTTAATACTTAATGTTTTATTAAAATGAGTAGTTGAATAATTATTGTTGCAAACTCCATTAGAAATTTGATTTGAGATCATTTTTAAACCACCACAAAAATTGAAAACTTTTTGGTTGTACATTTGTATCACGTTGGCGTCATCGTCTTCATCCATAGACATTTGGTTTTAGCACTCTAACTTAAGTAAAAGTCAATAGAAATATATGAAATTTAGACACAAGGTTTATGACCATGAAAGGAAGGCTGGGATTGATTTTGGGTATTTTGGTCTCAACAGTTTAGGAAAAAGGGCCCAAATTTAGCATTGTTCTTGGTTTTTGCTCTTTAACTCAAGTATTAATTAACAGAAATCTGTGATATTTTAACATAAGGTCTATGGCCACACAAGGAGGGTTGGAATAGATTTTGGTAGTTTTAGTCCCAACAGGGTAGGATTTAGGAACCAAAAACAGGTCCCAAATAAGCATTTTTCTTGGTTTTTTTAACAATACCTTTAGCATAAGTTAACCCTTACCATGCGGAATTGTTTTTAGAAAATGTCTAATTTTCGTTTATTTGCAAAAATATGCAAATTATATGCAAATGAGCTTAGCCCTGTTGCTGTAGCATATTGATTTCTTTAAATCTAATATAGGTGATCACGGGGTGGGGTGGTCGGGGTGAGGAGGTGGAATTTTTTTGGCAGGAATTTGCCCCAAAGTGGGTCAACAGGTGCAAAAAGCGTCAATTTTGCCGATTTTTCACCCCTTCTCTTGACCCAGAAGACCCAGGGTTGCTGGTTAAGGTATCCAGCTGTAGCCTGTGTGTAGAGTGGACCCTAGTGAACAAATTGACCCCAACAGTTGTTAGGTCGGAGTGAATCTGATCTTGATGCATCAGTCTACAGAAGGTAATTTGGACCCAAAATACCGAATTTCACGATTTTTGCCGATTATTGACTTCGAATGGACCCAAAACCGGAAGTAGTTGTTTCCTATGCGTATTTCAATAATAATTATGATCAGCAGTTATATGGCTGTGGGTTTGCACTATCTTTGCCAGTTTTATGCCTCTGAACTTCTTGTGTAAGATACAGATGTGAAGCCTACCCCTCAAGAAAACCGAGTTTTAGCCAATTTCAATTTTCCAAGTCCGTATTTGTGCTCAAAATGCTACTTATACATGAGAAACGTGAATATGGATAGCCTCAGGTTGACGGAACATGCATAACTTTTAAAATAAGTATCATAAAGTGGACTTCTAAAAGTATGGAACGCCATTGGAGCCAAATAACGGTTATTAGGGTCCGCCCGTCAAAAGACGGGTACCGCATGGTAAGGGTTAATAGAAATCTATAAAGGTTTATGACCACAAAAGGAAGGTTTCGATTATTTTTGGGAGTTTTGGTCCCAAGGAATAAGGGGCCAAAATTAAACTTTGTTTGCTTTCATCAAAAAAATGAATTATTGTGCTTCATTGATATGCCAAATCTAACCGTGTTAAGATTCTTAATTTTTGGTCCTGTTTTTAAATTGATCTACATTAAGGTCCAAAGGGTCCAAATTTAAAATCAGCTTGGTTTTAACAAAAATTGAATTTTTGGGGTTCTTTGATACAATGTATGGTGAGTCTTAACATGTACTTAGATTTTTGATTATGGGCCCAGTTTTCAAGTTGGTCCGATCAAAAATTGAATTCTTCGGGTTCTATGATATTCTGAATTTAACCATGTATTTAGATTTTGGATATTGGACCAAAATAGGTAAATGTCCAATTTAAAATTTTTAAGTTGAAGTTCTTTATAGACCACATTCAATCTGTGTCAGAAACCTATGTTGTGTCAACTATTTAACCACAATCCAAATTCAGAGCTGTATCTAGCTTGAATGTTGTGTCCATACTAGCCCCAACCGTTCAGGTTTCCACCTCTGCAGTCGTATAAAGCAGCACCCTGCGGAGTATCTGTTCCATTCATTTGTTTTTTTCTCAATTTGTGTGAATTAACATTTTTACAGTAAATGCTAATTACTACACTTGCATACCACAACAAATACTGTATTGGTACATGTATCACTTATATTTGTATCCATATAACAAAACAAAAAATGAAAAGGAATAATTTTGCAATACCTTTTGAGTACTAAATAGCTTTTTAGGTATTTAGACATGTTTTAAGACTTATTAAGTAGATGTTGATGATATCTGCTTGACATGCTTCAAGTTCGATCAGATTACTTTTGGAGCAGTTATGAGTCTTTGAAGCATGCTCACAAAGGTTCTTTTGGTGAAATCATTTTTATTTTGGTCAAAATTTGTCTTTGCTTCGACCAGCTTTGGAGGAGATATAAAGAATTGATATAAATCAGCACAGAGGTTTACTTCCGATCTTATTTAGCCCCAATAATCATTTCAGACTTAAGCCATTGTCATTACTTAAAACCAATAAATGTATTCTAATCTGAGGAAGAAATTCGACATTTTAATTTTTTTTTTTACTAATGATACTGACGATCCACCACAAAGTAATGTAAATAGAACCATACCAATAGTAAGCAAATACATATAAAAAAAAGATGAGGTATGATTGCCAATGAGACAATTCTCCACAAGAGACCAAATCGACACAGAAATTAACAATTCCCAGCTACAAAATGTATTTAAAACCAAAGATGTAGAACATGTTCTATCATAATCATTTGGTAACTAATGTAATTACTGTCTCCCCATGTCTGTATTGAACATAAAAAAATATCAAATAAATAACACTCCTAATGCTCAGATCGGTTGTCACCGTGCAACACAGTTATTAACACCATATAGGAAAAACGTAGAACTTTATTGTCATAAGACACTGTCAAACATCCAAACACACTATCCACACTCATCTGTGTCCACACTTGTTCTATATAATAAGAATGTTCTTATCCCGGGCATACAAACAATGCCGTATTTGGCAAAACCTTTTCAACTTTTGATCTTCAGTGCTGTACAACTTTGTACTTTTTTCACTTTCGATCTTTTATATCTGGGCGTCACTGGTGAGTCTTGTGTGGACAAGACGCGTTTTTGGCGTATTGAATTTTAAACCTGATGCTTTTTGTTATCTATTAATCATGCTTTTCTTTGTCTAATATGTTCTCCTTTTTATTTGTATTGTAGTCCTGTAATATTATGTTGTCATTTCAATGTTATATTTAACTTTGCCATTAAAGTGCGAGGTTTGACATGCCATAAAACCAGGTTCAACCCACCACTTTTATTCCCCTTTAAAAGTGTCCTGTACCAAGTCAGGAAGATGGCCATTGTTATAATATTGTTCGTTTCTGTGTGTGTTGCATTTTAACGTTGAGTCGTTTGTGTTTTCTCTTATTTTTGAGATATTGAGATAAGACGTGGCACGGTACTTATCTATCCCAAATTCATGTATTTGGTTTTGATGTTATATTTGTTATTCTCGTGGTGTTTTGTCTGTTGCTTCGTCCGTTTCTGTGTGTGTTGCGTTTCGGTGTTGTGTCGTTGTTCTCCTCTTATATTTAATGCGTTTCCCTCGGTTTTAGTTTGTTACCCCGATTTTGTTTTTTGTCCATGGATTTATGAGTTTTGAACAGCGGTATACTACTGTTGCCTTTATTATATAACATCAATTTAAACATGAGACGGTATTGTACTGAAGAAATGTCACAGTTGTCTTTCTTGATTCATATAAACTGGTCTTTTAGCAATACACTTTATTGAAAAAATAAAAACCAGAACTACATGTACTACTTATGTTCTTTTGTATATTATTTTATGGTTATGTAATATCTGTTTCACAGTTGATGGCAGATATGTTCCTATAGTCGTAACAACAATAAAGTCCTCTTTTGAAAATCTCCTTAAATTTGATTTCACTGCATTGGACTAATAACCGAGTTTGTGCCTACACGAGCAACAGATGCTACATTTGGGCGCAGTATGTACCAATCCTTGAGGTGCACCTGATGGCATCCCAAGTATTTGATCGAGTGTTATATACCTGTATTTGTTATTTCTGGTTACCGGAAATGTAGGACATAATTTCGCCTGTTTATGCTATTTTGCTGGACTTTATACCTTTTAAATGCTTGTCGGCGGCGAACAGTTCGTGTCATCTGTTATACATGTGCTTGTTAAATGGCTGTAGAATAAAATTTGGATATCGAAAAGCGTGACTTCAATCTTATAGTCCCCAAGACAACCAATGAATTGAGACCCCCGACATGAGCTCGTGTCACTCAGTATTTTTTTCTATGTTGCGTTTGTGTACTTTTGTATGTTTGTTTTCAGGGTTTTTTCGTCGTTTTTTCCTTTTTCGTTCATAAACTTACGAGGGTTAGAAAAAACATGAATTAAGTATCTTCTGTACTTTTACTATAACAACAAATTCTAACGTAAAAAACACAGTTTTCATACTTTAATGGTGCATGCCCATAATGAAACAGCATACATGGAATTCAGTTCATTCAAGGATTTCATTCATGATATATCTTTATACATATAAACAAAGAGCTCAAGGTTATGTATTGCACGCCATTTCCCTTGAACTGTCAAATGTAGCCCTATCTTTCATACAAACGTATTTCATTTAATATACAACAATGGGACGGAAAATAAATAATACTTTGAAACAATAACAAGAAACAAAAATATACAAAAGTTAGTGTCTTAGTCGTAAAGGCGAACCAGCGGGTCTTCCATTTGCCTGGAATTTGAAATGTCTTTTATCATGCGGTTTGGAAAGCGCTGGACAGTTAGGATGGTGATCTTTTAAATGCTTGAAGTGAACTTCCGGATCCGTTGTAGAATGCCCACAATCCTCACAAACGTACGTTTTGTTGCGTCGCTGTTTGTAACCAAAGCTAAGTTCCATACTGTGTACCTTGCGACTGTGCGATTCCAATGAACATCGCTGTGTGAACGCCTTCTCACAATGCTCGCATTTGTATGGCTTTACACCTAAAATAAAGAACATAGGTGTGTCATGCTTACGAATATAATTGTGAAAGTGAGTAAAAAAAAAAGTTCAAGTTGTTAACATTGGTTAATTAAAAGGTTGGCGTTTGCTTTTAACCGCACTATCGCAAAATGCTTTATTGCGTCGATATAAACTAGGTGATTACTTGACACCATACTAGAACAAAAGGCTATAGCACGGCGATGTAAACTAGGTGATTACTTGACACCATACTAGAACAAAAGGCTATAGCACGGCGATGTAAACTAGGTGATTACTTGACACCATACTAGAACAAAAGGCTATAGCACGGCGATGTAAACTTTTGTTGATTGGTGTTTTAATTATGCCACACTGGCGTGAAAGAATATATCGCTGTGACGTAAAACTTTGGATGATTTGTGTTTGCTTTACGCTGCACTAGCGCAAAAGGCTATATCGCGGCGATGAAAACTTTGATATATTGGCGTTTGCTCTTCGCCGCAATAGCACAAAAGGATAAATCACGGCTATGTAAACTTTTGTTGATTTGTGTTTTATTTATGCCAAACTAGCGCAAAAGGCTATATCGCTGCCATGTAAACTTTGGATGATCTGTGTTTGCTTTATGCCGCACTAGCGCAAAATGCTGTATCGCTGCGATGAAAACTTTGGATTATTTGTTTGCTTTACGCCGCACTAGCGCATATGGCTATATCGCGACGATGAAAAATTTGATAGATTGGCGTTTGCTCTTTGCCGCAATATCGCAAAAGGCTAAATCACGGCGATGTAAACTTTGGTTGATTGATGTTTGATTTACGCCGCACCAGCGCATATAGCTACATCGCGGAGATGTAAACATTGATTGGTTTTTGTTCAACGCCAAATCAGCGCAAAGGCTACATAGCGGCGATGGATGCTTTGACACGTTAACCTCAAATGAAAACAACAATCATTTAACATTAAGCAACAGTTTGTATTCCTTTTTAAAATGCCGACTTTTATGACTTTCTGGTGGTAAATGAAAACAGATGCGGAACCTATACTCTTCAAAAATATATTTTGCTGATCCAGTGTTACTGTTCTATGAAAGCCTAAGAGTTATAGATTATTTTATTTTACGAGAACTGAGGCTATAATACACGATTTTGTACGAACGTGATTAAACAGATATTAGTACACTATAGTGAAGCACAGTTCAGTTGACAACAATACACTGGTTATTTAATGTTATTATTTATGAATATCAAATATGTATTATTTAACGTACCTGTATGGATACGAGTATGTCGTTTCAAGTCGAAAGTGTCATTGAAACCTTTCCCACAAAAAGTGCACAAGTATCTTTTTGCCTCGCTATGACATTTCAGATGGCGGTTAAGCAACCGTTGTATGGTAAATTCTTTGCCGCACACTTTGCACATGAAGCTTCCTTTCCCGTTTTCGTCTGTAAATAAAAAAAAATAAAAATAAACATTATTTTTTATAGCTGAAGAACTGCTGAATATCACAAAAAAATACCTTCAACAATAACCAAACCCGATACCGTAAAGTCGATTATAAAAGGCCCCGATATGAGAGAGAGAAAAAATGTGCCTTTTAGGCTATATGACATTTTTTGTTTGTTTACGGTGTTCCATTTAAAAAAAAATTGAGATACTTGGCGTATATTTTATCTTTAAAAAAGAACAGATTTTTTTATTGTAAAGGGACAATACACTTTCAAATACTGAAACAATGTCAATTTATATAAAGTTCACATCCTACAAGGCGTATTTAAAATTTACATAATTGAATTGACTTGGACACTTTTCACTGTATTGTATAATTGTACAATTTGAACCCAGGTGCCTTGTTTACCTACGACCAGTATCGCACCGTAATCTTTGTGAAAAGAATTTCACTGATCTTTATTGACATTTTACAGATTGGTAAATAAAGTTAAATCATAATGAAATTTGTCAAGTGGCAACTTTTAACGATTTAGTCATTTTTAATCAAACATTTAAATAATGACGAGGAAATGTTTAATTATGAAGTAAAATGTGACATATGGTCTTTACTTAAGCATCTTAAGATAAGAAAACAGCGCGAAACTGTGACGGGTAAATTGTCTATTTAAAATACGACACACTTTTCTCAGTTTTCGGCGCGTGCCAAGTACTAAACAACGTCACCTAGTGACTAAAAGTGTTGAAGACATGGAGTGATGTCCCCTGTATAGCATTTTTGTCTTTTGTATATCTTACAGGTACATACCTTGTTGTATATTTGTAATATCAGCAGGTTTTGGCGGCACAAATGACGGGTTCTTTATACCGTAACCTCCATTTATCACTTCAAATTTCTGAGGTGTCTGTTGTGTCTAAAAAATATAAACATTGAATCAAGTCATGTTGCCATTAAAAAAAATGTCATGAGCAAGAGATTGCATTGTACACTTTTCGGTGGTGTTTGTGGAAACGAGCCCATTTTTTATATTTTACTTATTTCGCATAAATATTCAACTTATTCAACACTTTTTAGAGTTTGATTCGTGATTATATTCCGTACAGCTAATTGGCGCTTATGAAAATAATATAGACGGGGTCAGGAAAAACGGTACTAGGAGATTGATGAATAATTTGACAAAATGTTCTATAATGTACTACGTAAACTATTACTTTATATTAACCGTTTAAATATATAGAACACAAATATATGCATACCTTTACGACTTTGGAACTCTGGTTTGGTATATTTTCTTTGGAGATAGACGATGGTGTCAGAATAGGAGATCCATGCTGCAGTGCTGCCCTCTGTTGCATATGAGTGACTGGTGTCCTGTTCACCGATGTGTTCTCCTGGTTTTGACTATCATTGCTCGTAATGACTGGTGTGCTAGAACATCGGTACGGCAAATTCTGAAAACAATGGTCAAAACTTTGCGTCGGACTTTCCTTATATATTTGGAATGGAACATTGTCTATACGTTGTCGTTTTGGTGTTTCAGACACTGGTGTACACGGACGTTTCTGTGCATTTGGCATATGAGCTTCTGGTATTGAACGAATGGGTGTTGATGAAATTGGCGTTATTCGATGAATTGGCGTTGTCGGATGTGGCGTTATGGTAGGAGTTGACGTTCTCGAAGGTGGCACTGTACTTGAAGCATAAGATTCGGGTGTGCAATGGGTCCTGTACGGTAAAAATGGACTAGGTATTCTTGGTGAGAAAACAGAATTTAAATTCTGAGAAGCATTTATCTGTGGAACCGTCTGAAATGAACTGCCTGGTTCCCGTAAGAACGGGGATCTCGAACTGTACGAGAAGTTGTAACATCTTTCAGCTTCTGAAATACGTGCTTCTGGTGTTCTCATCTGAGGTGAATCCAGTCGTTCTGAATGACGATATGAATTTGCAATAAGTGGAGTAGCATAATTAACAACAGGTGGGGGCAAATATGGACTTCTTAAATTATTTACAATATGACTAACAGGAGAGTTAAATGCCGGTGAAACAGGAAGCACTTTGTTTGTTTTTGGTGTAGATACATGATGGAAAGGGTTCCATATTTTGGGAGCACTTTTGATTGTTTCTTTTGAATTGTCTTTGATTTGTTTTTGTTCTGAAGTTTCGGATTTCTTCTCACTTTTTTCTTCCGTTGATTTCACTCTCGTGTCTTTTATTTGTTCGTTCACACACTTTTGACCATCATGTGTAAGTCTGTCATTTTTATATGAGCACTGATCCTGATCATTGTTTAATGGAAACCGAAGAGGAAGTTTCATTATTGTTGTTGGTTGTGTATCCATGGTAACTGTCTCCTGCAATGTTTCACCCATTGTTTGTCTAGATGATATAAAAACGTTGTAAGCCAGAGAAGCAAAGGGAGGTAATGGCTGATGAGGAGTTATCAGAGGAAGCGATAATGGTGCAATCCTTCCTTGAATATGTTCTTGAAAACTCGATTCTGAGATATCACTGTACGTGTTGCTATGGTTAACTTGACTTTCGGAGCTTTCCACCGATGATATGCTGATAGGTCTAGAGCATGTACTATTGTCACGTGTGGAACTAGAAAATGACCTGTCAGTATGATAGGCTACTTCAGCGTCAAGTTCCGGATCTGGTATCTCTTCCTTAATGAAAGTGTTTACCGACGAGGTCTTATTTTCAATGGCCCCAGTAACCGAGTCCACTGTAATGACCTTGCTTATGGCCCTTGACAGATAGGTCGGTGATTTATCGCAAGATACCACTGCTGGTAAATTTGAAGCCTCAGATTCGACTTCGACCTCTTCTTCCTTCACTCTCGGTTCTACCAGAGGAATGTCGTTTGAACTTTCAGGAACGCTCAAATCTGAAAAAAGAAATCTAAAATAGAGAAGACGGCTTAATTAATTTTATGAAACGAATACAACTAATTCATTTAAAGTTACACACATGGAAGGGGAGAGACAATCTTCAGCTTTTGTTAAAGAATACATGTATTTGCATTCAATGAATGTCTTTTACGCTATTTACCCCACAGGCGCTTGGGTCTATGATACATTTTTTTTTTTTTTTTTTATTTAAATTTTCAATTTTCTATATTTATAATACATATCTATCACTTCTGTGCATGTCTCACCTAGTTTCGAGTGATTTAAACGACCCAGAGAAAATACCAAATTTTACTATCCATACTAAGAAACAAAAAGGCAACTAACTCGACGCCATTTTTCTGCTATCTATAAATAAATAGATTGACCTACCTGGATTCCCCAACGATTTCTCAGGGAAAACGTGTCTTCCTTGTCGTCAGATCGCACACATCATTGATATTTATCAAATTGGTATTGTTCGTAACATTTTAAGTCCATCTCCAGCATATAATAAAAAGATTTTAACTATTTTGGCTATTTTCAAATTTACGTGCCCGGAAGTTGATTGTTTTTCCCGAACTTTTGTCAAAGGGAAGTAATATTTTCCCGGACTTTTTCGGAACATCTCTCCAAGTACGTAGGAAAATAATAAAGTGATACGATGATTTCCGAACTTTTACCAAAAAGGCGCAAATTTCCAATTGCCGGTAAAGAATCTTCATATTCAGTCTGAAATGATGGCAATTCAACCAAAGGAAGTTACTCATAAGAACATTGATTCATGATAATTTATGAATATACAGATTATCACACAAAATTTACTTATGAGAGGAATTAAAAAAAATTAAACCATTGACCATTTGATCTGATATTTTTATTTGTTTGGTGTAAAGGGGGGGGGGGGAGGACATTTACTATTATTTTCTTTCCATGTTATTGACTTTGTTTTAATTATTACAAAACATGGGTCATGTAAAAAAAAAAGGGGGGACAATATTTCCAAATTTTGTAGTTCCCCTTTCTAACATAAAATCAAAATTGTGTGATTTTTGAAAATTAAAAGATTATGACCACTAACAATCAAGTTAGGGGCTTGATTTTATTCGTTGTTCATCATATCTGTTTGTTAACATATATAGTATTAGTTCGGAAGTCATCGTATCACTTTATTATTTTCCTACGTACTTGGAGAGATGTTCCGAAAAAGTCCGGGAAAATATTACTTCCCTTTGACAAAAGTTCGGGAAAAACAATCAACTTCCGGGCACGTAAATTTGAAAATAGCCAAAATAGTTAAAATCTTTTTATTATATGCTGGAGATGGACTTAAAATGTTACGAACAATACCAATTTGATAAATATCAATGATGTGTGCGATCTGAGGACAAGGAAGACACGTTTTCCCTGAGAAATCGTTGGGGAATCCAGGTAGGTCAATCTATTTATTTATAGATAGCAGAAAAATGGCGTCGAGTTAGTTGCCTTTTTGTTTCTTAGTATGGATAGTAAAATTTGGTATTTTCTCTGGGTCGTTTAAATCACTCGAAACTAGGTGAGACATGCACAGAAGTGATAGATATGTATTATAAATATAGAAAATTGAAAATTTTAATAAAAAAAAAAAAAAAAAAAAAAAAATGTATCATAGACCCAAGCGCCTGTGATTTACCCTTGATATGTGTTGAAGTCGATGATCGAATACAAACAATTACATGTATATGTATTTATTTGGTTAAGCTGTTATTTATCGATAATTTAGTTCTATAAACATTTAAAGGTATAAAAATATATTAAATTATAGCATTTATTATCAATTTGCCACAGCTTGATTTTTTTATCCTTTACACAATTACGAAAAATAACCGTGGCAACATGTTGGTCAGATCTCTTTACAGCTGTCACAAAAAATCAACGTGTTGCATTTCTTTGACTACTTCACAACAGGTCTTGCACATTAAGGTATTATGACATTTTAATAGATATGGACACTTGGAAATAGTTTATCAATGGTGATTGACTTTGTGATCAGTGGGTGGCCGTTTCTGAATATATCGCCTTTCCTTCTAACTTCTGAGGTTATCCATTGAATTTTCTTTTATTTGGTGTTATTTCTTAGGTTTTTTTTTTTGGGGGGGGGGGGGTGTTTATGGGGTGATTTTTTTTCTTGAAAACGAAGTTTTATACCGCTTAAATTTTGTAATAGGACGGTTGTCCTTATGCGACTATTCCAATATTTGCTTTCTGTGACCAATTTTACGAAATCAGATTGGTTTAAAAAGAAAATAATTTAGTTTCTTCTGCTTGTGTGATTATTGAAGCAAAATATGAGAATAACAAATTCAATGCCGTTATCAATGAAAAATAGAATGCATAGCTTAAAATTCATTCACGAGACGAGCACGTGTGTCAATAAGTCAAGCATCATCAAAAATAAATTTGCGTAAAAAGTTATAACTTTTCGATCTTAACTTTAAAACGATATGCCTGAAGGAATGCTTGTAGGACCATGATTGGGAAATATTTAAATATATCACACAATGATTTGCATTTCCTGTGCATTCATTTTAACAAATCTTTAATTTTAATAATAATGGGATGTCAAGAATAAATTATCCTTAGTGTACTCTAGGGTTTTGATTTGACCTAATTTAAAAGATATTACTTCTTGACATAAGAATGACACTGGCCTGGATTCACTACCGGCAGATGTTCAAATTACTTGACTTTTTCTTCTGGCCAAAACATTGCGAGAGTTTTTTATAAAGAAGAATAGATACTCCCTAGACTCCCCGCGGACCACCCCTCTGACCCTCATAAGAAAGGTGTCACATCTGTCTTTGGATGTTTATAACGACCAAACAATTTCTACCTGTCAGGTAGAGCGCAAGGTGCGACAGGTGTTAGAAAATAACAAGTTGGTCATACCGTGGTTCAAGGTAAAAATGTTGAATGGAATTCCTTTTAAATTAACGGTCATCTCGTCGCGATGATCTCCCATTCATTCAGAATTTTCAATGTGGGAACAAAACCCGGCATTCCAACTTCCCGTTCAATGGTGTATTGGGTTATCAAATTTAAATAGTTTGTAAAGAACCCTGCTATTTTATAGGTTAACTGTTTTACATTTTAACTGTTCCATTAACAAAAGGCCATAATTTTTCGTATTTGCTCTGTACTTCTCAAAATCTTCAAAATGACACAAAAAATTTAGAAGGGTCATTTTTCTTCGCGTGTCAATAATCGATCGTAAAAAGTTGACCGCTGTCAACCTTCGACTATGAAAAACATTACAAAAATTTCTTTCATATTAAAAGTTCGTAAACTTTATTAAAGTGTTTGCTTTGTAATATTTTGATCTTTGACTATTATATAAAACATTTCACGAAGGATGACTAATTACTTTCCTCTCAAACTAACTTAAAGTCACGGTCAAGAGTTTGTATCTTCCTATGCGCGATTGTGTGTGCGCCAAATGTTATACTAGAATCTTATTCAATACATAGAAGTCTTGCCCTCGCGCAAACTCGCTCTGATATAAACAGTATACACGTACGTCTACTCGGAACTTAATAATTACACTGATTATAACAACTCCTCTAAGTCAATTCAAATATAATAATATTATTGTGCACGTCCCACGAGACTCGTCAGCAGCGCTCGAATCAAAATAGTTTTATACTTAAATGAAACGATGATTTATATACGACAATTCATAGTATGATTGTTCATGTTTCTTCTGCCTAGTTGTCCCAGAACCAATTTTGGTTGTCTTACGAAGTTTTCTTAATCTCAGATGGAAAGCTTTCTTTTATTTTGTGCAGGAACATATATATTGATATAGATATACTGATCCGTTTGTGTTTTCGAGGTTGAAGATACAAATAATAAGTTCAATTCTACGGGGAAATATCATGTCTTGGATTTATTAATGCAAATCGGATAAAACTTTTGGTAATTGCAAGTGTCAGTAAAATCGATTGGATTTTTTTATCAGACAAATAAATCACCGATCATTTTAATTAATTTATCGCCGTTTAAGAAGGAAGTGCTAAGATTTCAACAAATACCACAAATACATAACGGGCAATAATTCAATAGGTGTTACTTAACAAATTTGATTAGGAAATATGACCAAGTAACCGTTGTAGGATAAAATGGAATTTTCACAACGAAGAACGTGTATAGTGTTGACATCTTGTCAATTGAGAAACTACTAAATATTTGTGTTATTAGCCTAATCCCATAATAACATCAATTTTGTTCGAAAAAAATGGGATTGTTTATCCACCGAGAGGACTTAGGGTCCTGTATTAGATAAATAATGAATTTGTAACGGGGTCGGGACTTCCTTTTTTCACCAAGAAGATTTAGGGTCATGTTTTTGATAAACAATATAACCAGGGATGTAGGACTTCGTTTTTTTCGTATTCATGTCTTATTTTATGTTGGGTTTCTGACTGTTACATAGACAGAAAAAAACTCAAGTGAATAGCTAGATTCCCGTTCACTTTACATTTTTATCTACGGTGGATGACATTTTAGCGTTTATGTTAATTTTGTCACATGATCATAAAGTATTTACGTACCTAATATATATTCTTTGTAAATACAGGCAGATGTTATTCACATTAAGAATCTTATATGTTTTGTCTATGAAGAAAAGGGCGCGAGTCTCGTAAGATTACATGTCTACCAAAATGATAGCTACATGTAGCGTTTTATTCACAGTTTGGAAGCCTCTTATTGTTATCAGTGTAAAACATTTATTTCGTTACGCAAGACTCGCCCCATTAAATGATCGAGCCGTCAAACTGTTACCAAATTATCTTGATAAAGACCCATTTTTTACGACTATTTTTACTTTGTATCTTAACGGACAGATCTTTAAATAGTTTTAAGCCAGGTGAAACGTACAAAAATACAGTTACAAATCGAATACCTAGAAGGTGAAAATAACATTATAAGCTTCACTTTCTTGAATTTACCTTCTGAAAACAAGTTTAGAATAGTACTTTTATATGTTCTGCTATACATCTGTCGCTGTTTACAGAAGATTTTTATTTTAACTACACAGATGTTTCTTAATTCTTATTTAAAACAGAAGATATAATCAAACAAAGGCATATTTACAGGTAAAAATCGTCATACATGAACTTTAATTCGTGTTCATTTTAATAATTGATATCATTTTGAAAGATTGCGATACTAACCCATGCGGAAACGCATTGAAGGTGTATACCGTGTGTCTGTATTTCTTATTCCATTTATAACTTAATTTGGTGAAATCAGCCTGGGACTATTATACTAGTTAGTTCAAATAATAGTCCAAAATTTAGCTTATTTTTATTCTTTTATTCCTACAATATGTCATTCAATTACAACTGCCTCAATTAAAGTCAAGCAGACCTTTGACATATTTAACTGTTCCAATAAGGAGGTTTTTGTCATTACGTATTGGCTGCAGAAACGTTTGGTTAAGAGCTCTATATACGTACGATCGAGAAATTGTAAAGCAGGGTTCCTAGCTAAATACCGATGATAAGAAAACATATTCTAAGTTTATATAATAGAAGATTCCTGTATTATTTGTAACCACGAACTCGCCTTTGCTCGGCAACTTATTACCCGAAAATCAGTGGATTCAACCCGATTTACAAATATGTATAGAAATCGTTATCCACTTACATCATGGCGATTAGAAAGTAATGAAATAACCAAATACGGGTATCAGTATGTAAACTAAGAAATAATCCCTTTATCCCTAACTGTATCGTGCACGGTATCCTCTGGATATCACTTATTTGTTTCCGGGATTACCTGCATATACTACGGACCACCGTTGTCACAACATACAGGGTACATATTGTTTTCACTCTAATCATAATCCGTTACCGTAATCCAAATAGGCGAAAAAAATGAGATAAAAACGTCTTAATTTTGACACGTTTTGTGTTAGAATAAGAGATATTTTAATACATTCATAAACGGGTATTTATCAAAAATGATATTAATAAAAGCTTAGACAGTTTCTTTGACAACATAGATATTTCAGTATCCACGCATGTGAAAAACGTTTTAGCGAATTGTAAGAATACATAAAGGTATATATACGGCAACCTTATTCCGACAGTATAAAAGATGTATCTATCAAATAGCGCCAAATTTAAAAATCAATTGTCTGTTAAACATAAGTCTGCTGCACGACATTGGATATCGTCAAAGACCTTTCTTATTTCAGAAAATTTCAATACTCCGCAGCTGTTACAACTAGGTACCTAAAATAGAGTCATTTTCCTGATTTCAATCGTTAATCATTGTGTAACGCCATCAATATGCTAATAGAAAAGGGTTCCTTAAATACAGCTTTCTGGCAGACGACCGTTATTGATCCCGCAGACGACCAATCCCAGAACGCGGATACAGCGCCTGGCTAATGAAAAATAGCCAAAATCAATATTGGAGCCTATACGAGATTATCAGAAAACTGCAATTGACTGCCAGTGACAGATGCTAGATGCATGATGAAATTTAATCAACGACAACCGTTATATTAATTATTCACGGACATTGTAATTTGAATTTTTTGGCGCGTTCCGATGGGTTTTAAATACCTCTTGAAAAAAACATCTTTTTAAATTCGTTCTAAAAAGTTTCTTTCTTCAAAGATGTTAAATCTTGAATGTTACCGAATAATTAATGACTTTGAAATGATTATTTGTTAAAATTTGAAAGAGAAAATTTAAATATAAAATTGTATGTGTATATTTATTACATGCCTTAAGCAATAACATGACAAATTATTTATTTATATTTGTTTATAAAAATGTAAGGACAATGTACAGTAGGTATATTTATATAGAAAACACAAACATCTAATTGCCGTATTTTGTAACAGACAACAGTTATCAAATAAATTAATCTATTTGACAACATAATTATATAAATAAAGAAATACAATTTTCTTATCTATTTTTTAATTTATAACCTGCGGTCCCTTTAGGGTATGATAACTTAATCAACTTCTAACCGGTCTTCAAAAGTTAAATTGAAGTTTTGAATTATATGAGTGTGGCGGTCTTATCTTTAATGATGCAGGGTTCTAACGGTGCAGACGATTCCAGGACCGAGGCGACAGGTGAATTCGCACTGTTGAGGTGTAAATCTTGTTTAAATGTCGGAATTTTATCGATTTGGTTCGCTACGTGGTTAATTACAATAAAAACTAATTGGTGGGAACTTAATTCAATCGGATGTGTTAATGCACGGTAATTAAAGTTTCCCAGACTTTATGGAAACTTAGAAATCAACTGTAAAAACAGTATAATCTTTGTGTTGTCATTGCTTAATCAAGGTCTTTATCATTACCTATTGAAAAGTTTGTAACATAAACACTTCTTTAACTTTGATCTAACAAATAATACATTAGTACATTAGTCCATAAATTTCTACTAAGAGTGGACACTATTAAAAAAACCGGCCAAGAGTACGTTCTTGTACATCATGTATATGAATTTGAAAGAAAAAAGATGAATGTGATCTTAGACCAACAAGTCTTACATTATCCCTAAAAGATCGTATTGAGCCATTTTACCAAAATATTCAAGTATAGGAACATGTTTTATGTTACTTAAAGGTCAATATATATCCAAAACATAAAATTTCAAAGTGTTTCTTCCTAGAGAAATATTTGTTTAAAATATATCCTAAAACAAAGTTTATATATATATTTAGTCTTCTGAAACTTAACGTTTATAATTTTGATACATTAACATTGAATACATATAGACATATCTAAAAGGATACTTAATTGAGGAAACGTTATTACCTAAAACCTTTTGGTTCGATTTCAGCTACATAAGAGAACTTCGTAAAAGCTAGGATTTGTAAAGTAAGATCTTGCAATACAAATCTTTGGTAAAAGTCTTTAAATTATATTATCTCTATCATCAAATGGGGAAATCTTGTGGAGACTGAAACAAAACATCTTAATCACATGCCAACAAATAAACATACTTCTCCCATGTGTGGATAACCTTCATTAATTAACCATTCTGACATATATATTAACAGTAATACACAAATCTCATGATAATACACATATACACGATGATTATAAGACTATTATAATTAATTAATCATACTCATTTGTATCTGACATGGCAATAAACATCCCTATTTTATCAAATAAAATCTCTAGACCAAGGATTTACTTGACAGTGAAAACATTGATTTATTACGATCATAATGAACGTCTGCAGTTCTAACGGATGCTGACAGATGCCCGTCGGATACAGGTGCTAGATATTTCTGTCAAACAGTTGCTAATTTTGATACCTTTTTAACAAAACCCGTTATGTTTAAATAACGGTATTAATTTAATAGAATTTTAAAAAGATGTTTAAAAATCTAAATAATAAAGAAGATATTAAAGGCCATCATTTTCATGCTTGATTACATATGAAATAAACATACCTTTATTATTGCGGTTCACGTGAAGTTCAGTAGAATTAATTTCACTTTCTTCTTCACTTTCTGTTGATGATGGAGTCTCAAATTGTAATGCTGTTCTTCGGACTAAAAAGGTCCTGGGCATTTTGTGAACTGTCACATTGATATAAACTCTTTTCCTACGAAATGTCAATTTAACACTGAAAACATGAGGATTTGTGGTTTGTAATAAGCGCCGTTCAGCTGATCAGTCGTTTCTGCGCAGGCGCATCAGAATTAGCCATTCAGCGATCGGGGGTTATTGATATGCAAATTACTTTTTGTAAATAGCGGTATTTTCAAGTGTGAAGAATTACCTCGTGGAAACCGTTGAAATGAATGAATGAAAAGATTAACAATAGAAACGGTAACAATTGTAGCTTGAATTGTTATCGCGTTTATTTTGTAAATGTACACACAATAATAGATTATTTACCTGACTGATTTTTTATTTACATAGGTAATGCAACGGCCCAAAAATTTCACAGGTTTTTTAATTGTTACATTACTTTAATTGGATAAAGTAACCTTAAATCAATTTTGAAAACGGAAAGTCATATTATTTCTTTTAATATCCACAAAAAAGAAGTAAACATCCTTATAAACAAAGTTAAAGGGCAAACTTAGGTCAGTAAATAATGCTCTCTTCAGGGAATTGTTCGTTAGTCAGGAAATGAGAAAAATATCATGGGACTTATTGAATCAAAATTGATTTCTTTTGTAGTATTGGTTTCCGTTTAGAAATTACTATAATTCTCTAAACGTAACCATGGTATTCTGATCCAAAGATTTGATAATTTTTACAAAGACACATTCAAAAACAAGCTTGTTATTACGAATTTGTTTTAAAATACAAAGAGAGATACCATGTAAATTTTATGTACATTAAGATTTTTTGGGGGAAGTAATTGTAACCCTCCTGACCGATTATATCCCCATTTATAAGAACATTGGAGATACGGTTTATTAAACGGTGAAAGACGGCTCCCTCTGTTTCTAAACGGGGTCTTGTTTTAATGCGGACATTATGGCTTCAGAAATTACCGAACGTAACGGCTTGATTTTATATGTTTGCTCGTATCTAATTTATTAAGTTTTTATGTCCATTCATCATTTACTAACGAGATTAAATCTATTCGTGCACGTTGACTGGGTTTCACTTTAATTTGTCTTGGATAAAGAAGAAGGAAAGCTACTCACTCAAAACGTCTTTGCTCAACATCTAATTTGGTTTTATATGAGCAAGATTCCTTTACAAAATTGGTAAACTAATATTTCAGGCAAACTATTATTATAATCAATACATTAGTGGTCTGTTCTTTAATGGTTATTTTACGTCTTCAAAAAGAAATCGAGAAATTGCTACATCTATCTTTTTGTATATCTTTATTTGTGAAACTATTTTATTTAACTAATTTTTTTTCTTTTACCTTTTAACATATCTACAATTTGAAGAATGATTTTTACACCAATCTTAAAGTCTTAAGTCGCTTTAACTATAGGACATATATACCTAAAAGTCCGATTTCATTCTTTTTTAATGCATAAACTCTATCGATCCGACATTCCGTCACTACGGACTCAAATCTATGGAAAACTTCAAAGAAAATTTCAAACTTTCGTTAATGAGTCAATTTTTCAAATTTTATCAAGTGATTGTTCAATATTTGAGTAATTTCAGATCGATCAGCGATAACAATACTGTAAATAAATTGATTTATGGACTTTGTATACAATCAATGATTGCCCGGTAAAATCAAAGTCCCGGATTGTAAAATACCCCTATGTCCCCTGGTCTTAATAAACTGGTTAACAACTTGTTTTACAATATAATTGACTTTTTGTAGATATTCACTTCTGAACCCGAAGGTTAAAACAGCGAGAAGAACTTGATTTCCTCTGTAAAACACGAACGATAAACTGTGTTTTGGTCGTAAACTTGATACACCCTATTGTTACACTGTAATTTACATATATTAAGTTGGAATAAAATTTAAATTTTATGGTTTGTTTAATCTACATCAGGGTAAATTACCGTGAAATGATTAAAATTGTATCTCATAATTACAGAAATTTGACGATAATTTTGGCAGCCATATATTAATTCGATTTTCCTATCTTGAATATAGAATTTGTACTTTCTGGTGCCACTTGTCTCCGAGTTATATCTCCGCCTTTTATAACTTAAATGAATTGTAAAATTCAATTTGAACGTTTATTGAATTTATTAAACGAGGTTATTCTGTTATTGGGGTATTTGAATATGAGAAGAAAAGTACGGTGAACTATTATAGTTGTTAACGTCTATAACATCTGATCTCTGGTGAAGAATTGTTTCATTGCCTTTCTTATTTTCTTAATATTAATCTCGTTTGGATTAACATTTCCTGCATTGAGTTTTGTCTGATCTAAAAGTCATATATTTATTTTAGCGCTAATATTATGAATATGAACCATTCTGACAATTTTTTAAACTATATATGTACTGTCAACCTATTATTTCCAGACATGTATATATAACATAAGTTCACCGATGATCCACGAAAGATTTAATGTTGTTTGCAAATATTTCATAATTATGCAAATTAACAGTAAATACAATATGAAGGTCCTGTAAATCTGGATGAAGGGTGGGAAATTTCGAATTCAACTTAAAAATGAGGGCGTCTTTGATAGATTCATAGGGACAGAAGTTTTGCCTTTCACTCCCTTACGAAACCCTCAAAAACTTGTAGAGATATTTCTTAATAAACTCAACATAGATACCAGGACTACATTTAGTATGTACGCCAGACGCGCGTTTCGTCTACACAAGACTCATCAGTGACGCGTGAATCCCAAAAAGTTAAAAATGCCAAATAAAGTACGAAGTTGAACAGCATTTATTTTAGTTAATTGTTGTTAAAATATTTTATAATATAACAACCCAGTCTAAGGTTTTTTTTATTAAAATATAATTTGTTTATGCACCAGAGAGAATACGAATTCATAATGCAAAAAGTTGCAGACAAAGGGTCAGAAGAGACAAGGGCACATTGATCTAAATAAAAAGATTTATTTGATAAGCAGAATATTTATATCTCTATATATTGTTAAATATACACAGTTTTGATAACACAATCAGCGTAAAATATTGTTTCAGATGAACAACTTGCTATCGAAAAAAACTGTCAAAGAAAGCCGAAAGATACCAGAGTCACAAGTGGAAAATAAACTGACAAGGCTATGGCTATTCATTTAGCCTAAAACAGTAAATGAGATACAAATTTAGTGAGACACACGTTGGTACACAAACACACAACATAGAAAACTAAAGACTTAGAAACACGAAACCACCAAAAACTGGGGGGGATGTTTAAAGAAATACCGTTTTGATGGTACCAAGAGAACTTAAAACATTGAAATAGCAACAAATAGTTGATCTAGTAGATTTGAATAATATGACTTATTTTTTAGTCAGAAGGCTCTATCTTCGCTAGCAAAGTATTACGATCCACTCCCCTCCTTTCCAGGATCGCAACCCTTTGCCATCGAAGAGAAATGGAGTGAATCGTAACCCTTGGCTCGCGAGATAGTTTTGGTCTTTATCATGTTTGACTTTCGAATCGATGGATTTCATTTTTTTTCTGATGACGGCAACTCAAGAAAACGTTTCGGACGTACTAAAATAATATATGAGGTTGAATACCATACTCTGACCTATGATAGTATACTTTTAACAAATTGTGACTTGGATGGAGAGTTGTCTCATTGGCACTCATACCAAATCGTCTTATATATCTATATATTGTTTTGTTATTGAATGTTATTGCTCTTGGTAACATAAATAAGTTCGGAAAATAAACAGAACTTGTGAATTATGCAACTTTACTTATTATTACATTTCTTGAGGTAAGTATCCACATCATGTTTCACTGTAATGCCAGAGTTACTTTTCTCAGCAAACATATTAATTACTGTAATGATTCAAAGTTAAGACCTATGCATCTTATGACTTAAGAAGATAAATTCTAAACTAAGAAGGCTTTGATTTTTTAATAATGAAAACAATGGTGTGTTTTCTGGGGTAATACATGTGAATGTAACATTAATTTGTAAGTATAGTTATATTGAAAATGATTTTATATTCCATAAAAAAGAATTCATCAAAGATTAAAGCTTGTAATTTTGTAGAAGGCTCATCAGCGACGCTCTGATTAAAAAAAATGAAAAGCTACAATATAGAACAACGCCAAAGAGCATTGAGAATAACAAAAAAATCAGATTACAATGATTTTGTATTCAGGAGGGTGCATTTCAAACACACAGATTCTATGACTTGCTTTTTAGAAAATAATAAGTGACTGTGTTAGTCTGAGAAATGCAAAGAAAAATGATATTTGGTATGAATGCAATGAGACAACTCTCCATCCAGGTCACAATTTGTAAAAGTAATCCGTTATAGGTCAAAGTACGGTCTTCAATGTTCAACATTTCCTCCACATTTCGTTTTATGAGGAGAAAACATTTGGAGGTAATTACTTATAGAGAGTTAATAAAGAGAAACAGTTCCTCTGAACAAACAGAAAGCATTTAAAATTGATAATCATTATTCAAACAAAGGGAAGATAACTGACAAGTATTTAATATCGATTTTGACGCATAGATTTTCAATATGCAGATAATTTGGTGTCACGTCAAATGAATGCGCGAAATAAGGAATCTCTTCCAAGATGGTGACCTTTGCTTTAAGATTCATGATTTAATTTAGATAGAAAATTCTGAAACGACTCATCGTCATTACTTTATAATTTTTTAGTATATTTGTAGAATATTTGACTGAAATGTGACATATTATTTAAATTTTTTAGCACCATAAATAATACAAAATTTATCACAAATAGGATCAAAAGTATATTCCTCTTAATTATTTTGTATACATATCAAAATACGCATGTTTATATATTTTTCCTTATTAAAAATTAAAAATAAACATATCTTATTTGTAAACATTGATAAAATCATTTCCGGGATGGAGACAAACTGTACAATTGACACGATAATTAAGTCAAAATTTACTTATTAAAGATCCTAACACGATAAGTATTGGCAACTGAAAGATTATTAAAAATTCTATGTTTTTGGACCAATTAACCGTTATAGTTATTGACTAATCACATCTGCCTAAATGAGTGTCAAACTTCAACAAATATTGGTTTAACGTAATCAATTGTTGTTCCTAATAACCTTGTTAACGCCATACCCTCCGAGGTTTTACGGTACGAAATCTGATACCATGTACAAAATGCAATATATATACAACTTAAATGTTTGCCCCGTTGCGTTGATAATCTTGGATAATATTCCTTACGAGTATTACCGTAAATGAAATTTATTTATATGTAAATGATTTTTATGGAAAAATTTATGATAAGAAAACTTTTTTTGTAAATTTTTGATCGGCTGAAGTAAGAAACAAACAAGCAAACTACTCCTGTAAATCCTTTAAAAATTATAGAATTTTAAGGACACTTTTAAACATAAACCATATTATATTCTATGTATATATGTTATATAACCAAGCTTGGTTTAAAGGAATAAAAGTCAAGTACAGTAACACTATAAATGTAGTTGGCTAGATGTATTTATTTTTAACAAAAGTGATCTTAATTTGTTTCAGTTAGCTAAGTATGCTTAATATATTGTGGACGTGGTTCTTAGTTTCTTAAGAGTTTTCTTTTTGGCTAGATGATGTTTTAAAAACTTGCCGCTTGACACAAAACAAATCAAAAGCTCTATAGAATATTCTTAAAATATGCGCATCAATAAAAACTATATCCCTGCATGGTCAAAACAAATAAGTGGTTAAAAAGATGCATTGGTACATTGAGACATGAATATCTCATCCATTTATTCACAAAATTCATCAGGCAATAATAATAAGATGTGCCTATAGTACACGGATGCCCCACTCGCACTATCATCTTCTATGTTTATTGGACCGTGAAATTGGGATCAAAACTCTAATTTGGTATTAAAATTAGAAAGATCATATCACAGGGAACATGTGCTATAAGTTTCAAGTTGATTGGACTTCAACTTCATCAAAAACTACCTTGACCAAAAACTTTAACCTGAAACTTGCACTATCATTTTCTATGTTCAGTGGACCGTGAAATTGGGATAAAAACTCTAATTTGGCATTATATTTAGAAAGATCATATCATAGGGCACATGTGTACTAAGTTTAAAGTTGATTGGACTTCAACTTCATCAATAACTACCTTGACCAAAAACTTTAATCTGGAGTGGGACGAACGGGCGAACAGACAGACGGACGAACGGACGTACATACCAGAAAACATAATGCCCCTCTACTATCGTAGGTGTATAAAAAAAAGTAATACTCAAAAGAATAACGAATACAGCAATGTTTGCCATTCGAATGATGGTAACGTGGTGCAATGCATACATATGAGCAAATAACAGTTTGCTGAATTATTAACATTACATTTTTAAAAGAGTGTTTCTTACTTAAACTATTCGTTTTTATATCAATTTGATTGGCTCTTCTTTCTACGTTTTCATTGCATTCGTTATGATATTTTGAAAATGAATGATCACTTGTATAAAGTTATGATTATAAAATTAAATTTACGACACCATTGAAGGATTTGTACTGTTATGTAGAGTGTCAGAGGTTACATATTTCCGCAGGATATTTAGCAACTTATGAATGTTAAATACTCCAATAAAATAATAAACTGAAATCTTTATTGTTCATCAGCATGTCAAAATTTGTAAAAGTTATGATATTGAACAAAAATAAAGATTTCAAAAAATGATATTAAAATGTCAGTTATGCCGAAACGCAGAAGATTTTAATCATTACAAAATTTGTTATAAATATTTCTCAATATAGATATACAAAGATGTGGTATGTTTATCAATGTAATGATATTGGTTTTTTTCTTTCTTTCAAAACTACCTCTACCCTTTTTTATTGGGAAAATATGCGTCATTTTCATAAAATTGGGAAATTTAAAATAAACCATGAATTTGACTGAAACTTCAATTTACAGACCCATTTTCAAGAGTCAAACCCTGCTTTAAAAAAATACCCCTTTTTGTCAGTGATGATACATAAATAGACCCTCAAATGTGCACATATAGTCATTTTAGGCAAGAAAATTGTTTGAACGTGTGTTTTTCAGTTTGTTTTCATGCACAATTACTACTGAGACTGCACTGTTATGGGGGGGGGGGGGGGGTTCCCTTATGGGAATAATTGAAACCCATTTTTTTTTTCAAATTGGGATTCTTCTCCTGGGTAATTAAAAGCCTTTATTCTCCACTAATTAATTTAAGGTAAACAATATTACTGCAATGAAACAGCTAATACTATACTCTTATAATCTGATCGTAGTGCTCTGGACTTCTATTAAAACCTCTCACTAGAAACGCCAAAATGAATAAAAATATTGACAGCAACAAAAACCAAGACAACATGTCAATATCGAAACTCTGACTTTTGGCAACATGCAGTTTTCATCAGGAGCAAATGTCTGTATAGTTATAGATAATGTAATGTGTTGTCATGTAGTGGTTTAAATATCTGGTACTCTCGGAGTCTTGGCATTTAAGCTCAAAAACACATTTTTAAAATGAAGACGAAATTTGTAATACTTGGACTAGCATAGTATGATTATTGAACATTTCTACAACGAATTTTAATTTTTTAAATTTCATTTTCATTAAAAAAAATATATATATAAAACACTATTTTTATAATGTTAACAGAAATAATTTATTATTCATTTACAAAATTTTAATGTTAGGGAGATTAATCGTCCGTTCTTTGATAATTCAAACCCATTCAGTTTCCATTATGATTTTTGCCAAAAAGTAACCGAATTTTCACACAAAAGCAGCTCTAATGACAATCGTACAAATATGTTTCAGATGTGTAAAAGATTTCATTTAATTCTTTAATTTACTCTCTTAACACGAAAATGACCCTGTTAGTCCACTTAATACGGAAAATGCAGCTAATTTAAGGTGTAAATTAAAACTAAATTTTAACAAGTTTCGATGGCCCTTAGGAATTCTTAACAATATTTAAGACTAATAAGACCAGGTTTTACCAGTTTAATAGATCAACACCTTTTTTAAATGGCTACTTCAAAGGAGTTTCTGATAATCCTACCTGACAAAAGAAATATTTGTCGACAGGTTTTGAATATTTATATAACTTCTTTTATGGCTTTATATTTAATAATTTTATTCTTTAACATATGGACTTTTTAACTTTATTAATTCAAATATGAAAAAAAGGGAATAAAACAGTAATATTTGCCAAAGGATTAATCGTATATTGTCCGAGGCGAGTTAATCCCATACTTATATATGCACCATAGTTAAACTTAGTTCGGCTCCTGTAATTGCACTAAAATTGAAACAAGATCATATAAAAAAAAAAATATGAAGGATTTGTGATTTCTTAGAGTCCAGCCGCAGATATTTCAAGCAAACTCAAGACAAGAAAAAATATTAAAAACAAGTCTAAAATGTACGTTCGTCGAAGTTTTGGTTATACAAGATATACAAGAAATAAGGCCGTTACTATGTTTGTTGTAGGGGAAGAACTTGGCCTAGTGAAATGCCATATATGGATCGCTCAAAGAGTTGTTGCACCATGCACCATGTTTCTAACGTGCATAGAAGACGTTCATGAGATATCATATTACACTTTTTCATTTCGTTCGGACGTGGCTGCGTATATATACATCCCGTCTATTCATTCAAACACTATATATCAAGGGTTTTACTGGTGGATTAGCAAAATTCTACTTATTAAGGGAGAAATAAACCTATCCCCCAAAAATATGATGTTGACTCTAGTAAAACAAAATTTAAATACAAATGTACCAAAAAAGACTTAATAATATAAATGCCTATTTCACGAAAAATCAATGGTAATACGTAGAAAATGTATTTGATTTTTTGGTGTTTTTTTTATTGTTTTTTTTTTGCATCTAAGAATAGCTATTCAGTTTTAAATGGTTTGATAAGAAAGAAGAAGAAAAAACATTCAGGCACACAATGGGCGATGTAAAATACGACCTAGGGTGTTAGGTTAGGACGACCTCACCTAAAGACATTGATTCAAAATTTATTACTTTAAAGACAATTTGTAAAATAATAATGTCATTTTTTTTAACCATTTGTCAAGATGGTTACTAAATTGATTATTGGTTTTTAAAAGACAAGGTCATCGCTTAATCCTAGGTTTTATGTAACCTCTGCCCCGCACCTGGTTTCAACAAACACATTAACAAAATTTGAAGCCTACAAATGAGCTGTTATGTACTAAGTACAGCAATGTCACAGGTGACCATGTCTTAATCATTGAACCCAAAATACAGTTTTGTCACGTTTTTGCAAGGTCGTATTTTATCGAGTAGATTTGGGTTCTACTAAACCACACCTCAAAAGAACAATCGCCATGAAATAAATCAATTTCGAAACCCCTCCGATATAGATGATCCCACACACCTTTTCAAAAGTCTAATGGCAGCTGAATCCGTTTGTATTACGCTATACTCTATGAGCAAAATGTAGTAGTCAGCCGAGAACCAGCTTAATGACAGCTTTGTTTATTTTTTGTTAAATTTAGCGCGCGTCTTCTATTCATATCTGCACTGGTAACATGCAAGCTGATGTATTCCTCTTCGTTCCTGGAAAGGCATGGTTATTACAACAACTTATATTTACTCTATATATATAACACATGCTTCTGTTGAAGATTTAATATGTATCTTAATAATATGTCATTTTCATGAAATTTATTTGTGGTAATTTTTTTTGGTGGTAAGCATTTTTAGTTACTGGTATTCGGCTTACTGTATTTACTGATGGAAATGCGATATGTACAACCAAAATGTACTTGAAAAAGCAATTGTGTCCATCTTCCAACAGTTTCTCTATTAATATATATTATAGTTTGAACCATATATATAAAATCTCCTCAGTATGTCAATTGCAGCTCCGTATATCTATGAAAAAAGTGAAATAACAAAAATACCAAATTTCCTTGTTATAATTACGTAAACTTCTATAGAAATAATGCTTTGTCGTATTTCGTGCAAATCAGACTATAGATCTAAGAGTTTTCATTTCCTTCTTGGGGGAGATTCTTCGTGTCTAAAAGAGTTTTATGTTAAACAAGCACGTGTTTCAATCATCTTAACATTGCTTTACAATTGTAGAATTGTAGAACGATAGATGATGCAATACCTTACAAAATATATACATGTATATTGATTATGATCAAATCCTCTTATTGTATAGACTATTCTGTGTTTGTGCTTTTTCTTTAATGTTTTCATTTGGCCGCGGAACCTTCTAGCTTATAGATTTAAATTATAAACCTAGATAAGGATTACATTTTTTAAAATTGCCTATTTAGGGTGCCTTACCGAATTCAAAACTAGTATTATATCTGGGTTGCGTTCAATATCATAGCGGCTACGTAGATTTTGACTATTGAACGTGTAGCTAAAGGACTACATGTTACATAGATATTGATAGCAGCTACATAGTGCTACGTAGATTTTGACTATTGAACGTGTAGCTAGACTAGTTGATACATATATATTGATAGCAGCTACGATATTGAACTCAACCCTGCTTATGTACATTCATTCCACTCTCGATTATTTGGGAGATCGATAAAGGTGATGACCTGAATAAGTATAAAGGCAAATGCTAAGCTATAGCACATTAAACAAGTCCTGGATAAGTAAGGCAAATGCCAAGCTATGGCATATTAAACAAGGCCTGAATAAGTAAAGGCAAACGCCAAGCTATAGCATATTAATCAAGGCCTGAAAAAGTAAAGGCAAATGACAAGCTATAGCATATCAAACAAGGCCTGAATAAGTAAAGGCAAATGCTAAGCTATAGCATATTAAACAAGGCCTGAATAAGTAAAGGCATATGCCAAGCTATAGCATATTAAACAAGGTCTGAATAAGTAAAGGCAAATGCTAAGCTATAGCATATTAAACAAATGAAATCAGTATTTGCAAGTAAGTTTGTTCTCGTGATCAGTTTAAATGAAGATGTTTATTTTGGTCTATACACATTGCAGTAATACAAAAGTAAAAACAAATGCTAAAGGCCATACCATCGCAATACATACATAAATCGTATCAGAGATAATTTTCTTACCCGCAAAATGTTTAGTGCAATTACCATATGAAAGTACATATATGGGGTAAACTCCCAAATAGCACAAAAGGGGCAAATTTGTCTTATACTACAGATTTTCGTTAGTAAAATGCGGTATTGAAAACTGCATTTTTGCTCTTTTGATACTTTTGCATTTACATGGATTTATGTGTTTACACAGTTTCTGCTATTTTAAACGTACGACATATGTATAAAAAATATAATAACAAATGCAAATGCATACACATGTTATTCAACATAAAGTTCGATGCCCTATTTTTCTGTCGGCGGAGGATATTCTAGCGCAATGATACATCTAAAATAAACCAGTAAATATAAAACAATTACAATATTGTAACACAAAGTTATTGTAACAGACTTTATGTTACAAAGTACTAGCTGCATATTCATATTCTGAAGTCGTCTTAAACAATTAAGTTAGACACAAAATGTATATATCGAGACAAATACAGCTATTCAAAATAAATTCTTAGTTCTTCAATTCCGCTCGCTCTAAAATTAAGATAACTTAATTATCAATTTTACTGGTCATTTCCAGAAGACTTTCTGATGATCGCTCAATTTACATAAAATCAATAAGTTCATTTTCAAAATCTCATCATTCGTCCACAATTCACAGAACATTTGTATGAAAAGATATTTCTTACTCTCGAAAACAAGTATTTAATTTGGAGTGATATCATATTTAAACACAACACTGGGGATCATACATTTCTTGCATTTTAAGATTTTTTTTCTTTAAACTAACAAAGCACTCTTCGCTTTAAGAAGTAACTACAGGCTGTTTATAATATACATATGCAGCAACATCAAAAATATGCGCGCCAGTTACTTCTCTTGCAACTCCCCGGAGCTGTGAACGGACAAGTCTTTTTTGTTCCTGGTTCAGCACTAAGCACTTAGTGATAAAAGCATTATTACTGCTGTTTCTAGTATGCACTGTTAGTCTTTCTTAGAAATGCGGAAATACATTTCTGAGTTTCAATGAAAGCTCTTTAGTGTAACTTTTTATAGTTCGAATATTACGATAGGTTATATTTACCAAATCGTGTTTTGATAGCTTTAATAAGGTTTATACTATCCAACATTATAATGAACAAGAAAACAGTAATTAAAATTATCACACCACTAATGCCCAAGTAACGGACAGATGTTCGGTCATCAGTGGCTGAATTCAGCTTTCTAACGGAAGAAGATAACTTCCGCTTTTCAACTCGAAGTGATGTTCGAAGGTCAACTAATCTTTGTTGTATTTTCTCTTCTGTATTTAGAGCGTCATTGGAACATGGACAGTAACATGTATTACCATCTGTAGTGTCTGTCCCTTGACTAGTGTGTTCTACGTCATCAGTTGCTGTTGTGACGCTATTTCCAGTGGTTTCCTGATAAGAGTTTGTTTGTGTTGATCTAAGCGTTGTATCTTGCGTTGCTTCGTCTGTTGTCACTGTTGATCCTTCCGATATCAAACTTTGGGTTGATTCTGCAGTATTAGTAGTTATCGTGTTGTCTACGTCATCAGTTTCTGTTATAACGGTATTTCTTGTTATTTCCTGATTAGAGTTTGTTTGTGTTGATCTGAGCGTTGTATCAGGCAAAGTTTCGCCTGTTGTCATTGTTGATCCTTCCGATATCAAACTTTGGGTTGATTCTGCAGTATCAGTAGTGATCATGTTTCCCATGTTACCAGTTTCTGTTGTGACGCTATTTACTGTTGTTTCTTCAGAGTCTTTTCCATTTGTATTTGTAACGGTAACATCTGTTTTTTCTGTTGTCTCACTAGTTGAAGTTTCCGATATCTGTACCATGGTTGTCGTTTCTCTGTCAGCTGTTGAGGTCATTGCCTCAGCTGTTGAGGTTCCTGGTTCAAATGTTGAGGTCATAGGCTCAGATGTTGGGGTTCTTGGCTCAGTAGTTGACGATTCAGTTATTGTTGTTGTATATGCTACAATATCAATCAAAAGATCTTTATGATGTATTTTATATTCATCAAAAGTCTTCAGTAATGACAATCAAGTTTACACTGTTGGACTTGTGACCGATTTCTGTGCAATTATCACGGAAAGGATAAGTCACTGTTGCTTATTTTAAAGATAATTTAGAGATCAAATCGGTAACGAATATTGATCAATTTTACTTTTTGAATTTTAAAAATGGACCAGTGGAATTTCTTAATGTTATCGAACATATAATGGCTAACAGAAAAATCAACTGTTCACCTATTTGAAAATTGTATACGTTCTGAAAATTGGTTTTGGCGACGAGATCGCCGGTAAAGTTTGACTGGCGCACAGGCGGATCAAATACGGACAATGTGTAAAGATCTACAATTATATATAGATTTCAAAATTTTGCTTGTGAACGGACAATTCTACGGGAGCTTCCTTCATTTGTTCATTTTTTTTATTCCCTGAGAGTGTAATTACAGGCACACAAAGTCGAATCTTAAATTTTCATTCTTGATGGACATATAAAAATTAGTTTTTGCGCATTACGATGTCAGGTGGTTTTATTCTTATCTCCTGCGCATTTCCTCAATACTAATTCAGATTTCCCAACTTTAATTCATTTTGGGTCCCTTTATTCCTCTTACATTACTTTAGATTATATACCTATTTCAATCTATTATTAGATATGTATAGCTTTTGAAAATTACACTTTTCAGAATTGATTTTAGCGTATTTTTAATCATAATCATTGTAATATACGTATAGAAAAGCGATGCAATATGCAAATCTTATCAGCCATCAAACGATTCATGCTTTCTTCTATTTAATCTTTCCTTTTTCCACATGACCAATTTGTCTTTCAACAAAATCGAATACTCAAGTACCATATTCAATAAATAAAGATAAATCTGAAGTAGACCACATTTTTATTGTTATTTCCGGTAATTCGTTAGCATTAATTTGAAATGCAATACGATTATTTATCTATCGTGAAAAAAAAGAAAATTAAAATGATCGATTAATTTACAACAAAGTTTTACTGTATTAGTAAAGTAGAAGAATTTTTTTTCATATTTATTTAATCAATTCGAGATTGAATGAAAAATTCAATCGAACAAGAGTTAATTCCCTTTCACTATATAAAAAAGAAGATGTGGTATAATTGCCAATGAGACAACTCTCCACAAAAGACCACATGACACAGAAATTAACAACTCAAGGTCACTAATTGGCCTACATCAATGAACAAAACCCAAACCGCATAGTCATTCATAAAAGGTCCAAAATGTGAAAAAAATCAAACGAGGTAACTAACGGCCTAATTTATGTACAAAAAATGAACGAAAAACAAATATATGACCCATGAACAAACGACAACCACTGAACAACCTCCTGACTTTGGGCAGGCACATACATACAGAATGTGGCGGAGTTAAACATTTAAGCACCAAACCCTCACCCTAACTTGGGACAGTGGTGTAACAGTACAACATAAGAACGAACTATAAAAATCAGTTGAAAAGGCTTAACTAACCCGATTGATACAAATATAAATGCATCGAACAAAAACACAGAGTGGACATGGCTGGGTACTTGTATATCCCAACAACAAAAAGACACTAAGTATTGATCTCAGAGTTCTCGTAGTTACTGATAGCTAGTTCAAAACCACTAACAACTATAATAAACGATTATAGGCTAAACAATTATGTTTGCTTTAATACAGAGCAGATATCTCCGTAACTTAATTTCAAGGAATCATTTATTGAAATAAGAGATGGATGACATCAGCTTTTTTAGAAGGCTGTATTTCTTCGCTTCTTGATAGGACAACTAGAAATAAGATTCAAATTACAGAATTTGAAATAGTCAGGTATCATGGCCTTGAAATCATTTTAAGTAAGGATATAATATCATTTACCAGGATTCGAGAGTTGCGGTGTAAACACACTTTAGACTACAGCAAATAATACAGATATGACATCGAGACTTACATGTTTTAACTTAGACACAAAACGTTTAAATTTGGTTAAAATACATAAGATTTTCTGTCATTTTGATTGTGAGATGCTGATCCATAGAAGATAGGGCACGTGCTCCGTTTTGAAATTGTGTATACGTATGTGTCGGTACATAAGTATACATGTACATACAATTGTAACTGAATTCAATCCGAATTACTAGGAGTATTTTTCATGTAAAATACTTACACAATAAATTTGCATTACAATCCTCTTCAAACATCCAGCTATTATCATTACCTTAAATGCATAAAAATATATAGATTTTTTACCATAATAAGTTTTTATAACTGTTAAAGCAGGAAAACAACATCAATAAGCATATAATGTAGAACTAGTATAGAAGATCGACAAGACGCCTTTTAAATGAGTTATGTCAATTGTAATAAACATCAAAGCATCTAAAACTAATTCCATTTTTTGACCAAAAAAAATCTTCATTGTTTTACTATATAAAGCTTATTTTACACCGGATAATGTATAAGTACTTATGCATAGATATTGGGAATTACGAATCTTGCATATAAGATAGTTTTTCAAAGTAATATCAAACTATGCTCAGTTTTGACAGACTTCGCTGTGAATTTCCGAAGAAGAACAGCAATATTTCTTGCTTTGAAATTTGTCAAGTACGTGTACGGATTTGGTGTCAAAAATGAAAACACTGTATCTTTTCTATTCCATAAAAAATACATTTTTCGAGCGGTATTAATTGATCATTTTGCCCTTCATTAAGACAAGTTCAAACGTCTATGTTTGATGAGAATTATTACCTTCTTGGTAACGTCATTGGTTTGCGTTAAAGTTCAAAAGCAGATGATAAAAATATATTGGTATTTAATAAATTAAGTTATAATTTCCAAACCATGATATCCTTTTCTCCAAACGAGTTTAAGCTAATCTAACCTGCCCTTCACAATGAATTCATAAATAAAATAAAATGGCATAGTTCCCAACTAAATAAATAAGTTTATTTTATGGCAACGTACTCTAAACAGCTGTGATAATATTCAATGAAGATAACGCATCTTATTTTCAATAATTAAGCTAATAAATACTAAAAGATTTATGATATTTGTTTTGTGGTTGTCGGTCTTTGTTTTGGAATGTTAACATTTAAATGACAAAGAAAATTAACACTGGCTTATTTTTTTCTTAATTTGGGTTGTCTCGTTGCGTATACCTCACTCATCCTTCTCAATTACAAATATTTTTTTTCTTAGAATTAAGGATAAAAATGCGCTTCAAATTCAACTGTTTTTGGCCTTTTTATCTTTTTTATTCGAGCGTCACTGATGAGTCTTTTGCAGACAAAACGCGCATCTAGCGTGAAATGTTTAAATCATTGTATCTATAATGAGTTCAATTTCATTTATATATATATGTTGTGTACAAGTTATCATTTTGTACAAATTATAATTTGTACAAAACAATTGTACAAATTATAATTTGTATTTTGACTTTATACAAATTGTAATTTGTACAAAAAGTGCCTGTACAAATTACAATTTGTACAAAATTCGACTAAAATTCAATTTTAACTTGTACAATAATTTATAGTATGGATTGTGTTATAAAAAATAATTGATACACACTATAGAACCTTCCAAATCTTATTTCAAATGCAAAACACCTAGAGACAGCAAATGTAATTGGTACATCAATTGTTAGTCATTGCCAGTCAATTATTATAGCCGAATATAAATTATGATAATATTTATGATAGAAATTGGCCTCGCTAAGAACTCGTGATAGTTAAATAGAAATTATAATTTGTACAAACACAACATATATATAACGACGAACTATGCTTATTTCAGCAATGAAACAGTGTCTTTCAAAAATACCCTCCATTGATTACTGTTGATACTAAGGGAGCAACCATACGACTTCAATGGGGAGGGGCTTGTGTTGTTTTTTTCTGCGTCAGATTTTTTTCCCTACCATGTCACATTATGTTTAATTCTGAGCATATCATTTTTTGCTCGGACTCTTTAATGCCTCTTGCTTAGTGCCGAATCGACAATAACATTTTCATTACTTTGGTTAAACTCGACCAGGGATAGAATATGGTAGCCCTACATCGAAATCACTTAAACAATACGTTAACTTCTGATTAAAAATATCCTTAGACGACAATATTGTAATATAATCTAAAAGATAAATAAGATAGCATTTACTGATTGTGGCATTCAATGTAGTAAAGCATGGGTCTTCATCTATAACACCATCACAGTCATTGTCAACGCCGTCAATTATCTCTAAGCTCGGTATACAGTCCTGAAATCATAGTATTAGTATTTAAGACACGAGTCATAGCCACACACAAAGTCTATGTAACTCGATCTCTGGTTAATACAAATTCATTTATATGTTACAATATGATAAAAAAAAAGTCAAGCGTACCATTATTTCTTTCAAGAACAAAATTGGCTTGTAAAACTTTTGGAAACTGAAATTCACACAATTCATCTTTTGGTGTATGGTTACACATATTGTAGGTTAGGGCTCCAGCATACATGTTTACCCTTCCACATTCTGTATGCGGCTGTCCGTAATTCAGTGATTGTAGTTTGTTGTTGTATATATAACATTTGTTTTTCGTTTTGTAAATAAATCAAACCGTTAGTTTTCTAGTTTGAATTGTTTTACATTTGTAATTTCGGGTCAATTTGTCGATAACTCTGCGATACGGATTTGGCTCATTGTTGTAGGTCCTCCGCTGACCTATAGTTGTTCTCTTCTGTAATAATTGGTCGTTGGTTAAAAGGTGTCTCTCCTTATTCGTAACAACGCCGATATATCTCTTGATTTAAACATCATATTTTATTAACTGTATTGACTGGAAATCATGTTAGAAAGAAATATATTTTGAACCTCATTTATGATAACGTAACATTCGTTCTTGTACAATACACCACATATACAGCTAAACACTTAGTCTCGATTATCCAGACGCTCCATATGCATATGTAGAGTTATTGTTGGCTATAAGAACGATAACTCTGGTGCATCGAGACTACTAAACACTATCAATCAACTTGTGATTGGTTTTTCGAGCCTTTCAAAAAGGGAAAAAAACGAATCAATAGTTGTTAACATATTCAAACCATAAAAATACCTTATGAAAGTTATGAAATTGAAAAACTAAACCGCTTGATAAAAATAGAGGGTTAAAAAACAATTACTCGCAAAAGTTAGATGGTTTGCAGTTTTGAAGGTTCGAATAACCTTCAAATGTATAAAGTACTAAGTTAACATTTCTTGCTCTCTACTTCAAATGTACAGCATGTGCACAAAAAGCAACAGTTTACTCCTTTTAAGGTATTCTAATATGCACGTATTACGAAATGGTATATACTCGACGCTAAGGTTGACAAATATTATATAGATCTTTGATTTTCTTATGTTTGAACGAGTAAAGGAAGTTCCGATAGATATCAATTTTATTCAGATTGACCCTTACACAGTGCACACTTGGTTATTTCGAACCATATCGTATAAGCTTTTTGAATACGTACAGTTATTGAAATTAAAAGCTGGACAATTTTACCTTTTGGACAAAGGATAGACAAGATCGTTATACACATAAATGTTATATATACACTTAAACGATACACAACAGAATAAGATAAACTAAAGGTAAAGCAACACTAATGAGTTTAAAAACCAGAGGTCAACCCTGATGCTGAGAAGGGCAGTGGACTCGTCGACTGGTCTTGCTGATTACCTTTACCGGGAATAGCACACTATATCAATCCTTGTGATATCTATTACCGGTATATCATACTTCACTTTATAGTATCATACTATGATTCAGCTTTATTCGTGAAATCACAATTCAAATAAATAGTGTACATTTTCATATGCAACATGTCTATACAAAGCATTGCATGGTGACTATGGCAATATTTGGCAAAAGTTTTGGAATTGTTAGTCTTAACGCTCTTTTTCTTCACTTTTGGGTTTCCAACTGTCTTTGATAAACGTGTACTTTTATTATCATGTAGACACAGCGCTCGTCTGGCATCCTAAATGTTTGGCATAGTACTAGTATTTTAGATGAGTTATTATTACACTTGAAAATACATTCTATTAATACACTTGAACATGCATGTACATTCTATTATTACACTTGAACATGCATGTACATTCTATTATTACACTTGAACATGCATGTACATTCTATTATTACACTTGAACATGCATGTGCATTCTATTATTACACTTGAACATGCATGTACATTCTATTATTACTATATTATTACACTTGAACATACATGTACATTCTATTATTACACTTGAACATGCATGTACATTCTATTATAACATTTGAACATGCATGTACATTCTATCATTACATTTGAACATGCATGTACATTCTATTATTACATTTGAACATGCATGTACATTCTATTATTACATTTGAACATGCATGTACATTCTATTATTACACTTGCACATGCATGTACATTCTATTATTACATTTGAACATGCATGTACATTCTATTATTACATTTGAACATGTATGTACATTCTATTATTACTCTATTATTACACTTGAACATACATGTACATTCTATTATTACACTTGAACATGCATGTACATTCTATTATAACATTTGAACATGCATGTACATTCTATTATTACATTTGAACATGCATGTACATTCTATTATTACACTTGAACATGCATGTACATTCTATTATTACATTTGAACATGCATGTACATTCTATTAATAGACTTGAACATGCATGTACATTCTATTATTACACTTGAACATGCATGTACATTCTATTATTACACTAGAAAATACATTATAACAATAGAATGTGTTTTTACACTAGAACACACATTCTATGAAAGGAAAGAAATTAACAATATCCTTAACTTTACTTTCCTCTATATATATGTTGTTCTCTCACTAAATTATTCAAAAGGGTACTATAAGTTGAACGCATCTATCCCATTGATCTAGAGATGAAGGATACAACAGATACAGTAAGTCTGGCTTATATCTTGACTTACATTTAGAAATTGACAATGAGGGTCTGTTGAAAACAAAACTTTTCGACAAAAGAGATGATTTAGCTTCCCAATTATGAACTTTCCATTTCTATGTAGCAACATTCCAGAATCGCCTGCATACGAAGTACATATCTCCCAATTGATACGATATTCACCGCGTTGTATTTCCTATCATGATTTCCTTGATGGATGGTTGCTGCTCACACTGAAGCTTTTGAAGCAAGAGTTCCAAATGGAGAAGTTTAAATCATCCATTTCAAAACTTTAAGGACGCCATCACGAGTTGGTCAGTGATCGTTATGGAATATCCGTTTCACAGATGATATTGGAACATATTCCTTATGTCGTAACTACAATCCCGTTCCCTTTTCACGAATGTCACCTACCGAATTATACTATATATTTACTTGGTTTTACCGGGTTTGTAATAACATGATCAACACGACGGATGCCACATGTGGAGCAGGATCTGCTTACCCTTCCGGAGCACATGAGATCACTCCCAGTTTTTTGTGGAGTTTGTGTAGCTTAGTCTTTAGTTTTCTATGTTGTGTCTTGAGTATTATTATTTCTCTGTTTGTCGTTTTCTTTTTCAGCCATGGCGTTGCCAGTTTATTTTCGATCTATGAGTTTGAATATACCTCTGGTATCTATCGCCTCTCTTTTATGTTATTACGCTAGAACAAATATAAACATCTTATGTTTGAGGCATACCATCGTGGTCACAAGTTAATTATTTTATGTTCAGTATTAAATTTATATTAAGATCCATTTTGTTACATCTTGTGGTCAATTTTATTTTGCAATCGCCAATGGCAGTCAACCGGGTTAAAGAACATCAGTTGTTCGACCTGAGTCAAATGCGTTTTGTTTAAATATACTTCTTCACTTGTTTGGTCTGGAAAATGTTGTTTGTTTTGTATTTAGACCCTTCTACAACGAAATTTGTTTTACATGCACACGTATAAAAATTTCGGTTTTCTTCCAACGCAACCATAGGTTTGAACGTAGTTTTCAATTTAGACATTATCACTGAACTAGTATATATTTGTTTAGGGGCCAGCTGAAGGACACCTCCGGGTGCGGGAATTTCTCGCTACATTGAAGACCTGTTGATGACCTTCTGCTGTTATTTTTTTTATTTGGTCGGGTTGTTGTCTCTTTGACACATTCCCCATTTCCATTCTCAATTTTATCGTTTATATATATACACATTATATCATTACACTAGAACAATCATTCATACTTCTTATTTAGTCTTTTTCAACACACACTTCATTTCAAATCAAAATATATAATGATATTTGATCCTTCGTTTGGAATATCTATTTTTTATACTTCAAATGAAAACAAAAACATGAAACAAAATAATTCTGAAATAAATATTTCTGATTGAAATTCCTGTAAAATAAAAAAAAATATACTGATATAAAACTAATACAATAGAATTTTAGATACCTGTAAAATTTGCTGAACTAACATACCAGCAGCGTATGCATAACTGTATCCTGGTAAATTCGAACCATCAGTTTTCTTTGCACTATAGGCAAAAATATAGACAAACGTATCTCTATTTGTAGTTATGTTATGGACACCAATGGCAATTTCGTGGTACCTAGCGTCTGGTAAAAGTGTTCCATCTAATGTAACTGCTTCACCACTACCAATACGTGAAACAAAACCAACAAAGAAAGTGGTACTTGCTTGAAATGGGGTTTCTGGAACTACAAACACAGTATTTGACGTATATTGGTCAGTACTAGGTATGACTAGATTGGAAGGATTTACATCCATATTTAAAGGCATATACACAGTCACTGATATTTCTTTTTCTGCAGAAATGTTTGTTACACATTGCGGTAATGTTATCTCCGGAAAAGATTTAGTAACATAAGAACCCGAATAGTTCAGTGTAAGGGACATACTTACTCCACAGTTGGGTGAATTAATAGTCACGTGGTTTTTATTTCCTCTTGACATAATTGTAAGTTTAATACCAAGAAAAGGGGGGATGAGGTAGTGTTTTCCCCATGTTTGTGTATGTAACAATTGTTCTGCAACAAAACCTTTCTCTTCTGTATTACCACCACAGAAAACTGCTATAGGTTTATTGGCACTAATTCTACTTCCTGTAATGTCTTCCGTGAATGTCATTTGATACGTTTCACGTTCCCGCATTGAAGGAAAGGATATCACTTCACCGTATCGATATATTCGAAAATTGGTTGAACTGAGAGTATGGTTAGCTGCAAGAGACAGCTGGATTCTTACTAAGGTGTTATTCATTGTACAAACAATTACACATTTACCATCTTTACCTTTTAAATCCGTGACCGCGAAATAGTCAAAACCTATGGACTCTGCCGGGTATACAACAAAGGAACTTACTGCAATTTCAGTAGAAATATATTGGGCCACTACCACAATGTCACTTGTTGAAGTAATTATTATACCATGCGTTGCTTGGTAAGTCAAATCTTGCATCACTATGACTTCATATTTTCTAGCTGAAAGTTGTTTTACATCTCCAGGGTTCAATGTAAAGTCCGTTTTCCAATTTGAAAAACTACTTTCCACGTGAATGGTCGCCGGAAGTGACGTTGCTGGTGTCAAAGTTATAGACACGTTACCCTCTATGTACAAGTCATTGTCATTCATAAAAGCAAGGAAGAATTGTTTTCCAGCTGTACCCACAGGGCCTGAAATTTTAACATGCGAGATAAAGAATAAAAAAAAACATCATTTAGCAAATAGCATTTATAAAAAGACAAATTTAGCAAAAAAGTACTGTAGTTACTGCGAACATTACATATACTTCTTTTCAATTTTAAACAAGTAAGCAATACAATTATTCATGTCATTAACATTATTTAAAAAGGGATTTACTTTACAGGGTACTTGGGAACAACAAAAATTGTATTGAAACATGGACATATAAGTGAACAATTGAGTGAAAATAGTTAAGATCACAAACAGGTTTTTATACTTGCAATACATAGATATAGGAAGATGTGGTGTGAGTGCCAATGAGACAACTCTCCATCCAAATAACAATTTATAAAAATAAACCATTATATATAGGTCAATGGTCGGCCTTCAACACGGAGCCTTGACTCACACCGAATAACAAGCTATAAAGGGCCCCAAAATTACAAGTGTAAAACCATTCAAACGGAAAAACCAACGGTCTTATCCATATAAAAAAACGAGAAACGAGAAACACGTATAAATCAAACAAACAAACGACAACGGCTGTACATCAAATTCCTGACTTGTAAAAAAAGGAAAGTTGCAAACCTTTGCCGGGATTAAACGTTTTAATGGTACCAAACCTTCTCCCTTTTCTTAAACAATTACTTTAACATCACAACATAGAAAAGCACATGATAAAATATTAATTGGAAGGCTTAAGTCAATCAAAAAACGTAAATTAACACACTATGAACGAATAAATTTGATCTGCAATATTGATTTGACCCCTTAACTTAAATATACAACAGAGCTTCTATTTTTATCAAGCATAAAATTGAGACTGGAAATGCGGAAATTATAAAAGAGACAACAACCCGACCAAAGAGCAGAAAACAGCCTAAGACCACCAATGGGTATAACTCTTAACATTTAAATGAACTGAAAAAAAACATACACAAGATGCATATTGGGAATAATTGTTTTTAATTTGCGTTATCTCTATTCGTTTGAATTGTTTTACTTCTGTCACTTCGAGGCTCTGTATAGCTTAAAATGCGGTATGATATTTGCTTATCATTGAAGCATGATGGGTGACATATTGTTGTTAGCTTCTATATAATTTGTTCTCTAATTGACAGTCGTCTCGTATGCAATGATAACACATCCTATAATTTTGATATCACTGCGCCACTCTTTGTATGTCCCAGTTCCATTTATTGCTCAGTTCATAAAATAGGCCGTTAGTTTTTTTGTTTGAATAGTTTTACATTTTGGAAAGTGGAGTTCCTTTATTAATTACTATATGTGGTGGATTTTTCTCATGGTTGAAGGTCGTATGGCACATGGTATATCTGGTGGGTAGTCGACTTCGTTGTCAATAATAACATACATACATCTTCTTATTTTTATATAAACATGTATGTTTATCATTTCCACTGCGGTACCACATAACATTGATCTGCCAATGTAAGGATTGTATTACATATTGATTTACCTGTTTTTGAAGTATATGGAGCAGCACAGTCCAAGCTAGGATCTGAAGTTTAAAAAATGTTAATAAAACACCTTACTATCTATCACCTGAAGAAAAGAATGTATTATCATTTGGGTTAGATACCGTTTATCACTTGAGTTGAATACCGTTCTATTACCTGAGGTAGATACCGTATTATAACCTGAAGTAGAATTTGTATTATCAGTTGAGGTAGATGTCGTATTATCAGTTGAGGTAGATATCGTTTTACCAATTGAGGTAGATATCGTATTATCAGTTGAGGTAGATATCGTATTATCAGTTGAGGTAGATATCGTATTATCAGTTGAGGTAGATATCGTATTATCAGTTGAGGTAGATATCGTATTATTACTTGAGGTAGATATCGTATTATTACTTGAGGTAGATATCGTATTATCAGTTGAGGTAGATATTGTATTATCAGTTGAGGTAGATATCGTATTATCAGTTGAGGTAGATATCGTATTATCAGTTGAGGTAGATATCGTATTATCAGTTGAGGTAGATATCGTATTATCAGTTGAGGTAGATATCGTATTATTACTTGAGGTAGATATCGTATTATTACTTGAGGTAGATATCGTATTATCAGTTGAGGTAGATATTGTATTATCAGTTGAGGTAGATATCGTATTATCAGTTGAGGTAGACATCGTATCATTATCATTATGTGATATCACTTGAGTCAGATATCTTATTATCACATAAAAAGGGGTCGAGACATCGTATTGTGTTGCGGTAAAAGTTCGTATTATCATTTGAAATACAGATCGTATTATTATTCGAGGTAGAGATCATATTATATCAATTGAGATTGACTTTGTATTATCATCTAAGGTAGAAATCATAATATCTATCACTTGAGGCACATATTGTATATATTATCATTTGAAGTAGATATTAAACAGAAAACACTAAATAGTCCTTTATTTTCTGAAAAGGTGCAACATTCACTAATAAACAACAAAATGATACAGAACAATGTATTTTGCATAAAAAAGGAATTTTAAAACATCAAAGCACAGATGGCGTGCTTTTAATGATGAATCAATCTAATGTTACAAGGTGCTGTTTGTTTTCTTCAAAATCATCGATTTTGTTTTGTTTCACCAAATATTTTCAAAACCGAGATTTAAGCTTTCAACTTAAAACATAAATATGGTTTTATAAAAAAATCTTATTCTTTCTAAGCTATAAGAATAGTGAATTCTTATCAATGACATTTAGGGCAGTTTTTGACATGTTCTCACTTTCCGACTTGGTTAGATAATGATATTTTAGCATTTCAAATGAAGGTTTCATTTTGAAAAATCGGAAATTTCCCCCTATTCATTACGTATAAGACCGTTGGTCTTAGTGAATATCAGTTTTTCTAGAGTCGATAAAACCACATATGTATCCTCCAAAAAATAAAGTAATTTTATATGATAGAGTCTCATTAAGTTACCTAAGGTGATGCAAACATCTTCATCGATGTATCCGTCACAATCGTTATCCTCGTAGTCACCTGGTACCATCGGCGTTGGGGTACATGCCTACAAATGTGTAAATTGGTTACAGCAAGCCATGTTATAGATATAAACATATGAATGTTTGAAACGTTAGAATTCAACATTGCACATTTTACGGTCGGCATAATAAAGATTTGCGTATAGGTGAAATAGTAGAAATTCCTTTTGCAGGCTATAGTTTGGCCTTCTAATGTTGCAAAAAATAATTAAGATATTAAAAAATGAAAAAAAAAGATTGTTATACATATTTGATTGTTGATTGCTTCTTGGCGTCAGTGGACACACTTTACATCCAGATCCAAGACAAGAAAACATTGAACATATATACTAGTATAGGTTATATCAATAATGTGGTCATTATTATAAACTTCCTGTTTACAAAAGAAAGAATTTTTCGGAAAACTAAGGATTTTCTTATCCTAGGAAAAGATAACCTTAGCCGTATTTGGCACAACTTTTTGGAATTTTGGGTCCTCAATGCTCTTCAATTTTGGACTTGTTTGGCTTTATTAATATTTTGATATGGGCGTCACTGATGAGTCTTATGAAGAAAAAAACGCGCGTCTGGCGTACTATATTATAATCCTGATACCTTTGATAACTATTTACACCACTGGGTCGATGCCACTGCTGGTGGACGTTTCGTCCCCGATGGTATCACCAGCCCAGTAGTCAACACTTCGGTGTTGACATGAATATCAATAATGTTGTCATTATTATAAATTTCCTGTTTACAAAATTAGAATTTTTCGGAAAACTAAGGATTTTCTAATCCTAAGAAAAGATTACCTGAGCCGTATTTGGCACAACTTTTTGGAATTTTGTGTCCTCAATGCTCTTCAATTTTGAACTTGTTTTGCTTTAAAAATATTTTGATATGAGCGTCACTGATGAGTCTTTTGAAGAAGAAACGCGCGTCTGGCGTACTAAATTATAATCCTGGTACCGTTGATACCTATTATAGGTACAGCAACTGGATACCAGCATTATGGTCGTATTTTGTAATTTTATATTTTGAGCCCTATTGTCTTTGTGTCAATTTGATTCAGTGTTCATTGATAGGCCGGTGATGCAAGTATAGAAGGAGACGCGTATCGCTACCCTATCCATGAACACGTTCTCGCTATTCATTTTTTTTAAAGTTATTATTTTTTTTTCATTTAAAAAAATATCCCTCATTATTTTTTGTTGCCTTGATATGTCTTCTCTGTCGATTTTTGAGATGTTAACATCGGTATAGCCTGTTTTTAGAAACAAACCTGAAAATCCATTGTGTGTACTGCTGTTTACCATTCAGAACAATTTAGGTACAATATTTAAAAAAATAAAAGACACTGTAATAAATTCTTAACATGCAAACAAACTAGAATTTTACTTACATCATATAGTATATTTATCTCATGGTTTAAAGGAAAACGAAATATATTTCCGAAATATGCAAAAAACCTAAATGACGAATTTGGATTCTGTATGTAGAACCTATCATCCTCGTATTCGTCTATTGTAAGGTTAGGTATTAATGATAAGGGTGAATAATATTTTCGTTTCCCCCTAATAATGATCTCAGTTTCTACGTGTGCAGTTCCCGGGATACTTGTCGCAGTTCCAGTAGGACTGTGATTATCAATTGTAGTCGAATATTTGTCCTCTTCATGCAAAGTAATATAAATAGGCACATTTCCAAAGCTCAGTGAGGGCACAACAATGTGCGTAGACCCTAACCATTGCTCGAAAGGAGACACTGTCAGTATCGAATTGAATCTAGGACATACTATATCTTCTGTCATTTCCAGGTCAACTGTTGCAACTGCGATTGGTTTGTTACTATCGATGACAATTCTATCTAAATTTGTTATAGTTTTCGTAACCCAATCTCCCGGCTTATGTAGAATAATTGGATCCATTGTAGATAACTCCACTCGGGTATCACCTTTTGTTGCTACTATTTTTAGAATTCCGCCATGTTGGCTCAAAGTTGAAGGGATAAAATATCTAACTCCTAGAGTTTCCGTGGGCAACAAAGGACGCGTGACACCTTTTTTAATATGATGTATATTCGTAACTATTGTAGAATGAAAAACAGCGAATTGTTTATTTCCTTTGAGGAATGTACCGGACAGGTCGCCTTCACTTTCAAACGTCACCACATCACCACTGTCCACTATAATTACAAACGTTGGGTCGACTACCTCTGAGCCGCCCTGTCCATATATTGGTGAAATCGGGACAACCTTCATCGCTAATTGTATGCTTGTCGAATTATGACAACCTATAATTGTAATGCGACATGTGCTATCGTAACGACAGAAACCTATGACATGGTACTCAGTACCCAAATTGAGTGTTGGTATGAAGTAACTGACGTCAACCAACTGGTACCAGTATGATGTTTCCGTTAGAATAAACACATTATTAAAAGAAGAAATGGTACGAATTTCTTTATAGTTCTCTATAGTTAAGCTATGCCCTGGGAACATAATTTTCTCGTAGGTATATCCGGCGGTAGTTTCTATAAAGACTTGGTTATAATTAGTCGTCGTTGGGTTTATTATTCTATAAGCTTGGGTTGTGCGAGAAGAACCAGTTGTGTTGACAAAAACAGGAAAGAAATGTCTGCCGGAAAAATTTATGCAATCTGTAAGCAAGGAAAATAATGATAGATACTTTGGATTTATTTATTTTCGTGGGCATCAATTTTCGTGGATTGAGGAAAACTTGCACTTTCGTGGATACTTGTTTTCTTAGTTTATTTTTCAATCTCTGCATACAAAGCCTATATAAAATTTGAAATTCGTTGAACATTTAAATTCGTGGTTCTCATTACCCACAAAACCCACGAAAATTGGTATCCCGGCAACGGATAGCAATGAGTTCACAGTATTAGTCCTTTATATATGTATACATAGTTTAATTTCATTGGGGAGAAATCATATTTGACAAGTTTGTTACATTCGTATTCGCGATTTCGATTTCGGGTAGGCCTCACTGGCCGAGTGGTCTAAGTAGTTACTACTGTACTCAGTCTACGAACACTAAGGTTTTGAGTTCGTACCCCGCTCGTGTGGGTGCACTCGGCTGCAATCTTAATTGACTAAGATTGGCAGTTATCCTTTCGAAGGTCAGCGATTTTCTCCGGGCTCTCTGGCTTCCCCAATCCATAAAAAAGGGCTACCATGAAATAGCTCTAAAGTGGAGCTCAGAAGTGGCGTTGAAACATAAAAATTCAAAATCAATTCGAATTGGGGTAAATATATTACTTTTGTTTGCATATCCCTTTCTTCTCTGCGAGCATGTGCAGAAGTAAGAACAAACGATCTTTCATTTTTTCCATTCGAGCATCACTGATGAGTGTGTAGTAGACGATTACCGCGTCCGTCATACAAAATTTTAAGCCTGGTATCTTAAATGATTTTTTGTGTGTCAACAATACACAAATGCATGACGTAATTCCTCAATCATTCTTAGTCTAGAAATTATATGCTTTAAACTAGACGTGAACTTAAGCAAGGGCTAACTACCAAAACATTAACACATAGCGTTTCATAGTGCTTTCTGATATGAATTTTCTGTCACCAAGAACGTTTAAACCCATACAACATAATTGCAAGTAGAAAACTTTTTAAGTCATGGACATTGAGGTTGTGCAAAACGAGAATGTACTATGTATGTCACGTCATTTTTGTAGCTTGTAACATAATAAGTGAAAATAATGCCAAATAATTATTTGTACAAGCGATTAGTATATTATATAACTTACCAATTAGTCCAAAAAGAAAAATGCAAATCACTATGACCTGCAAAACACACAAAAATGGAGAGATAAATTACAAAATGAATTTGCCTTGAATATTATATTTATTTTAGTTGTATTATCTTAACCGATAACTTAGCTTTTGTAATTTCAAAATCAGTCACGCATATTGTGTATGATCAGACGCTCAAGGTATTTTAGTAACATGAATATCTCATAAGAATGTATAATTCTTATTTATAGAATACACTTTCTGTACGAAAGGGGAAAATATTTTGTATAAACGTTAAAATGTTTAAAAGACGCACTAATAATGAATGATTCTGATAATTAAAGATTACTTCTTATGTATGATAAATCAAATTCATCCAAAAGGGAGAAATACATGCCTTAATAGTGCAAACCAACATTCTCCGTTTCTTATCACACAACCAGGGTCTCATTTATGACCATGTTAAGATTATGTCTTTAAATAGTTTATCACGTATCGTTTTTAGATACAAGCATATGTGGTTGTGTGCCAATGAGACAACTCTCCATCCAACTGCTGAACACCAGGTTCCTAAATAAGAACAGGTGCAAACAAAAGTTTTCACATAGTTTAAGAACTGATTTAAATTGAAAACCACAGTTGCTTACATCCCTGGCATCTATCCCTTGGTAGATCATATTTTAAAGAACATTTATTAATGATTTGACAAAAAAGGGTAATCATTTGAATTGTTTAAAAATAAATACTATTAATTCGCTACTATATCAAGGGGTACAATCAAAATCACGTGATGGATATACACACACCGGAAGTAACAGTCGAGCAGACCGCTTGAAAGGTAAGTAGTCGTATTTACTTGTTTAAATAAAAAAAAATAATAAATAAGGTAGTGCATCAAATGTCGGATACTATCTAGTTTTGAAATACACAATTATCCTTGCTGGAAAGAGTGCAGTTAATGCTAACACTTCGACACAGTTCCAAAATTTCACCAGATAACACACACACCTCATATGTTTTTATAACAGAATTTCTGAAAAGTCAATGTTATGGGAGTTTTTAGTGGAAAAGAATGCATTTTTTAATTCATCATCTTTAATTTTGATTTAATCAATCAAATAATTACGATAAATGGTCGTTTGACAGGAGAATAGCCGAGTTTCACAAATGATACCACACACACCCCATTAATTTAACGGATAACACACACACACACACAAACCAAAACTAAAGGTATGTACAAAGTTTCAGGCAAAGTCAAATGATGTTTTTTTTTCTACATTATACTAAAAACATAAGAACAATTTAATATAAGCCTTAACCTATATAACATTTTAATTGAAAAGCAATGTCTCATCGCTTTAATTTTCTTATATGTCGCATGGTGTATCTTACAAAACCTGGTTAGAGGTCTTAAAAATTTATACAAGTGAACTCGGAATGGTGTTCTGTTCGACAAATCATTTTGCAGCTTTCACGACCTTGATTGTTTATCGAATGTTAATCGAAAGGACTTAACGCATTTGTATAACGAAGGGCGAACAGGTTTAATTAACATACAGAACCGAAATCATCTCATTTGCATATCAATATAAATACATCAATTTCAGTTTTCCTACCGTAAAAGGGGATTTATAGACAGCCATAGTCGTTAACTTCTCCCGTAGAAGTAACTCACGCATGACACCAACATATCTTAAAACAGAAGCGATGAGAGATAAGTTTTTTAATAGATTATATCTATTGTTTGATTATTTATATTTTTCTTATAATAAAATTGAGAATGGAAATGGGGAATGTGTCAAAGAGAAAACAACCCGACCAAAATAAAAAAACAACAGCAGAAGGTCACCAACAGGTCTTCAATGTAGCGAGAAATTCCCGCACCCGGAGGCGTCCTTCAGCTGGCCCCTAAACAAATATATACTAGTTCAGTGATAATGAACGCCATTCTTATTTCCAAATTGTACACAAGAAACTAATATAAAAATAATACAAGACTAACAAAGGCCAGAGACTCCTGACTTGGGACAGGCGCAAAAATGCGGCGGGGTTAAACATGTTTGTGAGATTTCAACCCTCCCCCTATACCTCTAACCAATGTAGAAAAATAAACGCATAACAATACGCACATTAAAATTCAGTTCAAGAGAAGTCCGAGTCTGATGTCAGAAGATGTAACCAAAGAAAATAAACAAAATGACAATAATACATAAATAACAACAGACTACTAGCAGTTAACTGACATGCCAGCTCCAGACTTCAATTAAACTGACTGAAAGATTATGATTTCATCATATGAACCTCAGGCACAATCCTTCACGTTAGGGGTTTAGTATCATACCATCATAACATATATGAGAAGAACATAACCCGTGTCATGCCAACAACTGTTTTTAGAATAAATGTCTTTAGTTCCGACGCAAAGACCTTATCAGTGACTCATTATTAACGACAAAATATGCAATCTTTAATGACTTGACAACAGTATCGTAATTATATCCCTTCTTAATCAGTCTATTTAAAGGTTTTGTAAGTTTCTGAGGTGAATACTGACACCTTTGTGCTTTATAAAGAATATTTCCATAAAAAAATGGATGTGAAATACCTGAACGTATAAAAAGTCTGCATGTTGAGCTATATTTACGAATGATGTCTTTATACCGATGATAAAATTTAGTAAAAGTTTTGACTAGTTTGTGATATCGAAAACCCTGGTGTAATAATTTTTCAGTAATACATAAATTTCTCTCGTTAAAATCTAAAACATTGTTACAAACACGAGCGAATCGTACAAGTTGAGATATATAAACACCGTAAGATGGTGACAAGGGAACGTCACCATCTAAAAACGGATAATTAACGATAGGAAATGAAAAATCATCCCTTTTATCATAAATTTTAGTATTCAGCTTTCCGTTAGTGATATAGATATCAAGATCGAGGAAAGGGCAGTGGTCATTATTAGTATTAGCTTTATTTAAAGTAAGTTCAGCAGGATAAATTTCATTAATATACATACTGAAGTCATCATTATTGAGAGCCAAAATATCATCCAAATATCTAAAAGTATTATTAAATTTGTTTATCAAATGTTGTTTTGATGGGTCTTTGCTTATTTTTGTCATAAATTGTAACTCATAACAATACAAAAAGAGGTCCGCAATAAGTGGTGCACAGTTAGTTCCCATTGGAATTCCGATAATCTGACGATATACGGAATCCCCAAAGCGAACAAAAATGTTATCTAGTAAAAATTCAAGGGCATATATAGTATCAAAGCATGTCCAATTAACATAGTTTTTTTGTTTATTGCTACTAAAAAATGACCTAAAAGAGTTTGAACATATATATTCACATTCTGATTTTTTGAATGCCCATTTAATTAGGTGTGTGAATTTTTTCTTAATGAGAATGTGAGGCAATGTGGTATACAGGGTAGAAAAATCAAAACTTTGAACAGATACAAAATCACCAATATGAGCATGCAATTTATCAAGTGCTTCCAACGAGTTCTTGACACTCCAAAAGTAATTTATTCCACTATTTTCGAAGGCCTTATTTCAACAATTTATTATAAGGTTTTTAATTGTACCAAGTGTGCTGGTAAGAAGAATAGACAATTTAGTAGTTGAACAATGGCTTGAAGACGAAATAAATCTATATTTGTAAGGGGTTTTGTGTAGCTTTGGAAGCCAATACATAGTTGGGACTTCCATTGTATTTAGCTCTGCTTGTAAAGCGGTGGCTAAAAGTTTATGTTTGTTACAGATTTCGTTTTCTGAAAATGGAGTCAGTTGGAATGTTGGTGAATTGGTGATTTCCTTTTTCAGAACCTCAATGTAAAATTTACGTCAACCAATAATAATATTATTAGCAGCTTTATCGGCCGGGACAAAAACAAATTCCTTGGCTAGTTCTTTTAGTTTATGTTTGATACGAGAAATAGGTTTATTGTGGTTATTGTTAATAGTAAAATGTTCTTTAAAATGTTGAATACGTATATCAACTATCTTCATTACTGAATTAAAAAAGAGTCCAAAGATTTTTTGTCAGCTTTTTCCCGTTTTATCCATTTCATACAGTAAGTATGGAGTGAGTCGTGGATGATATTACGACACTCATTCCAATTAATAATTGACAGGGGACGATATTTAGGTCCTTTACTGAGGAATGATTTTAACTCTCGGTCTTGAACGATGTTAAGATCTCCTGTTATAACATGGGAAATGGGTCCATAAATATATGCGGAATTACTGCAATTACATGAAGTAGGTGTATTTTCACTGATATTAACATCTTTACACAATTGACTATAATTAAACACAAATTTCCGGGTAGATTTCTTGTAAATATAACAAATAAGAGGTAGCTCAGTATTGTCAAAATAACCAGGAATTTGTTCTTTAACAGAATGGTCGTTAAATATACCGGCAATATTTACAAAATCAAAGCCTTTATTGACATACTTAATTTTAATAAAATGTTTTTTATGATCTTCAGGGCGATCAATTTTTGGGAAATAATTTAGAATAACAATATGCCATAATAATTTGAACAATTTCATACTTAGGACTGCTATATGAAATTGTGTTGCAATCCTCCAAAATTTAATTTAACTTATTAATCGGTAACGAACAGAGTTTTGTTAACAGATAATGTCTGCCGTTGTTTTTTGAAATAGAAATTAGGTCCGAAATATTGGTATGATTGGCCCGAAATTTTCTTTGATTGCGATTTGTTCTACGACCGTGAGAACGGTTTTTACGAACAGTTTTAGAAACTATATCCAAAATGTTAACGGAATTGGTTCTAGATATATTACCAATTCCCATGATATTATCATTTAGACCGAGAGGGTAAACTGTCTGTAATTTTTTAATCCAATTTAATTCAATTATTTTCCGTGATCGTACAAACTTTGAATGCGATTCACCAGGCTGCTTATTTACTACTAATATTCATTTAAAAAAAAATCAATTTTCTTTTTATTTATTTATAGAATATGTCACATTTGTGCAAGCACTGTGGAAAGAAATTTAAAGGTCGAAGTGGTTTACGACAACATGAGATGAGGCATGATGGACAGGGGCCATATTCATGTAATGAATGCAAGCTTGTTTTTTTCAGCAAGTCAAACTTTACTTCCCATTTGGCAAGCGAAAAACACCAAAACCATAAGCCATTCATATGTAAAACGTGTGGCAAGTCATTTGCAACAGATGCCTATCTGAAGAACCACTGCCTGTATGAGGACAAGGGATGCGATCACAAATGTACCCAATGTGTGTGTGTTATCCGTTGTTTTTTTCGGTGTGTGTGGTATCATTTTTGAAAATTGGATTTTCGACAATAAACCAAGCGTTTATCGTAAAAAAATTATTGTATAAATCAATAGTAGCGCGGTTGAATTGAGACATGCATTTATTTTGCCAAACAAATCATAAAGAAAACACTTTTATGAAATTTTGATTAAAAATATTCAAAGTGTGTGGTTATCCGTTGAAAAAATATTGAGTGTGTGTGTTATCCGTCGAAAATTTGGAACTGTGTCGAAGTGTTTGCAATAACTGCACGCTTTCTAGCAAAAACAATTGTAACAGGAGTATCATCGGTTTTTACATGGATCTCAAGCTTGGTCGGAATGATGACCACCGTTTTTTACATGGATCTCAAGCTTGGTCGGAATGATGACCCTAGCATAACTAGCTCGTTCATTACAGTTATTGGTGCGAACTGTGATTTTCATAATTGCTATAGTTCTTAGTTTCCAGTATAATGTCTTGTGGACAATCGAGTGTTTAATTGGTTTTTTTTTATGATGCTGGTGTATGTCTGTTTACAAGTTTTGGTTATTTGATGATCCAAGTTAATGAATCTTCTTAATTTTTCATCATGAAAGTCAGAAATAAGAGTAACAGTTAGATTAAGGCACATAAATAAAGGCAACAGTAGTTTACCGGTGTTCAACAGTATAAATCGTATGAGAAAATCACAAATCCGGGTAACAAACCAAAACCGAGGGAAAAAAATCAACTATAAAAGGGAAACAACAGTATAACAGGAAAAACCGCAGTGCAACAGAAACAAACGCCAACACGCATCGACAGGAAGTATTTGATAACAACTGCCATATTTACGACGATGGAAGTTTCAATGACCTTGACTTGCTACACAGCCCATGCACGGTCGGTTGATCCTGAATTGGCACAGGAGATTTTAAGAAAAACCGGTAGGCTGGTTAGCGCTATAGAACCAGGTTTAATTCACCATTTTCTACATTTGAAAATGCCTGTACCAAGTCAGGAATATGACAGTTCTTGTCCATTCGTTTTTGATGCGTTTTGTTATTTGATTTTGCAATGTGATTATGAATTTTCCGAATTGATTTTCCTCTAAGTTCAGTATTTTTGTGATTTTACTTTTTTTTAACCTGGTATATATAGAGGTTGACACATTACAAAATTATTTTCATGTATTTAATTCCAATTTAATTTAGTTAATTTGATTATTTTTAATTTTTATTTTAGAATTATCACCTCTCTCATAACATTTTACACTTAACATTTTCAACATTTTCCACATCAATTTAATAAATGATGAATGTTAGTTTTCAATTAAGTGAATATAAATCATTTGCATATTTGCTTGCAAATAAGACAAAACACCTCGAAACTAATTTATAACGGATTGACTTTGATATGCTATCATACATAGCTATTGAATGATAAAAGAGACAAATGCGTATCAAGAGTAAGCATCTATGCTCCATCATTAAAATCAAATAGAATTTAACACGTTAAAATGTCATTAAACAATCAATACTGTTTTCATTGTTCTTATCCAAATATATCAAAACGTTAGAGGATATATAATTTGTAATTGAGGAAAAGAGCATAAATTATCAAAAAAAAAAAATGAAAAAAATGAATGAAATGCTATTCACTTTCAGGCATAAAATATTTACAGTTATATAATAGCAATTATGAGGCTACTTGTACCATTGATTTAGTCCCAAGTTAGATGCACTTTAAAAAAAATTCGTAATTTTCTGTTAAGAACATATTTTCTATTATAGTGATGAACACACACCAATGAGATTCGAAAAATATTAATAAATCCGATCCATCTAAACAAATATTCCAAATAAGATTATATTATGTCTTAAAATGAAATAATCTCACAAGTCTGAAATTCAGAGTATCGAATATATTACAGATTTTCATTCACTACAATATGAGGCGTACCAATTCAAAAACCTAGTCCAAAAACTGAAACATTTATACTGGACGACCAGTTGATTCCTGTTTTAGGTTAAATAGGAACCGCGATCAGGAATGGGATCGAAGAGATTTGGCAAAGTGAAATATACTGACGCGAATGTTAGTCCCTCTTAAATACTTATTGTTGCTATCAAATAAGTACACATACGTATATGTTTATTATACTTCTGGAATTGTTTCACATTTAACAGCGATATGATACTGTTACTTTAATTATTCATTCCTTATTTTATTGATTTTGTATTTACGTTGTATCATAGATCAAATTTATTCTTTCAGTTTATGTTTACTTGTGTTACTATGTCTTTTGATAGAGTTAATTATTTTCGTAATAAACGTTACGTGGATGGAAAGTTGTGTCATTGGCACTCATACCACACCTTCTTATATCTATGTAACACGAACGTGTTTCATTCAAATATCATTATAGCACAAATATTTAAAAAGTAAAATCACAAAATAATGAACTTCGAGGAAAATTCAAAACGGAAAGTCCCTAATCAAATGGCAAAATCAAATGATAAAACACATGAAACGAATCGACAAAAACTGTCATATTCCTTGTACAGGCATTTTCAAATGTAGAAAATGGGGGATTGAACCTGGTTTAATAGCCCTATCCTTTCACTTGTATAACAGTCGCATCAAATTCCATTATATTTACAACGATGAAGACTGTACTTTAACAATAATTCGGATGAACAATAAATGCATCTTTAATAGCTTGGTTGTTAACATAGATAAATGTTTTCTTCTGCTAGGATTGCTTCAAGTTTCTTTTAGTTGTATGGTAAATTGTTTCTTGAAGATAACTCACTTCCATATCACTGACTGCTATGGTAATATATATTCCTTAGATATTGTTTGTTGATAAACACAATGAACTTAGATCATTTGTTGAGTCAACCAAATATCAAATTGTTATGTTGAAATAAAATTTCGTCCGTCCGAATCAACAAATATACATGATTTAAAGGATTAAAAAAAACATAAGTACTAATATATTCAACAGCGAATTTTTATTTCAAATAATAAGATTACTGGAATCATTTTTATGTATGCCTTATTTAGATAACTTAATGATAACTCGATTTGCAATACAAGATTTCCGTTATATACTAGTAGTATCTAAAATATCTATTACTTTTGATATTATTTTTTCGATAATTCTACCAAATCCTATCAAATTCGAGGAATTCGGATGTAAGATTATTTTTTTTTAACATAAAAAGTTTATAAAGTACAGATAGATAATACAAACATTAGGTTAATATACTTATTATTCACATTATGATTAGGTTTTAATCTATGTTCATCATCTCGTATCATTTGTACTAAATTTTGCAAAGCTAAGTTTGGTATTTGAACTTTTAAACTGTAATCGCATAGTCTATTTCGTACTTATGTTAATTGTTAAATAGATATAGGAAGATGTGGTGTGAGTGCCAATGAGACAACTCTCCATTAAAATAACAATTGAAAAATTAAACCATTATAGGTTAAAGTACGGCCTTCAACACGGAGCCTTGGCTCACACCGAACAACAAGCTATAAAGGGCCCCAAAATTACTAGTGTAAAACCATTCAAACGGGAAAACCAACGGTATAAAGGCTGCTTCGTATTAATTGAATATAATACAAAATTTGTCATTAACAAATCAAAGAAAATACTATTCAACCGACAAATTGATAACGTTATGGCCATTAACTCATCACACAGAATAATTTATCAACATTACATTATCAAAATAGGAAGAAATTAAGATCCATTGTAGTCAGCACTTAAGTTTTGTCATGAACTATTATTAAAACATCATTATTATTTATAAAATTGATAATTTGTTTTAGAAAAAGTAAGAATGTTATACTCATGGAAAAGATAACCATAGCTGTATTTAGCAAAACCTTTTGAAATATTTTGTCTTTAATGCTCGTCAAACTTCAGTTTACTTGGCCTTTTTGAATACACACATAACCATCTGTTTATTTTATTTCATGTAATCTACTGTACAGTTTTCGATTTCATGATATAAATCCTATTGAAGAGTTATTTGAAAGATAGATGAAAGTATCCAATTTGCATTGATAAACGAAAAATCAGCGGAGACATTAAGTGTGAGCATTAATACAGTTTGAGCAGATGATTACTACGGTATTTGGTTAATTTACTGGACATTTGCATCCCTACAATGGCTAAAACTTCGCCACTTTTACAAGTTTCTTAAAAACTATCGTATCCTGGAATGGAAAGTTTAAATGCTCTACTATTTTATACATAGGTTCATATAAAGGGTTGTTTAGTTTATTTTGCACATGTTTATGCCTTAAACCATTTAGAGTTTAAACTTGTTCTGAAATACAGTACTCCCGTCATTTACTTTGATGCATCCTTACAATTCAATTACAAAATTCCAAAGTTATGTTTCTATGATATGTAAAAAAGAAATACTGCACATCAAGGTATATTCAAACGGAATGTATCTTATAAAATGGCATAATCAAAAGCTCAAACACAACAAACAAGTGACAAACACCTGTCATATTCCTAATTTGTATAGTAAATGGTGGATTTTAAGCTAGCTAACCCCTTCACTTATATGATAGTCACATCGAATTCTATTGTATTTACAACGACGTGTCAGCAAAACAGACAGACATAACTGGTAAAAATGTCAAAATTAAAGTAACCGCAGTTAACAAGGTATAACAATCTGTATCACTATAAAACAAAGAAATATGTAAACAAAGAAAAACAATATGGTATAGAGACACCCTTTATTCAAGGCACATAAGTAAAAAGGAAGACAAAAATACAAAAAGTTAATAAAACACAATATGGTAATGGCGGAATGTATAACGACCGTTCTTAACCAAAAGGATATTGCCACAGATAGACTTAACAGTAAAGGTTAAAATGTACAATATAAAATACTATAACACATAATTAAGATGATAAACAGCACCTATTATAGATCATGTCTTGGAACCAGATTGAAGCAAACAAAATATCTCTAAATGTTCCCCAAAGCAGAAGTGGTTTAATTTGTGAATCATCTGTATTAACAAAGTGCAATCTTTAATGAAGGAGTTGAGCGCTCAAAACAATTCTTTCCCCGTCACGTTTTTTATATACTTGTAAGCCAGTGGTTGTCTTTTTATGTTTATACCAATATTGGATTTTATTATTTTGAAATCTAAGAATAAACAAATGCGTTGATTTTCTATTTCGAATTGTTTCACTTTCGTCTCTGCCAGACCTTTCAACACTTATAACAAAGTTATGGTGTTTTCTCATTGTTCAAGGCTGTATTATGATGAAATTGAGAATGGAAATAGGGTATAAGTCAAGGAGACAACAACCCGACAAAAGGGCAGACAACAGCCGAAGACCTTTATTTGTTGACGTCCTGGCTTATAAGCATTCATACCGCATCTCCTTATATTTATAAGTTCGGCGCAAAAGATAATGAAAAATTTAAACGACATTGACGGCCAGAAAGGAGATTTTCAGTAATTTTATAAACGGGCATTGACCTGATATCATGCGTGTGTGTATGTGTGTTTTAAAATTTATTTACTTATTTATTTTCTGGATTGCTATAATGATCAAAACAAATATAAACCAAAAACGAAAATGACCTGATAACGACGGGGACAATTTTTATACCTTTGGTTAGATACTTAATTGCATGTACTTTACTATAATTATCTTTGATCAAAGATAAATTCAACCGCAGACAGACATTAACAGGAGCGATTGCTTTCCTATTATGATAATTCTTTATTTGCGAATAAAAAAAAACAATAATTTATCCAATCAAGCTATAAAAAATATCTTAATTAACAACTTTATTAAATCTTTGATAGAGATAATCCAATCTGTCTAAATTCCCTCGAACATCGTAAAGATATTTCATTACGAAAGTTACTTATTATAGCTCAAAATCTCAGAAAAAGATAGAAGACTTTGTTGATTTAATCCGGATATAGGGAAAGCAAAACATAGAGGCAAGATGGTTTCAAGAGTATAATCCAATGACAAAATAATAACCCCTGATAAAAAAAATATTGTTGATATATGTTATATGTACGTGGTGTAAACAAAGTGTTTTCAAATTTTCTTTTATGGTCAGCATATTTAGAGATCTAAATACAAACGTTCGGGAAAAAGTACAAACGCACAATCCATATATGTACCCTAAAAAGCAAATGATTTGTACAATATATAAACATGTGAATAATTGACCAAGAACGATTTAATTCTTGAACTTCTATTTTAGAACCACTCTAAAGGATCAATATATAAACTTTTATTTTTATCCATGGTTGATGTATACTAAAAAAGAATCATCACATGTAATTTTTCATATCAGATGTAGTGTCAGTCCATATGATAATTCATGTAAGCACAGACGTGCTTACTACTGGGCTGGTGATATCCTCGGGGAATTAAAACTCCACCAGCAGTGACATCGACCCAGTGGTTGTAAATAAACTCATCATAGATACCAGAAAGCAGTCAAAAGACCATAAAACAATACAAAAACTGTGTACTAGATGCAAAATATGTTTACAGAAGAGGACAGTATGATTGGTCGCAACTATAATTCGCATTTGAAATTGCTTAATAGTTTACCTCGGAAAATAAAATAAAAAACAGTAAAAAACATACAGTTCCGTAATGCATATCGTAAAAACAAAGGCCGGTCAAGATAGTCCAAATGTTAACTATCTGACTTTACCGGATCACTCTAATAATGTATTAGTAACCTATTATGACATTGCAGTTTCTAGTATTATAGAGCCGTTGAAAACACGACAGTTTTGTGTTTATAGACATATATTTGCGTAGAAGTTTATCCGAATTGTGTCAGATTTAATTGTATTACATATTATTTTTACTTTGTTTGTCTCATTTTACATGTATCATTAAGCGAGACATAATTTGAATTAGGTCTCATTACACAACAACTGTCCATGTATATATACTTATTTGTGTAGGGGCCAGCTGAAGAACGCCTCCTGGTGATGGGAAATCACGCTGCATTGATGACCTATTGGTGACGTTCTGCTGTTGTATGTTCTATGGTCGGGTTTTCTCTTTGACACATTCCTCATTTCAATTATCAGTTTTATGTGAATGGTATTCATTTCATTATAACTTCTTTCAAAAAACCGTTATATGTCAAACTTATCGTAGATTGAATTGACTTAAACATACACATCAAATCAATGGAACCTTTAAGAATATATATTTATATATGCTGAGCATAGTGATTACTAGTAAAACGGTAGTCAAATCTTTCATTAGTATTTTGCATTCCTATCAGGCTGTGTTGGGCGATTTGGAAGGACACTAATTCAATACAGTGAACCTTCTACTTTTCGTGATTTATTATCGCGAGTAGAAAATTAACGCGAATATAAATAGTCCCGAATATGTAAATAAATGCAACAGTAGTTTACCGGTGTTCAAAAGTCAAAATTTGATTAAGAAAAAAAAAGGATGATCCCCGATCTTTCCTTTTTTAAAATCTATCAAAGTTGAAAGATGAGAAATTAAATCCAAGCTAAAATGAGTTGGTTGTCAGCAGTTGATTTTTTGTTTTTTTTCGTCAAATGATAACACTGTTTTAACCTATTGTTTTGTTTTTCTTGTTTTTGACGTGGTCGTCGTTCTTTTTTTAGGGCCATGTTCATATCGGTTTTAAAATGATAAATTGTTATCTGATGATTTGTTGGAATGTACATCCCATATTTACGGCGTGAGGAATCTTAGAAGGAATAACTTGACCTTTCCTTTTGACTTTTTGATCAACTATATTTAGCGATAGAATCATGTCCGGTTCTGATACTAACCCTCAAAAAAGTTCATGCGATGCTCTCAGTATTTGTTTTACCTTTGATTTATATCTTGGAAATATCCGTGATGAACTTTGTCCGTAAGATTTGAAAATTGGTAACCATAGCTTCTTATCTTAAACTGTTGGATGTGTCATGATTAATATTTTAGTTTGGTTAAATATGAATCATCTATTTGTTTAAACGATGCTGTTCCAGTTTCTTATGCTAGGGCCTTTTAAAGGTTACTATAACGTTTGCATTTTGCGCAAGTTGGACACTGTTTACAATCTCGCAATCCTGTCTCTCGTGTACACATGTAATATACATTCGTTGATCATCTATTCATTTTAATATTTACGTGGTCGAAAAAAAGAGTGTACCGGAAATCTCATCAACAGACATGAACTTGTGGTCCTTGTGGCAATTCATTGTTTTTTAAATGACTTGACTTAAAAAACACTTAAATGAAATCACGATGTGATAATAATGCAGACACTATAAAAACCTTTAACTGCGTACTAAAGTACACGTACTTAACTATAAAAGTAACTCATTGATCATAGATTAAATTCAATCACAGACAGAGATGAATATCCGCGATTGTTTTCCTAAAATAGTAATTCTCTTTCGGAAATCGAAAAACAATAAATTAACCATCCAATTTATAAAAAAACATCTCAATTAAAATTTGATTAGACTTCTGTATAAGATAAATTCATCTACCTGACATGCTTATAGAATATCTTTAAGAATTTTTTTATGTTATAAAGGTAACCAATCATAGCTCAAAATGATAGAAGTATAACACTGAAACTATGGCCGTTAAAGGACAGTGGAACCTAAGTAGCAGTTTGTTAGTATGTGGAAATTTTGCTGTATGATGTCATAACACTAAATCCGTTACATATATTCTAATTGATTTACCGAGACAACTATCCATCAAAGTTAAAATGAAATAAGTTGAATGTAAGCAATTATAGTGTAAGCATACGGGAAAGGGTGGATACTATTTATTCATTAGTTAGAGTTGGACTTTGGACTAGGTTTCAGTTCGCGCAAATATCTTCTTTGCTCCAAATATCTTTCTGGTAGCTGTTTTATGCTCAGTATCGACCTGGAATGTAAGATACTTTTTATTTGATTTTTTACTAAATGCTCAAACACATGATTAACTCCACCTGATTTTAATGTGTCTGTCAGGCATATGGTCGAGAGCATATAATTCATTGTTTGCTGTTGTCTGCTGTCTATGAATATTGTTGTTCGATTATATCTTTGTTTTAATCCGGCCGCTTTTTTCTTCTTTTGAGGCGTTTGAAATCATAAAGGTTTGAGATAAGTTCTACCTTACTGCATCCCCGCATTTTTATACTAATGAAACATGTTCACAATCTAAATTTTGGAACCGAACTTAAGTTTGAGTTGTCTCTTTGCATAGCGGATAGTTATTAAAAAAGTTATATTATCGAAATTTAAAAGAACATCTTAACAGTATAGAGAAACATGAACTATTATGTTTCACTGAGAAATAGATAAAACATATGTTTGGTCTTTTATGTCAAAATGTATATGATGCAGACACAGACAGTCAAAGTACATCGGCGTCTTTAATTGTGGCGGGTATTTACAACGCGTCAACATCATGTTATTCCTGAAAACTTGATATTACTACAGCTTGTTAGATTTTGTATACCAAAACTCTTTTACGTTTTTTGCTTATATCTAAAAACTGTTTAACGAAGCGATGGCATAGATAAAATTGAGAATGGAAATGGGGAATGTTTCAAAGAGACAACAACCCGACCATAGCAAAAACAACAGCAGGTCACCAACAGGTCTTCAATGTAACGAGAAATTCCCGCACCCGGAGGCGTCTTTCAGCTGGCCCCTAAACAAATATATCCTAGTTCAGTGATAATGAACGCCATACTAATTTCCAAATTGTACACAAGAAACTAACAAAGGCCAGAGGCTCCTGACTTGGGACAGGCGCAAAACTGCGGCGGGGTTAAACATGTTTATGAGATCTCAGCCCTCCCTCTATACCTCTAGTCAATGTAGAAAAGTGAACGCATAACAATAAGCAGAACATATTTAGGCAGATATCCATCCAGTTCTCTTAGTTATCCCTAGTCCTTAAAACATTTGTTATTTTATATTCTTATAAAATTGAGAATGGAAATGGGGAATGTGTCAAAGCGACAACAGCCGAATGCATATGCCACCAATGGGTCTTCGATATAGCTAGAAACTACCGCACCCATTTTTTTTTAATATTTAAAGGAAAATTGTTCATCTATTACATATAAATATTCATTAGGTATACTTTTCCACTCGCGAAATGAATGGTCAAGTTCTGTACCGAAAAGAATGCCAAACATATACACGAATTTCTATTTTCAATATACACGGTTTCATATGAAAATTTTCTTATTATGAAATTCTAAATTGAATTTTCATAGCTAGCATTCGTAAGTTTTTTTTAAGTTGTTTGTCCTTCTTGTAACCAGTGGTTATGGTTATTTTTTTAATATATATCTTTTTTGTTTGAAATTGCCATCAAAGAAATGATTTATCCGATTTTCTATAATCGGATTTTGACCTGAGATCAAGATAAAATCAAACTAGAGGTGGGTTCCTTACAATTCTATTTATATAATAACGTATCAATTTCTTATTGCTTTTCTCGGTCTTTCATACATCTCTTTAACCAGGTAAATTTTGATTTTATTAAAAAAAAAATCAGGAATTTATTTCATTCCTCACTTTTCTAAGTCTCTTTTTATCTAATACTATGATAATCTAGGAGAACATAAGTATATTATTTATTTACGTTCTCGCATTATTGATATGTACTATATATTGTATGTTCAAAGAATTTTCGGCCTTTAATTTCAATTACTCTTTTTCATAAAGTACGGAAATGTAATAATCATATGTTATCCGTTAATGCAACAGCATACACGCTCTCTTGAGAAAACCAATGAAGAATCATAACCTTTGGACAAAGGTATGATTTTATTTAATTTGCAGTTAAATGCTTTGAAAACATAAGCTTTGTTGTTGTTTAATCTTTAGTTTTCTTTGTTCTGTCAGGTGTACTATTGTTTGTCTGTTTGTCTTTTTCATTTTTAGCTATGGCGTTGTCAGTTTGTTTTAGATTTATGAGTTTGACTGTCCCTTTGGTATCTTTCGTCGCTCTTAACAATACATGTTTTCGGAATAGCATGATAATTTGAAATCATTGTTATAATTTGAAATCATTCTAAAAGTACGACTGACTGCCTTATGAATATCTTTTAATATGTTGAGAGTGTTCGAAAAAAAAAACAGCAGCTATTGTTTTGAGGAAATTAATAAGTTGACTTCAATTAGAACTTTGTTTAAAATCTAAGAAAAACTCCTTTATCGCTGAACTGTTAACAACCTTTGCATGGTTTTGATATTTTGATACAGGTAAACTGTATCATAATATCAAAATACTACTTAAAATTGGTTACAATATTGAAGATTATCTTACCTCCTATATATTTCTAGGAATATGGTTGGTTAATAGTGTCAGCGTGGAGACCGTGTATATTTCATATTAGGTTAGTATGGAGGCGGGGCTTATTTCATACACGGTAAGTAGTGGAGTTACATCCCTTTATATTTCATATAAGGTTAGAAGGGAGACGGGGCTAATTTCATACACGGTTAGTATTGGTGTTATGTCCGTTTATTAAACCAAACGGTGCTGAGAATAATTCGTAAACAGACGAAGAAATTGATGATTTAGATTAAAATAAATTCATAAAACACATTAAACCTAACAAGTTATTATGGTTGGCATCTGTTTTTGTATGATCAAAGTTAAGATGTTCGGTAAGATAAATTCGTTACATAGTGTGCTAGTGACGTAATACGGTATATATGGGATCAGTACATTCCATTTGCAAGAAAGGCATTGACATCGACATGCATTTCTTGCTCTGTTCGGTAAACTGGGTCATCAGGATATGGAGAACATAAGAAATCCATATATTCCATATCGCGAAAATACAATATAGCATTACAGCAGCTTAGAACAGTGACAACTTATTGCACTGACCATTAATCTAAAGGAAAAGAAAACAAAGATGCTTCCGTTTGTTTGAAGGGTATCTTTGCGTCTATCTCTGTTAAAGCTTCTTTTTTTCGATATATATTTAGCTGGTAGAATATTCATAAACGAATAAATTACACACACTGTTAACATTGTAGTAGTAAATAATCTATGCATATGACGATTTCTGAGATTAGACTTCAAAGTAAGTTCTTCTTTTATTACTTATTGACAAAATATATTTACAATAAAACACTGTGACTGCTTATCGTGTTTGGTTTATCTTAAGAAAACCGCAAGTAATTACCAATAAAGCAAATTTATATACTTACAATTACTAAGTGTAAAACATTATTATGTTGCATAGGATGATAATCAGACAACAAAACATACATTAATACTAAATTATTACATTATTTTATTGGGTATCTATTTTTGTTTACAGTGATAAGAGATGGTAAGATTAAGGCAATTTCTTTCAACACATTGAATAAAAATGTAATAATATCTGTTACATTTCTTTTGGCCGAATACAGCTAAGGTAATTTATTCCTGAGGTAGAAAAGCTTTAGTATTATTTCAAAATTTATGTAAACACTTAATTTTTAATTATGAACATATCAATATTATTTTATAAGTGGAAAACAGTAAATAATTAACAAAAAACATATTTATGAAGTTACTTTGACCACTTGTAATCTAGAAAAACTTTTAGAGAGCAAAATATATATCTCAAAACGCTTGAAAGCATACAACAAATGACCATAAACTAAACAGCAAAAGTCCGTCCGAAATGAACTAATAGCAATAATGGCAACAGTAGTATACCGCGGTCCGAAAGTCATAAATCGATTGAGAGAAAACAAATCCAAGTTACAAACTAAAACCGAGGGGAACACATCAACTATATGAGGAAAACAACAAAACAACATAAGCACTTAATTGCAACAAAACAAAACGACAATGTAACACACACAGAAATGAACTATAAGATAAGAACTGCTATTTTCATGACTTGGTACAGGACATTTTAAGAACAATTTTGTCTATTTGACAACCAAAACTTGGCTTTTATTAGGCATACATGAATTTGTGAACGGTTCAGTGCATATATAGTTGTTTTCAGAAACTAATGACTGAATATATACTTGCTGACATATGTTCACTTTATTAATAATTCATGGGATCATATATTTGTTTGAAATTTACACATGGCCTGGGCCTTAATATTTGTATCTTGAGCGTTAGCAAAATCACTTTACATGCTGTTAACTCGGGACAGACATATACAGAGGGTTGTGCGGTTATAAATATTTGAGAGCATTGTATTCGATTGAATCTCATGTAGCTCGATGAAACAACTTTGAATCAATGGCAGACAAGTAACATTGGTTGAGTCTGATTGTCACCAAAAATATACTCGTGATATGTTAATGGAATTTCAAATACATTCTCAAACGCGATGTGAACACATCTGTATCTTGCATTGCATGTAAGCAATTCATTCGCACGAATGGTATAGACGTGGATACTTTACACACAATAACAATTTTTAGTAGTGGTAAACATACTAATAGTGTTTTTAAAAAAGGAAAGATGACAATAAGGGGTTGCGACCGATCAGTATCATCAGTTATCAGAACCAAAACACACTTTCAATTAAATACGAAATATCACACTAATTAATTTCCTCAATTTAAATTAGTTATGCAACACAAGAGACAAACGGTTCGAGCACAGCAGATTGCATTGTTAGTTTGTTTTTCATTAAGCATTTTTAAAATGCTTTGAATTAAGTTGAAAGAGGACGATAAACAATTCACAAATTGAGTTGTGTTGATATCTTCTATGATGATGAATGATCTTCTGCTTTTATACTGAATAAATTCAGATTATATCAAGAAGATTGTTTATGCCGCACTAATGACTTAGATCAAACAAATAATACTTTATGTTTTGTTTGCATCAGTGATGGGGTTTTTTTCATGGAACTTTAACTTTACTAAATTTTTTAACTTTGTAAAAGAGGGAAGAAAGATACAAGAGAGAGAGTCAAACTCATAGATAGAAAATAAACTTACCAAAACTCATAAACACTGATCAGTCTGGATACATAAAAAATCGATTTATTGGGTTTAATTTAAGGCAAATACAGGACATTATAGATTATGCAGATATATATAATATAGAAGGGGCTATTGTTTTTGTCGATTTTAAAAAAGCATTTGACACGCTTGAATGGAAATTTATGTTAGACACTTTAGATCACTTTGGATTCAATGAATCATTCAAAAATTGGGTTAAAACTTTGTATACTGACATTCAAACATGTATAATTAATAATGGGTGGATTTCAGAAATGTTTAAGAATTCAAGAGGGATTAGACAGGGGTGTCCTTTATCTGCTTTACTTTTTGTCATATCCGTTGAAATATTGGCACTAAGACTTCGAAATAACGAAGATATAAAAGGATTTCAGATAAAATTTGATAGAAAAACACATTGTATTAAAATAAGCCAATTAGCTGATGACACAACTTTATTTTTTAATGATAAAAATGATATCGAACTAGCATTGAATGAAATTGAAATCTTCGGATCTTATTCCGGATTAATTATAAATAAAAATAAAACAGAATGGGATATGGATAGGAAAACTCAAAAATAGTAAAGACAAAATAGCGAATATTAACTGGACAGATAAACCTGTAAAAGATTTAGGGATTTATTTTGGACATAATAATGAAGAATGTGAGAAATTAAATTTTGAAACTAAAATAGATAAAATGGATAAATTATTTATTCTTTGGAAAAAGAGAAATCTGACTATTTTAGGTAAAATCTTAATAATTAAATCATTGATTATTCCACTCTTTACCTTTTTAGCTAGCTCATGCGTATGTCCAGAAAAATATAAAAAAGAAATAGAAAGAAAATGTTTCAAATTTATCTGGAATGACAAACCAGATAAAGTTAAAAGAAATACGATGATAGGTAGTTATGAAATCGGGGGTTTAAATATGATTGACATTGAAAGTCACTTTGAATCACTAAAAGCATCATGGATAGGTAGAATCTTACATACAGATATGGCCAGATGGCAACTGATACCTTTAAATTATTTACAATGCTCAGGAAAAAATTGCCTAGCAGTTTATTTGAATATGGATTATAATAAAGTTGATCAATATCTACCTAATATTCCAATATTTTATAAAAATGTGTTCAAAAGCTGGATGAAATTAGGAGGAGGACAGACAGATATACCAAAAACCTTTTACGAAATCAGAAAACAAATTATTTGGGGGAATAAATACATTAAATTTAATAACAAATGTCTTTTTTTCAAAAATTGGATAAAAGGTAATTTAATTTATATAAATGATATTTTAAATGAAGATGGCGAAATTTCACAAGATGTAATTTTGCAAAAAATTGAAAATAAATCCAACTGGATAGCTGAGTTAACATCCCTAAAAAAAGCAATTCCAAAAGATTGGCTACAATGTCTTAGATCAGAGAATTCAACAAGAAGTATAGTCAATGTAAAAAGACAATGTTTGTCAATAAATGGTAAATATATTGACATTTCTTTTTTGACAAATAAGTTATTTTATAACAGATTAGTAAAGAAAAAAATTGTGAAACCTATTGGTATAAATGTATGGTTAAATGTATTACCATTACAGACAGAATTTCATTTGAAACCATTGTACAACTTTATTTTTTACTATTTAGAAGAAAATAAATTAAAGATGTATCGATGGAAACTTTTACAAAGCATTTTACCAACCAAAAAGTTATTATTTAGATGGAAGGTAACAGACAATGATTTATGTAATAAATGCTTTACTGAAGAAGATTATCAACATTACTTTATGTCATGTTCTTTTTTGCTCGATTTTTGGAGAAAAATTCATAATTTATTGCAAAAAGTAAATATAGAAAAAGATGTCACATTGAAAGATATTGTTTTTGGCTATAAAATATCTGATAAATATTACTTTGGCTTTAACTTTCTTATAACTATTATTGGGTTTTCAATTTATAAATCCTACTATGGATCTGATCAGAAAATGAAAAGACTTGATGTTTTTTGTCTATTCATTAGAGAATTTACAAAACGAATGTATTATTCAAAGAAGTTAAAAGAAGATAATTTTTTAGTTAATGTTAAGAAACATTTATTAGATTGATGTTTTATTTATTAATATATAATAGAATTGAAATGTATATGTATTCTTCACAAGGAGCTTGGACTTGTTGAAGACAATGTAACAAGCAACTGATGGAAATAAAGGAATTTTAAAAATAAAAAAAGAAAAAAGAAAATAAACTGACAACGCCATGGCTAAAAGTAAAAAGACAAACTGACAAATAATAGTACTCAAGACACAACATAGAAAACTAAAGACTAAGCAACACGAACCCCACGAAAAACATCGGAATATCTCAGGGTAAGCAGATCTTGCTCCACATGTGGCACCCGTCGTGTTACTTATGTTATTACAAAGCCGGTAAATAGTCTTATTCGGTAGGTCAGATTCGTGAAAAGGTAAAGGGTATTGAAAATGTTGTATTATCCACCATTGGTACCTGTTTCATATAAAAGTGTCTCTGAATGTATCATGTGTTATGATTTAGATGCAATAGACTTTTACTGATAATCAGGTTACATATATTATTTAAAAATACACATCATTGGCATCAAACTTTCGAATACGCTTATTGTTTTCAGACCCAGAAATTAACTTACCAATATCCAGTGTTTAGAGCACATATTTTGTACTCCGAATACAGATTAAATATGTCATGAAAAACATTTGAAATGAAGATGATTGAATTGATGTTTTCTGTACAAATTTTGTAAGCTTGTTTCATATCTTGTTAAGCTAATGTGACAAGTTGTCATATCGTTACAAAATAAATCTGATAATTTTCTTAGAAGAATGACATGCAATGGTTCAGGGTACGACCCATTCATCGCTTTCATGACATTTCAACAATATTTCATGTGTGAAATCGATGCACAGAGAATATGTCTATTTGTCTTATGACATAATATACTATGCTTTATAACTATTTTGATAAGAGCGACACGGATGAGTCTTATATAGACGAAACGCGCGTATAATGTACTAAATATGATCCTGATACTTTTGATAACTATTTACTCTCCACGTTGTCAGTGGCATAATTGTTTTTTGGAAAATGGCTATATATGAGTAACATATCACGATAAGCACATAATATTTGAAATCGACAAACATCTGTATTTATTTATTCATATAACTGTAACCAAGATTTAAAATGTGTTTTGTCTCTATAACGACAGATCACTCATGCTTGATATATTCAATCATCGTCAAGAGTTATAAAAGTCAATCTAGCTTAAATAATAACAGTATGAAACGTTTATAATGTGTACTAATTTCAAGAATTGGAAAAAAAAATATGAATCCGCCTAACATAACTAATAACAGTTATTATTAAGGACATGTCAATAATGTATTATATATATCTCTCACTCTAATATAAACGATCTTAATTTTCCGCTTCAGCAGTCTGTTTAAATTTTCAGGATTCGCTCCACAAATAAACATATATTTATAGCATTTAAGAGAAATGATTCATATTTTCAGAGATAAAAATCTCATACAAATTAATTGTAACATTTTTCTTTATTTTTTACAAACGATTTACAAATATTTATTTCCGGTGGCAGCCTCAACTTCAATTTCACGTTTTGGTGAGCGAGTTACAATTTCAAGCAAGTAACTATACTTTTCATGTGATAACTTTTGTTTTATTAATATACAATTTCCAACCTCAAATATGGTGCAATTATCAAATATTTCAAAATTTATTCTTATCTTTCTGAATTCGAAGTTTAAAGAAGGTCATTTTTTTGGGGGAGAGGAGGGCTTGTTTTGATACCGTCTCAGTTACTGTTAGCCAACATCAATCACCTTTATATTTATTTTTGTCAAACAAGAAAATTGTCCGTTTAAACGGAAGCCCTGGAGTGCCATGCAAAAAAAAAATTTCAACTTGTGAGCAAAAGTTACCAACTTGCGCGCACAAGTTACACAACTTGTGCGCACGAGTTACACAACTTGTGCGCACGAATTATTAACTTGTGCGCACGAGTTGTACAACTTGTGCGCACAAGTTGCACGTATTCTTATAGACATGCGCTGTTTGGCTAAAGAGACTACTTTATGGAACGCCGTAGGTCTTCAATGTAGCGAGAAATTCCGTTCTTTAGCTGGCCACTAAACAAATATATACTAGTTTAGTGATAAAGAACGCCATACTAATTTCCAAATTGTACAAAAGAAACTAAAATTAAAATAATACAAGACTAACAAAGGCCAGAGGCTCCTGACTTGGGACAGGCGCAAAAATGCGGCGGAGTTTAACATGTTTGTGAGATCTCAACCCCCCCCCCCTATACCTCTAGCCAATGTAGAAAAGTAAACGCATAACAATACGCACATTAAAATTCAGTTCAAGAGAAGTCCGCGTCTGATGTCAGAAGATGTAACCAAAGAAAATAGAGAAAATGACAATAATACATAAATAACAACAGACTACTAGCAGTTAACTGACATGCCAGCTCCAGACTTCAATAAAACTGACAGAAAGATTATGATTTCATCATATGAACATCAGGCACAATCCTTCCCGTTAGGGGTTTAGTCTCCTACCATCATGACATAAATGTGAAGAACATAACCCGTGTCATGCCAACAACTTGTTTTTGAATAAATGTGTTTAGTTCCGACGCAAAGACCCTATAAGTGAATCAATATTAATGCCAAAATATGCAATCTTTAATGACCTGATAACAGTATCGTAGCTATATCCCTTCTTAATAAGTCTTTTCAAAAGTTTTGTTAGTTTCTGAGGTGAATATTGACATCTTTGGGCTTAATAAAGAATATTTCCATAAAAAATTGGATGTGAAATACCTTAACGTATAAGAAGTCTGCATGTTGAGCTATATTTACGAATGATGTCCTTATACCGATGATAAAATTTAGTTAATGTTTTGACTAGTTTGTGATATCGAAAACCCTGGTGTAATAATTTTTCAGTAATACATAAATTTATCTCGTTAAAATCTAAAACATTGTTACATACACGAGCGAATCGTACAAGTTGAGATATATAAACACCGTAAGATGGTGACAAGAGAACGTCACCATCTATGGATAATTAACGATAGGAAATGAAAAATCATCTCTTTTATCATAAATTGTAGTATTTAGCTTTCCGTTAGTAATATAGATATCAAGATCGAGGAAAGGACAGTGTAATATACATACTGAAGTCGTCATTATTGAGAGCCAAAATATCATCCAAAAATCTAAAAGTATTATTAAATTTATGTATCAGATGTTGTTTCGATGGGTTTTTGCTTATTTTTGTCATAAATTGTAACTCATAGCAATACAAAAACAGGTCCGCAATAAGTGGTGCACAGTTAGTCCCCATTGGAATTCCGATAACCTGACGATATACGGAATCCCCAAAGCGAACAAAAATGTTATTTAGTTAAAATTCAAGGGCATATATAGTATCAAAGCATGTCCAATTGACATAGTTTTTTTGTTTATTGCTACTAAAAATGACATAAAAGAGTTTGAACATATATATTCACATTCTGATTTTTTAAATGCCCATTGAATTAGGTGTGAGATTTTTTTCTTAATGAGAATGTGAGGCAATGTGGTATACAGGGTAGAAAAATCAAAACTTTGAACAGATTCAAAATCACCAATATAAGCATGCAATTTATCAACTACTTCCAACGAATTCTTGACACTCCAAAAGTTATTAATTCCACTATTTTCGAAAGCCTTATTTGAATAATTTATTATCAGGTTTTTAATTGTACCAAGTGTGCTGGTAAGAAGAATAGATAATTTAGTTGTGTTACAATGTCTTGAAGACGAAACAAATCTACATTTGTTAGGTGTTTTGTGTAGCTTCGGAAGCCAATACATAGTTGGAACGTTCATTGTATTTGGCTCTGCTTGTAAAGCGGTAGCTAAAATGCATTAATATAACTTGTGATCCGTTATCACTGAATTGTTGGGACAAAAACCACTTAATTCAACACGCCAATAGTGATAATAATCCTTGTGTTAAAATGTAATACAAACGACTCATACAAAATACAAAGTAATGGCATTAAAACAAGTGACTATAGATGAAGACAACAGCGCCATACCATCATACATGCCAAAATACTATTGCATTCATATGAAAATGATTTCAAAAGTTGCTTAATTGAACAACATACATCATTAAGAAATTCTTAATTCACATTCTTTTTATGATATTGGAACCCTTAGGCTTAGTTCAGTTTGAAAAAAAACCAACAGAAAAACATAATATGAATTGTAATTCTCACGTTGAAAACTTATGTCCATATATACTGAGTAAAGTATTCACATGCAGAACTACATTTGTACATTCCTATGTAGAATAAGTCTGTGCATATATAGAAAAAAAAAGTATATGCATATATGAGGTTAACTATGTTCAAATAGATATATAGAAAAGTATGTGCATATAAGGTAAAAGATGTGCATATGTAGGAAAAGTATGTGCATATAAGGTAAACGATGTGCATATGTAGGAAAAGTATGTGCATGTATATATAAAAAATAAGTGCATATAAAGTAAACTATGTTCATATATACACAAAGTATGTGTATACATAGAACAAACATGTGCAGACATTGAAAAGTATGTGCATTAATGTATATAAACGTTTGTATTCGGCAGCTACGGCGTTCCATAAATAGTCTCTCTAGCAAAACACCGCATGTCTATAAGAATACGTGCAACTTGTGCGCACAAGTTGTACAACTCGTGCGCACAAGTTGTGTAACTCGTCCGCACAAGATAGTAACTTGTGCGCACAAGTTGAAATTTTTTTTTTGCATGGCACTCCAGGGCTTCCGTACGTTTATGCATGACAACTGTAAAATGCTTAAAATTATAAATGTTGAAAGAGTGGGTGTTATTGATATACAGTGAAACCTGTCCAAACCGAACACCCACGGGACTTTACGTTTTGTTCGGTTTTCACAGGTGTTCGGATTGTAGAGGTAAACGGAAGTCGACACCAAAATAATTTTGGCATTTACTGACAAGGGATACTAGGTGACAGAACAGACGACAGTTTATTTTTGTGTTGATTTAGATGTAAATATAAAAATAAAAGAAGATGAAGATAGACGTTTTGCTACATTTTTGTTTATATATATAAAAAAAAAAAACGCCACTCCGTCAATCACGCTCGTCGTACGGAGATGTCCAACGTGGAGCGATTTTGCTTTTTATAATTATTTTCTCATCCGTTATTTCACTGACCAGTGAAACAACAGCAGGGGTCCAGTTTATTCTCGGACTTTATCGTTGATAATAGCTAACGGGCGTCTTCGGGAGCATTCGAATCAAATATATAGGGCCTCTAAAGGGAATTCAGTAATCGAATTTCATTGACCTTGTTGTGTTGCACGACTTCTTAATCCAGTGAAAGGCTTTAAAACTATTATTTAATTAAACAGTTAAGCTACAGAAAAGCAGTTTACGATTTTGTGGCCTTAATTATTTGAGTAAGGTGCATTTAATTGATCTAAGGGAAAATTCCTTTCTTGTCATTATCGGCGATGGGGGAAGCTGACCAGTTTAACGTTTCTTTTTAAAAAAAAATCACTTTATACATGGACACAGACATGCTAATTAGTTTGTAATAACAACTCACAAGTTCATTAAACCTCTATTCCCTCGAGGATACTCTGCCATCCTGTGTTTGTTTGATTAAATCTTGCAAATCATTAATAATATTTTATTGTTTTGATTGGTATTGATCGATTTTAACAGGTAATTTTTAGATACAAAGTTACTAACGAGCCTTCAAAAAGCGTTCGGAATTCGGTGTTGACAGGGTTCGGTTTTTTCAGGTTAGATTAATATTAAATGATAGGGAACTTTTGTGGGACTTTGAAAATTGTTCGGTTTAAACTGAAATTCGGTTTTATCAGGGTTCGGTTTACCCAGGTTTCGATGTATTTATATTTGTAGTATGATTAACTCGAAAAAAACACTAAGACATACTTAGTTTTGTGTTCTCTTTTGATTAAGGCTACATAGTTTTTGTATACAATTTTGGAATTGACTTTTTGAATTTATCGAAAAAATAAGGATTTTCTTATTCCAGGAATAAATTACCTTAGACGCATTTGGCACAACTTTTTGGAATTTTGTGTCTTGTTTGCTTTTCAACTTTGTACTTGTCTGGCTTTATAACTTTTTTGAACTGAGCGTCACTGATGAGTCTTGTGTAGACGAAACGCACGTCTGGCGTATTAAAAGAGGGACGAAAGATACCAAAGGGACAGTCAAACTCGTAAATCTAAAACAAACTGACAACGCCATGGCTAAAAATGAAAAAGACAAACAGAAAAACAATAGTACACATGACACAACATAGAAAACCAAAGAATAAACAACACGAACCACATCAAAAACTAGGGGTGATCTCAGGTGCTCCGGAAGGGTAAGCAGATCCTGCTCCACATGCGGCACCCGTCGTGTTGTATTAAATTGTCTGGCGTATTAAATTATAATCCTGGTACCTTTAATAACTATTTAGGCGTTGAGTAAAGAATAACTAATAATGTTTGTTAAATGTTGCTATTTTCATTATGTAATATTGATGTAATTATTCATTCATGTTCTATCATTGTGCATTAATTGTTTAATATTTGTTTGTGCTTTAAATGTGTTTATTAATTTAACTAATTTTTACATTGATATTTATTGATCTGTATTGTTTATTTGCTATCTGTATTTCATATTTTCTATTTGTATTTCATAATCATTCGTTTGTAGTATATGATTAAATATTTTTCATGCTATTCGTTGTGACAAAATGAGGTTAAGCAACCCTCAACTGTATACATTTTAGACAATTATACTACGCATTGGATATTGCAGAATAAAAACAGAAATATTTAATTTATGAGTTAAATAAATATTATGGACTATGATATCCGATGAAATAGGAATATGTCGACTGTTGCAAAGTGGGATTCTCCAAAGTGCACAAATCTTGGATTGATGATAATACGAAGTCGTTTCATCAGATAAGACTAACATATTAAGAAAAAAGCAGTTTGAATACCTTTTACTGTAGAATGATGCGTGAAATCAAAATTGCACGAGTGCCTTTAGACATGTTGCTAGGAAAGTAGTCATAAATAGATTTAGAAAAAAAATTCGGGCTACAAACTAAAACTGAGTGAAACTCATCTAATTAAAGAGGAGAACTACGAAACAACAGAAACACAAAACAAAAATGTAACACAAACGAACTCATGCATAACAATGGCCATATTCCTGACTTGGTAGATGATATTTAAAGAAATATAATTGACGTGTGTTTATTGTTTCTGGATATTTAAGCAAAAAAGGCTATCATAGCAGACAATAATTTCAAATATCAATAATAATTTCTTTACCGTTTTTGACATTTGCTAGAACACTGCAAAGTTGGATCCCCAGAGCTATAGAGTCAAGCCAACAAAGGTTATGAACGACATTGATATTTGACATGATTAACATTGGTGAAGAGTCGCAGAATACTGAAACCACTTACAAACAGCTATGATATTTGAACTGGTTGGTATCTGAATACAACATTACAAACGGTTATGATATTTGATATGCTTGACACCAAAATACTGCTTCAAATTACAACCTTTCAAAAGATGGTAATGTTTTAAAGATTGTGCAAAAGTAAGCTGCTTCAACACATTTACTTACAAATAGTTAGGAAATGTCATCGTAAATAGAGTATCGCTTCCCTTTTTGAATGAAAATGTAAAAACAAAAATAGTATGAAAATGGTTTAGAATATACTTGCAGTTATGAACTTTGAACTGTTCGACATCGTGAACTGTTTTTCAATATACTCCTCATAGATTTCCTTTTAAATTTCAATTGAATTTTATTTATTTTTTATTTTTTGTGTAGATTTCAGCAAGTCATTGTCAGAGGTTAAGCTAACTATAAAATCTGGTTTATTTATCTAATTACTAATTTAGGAAATGTTTGCACCTGTTCAGGAATACGACTATAAATTTCCATTTGTATGATGTGTTTGATCTATGAGTTGCATCTCATAAAGAACTTTCCATTATTAATGGAGTTCGGTATTTTTGTTATTTTATCTTTTAATGGTACCTTAAGGCGAAGTGTACGTAATTAAACTACACAATGGATTTTTTTTTAAATTTCGCATACGAACTCTGCTTGTAATTTACACCAGAAAATGAAATAAAAAAAGGGGGTAACCGTTTTCGTTTTTGAGATACGAGCCGTTGAAATTAACTACATGAAACACCAAAATTACAAAGGATATATAGGGAAAATCATCAAAATTAGCAGATATTTTTACATTATTAAGATTTTCTATTTTGTTGGACAATGGATTTTTTTCAAAAATTGATATACGATTTTAAAATGAAAGACGAATCCATCGGTGCAAAGAAAGTCCTTAGCAACCGTATTAGCTTTTACGCTACTCTCTGTTGAAGTTTAGTTTTTTAGCCGGAACATTAAAATTATCTGGCGACGTCTTTGTCTGCAGTAACTTCGCCACAACTTCTACGTTGAAACTTTATTATACCGTACAATGTCGTAGAAATGGCGTGCGTGTGTATTTCTCATCTTCCTATGTATTACAAATGATATAAGGCTATAAATTGATAAGGAAATAAACTAGCTAATTTTAAAGAATATTTCTGTCGCAAAAGAAAATGCTAGTTTGTAAATTAATTTACCGCAAATGAAAGAAATTTACCGTAGACTTTAATTTCATTTTTTCTATATTAGAGTGATTTCCGAAACCTCTTTCAATGCTGGCATGGATTGTTTAATTCTTTTATGAATCAAATATCGAGTTTGAATTTGTCCCGGTTAACACTGTGTTGTCAGAATGAATTTATCGGCTTTAATACTAAGATCGGGTATACACCTCGTTTTTAATCTTACTTCTGCATGTTTGTATTTAAAAAAAGTAGATCTATTTTCTGCATATTTTCATGTTCGTCATTTCAGCATGTTGTTAATCTGAGGATTTGCACACAATATAGTCTACATTATAAACCTATTTCATTAGTGATGTTTACACACATGCTCAAGACGCATCTCTGCCAAAACATATTTTATTTTACAAAATTTCCAATCTCGATCACTTTCCCTTTTCTTTAACTAAATGACAAAGAATGATCTTCTACATCCGTGGCTTTAGAATGTTCTGCCTTTAGTGTCCCTTATCTAGGTTAATCCAGAAAAGCGCTTCATTTCATTTAATCTTCAGAATTTTTTAGACCGCAATGAGGTTTAAAAGAAGGACTCGCTTTTGTTTAGATTTTTTTTAAATTAGAAAAGATCGGAGTATTTGGTATAACTACCCGTCGCAGATATTTCATACATGTATTTTCAAAATTAAAACCTTACACCTTATATGATCCTTTTGAGATCGACGTACCAATTCAGTGCAATAACGACTGTAACATACCCATGCAGTGTTATGCAATAAGATTTGTGTAGGGGGATGCTTTAAATAGCGATGAATATAGAGTGATGCTTTAAATTAACTGTGTAAAATTAATTATATAAGAATGCGGCCTTATGAGAATTATCATGTTCGATGCTTTAAAAATTTACCTAATAAAATGTTATAAGAATGTACTCAGTGAAATGCACGGATATTATTCATACTGTATTGCTACACGGGTTTACCTAGCGAAGTGCCGTACGAATATAGCCTCTGCATAATGCAAATGCATACCTTTCCTATTTATATCATATAAAACAATAAGAAGATGTGGTATGACATCCAATGAGTCAACTACCCGCCACTGGTTAAATGAAGTCGATGTAAGCAATAACTATTAACAACCAAACTCTTTTCAACAATTAAAGTGACAAAACCGTAATGTGTAGGCCACAAAAACCCCGATATTAAAATGCAAAAAAAATCCAACGAGAAAATCAACTGCCTTATTCATGAAAAAAAATTACGAAAAACAAATACCATGTTGTGAAGTGACAGACAGGAACCAAAGTGAATAACAACCAGTAAACTATTAGTCCAATAATACAAAACTTTGGAGTTAAAAATGATTTACATTCAACGATTTTTATCGGATACATTTTTTTGGGGGGGGGGGGGGGGGGTTCAACGTTGATAATAAAATAATATCCTATAAAAAAAAACGTTGAATGTAAATGATATGAAACTCCAAATTCTTACATTATTGGACAAGTAATTAGCAGATCCTTACGGGAGTTGGACCCCACCCCTTTGGACCGATTAATGCATTTGAATGGGGACTTATAGCTGGAACCCCCATTTGTCCTGGGTTGGGACCCCCTTTTTTAAATGACTGGATCCCCCCTGCTAGTACACCACAAGCTTCTCAATTCTTGTATTATGATCTATTATCATGAACTAAATGAAAGCATAGAGTTGACCGAGTGCGAGATCTTCCTGGATAATCATTGAGGTCATCTAAGCATCCCTTGCAGTAGACTTCGGTTAAATTAAAAAAAATTATTTAAAATGCTATCGAAATGTATCAAAAGTCTGAACTCATTTCACCTATCCTTCCACTCAACATTAAATTACAGTTATAAGTGCCACAAAACTTTCCTGACCTCTTTTCTTTAACCGTGGTGATATATTCTACTCATTCATAATCTTGAATTGAGACTTGGGAATAATACGTTACTTCAACATTACATTTTTTTCTCTAATTTGAAATGATGCACACAGGCACAATAAAAGAAAACAAATTTTGCTATCTGTTCGAAATTGGAATTTGAAAAAGAAGAAATGACGTGTTATATTTTTATCATACATAAATCATGTGTATTTGTACTTTCAATTTCAATTTGGTTCTAAATTTACATTCAGTTTTCCCATAAATTTCGGACGGAATAGAAGACACCTGTTTATTTTCTGCACATGTAGAAAAAGTTGAAAACTGAAAGTTGAATGACATAGTTTTTACTTATTCTAAGTTAAATGTTTAGAGTGATCACTTATTAGTTTAATATGACTAATATTTTTGGCCTAATTTGTTAATTTTCGTCTTTGTTCTTCCGACTTGTAAGTGTTGCCCTAGACTAGTGGTCAAATTATATTCTCTTGGTATCGTCTTATTTTGTAAATGGATATAAAATAAGTCATAAAATTTTCAATTGCACAAAATACGAACATGTCAACGTTTTTTTAATCTAATAATTAATTTCACATGTCAGTCATTAATTGTTCGGTAACCTAAAACTTTATGTGTAGTACTGTGTGTTTTCGTTCAAAACGACGGCTTTTAAAACGATATTGTTGGGTCAATTTAGGTTTCATTCTAATTAATTTGATATCAATAGAAGTAGAATCGTCACATGTTTATTCATTCATAATTCTGTTGTGAGGCGTTTTTACAATCTGTTGATATCATAAGTTTTACACGAAATGCCTTTCAAGTCCCATGCGACTAAATTAAAAACAAAAATCTACTTGTATTAATTAAAGTCAGGCTGCACGAAACAATAGAATGCTTTGATTTCTAACTGGAGTAATTTAGATAATTTCTGACGATTAAATGTTTTAAAACAGCACGGGCGTGCTTGTTGGATTTATGATAATCAGCACGAAGTATCTTCTTTCTTAGGGTAAGGGAGATAACTTGCGTAACTAACATCGAACGTTATTAATCCCGTATCCCGCTAGGGGCGTGCAATTACGTACACTTTACCTTAACTGCTCAACATAGATATACACTTTTATAAAGAGAGAAAAATAACGCTATGAAAAGTGACCCCTTAACACGAGCATACTACTTTAGATGTGACCTTCAGCTATGCATTAAATTGTCACCATGTCTGGAAATCATGTTATATTACCATGAATATTCAAGGAGGATCTATTTCATATTTTTGTTAATCAACTCACTGCATTCTTGTTCATGAAACAACAGCGTGCCTAGAGGGTTGTCTCATTGGCAATTAAACCACATGTTCTTTTTTTAAATTATGCATTCTTGATATTAAGGCTGAAAAAAAATCCGCAAAGCATACAAATAATAAAGAAAAAAAGATCACGCCATTTATGTTAAAATGTTAAATCTGGAATGACATTGCTTCTATGATGGATTTTTTATGCAAATATTTGCAAAGTTTAGTCTTAATTCACGGTAATTATGTGGTCTGGTTGTTAAATTGAATTCGAATTAAAATCTCCATACCAAACTACTAGAGCAATAGGTTATAGAGAACATAAGAAATCCATATATGTCTTGAAATGTTGGATTGCACAATTTGAAGCAGACAATAAAGTAAAAAGTAAAATAACAAAAATACCAAAATCAGCAAATGGTAAAATCAAAAGCTCAAACACATCAAACGAATGGATACAAACTGATAGCACTAAAAGCTAAACTAGATCAGTGTTAACTGAAATAAAACTCAAATAATTTTCATATTATATTTAAAGCATCTTCGCTTGATCTCTTTTAGAATAATGTACAATAAAACAGGCTGGTAAAATATTGGTAAATGAATGAATTCCAAGCATTGTTAACATAACTATAACATAAATATAATATAATAGATACTTGATCAAGATCAATATGATGAGTTTTGAGATATGATATCAAGAGTATCCTCATAACTTATGAACCCTTATAACTTATGAACTAATTTTTTTTTGCAATAAAACTTAGATCCTACTTATCTTGTTTTGGTTTAATTTATTGAAAACTCGAGTAATTTAAAGTTAAGTAAGTTCATTTGCATAAAAGTAGTTAATTTATCAATAAATCTTGCATAGTAAGGTAGTTAAACAATAAAACTCTTTTTTTTTATTTTGTAGGTTGTTTTATGTATGATTCAACAGTGATAAGAGATCGTTACATTAAAGCATTTCTTTTCTTCTTATTACATGACTTTATTTGGTGCATGTCTGGTTTAACGTTTCATAAAACCACGTTACAAACAATTATGATCATAATACTGCTGCTCAAAACGACATTTCACACGATAATGATGTTTTACATGATTGTGCATCAGAAATCTGCCTCAGAATATTTACTTACAAATGGTTATGAACTGCCATCGTAAATGGAGTACAATAACCCTTTTTCGTGATCGTAATATGTATCATTTTGAGCATAAAGTTGTCTTAAATATACCTTAACTTGCGGCAATGATGTTTTAACCGTTCAACATTGTCTATCACTGTATTCCTCATAGATGTTGTACGCAAATTTTGTCAACAAAAGATAAATTATCGATATAATACAAGAGATATGTTATTTGAACTGTCCAAAATCGGTTAAAAGTGAAATAAAAAAGTAACTATTTCAAGGAAAATGTTTAAGTAAATTATCTTAGAATACTATTCATAAACGGTTGTTTTTATTCGTAAGATGTGGTTGAGCTTTCTATTTTTTAAGGGACTTTTGCTTTTAAATTTCATTTGGAGTTTATTATTTAATTTTACTTTTTTGGGCAGATGAAAGCAAGTCAATCTGACTGTCAAACAAGTGAGAGGTTTGGATAGCTTTAAACGTGGTTTAATCCCCCATTTTCTAATTAAGGAAATGTTTGTACCAATTCAGGAATACGACAATGTTTCGCCATTTGTTAGATGTGTTTGAGATATGAGTTGCCATTTCATAAATGACTGTCTGCTTTTAAGGTAGCATACAGTTCGTTATTTTTGTTATTTTACCTTTTTATGATATCTGAACTGCTTGACATAGATATATATTTTTATTAAGTGAGAAAAATAACGCTATAAAAAGCCATCAACTTACCACAAGCATACTACTTTATATTTTACCTTCAGCTATGCATTAAGATGTCACAATGTCTGGTAAGATATGTTATATTACCCTGAACATTCAAGACAGATCTAGAATATCTTTTTGTAATCAGGTCACTGCATTGTTGTTCATAAAACAACAGCATGCTTAGAGAATTGTCTTGTTGGCGATAAAACTACATGTACGTTTCATACTTATTCATTCTTTATATAAAAACTGAAAAAAGTTCGCAAAGCGTACAATTAGAGAAACAAAACACGCCATTTATGTACAAATATTAATTCTGGTAGGACATTTCTTCTAATAAAAATGAATGCATGCTTATATTGCCATATGTTGATAATAATTCACGGTTATTATGTGGTGTGGTTGCTAAATTTAATTCGAATTAAGATATCAATACGAAAGTAAAGTAATAGGGTATAGAGAACATAATAAATTCATATATTTCGTGAAATGTTGGATTGCAGAATTGGAAGTAGACAATACAATAGTCGTGAAAGTAATTAGTAAAATTACTAAAATTACGAACTCACCAAATGACCAAATCAAAAGCTCAAACACACCAAACGAACAGATAACAACTGAATCACTTAAAAATAAACTATGTCAGTTTAAAACTGAAAGAAAATTCACACGGTATAAAAAAGAAGATATGGTATGATTGCTAATGAGACAGCTCTCCAAAAAAGACCAAAATGACACAGACATTAACAATTATAGGTCGGCCTTCAACAATGAGCAAAGCCCATACCGCATATTCAGCTATAAAAGGCCCCGATTAGACAATGTAAACCAATTCGAACGAGAAAAATAACGGCCTTATGTTCATTGAATAATAAAAGCATCTTTGCATTGATCTCTTTTGAAATATTTTACAATGTAACAAGCTGGAAAAACAGTGGTAAAGGAATGCATATCACGCATTGTTAATTAAACTATAATAGATACTTTTTCAATATGATGAGTTTTGTGACATGATATCAAAGGTAATCTAACCTTTATTACTTATTGACCTAACATATTTTACAATTAAACTTAGTGACTGTTTATCTTGTTTGATTTATCTCAAAGAAACCGCAGGTTATTGCCAATCATTTGAGTTAATTTGACTACAAGTATTATCTGCAAAAAAGTATAGTAATTAAACAAGATTACGTACATTTATTTATTGGGGAAGAAATTGTTTTGTACGGTCAACAGTGATCATATATGATGAGATCAAATATAAAAAAGAAGATGTGATATGAATGCCATAAAGGCTCCGAAATGACAATTGTAACACAATTCAATCGAGAAAAATAACAGTCTAATTCAGGTACAAAATAATGAACGAAAAACAAATATGTATGTATCATAGAACCAAATGACAACCATTATATTACAGGCTACTCACTTGGGAAAAGCACATACGTGGCGGGGTTAAACGTGTTAGTGGATACTCTGTCCTACTTCTTATGATGGGATAATGAACTGTACAAAACAATAAACAAAAGATTCGCATTATCAACTAAAACAAAACAACAACCACTCAATTGCAGGGTCCTGAATTAAAGGTTGTCGATGTCAAACACTTTTGATTTTAGTATGGCATCTTTGAGGAGTTTATCATTGAAAGCTTCAAAAAAAGGTTTAGTCGACTAAATTCCATATGTCTCGATGAAACAACTTTGAATCAATTACAGACAACTGACACTTGTCGGAAATTTGTTGAATCTGATCGAGAACAAGAATAGAATCAAATATGCTTGAGGTGATTTGAAAAAAAGGAAATATTGACATGAGGGGTATCTCATTTAATCAGAACTGGATACTGAAATATGAAATCTCTTGTTCACCAATTGAACAAATTCAACTATAAAATGCAACACAAGCGAGTAGTGGTTAACCATCAAAGATTGAATACGTTTTTTTTTTCCATTAACTTAGGAATGCTTTGAATTGAGTTGAAAAAGAGCAATTAATAATTCACAAATTGATTTATGTTGGTATCTTCCATGGATAACGATTTTTTGTTAATACACTGAATTAATCCAGATTATATCAAGAAGATTGTTTATGCTGCGGTAATGACTTAGATCAAGCAAATAATACTTGATGATTTATTTGCCTCAATTTATCTATCAGTGAGTGTTTCATAAAACTATTTTGTAGATATTTATACTTTGTACTCTCTATCGGAACCTGTTTTAAGTGAAACTTTCTCAGATTGTTTAATTCTTTTAGATTTCAAGTAGCGGTAGTTTACTGATGTTCATTCCTATAAATGATTATGAAGTAAATCACATGGTACAATCAGACAATCAAAATACTGGATTCGATGTCTAGTGCACACATTATGAATTCCAAAAATCAAGTTCTAGTAAATATTCTTTAAATAGGCTATGAAAAAAATAATCAAGAAATTAATGTTTTCTGTAAGAAACATGTACACTGTATCTTGTTTGTCTTAAGTGATAAAGTTGTTATATGGCTACACATGTCATGCAATAATATTTTTGTTCAGGATGTGGTATGTTCAACCGTTACTTTGCTTGACAAATCAACAATACTTTACATGTGTCATTTAAGCAACGAGAATATGTCCGCTTATCATTTTTTATATTTCATTAAACTTGTTATGCTCCATGTTGTCATATGTTTATCCCAAACCTTTATATGAGCACATTATCAAATACTTCAGTATTGACATAATGACTAAACAAGAATGTGTTCATAGGATTATCTTAAAGTAGGTATTATAAAAAAAAAGAAGATGTGGTATGATTGCCAATGAGACAACTATCCACAAGAGACCAAAACGACACAGACATTAACAACTATAGGTCTCCGTACGGCCTTCAACAATGAGCAAAGCCCATACCGCATAGTCAGCTATAAAAGACCTCGATAAGACAATGTAAAACAATTCAAACGAGAAAACTAACGGCCTTATTAATTAAAAAAAATGAACGAAAAACAAATATATAACCCATTAACAAACGACAACCACTGGATTACAGGTTTCTGACTTGGAACAGAGTTTACTATTTTTGTTATATATTTAATGGCTTTATTTTTAACATTTAGTACCAAATTTGGTAGGTAAATTCATCTGTACGATAAATCCGTAAAACGATTAGATATTAACTCCGTAAATATACTTAGAGTTTAGTTAAATCTGTAGGTGGTTAGTAGCAGACGATATAACTTATAAAACTGTTTTCAAAACGTTGCAATACATGCTAATTTCCTATTGGTACGCAATAAATTATCATTGATATTCTATAATTGTATAAGTTATTTTCTCTTTGTTACTTATATACCTTTATTTGTATTTATGCAGTTTTTATGCAAATTTGGGATTCAAAATAAATGTGTCCATTTGTGTTACTTTTTTTTAATATTTTCATTGGTATTGCTCATTCACTATTTGTACTTTATAATCATTTAGTTATCATACGTTTGATTTTGTATGTCTCTCTATGTGGAAATGCAATTTACAACTGCATTTATTTTGGACAAAATACTACAAGTTGACTGTGATAGAATAAAAAAAAATCCAAGGCAAGAAGACATTATTTCTTTTATGAACAACTTCCGGCAAATAAATCAGAAATTCTCGAATCTTATAGAGTTTTATCTGCCAAATGCACAATTCTAAGGTAGATCAAAACTCCCGATAAAATGAAGATAATGAAAAAAGTACAGTTTGATTATACTATTTATCACATAATACAACCATGTATGAAATCAAAATTACAAACAAGCCTTTAAGACATGATTACAACGGTAAAATATAAGTAATTGCTTACTGTGACATCAAAGCAAATCGGGATTGATTTTTCCTTTGACATATTTTTCTCCCCTGCTTGTCTAAAGATCCGTGGCCCCCCAATAAAACATCTTCCACGGCTGTCAAAATCTCCATCGTAAAATAATTCCAACAGCATATTTTTTTTCCTACTGCTCGATGTGATAGTCTGAAGAGTTGATATCGATGTTGTTTAATATTGTCTTCAAATTTGATACTACTTCTTAATAAATATTGGCTTTTTGTACAAACAATTTCAACCATTATTATGTACAAAAGTATGTGTCTCAAGTAGCGTTCAAACATTTTTGTAAGTTGAAAAAATTCCTTTTTTTACTTTTTAACTGTGTCATTAATAAATATTTTAGACAAATTTATGAATACTAGTATTTAAGGTTCAGCCTAGAATCTTTCAGTGATATTAAGATGAACATATCAGCGTTATTTGTCCTAATGTAACGAATGTTTTGTGTCTGACTGAAAATATGTAAAAGCATTTAATTTGAAAAGCAACAAATACCAATCCTGTAAACGTCTTCAGTGTGGTTTGTGTTGCTTAGTCTTTAGTTTTTTATGTTGTGTCTTATTATTTGTCTGTTTTTTTGTAGCCGTGGCGTTGTCAGTTTATTTTATATCTATGAGTTTGAGTGTCCCTCTGGTAACTTTCGGCTTTTTTTTTAATAATTTCCATCGATATAAAATATGTAGAGTGCGTGGGCTACCAAGAAACAATCGAAACAAAAAAAGAACTTCAAATTGACTGTACTAATCACTGTTGTTTTAATTTTTTTTACAATTTTATTCCGTGGTAGTTATTAGAGTTGTTTTACTCTCTTTACTGGAGATCAATATTTTATGTCTTGAAAATAGTACAAAACAACGGTATAAACTTGTCATCCGAATTCTTATGGGTTTACTACTCCTAACAATAATCATATCCACCTGATTCAGAAAAAAATAAGTCAAAGTTCGTTATGTCTTAGTATTGTTCAAATTCTCATAAATACAAAACATTTCTATGTTCTTTAGTAGACACTGTGAAATAAATTACAAGTAAAGATCCGGATCTATTGTTTGCATTGTCATCGGGGATTGTCACCATTACCATAAACAAGACATGAATATTCATAATTACGGCACACATTGTTTGAAAAAAAACTTTTTGCACTTGATTTGATATTCGGTCAATCGTTTATTACATTTCTTACAACTTTTATTTGTTTGTTTACTCTTTACCATAATTGTATCTACAGGAATTCAATGTATCTTTTATTTTCAGGAATGGACATCGTCACAGATTTATAGAGGTATGCCAGAATTTCAATGAATTCATGGTTTTGAAAAGAAAATTGTTATCTTTATTTTAACTATGTTTTTATTTTAATTTTGACTTTGTTATCAGTAGATTAAAAGCTAACTTAATATTACTAGTATGTAATATACATATACATTTTCATGGATCTACAATCTGTCGATACCTGTAACTTGGCACTGCACAAGGTCATGTTTTTCTTTGGCTGTTTATGACGTCTTTACACTAAATCCATTGTATGTTGGATGTGTACGGATTGATTGCTTAGTCTTAGTCATGATTTTTTTATTAGTTGTTAATTGCTTTGAACAAGCTGTCAGATAACTGCGAGTACTCTCAGATCTGTTCATTGTGTCTTTTTGTGTCGAGATGTATAAGTACCCAGCCACGTCCACTTGTATTTTTGTCTATCTGATGAGTGAAGCCTTTTTCAACTGAATTTTATAGTTCGTTCTTATGTTGTTCTGTTATACCACTGTCCCAGGTTAGGGGGAGGGTTGGGATCCCGCTAACATGTTTAACCCTGCCACATTATTTAGGTATGTGTCTGTCCTAAGTCAGGAGCCTGTAATTCAGTGATTGTCGTTTGTTTATGTGTTACATTATTGTTTTATGTTCATTTTTTTACATAAATAAGGCTGTTAGTTTTCTCGCTTGAATTGTTTTACAATGTCTAATCGGGGCCTTTTGTGGCTGACTATATGCGGTATGGGCTTTGCTCATTGTTGAAGGCCGTACGGTGACCTATAATTGATAATGTTTGAGTCATTTTGGTCTTTTGTGGATAGTTGTCTCATTGGAAATCACACCACATCTTCTTTTTTTATATATAGTTCAGTCAAACTAAGATTTAACCTCAAACAAATTGCAACAAAAAATGTTTTAGTTCTGATCTATAGCATTATGTCCTTTATATACACAGAAAAAGGCCAATAAAATCAAACTTGAGGAAAACTCAACATCAGAATTTTTCTGATTTCTTAAGGAAATTAACATTGTAAATTTTTTGGGCAAAAATGAGTCTTTTTTTAGTCAGTGTTTGTTTTTTTTCTCTTGAAATTAATGTGAAGTATGATACTTTGATGGGGTTATAAGTTTGTATTTGACTAAATTATATAATTTTCTGCTCATGAAATGTACAAAACCGAAGTGTTATGGGTAGTTTTATTTTTTTTCAGGTATTTTTTATAAAAGTTATTGCAAATTTGAAGATTTGTAACCATTTTGAAAAAATAATGTGAAAATTTGGTATCGTATATCTGTATATTATATTTTTTCAGCAACTTACTTTAAGTATCTAAGAAACTTTACACTACAAAAAGAAGAATACATGCTTAATTATTTTTATAAAATTTGAGATTCTTTACCTTGACATGTTGAAAAATTCAATAAATGATCAACTAATGAATTACGATTATAGCTTGATGAAATATATGAAAACACCTTAAGAGTTGTGAGTTTTACTCTAAAGACTGCTAAAAATCAAGAATCAATACATTCTGATGAATAGCAGTGGCAAAGTTAAAATTTTGTATCATTTTTTTTTTATATTTCTACCTTTTTTGCAAGAGTTATCTCCCTTGTCAATGCAAATATTCATAGGAATTTCAAATGGTGATTTTTTTAGTCTTCCTCAAGTTAGATTTTATGGAACTTTTTTCTGTGTATATTTGGTGTGTAATGCTAAAGATTAAAACTTAAAAATCTTCTGTTGCAATTACTTTCGGGTTAGGCTCAAATTTATGCTAATCATTTAAACTGTAAACAAGTGACGATTCAAATTTGTGTACGACGCGCAGAACGACTGTTAGTCAATAATAAAAAAGAAGAATATCAGATTTACATATATATCTGATTTTTAAGTAGATGTTCATAAAAAAACAAACAAAAAAACACATTTTCAAGATGCGATGATATTTATTAATAGATATTATTCTTCCAAAGAACACCTGCCATCTTATACCTCATAAAAATATATAGATATATCTTCAAATGACAACTGACTGATTTTGTTATTTAATGTTATCAGATGAAATTGGATTCAATGTTTTACGTTACCATAACAGTAGATTGCCATCAATTAACATACTCATAATTAAAAAAAAAACAATACCTATTTAAAATATGAATTTAACCTTTTTTTAGATTTAAGAAAATTAAAACTGGTCAAAAGCTTTTATTCCATACCCTGCATTATAAGATTTAATTCCGATAGAAAATGCGTTAATGCATATCAGACATGAAAGACATTATTTTATTCTAACTCGAAAATTTCAGCGCCCTCTACCCACTATCGTTTCTTTTTAATGTATTGATCGTTATGAGAAGAATATAACTACTTGATTGTTTGGTTTATGGTTATTCACACTGTATGCAGATATTATAAAAATAAAATCGAACTTAGCTTGTTTCCAATTTTCTTCTGTAACTAATAATATGATTTTTTTCTGTCTTGGCCATTTCTTCTCTCTTAATAACTTTTGATGTCCATGTTGCCAAGTCTCAAATTTTGAACAACGGTAATTATCAGGTTTATACAAATACAAATCAAAAGATAAATATCTTTTTCATCTTAAACAGAATATTTTATAAATACAACACTGCTTTGCTTAGAGTATAGATTAGAAAAAATATTATATTAGCAATTCAAAGTATCGTTAACGCTTCATACTTGTTCCTCAAGAATCAAGATTCATATGCTTTTCCATTTACGTAGTGTGTTTCCAAAGGAAAAAAATATATATCTCGATTTTAATTGTGATGTTCAAACTAATAAAATACAAATTGAAGAATTACATCAAACATGATTATATTTGACACGAGAACACAATTATTTCGATGTTCATTTTTTTTTACAATAAATCAATATCTTAAAATCGCATTTTTTTCTTTTTCAATAATATTTTTTACAGTGTGGTGTCTTCTATAATTCAAAATATGGAAATGTCAATAGTGAGGAGATTAATAATTCAGTACGACAGCTTAAGACATACGTGCACTACTTTTTACAGTTTTCAACTGCACCAAATCAACTTAAGTAAAAATTAAGAGAATCAGATTTGCAAGTAAATATACTCATCATAGATACCAGGAGTAAATGTTATATATACACCGGACGCGCGTTTTTTCTACAAAAGACTCATCAGTGACGCTCGAATCCATAAAATTTTTAACAATTTAATGCACACTGGGAACTTTAATTGAACACAACAGAATTAAAGGGCGATAACTGTGTTCCCGGATCATTTGGTCCTAACATGTCAAGTACATATATACAATTATCCTATCGTTTTGATTTCATTTGAATTTATCAGGTATATATCACGACTGTCCTTTTTTAATCTAGAAGTATTACAGTGAGAGAATAAGTATATGTGTTTGGTATTGCGAGCTGATCGTCAACTGTTTGCTTTTGGCTTGTGAATGCAATTTATTTCAATTCAACTTTAAAAAGTTTTTAAAAAAATCAGGTTATTCAACAAAAGGTATTTTCCAGTATATTATGTTACGTTCGAACAATTTTGTTTAGCAAATCAGATGTTTCTTTATAGTTCAGCTGATTGGTTTTTTGAAAAGGTCTAGACATTTTTTGTTTAAACCAAGTCATGTCAGGTACTCTTTTTCTCCACGCTTTCGTGTAGGAATTAAAAAAACACATTAATAATATGTTGGTTCCCGTTAAAGGACAATTTCTAAACCAAAGAATCAAAACTCGAATATTTATATATCATAAAATTAAATCTGAAATAATATTAAAGAATATAATGTTCCACCTCTCTTTGTTATTAACATGATATGAAATTGAAAACATCTGATTGAAATGACTCAAGATTCAAAATATATTTAAAATTTGAATTTCAGTGTTAGACTTTTCGTGAAAATGGATATAATGAAAACCAAATCTAACTTTTGTTATATCTTTCTTGCATACTTTTATCGTTAGAATAGTATATATGTATACAATAATGAAATTAAACTTAATAAAGTATATTAAAAATTTGAGTTGTTTTATTCTTTTTTATTTATTCATTTCAGTTATACGACTAGAATTCAAGTTGCAAATCTAAAATTAATTGCAAGAAATTACGCTAGATTATGGTTTTACCTAAAATTGAAGCAGTCATATTCTATCAAATTGAAATTGAAATGTAAAATAGAACGACTTATTTGATATCATTAATTAAAAAAAAATATTTAATAAGTAAGCAAATGTCTTACCTGCATAACTGTACCCATGCTTTACAGTCTAACACTGGAAGTGTCTGACACCAATCGATGTATGTACAAAACCCATCAAATACTGTCCTTAAAATTTAAGTCATTATGTTATTGAGCTTAAAGATAATTGACATATAACGCCCTGCACGTTAACGAGACTTATTGGTTAAATCAAAGGAATGCTATAAAAAAATATTTAATTATCTCTTTTATAAAATGATATGGTATTCTTATTTTATCTAAATCGTTTTTTGTGTTATAATAAATAGGTTTAGAAATTGATATAACTATGCATGCTTGTATGATTTAATTCATTTTATCGGCTCGTAAAGGCTATTGGGCCCATACTGTTGATCAAAATAAACTGGAGGAATATGTAATTCTTAGAACCAAACTTTAGAATAAAACAGTTGATTTAATTTCTCCATAATGAACTGGCTATTTTCTAGCAGAACCTCTCAAAATTGATGTGATATACTAAGGCTTGGCTTGGCTCTTCAACTTCGTACCTTATTTGGCCTTTTTAGCTTTTTGGGATTCGATCTTCACTGATGAGCCTTCAGTAAACGAAACGCGCGCCTGGCGTAAATACAAAATTTAATCCTGCTATCTATGATGAGTGTATGTCCTATCTATCTAGAGGGTTGCAGCTGTTTATGCTATATAATAAAATTAACGGTACCAATGTTCTTGCACCAGATGCGCATTTCGACAATACATGTCTCTTCAGTGATGCTCGTGGCCAAAATATTTGAAATCCAAAGCTTATATAAAAGAAGAAGAGTTATAATCCAAAAGGTCCAAAAAGAATTGCCAAATCCGTGAAAGGAATCAGAGCTTTGCATGAGGGAGATGCATTCCTTAATTTATAATAGTTTCTAATATTTTGTAACAGCAAATTTTAATAACACAAAAAATCCGTATTTTCATGTCAGTAACGAAGTACTGGTTACTGGGCTGGTGATACCCTCAAACTAGAATGTTATAACAAAAAAAAATATAACAAAAAAAAAATCAGAAACGGAAAGTCCTTAGTCAAATGACAAAATCAAAAGTTCAAACACATCAAACGAATGGATAACAACTGTCATTCTTGACATACTACAGACATTTTCTTCTGTAGAAAATAAAAGATAAAACCTGGTTTCATAGGTAACTAAACTTTCTCTCTTGTATGACAGTCGCATAGAACTCAATTTTACTGACAACGATGTGTGAACAAACCCAACAGACATAAAAGGTAAAAATGTGAGAAAGGGACAGCTATAATTATAATAACTATAATAAAAACAAACAAACAAAACACAAAAAGGCATATACTATGTGGTATGGTCATTGGTCATTGATGAAGGCCGTACAGTGACCTATAGTTGTTAATCTTTTGTGTCATTTTGGTCTTTTATGGAGAGTTGTCTCATTGGCAATCAGACCATATATCGTCTTTTATGTATATATACTTAGTACATTAGCAAAACTACATGAGCACAAACATTTGCCATAACACATGACGGGATATATTAGTATAGAGCCATGTCATATGAAAAAGGTACATATTTTAGGTATTGTTTAGATACAACATACAAAAGAACTATGTCAATTGGATCTGCTTTGATACTTTAACTGCCATTGAATTTTTACTAGATAACATTTTTGTTCGCCCTGGAGATTCTGTGTATCGTCAATTTATCGAAATTCCCCTGGTTTAACAACTTTCTGCTCAGACGCTGGTGACGTTTTATTTGGTATATTGATACTAAGATGGGGGGAATTTATAATTCAAAAATTAAAATCGTCTCCCTTGTTATAGATTCTGGTACTGGGACGACTGCGTATGTCCAATTCGAGTAATGTTTCTGGAAATAAGATGGAAGAAGCATGTCTGTTGTTTCTTTAATTTGTTCAAAATCTTGCATTAAATTTTTTTTTTTTGCAATTTTGGATTTTCAGAAATATAAAAACCTAGCCACAGCAACCAAGTCATAATGGCAATATAGAACTTTCAAAAGGTTTTCAAATTTCAAAAAAATAAGTTGAAACTTTTGGTTCAGTAAGCACATTGTGAGTAATATTCAAAGAACCTAGTAAATAGCAGTCAATATAATTAAAACCTAAATCGAATATGAAATCAATTGAAACACATACCATTAATGCATTAATCATAATATAATGTAATTTTATGGCTGACATTTTTATTTACGACGTCCCTTTTTCTCCGTCCCTTTTCTTATTAACACAATACGACTTTTATAAGTTACATATATTTGTTTGTTTTAAAGTAACAAACGAATACTGAATTTAATACTCATTTTATGCAGGGATTCTAAAAATGATCGAAGAAGTTAAAAAAAATACCGAGGTTTACACTGCTTAATTTGTGAAAAATAAAAAACAAAAAAACTGGAAATTCTAGTTAATGATTAGTTTTTGACAACCACCAGGGTTTTTGTTTTAATTGTAAATGAGAATAACGATATTCAAAAGATGTACTATTCGATATTGGCTCTCTTTCTCTGGCTTATATTCGAACGAAAATATATGCACGTTCGTACACAGACACAATGCATCCTGTATTAATATCTACCCACTTCCAAAATGCAAATATATTTATTCTTTGAATCCTGGAAACAGTATATCTAATACACTGCACATAACCTTTATAATAAATTCAATAAGGAAATGTTATTGCTCGCAAAGATATATTTTTCAATTATCTTTTTCTATTCCGAATGTCGTCAACAAGCAAATGTAACAGGATTTCCGAGTTGTAAACTGTCAGTCTAGTAGACTATTAAATTGTCAAGGTATTAACAAGAACAAAAATAAGTCGTATCAATGCACAATATTTCAGATCTGTAAACAATAAACATGTGTCTTACTGAGAAAATTACACAGAGAAAGATGTTTGAATCAGATGTATGGTCGATAAGTGAATCGTCGAAATGATACGTCTCCGATACGATCTTTAAAATTCATGATTTATACTATTGCCCGTAAGATTGACAAAGTAAAATTGAAATCTTTAGAATTTCGAAACCATTTGGATTATTTCTAGTAGGAATAAATTCATAACTAATAATAAAATGACACGTATAGACAAACATTACCTTTAGAAACTACTACTTAATCATTCGAAGTCATTTTGAACGCTTTGCTACCGTTATAACATTCGTGTTAAAATGTAGATTCAAGGGGTAAATTCAGTAAAAAATCTCCCATTGATTTTAATGCTAATCTATGTGTGGGAATAAATGTATACCTGATTTACCTTTAGAAATTAAAAACTTTCATTTATCATTCATGAAAGTACAAATGTAGCCCTATCTTTTGCAACAATAAAAACATAGGGTCACGAGGCATTTTTGGGCATTTACATGGCCTTGTTTACAAACAATGTAGATTCGCACTGAATTCCCATACTGACCCCCATTACTTTTCAACCCTGAAGTGAAAAAATTAGTACATTCAGCATTTATTTTTTTATTTTTTTTAAACTCTAGTTTTGATCCATCTACCAAAATGTTTTTATTACAAACATTATCTACCAATCAGAAGAAGAGCACATGACTTCACTTTTAGACAGAAAGCTCTCCCCTAAATGGGCGGTCCCTGATGACGTATATTTATTTACTGAATTTACCCCTCAACCTGGCGTGCTTGATATATAATTGTGTTAAAAGGTCTGCTTGATTGTCAAAATCCAAACAATGACTGTTCGATTATGTAATAAGTCACAGATATCTTCATATACATGTTATTCAAGCTATACTAAAAATATCTAAAATGTAATGTGCAGTAATGTATATATTTATTTTATATAAAATATGCGATTTTCAAAGTAATATTGAGACAAAGAAAACTAAATTTATTGGTTTTATTTGGGTTTTAGAGAAAAATAATGTTCTAGTGGAGGCTGTTAGACTCAGCGACGAGAACAACAACAACACACTAAAAAAACTAAGAAAATACTTTCGCTAATCTTAAAAAAGGGAAATGAAAATGTAGATACTGCTTATATTATTTTGAACAGTTTCCGAATTCATTTGATTTAAAATGGATGCATTTGGTCCACATGACCTATTTTAGTATCCACTTGATTATTAATAACTTGGCGATACGATATATTTATCTGAACATTCTATTGTAACATCATATACTGTAAGTCAGCTACGCAATACAAATGCATTAATCCGCGATCAATGCAAATTTGTTAATAAAAAGATTCGTGCAAGAAAAGTTTATGTAGCACATTCCATAATAAAAAGTAAATTTATTGAATAAAAAGTTCTCTTTATAAACATAGTCGAAACGACATTGCACCTATTGTAGAATAATGTGCAGCTCTTTACCTGCAAAGAAACATCCGTTATGATTAAAATAGTGACGAAAGATATCAGAGGGACACTCAGATAAACTCATCATAGATACCAGGACTAAATTTTGTATGTACACCAGACCCACGTTTCGTCTACAAATGACTCATCAGTGATGCTCGAATCCAAAACACGTATATATTAAAGATAAACTGACAACGCCATGGTTAAACATAACTTTTTATAAGATTATAGTGCATCATAAATAAATTGTACCAGCATCTTAAATTGTATATAACTTGCATTATTGTATTTAATTATGATTGAATTTAACCTTTTTTTGATAGATTCATATGAATTCATGAATTTAAGTTATACTCAATCTAGTGTATTCAATTTTCAAATAGGTTGAGTTAATCAAAATAACAAACATTTACCATTTATTTCACTTCTATTTTTGGTTTCGGTACCGGTTTCGGGTTCGGGATTATCAAAATGGTCAAATAAGTTTTAGAAACTTTGGATGATCGCATGTGCTCCGAATGGGTTTATATATCCTGCTGCACATGTGGCCCCCGTCGTTAGTACAAACCAGATAATAAGTCAGTCGGAAAACTGAACTGAATTAATAAGCTTTTGACAACAATTACAATATTTTTCGATTGTAAATAAGAGTAAGAGAATAAGAATGTAACATTGTAACATTTGATAATCTCTCTCTCTCTCTCTCTCTCTCTCTCTCTCTCTCTCTCTCTCAAATATATGCACACACGCATAATGAAACCTAGGCCTTTATTTTTATCTACCCACTTCTAAATTAAAACAGATGTTAATGCGTTATTCTGCAAAGTTTCCTTACATACAATTCAAAAAGAAATACTGTTGTTTCCAAAGTATTTTTTCTATTACCGTCTGCTATTACGAATATCGTAAATATACTTATCGGTCGTCCCACTGTCTATATCACTCTGTTCAGCTCTTAATATTATTCCGTATCATGTCTTTGTGACGTCAAATACGTTGACCCGGCCTTAATAACTTTGACCCGGACTTATCAGCGACGTCATAATGTTTGAACCGACGTTAATAATTTTGACCCGAACTTATCAAGTCATCTTTTGAGTGCTGGTGAAACAAAGAAAACACTTCCGAAACACACAAATATAGCCCGATAAATCGATTATCAGATTATCTGAATATTGATATTGTAAAATATCAGCTGCTTGACATAATATGAAGGCTTTTTGATCTCGTTCGCTACGCTCACTCGACAAAAAGCTTCATATTATGTCTCGCAGCTGATATTTTACGATATCAACATGCAGATAACCTGATAATCGGTACATATCTAATAGGACTCCGTAAATATGGTAGAATTATTATATTGTAAATGGACTTACAGTGATTGTGTTAATCCAGAAATAAGTTGCTTCAGTTCATAATATTTCAAATCTCTTATCAATAAGCAAATAAGTATATATCTCCTACTTTTAGAGAAAAAAAATTATATTTCACATATTTAATTGAAATACAAATAAGATTTTCTTTGCTATGCCCTACGTAGTGAAACATTAAATTCTATTAAAAATCAGTATTTTGATGCATTAGTTTCAAACAATTACGACTATAGTAATATTTATTTATATCCACGAACCGATTAAGAACAATAATGCTTAACCACAATTGAAGCTGTTTGTGGTTTTTTTTTAGGTAAGATGAACACGATCGATTTGAGAATCATAAGAAGGACATGTCTCCGAATGTGTCTTTAAATTGATATTGTATACTGAAATTTCAAAAATCTTTACGGTTTATTACGTTAATTATTAACCTTTTTATAACTTAATTGAGTCTTAGAATCATGTGTATTCTTTAAGATGATTTATACAGTGTGGTAGAGTTCTAATGGGATCTGGTTATTTCAACATAACAATAACAACAATCCATACATGAAAAGAATCTAGAGTATATGAAATGTTTCGTTTAAATTCATTCTTAAACTTATATGTTTTGCTTCCCAAACTTTTGGTTTCGATAGTATCTTGTGTTTTGTTTTTCCCAGACACTGCACGTAGCAAATTTGTATCAGACGTTAGCATGGAAGAAAAAAGAAACATTGTCTACTAACGTCACAACAGTGACAGTATTCATGGACATCTAAACCATTACATAACTAGTGATTTCTTGTAGATCAAGAATTTATCAATTGTGTCTCTTTGGAAATCTTATTAAAAGTTGTTTGTGTTTGATGTAAAAGAGGGACGAAAGATACCAAAGGGACAGTCAAACTCATAAATCTAAAACAAACTGACAACGCCATGACTTAAAATGAAAAAGACAAACAGACAAACAATAGTACATATGACACAACATAGAAAACTAAAGAATAAACAACACGAACCCCACCAAACTAGGGGTGATCTCAGGTGCTCCGGAAGGGTAAGCAGATCCTGCTCCACATGTGGCACCCGTCGTGTTTCTTATATTATAACAAATCCGGTTAATAGTCTAATTCGGTAGGTCACTAGCTTATTAACACTAATGTTGTGTTTCAATGATGACTATTTGATTACATTGTGATGACATGCATGCATGCTCTTAGTGTTAATTTCTTGGGTTTCAAGACACAAAATGACAGCTATGCTATATCACAATAATGAATTGTGAACTTAGTTCAAAGTAAATGAATTTTGGAAACAAGTGTAATTTTAAGATGTTTTAAATAGTCTAGCAATACCGTTAGCCTCATAAGAGTTGGTAAATTCCACAAAAACTATAACCAAAGGTCAAACATGGGAAGAATGTAGAGTATATAAAATGTCTTGTGTCGGTCGTTAAAAAAATTAAAGTTTGGTTTCTCAAACTTTTGCTTTCGATAGTATCTGATGGGTTTAGGGTTTTTTTCCAGACACATGCCATGTGGACCAAAATATGTATCAGACGTTAACATAGAACGAAAACTAATAATCTCTAACGTGTTTCATGAGGTGAAAATATTCATGGATATCATAACAATTACGTAACTAAAGTGCTCTTGTAAATCAAGAATGTATCATTCACGTCACCTTTCGACATCTGATAACAACTTGACTATGTGTATTGAAAATGTCACCGTCTTATTGACATCAGGTTTTTATCTGGGCCTGATGACTATTTGAATACATTAGTACTTAACAATGTAAGTTAGCACATGCATGCAGACTCTTAATGATACGTTTAAGGGTTTTAAAGTAGGAAAACTTTCAGCTATTCTGGATCAAAGAAAACGAATGGGATGCACAGACTTCTGTTTTAATTTATACTAAATTATAGTTGGAAAGGACTATTCATGCCACGCAAAAAGGATTCTTCTGTCAATTAAAAACGCACAGTTGGCGTATTTATTTGGCGTTTAAAGCTAAATAAACACACTTATAAATACGAAATCTGATCATAATGAAAAACAAAAGAAAGTAATAACTCAATGACTGTTTTTTTATGATAAAATACTTAATCTTATTTATTTAGTAAAATATACATGAGAAAAATCCGCGTTTTTTTTATATAATAAAATTGTCAGAACTATGTAAATTAAAAAAAACTACAGGCTCTAAAGAGCCTGTGTCGCTCACCTTGGTATATGTGAATTAAACAAATAAAACATTCTTGCTGCTTACAATTATCTCTATCGATAATGAACTTGTCCTTGTAGTTTCAGTGGAAAATGTTAGTAAAAATTTACAAATTTTATGAAAATTGTTAAAAATTGATTATAAAAGACAATAATTTCTTAGGGGGTCAATTGACCATTTTGGTCATTTTGACTTATTTTTTAGTCTTAAATTGCTGTACATCATTGCTGTTTACAGTTTATCTCTATCTATAATAATATTCAAGATAATATCCAAAAACAGCAAAATTTCCTTAAAATAACCAATTCAGGGGCAGCAACCCAACAACGGGTTGTCCCATTCATCTTAAAATTTTAGGGAAGATAGATCTTGACCAGATAAACAATTTTACCCCTTGTCAGATTTGCTCTAAATGCTTTGGTTTTTGAGTAATAACCAAAAACTGCATTTAACCTCCATGTTCTATTTTTAGCCGTGGCGGCCATCTTGGTTGGTTGGCCGGGTCAAAAAACACAAATTTTAAACAAGATACATCAATGATGATTGTGGCCAAGTTTGGATTAATTTGGCCCGGTAGTTTCAGAGGAGAAGATTTTTGTAAAAGATCATGGAGATTTACGAAAAATGGGTAAAAATTTACTATAAAGGGCAATAACTCCTAAAGGGGTCAACTGACCATTTTGGTCATGTTGACTTATTTGTAAATCTTACTTTGCTGAACATTATTGCTGTTTACAGTTTATCTCCATCTATAATAATATTCAAGATAATAACCAAAAACAGTAAAATTTCCTTAAAATTACCAATTTAGGGGCAGCAACCCAACAATGGGTTGTCTGATTCATCTGAAATTTCAGGGCAGATAGATCTTGACCTGATGAACAATTTTACCCCCTGTCAGATTTGCTCTAAACGCTTTGGTTTTTGAGTTATAAGCCAAAAACTGCATTTTACCCCTATGTTCTATTTTTAGCCATGGCGGCCAGCTTGGTTGGTTGGCCGCATCAAAAAACACAAATTTTAAACTAGATACATCAATGATGATTGTGGCTAAGTTTGGTTTAATTTGGCTCAGGGTGCAATCAACAGTTTTTTTCTATGACGTCATGTTTTGAGGGACCATGCATATGTGACCCTTACTGGTGGACTGATTAATAAAGATACTTGTATAAAACTAGATATCACTGGAATCAGAATGTTCTCTAGTTTATAATGAAATAAAAATAATGTGTACTTTTAATATATTATAAAGATTTCATCCAATGAACATGGGGGAAAAAAGGTATAATTTTAACATAAAAAACTTGAAATCAGGTCAAGTGCACACCCATGAAGACATGATCCATGCACATTTTTCATAATCAAAACTGTATGAATTTTGGAGGTTTTTACCTGGCCTTTCAAAAAAATCTTGTTTCAGGGTACGGTTTCCTGCTCCGAAAAGAGCTACAGTGGCTGCAAATCAGTTTTCAATTTTCACTTCTAAAAAAACAGACTGTTTACAGTGTTGTCTCCCCTCGAAATATGTTTATTTAATATAATTTTTAAAATTATTTCAATCATTCAACCTGTTTTAATTGAAAGCTAATTAACTAATTTTTACAATCAAATACAAAAACATGATACTTTTTCACCAAGTAAGTAAATAAACAGGGGTATTCCTCCATGGTTATTTTTAGACGGGGAATAACCCCTAGTTTTTAGTACGAAACTGTTTATAGCACCCTCAGTAGTTTCAGAGGAGAAGATTTTTGTAAAAGTTAACGACGACGGACGACAGACGACAGACGACGGACGCAGGACGCCAAGTGATAAGAAAAGCTCACTTGGCCTTTTAGGCCAGGTGAAAAATGACAACTGAGATGCTACAAACAACAAAACTTAAGTTTAAACAATTCCGGTCATATCCAAAACCAAGGGACTATGTGGTTTATAAGGCAAGAAGTTGTTCTCTCAGAGACATTCACCATATGGCACGTTCTTTTACTTACATATTGATGTAAGTTAAGAATTACATTTTACAGCATACCAAAATCTTTGTTGTTGATCAAATCGATAATTAATAATTATTTGTTTAATGTTCGTCCCACGAATTCCTAATCGTAAAGCGTCTGAAACTAGGTGTATATTTTAAAATATTTCATCAAGTTGGAATCAAATACTTTGATGGTTTACATCTACTAATGAATATCTGAAAACTAGCTACATAATCCAAAGCTAAGATGACAGCATATACAGCTTTCCAAACGTTAATTAAGTGTAATAAGTTTAAAAGAGAAACGAAAGATACCAGAGGGACAGTCAACGTTTGTTTCAGTAGGTGCCTCGTGAGAACCAACTAATAGCAAACAAAAGCTTTCGAATATTGAATCAACCTAAACACATACCATCACTGATAAAAAAAAAAAAAGTAGCTAAATCTTTAGTAATCTAGTATTATTGTTAGTGGTGTTATTATCTATTATAGATGCCCTTATTCTGATTCACAAATTACGACTTTTCTTTGTTTAAAAACATAAAGGTTTTGTTTTATGGTCGCATATGGATACTGTTTGTGATACTCGTGTAATGCAGAGATTCTAAAAATAGTTAAAGAAATCTAAATTATAGAGGTTTTTCACTGCGTACTTTAAAAACAAAAAAAACAAAAAAGATAAAAATAAAAAAACATGAAACTCCATATATATACACACAAACAAACACAATGCATAACATAGTTATGACTTCCCACTTCAAAAATGCAAATATGTGGTAATTCCTTAATCAAAACAGAATCTACACAGTCTAAACATATTCAATGTCATCAAGATTTTTTTTTGTCTGAAAAGACATTTTTTGAATTACCTCCTGCTATTCCGCATGTCGGAAACCTGCCAATTTAATAGGATTATTATATTGTAAGGTATGCTCAGTGATTAAGTAAGGACAAAAGTAAGTCGTTGCAATGCATAATATTTTTTGTTCTCTTAACAATAAGCATACATTTCCAACTGTTACAGTAAATTAGACAAAGAGTAAGATATGATTTGCATTTCAAATATCAAATTAAAATGTTCAGGTTTTCTATGCTCTGCACAGTGCGGAACAGCACTTATTTCAAATAAACAGCAGTACCATTGAAGTATTAGTATCAAATAGTTACGATTATATGAGCAGGTATTCACTCTGACGAACCAAATAAGAACAATAATGTTTAACCGCAATTTTTACTTGTTAGTTAATTTTTTTAATTGCGATAAAAACAATTTATACGTATGATTGATTTTAGAATTGTAGAAATGACACGTATCCGATAGTGTCTTTGAAATTGATATCTTAAACTTAAACTTAAATTAAAGTATGCTTTAGGTTGATTAGATTAATTGATAAACTTAGTTAATAGTTATCAAAGGTACCAGGATTATAATTTAATACGCCAGACGCGCGTTTCGTCTACATATAACTCATCAGTGACGCTCAGATCAAAAAAGTTATAAAGCCAAACAAGTACAAAGTTGAAGAGCAATGAGGACCCAAAGTTTCCAAAAAAGTTGTGCCAAATACGGCTAAGGTAATCTATTCCTGGAATAAGAAAATCCTTAGTTTTCGAAAAATTCAAAGTTTTGTAACAGGAAATTTATAAAAAAAAAAAAATTAAACATATAATTGATATTCATGTCAACATCGAAGTGCTGGCTACTGGGCTGGTGATACCCTCGGGGACTTAACGTCCACCAGCAGTGGCATCGACCCAGTGGTGGTAATAGTTATCAAAGTTACCAGGATTCTAATTTAATGCGCCAAACGCGCGTTTCCTCTACATAAGACTCATCAGTGACGCTCAGATCAAAATAGTTAAATCTTTAATGAGTTTTAGAAACATGTGTATTTGTTTGTGATATTTCCATTGTAGATTTAACATAGTTAAGCACCAGTCTGATGAGACATGGTTATGCCTTCGACAAAACTACTAGCACACCATACATGGAAAGAAAAAACAATATATGAATTGATATAACTGTTCTAAAACCAGTTAAAGTTGTGTTAGAAGTTGCTTGGATTAAAACGTTAATTTTGATTCTAAACTTGCAATTGTTATACTACGTAAACTACTCCCTAGACTCATGCAAAGTAAATCTTTGAGTTAATGTCTTATTGTACGTTATTGCTTTCAAAATGTTTAGACGTTTAGTTTCCAAAATCCGTTGGTTTCGCTTGTATCCAATATTTAAACAGGACACGTGCCGTGTGCACAGAAATGATTGCTTGTAGATTAAGAATGTATCATTCATGTCTCTTTCAAAATTTCATTACAACATGATTATGTGTAGTGTAAATGTCACTGACTTATTAACATCATTTTTTTCTTGACTTGATGACTATTTGATGACATTCGTGCTTAATATGCATGCATGCTCTTGATGGTAATGTCTTGAGCTTTAAAAAAAAAAAAAAAACAGCAATTCTATATCGTGTAATCGGATGATGTAACACAGATTTCTCACGGTTTTATGATTACAGGGACGAAGGGCTATCTCATGCAATCACTTGAAATCATATGTCAATTTAAAACACATTTGTACCGTATTTATATGTCGTCGTTAACAGCTCAGCCTCACAAATTAATTCGATTTTTTTAATGTTTGCCTGTTTTACAGTAGATCTCTTTATAAAACGGATGTTACCGAGTTATAGTTCCTTCAATTATATGTTTTACATACTAAAAAATTGGAAGTAAAAAAATAAATAGTATTAAGAAGTAATGACAGAATTTGATCAGATTCAGATCGATTACCAATAAACTGATCATAGATACCAGGACTAAATTCAGTATATACGCCAGACGCGCGTTTCGTATACAAAAGACTCATCAGTGACGCTCGAATCCAAAAAGTTTAAAAGGCCAAATAAAGTACAAAGTTGAAGAGCATTGACCAGTGATTATTAGATCTTTCCACTTTTCCGTGGAAAGACCTAATGTTATTTTTCTGATAATTATTTTTTTTCTACCGCCATTTTTTTCCTTTGCTATTTGATTGTTTCGCATGACAATGCATCGATTTTTTTGGTACATGATATTGAACCGTTTTTACTTTAAAAACTGACATCGATCAACCAAATAATTTTCCATGGAAGAGTAATCTCCCCGAACACTGTTTTTCTACTTCGCTACCGTAGGAGAAATTTCAGAATTTATTTTTCCATCGTTTTTACCTCAGGAGTCTCATGGTATTTTGTTTAATTTTGACCAAAGCGACACAGTGATCCCATATGAGAGTTATTTTCCCTACTGCATTTAATATAAGTGAAGTGTATTTATATAACTTGAAAACCATAACTGATAGAAATTGAGAACAAGGTCATAAGTCAAGGTCATTTTCAAATCTTATTATATTTTGGTTTATCACTTATTTACAGAATTGTAATTCTTGTTAATTTCATGTCTCCATATTAATATTGTTTATGGTATTGTAGTTTATTCTGAACGGTTATTTATTATATTCTATGTAATGGAGAAGACGTTCTAAGTTGCAAAACTTGTGTCTTATCCTATTGTCAATGTTTTTGGACAATCAAATATGTTTATATTGAACGCCGTAACTGCATTTTGGTACTTCATTCTTTATCATGATGAGGTTTTTCTCTATTAAGATGAGCTTTTTCTATATTATAATGAGCTTTTTCTTTATTATGGTGAGCTTTTTCTTTATTATGATGAGCTTTTTCTTTATTATGATGAGCTTTTTCTTTATTATAATGAGCTTTTTCTCTATTATGATGAGCTTTTTCTTTATTATGATGAGCTTTTTCTCTATTATAATGAGCTTTTTCTTTATTATGGTGAGCTTTTTCTTTATTATAATGAGCTTTTTCTCTATTATGAAAAGTTATATATATAGGCATTAAGGTTGCACTTTGACATTTTTAAAATGTTTTTATAAAATTTTAACTGGGGATGTTTAAATGTTTTTATAAAATTTTAAATATGTTACTATTTCATTAAATTTTATTATGGGGAAATTTTTCTGTTTTCAATTGAATTTGTACTGGGGATGTTTTACTGGTTTTAAATTTTACGTTTCTTACAGACTTAAAATTTGAGATTTTATTGTTTGTTTTTTTTTTACATTTTAGCTTCATATCAATATTTTAATCACCACCATTTTAATATTTTAAAACTCTTGGCTGTTTAACCCATGTAAAAGTCTAATCAGAGACTTTCAAACTTGAACTCCGAAAAAAAGAGACAGGCCACTGAGCTGACTAGTACAATCAGACCGGTACTTAATTGTTTGCAGGGTTGCAGCTCCTGGTCAATTTTAACAGCACCCTCAAAAAGATCTATAATGAATTTCAGTGTTATTCTAGTTAACATTTTGAGAAATTTTGCTTTCTAGTCTTTTCCAATACACGGTTATCATCTTTGTATTTATAAAATGCTTGGCACATTAAAGGGTATTAATCCTTTACTGTGCACGTTTGCCGTCAGTTTATCATTCATTCTCATCATATGGGTACACACTACATATCAGTGTTATTTTTTCTGTAGATATTTGTTACGTGACTTAAATGATCTTGGGTTATGGATATTGAAAATACGAAAATGGACAACTTTGAACCTCTGTGGCCAGTGGGCAGACGGGCCCCGATCCCAGAAAAATATTTAAGAGGGGAATAGCTTGGGTCAATACCTTTTTTAAAAAATGAGCTAGGTCCAGACAACAGCAGAAGGTCACCAACAGGTCTTCAATTCATGCAGCTAGAAATTTCCGCACCCGGAGGCGTCCTTCAGCTGGCCCCTAAACAAATATATATACTAGTTCAGTGATAATGCACGACATACTAAACTCCAAATTGTACACAAGAAACTAAAATTAAAAATAATACAAGACTTACAAAGGCCAGAGGCTTCTGACTTGGGACAGAGGCAAAAATGCGGCGGGGTTTAACATGTTTATGAAACATATTCCTCTTCGTTAATATTTCCCCAAAATTCTATGCCCGGACGAATTTTGAAAAGGAGCAGAACCCTATCAAAACTTTGAGCTCATTTTTGGTATAATCATACCAATGGTATTTGAGAATTCTGATTTCTTCTTCTTCTTCTTCTTCTTCTTCTTCTTCTTCTTCTTCTTCTTCTTCTTCTTCTTCTTCTTCTTCTTCTTCTTGAAACTTAGCGCATTGCCGGGCAAGGCAGCAACTTGAGTCCTCTCAAAGTTATATACATTTAAAACATTTGCCAATTTACAATTAAAATTATGTACACTCTATGCTGTTCACTTCCATCCAGAGCCTGCCTTCAGAGCAGCTCTGAAACCCTCTATCGAGTCGGCTGATGTTGTTTTAGCTGGTAGTTGATTCCAATCCCTGATGGTCTTTGGGAAGAATGACTGTCCATATGTTTCAGATTTTGTTCTTTCTTGGTAAAAGCGGCCCATACCTCTGGTCCGGCTGTCATTGGGTATAAGATATCGTTGTCTATCTATATCGATAAGTCCATTCTTGATTTTAAATAGCATACATAGTCTGTTGGTTTTTCTACGTTCTTCCAGGCTTTCCCACTGTAATTGTTTAACCATGTCTGTTACACAGGTGTTCTTCTTCTTCCATATACAGTTCATACCACCATCTGGTGTATTATCGAACTGTGTTCGGTCTGAGTAGTTATTACATGTATGTACGAATCTTGCTGCTTTTTATTGAACTTGTTCCAATGATTTAATTTTGTATTACTCGATGGATCCCAAACTGTGCAGGCATATTCCACTGAAGGTCTTACCATGGCTGTATATGCTGCTGCTTTTACTGGTTTTGTGCAGTCTTTTAGATTTCTTCGGATAAATCCCAATGTTTTATTTCCTTTGCCTAGTCTACAATATTGTCAATGTGTCTATCCCAAGATAGGTTGTTGCTTATTGTTACGCCTAAGTATTTGTTTGCATCAACATTGGCTAGTGTATGTCCATGGAGTTTATATGATGTATCTCTCACTTCTTTGTTCTTCTGGGTTATTCCTTTAACTATGCATTTTTTTGGCGTTAAAAGCGAGGAATTGTATAGTTAGACTATACAAATCCTTGTTAAAACTCATTTGCCATTTATTCTCCCATTCTTCCAATGATGTTAAGTCTTTTTGTAAAAGTTCGCTGTCTGCCTGGTTGTTTACTGTTCTAAAAAGTAGGCTATCGTCTGCAAATAGTTTTGTTTCAGATGATGTTGATGTTTCTGGCATGTCATTTATGTAGGTCAGAAACAATGGCGGTCCAAGAACTGTGCCTTGGGGGACGCCTGAACGTACCGGGACTTAAGAAGAGACAGCTCCTTCTTGTATAATACACTCTGCATTCTGTTTTCAAAGAATGATTGAATCCATTTACTAGCTTTAGTAGAGTTTACTCCATAACATTCTAGTTTATGTAAAAGGCGGTACTTTGTCAAATGCCTTTGCAAAGTCAAGAAGGATGATGCTTTACCTAAAATTTATTGCCGAAATGCGATGATCTGATTCAGAAAAATCTGGTACTGTTTACATTATTATTATTGTTTGATTATTTCTGAGATTACTACTGACCCCCCCATCCCCCCCCCCCCTTTTTCTGCTATAAAATCTTATGCACAACCTTTAGTGTGAGAAAAAAAGGGTAACCTACACTTTTGAATCTGATTTCAATTTTGAAACAAAAAAACATGATATAAATTACCGTATAGATAAAAAAGAAACATTTTTAACTTCTTTTTTTGGTTCGGCCTATTACAAACATTACTTAGTTATTCCCCTTGCACAACGTTCTTCTGCCAAACAAATGAGAATTGTGAAAAAAAGCATGTACCGGCGAAATTTATTATTTTCTAAGTTATTTAAAACGAGTTTGAATGGTAAACTTACCTCAAAGTTATCGAAAGGATGCGATACAGGTAGCTCATTACGATGTAAGTGCTGATTACATAAATGACAACATAGGAAAAGGAGGAAAACGCTTCTTTAAAAAAAAGGGGGGTCTATTTTGTTTTCCATAAATATTGGGGGTTCAATATTGGATTGAGAGTTAAATGATTCTTTTAAAATTTAGTATTTATCACAAAATATTAAAATTCATTGATTTAGTTCAGTTGAGGTTATTAATGGTCACTTTTTCAATAACAAAATTGTGATGCAAGTGTTTTGAATGTCCCAGAAAATGACCTTGTCTTTACCCTGTTTTTTTGAAAATGCTATATTTAACCTTGGATAAAACTCAAATTTGATAAGTTCAGTTGGAAAGCAATAGTGTAGCCTGTTTAAGGGTTAGAATTATGAACTATTTTAAGTATAAAACCCATATGGACTGGCTGCATCTTGTGTGCATCCTAATCTCTGTCAGTCAGGGGTACTTCTTGTACAAGTTGTTTTTATTTACTTGAAAAAATATACACACATAAGTAAATAAATATTGTTTGAATAATCTCCCCTTAATTTTCTAAAAAAATCTTGTATAAGAGATAATAAGCAAATTTTTCTTACAATCCCTCAAAAGTCCTCAATTTTTGAGATGTAAAATCATGCTTTAATGATTTTTCCCAGGTTTGCTTGATTTTTTTTTATTAAAGTTCAATGTTTCATCTCATTAATTCAATAAAGAAACTGATAGCGCACAGATCTTAAGTATTTGCGCAGGGCCTTAAAAAATTGCTGCTTGGGGGCTTGTAAATAAGCAGTGTTCTGAAGATAACAGACAAATAGGATTTTCATTGTCCATGAAATTACACTTAAATGACTAGTAAAGACTTCTGCAAAGGGCAAATGATTTAAAATTCTATTAGAGCAAAGAAATCATAAGAATTCCACAAAAGAAGATAGGATGTAAAAAAAAAAATCTGAATATCTAAGGGACATAACTCATCCAATTTTTTTTTTATCGATAGAGTGGGGTGCTCATTTTCGCCATATCTTTCCATGTTTTCTACAGTTTATGTTCAGGTCTATATGTTTTTGAAGTATATTGATATTTCTATATGAAGATAACTTCAAATGCAAAACATTCCTAAGCTTGAAAACATGTTTGTTTGAAAATAATCATCTGCAAAGTTAGATTAAAGGGTGTTTGAAATTTCCTTATATTTTGTCAATGGGGGACACATATTCTCCATTTTTACACATCTTTTTAAAACCAAATAACTGCAGTTTTATATAATATTTATAAAATAAATTTCATTATAGATGAACAGCAGACATTTCAAAGGTGTAAAAAAACAGAAATCTAGGCCAATCAGGCAAAAAATTATTAAGAAAAAATTCTTTGAAAAACCTGTTTTCTTTCAGGAAATTGACCGAAAATCATTGTCTGTTTTTCTGCCCTTTTTCAGTAAGTGGCGTAATTATATTTAAGTTTAAAAAATAATCATATTTGTTATAAAATCATAATTTATCGGAATATTTCTTCCATTTCAGCCATCCTTTGAAGTTTTTACGCCCCAAAATCATTAAACGGCGAAATTGTGTCCCCGGCGAATATGAGCCCCCACTCTATAATTTACTTGTATAAGTATCCTACAAATTTACTTATATTTATATGTAAATATATTAATATAACTTCTCGAAGTAATTAAAGATAACTTTTACAAGTAGTACCCCTGACTGTTTGTGTACATGCATGTAAATTCTATGTATCTAAATCATTTTTCTTTTTCCTTATACTTGTATTTACTTCATGCCCTCTGTGGGCCCTTAATTGGTAATAAATATCTTATCACTATTTTACGAAAAAAATTTGTTTGATCTTGCTGACTGATAATTTCCTTTTTCAGCAGAGTGAGTGATATGAAAATTATTACTAGAAACTAAGGGGGCAGGTGGCGCTGCTAATGAAATTGACATGAAATTGATAATGTCATATAAATATGTAAATTAGCGGTAAACAGATTATTATTAGTCATCTCAACTCGATTGCTTTTCTCACTTTTGCGGTACCTGCTCAAGTGAGAAAATCAATCTTGTTGAAATGATCAACGATAATCTATAATTTTCTATCTTATCTCTATCATTAAATGTACATGATGTAAATTGTCTTGAAGACGCAACCTGAGTGGCAAAACAAGAACACCAGATCAAAGCATTTCCATTCAGTAATCCAGGATGTTGTTGTCTTTTTATAGTTATATTTTCTGGAGGTTTCAACATGTTCAAGACAACCGCAGCATACTTCGGTATTTTAAAGGATTGTAAAGAGGTGTTCTGAACATGAAAACTTGTAATAAATATATCAAGAACTTTGCACTTGTAGGGAAAATAAAAATAGGGAAAAAAAAGCACAAGAAATTAAATCTTAATATTAATGAAAAAAGAACTAAAACTTATTACTCAGCAGTTCTAGGAGATCATGCAGTCATTATTAATTGAAATGAACACCATGTGGTCATCTTTAAGTGTCTGTAAGTTGCATCTGATTTGAAAAATAAACTATTCATTGTAATTTTAGGGACTTTGTTGTATACCATGTATACCTACATGTATAATCATTGATAGAAACTTTTATAAATTGAGACTTGGATGGAGAGTAATGTCTCATTGGCACTTATACCTCATCTTCTTATATCTATATACATTTTACAATATGCAGCCTGAATTTGAATTATTCTGGTTTACATGTACCATTGATTCAAATGAGGTACATTCAAGCATGAGAAATAAAGTGTACCAACACAAAACACAGAAAATAAAGAAGGGAAACATAAAGCACTCACATCAAACCATACACGAGAAATAAAATGTCAAAACACAACAACATGAAGAATAAAAAGGCTGAAAATGTTGCATAAAAGTAGCCCTTTACCATCCTTTTCAATATCCATCTTGATTACTCTACCAGCCTGTACCATTAGAAGTTGTAGCTACACTCATCTAGATGTCTTGTGTGGTCAAATTAGTATATCAACACTTGCAGTAGACAGTGGGACACTTTGTAGGAATTTATGTCTTTAAAATTGGAAATTTGACTATTTTAACATTTATCTTGTTTTATTGTATTCAATCTGTTTAAAGATTACTCATCTTATTCTATAAGTATAAGATAAAATAGTTAAATGTAAAAAATATTTGCATTTTAAAGGTTTAAACTTGAAACTGATATCCCAACAGCAACATATTCGATGTTTATGCAATACAGAATCCCACAGAAAGACACTTCACAGTGGCCATGACAGACAGCAACAGGACAGCAGAGGATTTAGTAAAAGTTCATGGATGATGGTGGCTGGAGCTGGATTATTCTCTTACTCAGTAAATACATAGTATAATACAATTTAAAAGGGACAAGGAAAATTCCAAGTGGAAATAAAAAGTTGTAATATGTCATTGGTCAGATTTACTTTAACACTTTAAAACATGCCAAAACATCATTTTTATACACCAGACAATTAATGTGTCATGTCTAATGTTTTTGACCCTTTCTTCCGTCTGTCTGTCTGTCCATCCATCTGTCTGTCCTTCCTTCTGTCAGTTGTGTTCTTGTCATTGCAACTCCTCTAAAACCACACAACAGAATTTCATGAAACTTTGCAGATAATAAGGATATACTGCATGTATGTAGGTGTGAAAATCGACAGGAAATTATGATTCACTTTTTTCTCAAAAAGTTCTGCCAATTTTGATTTGAATAAGATATTGGGCCTTGATATACTACTGCAACAGTTTGTTATTGTGACTCCGCTAAAACCACACATCAGAATTTATTGAAATTTTTTAGTTAATATTTCATGTGTTTATCCACAAGAAAATCTTTATCACTTGACTTTTGTAGAGAAATGAGTCTTTGAATGTTAGAATCTGGTGAGATTTTGTTTGTCTAGTGACAATGTGGGTGTGTGGGGTATGTGAACATGCTCACAAAGATTCTTTAATTTTGTGTTTATTCTAGGTATGGAAAGCTAGACATCAGTTACAAGATCTGCGGAACCAATTTATTGTTTTTGCACTTGATGATGAGAAGGAAGATAAAGATTGTGCAACCGACAAAACAAAAGAAAGAGCACAAGGTAGGGGCATGTTACAGGCTCTCTGTGTCGATGTCTGTGTATTTTGTTACTTGCTGATGATCAATGGTTTATGAATATCCATATTCTGGGCAAAATGATTTCTACTGACAATAAAACTGACATTTATGAATATCCATATTCTGGGCAAAATGATTTCTACTGACAATAAAACTGACATTTATGAATATCCATATTCTGGGCAAAATGATTTCTACTGACAATAAAACTGACATTTATGAATATCCATATTCTGGGCAAAATGATTTCTACTGACAATAAAACTGACATTTATGAATATCCATATTCTGGGCAAAATGATTTCTACTGACAATAAAACTGACATTTATGAATATCCATATTCTGGGCAAAATGATTTCTACTGACAATAAAACTGACATTTATGAATATCCATATTCTGGGCAAAATGATTTCTACTGACAATAAAACTGACATTTATGAATATCCATATTCTGGGCAAAATGATTTCTACTGACAATAAAACTGACAGTTATGAAATTCTTATTCAATGATTAATCAAATATGTCAAATGGAAGTCCTTAAAATGTTATATAATCTTGAGTATATATAGGACTATATATAATGACATATAAAAAGCAGCAAAAACAGATTTAAGATATGGTATGATTGTAAATGAAACAACTTTCCACCAGAGAACAAATTACGTAGCAACTATGAGTCATTAAATGACATTCATCAATGAGAAAATCTAATGCCACTAAACAAGCTTTAAACGGCTTTAAAGGCTTCAAAAACACAACACTCACCGCGATATAACCTTTTTGTGCTAATGCAGCGTAAAGCAACCAACAATCAAAAACACAATAAATAAAAGAAATAAAGCATGTACATACAAACAAGGATGGAAAAAACTGAATAAAGATCTCTTCAGACTTGTAATTTGCTAATTATATTGATTGATACGTTGATATTTAACACCACTTTCAACACTACTGTGCTATTCTCTGACGGTCATTTTTTGTTGGTGGGGAAAGGCTGAGTTCCAAGAGAGAACCATGATAGTTGGAAAAAAGACATTCCTGGTTAATTGGGCGGAGGACGTTTGAGCGAGAAAAAAATAGGACGTATAAGCGCCAAAATAGAACCCATTTGAGCACCAGAATTTTAACCCATTTTAGCGAAAATTCAAATTGTCAAAGTCCATTTTAGCGAAATATTTTTATTCTTTTTAGTAAATAAAATAATATATAATAAATTAAAAAAGTTTAATAGACTCAAGACATGTCCATTAAAATACAACACAAAACAATATAAAACTTTTCAATTAAAATACAGAACGAAAAGTCTAAAAGGTTAAATCAAATGTTAAAAGTCTGCTCTAGCCTGGAATTTATAAGCTATAGAATGTACATAATTGTCTCTAGATATACCCCCTGTACAATACTGTTCATAGAATTGCATTAGGAACTGCTCTTTCTCTTTCTCTCTTCTCGATTGTGGTGCACATTCCTCTATAAATACTTTGTCTATCCTATATCGGAATCCATTACAAATTTATTTTTTTCTTTGTTCGTTTCAACAAATTTTAGGAAATTTTGGTCCTCAATGCTCTTCAACTTTGTACTCTGTTTGGCCTTTTTTTATTCATGCATCACTGATGAGTCTTTTTTTTTTAGACGAAACGAGCGTCTGGTGTATATATAAAATTTTGATCCTGGTATCTATGATGAGTTTATTTGTATTTCCATGATGAACATACATGACATATATTCAACCAGGTAAATTTTCGCTAAAATGGGTTATTGAAAATACAGGTGAGCGGATTATTCCAGCGCTTAAATGGGCTGTAATGTTGGCGCTCAAATGTCCACTAGTAGTTTTAATTTTTTCGCTCAAATGTCCTGCGCCCGGTTAATTAAGGTTGGAGTTGAGTGCACCTGTCCAATGTGGGATTTAACTCACAACCTTAGTGTCCACATGCTAATGATACAGTAGTTGAACTAATTAGAACACTCAGCCACCAAGGCCTCTGGCAATTATAAGTTTTACTTCCAAACAGTAATGTCAACAATGTATACATTAGTTTCATGTTTAACATCAATGTTTTCAAAGATGTCCTGGTGTGGCATACAGCTTGGAAGAGCTGGCTTTCTCCTTGATATATCCTATTGTTCATACAATATCTCTGATGTATTATATTTATTTTAGAACCTACCCCACTAAAAGATCAAGCTATACCTTCATATGTACCATATCTGTTGATTGGAGCTGGTACTGCATCACACAGTGCAATGAGAGCAATCAGACTCGGAGACCATAAAGCTCAGGTACCAGATAGTTATAATCATTTCCACGGAAACATTCTACCATTCAAACAAAACAAAAATGCTTGCATACCTTATAATGGAAACACTTTAAAAAAATTTTTGAACTAATCAGCAAATGTAACACATTTCATTTTTAAACATTAAAATATCATGAGTCTAATTTTTAAACTGTTGGAGACATTTCATTTTTGAACAGTCAAATATGATGAGGGTATAGTTTTTGAAGCAGTTTTATATATAATCTATGTACATAGAAAGAGAATCTTGAGACAGATCTAGAATTTAAGAGTGCAAATATTTTCTTCAAAAAGCTTGGTTAAATTTAAATGTTTATACATGTATTGCTATTTTTATTATTCTGTTCAGTTTGAAGAAACACTTTGATCCTTCAAAGTTCTGAGAAGTGAATAGGGTTATCTCTGTCGAGTCAAGTGAGAATTTGATAATCCATTGAGCTATCATCATTGATATTGCCTATTGAAATAGTGATAAACCAATTATCTATGGTCTTTTAAATTCAAGGAAAGTTCTCGACTTCATCTAATCTTATTGCTAATGCTATTTAATGCAATTGAAGCGGAGAAGTATAGATTCCACAACTGCAACAAGTGAATTATGATACTTCTCCACTGGAGACAGTTGAATTTTAATATTTAAAGCGCGAGGCTTTCAATATTTAAAATTTAACTGTTGAGAGTGGAGAAATACTGTAATACACGAGTTACAGTGGTGGAATCTGTTTCTCTTATGATTTTTATCCTTCCTTTTCAAAGATTTGTGGAAATTGTGTAATTTTGATGTGACGTCATCAGACATTGTCGTCTTTTAAATGATGTCACAATTATAAAATTCAGAAGAAAACTAGAAAATTTAACGTCACAATTAAATTTCAACCAATCATTTCCCGAGAACAGATTTTTCACAAGTGAGAAGAAATCTTTTTCTCACACCGGTCAGGAAATGTGAAAATAGCACAAAAAATAGAGAAGCACCCATTTCATTTTCAAAATCCAAATATAACCATTAAATAATATCTTTTGTGGATAGTTATCTCATTGGCAATCATACCACATCTTCTTTTTTATATTATTGCTAATGGTTTTTAATGCAATTGAAGCGAGAAACACCCTTTCATTTTTAAATCCAAATATAACCATTAAGTAATTTATTTACAGGTGTTAATTGTAGGAGATGAAGATAATAACCCATACAGCAGACCTCCATTGTCGAAAGAATTATGGTATGGTGAACAAACAGGGTCAGTACCGTATAACTTTGTCTGAAACATTTTATTTTTAATGCTAAATCTGAAATTCTTTTTAAAATAAAAATAATAAGATGTGTTAACATGTGAATATGAGAACTTTGCATTAAGATGTGAACAATTTGATATTTTACCATTTTGAATGTATAACAATATAGTAAAAGAGAGACGAAAGACACCAAAGGTAAATAGACTAAACTAATAAGTAAAAGAATAAATAGACAACGCCTGGAAAAAAAGACAAACAACATAGTAAGTTACGAAAAATAACCTTACATAATTTCATGTAGTATTCATCATACTGCTAAATTTGAAATAAATTTATAATCTTCCTTTAATTGATAAAAAAAAATATGTGTTACATGTCAGGCAAACAAAACGTGTTCCTGTTTTACAGCTCAAACAAAGTTTTACCCTTGACTCATATTTTTACATCTTTTAAAAAAGCAAAAAATATTTGTATCCTAGAGTACAGCTACCTAAAGCAGTATCTAGGGTTTTTTTTTTTAATTACTTTGGCATCAATGTTAGGACTCTTGCTTATTCATACTAGAGGACTCATAATGAATAACATATTTTGAATTGTAGAATATTTTATGACCCGAGCGATTTTTATGGTATACCAGAAGATCTTCCATCAACAAAGTATGGTGGAGTTGCTGTTCTGCAAAATAGAAAGGTAATATTTTATGTTATCACTATTTTCCTTTGAACTTACTGACTGATAACTGCCTTTCTCAGTACAGTAGAGTGATATCAAAAATTATTGCTTTTTTTTTTATAATTTTTTTTTATTCTGGTATCACCTAAGTTGGACAAAGGTATACAGATAAACACATTAGTTTACATTACATTGCATATAAGTACATTTGTTGAGGAAGCATTAAATGTGAGGTGTTTTTTTTTCAACGCCAATGGTATGATCAGTATAGCCAACAGGTTGACATCAGAGAGAATCCAGTTTGTCATTTATAATTCTAATAAATTGGCACAATTTTCGAAGTTTAGATTTCTGTTTTTGGTTCATAATAGCATTGAATTTTAAAGCATTACAGTTCGTGGGGTATTTCTTGTCAATAAGTAGTGTTCTATCTGTATATATCATTTTATTCTGGTATCACCTAAGTTGGACAAAGGTATACAGATAAACACATTAGTTTACATTACATTGCATATAAGTACATTTGTTGAGGAAGCATTAAATGTGAGGTTTTTTTTTTTCAACGCCAATGGTATGATCAGTATAGCCAACAGGTTGACATCAGAGAGAATCCAGTTTGTCATTTATAATTCTAATAAATTGGCACAATTTTCGAAGTTTAGATTTCTGTTTTTGGTTCATAATAGCATTGAATTTTAAAGCATTACAGTTCGTGGGGTATTTCTTGTCAATAAGTAGTGTTCTATCTGTATATATCATTTTATTCTGGTATCACCTAAGTTGGACAAAGGTATACAGAAAAACATATTAGTTTACATTACATATAAGTACATTTGTTGAGGAAGCATTAAATAATATTATGAGTTTTTTTTTTACAACGGTATGATCAGTATAGTCGACAGGTTAACATCAGAGAGAATCCAGTTTGTCATATATAATTCTGATAAATTTGCACAATTTTTGGAGTTTAGATTTCTGTTTTTGGTTCATAATAGCATTAAATTTTATAACATTACAGTTCGTTAGGTATTTATTGTCAATTAGTAGTGTTCTATCTGTCAGGAGACTGCTGCATTCCATTACATAGTGGTATTCATCACCTATAGCAGCTCTGCATAACGGACACTTTCTCTGTTCACTGGGAATGTTTTGCCATCTGCCTTTTTCAATCGGCAGTTTGTGGTTCATGGTCCTAAACCGCGACATTGTTATCACATCTTTATCGTCAAGTACATTAAGGTAGTGTTCGAAATTGTGTAATGTCTTGTATAGGCGATAATTCAGGGCTTTCGGCGAATCGTTTACCTTTCCTGTCCATAACTGTGTAAACTGATCTTATAGTCTTTGTTTAATTGTCGATTTAATGTTAGGTGGTGTATTTTGGAATGACCATAAGTAAGAAAATCCACAATTGTTTAGAATACTTTTCATCTTGTCTAATAATCGCGATCGAAATGTTGTTTCTTGTGATAACTTCAAAAGGTATCTAAACATGACAGCAGCGAGCTTACTTTCTTTACCGGTAATTAACTTTGTCCAATAAGATATAATTCTAATGTTTATATCTATTTCTAGGGGACACCGACCCAATTCTCCGTAAATGAATTCGTTTTGAGTAGATGGCTTAAGATGTAAAAGTAGCTTAAAAAATTTAGTTTGAACTCTTTCTAGTATATCTATGTTTTCGTAACCCCATATTTCGCATCCATATAGCAGAATAGGTTTTACCAGTATGTCAAATAAATCTACGTGGCATTTAATTGATAAATTGTGAATTCTTCCCTTCCTTAAAACTTCGAACATTGCACTTATTGCTTTGTCCTTTAAATTTTGTTTGCATTGTTTAAAGCTGCCTGTTTTGCTGAAAATAATTCCTAGGTAGTTAAAGTGTTTTACAGTTTCAATATGATGATTGTTGAATCGGAAAAGTGGAGGGTTTGTCGTTCTTCCTTTTGAAAAAATTAAGATTTTAGTTTTAGCAACATTTACTCGCATCTTCCAGGTTTCGCAATACTTTTTAAATTTGTTAAGTGCATGTTGTAGTTGTTCAGGTGATTCTGCCAGGATTACAGTGTCATCCGCGTAGAGAATTATGAATAATTTCATTAAAGTTCCAAGTTTTTCTTCTATATCTTTACTTATTGTCTTCATGCCTAAAACATTTTCTGAGATGAGATAGTCTTCTAGGTCATTCAAGTATAAAGCAAATAAAAACGGTGACAGATTTTCTCCTTGTCTGACACCGATTTCACAAGCGAAAGGCTCACAAATTTGACCATTATAGCTCAAGCTGGATTTAATATTCTGGTACATGCTGAAAATAGTATTAAACATTTTCCCCTTTATATTGCTGTTCAACATTTTAAACCATAGGAAATTCAATTAACCGTATCGAAGGCCTTTTCAAAGTCTACAAATGCGCAAAATAGTTTCTTTTTTGAGTGTTGTAAAACTTCAATTAGAGAGTTCAGAAGAAACGCGCAATCAATTGTTGAGTATTTTTCTCGGAAACCATTTTGATTTTCTTTAAGAAGAGATGTCTGTTCAGAGAATTTTTTAAGGAGTTCATTTAATACCGCTGTAAAGACTTTTCCGAAACAGCTCACAATAGTTATTGGTCTGTAATTTTTGGGGTTGCGTTTGTCACCTTTGTTCTTGTAGACAGGTTTTATCATTCCTTGGACCCATTGTTTTGGGATTTTTCCGGAGTCGAAAACTAGGTTGAAAATTTTCACATATATGTCTATAAGAACATGAGCTGATGTTTTTAAATATTCATTAATCAGTTTGTCTTCGGCGCATGCTTTGTTATTTTTCAGATTTTTCAGCGCTTTAAGAATTTCATGTTTTGTAATTCTGCTATTTAACTCATCGTTTATTTCTTCATGGGAAATATTACTTTCAATTTGTTGATTTTCTGTATCATCTCTCAGATCACTGTTTAATTATTTGAAATATGAGACTAATTTGTCGAAATCGATCTTGGGCTGAGCTGTACTTTTGTTTCCATTTAGAAGTTGCCAAAATTCCTTACCATCCTTTTGCTTTAGATCATCCATTTTCTTTCTGAAATCGCTTCTGTATTTCTTATGTGCTTTGTTCATTGTATTTTTATATCTCTTCTCGGCATCTAACACAAGTGCTCTGTGGAACGGTGACTTATTTTTATTTCGTTTCATCTTACGGAATTCTGACCTAGCGGTTTTGCAGTCATGGTCAAACCATGGTTTATTTTTTCTATGTTCTAACTTCTTTCCTGCACTGATTTTAAACCCAAAAGTGTTTCTTGCTGAATTTATTAACACTTTGCCTATTTTACCTATTATCGTATCTACTGTTTCTTGCGTCACTACTGTTGTGCCATCAATTTCAGAATTAATATTTTCTATTTCTGTAAGGTTCAAGCATTCTAGGAATTTGTGTGATTTTTCATTAGTCCAATTATTTATTTTTTGTTCGTTTGTTCTAGTATCATCGCTATATTTAGTGCTAACTTCTTGATCTGTTTGTTTCAGCGATATCTCGATTGGGGAATGAACATCTGAATAGAGACTTGAAAAATCAAGTACTTTAAAGTCAGTAAATTTTGAATAAGTTCTGCGCTGCATAGGCAATAATCAACAACGCTTGAATTTCGGCATGTGAACTTTCCATCTATGTCACCTAGAGTTCTACCATTCATGATAAAGAAGTTATTTCCCTTGCAAAATTCTAGTAGTTGATTTCCAAACCTGTTCTTGATTTTATCTCTACTGTTCCTTTTGCGAGAGAAGTCATACTGGTCTAAATTGCAAACAGCATTTATTTGTATATTTTCGATATCTACAACATGAGATTCACTGTCGGGAACAAATATAAAATCATCCTCTGACCCGGTTCTTGCTTTAAAATCACCAACAAGTAAACATTTTGAAAACCTATGTGATAGTTCGAATAATTCCATCTCAATTTCGTTTATTGCATCAATGGATGAATATGAAGTATATTCAGGGGGGATGTAAATAATTCCCAAAAGAATATCATCTGATCTATTTATTACTTTCGATATTTTACACCACAAAACAAATTTACTTTCAGTTTTGATATATTCAATATTATCTTTGAGATGGTTTTTGTACGCTACAGCTGAACCCCCGGACCTTCTTTTGACAATTTTATTTCTGTTTTTATAAATCAATTCATATCCCTGTAATTGTATATCATCGATATCGTCTAGTTTTGTTTCTACAATGCCAGCAATGTCCGTTTTATACAGCAGTTCCGTAAATTCAGGATATTTGAGTTTTGATTTAATTCCACAACAATTAATACAAGTAAGATTTAGATAATTTAACTGATCATTCTGATTTTTCGAGGACTCTCTCGACCCGTCCTACAGTTGCGTGGTTATGGTTGCCTCATTAATGGCGTCATTGTTTCCAGATTCCTGTCAGGACCTTTTAAAAGGGCCTTCATTTACAGTTTTGTTTCTATGCGAATTTTGTTGGGCTTGACGTAGTAGAACATCCCTATATTCAGTGCCGTTTGGTTTTGTGTCGGTTGATACATGTGGTTTCCCATTGATATATAATTTATCTCTTACCAGTTTTACTTTTTTACCCCCATTCTTGGCCATCTTCATTACAGGGTAGAGTTCTTTTCGTTTTCTTTCAATTTCGATCGTGAATTGTTCGCTTATCCCAAATGTTTTCCCTTTCAGCTTGAATGTATTTTTAAGTACATCTTCAAGCTCATCTCTGTGGATAAATTTGGCTACAATAGGACGGGCTCCGTTCAGTCCAGGTTTTCCAAATCGATGAACGCTACCCAGATTTACGTTATAGGGTATGTCCAGTTCGTTTAATAAAAAGTTCTGAATTTTCAATTTGCACGATTCTTCCCGCTGAAACGCTAACCCGGAGAATACTAAGTTATCGCTCATGCTTCTGCATTTTAAGTCTAACACTTCCGCTTTTAATTCCTGAATGACTATAAAATAAAATTGAGAATGGAAATGGGGAATGTGTCAAAGAGACAACAACCCGACCAAAATAAAAAAAAACAAAAAAAAACACAACAGCAGAAGGTCACCAACAGGTCTTCAATGTAGCGAGAAATTCCCGCACCCGGAGGCGTCCTTCAGCTGGCCCCTAAACAAATATATACTAGTTCAGTGATAATGAACGCCATACTAATTTCCAAATTGTACACAAGAAACTAAAATTTAAATAATACAAGACTAACAAAGGCCAGGGCTCCTGACTTGGGACAGGCGCAAAAATGCGGCGGGGTTAAACATGTTTGTGAGATCTCAACCCTCCCCCTATACCTCTAACCAGTGTAGAAAAGTAAAAGCATAACAATACGCACATTAAAATTCAGTTCAAGAGAAGTCCGAGTCTGATGTCAGAAGATGTAACCAAAGAAAATAAACAAAATGACAATAATACATAAATAACAACAGACTACTAGCAGTTAACTGACATGCCAGCTCCAGACTTCAATTAAACTGACTGAAAGATTATGATTTCATCATATGAACATTAGGCACAATCCTTCCCGTTAGGGGTTTAGTATCATACCATCATAACATATATGAGAAGAACATAACCCGTGTCATGCCAACAACTGTTTTTAGAATAAATGTGTTTAGTTCCGACGCAAAGACCTTATCAGTGACTCAATATTAATGCCAAAATATGCAATCTTTAATGACTTGACAACAGTATCGTAATTATATCCCTTCTTAATAAGTCTATTCAAAGGTTTTGTAAGTTTATGAGGTGAATACTGACACCTTTGTGCTTTATAAAGAATATTTCCATAAAAAATTGGATGACTATGTTTGAGACTTTTCCGTTTTCCTCCCCTATCGTCTCCATTCTGTCTTTTATTTGAGATATCTCTTCAGCATTTGCTGAATATTTGTCTACTACAGTATGAACGATCTGACCCATTTTTTCAACACTTTCTTCAACTTTCCTATTTCGGTCTTGGATCTCGACAATTGTTTCCTCATTTGTCTGTACTCTTGTAGACAAATTTGACAGGCCTTCCTTTATACCATCGATTTTCTGTACTTCTATCTCTATTTTCTCGATCCTATCCGTTAGGACTCGTAGCGACTTCAGGATCTCCATAAGGATAACTCTAGCATCTTTGTCATATAAGAGGTTTCCCGATAATTCATCGTCGGTTTGTTGGGTGTTTTTAGCCATTTTGACGTTGCTTTGGTTATCCGATTGTTATCAATTGTTCCGATGTATAGTGACGTTATGACTATAGATACAAATTCCTTCTTGTTTTGCATAAGTTTTGAAGAAAACGGTTTTAAGAGAAAAGGACCAAATATCACATAAAGATCGGAGTTAATATCAAGCGAAATTTTCTTACCGTTTTTATATCGTATATTTAAGTTGTTCGGCTGGTTATATTCAATCTTGTAGCGATTTTGTTCAAGAGCAAATTTTGCGTGCTGCTTCCTCAACAACGTACCGGAAGTAGAAAAAACTGTCAAGAGACTGCTGCATTCCATTACATAGTGGTATTCATCACCTATAGCAACTCTGTTAGAAACTAAGGGTGCATGTGCCCATTGGCAATGAATTAACAACATTGTCGTAGGTCAAATAGCGTCAAACAGATTAGCATTGGTTATCTTAACTTGATTACTTTTTTCACTTTCACCTGATCGACTCGAGCAAGAAAACCAATCTTGTTGATTTGATCAAAGATAATCTATAATTCACATTTTCTCAAAGACTATAATCATGATAGTCTTTACTTTCAGACATCTAATTTTAGAGATGAGTCAAATTTTCAGATTATTTTTTTTAATATTTTCACTTTACCATGGTTTATTTGCATTAAAAAAAAATATTTTCAAAGTGAAAATTTTATTTTAGGTCATCAAATTAAATACAGAAGACAGAATAGCATTCTTAGACAATGGCAGTGAAATTAAATATGATAAATGTCTCATAGCAACAGGTTAGTGCTGGTAGAATTATGTATCAGATTTAATTTGATCCCTCATTTTGCCCTGTTATAATTGTTTGTTGTGTATTTTGAGATCTGAAGACATTGTGTCATTGCTCAGTGACTTTTTAGACTTTTAGCATCCTATAAAATCTTACCCTACACAACTATTTGTATTTTTTACTGTTGTCTTCATAATTGGCCTTATAAATTGTGAAATATTCCTTCTTCTTCTTTCAGTAACTTCCTCCTGTGGTTAGAAGCACATCAATTTCTTGATTAATTCACAGTGGGCTTATATTACACGGACTTATGTAGCTAAAATCACTTTGTTATTTCACAGTAAAAAACGCAATTGCATATATTAAAAGACGATGGGCTTATATTACACGGATGATATTAAAAGTTATTCACTTTGTTACGTTAAAATCGTCTTAAATCTTAAATGTCACTGATTCACTTTATTTTGTCTTGAGGTATTAATAGGATAGTGTAAATGTTGATAAAGTGGATTCATTCATTTTCATGAGGATCAATTTTCATGGATACACGAAAAAGTTTATTTTCTTCTTTATAAGTTTTTATTGTTTTTCATAAGTTGGTATACAAGCCTGTAGAAAATTTATTTAAGTACTGTGCTGATATTTGTAGTACAATTTTGCTTAAACAGTCTCTCATTTAAAATAAATTCACTTTGTTGTATACATATAATTTGAAATTTACAATCTAGTTTCAAGGAAATATGGAACAACATGGAAACACACCAAATGAGTTAATGATGTTATTACATTCTGAATATATTTTATGTATTTCAGGTGGCAGACCTAAAAATCTTCCTGTGTTTGAAAATGCCAGTAAAGCAGTACAATCCAGAGTTCATTTGTTCAGAAATGTAGGTATTTACACATCAGGAAGTTTCTTTGGTTTTGAGTATAAAATGTGGTCCTTATTTGTTTTATAAAAGGTTTTATGTTTCCTATGCCAAGGAAAGATGAAAAAAATCAGAAACTAATAAAAAAAAATGTATGTGTTCAAAGGGGTTGCTATATGCAATTGGTCAAATTGATTGGATATAGTAAGTTGACTTAGTGGCACATACACATAGAACATTAATTGTATGGATACTTGATGAACATTTGATGTAATCTTATTTTGAAATATAAAAGTATGATTATGTTCCCTCAGCAAAGGACTTACAAGTATATTCCCTGTTTGGCATTAAGATACAAAAAGCATATTCTTATCCCTTACAATTCTTTTTTATAAATAGTGAAAAAAATAATTTTTGATTTCACTCTTCTTATTTAAAGATTAATAATTTTGCAGCTCACTTTTGACCATTTCCTTAGCCTCATATTTTCTTACTTTGACCTTATATTTATTGTATATTTTATGTACTTACATTCATTGATTGTTTTTCAAAGTCTTATCTTATTTCCAGATTAATGATTTTGTACGATTACACACCATTGCTCATACAAGAAAGTCAATTGCTATTATTGGTGGAGGTTTCCTGGGAAGTGAATTGGCCTGTGGTTTAGCACATAGAGGTAAATTATAATCAAATCGTATGTTGTATGTTAATGAATTTTTATTTTTTGTTTGAAAAGCTTCATTCGAAATATAAGCATAAAATTGAGAATTGCTATAGGTGATTGTGTCAAAGAGACAATAACCACACTAAAGGACAGAAAACAACAAAAGGCCATCAATGGGTCTTCAACACATCAAGAAAATCCTGCACATGGAGGCCATTTAACAAAATGTGTACATTTTGTCAAGCCTGCAGCGGCGGTGTTAGCTAACTTCTTAAAAGCTTTATATTTTAGAAGGTGGAAGACCTGGATGCTTCATACTTTGTATATAGATGCCTCATGATACAAACTTTCCGTCAGTCACATGTCCAATGTCCTTGACCTTATTTTCCTGGTTCAGTGACTACTTGAAAAAATAGTTAAGATTTTTTGTAATGTTAAATTCTCTCTTATTATAAGTAATAGGATAACTATATTTGGTATGTGCGTACCTTGCAAGATCCTCATGCCCGTCAAGACAGTTTTCACTTGACCTCGACCTCATTTCATGGATCAGGGAACAAGGTTAAGTTTTGGTGGTCAAGTCCATATCTCAGATACTATAAACAATAGGTCTTGTATAATTGGTGTATGGAAGGACTGTCAGGTGTACACGTCCAACTGGTAGGTGTCTTATGACCTTCACCTCATTTTCATTGTTTAGTGTTATAGTTAAGTTTTTGTGTTTTGGTCTGTTTTTCTTATACTATATGCAATACATCTACTATATTTGGTGTATGGAGGGACTGTAAGGTGTACATATCTAACTGGCAGGTGTCATCTGACCTTGACCTCATTTTCATGGTTCAGTGGTTATAGTACAGTTTTTGTGTTTTGGTCTGTTTTTCTATTACTTTATGCAATACGTCTACTATAGTTGGTGTATGAAATTATTGCAAGGTGAACATGTCTAGCTGACAACTGTCATTTGACCTTGACCTCATTTTCATGGTTCAGTGGTCAAAGTTAAGTTTTTGAGTTTTGTCTATTTTTTTAATACTATAAATCAACTATATTTGGTGTATGGAAATATTTTATGATCTATATGTCAGTTGCACAGGTTTTATTTTACCATATAAAAAAGATGTGGTATGATTGCCAATGAGACAAATATCCACTAAAGACCAAAATGACACAAACATTAACAACTATAGATCACTGTACGGCCTTCAACAATGAGCAAAGCCCATACCGCATAGTCAGCTATAAAAGGCCCTGATAAGACAATGAAAAACAATTCAAATGAGAAAACTAACGGCCTTATTTATATAAAAAAATGAACGAAAAACAAATATGTAACACATAAACAAACGACAACCCCTGAATTACAGGCTCCTGACTTGGGACAGGCACATACATCAATAATGTGGCGGGGTTAAACATCTTAGAGGGATCCCAACCCTCACCCTAACCTGTGACAGTGGTATAACAGTACAACATAAGAAACGAACTATAAAACTCAGTTGAAAAAGGCTTAACTCCTCAGATAGACAAAAAATAAGAGTGGACGTGGCCGGGAACTTATACATCCCGACACAAAAAGACACAATGAACAGATCTGAGAGTACTCGCAGTTATCTGACAGCTAATTCAAAGCCACTAACAACTAATAAAAAAATCATGCCTCTTAACTTAACACTCAATCCGTACACATCCAACATACAATGGATTTAGTGTAAAGACGTCATAAACAGCCAGAGAAAAACATGACCTTGTGCAATGACAAGTTACAGGTATCGACAGATTGAAGATTCATGAAAATGTATATGTATATAACATACAAGTAATATTTAGTTAGCTTTTAATCTACTGATAACAAAATCTTGACCTCATTTTTACGGTTCAGTGCATAGTGTTTGTGTTTTGGTTTTTTTCATAATTTATAAGCAATAGGTCAACTGTATTTGTTGTATGGAAGAATTGTTAGCTGTACATATCTGCCTGGCATGGTTCATCTGACCTTGACCTCATTTTCATGGTTCATTGATCAATGTTTAGTTTTCTTGGTTAATGTTTGTGAATATGTGACAGTTGTAATAAAGCTTTAGATTTAGGACTGTTACAGAAAAATGATGTCACACTTCACTCAATAGCATACTTAAACAAAATGAAAAAATACACATAAAAAAATGACAGAAGCTACTGGAATGCAGCTGGGTTAAACATGTTTTGTAAGATGTCTGTTTGACTGTATATTAACATGATTTGGAAGAAGTGTAAATTCTCATTTAAGAATTGAATGCTTCTTTTGGTAAATTTATTGGGGTGTAAAAGTGTTGACCGAAGTGCATTTTGTATGAAGCGCGGAAGCGCTTCATTCTAAAAATGTACGCACGGTCAACGCTTTTACAACCCTATAAAGTTACAAAAAGAAACATTCAATACTTATAATTACAATTTTTAGCTAGGATTATAAAAACACGATTTTCATGAAGTTAAATTTTTAAATTCACCTGTGCACTTTATTGTGGGACCTCGTGTCATCATGAATGAAATGTTATTGTCTCATGCAACTGCTTACGGAATAACATGCGATGTGCAATTAGCCAATCAGAATAACGTATTATAATGAAACATACATCTAATGTAATTATTCTAATATGACTTTCTTCATACACTTTTGGTACACACCCGAGATGAAATAAATACATATTGTTTTATCAACTGACCAGTTACAGCATTAGTTGTTTGGGCTGTTCTAAAATATACATACGAGTTGGGTGTTTTTTATGAATGTCCAAAACAAGTATGCTATTGTCCCTGCATTGAAGACCTTTTGGTGACCTTCTGCTGTTGTCTGTTCTATGGTCGGGTTGATATCTCTTTGACACATACCCCATTTCCATTCTCAATTTTAATGTTAATTGTTCAAGTATATCACTTTTTAGTTTTCTTCGTTGTTACATCAATAATTATAGTGTGTGTAATTATAGGAATAGCAAAATTTGCCTTCACATAGTTTATCACAGCTTGAATCATTTCTTAAACATAAAACACTATTTTCTGTTATGAATACAATGCCAGCATTTGAAGGAGTGGTTAATCTGATTTACAAGTTATATAATGGATCTATTCCATGGAAATTTGTCTCATTAGCACTCATACCTCATCTACTTATATCCATATATTATGAGCTAAAATAGATATTTTTATTCTCCTTGTTGAGAGTTATGGTATGGTGTGTCTCTGATCGTACTTCATGTACTTATTGTATAGTTACAAGCATGTTCTGTATCACTGCAACACATTTTAGTTTTACAAGCAAAAAAAATTGGGAGAGTGAAACTTTGGCATGCTAAGAGGGAAGGTTGGTTCCCCTTCCACTTTCTTAGGGCACCATTTTTTGCGGTGTTATATCTTTTTTTCATATTTTTCTTGTAAGTACATTTAAATCAGATAATCAATTTTCTGGTTTCATTTCTATCATATTTTTTTTTATGTTGGGGTCTTTTATAGTTTGCAATGAGAATGTGATAGTTATGTGTTGAAGGTCATATGGTAACCTATAGTTGCTGACATCTACATGATTGGATCTTTAACATCATGCTGTTAATGGGGATAATATTTGTTGTTATCGTCCTTCCCTATGCCTATATCACGCTGCTCTGTCGCTCAGTAATTTACGTATCAAGACTTCAAAACGACACCAGGCATTATCAGCGACACAATGTGAGAGGAGAAGTTATCAGCGACGTCACAATGCGAGAGGAGAAGTTATCAAGCTTGCTTTCGTCAAGCGTAAAACTGTGAGAGAAAAAACGACCATTAATAGAACGATAAACAGATAATCGTGTTTTCTACGTATAGATATCGTAACACAATGTGAAACTTTTTAGCTCCTTCGCTACGCTCACTCGCCAAAAAGGTTCACATTATGGCTCGCGGCTGATATTTTACGATATCAATGTGTAGAAAACCCGATAATCTATACATATTTGGTTACATATCTCTGTGTAAATGGTTTATAAAGAAAATATGAACATTATCATACAAGTACATGTATTATGAAAGCAGGCCAATAGCCAGGAATCTCCAAAGGGCGTGTATTTGGGCTCACAAACGACTTTAACAGTCACAATTCGAACATTACGTTGACTTTAACTTATTTGTTTTGAAGGGGGGTTTGTCCGAACCCCCTGGCTACGGGTATGATGATAGTATGCACACATTTCATGCACCAGAAACAGGCCAACCAAATAATAGACAGAAGTTTGCCAAATGGAGTGAATAGTTCCCTATGAACAGTTGGGAAACACATGATAATTCTTGTTAAATTGAACACCTGTTTATGTGTGCAAAGAGATAATAACTAGGATTAACTATTATCCTGACTCCAGAAAAAGACGAAATAAATGTGAATGGCATTGTATGTAAACACATGACATTCATGTCAGTTGGACACTACCAAAATGTGCACATTCCATATACAAGGGAGATAATGATGGCTCCTATATGTTTTCTTTTGTAATAAGTGAATAACTATATTTTGCTCTATGGTTTGCTTTCTTGTTTTTTGGTTCTACTTGATTCAGCTGTGAGTCACTCTAATGCTATGCTATTCTTTAAAGCAATTTTGATATTTAGTTTCTTAAATATTTTCAAATTGATTCGAAGAATTACAAGCATTCATTTCTATTCAGTTAAAATAAAATCATATAAAAATAAAAGAGACTGTCTATATTATTCATATTTTATTTTTTACAAGTCAACATTTTTGGCACTATAACAAGCATAACAAAATCATTAACAATAATAATCATTCATAATAGTACATATTTTTCAGTCTCATTTAAATATAGCACAATATTTGTTAAAATTGTCAGTAATGTACACTTACACTCGATGCTGCTGCACTATCTTTGGTGAAAGTCCATTATAAATGTTTTGTGAATATCCAGAAAACATCACAGAAGACATAGGCGTATATCCATACATATATGACGGCACAAATCTTGGATCAAACACTTGTCGAGAAGCAGGGGATGCTGGGTATTGTTGATGACTGAAATATCCTGGCAGTTGTGTGGATTGTGTTCCACTAACGTTATGTGGAGGTGGACACGGTATTCCCATAGCTGCAAGTTGGGATGCTTCCACTCCACCACTGGGAAAGTAACTGGTCTTGCCATCTTTTTGTTGACGTTTCTCTTTCATTCGTCGATTCTGGAACCAAGTCTTGATCTGTTGTTCACTGAGATTTAATCTTTCAGCTATACCAGCACGTTCTTCAATAGGTAGATACTTGCTGCTTTTGTAACGTTTCTCCAACTCATTGACTTGGTTATTGGTAAAGGCAACTCTGGCTCTCTTTCTGGATTCTGAAGTGTTACTGTCTGAATCGTCAGTTGTGGAATTCGGTGAGATGCAGTCTCTTGATTTAGAATCTGTTGAGTTAAGGCTGCTGTTCTCCGAGTCGAACGAGTGATTTCGCTTCCTCTTCAGCTTCAAGTCACTGTTTGGTAAAGCAAGTGGTAATGACAGTGGTGTGCTGGTCATTGGCGTAATCTCAGACTGTAGCTTGACCGGTGTAAACATGCTGTCATTGAAGTTGATGATGGCTGGTTGAGTGTTCTCAGACTTCTCACTTCGACTGCTCTTTGCCAGATTCTCAATTGAAAATGACATTTTCGCTGGTTTCTGATAAGTGCTGCTAAGATCCATGATAAATTCTCAATGTGTAAAATGATAGAACTTTTCACTAAGGTAGACAATTTGAGTATGAGTTGACAGTGACACAGACAGTTTATATACCAGATCTACCAATAACACTAATCAGTTTTCACAACTTTTCTTATCACAACACCCCCATATTGTGCCTATTCTTTGATGCTAATTAATTCATTAATGAACAAGTAATTGTTTACATCACTAATCAGCTATGAGCAACTTTCATTCAACCAAGCCATATTTATTAAACAAACACCTATACAAAATGAACTAATTAACTCAAGGTAGATCATAGAACACCTGTACAAAACATTAATTACTCAGGTAGATTATTTTACCTGATAATTACCTATGTTTTATTAAGAGTTAATCAAACTGTCAGGTAATGAGACAAGGTAGTGTTTTAAAACATTAGTTATTATCAACACAAGCTATCACCTTCTGTGATTATTCTGACACCCAAGCTTGAACAGCAATCTGTCTTAAATAATTATACATTTTATCAGATTTTTATAAAAAAAATTATAAGTGTTCAATTTTTTGAAAGAACACTTTTCTGCAGATATGACACCTTTAAAATGTTGAAATTTGAAGTTGTTTGTTAAAATGAACCATGTCATTTGAAATGATTAAATTTTTATTAGTTTAATAGATTATTTATTTTAAACAATTTTTTTTTTATTCTCAAATGTAGATAGAATTTTGTTACAGAAATAGATTTTCCCTGATATACAAGTTTCTTAAAATTTATTGATAATATTTTTTGGCGATCAATTTAAATGATTGGGTTATACTTCAATGAGACAGCAACCTCATAGGCAAAAATAATAAAAGTCATCATCTGGTAGAGTTTCATTGTTTTAAAAGACTGTTTGCAAGAAATGCAACTGGCAAAGTTTTCTGTTTTTTTTTAAATCTTTTTTCTAACAATTTATATCTTTATAAATCATTGTTTAATGTGTGATAAAAATTACTATACATTAATTGTGAATACTTTCGTCTTTTTGATTTGTGTGTAAGCTTAATTAGTTTATGCTAATATTATAGTAATTGCAATTAACTTTTATGATGCTTGATAGATGTGCGAATTTCACAAGTTTTTTGAGAGTATTATAAATTGTAATAAATGTTTATTTTTTAATGACATCAACACTTAGACAAGTACAACCCAAGGCTTAAACTTTGAACAGGTTTAATTTTTTGAAGTATTTTATTTTATTTTGTTCTGCAAGACTTTATTTTGACAAGTTGATTTTGTAAACAACATTTTTGTACTCTCATTGGAGAATATGGACTGAACTTTAAATGAAATAAAAAATAAAAGTTTGGTATACATTTTTTAGACAGCAACCCAACAACACTCACATAGTTATTTCATGTGTTTGTGATCTTTGGATTTCATTTTGTCAAATAGATATTGAGGAAAGCAAAAGTGAATAATTTCTTCCTATCCTGTTTTTTAATATCTAAACAATAATAAACAATCAATAATGTCAGAATAAAAATATTAACAACTAATAAACTGTAACAAGTAAAGATTGTAAAGAGAAGTTATAATGTAAGTGCAGCCTGATACCTTGCTGTCTACTCTTATAATTAATTTTTCTATCTGATTGTCTTTTTAGATTTATTAAACCATAATTTTTTTAATGTTTTCTTTTTTTTACTTTATTGTATTAAAAAACTATAAATATATTTAACCATAAAATATCTAAAATGAATATCATTATAAATCATCGTGGAATATGTGATAAAAATTATGTTAAATTAACTAATATATTCATCTTTTTTATTCGTTTGTTAATTTAATTACAATTTGCTAGTATATAATTGCAATCAAAATTTATGATACTCAATATGTGTGTGAATTTCACAAGTTTTTAATGAGTAATATGAAATATAACAAATATGCTGTGTTTTCTTTAAATGACATTAACACTTTTTCAAGTACCACCCAAGTCTGAAATAGTAAACTGCAGCAGTTTCATTTTTGACAGAGTGTGTATTATTCTGAAAGATTTTGTTTATTTATTTTTCAAAATTAAATTGGGATTTTTTTTTTTTTTACATGTTTTCTCATTGACAAACATACTTTATTTTCTTACATATTTCAAATCTCTAATTACAAAAATAAAATAAAACTAAGGGTATAATTAGTGAGAAATAGCTGTGGAACCATAGTTTTCAGGTCCTTATTGTATTTTTAGCTCACTATTTCTAAGTCATAGTGAGCTTTTGCCATCACTTGGTGTCCGTTGCCTGTAGCATTGTACTAATCTGATTAAAAACTGATCTAATCGCTCCTGTTTTCTGATGTGTTGCATGGGAGATCTAACGAAACCAGCTTTGAAGTCACATGTGAGTGACCTTGTAGATCTGTCTTTTTTGAATGAATCTTTGACGATCTTGAAAGTTTATTGTGAGGTAAAGGAATGTAACTCATTTTATTTACGAAGATATCGTCAGTCCAAATAATTCATAAACTTTTTTTATTGGCTTATTAATAGGTCGTCAACTCATTTGCATTTCATTATAAATTCATAACTTCTAGTTCACTCACATGTGACCTCAAAACAGGTTTTGTTAGATCTTCCACGCGACATATAAGAAAACGAGAGCCATGAGAGATCAGTTTTTAATTAGATTGTCGTTGTACATAAGGTGTAAACTATTTCATACATATTCTCCTCTGAAACTGTTGAACCAATTTCTACAAAACTTTAGCTGAATAATTTGTAGGGTATCTACAATAAAACTTGTGTTTAATTTTCTGTTTGGTCTAAAAACATGGCTGCCATGGCTAAAATTAGAACATAGGGGTAAAATGCAGTTTTTGGCCTATATCTCAAAAAAACAAAGCATTTAGAGCAAATCTAATTGAAGTCAAATTGCTCATTAGTTCAAGATAAGATGAATCTCATAACCCATTGTTGGGTTGCTGCCACTCTATTGGTAATTTTAAGGAAATTTTGAAGTTTTTAGTTATTATCTTGAATATTATTAATGATAAAGTTAAACTGTAAGCATCAAAAATGTTCAGCAAAGTAAGATCTACAAATTAGTTGATATGACCATAAGTGTCAAATGAGGAGTTATGAACAATTTTTGAACAATTTGTTTATCATGTTATATAACTTTAAAAAAATCTTCTCCTCTGAAATTACTTAACCAATTCCAACCAAACTTAAGCTGAATGATCCTAAGGGTATCTAGAGTAAAGTTTGTGTTTTATTTTTCTATTTCCTCAAAAAAACATGGCTACCATGGCAAAAATAGAACATAGGGTTAAAATGCAGTATTTGGCTTATATCTCAAACACTAAAACATCTTATAATAAGTAAGCATAAACTGATAAACTGGGGGTACACAAATTGCTGGTATTTTGACTTTAGTTGGGTTTTTTTTTCTTTGACATATTCTCCATTTCCATTCTCAATTTTATTTAGTTAAAAAAATAATTAAACAATTTTTTTAAAAATGTTATGAAATGTACTTCATTTCTGCATTTCTGTCACAGAAACATGTCTGTTTAAACTATATGTGGTAATAGTTTAGTAAGTGTTGATGTCATTAAAGAAATCACAGCTTTATTTATTAATTTTCAAATTTAGACTTCAAAAACTTGATGAATTCACACTTATATTAAGAGTCATAATTTTATATTGTGTTTAAATATTAAAATTGAGTGTTGATATCTTTTGATCAAACTGCTTATTTTAATGTCTTTTAATTAAATTAGCACACACATTTGAACATTGAAATATAATGTGTTTTAGATACATACATTATCACACATTTACACAATGATTTATAATGATATTAAAATATACATAAAGAAATGGTCATTATTTGCAGTTGTTTCCCTTGAAAATCACAGAATTGATAAGAAGGGACATAAGAAAAGGATCTTTGCTTTAATTAGTCTATTTCATGTTTTATATAAATTCTGTTTTTAAAGCTGATTATATAAGTCATTTACTCTTTACTCAATATCTGCCTCATATTTATGATATAGAACTGAGATACTTTAAAAAAAAAAACAATAATACAATATTACAAAGATACAGAGAAAAACAGACATAATTAACATACAGTTCTACTTTTATAGATACATATAGAGAACATATAGCAAATATTCTTTGAATTGATGATTAGAAAGAGCAATGTCATAAACATAGTCAACAACTTGTCTTCTGTTGATGACAATAATCAATTGTCCGTCTTTTGATAAAAAAAATTATCTTTTTGATGTGATTTTTTTTATATTAGGCGGAAGAGATAATTTCAAAGTGGGGATTTTTTTGTTATTTCATTACAATTGCTTTTATAAAGCTGACTTATCGCAGAGATTACAATATTTGTCTGATCTTTCATTATAAAGCCATATTTCTTGTACTATAAGGAATTAATTGTTTATGGTTCATAAACATGAATATATTATTATGAAGTGTATTAAAGTCATCTTCCTATTTAAACTAAGATCATCTTTATAAACCTTATAGATTAAATATTTGTGGAGAGTTTTTAACTTCAAAGGAGCATGTTCACTTTAAAGGAGAACTCTAGTATTTCAACAAAGACATGGACTAAAAATAAAACCAAGCAAACTCCTGTATAGACAACAACAATCCCCAATCTTTCCCAAAAAATTGAAATATTTTATTTTGCATATTTATGGTTAAATACTTGATTGCAACATCATTTACTGGACCTATGATCATAATGTTTCTTTAGTCTCCATTATACTAATTTAAAAACCAAGAGTTCTTGAGCAGTGAATACACAAAACATATACTTAGTTCATTTTTCTTTCAGGTCACAATAGGGGACTTACAAATTTAAAAGTGTACCAGATATTTCCTGAGAAAGGTATGTTTATTCACACTCTTTGTTAAAAATAGCTTATATTGACACATAGAAGAACAGCAAAGAATAGTCATGATCTTTCTGTTTTAATGTCATTTTTCGGTTGAAATTTCATTTACTTGATGAGATTATAAATTAACATGTTGCAGCCATAGAGTGAAAGCTTGTACAGCTGACTTTCCAGAAAGCGTTTTGCTCATTGTTGAAGGCTGTATGGAGACTTTATTTTGCTCACCTCCACATCATTTGGACTCTGATGGATTGTTGTCTCATTGGCAATCATATCACTATTCCTGATTTTTTTTTTACCTTGCCTTGAACAGACATCCTTCAGACTTTTATTCAGTTTGTGACCTGGTTTACACTTTAATTTATTCGCAAAAATGTGTTTAATTTATTCACTTTTCTCATCACTTGGCGTCCGTCGTCTGTCGTCGTCGTCCGTCGTCGTCGTCCTGCGTCCGGCGTTAACTTTTACAAAAATCTTCTCCTCTGAAACTACTGGGCCAAATTTAACCAAACTTGGCCACAATCATCATTGAGGTATCTAGTTTGAAAATTGTGTCCGGTGACCTTGCCAACCAACCAAGATGGCCGCCATGGCTAAAAATAGAACATAGGGGTAAAATGCAGTTTTTGGCTTATAACTCAAAAACCAAAGCATTTAGAGCAAATCTGACATGGGGTAAAATTGTTTATCAGGTTAAGATCTATCTGCCTTGAAATTTTCAGATGAATCTGACATTCCGTTGTTAGGTTGCTGCCCCTGAATCAGTAATTTTAAGGAAATTTTGCTGTTTTTGGTTATTATCTTGAATATTATTATAGATAGAGAAAAACTGTAAACAGCAATAATGTTCATCAAAGTAAGATCTACAAATAAGTCAACATGACCAAAATGGTCAGTTGACCACTGTAGGAGTTATTGCCCTTTATAGTCAATTTTTAACCATTTTACGTAAATCTTAGTTATCTTTTAGAAAAATCTTCTCCTCTGAAACTACTGGGCCAAATTAATTGAAACTTGGCCACAATCATCTTTGGGGTATCTAGTATAAAAATTGTGTCCGGTAACTTGGCCAACCAACCAAGATGGCGGCCATGGCTAAAAATAGAACATGGGAGTAAAATGCAGTTTTTGGCTTATAACCCAAAAAACAAAGCATTAAGAGCAAATCTGACAAAGTTAAAATTGTTGATCAGGTCAAGATCTCTCTGCCCAGGAATTTTCAGATGAATTGGATCATCGGTTGTTAGGTTGCTGCCCCTAAATTGGTAATTTTGAGGAAATTTTGCTGTTTTTTTGTTATTATCTTGAATATTATTATAGATAGAGATAAACTGTAAACAGCAATAATGTACAGTAAAGTAAGAACTAAAAATGAGTCAACATGACCAAAATAGTCAATTGACCCCCTGAGGAGTTATTGCCCTTCATAGTCATTTTTTAACAATTTTCACAAAATTTGTAGATTTTCACTAACATTTTCCACAGAAACTACTGTTATAGATAGAGATAATTGTAAGCAGCAAAAATGTTTAGTAAAGTAAGATCTTCAAACACATCACCATCACCAAAACACAATTTTGTCATGAATTCATTTGTGTACAATGTTTAATATTAACATAGACCAAGGTGAGCGACACAGGCTCTTTAGAGCCTCTAGTTTGAAAATTTAAAAGTTCAAGTAATGGTTATCTAATTTTTATGTACAATAAAAAATACTCAAGATAAGATGTTTCAACTTTTTGAATTTAACTCGTTTATAAGTTTGAGTGTATCAGATTGAAAATCATGCATATCTGATTAAAAAACAACTCATTTTAGTACAAAAGATAAATTCTATTATAGGTGTGATGAGTAACGTTTTACCAAACTATCTCAGCAAATATACAACAGAGAAAATCAAAGAAGGTAACTATGTGCTTATGTATAGACATTTCCTAAAACTCTAGTGAGAGGTTAAACTAGCTATAAAACCAGGTTTTATCCACAATTTTCTTCATAAAAAATGCCTGTACCAAGTCAGGATAATGACAGTTGTTGTCTTGATGGTGGATTGAACCTGGTTTTATAGCACTTGACCTCTCACTTGTACGACATTTGCATCAAATTAATAATATTGAAAATGATGTGTGAACAAAACAAACAGACATAATAGGTAAAAATGACATAAATATAAAAGGGAAAAAGGCTAACTCAGGGGGTCACATTCGTGAATAGGGAACGGGATTGTAGTTACTACATAAGGAACATATCCAATATCATCTATATAACAGATATTCCATAATGGTCAACTAACTCTTGATGTCGTCAGTAAAATTTACGAAGTGATGATTTCAGCTTTCCAATGCTTCACTATTGGGAAACTGAAATCATCTCTTTTGTCAGAGAGTTTTTTTTTCAACCGACCCTCAAAGTCAATTTCTAGATATAAATCCTAATCAAGTGGCAAAATCAAGAGCTCAAACACATCAAACGAAGGGAAAACAACTGTCATATTCCTGACTTGGTACAGGCATTTCCTATGTAGAAAATGGTGGATTGAACATGGTTTTATAGCGCTAAACCTCTCACTTGTACGACAGTGTCATCAAATTCTGTTATATTTACAACGATGTGTGAACAAAACAGACATAATAAATAAAATAGTCAAAATATGGGTACAGCAGTCATCAATGTGTTACAATTTTACAAAAAAGCACAAAAGCATCTATCAAATTAAAAACACATTCATCGCGTGTCTGGTGTCAGGAAGAAGTTTTGTTTTTCAATGTTTAAACAAAACAATTTCATAACTACACATGGGGAATGTTGGCATACAGGGTTAAACATTACAAGTACCGGTATGTTAGAATTAATTTCAGAAATAGACTGAGCTTTAAAATTGTTCAGAAGTTCTTTAGAATTTCTAAGAATCATCAAATGGTTAATACCACTACTTGAATAAAATAATGTTTACAAAAATCTTCTCCTCTGAAACAACTGGGACAAATAAAACCAAACTTAGCCTAAATCATCCTTAGGGTATCTAGTTTAAATAATGTATCTGATGACATTGCCAATCAACCTAGATGGCCCCCATGGCTAAAAATAGAACATTGGGGTTAAGTGCAGTTTTTGGCTTATATCTCTGAAACTAAAGCGTTTAGAGCAAACTGGTATGGAGTTAAATGTTCATCAGTTCAAGATCTATCCATCTTGTTTATTCTCAGACAACCACTTGTTTGGTTGCTGCTCCATAATTGGTAATTCTTTAAGGAAATATTGCAGTTTTTAGAGGCTCTAGTTCAATTTTGCTTATGTAATCCCCAATGTCATGAGTATTGAATAGTAAAATATTACGGGAGTTTGTTTCTCAGTTTCAAATTAATTAACTTTTCAAAATACCAGTTTATATTGATATATACGGGATTAATTAATGAATCAAAAGAGCAAAAAAAAATTAAATAAGGTCAATGTATAAAAAAGAAGATGTGGTATTATTTCCAATGAAACAGCTATCCACAAATGACCAAAATGACACAGACATTAACAACTATAGGTCACCGTACGGCCTTCAACAATGAGCAAAGCCCATACTGCATAGTCAGCTATAAAAGGCCCCAATAAGACAATGTAAAACAATTCAAATGAGAAAACTAATTACTTGTTTTCGAGATATTAGCCGTTGAAATTTTGGCGGGAAAATATTCTCTCTTGACTTTTCATAGCTTTATCATTGACAAGTTTAAGTTCCCCAAAACTATTATTCAGGAACTCAATTTTCGGCGTTCCCTTGACACCATTTGTGAGTATGGTTTTGAGAAAACGATGATAGTCTGTCGGAAGTGGACGATAAATGGCTGACCTGTGAGAGCCATTTCTCTTGCATGTTAAAGACACCCTTGTAGATTTCCAAAAAGAGTAGGCTAATGCTGCTACAAGGCAGCACTCTCACCCGCAAAGTGGAAAGGGATTAATATAAGATGCAAAACTTGTTTCCCAATACACTATAAATAAAGATGTTTAAACTAAAAAAATAAAAAAAAATTGGTAAGACTCTTATATATGGCTTATCATTATAAAGAAAAATGGGGGTCAATGGGCAATTTTTTTAAGGCATTCAAATGGATAATACTAGAGAATTCCAAAAATCTGACAGAAATCGCAAAACATGACAAGTGAACTAAGCATTTATTTTGTGAAATTTTATTTTCATCACTATTGACCGGCATATAAAAGTGTCCATCAATAGAAAGGAAGTTACTTGTACCTAGATCAAGTAATGATTCTCCACAATAAATTCACATTGCAGTCACAAAGTTAAAAAAAACATTTGTCTGTTCAAAAGAGGCTGTTGATAAAAAGGGGACTGTCAAAATTCATGTATAAAAAACTCTAACAGCATGTTGATAATGTTCTATAAGAACATGACAAAAAAGATGAACAACAAAACACTGCGAAGAAAACTTTAGACTGAGCAACACAAACCCTACCTTATAATGATATCAACTGCTATGGAAGGAGGTTCATGTTGTTTCACACATTTACATGATGGCATACACATATTTACATGATGGCATACACATATTTACATGATGGCATACACATATTTTACATGATGGCATACACATATTTACATGATGACATACACATATTTACATGATGGCATACACATATTTTACATGATGACATACACATATTTACCTGATGACATACACATATTTACATGATGGCATACACATATTTTACATGATGGCATACACATATTTTACATGATGGCATACACATATTTTACATGATGGCATACACATATTTACATGATGGCATACACATATTTTACATGATGGCATACACATATTTTACATGATGGCATACACATATTTACATGATGGCATACACACATTTACATGATGGCATACACACATTTTACATGATGGCATACACATATTTACATGATGGCATACACATATTTACATGATGGCATACACATATTTACATGATGACATACACATATTTACATGATGGCATACACATATTTACATGATGACATACACACATTTACATGATGGCATACACACATTTACATGATGGCATACACACATTTACATGATGGCATACACATATTTACATGATGGCATACACATATTTACATGATGGCATACACATATTTACATGATGGCATACACATATTTACATGATGGCATACACATATTTACATGATGGCATACACATATTTTACATGATGGCATACACACATTTACATGATGGCATACACATATTTACATGATGGCATACACATATTTACATGATGACATACACATCATTTTTATGATGGCATACACATATTTACATGATGGCATACACATATTTACATGATGGCATACACATATTTACATGATGGCATACACATATTTACATGATGGCATACACATATTTACATGATGGCATACACATATTTTACATGATGGCATACACACATTTACATGATGGCATACACATATTTTACATGATGACATACACACATTTACATGATGGCATACACACATTTACATGATGACATACACACATTTACATGATGGCATACACATATTTACATGATGGCATACACATATTTACATGATGGCATACACATATTTACATGATGGCATACACATATTTACATGATGGCATACACACATTTACATGATGACATACACATATTTTACAGAGGGTGTGGATATTGTATCTGAGAAATCAGTGATGGAAGCCAAATACAAAGATAAACAAGTTGTTTTAACACTGAGTGATGGCAGCCAGGTAAGCCTTCTATTTGTCACTCCTGTTAGCTTACCAAACTTTTAGAATCATTTCGTATGGTTACTGTAAAATACAGCTTATTTTCGTGGATACTTTATTTCACCATTAGTCGTTTCTTTGCTTCACTGCAATTTAATTTACCAAATTTCAAATTCACTTGACACAAGTAGAAAAATCTAGGTTTTATATATTCACGACAATATATATTCATCTTATTTTATAATCATTGCAATATAACCTTTTTGTGCTAATGCGGCTTAAAGCAAACAACAATCAATCAATCTTATTTTATTAGTCGTGAAAATAAATTGCATTCAAAAATTACTTGATGTGATTCAGACCTGTGGTAAATAAAGATGTAATTGTCATTGTATTTTATTAATCATTATAGCATGCATATAAATCTATTTGTATGTATAATTCATTAAGTTTTTCACATGTTTACAAAAAATATATAAAATTTGACCTTAAGACATGAGATAATTATCATCATAGGTCATGTGTGAGAAAAGCAACTGAGTTAAGATGACCAATGATAATCTGTTTATCACTTTTTGACCTGTATGGATGTTGTTAATTTCATTGTTCCCTAATTTTCTAGCGATTATTTATCATATAACTCTTCTGTGCTGAAAATGGAAATTATCAGTCTGACAGTAAGATCAAAGGAAAATTTCATAAAATAGCAATAATATGAAATAATGGTTGATCAGTAAAACGCTGACAACAATGTGTATTGTATAAGATATGTGCTATGAATAAGACATTTATTTTCTATTTGACAGATAAAAGTTGATGATATAGTTGTCACAGTAGGTTTGCAACCTAATGATGATATAGCTAAATCTTCTGAATTAGATATAGACCCTATGAGAGGTGGAGTAATGGCCAATGCTGAATTAGAGGCAAAACCAAACATATGGGTGGTAAGTATAATGGCAAATATGTATGAAAGATCAAATAATTATGCACTGCTTTTATAGTTGGCAAAAAGCGAAAAGGGATAGCTATTATTATTTATAGTATAACTAATCGCCGTATTTGAATATAAAAAATAAGACAACGCGTGACCGAATGACGCATGGATTAAACGAGTGAGCAGCACGAGTTTAATCCATAGTGGCGTTCGGTCACAAGTCCTACGCATTCACAATTTGTTTTTAACCGACGTTATCGACGTCTTGACAACGTCTATTGTTGTGTGACGTCAGAGAGTGAAATAACCACGTTTATTTCACATGTGAAATTATTGGTTTTTATTTAACTGGGAAATCAATGTAATTTATTGCAACCAATATAATAATTATATTAAATGTCAAATGCTATTGAATTTTAAAAGGGCTTTCAACAAAAGTAATGGTTACACGTCTATATGGAAAAATTGATTTCTTCTAAGTTCAAAAAATCAATACATCCAAAGTATGGATGAAGGTATAACTTTATATTTGTAATCAGACCTATTGGAATGGTAAAAAAACCCAAGATTTTAATAGAAATCAGATATCAAGTGATACATCAGTTTCATTTGATAGGGCATTAATTTTCAGTTCCAAGAAATTTCGCATTTCATAAATGATGAGCTTGAATCTGGAATTTTTGGACCTCTATTTATACATTAGAAAAAGAAGCAGGCAATTCTTGAGTAACCTGTTATGTATGTAAAGTAAGGCATATACTATTTTATCAATGATATTTTATTTAAGTTGAACATATAAAACCACTGAATGTTCAATCTGAGAGAGGATAGATATATTGATACATGATATCCTTTATTTCCATTATGAAAAATTTACTCATCTGTCACTTATGATAGAATTAGAGCAAGTGGTGACATTTATAAACAAGCAGGTATATATGTTATCTTATGTTTAAAATTTTAATGCTATTATCTAATGATTGTAAAAAAGTTCATGATTTATATTTCCAGGCAGGTGATGTGGCCAGTTTCTATGACTACAAATATGGCCGATGTCGAGTGGAACATCACAATACTGCTGACTCAATGGGTAAACTGGCTGGTCAAAATATGGCAGGAGCAAGGAAGCTTTATGAGCATAAACCATATTTCTGGTAATTTGGTATTATATATTCAAGTGATTTGAAACATGTTTGTCTGAATGATAAATTTAGATTTATTTCATTTACAAACAAATTAAGTGACCTCAGAGGCTAAGATACCTTTAAAAACTGTTATTACTTAATATTGCTGTATTATTTCAGGTCAGATCTTGGTGGAGAAAGTTACCAGGCTATTGGAGAAGTGGATTCAAGCTTAGAAACATACAGCATATTTACACCCTTAAAAGACAAGTCATTAAAAGAACATTCCTCACAACAAGATGGCACAAAAAACTCAAATAACTCATCTCAGGTATATGATAATTATAAATTCTATATGTGACAAACGATACAGTGTTAAGGGGGCTCGCGAGTATAAATATTTTTTTAAAATTTAATATAGGGTTTCACTATATTTTTTTATAAATGAACTTTATCATATACTTTATAGAAAAGAAAAATAAAAAAAATGGGGTCACTGTTAATCTAGGCTTACAATCTGCCTTCGAAAGAAGCATACATTTTTGTAAGGAGACTTTTTTTCCGTTGAACTAATAGGAGAAATAGAGACAATAAGAAAATAAAAAAGAACATAATTAAAGAAATCTTTTAAATTTTAAAACAGCTTACTTGAAAAATTATAATAAAAAATATAGGTTACCGATGTATTAAAAACAAAAATCAATTTTAATGCAAAAAATGGCAATTTTGCACCTTTGGGAGATAATTTGGAGCTTTTTCAATGATATTAATATTTTAAAAGTCGTCTGGGGCCAAAAAGAATTGTTTTTTGCTGACATTTTTGTACCCTCAAGCTTCCTTAAGGATACTTAGTGGAAGATTTATGATTGGTATGGGTGAAGTAGGTGTGGGGTTGTTGTCGATTAATACACTGCAAATTTAGAAGTGAAACAGGAAGTTGTAAATGGGCTCTATGAAAGCTTTATAGTGCAAGATTGTTGATCTATATTACATTCATTATATAATAAGTTATATTCAAGTACAGTTTGCATCTTTTGAATTTTATTTATTAATTAAAGAAAATTTTACTGTTCATGCTTCATTTTAGTTTCTATTAAAGGAAGCAAAATACTAAAGATAAATGAATATGTTGGGTAAGTAGTCATTGGAGCAATCTTCAATACAACATTATTTAAAGTTAGACATGTTTCTTGTAGATATTATTGCAGTTCTTCAATATATCAATCCCCAAATACAGTTGTTTGTATCATTTTAAGGTCTTAAACCCTTTAACAACCAACTTTAATTCATTTTGTCAACTTTTCCTTTTTCCTACAGACTTCAAACCCTCCAGCTTTAAAATCAACAGAAGATTATCAGGGTGTTGTGTTTTATTACAAAGATAAACAGATTGTTGGTATCGTTCTGTGGAATGTATTTGGTCGAGGAAAAGTATCTACTTGTAGACAAGTGAGTTAAATAAAGTACTGTATCATTGTGACTGAAAATACTGTGATATTAAAATAACTGATCTCAATAGCATGATATACACCTAATGTTATATGGAAATCTGTGTCTGTTGACCATAGAATCTGCACTTGTTTAACTATTGAGGTCATACAACAATAACTTTTCCATTGCGGCATCAGTATTTTTCTCTTATGACATAAAAATTTTACAGGAACAATTGTGATTTCCAGTAATGGAGGAAAAATAATAATAATAAATTCTTTATTTAAAGAGGGTAAACTCAGTTAGTTACAATAAACTAATCTTCCCTGAGGCCCTCACATACAAATTACAATACAATCAAAACAGATATTTACACATAGTTAATTTACAGTCATGTAGTTCAATGTATTGTTATTACCATAAGATATAATGCTGTTAATGAAGTATACATGTAGTCAAAAAAATCAAATGAAAATAATAGTGATAATATTTATTCGATATACTGTTGAAATCTTTGATCCTGGCTATTGCATTGAATTGATGTTGGAGGATAAAGGGAGAATTTCCTTTTTAGACCTAATTTTATTGATCATTTATGGTTGAATATAAAAAAGGAGATTTGGTATGATTGCCAATGAGAGACAACTATCCACCAGAATTCAAATGGATGTAAGCAATTGTGTTACCATGATCTTCAACAATGACGGAAAATGCCATACTGTATAGTCAGTTATAAATGGTCTGACATGAAAGATGTAAAAAATTCAAACAAGACCTAATGACCTACGGTACTTTATTTACACTCAGAAAAAACGACAGAAATAAACAAAGGATGTCCATTTGATGCACGTAAAATCTCTTCACAAAGAAAGTAGTATCGTGGTTGTTGTGGAATTTGGAAGCATTGAGCAATGGAGAAGATAACAAAGCTCGTGGAATACTGACAAAAATGGGTCCTTACTTGGCATAATCTCAAATTAGAATGGAAAGGGTTTAAAAAATTACCTGTTGTAGGAATTTCTAAACTAGATAGAAATGATTATACACAACACTTCTTTGTCCTTTACTCACAATAAACCTTTTCCCTATCGGTCGATTATTACTGGATATAAGACATTTCTTTTAATTTTAAAGTCACAAGACAAGGTCTTAATTGATATCACAGGGCAGAATTGACTGTTGTAAGATGTCAATAGAAGTAGTGCTACAAAACATTTTCTTCAATTGAGCAAACTAACAAATAGCAATGAGTTCTTTCACAATGGTAGAATCATGTATTTCAAATGAAACCGTATATATCAACCTTAATATTTGATAGCATTTTTATTCTGCTTTCTTTTTTTTTGCAGATATTGGAGAAAAGCAAAGAAATAAAGTCAGAAGATCCATATGAACTATCTAAATTATTGTTCCGCTCGTATAAACCATCTAAGCCAAATATAGACAATAAACAAGAAACACCTCAAGACAAATCATAACATAGGGTAGAAATAATAGAACAAATTGTTAAAATCATGTGATATTTAACTTGTTTTTGTAATTTAGAATATTTTCCTTGACAAAAGTATTTTTACTAAGAGAACATTGTCAGGTGTAAGGGCAATAAGGCCTTATTTCGTCTAAATATAAGTGCACATTTAAAAGTCACCATGATAGCATATGTGATTCCAACTTGCCCTAGAAATACTTAAAGGAAACAGTAGTAAGAACAGAAAAAGAAATTTCAGATTGATTAGTAAACCTGGCAACAAATTATGACCAAATTTGTATATGATGTACAGATTCTTGATTTCTTTGTTTTACATCAACTTCCAAGAAAACATTTTTATTGTTATATTATTGGCCATTGAAGAAACAACTTGATATTTAGTGAGATTATGTAAAAAGTGATAATAAAACTACTGTAAATTCAGAAATTATTGTGTGCATATTTTATGTGATTTTGTCATTTTAGACTAAAATTTTATTTATTGTGATATTCAGAACAATCCTGTTTGATTCATATAAATGAGTTTAACTGCGAGTTTTAATTACTTTGATTATAACCCTGTCACATTTTTCACAATAATAAAAACATAACAATTATTTCTGAATTTACAGTAACTGTAAAATTCTGTTGTTTTTTTTACTACACAGATGATTTCAAAATAAAAGAGATATCCACAGGTGATGATTGTTGTCTTGAACACTGTTGAATTGAAATTTCGGATGACTCAAAGTTTTCTTATGGTCCTGACCTCTGTTCCATATAACTATGAATTCAGAAATATTTGTGATTGCTATTATTACTGCAAAAATTAAAAAAAATAATTTACAACTCACATTAAAAAATTTAATGATTTTTATTTGAAAGAAAAATTATTTAGATAAATTTATGTGAGAGTTTGCATTGCTTGTCACTGTTGGACTGACATGTCTCAATAAAAATGTTATACTAACCTTTTGCACATTTTGTTTTTATTTTTTTAAATTCTTCTCTGACACAAAATTGTAGCTTTAGCATTGTATTTCATGTAAATGAACTTTTTGCACTGCAATGTACTTGCACATTTAAAAGTTGCATAATAAAAGGTATATGGTCTACAGTCAACAGTTTTAAATTTATTGAAGTTGAGTGCACAACATTCTTATAATATTGTAGTGAATTGTTCCATTCAGTTTGTTGTGAAAATAGTGCAAGATTTAAACCCCATTATCTTTGGTACATTGTATGTAGCTTACAAAGAAGGTTCATAATTCGACCTTAAATTTGATTTTTTTTTGTCATGCATACTATGGAAGTTGCAGTATGACTGACATGGGTATTATTATGTGGTGGCAGCATCAACTTTATATTTCAGAAGGAAGAATACCTGGATGCTTCATATCTTGTATGCAATAACCATTTGTTATAAAGTGTCTATCTGTCATTTGACCTATGTCCTTGACCTCATTTTCATGGTTTAGCAACTGCTTGAAAGTTAAGTTTCTTTCTCACTTATTATTAGTAATAGAAAACCGTATTTGATATGTTGATTCCTTGCTACATCTACATGTCTGTCAGACCAGGTTCACCTGACCTCATTTCATGAATCTTTGATCAAGGTGAAAATAATATGGTTAAGTCTTTTCTCAAAAACATGGTAGAGGTCAACTATTTGTGGGGTATGGTATAACTGTAATGGTTACATGTACATTTCAGTCTGGCAGGTTTCATCTACATGTAACCTTGACCTCATTTTCATAGTTTATTGGTCAATGTTAAGTTTTTGATTTTTGTATATAAAAAGATGGTATGATTGCCAATGAGATAACTATTCTCAAGAGACCAAATGACACAGAAATATAATGGAATGATATGTTTTTCAAGTACTAGAAGCAATAGGTCAAATAAAGTTGGTGTAGGGAGGATTTTTAGGTGTACATGTCTGTCTTGCAGTAACTGACCTTGACCTCATTTCATGGTTTATTGGTCAATGTTAATTTTGTGTGTGTTGGTCTGTTTTAAAAGTATTATTAACAATACCGTTAGTATAATTACATTTAGTACCGTATATGGAATGATTGTAAGTTGTAAATAAAATTGAGAATGGAAATGGGGAATGTGTCAAAGCGACAACAACCCAACCAAAGAGCAGACAACAGCCAAAGGTGTATGTCTGTCTTGCAGGTATCACCTGACCCTGACCTTATTTTCATGGTTCCTATGTCAATGTTAAGATTATTTTTTTCATGCCCCATTATGTTTTTCGGTCTGTGCCTCCATAATTCCGGTTTTTTGGTCAAGGTAGTATTTCATAAAGTTTAAAGTCCAATCAACTCCAAACTTAGAACATATTTTCCCTATGATATGATCTTTTATTTTTAATACCAAATTAGAGTTTTCACCCTAATTTCACAGTCCAATGAATATAGAAAATTCTTATTGGTGACCTATGTTTTTTATTTGCTCATCCTTTGAAGCTATATTTCAGCTTTTTATATTACAGTTTTGAACCAAGTGTCATAGAGCTTTATTTTGATATTCTGATAAAATATGTCAACACCTCTATTTTCCCTATCATTTCATTGAAAAATGGTCCCTTTTACATACCTGTTTAAAAGTAAAATTTTTAGCTTAAATGGTCTGTGACCCCCTATTTTTTTCGACCGATTTGATTTACTTTCTGTGGAGAATAAAATAACAAAAAATATGGCACTTCTGATAGAAACTTCGAATAGGCCCAAGCCACCTTAACTGAACCCTTATCTTTGAGACTTTCAACATGAAATCAATTGTCAGTAAAGCAGGTAAGACATTCCAGCCTGAACACTCATGTTTTTATCAGGGTTTTTAAATTTTAATAGTGTTGTATGTGCTTTCGCTGCTTGCTTAATGAAGAAGCAGCAAATACCAATTGTTCAGTCTTTGGTTTGACCCATCCTGAGATAAGCACAGTACCATGAGACAACAGAGATGTTTAAATTGGGCTTTGAACAAGCTTTCAGTTACTGATCACTCTTGGATGGAAACTTTGTGTCTTTCATCACTTTTGTTTTTATAGCTTAGTACTGATATGATGATTCAAATCCCTTTCAACATCTGTTTTACTGTAACACCCCTATCATGACTGTGCAAGGTTGAGGGGAGGATTTGAAGCTATAAAAAAATCTGGCACATTTTCTCTGACACTTATTCCCCCTGTAGTCCTGTGGTTCTCCTGCTTGTCATTGATTGATGGTCGTCATAAATGTTTCTAATTTTTTTGGTTTGAGTATACATTTACTTTTGAATGGTTTCACTTTTTGAAATAGTCACTTTACTACATCACACAACAACAATCAATCAATATCATTTGAATAGAGATTTTTCATACTACAAATGTACTGACTTTTGGCTCCGTATAGAATTTTTGAACAGGTTACATGTACCTTCTCTGTGGTAGGAAAATATAAATCCAGAATTTTGAGAAAAGTAAGTTAAATTCTTTTGTTTCACATTTTGTTAATATAAGGTCATACAAGTCATTTATAGCTTACTATCCAGTATAGGTCTTGATCATTGCTGATTTCAGTATGGTGATCTTTGATCTTTTTGGATATTACAACTGTACAAAAACTTAATACATGTACAAGATTAATATAAAAATACCCATTTTATGACAACTTTATCACTTAAATTAACCAACAAAAGTTGTTCCAGAACAAATACAACTGTACATAGACTCATAGATGAGATTACAGATAACGATTCTATAAAAGCATGAAAAGCAAACCTTTGATCAACTTGCTTGCTACGTTTGTTTGGATGTTTGTAAACAACAGGTAGGTAGTCTGTTTACTAACTTCTGGAATTTAATTGGAGAATAAACATTAAATTCATTTCTTCGTCTATTTTGTTGTCCAATCAAATCCCAGTATACATAAAACAGTCAGAAACTCTGCCTACCTATTGTTTACAAACATCAATGCAAAGACAGCAAGGGTGTTGATCAAAGGTTTACTTTGCATGCTTTTATAGAACGGGTGTAACATGAGATTATTGGTTAATTTTCATTAAATGCAAGGAATGTCAAATGACCTCCAAAAACTAATAATGTGTGATGAACAACCCTTTTATTCACCAATAAATAACCCTTTGAGCCTCTATATTTTAACACAAGTTTATATCTCCCATCAAAATGATGTCACTGACATTGGTATACAAAATGACAACCACCAGGATAGAATTCTGTGGGGGGGAAAGTATTTCAAATCCACCAGGTGCAAATGACTGAGAGTGAAGCTAGTGTCAAATTTCTTAACAATTCATAAACCAAGACAAGATCATTCAGGTACAAGAATGTGCCCATAGTACATGGATGCAGCACTCGCACTATCATTTTGTATGTTCAGAGGACCATGAAATTGGACATTCAAATTAGTAGATCATACCATAGCCTATTTATCAAAAGCTACCTTGACCAAAAACTTCAACCTGAAGCCTTAAAGACGGAAGACTGTACTATCTCGTAGGTGGGGCATAAAAATAACTTAACTACAAAATATAAACAATTTTCTTGGTCACACTTTATTACCAAAGAAACTTAAGATTTTGAAAATTTTGTCCTTAACACAATAACATTGTTTCTGTCTTTATTTAATCATCGCTAACAACTTCTACTGGTGGTATATCTGGTGTATCCCAATCCACTTCCACTGTTCTGTGATCTGGATAGGACAATGTTTCACGGGTTACAGGCTCAGATAACATCTGGAAAAATAAAAACAGTAAGTTATGCTAATGGATTAGTATGAATCAACATTTGAAAGTCTATTAAATGTATACTTAACATATGAAAGAAGAAAATTTCATGTTCCATCAAATTGAGAAAGGAAATGGTGAATATGTCAAAGCGACACAACCACCCGACCATAGAGCAGACAACAGCCGAAGGCAACCAATGGGTCTTCAATGTAGCGAGAATTCTCGTACCAGTAGGTGTCCTTCAGCTGGCCCCTAAAAATATGCATAATAGTACAGTGATAATGGACGTCATACTAAACTCCGAATTATACACAAGAAACTAAAATTTAAAATCATACAAGACTAACAAAGACCAGAGGCTCCTGACTTGGGACAGGCGCAAAATTGCGGCGGGGTTAAGCATGTTTATGAGATCTCAACCCTCCCCCTATACCTCTAGCCATTGTAGAAAAGTAAAAGAATAACAATACGCACATTAAAATTCAGTTCAAGAGAAGTCCGAGTGCAATGCCAAAAGATGTAACAAAAGAAAATAAATAAAATGACAATAATACATAAATAACAACAGACTACTAGCAGTTAACTGACATGCCAGCTCCAGACCTCAATTAAACTGATTGAAAGATTATGTCTTCATCATATGAATATCAGACACAATCCCTCCCGTTAGGGGTTTAGTATCATACTATCATAAAATATATGAGAACATAACCCCTGTCATGCAAACAACTGTTTTTTAGAAATAAATGTGTTTAGTTAAGATGTACATATTTAGAAAAAAAAATGGATCTTGAAAATTTTGCTAAAGAAATGTTTGTGTTTCAAAGTCGTGGAAATGGCAAAATAAAAATCTTCTACAATTCCATAACAACAACTGCATTCTATATGTATATGCATTTTATTTTCAAACATGCGGTAAAGTTTCAATGATCTGGGTTGATCCCTGATAAGCGAAATAGGCTGCTTGCCAATTCCAGTATTTGACCCTGTAATTAGAGATCCCTTTTGTAGTTGCCTCCCTTATGAGGGACATTAATTTTATTTACAATAGAGAGCTAGCAGAAAGAGCAAATTTACCTGTACTTTATGTGAGTAATCTTTAAGGGTTTTAAATCTTATAATTACATTAATTTGTTGTTCAGCTAAATACTTTTAAAATTAGAATTTATTTTTTACAAAAAATTAGTTAAACCGACAATACTTCACTTTCAATTCATCTTGCTTTGCATTGTAAAATGCCAATTTTGTCCAGTATGGAACCAGTCGACAAAGGTTTGTATAAAAGATTGACAAAGAGAAGCAATTTGTTTAAAAAGTGTGTAATAACAGAATCAAATCAGTAATAGGCAAATGGACTAGTTGTAGACAATATAGTTATCAGTCTTTTTATCAAACCTCTCACCTCTCCCGTATTCTGATGTGTTGCATGATACACATTGTACAAACAGTAAGTGAGAGGTTTGATTATTATCAGACTGGTACAGTTCATAGTTCTTTAAACTTCAGTCTTATATCAGATATAATTAGTTTTTTCATCATCACACCTACATGACCTACATGTACGCAACAGTCCTGCAAGTGTGTTGAAAGTTTTACCTACCACATAATGGATAAGGACAAATGCCAGAACATTTCCTAATAGCATCATGTTTTGTTTTCTTGATTTAGCTTGATATCCCTCCTGCCAGGATCCTGTAGGCTGAGGTAAATCATCCATTGTGGTCTTTGTTATTACAGCTATTTCTCTTTCAGACATGTGACCACCCATATTTCTGACAGATTGTCTCCCTAAAAATATATTGAAAATATCACATGGTTAATTTTGAACTAGGAAAAAAGTGTTCTCAAAGATTTAAGAAGATTAGAAATAAAACATGAAGAATAACTTGTCATGAGTAATTTCCCCCCTATTGGCCTTTGTCATACCTTTCTTAATTCATAAGATTTTTGTTATAAATTAATAATTTTCAGCAAAAGAGTAGTTCTCTCAAAAGTAGATTCAACGACACTGTATAGTTTCCCTTCCACAACATTAAGGATATGTGAGACTGCATGCTAACATCAGTAAAATTATATATCATATGTGTATTTATTCTTTGCACAATCAGAGAAAATTTTTAAATACAGTCAGTGGTATTTACTTGTACAAGTAATTTTTATTTACTTGAAGAAGTAAAAAAAAATATACTTATATAAGTAAATTTAAAACATAATGAATTTTTATTTAAACATGTGTGAAGGAATTGCTTATCCTAAGAACATGTGGTTGACCTAAGGAATTACTTCTTTAGCTCATTCAGTTACATTGTAAATGCGCTGAATCACAGAGGTCCAGGGTTCGCATCCCAGTGGAGACAAAGATGACTTTGTAAGATGAATCATGCTCTCCAGTTACACATGTTAAATGAGATTTTATTTTCCAACCATGCAGAATAACTAATCAAGGAATTCATAAAGAGAAAAATATTCAACTAGTGACCGATAAACACATCAATTCACAAATCCATGTAGCAAAAAACAAAAACAAAAAATTAAAAAAAAAAAGAAAAAAAATTAAAAAAAAAAAAATTAAAAAAAAAAAAAAAAAAAAATTGTAAAAATTGATAATAAAAATATAACAAATATATACAAAAATATGGAATACATATATGTTAAACTATATTTATAAATACATAAATTTGAAAAATTACACCAGGCATGCGCCGGAAAGTAAACATCAGTATGTTGATGGTTTTCTGAAACTAAAGAAGAAGAAGAGCACATGAGTAAATTATCAGCGTTGTTCGGTCACTTAGTAGTTGAATATTTTTCAATATTTGAATGCTCTGAATAGTTATTCATTTTATTACATTGGCAAATGTTTTTTTTTAAGAAATTAATGTAAAACATGCAAGGAACTATATATTTTTTTTCTACACATTCATAATTTGTTTTGATCCGACGTTATTGTCATCTTGACATTGTTCTCCATTGATATTTCAAATGGCATCCTGGTTATCAAAATTGTAGAGAAAAATATTCAATGAGTGACTGAAAACATTAATTCATCAGTGCGCGTAGAGCATAAGTTAATTATTATTGTTGTGTGACGACTTAGAGAGTGAAATAACCAAGCAATTGCATTCATTACACAATAAAATTTATCATTCATGTGACAAGGTGATAAAAATCGTATTTTCATGATCCTAGCTAAAAAATGTAATTATAAGTATTGAATGCCTTTTTGTAACTTCATATGGTTGTAAATGCATTGACGGTGCACACATTTTTAGAATGAAGCGCTTCATACAAAATGTACTTTGGTCAATGCTTTTACATCCCAATGAAGTTACACAAAGAAGCATTCAATTCTTAAAAAAATAATCTTATTAATGGAACTGTTTGTTTCATTGGACGTCTATGTGATAAAAGCCGGCATGTGCCATTTATAAAAATATTTTTTTATACAAAGTAAACTAACCTTCATCTGTTTATCTCAAAAATTCATTCAAATAGGATACAAATCTACAATTTACCGATAGTAAAGTTAATTTCACCTGCCATTAAACTAACTTAAATAAATTAAAATTACCAAGAGCATTTTTAATTGCTAGTCTTGAGACGGGAAGCAGTCTTGTAAGCATTTTGAAGGACAAGTTGGTCTGCAATGGCTGCTTATTTCGGCCCTCTCTAGAGTTTATGTAAAAGGTTGAACCAGATACGTTTAGAGCTAGGATTGCAAACAAATCTTCAATACGCAAGGAACCAGTTTAAAATGTAAACAGGAAATGGATCGATTAGAATGGAGCGAAAGCGATATTTTTGATAAGCCTGGTGAAAGTTTTGTCTGTCAGCAAGCTGTTGTTTCACTTTATGATGGAGAAGATAAAGTATGCACCAATAAAATACTTTACTATTTCTTTTCATCTCCATTTCAAGAATAAAAAAATTACCTTAAAAATAAGGGAGATAATCAATATAAAAAAAGTACAGTAAAAAAGTCTGAAGTTCTAGATCTTCATTATAACACATTAAATTCTTACAAATTGGCATAGGAAAGAGGATATCAAAGTGTACAATCAATATCATATATCACGAAGTACAACACTCTTCACAAATAGTTGCTTTACAATCGTCAAAAAATATTGCGCGTTGACGTTTCCAGAGACATATAAAACATATATCGTTGTGTCATATATATTTCGTATGTCATATGTTTTTGTATCAACCACATTCCGTCGGTTTCAACTGCATATGCGTACATTGTGCCGTGTTTTTCGGTTTCTATATTTAGAACATCAACAATACAACTTGACAAATTTAAAACATATTCAATGTCCCTTTTTAAAGACGTTAGAACAAATTTAATAAAACTGACCTATTTAGCCATTCTTATTCAATGTAAAAAATATGCATCACTAGAATAGTTGTGTAAAAATTCTGAAGGGTTAAAATATAAAAGTCCAGATATGTTTTTTGACTGACAGACACCTGATCTTCGGCTCTCCCTTGACACCATTTACGAGTATGGTCTTGAGGAAGGGGACGATAAATGGCTGACCCGTCTTAAGAGAGAGCCATATCTCTTGCACGTTAAAGACAACCTTGTAGATTTCGAAAAAGAGTAGGCTAATGCCGCTACAAGGCAGCACTCGCACCTGCAAAGTCGAAAGGGATTAATATAAGTTGCAAAACTTGTTTCCCAATCCACTATAAACAAATATGTTTAAACTTACCTGATCTGCAAGACATGCAACTGTCATTTTTTTTTTTTTGCCGTTTTAATTACAAACCAGCGAGTTAAAATGAAGGTTCATGTGGACCCTATGGCTAAAATGGCTGTATTTTCACCTCAAAATGTTCTCTGAGTACAGGCAAACCTGTGCATCTGGAAAAGTTTTAAGGCATAGCATGCCCTAGATAAATATAATTCAAATGCATTGTATGATTTAAAAAATTCATAACTTACATGTAACTGGATTTTGCCGTACACTTTTTTTCGTCTCTGCAGAAGAGGATAAAATTAACAAACAGTTGAATTTACCTTGATATGGTCCACTCAGGTACACAGTTTAAATACCCAATTATTGTCAGGTATCCATTGTCCATGTAAAATAAAAATGCTCACTTTAATTTTTACCTGTGGGGAAGTTCTCAAACCTGTTTCCCAACTTAGTTTATTTTGGCACCTTCTGGAGGAATGAAAAAAAGTGCACGGCAAAATCCTGGTAAGTTTTTATTTTTCTAAAACATAAAACATACTTAAAAAATTCTTTTATCTAGGGCATGCTATGCCTGATTTTTTTTACAGATGTGCTGGGTACTCAGAGTAAATTTTGAGGTGAAAATACGGCCATTTTAGTCATAGGGTCCACATGAACCTTAACAGGGTTCTTATATAAAATGGTTGTTCATACATTCTTTTTATACATCCTTGATACATGAAGATGAATACAGTCTTAACTTTTTATATGTAATCCTAAATTTTGAAAGTTGAATTTTATTTAAGAAAAAAATTACATTTTTTGTACAAACCAGATTGCTTATCTGAAATTAATCAAAATCTAAACAATTTCAGCACATGAAACACCAACTTAAACTTTAGTAGTAATTTTTAGTACTGAAAAGTATTAAATATCTTTTTTATGATTCAAGCGATCACCAGAACCTCGACTTTAGAAAATATTCATTTCTGGATTTTATAGTCCTTTCCTGTCCATGTACTGATCCAATTTTTATTTCATATGAAAACATATTACGCCGTTTTTTGACATAAAAAAAATCGCAAAGTAATCGAAAACAGTCAAAATCGTAGAAGGCCTTGACAAATAAACTAAATACCTAAAATCAATCTACATGACATGCTTTTTTCATCGTATATTGCTATCACGTTGGCGGCGTCGTCGTCCGAATACTTTTAGTTTTCAAACTCTAACTTTAGAAAAAGTGAATAGAAATCTATGAAATTTTAACACAAGGTTTATGACCACAAAAGAAAGTTTGGGATTGATTTTGGGAGTTTTGGTTCCAACAGTTTAAGAATTAGGGGCCAAAAAAGGGCCCAAATAAGCATTATTCTTGGTTTTCGCACAATTACTTTAGTTTAAGTAAATAGAAATCTATGAAATTTTAACACAAGGTTTATAACCACAAAAGGAAGGTTGGTATTGATTTTGGGAGTTTAGGTCCCAACAGTTTAGGAATAAGGGGCCAAAAAGGGACCCAAATAAGCATTTTTCTTGGTTTTCGCACCATAACTTTAGTATCAGTAAATAGAAATCTATGAAATTTAAAGACAAGGTTTATGACCATAAAAGGAAGGTTGGAATTGATTTTGGGAGTTTTGGTCCCAACATTTTAGGAATAAGAGACCAAAAGGGTCCAAAATTAAACTTTGTTTGATTTCATCAAAAATTGAATAATTGGGGTTCTTTGATATGCTGAATCTAGATTTTATATTATTGGCCCAGTTTTCAAGTTGGTCCAAAATTAAACTTTTTTGATTTCATCAAAAATTGAATAAATGGGGTTCTTTGATATGCCAAATCTTACTGTGTATGTAGATTCTTAATTTTTGGCCCTGTTTTCAAATTGGTATACATTAAAGTCCAAAGGGTCCAAAATTAAACTTAGTTTGATTTTAACAAAAATTGAATTCTTGGGGTTCTTTGATATGCTGAATCCAAACATGTACCTAGATTCTTGATTATGGGCCCAGTTTTCAAGTTGGTCCAAATCAGGATCCAAAATTATTATATTAAGTATTGTGCAATAGCAAGAAATTTTCAATTGCACAGTACTCAGCAATAACAAGAAATCTTCAATTTCACAGTATTGTGCAATAGAAAGAAATTTTCAATTGCACAGTATTGCGCAATAGCAAGAAATCTTCGATTGCACAGTATTGTGCAATAGCAAGTATTTTCAATTGCACAGTATTGCGCAATAGCAAGAAATATCTAATTGCACAATTTCAATTGGAGTTATCTTTCTTTGTCCAGAATAGTAGTTGAATCAACTGAAATCATTGTTTTATACAATATACAATGTATATTCACTTTTACTACCAACTGATAAATTAAAACAATCTTTACCATTCAGTGATAACAAGCACTTTTTTTACATCTTAATATTTTATGATGTATTTAAATGAGTAATTATTGTTGCAAACTCCATTAGAAATTTGAATTAGATTGGTTTTGGAATAAAGGAAAAGGGGATGTGAAAAAAAAATTGAGGGGGGGGGGTCAATTTTTCTCATTTGAAATTTCATAAATAAAAAGAAAATTTCTTCAAACATTTTTTTGAGAGGATTAATATTCAACAGCATAGTGAATTGCTCAAAGGCAAAACAAAAATTTTAAGTTCATTAGACCACATTCATTCTGTGTCCGAAACCTATGCTGTGTCAACTATTTAATCACAATCTAAATTTAGAGCTGAATCCAGCTTGAATGTTGTGTCCGTACTTGCCCCAACCGTTCAGGGTTCAACCTCTGCGGTCGTATAAAGCTGCTCCCTGCGGAGCATCTGGTTAAATTTTAGTAAACACCTGAATAAAAACTCTAGAGTGAAAACCGTAAGCAGGGAAAATTGTTAATAGTACGAAAACACATTACACGATGATAATGTATGTATTATATGTCTCTGACGTTTCTAATAAAGTAATAACTAATATTATAGAATTAAACGCTCTTTTATAGGAATTTATTGGTGTATAAACTCAACCAATTCGCTCTCAAACAAATAAATTTTGGACTTTTATGATAAAACGCTTGTGAGGGACTTGGTCCAGTTTATACACCAATAAATTCCTTAAAAAAGGTGTTTAATCCTTATAATTCTTTAAAATTGGAGATTGGGAATAAATATTTCCACACTCCTTACCTCTATCACACATAAATTGTATATTTGTGTCCTTGAATAGGCCTAGCACATGAATATATTTGTTGGTTAATGCAAAAATACGTACTCAACATGCTCAATGAAATTTTCTGTCTGATAAAAAGTATACTGCAAAAACTTACTATTATTCAAACGAATGTTTTGTATTTTATTTTACAATTAACGTAAATTTGGTAACATGGGTTATATTATCGCTGTCATCTAGTTTACATTGGTTACTAAAAGAAGTTTGGTCAATGTTGTCTATCGAAAAAATAACCATCGTCAGGATCAATTACGGAAAGTTCTTTTGACCAATCATATCAACGTATTACCTATAAGCAAATCATACAAGAATTATCAATATTTGACATCATATTTAAAAAGTTTATTCCAATCTCTTGTCAGACGGAGGATTTCGAAAAGTTTCAGCCTTGAAACTGTTCAGCCTTTTAAATTCATAAACCAGTCCGGCCTTGGTAGTTTAGGTCCATTAAGATTATACTTTTGTCCTAAATGATCTACCAATGGTTTGAATACAAAAATAAAACGTCTCAGTAAGATGCTATTTCTGTCAGTCTGTATACATGGTATATGTGATATAGATTTTTTTTAGTAAAGACAAACTTGTATGATGCAGAATACGAAAAAATTTACAGTGGACATTTTGGGCCTTTAATATCTATGTCGATTATTGATTTGGGGATGCTCGGCGGCCAGTGATATTGTTTGCCTTAAATTACATGTAGTGGAGAATAAAGGCTTTTTCCCCCTGGAGAAGAATCCCAATTTGTAAAAAAATGGCTTAAAATTAATCCCAAAAAGACAACTTTTTTCCCAAACAGAGCAGTCTCAGAAGAAATTGTGCATACATTCAAACTGAAAAACACTCATTTATACATTTTTTCATGCCTTACATGACTATATGTGCAGATTTGAGGGTCTATCTATGTATCATTACTGACAAAAAGGAGTCTCATTACAAAGCAGGGTTTGACTCTTGAAAGGGGGTCTGTAAATAGAAGTTTCAGTCAAATTCATGGTTTATTCTAAATTTCCCAATTTGATGAAAATTGCACATATTTTCCCAATAAAAAAGGGTAGAGGTAGTTTTAAAAAAATGCCAACAATATCACTGGGCAGGCGGCCGGTTGGGCGGGCGGCAATCAAATGTTGTCCATGCATTAACTCATGAAGCGAGTTAAAATGAAGGTTCATGTGGACCCTATGGCTAAAATGGCCGTATTTTCACCTCAAAATTTTCTCTGAGTTCAGGCAAACCTGTGCACGGCCATTTTAGTCATAGGGTCCACATGAACCTTAACAGGGCGGGCGGCCTGTTGGGCGGGCGGCTGGTTGGGCGGGCGGCAATCAAATGTTGTCCGTGCGTTAACTCATGAACCGTTCAACCAAAGCTTTTAAAATTTTAATATGTTGTTACTGACAACTAAATGAAGGTCAAGTTCAATAATTTTGACTTTTACCTTCCAGGAGTTATGGTTCTTGAAAGATTGAAAAATGGCGTTTCCAGTCGTGTCTGTGCATTTACTCATGAACTGTTTTACCAAAGCTTCCCAAATTTTAATATGTTGTTACTGGTGACAAAATGAAGGTCAAGTTCAATAATGACAATTTTGACTTTTACCGTTCAGGAGTTATGGTTCTTGAAAGATTGAAAAATGGTGTTTCCAGTCGTGTCCGTGCATTTTCTCATGAACCATTCAACCAAAGCTTTTCAAATTTTAATATGTTGTTACTGTTGACAAAATAGAGGTCAACTTCAATAATGATGATTTTGACTTTTACCGTTCAGGAGTTATGGTTCTTGAAAGATTGTAAAATGGTGTTTCCATTCATGTTGTTGCAATTACTCCCGAACCATTCAATCTAAGCTTTTCAAATTTTAATATGTTGATACTGATGACAAAATAGAGGTCAAATTTGATATTGACGATTTTCACTTTCACCAATCATCAGTAATGGTTCTTGTGATATTGCCAGTACACAAATAAATGTTAATAAATCCGGTTTGCTGTCGTTGTGACAGCCTCTTGTTCTCATTGTTGACAGCCTCACCATGACCTATACTATAGTTTACTTCTATGTCATATGGTCTCTTGTGATGAGTTGTTTCATTTGCAATCATACCAAATCTTTTTTGTATAAGCTTCTGCAAAGCTTGGGACTATTTAGCCGCCCTCTTTATAAACATGTTGGTTTATTTTTAAACTTGACCAATTGCAACTTTAAAGTTTAACATTGTTTATACAGATCATACCTACTTTATATATGTACTAAGTGTTATCTGCAATCCACCTCTAAATAACTTTCTAATATCTATTATTTTTTAAAGTTATCACCAGGATAGAAGGTAAATTAATGAGTCATATTTTTTTTTTAATTTAGACTGAATATAAAACAAAAGAATGACTCTAACTAGTAAAGTTCTCCTATCATTTGATGGCCAAAATGACCAAGGCAGAATCAACCAAGGCCCAACTGGCTCCATGGCTGAAACATCATGTTTCCAGTTAGAGAAAGTTTAGTTATATGCATGTATAAAATAGAGCAAATACATCAATAGAAAAAAGACCATCAGATGAACAGCACTCCACCTGTTGCTTATGCATAGTCATTTAATACAGTAGAGTTTGTACATTTGTACCTGGATGTTTGGCCCCTAATATAAACACATTCATACATAATTTTTATTTTGTTTTCAATATTATACATAAGAATAACATGTATATTTTCATTTTATTTTCAGAGTACTTTTGTTCATGGTTTACTTACACTGACTACACATAGGTTACAATGGAAGGATCCTAAAAACAGAGTAAGTGTTTTAAAACATAAGTTATCATTTCTGAATAACACATTAAAAGTATGGAAGTTTGTTGATGCAAAATCTTCAATATTTTACCATAGATTAGAATAAATTTTGACAGTGTTATTTTACACCACATGCATGACATGTAGCTATATTTGCCTTCTTGATATACATAAAGATCACAAAATATTGACATTGGATTCAACACATGAGGATATTTGTTACACAATTTTTTTAATTATTAATAATTAACTTTAGTCAAGACTGTTAATTATCATTCCATCTTGATTATCTTTTCATCCAGCAACTTTATTGAATAGTTGCGTATCTTCAGATTTTCAGGGAGTTGAATCTGTTCACTAGTCTTTAATGTTTTACAATGATGAAATCATGAATTAATTGCTGTATAAAAAGCTCATATAAGCTGTTGTAGGAAAGATATTCAATATCTTAGAAAACTTGCTTTATTTTTCAGTCTAGAATATTATCTTTGCCCCTTTCATTGGTCATATTTTTGGAACAAGAAGCGGCTGGATTTTCGAAAAGGTAGGTTAAATTTCACTTTTTTGTTGACTTGAAAACTGTGTAATGAGCTAGCTTTATGCACTTCAGTTGAATATCTAGACAATTGAAAAAAAAAACAGATTAACTTTGATGGTTTCAGGTTTGAATTTTAAGGGATCAGAAAAAATTTGAGTTACTGGTACAATGTAGTGAACAAAGTTAAAAATTCGAAAAACAATGTATTTAGAAACAAAATGTCTTTTGCAAACTTGTATCCTAGGTTAAAGGAGATTGTGTTTTAAAATATTATTCAAAAGTTTTTAGGACATTGTGTTTTAAAATATTATTCAAAAGTTTTTAGTACATTGTGTTTTAAAATATTATTCAAAAGTTTTTAGTACATTGTGTTTTAAAATATTATTCAAAAGTTTTTAGTACATTCATTGACACTGTGTTTTAAATTTGTATGTCTTTTGTTGAAAAAAATATTAATTGTTTCATTTTCAAATAAATTTGTTTTTATTTGTTTTGGGAATAAAGAAATAATAGAAAGGGACTGCCAAAAAAAAAGGGAGATAGAGAAATATTAATTCTGGTTTAAAATATATATAAATGATTGACTCAGATGCTCCTTAGGGTAAACTGTGTCTTGCTGCCAGGCCTGGGGCCATTACATTGCAATGTAATGCATTACATTACAATTACTTTGTGATTCTTCCATTACAATTACAATTACAATTACATTTTTTCTCACATGTAATGCATTACATTACAATTAATTTGCCTGTGTAATGCATTACATTACACATTACTTTTTCAATATAAAAACAAAAAGCATTTCAAAAACAGAGGTATATGTACATATGTATACAGTGTTAGGGACATAGACTTCAAATACTGGTTAATTAATATGTCCATTGCACTTTATCATCATAAGTGGTTTAAATGTGATGCCATTAAGAGAACAGCGATCAGTTCTGTACACCTTTCCGGCAATACTTAAAAGCCTTTCTACAGGAGCTTATGTGTGGGAAATGGCTAAATACTTGATAGCTGTATTAACCAAAGAAGAAATGCACACTGAATTTGACTTCCATTATTCCAGTGCTTTGATTGAGATTTCTTCACATGGCTCAGACAAGTAGATGTCAACATCATGTACTGCACCTTACCTGTGTCTATACCCTTTCATTGAGTAGTAGGAGGCATGAAACTGAAAAAGTCACTTTTAAGTTTCTTAGGTGGTGGTAAAAAATAAATAAATTATCATATAATTTTGTTTCTAACATTGATCACTTAATCGTTAAGACATCATTAAGGATTTCAAAGAGATATAATAAATGTGTCGTTAAAGGATTATCTTGTGAAATGCCTAAGGGTTCTGTGAGGACAAACATAAGTTGAGAAGATTTGATTGCAATAAAAACAGTGTGATATTAATTAGGTGAAATAACAACACAGACTGGACCCAAACCACAGTTTGGTTTAAAAATGTTGTTTGATATATTCAATATTTCATTGAAATACATGTAAGGTGTGTATAGAATTATGAAATTTTCATCTTCATATTTTGTTCATTGATCTTTATAGTTTTGTTTGATAAATTTTTTTATAAGATTTTTCAAAGACCACCTAACACCAAAATATTTCCATATCATATTAAACAAATATCAGAAACCAAGATCAAAAACTTGATGTTTTTTACCATTTTATATTTCTTACCTTAATGTGTGTTTTAAAGATTGATGTAATTTATTCAATACAGTAATTAGCTGTGACAAAAATTTTATTCCATACTTTCTTTTGTTTTTGTTAATATTTTATTTTTATTATACAATATTCTTCAATTTTATCTATTTTACCAATTTGTAATGAAAAGTTATGTACTGTAATGGAGGCATTACATCAATTTTTAACTAAAGTAATCATTACATTACATGTAATTGTAATGCAGAAAATGTGCATTACAAATTATTTTGCATTACATCCCAAAAAAGTAATATTACAATGCATTACAATTACAAATTACCATTACCCCAGGCCTGCTTGCTGCAGCTGACCAAGTAAATATTATAACACACACTTCACATCTAAAATATTATTTTTAAAATGTATATTTTTTTCTGTTTTGTACAGTGCTAAAATAGTGGTACATCTAAGTTCCCCTGAAAGCAACAAACCAGCAGGACCTAACAGACAAAGCAAATATAATTACATCAAATTATCATTTAAACAATCAGGTGAAAGAGAGGTAATTTTATCAAGTTTATTTTAAAAAATTTAAATTGACGCTCAGTAGCTACTGATTTATAGCTGTGAGCACTTGATACATCCATGTTTTCTGGATGAGGTGTACAAAATTGAGAATAATGGACAAAAAGTGCAGAATAAAGTATCGTCAAATTACAGATTGAAGAAATATAGACACAAAAAATGAATAGTGTTGAGAAAAATGCGATGTTAGAATATAAATAAAATAAAATAATGGGCAAATAAATAATGAAAAGAGAAAATGGTCTAGCTGTAAATAATAGAATAAAGATAAGAAGGACCATCCATCAAGACCCTCATCTACTAAATAAAAGAAAGATACCTTGTCCATGCATTTGTTATAAATAAAAAAAAATTAAGCTAATTCTGAACTCTTCACAAGAGACCAAATGATACAAAAATTAACAACTACTGTAAATTCAGAAATTATTGCGTGCATTTATTATTTTGATTTTGTCATTTTGGACTAGAATGCGATTTGAATTTTTGCAATATTGTGAAAAATCCTGTTTAATTCATATTAAAATTTTTAAAATTAAATTATTGCGATTATAATCCTGTCCCTATTTTCGCAATAATAAAAACATCACAATACTTTCTGAATTTACAGTATATGTCACTTTACAGCCTTCAACAATGAGCAAAGCCCATACTGCATAGTCAGCCAGAAAAGACAAATGTAAAACAATTCAAACAAGAAAACTAACATTGACCCTTTATGATGTCTGAGGAAACTAAAAGATGTGGTATTGCTGTAAGTTTGCTGCCCTTTTATCGTAAAACATTTATTCTACAAATTATACACCTTTTCTGTATTTGAAACACTAGTGAAATGTACATTATGTCCAGTATAATAAGAATTTTATTGTTTTAGTTTTTCAGGGAATTGTCAGAGCAGTTACAACAGAAAAGATGGCAGCAATCAATACCACAAGCTCAACCAGCTGTAGCAGTAAGTCTAGCTTTAATCATGGATATTTTCTTGGGTAGTTAATTTACGATTTCAATGCATAAACTTTTTAACAAGCAGTTAGATTTACACACACTTGACATAACAATTCACACCTTTTTGTAAATATTTTTGCTTTCTAAAGACAATCCCAAATTTTCATCATTTATTTCTTCCTACTAGTAAAAACTACCTGCTTTAATATAGCGTTTTTGTGCTAATGTGGCGTAAAGCAATCGCCAAACAATCAACCTGATCTGCCCAGAACCACTGGAAAATGCATCATCACATTGTCAGCGTCTTTTGCAAACTTCGATTAAACTATAGGAATAATTGATTTTACTAGAATAGGCCAGTAAATAACCTTGATATTCAAAAAACAGTTGGTCTAATACTGACACCTTAATTTCATGCTTTGGTTACTTTGACAAAGAAGTTTGTTTTTAAAGGCAGTGCTTTAAGGCCTGACTTTTAAGTCATGAGGTTCATCTTTTCATACGCAATCTTTGCAGGGGGTCTTTTGGCCAGAAATAGATCCGGAAATGTTCGAATTTCTCCTCTTCTTTTTATGGTATAATATGGTTTTTGTTTCTTTCATTTACATTGGGGACTAAAGAAACGATCAGTGTGTATTGTTCGTTTTTTAGAACTTGTTATTAGTGTGTATTTTGCATTATAAGCAGTCAACCTGACTACAAACTATCATTATGTGTATTCCGTGTGGAAAGAGGTCGGGTCAATTTCGAGTGTTATCTGACATCTAAAGATTCTTTAATTAGTTCAGACGTTGATATAACAATGAAAAGTCGACTGAATATGATTAATATTGCATCTTCTATAATTCAAAGCGGAATTCGGTTTATGAACGAGAAACCGTAAAGCGTTTTCAATTTCGGTTCTAGTTATGTATGTTGTCCACGTTTTATCCTGGTTCCCGGTACTACGTTCCGGGTATTAGCTATTTGATATATGTGATGTGTAACATTACGATCGGGTACCAGCCAATCTACGTGTGTATGTGTACATGATTTCCCGCCAAAATGACACTTCCGGCAAATGACGGATAAAACCTAATCGACGATCCCGGGTCAATGGACAAAGCCAATGCAATGTTACGCGACTCGGGTTCGCATACTTATTTTATTTATTTTGGTAATCGATCTATTTCCGGTATCATGTAATATTTATCGTCATGAACATTGATGTTTTTACTTCTTCTTCTTCCATATAAGAGTTGGGTTCCTTTAATGAAACGTTTAAACTCTGCGGGACTACGCATGGTGACATCACATATCTAGTCCCCTAAGGCTATATACAGTATTTACAATAAAATCAGGTTGTTACGGTTAAAATTATGTACAAACGTCCAGTCTGGTATTAATGTGTTGTCTGTAGCCCTGAGCGAAAATCTTCAACTGATCCCGCTTCAGCAACCCTGGCAGGTAATGTATTCCATTCCATGATTGTTCTTGGAAAGAAGGAGTTCCTGTAGACATCACTGGTGACCCTCTGTTGGTAAAACTTGTGTCCTCCACGAGTTCTACTGTCGCCACCTTTGAGGTAAGTACTCTTGTTGATGTCTATCAGCTCATTCTGGATACGATAGAGCATGCATAGCCTGTTGTCACGGCGTCTTGTCTGTAATGTGTCCCATTTTAGATTTTCTAACATTGTAGTGACGCACCCTGGTGTGCGTGATGTGTAGTCATTATAGACAAATCTAGCAGCTCTCCTCTGTATAAGTTCTAGTGTGTTGATGCTTGCTTGGTTGGTTGGGTCCCATATAGTAGAAGCATACTCTATGACAGGTCGCACGAGTGTTGTATAGCCAGCAGCCTTTACTTTCCTGGTACATTCTTTAAGATTTCGTTTGACAAACCCAAGTGTTCGGTTACCCTTTGCTGTAACACTCTGGATATGTTTGTTCCATGAGAGGTTGTTTGATATTGAAACTCCCAAGTACTTGGCACTATCTACTGGTTCGAGTATGTGTCCATGTAGAGTGTATGGGTATTGTATAGGTTCTTTGTTCTTTGGTGGTATGCGGATAATATTGCATTTTGTTGGATTGAATCTCATCATCCATGTTTTTTCCCATTTTTCTAATGCTTCAAGGTCTTTCTGAAGTTGTTCTGTATCTTTGGTGTTACTAATTTCCCTGTATAGTAGACTGTCATCAGCAAAGAGGCGGACATCTGATTGAGTATATCCGGGCATGTCATTGATGTATGTTAGGAACAATAAAGGACCTAGTACTGTGCCCTGTGGCACACCTGACAGAACATCGTCTTGTTGAGATCTAGCCCCTTCCAATACTACCTGTTGTTTCCTGTTTGATAGGAATGAACTGATCCAGGAGTTTGTCCGGCCCCTTACTCCATAAAATTGGAGTTTGTACAGCAATCTTGAATGAGGAACCTTGTCAAATGCCTTTTCAAAATCCAGGAGTATGATGTCAATCTGGGTTCCATTTGAAAGGTATTTGGCTATACGATCGATGGTGATGATGAGCTGACTTTCACATGATCTGCGTTTCCTGAAACCATGTTGGTTGTCACAGAGTATATTTTGTTGGTCAAAATGTTTCATTATGCTGCTGTGAACTATATGCTCTAACAGCTTACAAGTGATGGAGGTAAGGGAGACTGGACGATAGTTGGCCGCTAGGTGAGTATCCCCTTTCTTGTATAGTGGCACTATGTTGGCATCTCTCCAATCTTGTGGAACTTCTCCTGTATCAAGTGAAAACTGAAAGATTCTTGTCAGAATTGGTGATAATTCTGCAGCAGTTATTTGCAGTATTTTGGTTGGTATTTCATCTGGTCCTGCTGCTTTGTTGGTGTTAAGGTTTTTTAACAGTTTGAATACCCCATTTTCAGTTACTGTGATGTCATTCATTGTATTGATGTTACTAGGACCTTTATCGGGAATAGTGCTGCCATCTTCTTTTGTGAAAACCGAGCAAAACTGTTCATTTAAGATATTGGCTTTACTCTGGCTGTCACTTTTAAGGAATCCTTCCTTGTTTTTGAGTGGTGCAACTCCAACCGAGTCCTGTCCTTTGCTCTTCAAGAATGACCAAAATCTTTTCGGTTTCTCAGTGTAACTGAGACTAATGATGTCATTCATATATTCTTTGTATGCTTTTCTTATTTCCATTTGTGTTTGTTGTTGGAGGTATTTATATCTATCTCTGTCTCTCTTTTTCTTTGTTTTCCTTGATTTCTTGTGGGCCTTGTTTTTCCTTCTTATTAGGCGCTTGATGGTAGTATTGATCCAAGGATGGGTAAATTTTGTAGTTGTCATCTTTGTTGGTACTTTCTGATCAATAATTTTCATGATGTTTTCTTTGAAATATTTCCACATGTTTTCAATATTAGTGAAGGTCGTCTGGTTAAAGGTTTCAGCAAATAACCTCACCTCATTTTGTATTTCATCTATGTTGGTTCTTTTCCATAGTTGTATTTTACGTTTAACCGGTTTAGGTTTTTGTGCTTTAATTGAGGTATCAAGAAGGACAATGTCGTGGTCGCTGTTACCAATAGCTGGAATTGGTTTACATCTCTGCTTAAAACTTGGATGGCTAGTCAAAATTAAATCTAGAGTTTTTTCTTTTCTTGTAGGGAAGTCCACTATTTGTTCAAGATTAATGTCTGCTACTATGTCCAAGAAGGTTTGGTTCACTTTGGATGGATATTGCGTACCATTTATGGCTAACTGTTCCCAATTGATGTCTGGAATGTTAAAGTCACCACCAATAATAAGGATGTTCTTTTTGGTACTATTTTTAAGGCGGTTGAATTCATCTTGTGTATATTCTAAGTACTCGTTGTCTGTTCTATTTGGAGGTCTATAGTATGATGCCAATGTGATTTTCTTTGAGTTCGTTGTTATTACTCCACTGATCATTTCAATATTTTTACTTTTATATACATTATGTAATTGTAGATGTTTTTTGGCTGCTATGAGAACACCCCCATGTCGATCAGTTGGTCTATCTCTGCGTTGGATATTATAATCAAGGTCATTTGATAATATTTCGCTTGATGATATGGTGTCGTCGAGCCAAGTTTCTGTTCCCAGTATGATATCCGGATCTGTATCTATTATGAGAAGCTCTAATAGCTTTCCTTTCTTCCTCAGACTTTGAAAATTAATATTCAAGATTCGTAAGCACTTTGTGTTGTTTGCTCTGTTAAAAGTTTTTGATTTGGGTTTAATAGGTGAAGATGTAGTGATCCCATTAGACTCTGGTAGTATATCAAAAGTTGAGTCGTGTTCTGTGTTTACGCTTGATCTAGTTGTGTTTGTAATGCTGGATGTTGATGGAAAAGATATATCTGATTCGCTGTGAATTAATGATGGATGTTCAGATTGATTTATCATTTGTTCATTGGTGTTGTTTTCATCTAGTTGAGGTGTCGAGTAAATAATCGATGAATTATTAGGTGCGGCACAGTTTGGACATTTCCATGTATCGCTGCTGTTACCAAGTCGACTAAATTCTGTTGTCGACATTCCAATACATATTTTGTGCATCCACTGATCACATTCATCACATGCTATTGACTGGAGTTTACAAGCTTTTTTACATATACCACAAGGGAATTTTGGATGCCTTGGTCCAGGATTTTGTTCAATACCACTCATAAGTAGAAGTATAAATCTGTGACCTGATGTTTCTAGGCCATTGATGGACTTTGAAAGACGTCTGTGTTTTACATGACGAAGCCAATAAAATACGTTCAATCCATTTGACAAGTCTCTGTGAGTCACAAATGATAAATTTTGACAATCTTTATATGGGACATTGTTGCAATTTAAATTTATGCAAAGTTGATCTTGTTGACTGTTTATGATAATGTTATGCCAGATTATGTATAGTAATAATATCTGCAGAGCTTTCACTTTGTTTACGTTTGGATTCATATTTGCCGCCATTACGGTTGGAAGGCTACATTGTTGACCATGGATACCAGAGTATTAAACAGTTTTTACGGTAAATATAACGAATCGGTAGGTGAAGTGGGTAAAGTGTATGTTTTGTGTTTGCATCAAACCATAAATTTCAGTTCCTGGTCCTGTAGAATAGTAATTAATCAAAGAAATTTTCGGAGCCAAGAAGGAAATCGACTGTATTGTCACGCATGCGCAGTCCATTACTTGCTGAACATTTGTTTCTCTTACATAAATTAAACATCTCTATACGTTTTGAAATTAATTTTATGTTTTTGTTGGATTTGAACTTTGTCTTGTGTATTTTTTTACTTGTCCACGGGCAACCAAGACAAAAATAATTACTTGTCCGGTTGTTCAAATGTACGAGTCGGGCATAGCATTTCCACACCCCTGGTTATAAAACTTTTTTTTCAGGGCACAAACCCACTTTAAAGAGACTTGTCTACTGCCATACCCATCCTATTTTCATGCACCATTTGCAAGCAAGAGACTGAATGGTTTGCAAAATTAAAAATCAGGACGGTGTCCAATTAAAACAAAAGAACTAAACTGGATGAATATTGTAGGAGAAATCTAGAGGAAAGTTTTGATTTGTGAAATTGGTTTTCCTGAAAAGTCATTCATCCTAGCCTACAGAAAGGAACTATATATTTAACTGTCCACCACCAACTGACAAGCTAATGTTGAGCTTCACATATGGAATTACTCAAAAACCAATGTCTATGTTTTCAGCACAGATTTCACAAGTTATGACACAGCTGTGCTTTTTTTATACTTGTTAAAGAGTTGTATACTAAATTTTATTCTTTTATCAATAAATATATTCTTTTATCAATAAATATATATTGTGTCATTTAAGAACTTGTATTTTGCCAAAAGATGCATACTAGTGAATGAAAGTGGTGCAGTTCATTTTGCTTTGATATATAGAATTGAATTACAATTGTTCATGTTATTGGAATGCTTATAAAAATAAGGAGATGTGGTACAATGTATTTGATATTTAGTGAGTTTATCAAGCAAAAGTGAATAAGAAATAGGTATAAGCAGTTACAGGTACTACTGTACAATCTCAAACAATGAGAAAAACTCATACCGTATAATAGAGAATTTCATATTTACAAGCAAGTTTTGTTTTTGCGTTAAATAATTTTCTTCTATTGTTTTAATTGCAAATATGGGAAGTGGTTAAAATGCTAATGAGACAGCTGTTATGGCCACATAGCCTTAATTGAAATTTTCTTTTTCATTCATACCGGTAGATTTTGCCTGGAGTTAGAAACATATCTGCCAACTTTTCAAAATGCACATGGGGGTTTTACATGAAAGATGGTCCATATAGTCATACAAAACCTTCAAGGGGGCCTTCAAATGGAAGCAGGACAAGTTGCCCCACTTTTTAAAAAAACGCCACAAATTGATTTATCAAATCGCCCCACATGTGAAATTGGTCAAATCATGTTTAATATTACTCCTGCCAACTCGCCCTACTTATAAAAAAACAGTAATATTTAACTTAATATATATACAATTAAAAATAAAAACTCGCACCACTTTAATGAAAACTAATCTACACAGAATACAAACAAACCGAAAATTAATTTAATTACTATTATTGATATATACTGAGATTATAATTCTAAAAAAAAACTGATTGTTGAAGAATAACTAAGTTTAAAAGCTTAGTTATTTGCATAACAATTGAAAAGTAACCAGTTAAATGTATCAAAATGCAATATAAGGAATTTAACTTATATTCAATGGAATAACATCTTTTTCCATAAGTGGGGCGAGTTGGCATTACTTAATTCATCCTGGTTAATAATATATTTATCTAGATTTCACCCATTTCCATTAGATGGGACCAGTTGGCAGGAGTAATATTAAAGGGATTTAACACAGTTCACAAGTGGGGTGATTTGGTAATCCAGGTTGGGGCAGTTTTTTTGTCGAGTCTGCGACTTTTGTCGCAGAAAGCTCGACAGGGATAGTGATACGGCTGCAGCGATGTTAGCTCAGTTCTTAAAAGCTTTATATTTTAGAAGGTGGGAGACCTGGATGCTTCATACTTTGTATATGGTTGCCTCATGTTACGAAGATTCCGTCAGTCACATGTCCAATGTCCTTGACCTCATTTTCATGGTTCAGTGACTACTTGAAAAAAAAGTTAAAATTTTTTGTAATGTTAAATTCTCTCTTATTATACATGTAAGTAATTGGATAACTATATTTGGTATGTGCGTGCCTTGCAAGTTTTCACTTGACCTCGACCTCATTTCATGGATCAGCGAACAAGGTTAAGTTTTGGTGGTCAAGTCCATATCTGAGATACAATAAGCAATAGGTCTAGTATATTCGGTGTATGGAAGCACTGTAAGGTGTACATGTCCAACTGGCAGGTGTCATCTGACCTTGACCTCATTTTCATGGTTTAGTGGTTATAGTTGAGATTTGTGTTTTGGTCTGTTTTTCTTATACTGTTTGCAATAGGTCTCCTATATTTTGTGTATGGCATGGTTGTAAGGTGTACAGGTCTACCTGGTAGGTGTCATATGACCTTGACCTCATTTTCATGGTTCAGTGGTTTTAGTTAAGTTCTTGAGTTTTGGCCTTTTTTTCTAATACTTTATACAATAGGTCAACTATATTTGGTGCATGGAAATATTTCATGATTTACATGTCAGTCGCACAGGTTTTATTTGACCTTGATCTCATTTTTTACGGTTCATTGCTCAGTGTTAAGCTTTTGTGTTTTGGTCTGTTTTTCTTAAACTATAAGCAATTACTCAATATTATTTGTTGTATGGAAGAATTGTAAGCTGTATATGCCTACCTGGCATGGTTTATCTGACCTTGACCTCATTTTCATGGTTCAAAGGTCAATGTTTAGTTTTCTTGGTTTATGTTAAGATTATGTGACAGTTGTAATAACGCTTTTTTATTAGGACTATCAACAGAATATCAATGATTAGTAAAGAAGGCGAGACATTTCAGTGTGTGCACTCTTGTTTTTAAAGTGAGGCGAGTTAGTGAAAAAGTGGGGCGATTTGTCATGGATTCCCTTCAAATATATTCCAATGTGGTTTTTGGCTTCTTCGTGCATTAACAAGCTCATAGCCATTGTTGAATTAATTGTTTTCCTTAAAATAGTCGACAAAATTGCTCTCACAAAATTTCCATTTGGGAGCCTTGAGCTCGATGGGGGAAATACTCTGCAAATACTGACAGTTGACAGGTATGGTCATCAAAAAAGTTGACATGTTACTATGTACATTTACCATTATGTTACTTGATGTCCTTGCTATACACACAGTACAGAGACTAGTCAATCTTTGTGAACTATTTTTTATGGGAGTCATAAAATATGTGTATACAATCAATAATTAAAAATAGTCTATTTATATTGAAAAGGAAAAGTTCTTATTTGTCTAAAGAAGAGGGACGAAAGACACCAAAGGGACAGTCAAACTCATAAATTTAAAGCAAACTGACAAGGCCATGGCTAAAAATGCATTTCATGGGAGGCACAGAAAATATACTGTAAACAGTAGACTAGATATAGGTGAACTAGGTACAAAAGAACTCTAAATCTTAAATTCTACAAACCACCTCTGTTCTATGGAAGATAATGATATGACTGGACTAGAAATACACACAACCTGTAATTAACTGCCTTTACAGCGCTTTCGCGCTTTGATTTAATTCAGTTTTCAGAATAAAAAAAAATTGTCATTTTACCCAGTTTAGTTCTGCTGTATAATTAAGAATTCATTAACATTTCTGTCATGGTATTCTTCATTTTTTTTAAAGTTTTATTTTCAAGTGGATAATCTACCTATGTCTTACAGATGAATTGCCTACTTTTCCAATCACAAACCCTCTTTAGATGTGTATATAAATTTGAAGTAAAATGTTTGTTTTCAGACAGGAAGACACAGAGGCATTATGGGTATAGAAAGATCAATACAACAGAAACAGAAAGCTACTGATTCTAATATAACACAGTCATTTCAAGACCTCAGCAAACTTATAGAAAAGGTATGTTTTTTTTTTCTGTTGTAGATTAAATCTATATGGTTATTATCCTAAACACTGGCTCAGAATGAAAAAAAAAATAACAATTTCATGATACTGACTCAGAAAGAAAAACAACATGAGGGATTCTTTTATTATCTTATCTGAAGTTTATCATTGTACAAGTTTATTACATTAATATATATTACCTTTGGTTTATATGATCCGTTCATCCTATTTTGACTCTTAAAATTCAAGAGTCTATCTGAAATTGAGGGTAAATTATATGGCCTTCCAAATACCGTTTCGATCCCTAACATCACTGAAGAGACATATATTGTCGAAATCTAGATCTGGTGTACAAAAAAAATATTGACACCTTGTGTTTGTGGCATAATATCTTGGCCACATTAGTTTATCGTTTTCTGTTTAGTATTAAATTTATATCAAGATCCATTTTGTTACATCTCGTGATCAATTTTATTTGGCAATCGCCAATGGCAGTCAGCAGGGTTTAAGAACATTAGTTGTTCTACCTGTTAGTCAAATGCATTTTGTTTAAATATACTTTTTCACTTTTTTGTCTTTTAAAAATTTTGTTTGTGCTGTATTTAGACCCTTTTACAATGAAATTTGTTTTACATGCACACATATAAAAATTGCGGTTTTTATCCAACGCAATCATAGGTTTGAAAGTAGTTTTCAATTTAGACTCTATATATATGGAAGTGTTTAACGACCTTGACTGGCTTTTCAGCCCTCGCACGGTCGGCTCGGTGCCCGAAAACGATTGGTGAGCATTTAAATATTTTGTGGTGTTGGTCAGGAACGGGTAGCCAAGGACGCCGAATGGAGGCCGCCATCTTGGTTTTGGTGAGTTGTTTTTGGTTTATTGACTATTTTGGATTTTACTTCTTCACAACGGCTGCTTTCAGGGCCAGTTTGGTCAGCTTGGCAGCCCGCTAACCTCGATGATGGAGTACTGGTAGATGATCTCGGACGTAGTTCAAAAGATGACAGGAAGCATTATCAGGACCAAAGCCATGAGGCAGTGAAATGTAGGTCGTATCACCCAACAGCCTAGGATACAGCCCTCGGACGTTAATCGGCATGACACTCCCCATAATATACAATGGTTTTGGAGTGCATGTTAACGCAGGTACGCCAACTACTACGTCTATCTGTACGGCATGGATTGGTTTCTGTCATCTTAAGTAGTAAGTCGTTGATATCTAACTGTAAACCCTCATCGAAGATAGCGGGTAAAGGAGAGCTGACCCAGCACGTCCGTTCAGCTGTAATGACTGAGACGTGACTCATATATTTATATATATATAGATATATATATATACAACTCGTCTAAACATCAACCCAACAATGTTAGATCTGCAAATTTTTTGTTCTTCCCTTGATTCGAACCCATGCTACTGAGATATCATGACACCAAATCGCCTGCACTGCAGCATATATATATATATAAAAACTACATAAATTGTATCTATTCAGGCTAAAGATATGGTGGCATTATCAAAAACCATAGCAACAAAGATCAAAGATAAACAAGGGGACATAACTGAGGATGAGGTAATATACAGGTGGAATACTTGTAAAATCATCAAAGACATTTCCTGTATTCACCAAAGGGTTATTAAAAAAAAAACTGTATGGGGGGGAAGGGGGGGGTAGGAAGGCAGTTTTTGTCAGCACCCGCCACCCAGACAATTGTAATTGAAAATAATAGTGCATTATAGTGTTAAAAGTTTCTCTGAAACCCATCACCCATGTATTATTAATACAATGTGTCTTTGTCTCTCTACTCTGTAAAAGGAAAAAAACAAATGAACGAATCAGTTAAGTCTTGAAAAGGTAAATACATGTCTTACCAAATTTGGAGAACTGTCATACATATGGTCAGCATTTTGAACAATATTAGTTGCTGACCTCAACTCAAACATCGCAATCAAAATCAGACATTGAGTAAAAAATTTCTGGTTGAAATTTTTTTTCTCTCAAAAGTTTGTTTTTCAATTCAGCATTCAGGTGAATTATACAAGATGTTACTTGCATTTTAAATTTCTATTTTTAGACTTCAGCATTTTAAATTTCTATTTTTAGACTGTGAAGTTTAAATCTTACCTTCTTAGTATGGGAATACCAAATCCTGTTACCAGGGAAACCCATGGAACAGGAGATAAATATAATACAGAACTAGCTAAGGAATTGTCCAAGGCATTAATGAACCCATTGAAGGTTAGTATGAATTACCAGGTAAGAGTTTTGTTTCTATATATAACTCTTCAATTTTACCAGAAGGAACAAGGATTGTATATTATACTGCATTTTAATGATGATAAATTAACTATAGCAGATATTACTATCTATGATGATATTCACATCACATCTTTGTAAAGCATATTCAAAAATTTTATAAAGGAACCCTTTTCATGGATTAGCAAAGAAGAAAGTTTACTATTACAAGGTCACTGTTTAACCCCTTAAATTCCAAATTATCATAAAGTATGATAAACCAAACTACCCACAAATTCACTTTAATGTAACTACCCCCTGCTTCCTTCCACCCAATAATCGTCAGAAATGAATAACATAAGATATCCAACCCTACCATTCATGTTTTTCTTGGAATAGCCTTAAGGGCAAGACACAGACATCTCAGAAAATTTTGATGACCCAAAAGAAAATGTCTCACATCTTAAAAATGTGATTATTATATGATCAAGACTGATAGATTCCCAAATAGAGATAAGTTATTAATGCTAACACTTAAACCAATCTGGAATACATTTTTTGTTTACCAAATGACTTAAATTAATAATGCTAGTATGCCAGTTTCAAAATTATAGTAACAAACAGAAGGTTTCTAGATGATACATTTAGTAATCTGAAAAAACGTAAATGTTTATTAAACATCTGTATATATATTAGTTATATTTGTACAGGAATCAGGAGGTATAATGACTCTGACAGATGTATATTGCAGAGTAAACAGAGCAAGAGGCATGGAGGTAGATATAAACAAAAGTTTTAATAAATGTCTTTATAATTCAAATATGAAGTACCATAACCTTATACTGTGGATTCATTATTATTCGTTGGATACCAATTTTCGTGGGAACAGTTGAACCACGAAATTAAATGTTCAACATATGACAAATTTCCAATAGGCTTGTATGCAGACTTCGGCAAAACTACGAAATCAAATATCCACGAACATGCAACTTTTCCTCAATCCACGAAAATTGGTACCCACATAAATAAATGAATCCACAGTAGGTTGTCCATCAAGATTTTTAGAAAAGTAAGCCTTGTTTATTGTGTAACAATGAAACTGATATATGACAGTTGGCCCCTGATACATCATTATCTTGGTTCCAATTTCAGTGTATTTTGTGAATATAAGTGAACCACAAATTGAAATGTTTAACAAAAGACTCATTTTCTTATGGATTGTATGCAGAATTTGTTTTAAATCCTTGGAAATGCAATTTCCCTTGAATCGACAAAATTGATAAACAACGAAAAATTAATCCATGATATGTTTTTCCTTTCTAACATGATGTTGGGTATAAATTAGTGAGCAGGAAATCTCAATACATCTTGTTATATAGTGTTTAATTGTCTTCTTCTTTTATTTCAGTTATTATCACCAGAAGATTTAATTAATGCCTGTGAAATGCTGGAGATCTTAAGGTTACCGTTAAGGTTAGTTGTTCATTAAGGTCACTTAACAATATCCAATTTAATTATGTATCTCAACAGTGATATTTTCGTTAAGTGTTCAAATTGTTTAAAATTGCTGATGCTCTATTAACCCTGTGTCAAAATAACATATCTGTGTCATTGATCAAAGAAATACATTAAATGCAGGTGTTGAAATTATTTCAGCATTTGATTTTACATGCAACAAATGAAAAGTCAGCTAATAACTTATCACTTCCAACTTTTGGAATCTAGCTACATTGAAGACCCATTTGTGGCCTTCGGCTGTTGTCTGCTTTATGGTCGGGTTGTTGTCGCTTTGACACACATTCCCCGATTCCTCTCAATTTTATTATGAAATAAGGAATAACTTTCATCTTGCCTCCTATACATTTCTGTGAATATGATTGGTTAAGAGCAACTTCTTGGAGACTGCGTATATTCTGTATTAGGTTAGTAAGGTTCCAAATTAGGTTAGTAGTGGAATTGTATCCCTTTATGCAAACAATGGTGAGAAAAAAATCTTACAGGTTTCAACAAACAATTAAATGGATAATGAACGATTGAAATTATTTCCATACAACACATTTAAAGCTAACAAGTTGTTATTGTTGGCATTTGTTTTGGAATAGACCTATGGAAGTTGGTTCATAATGCTAACAGTCACTTTTATAGGCCACTAGTCTAAATATCACAGGCTGAGATAGTCAGTTAGATAAATTCTTTACATAGTGTGCTAGTGACCTAATATGATATATATGGGGCAAGTAAATTCCATTTCGTCGCTGGGCTTCTTAAATGTTGTACAATGTATATGACTTTTTTGGCTAAAAAAACTTATTGACACCAATGGTCTGGGTGGGAGGAAATCTTTGGTAATACAAAATAGCATACAGTTACCCCAATCAAAATGTGTGAAATAAGACATATTACAAAATTGCCAATGTCAGTTGTTTGTAAAGTTTGCTTCCAAAATGCTGTATGAAAACTTAAAAATCGTTGTAGAATGGCTTTGGGAAAAAAATAATTGTACAATTCTTTATTTCTGTGAAAATAATTTAAGTTCTTGGATAATCCAGAAATGTCAAAGTTTTTATTTCACTGCTATTTACAAAAATGTTCAAGTTCACATACAACATTTTGGAAGCATGCATTTTGCCAAAATTTTCATAGCCTGTTTGTGAGATATTTTTTTCTTGATAAATTTGTAATGTACAACATTTTAGAAGCCCAGCAACGATATGGGGATTCGATCTCACCCCAAATGGAATTTACTGACCCCATATATATTGCTCTCACACAGTGAAATCAGCATACTATTTAAAAAGGTTATGAAAACAGGGACACAGCATGGTCTCTGGAAGTGTAAACCAAAGAAAAATAAATAGCATACAATTAAATATTTGTAGATATGCAAATTATATGAGACTTATATTAACTGAATGTTTTATAATTATTTTTTTTTCTACTTTTGGTACAGATTAAAGACATTTGACAGTGGAGTAATGGTATTACAACTACAATCTCATGATGAAGAACAAATCATTAAAGATACAACAAAAACTGTAAGTTAGGAATAAAATGTAAAAGTGTGGTCAAAATAATTGGGTGAATTACTAGGAGTTACCAAAGTCTGGTTAACAAAAATCACATGGAAAGACCTTTAAAAATGGTTATTCTATTCTGTAAAGATTTTTTATGTGTTAAATGTTTAATTAATAGATTTGTATTTTATAGTTTAAAATTATAAAATTATTTCCCTTTGGTCACACATTTAAAATGAGATGTTAAGACAATGTTCCACCAAATCCAAATGACGTTGATTTATGCAACTTTTGGTTTTGGTAAGACCTTCAACAATGAGCAAAAGTTACCAAAAAAAATGAGTAATTTGAAAAAGTTGGCCATTGTAATTTACCAATTCTTTATAGCAGATTTAAAATTAAAACTTAATAATTGCTTTCATATTACTATGATTACAATTTATTCTTTATACAATATGATGTATACTACTTTTGTATTATTCTGGGTACCAAATTTTGACGTGATTTCGCCATGAATTTTATTTTTAAAAGAAAATAAAAATATATATATTTTTAGGTGGAAGAAAACCAGTCAATGACTTCAGAAGAATTATCTCAAAATGCTGGAATATCTGTGATATTGGCAAAGGAAAGGTTAGTTTTTAACCGGAGTAAAAATCAGTTATTAATTTGGGGATGAATGGAAAAGTGAAGAATATAGTTGTAAAATTAGTGGATTCAAAAATTTCAAGTGGACAACATACAATAATTTTTGATTGATTTTTTGGTAAAATGCTGCATAAAAAAAAAATCCAAAGTACAATGCTGATGTTTTTTAATTTTTTCCTATGAAAAAAACATCACAAAAAAAAGCAGATTTAGAGAAATAGAATTCCTTTCATATCTTATCCTTTAACAGACACCAAAGGTATCATGATAAAAGATGTGTTTAACAACAAATACCCATTATGTTACTGCATGGTAAGACATTGTTCAGAAATATAGAAAATAATAAATTGGCAATGTTTTGATTTGTGATGGGTAAATTTTTCCAGACAAGTTTAACTCATTTTTTCTGGTGTATTTTTCAGATTACTGTTGACAGAAAAAGTTGGTGGAGTTTGTCGAGATGAAAGTGTAGAAGGACTTAGATTTTATCCTAATTTATTTTTAACAAAATGTTCATAGTATAATTGTATAGAAATTGTAAAATAAATATTAATAATATGGTTGGTTTAAAACGTTATTACACATACTTTGAATGAAAGTCAGAAAGGAAAAAAAAGGCTATTGTATATATTTGTCCTAACCCTAGTCTAAGGTCAAGGTTTTTACTCAGTAAATATTGAAATGGGTTGTTATACAACCGCAAAAAAAAACAACAATGGTGGTATATTGGTATCACGTTGTCGTCAGCGAATGGTTTCCAGATGATAACTTTAGTATAAGTAAATAGAAATCAATAAAGTTTTAAAATAAGGTTTATAATCACTAATGGAAGGTTGGGATTATTTTTGAAGGTTTTGGTCCAAACAGTTAAGGAACAAGGGTCCAAAATAAATATTTTTCTAGTTTGGACACGATAATTTGTGTTTAAGTGTATGGATCTTTCTAAAATTGTACCACAAAGGTTCCATTCCCAAAAAAAAGGTAGGATCCATAATGAAAATTTGTTTGATTTTATGAAAAATTGAATTATTGAGGTTCTTTGATATGCCGAATCTAACCGTGTTTTTAAATTTTTAAATTTGGGTCCCATTTTTAAATTGGTGTACATTATGGTTCAAAGGATCCAAAATAAAACTTACATTTGATTTTAACAAAAAAATGAATTCTTGGGGTTCATTGGTATGATGCATCTAAACATGTTAGAATTTTTGATTAAGGTCCCAGTTTTCAAGTTGTTCCAAATTGGGGTCCAAAATTTAACTGTGTTTGATTTCAACAAAAATTGATTGAATGGGTCTTTTTGGTATGCTCAATCTAACCATGTATTCAGATTTTCGATTTTTGGGCCCAGTTATCAAATTGGTCCATATTGAAATCAAAAGGGTCCGAAATTAATCTTTGTTTGATTTCATCAAAAATTGAATTCTTGGGATTCTTTGAAATGCTGAATAAATCCATGGCCATGTATTTAAATTTTGGATATTGAACCATAAGAGGTAAATTTAAATTTTTTAAGTTAATATTCATTCTGTGTCAAACCTTTGCTGTGTCAACTATTTAATCACAATCCAAATTCAAAGCTGTATCAAGCTTGAAGGTTGTGTCCATACTTGCTGCAATTGTTCAGGGTTTCGACCTCTGCGGTCATATAAAGCTGCATCCTGTGGAGCATCTAGGTATTGCATTTCTTTAATTGATAAGAATATTGTTTGCTTATGTTGTCTAGTGTCTCAAAAACTAGAGGCAGTGGGCCAATTATATTTGGTGTATTGAATGATTGTAAGTTATACATGTCAGACTGGCAGGTTTCATATAACCTTGATCTCATTTTCATGGTTCCTTGGTGATTGTCAAGTTTTTGTGTTTTGGTGTGTTTCTTATATACTATAAGCAAGATGTTAACTATATTTTGTGTATGTATTTTGTGGAATTGTAATGTGTATATGTTGATCTGGAAGGGTTCATATAACCTTGGACTCATTGTCATGGTTCATTGGTCCATGTTAAGTAATCTCGGTTAATAGATATAAGAAAATGTGGTATGAGTGCCTATGATATAAGTCACAATTTATAAAAGTGAACTATTATGGGTCACAATACGTTCTTCAAAAAGGAGCCTTGGCTCACACAGAACAGCATGCTATAAAGGGACCCAAAAAATAAGTAGTGTAAAAACCATTCAAATGTGGGTTTTTTTAAACTATAAGCTAAAGGCCACCTATATTTTGTGTATGGATAGATTGTAATTTGTTCTGCATAGGTCTGTTTCTATAAGCAATAGGTTAACATTTTAATAAGAATGTACATGTCTAGCTAAGCATACTGTTGATTATTATTCGTTGGATACCAATTTAAGTGGGTTTCTTGGGTACAAGATAACCACGAATTTAAATGCTCAACAAATAACAGATTTTCCAAAGTCTGTATGCAGAGATTGATTAAACCATGAAATCAAATATCCACTAAAATGCAAGGTTTCTTTAATCCATAAAAATTAATACCCACGAAAATAAATGAATCCATAAAACTCATTATTGTTGAGCTGCTGACAAAATATATTTATTGTCTTTATTCTGTTGAGAAGTATTTAAGAAAATCCAATATATGTATATTGAAAAACTCAATAAAAAGACAAACAAGAAGTAGGTATCTGATCTCTCCAAAATAGCTATAAAAAAGAAGATATGGTATGATTGCCAATGAGACAACTATCCACAAAAGACCAAAATTACACAGACATTAACAAATATAGGTCACTGTACAGCCTTCAACAATGTGCAAAGCCCATACCGCATAGTCAGCTATAAAAGGCCCTGATAAGGCAATGTAAAACTATTCAAACGAGAAAGCTAACATGATACAACATCACTGTCAAGCGGCTGATCAAAAATGAAATCATTATGTTCCATAGTGTGACAAAAATAATTGATCAACAATCAAACAATGGGATTGCAGTATAAGCCCCTTTTTTAGAGTAGGGGTATAATTTTGTAGTTTTATTAATATGAAACAAGAAATCTATAAATTAAAATTTTATTCTATTTTTTGTCAGGATGGTTCACTTTTCTGTTCAGGTGCTATACCAATTAACAAATTGTTTTTAGGTGTACAAGTTAAAGGATTGAGAGAACACAGCGTCACTTTGTATCCATGTTCTTTAGCTAATGCTGCTCGGTCTGTGTCCACAAGGTTGGCACAATATTTACCTGCAATATAAATAAACAGCATATCAACAATGCACATTATTGGTCTGCAACACTTATACACATCTTCTTAACTATATATACAATTTACAAAAGACTGCAAAATTTTATAGTGTGATTCATCTATTGAAAAACCACTAAAAACTTGAAACAAATGAAACTATTGTTGAATCATTTTACAATTTTATGGATCCTTCTGAATTATTAAAAAATATTTTACTCCTTATGATTTCAGATAAGGGTAAATTATCAAATTTAAATCCATAGCTGATGTTGAAAGGAGATTCTTAATGCAGAACGCATGTTTTACAGCTAACTACCTACTTAATGCCGCTTTGCATGATTTAAAAAAAATAATTATATAGAACTTGATAAAATTCAAATTGAAGTAAAACTGTGAATAAGGTACAAGAGTTTTTGCAATAACTGATAGCATACCTTGTTCCTCTAAAACCAAGTTAAATTCTGTCTGATCAGCTGCATGTCCTAAGGTTAAAAAATCCTGTAAAAAATATTAATTATTTAACAATATAAAGAATCATTTAAATGCTGTGAATTCTTTTAATATTATTTATATAACACTAATTTTAGAGAATCATGTATTGTAAAAAGCAAGAAACCCAGTATCATAGCTACATGTACACACTTTTCGCTATCAATGAAAAAAATAATTTAATTAACTCACAGTTAATCAGATTCTTAGTTTTATGAGTTGTCACACTGTTGAAAGCTGGTAGCTGTACGTTTTACTATAATTATGTAAATTCAAATCAATTGAATCAATTTACTTTCATTTTACATAAAAAAAATTCTCTCAATAGACGAAATTACATGTATCAACTCACAAAACTGCAGGCGATGTATTTCTTCAATACCTATAATATATTTTCAAACTACTCAAACGGAGGAAATATTGTATTTCCCTTGCAATTAACCAATATTACCTTATATACTATCCCAGAATCCTTGTAATATCGGCTTGTTGGATAAGTCATAAGATGAGTGTTTTGTATACCACCATAGCAACAAGGGCAGATAACAAATGAAGCATTGTTTTGTAAACACTGTTTCAACACCATATCAGTAGCCACTCCACAAGCATGTAAACACATTCCTATGTCAAACTTTCCTCTAAAATAATCCTGGTTACACTGGAAAAAATAAGTTAAATTACGTCTTTACCCTGCTTTCCAAACCAAAAGTAATCTTTGTTTGACTTAGTAGTTGCTATGGTGTTAGTTGCTGTACAGTGCAGATTTTTTAGTTGATAGATTCATTTACTGTTTTGAAAAGACAAAATTTTTAAAGTTACTTTTTAAACTTTTAAAAATGCTTTTATTTTATCATTTGTTTGTTGTTATTTTTTCTTTCATTTTAAACAATATACTTTCAAGTATCCAAATAATTGTTTTTTACACTACTTTGTAATGGTTTTTTTTCACAGAAAAGTATCGTTGAGGTGTATTTTCCGGAATTTGCTGAGTATCACTGGAAAGGCATGTGATAAATATTTCATATCAGCCCACTAAGCACCAGTTCAAAAAATAAAGAATTTGCAATAATTGTATGCTATTATCATACAGTAAAAATCATGTTATTTAGTCAAAGTATATGATAATACTGTTTATCTCTGAAATGAATAATACCAATTTCATATCACATTTTTTTTGTTTTGTAAAATGATGTCTTTTTTCAAAAGTAAATGTATAAAACATGATATTTACAGATTGAATGTACATCTGCCTTTTCTTGGATGGAGACTGTTTTTTGCCCTCAAGACATCACTTGGTTAATTTTGTTGTTGGGTTGTGATCTAATATAATAAATATCTCTTTTTATTCATATTTATAATGTTAATTTTGATGTTGGAACCCCAAAATGACTATATTTTCACATATTATTGACTATGTGTTCTTATCTTGACATCCTTGGGTAAACATTAAATTATAGCACTGTAATACTGTTAACATTAAATTATAGCACTGTAATACTGTTAACATTAAACTATAGCACTGTAATACTGTTAACATTAAATTATAGCACTGTCATACTGTTAACATTAAACTATAGCACTGTAATACTGTTAACATTAAATTATAGCACTGTAATACTGTTAACATTAAACTATAGCACTGTAATACTGTTAACATTAAACTATAGCACTGTAATACTGTAATCAGAAAATTCTTGTTTTATAAGTCTTCCTTTGAAAATTTTGAATAGCATTTATTTTCTGGTCAATAATTTTACCTGGTAAATTACTACATTCTTCATGTTCAGTTTATCAATTCTTTGTTTGGCTCTTATCAATGATTCTTCCTTATTCTCTATCAGGTATACCTGGAATTAAACTAAATATAAGTATTATCACTTTCTAGAACCAGCAGAAACCACCTGGAATTAAACTAAATATAAGTATTATCACTTTCTAGAACCAGCAGAAACCACCTGGAATAAAACTAAATATAAGTATTCTTACTTTCTAGAACCAGCAGAAAGCACCTGGAATTAAACTAAATATAAGTATTCTTACTTTCTAGAACCAGCAGAAAGCACCTGGAATTAAACTAAATATAAGTATTCTTACTTTCTAGAACCAGCAGAAACCATCTGGAATAAAACTAAATATAAGTATTCTTACTTTCTAGAACCAGCAGAAACCACCTGGAATAAAACTAAATATAAGTATTCTTACTTTCTAGAACCAGCAGAAAGCACCTGGAATAAAACTAAATATAACTATTCTTACTTTCTAGAACCAGCAGAAAGCACCTGGAATAAAACTAAATATAAGTATTCTTACTTTCTAGAACCAGCAGAAACCACCTGGAATAAAACTAAATATAAGTATTCTTACTTTCTAGAACCAGCAGAAACCACCTGGAATTAAACTAAATATAGGTATTCTTACGTTCTAGAACCAGCAGAAACCACCTGGAATAAAACTAGATATAAGTATTCTTACTTTCTAGAACCACTAGAAACCACCTGGAATAAAACTAAATATAACTATTCTTACTTTCTAGAACCAGCAGAAACCACCTGGAATTAAACTAAATATAGGTATTCTTACGTTCTAGAACCAGCAGAAACCACCTGGAATAAAACTAAATATAAGTATTCTTACTTTCTAGAACCAGCAGAAACCACCTGGAATTAAACTAAATATAAGTATTCTTATGTTCTAGAACCAGCAGAAACCACCTGGAATAAAACTAAATATAGGTATTCTTACTTTCTAGAACCAGCAGAAACCACCTGGAATAAAACTAAATATAAGTATTCTTACTTTCTAGAACCAGCAGCCTTACATGTAAATAAGTTACATTATCCAATCAAAATGGACATTACAAATGTTGTTGCATTAGAATTTAATATAGAATTTTTCCTTTCCTAATGCCAGTCAGGTTAAACTAGTATGCTGTATTTCATATCCTTTAGCTGTAAACCAGTGCCCTGTGGAATTGTCAGTTAGCAGATAAAGTGGTCAAATAATACTTACTTTACATTCAGGAAGGAAATAAGCAACTGCAATTCCAAGATGACCCTGTAAATTAAAGATGTCTTGGTAATGAAATAGACCGTTGGTTTTACCATTTGAATGGTTTTACACTAGTAATTTTGGGGCCCTTTATAGCTTGTTGTTTGGTGTGAGCCAAGTCCCTGTGTTGAAGGCCATACTTTGACCTATAATGGTTTACTTTTTTAAATTGTTATTTGGATAGAGTTGTCTCATGGGAACCCACACCACATCTTCCTATATCTATATACAGGAAATGTTTGACATTAAATTTTCGCTGCTCTCTTATAGTAATATAGTAAAAATGATTGTGTAAAATTGTAAGTATCTTTTATTTTCTATGTTTTTAATGGACACTGTCTATATTAAGGAATCATGAGTGTTTGCCAACAATATATGGTTGTTTCTGTACTTGATTAAAACAGTAAATCATACTATCTACATTTTTTTTGTCATGTAAATGAAAGGCTAAACAATGGACTGACAGTTTTGAGTTTGTTTGTTGTGCTTTATTTTCTACATAGAGTTACAATTTCATGATGGCAAGTCCAACATACAACACTTCAAAGCAGAAAGAATTTCAAATATCTGTTTAAAACATTAAAAAAAAACATACCCCACCACTGCAAAAATCTACAATCACATCTCCAGGTTTGGCAAGCTCTAATACAGCTGTCACTAAGTTTTCTAGCTGTTCACATTTTCTTAACAGTCGCTTCTTTGGAAGTTCTAAGAAAGTAACAAATTCACAATATTAGGTACCCATTTAAATATATATATTTTCAAATTATTCTTAAAATATTTTGGAAATGAGTGTTCTAAAACTCAGAAGGTTTCAGTACAAATAAGTAGTAGCTTTTTTGACACTCTAAAAGAGTCATTAACTTAAGTTGATGCATTCCTCTTTTCATTCAAGATATTTTGCAATAACACAATGTACTTTTAGCTTCTAATTGTACCAATGTATACGACAAAAGTTGATTCTAAATTTCTTTAAGGAATTACTGTTTTATTTGTTCTGTCTATTCGAAATAACATAAAAAATTTGGTGCACACTGTATAACAAGTGTAGCTGGTTATTTAACAGTGTGCACCAAAGTTTTTGTGTTATTTCGAATAGACAGAAAAAAAATATTTCATTCATTTCTTATAATTTAATTCTAAATTCCATTTTAAACCGTAGAAAACCATGAAAAATCATTGTTGACGTCACTGTCACACTTCTAAGTTATGTATATGGGCTGATAACAAAATAACGTCAGCCAATCAGAAGACGTGTTACATCCAAAATTAAATTATTTCAAGATAATTATTTTAAGGAAGATCAACCTTATTTTGGGCTTTATGCTCAAATCTTTTTGAGCATGCGGTACATGTATTAGCTTTTCTTGAATGCCTTACCCAATCCTGGATCAACTCCTTCTGGTACTTCTGACCATAATATAGCTGTATTATCTCCCCTTGGGTGTATTCCTGTTTCTATCTGGATTTCACCTTTCTAAAAAGGAAGTCCTTTAACCACTTTTAGAATAAACATCATATCAGAAAATTTTAGTCTCAGAAGTTAATGTGTCTTTGCATTACACAAATTTCCAATAGGAATTAGAAAGGAAGTTAAATACAATTTCTTTTTTTCTAGTTTAAGATTGAAATGAACTATTTTAAATACCGTCTTTTATTGAGAATGGATTCTGAAATATTCAGGATGAGAAATAACTGCTGAATCTTTTTGTAGATAACAACCATTGCTAAATGCATATAACCATTGACTATTTGTCTACTCATTAAAAATTAAATTGCAACAACTTTTCCTTTCATTTAGTTTCATACTGAAATATGAAAAATAATGATAAAAAATATTCACCAACCACAACTTTATCTAAGGCACTCAATACATCTGGTTTAATAGGCCTGTATTTTCCTCTACATCTACGACTGAAATAGGAAAAACATGAAAATGTTATAAAAAATAGCCATGCCAATGCCCATTTTAACATGGGTAGGCATTATATTTCTCATTATCTTTATACCAAGCATATGAAGGTTTAAAATTAACAAATATAAAGCCATTATATGTTAAAATGAGCATAGAGCATGGCATAGTAGAATTATTTCTATTCTTATATGAAAATTCTGAGCCTTTGTATTTTTTAAAAAGAGGACCTATTATACATATTTGAAAGGCAGTCATTAGTATCCAACCTTAGTTCCATTTCATCTTCATTTATCTTCTCAAATAATCCTTCTTCCACAGTAAACTCTATTGGACTTGTCATATTTCTGTTCTTTGCAAGCTTTCCAAGTTTATATCCACACTGAATTGCTGTCTGATGAACCCTGGGAAGGCTGGTCATGTGATCAAACCATGTGATAATATGTTTTAAATGATGCTGAACTGATGCTATTTTAAAATCTATACTTTCCTAGAAAAATAAATGTTGGTGCATATTAATTTATTTCTACAGATAACTGCATTTTGCCAGATTCATCATGAAGCATTATATAAAAGTCATAGTGTGATACTGTTGTATGTTTGCTGATGTATTAAATTCTATGGTAAAATAAGGGGAAGCAACTCATAAAAAACTTAAAAGTGCCAGATATGAAAATTTTGTGTTAGAAAAACCAACCAAAATCACTTAACAGTAAACCTCCATGTCTGAATTTCTGATAAACAATGGATGTCCATGTTACAATTAAATCTTAAAGGATACCATTTTTAACCTAATTCATGGACATTAAATCTAGTTTAGGATATAAATTTAATACAACAGCCTGTTTAGTACATTTTGATTCACTGTAAATAGAATTATTTTTCTATGTTAACAAATAACCACTGATTCATGTATGTTTTGTTGGACTTATGTCAAAATACAATTTTGCCCTGGCATTGCTTGAGGAAATCCTTGGATACCAGGTGTTAATGGGGAAATCCTTGGATACCCCTTTCGTTATTTTTTTGCCTACCAGGTATTTGCATTCTCTGATTAAGCTTTTTTTATTGAGCCCTAAGAAAAGTTTAATATTTCTTACAAAATATATAGTACTTACCAATAAATGATAGATATTTGTATAAAGTATAAGGTCGGCCATTGTAATAGTAGTCCCTTCGGAGTATAAATGAGAAAATTCAAGATTATCAATAGTCATCTTCTTTAACAAATTTTTCAAATTATTAACACTGCTATTGTCCTGAACATTTTCTCCATCACTGCCACCATTTATCACAGAATTGCTTTTCTTTTTAGATTTAATATTTTTGTTGTTTGTTTTCGAACGAACTGTTTCGTACTCCGCGTTTACATTAACATAAAACTTCGTCACACCATGTGGATTATGAATTTCCCTATTGTACTGGAACTCTGTCACATCTTCTTCGGTAACCAGATTATCAGCCTCTTTCTGGATCTGTTTTAGAAAAGGTCTTTTTGTTTTATCATCATTGTGTATTTTTGGTGGTTTTAAGAAATGCCATTCTAATTTCATTACGTCTTCTGGTAGAGAATATACTGGTGATTCCTCATTCCTGTAAAACATATTAACCAATAATTACTGCTAGTTCTAAATGTTATAATCAGTTCTGACAGTGGTAAGGGCTTCGGTAGACATGATGATTTATGACGTGCTTTTTTTTAATTCTTGTTTTAAAGTTCTGAAATTATTAAGAAACTATAGCTACAATTCTGTCAGGCAAAGAAGATCTTAGGTTGATTTAGCTTTCCATTTATGCCCTTTTAATGATGTAGCTCTTCAAGTATCTAATACTGTACATAGTTTTATTTAAACAAAGCCCCAATACTTTACATCCAGCAAAATAACAATAACTTATTCAATTAATTTTTTTATCTGTAAACATGATAAATTTGTCTCTTGAATTTGAGACAAGAAAACATGCTAATGTGTCCTTCATCTTTAAAATCTTAAATCTTAGCTCCATTACCTTATTGTATTAACCAACTGGCTAACTGTATCTGGTAGCTCAACCTCACATAACTTTGTCCAACCAGAAACCTAAATATAAAAAACACATACTCATTATAAAGGGGGGATGGGACCTTTGACAGGACTCAGGGATCATGTGTTTTTCAGCTTGGGATTTCAGGACTTACCCTTTATAATGTTTAGGGATCCATGAATTCTTTTTTTCAAATTCGGGATTTCGGATTTCAATTTATTTAAATTCTGGACCTCAGGATTTCGTGTTTATGAGACCAGGATTTTGGGATCAGGACCCCTCCTACCCTCCCTTATTATAAACTTTTTAAAAAAAATTGTAAATTGTTAACATTTGATAAATGTGGAAGTAGCATGATGTAAATAATTTTCCAAGTCATTGAACTGTTTGATATACTCTGTGATGATAGATTGAAATAGAACTAGAAATAGGGGGTCATATTGGGTTCCTTATGTAACATACTACTCAGTAAGCTATTGTATAATCACTACATTAATGTGCAGTCTTCAGGGTAAACTTTTAAATCTATACTGGGCTGGAGCTCAATTTTTGGGGAAAATTTCGATGCCACTGCTGGTGGAAGTTTCATCCACGAGGGTATCACTAGCCCAGTAGTCAACACTTCTGTGTGACATGAATATCAATAATGAGGTCATTTTTATAAATTTCCTGTTTACAAAACTTTAAATTTTCAAAAAACTAATGATTTTCTTATCCCAGGTATAGATTACCTTAGCCTTTTACCTTTTTTGAATTTTGGATCCTCAATGCTCTTCAACTTTGCACATGTTTTGCTTTATAGATATTTTGATTTGAGCGTCACTGATGAGTCTTATGTAGACAAAATACATGTCTGGCGTACTAAATTATAATCCTGGTACATGTACCTTTGATAACTATTTACTTAAGATTCTGTTATACATGTTATATAGTATAGTGTAACAAGGATTGAAACTCACCTCAGCACAAGCTTTCAAACAGCCCCCTCTGAATCCCTGAAAACCAAAATCAAAAACATTCTATTGCTAATGGAATACATTTTGTTCTGCAATAAAATCAAAGAGGCCCCCCAAAACAGTAATAATATAGCAAAAACAAATCGAATAATGCAAATAGAAGTTAATTAGTTCCAACTTTTTAATAATAATAACTTTTTATATTAATGCATTTTTAAAGCAAATTATATTTTTAAAAAGTATATGACATTGACGGTACACTTGGACCAGTGACGTTGCATAAGGTCAAAAGCGAAACAAAAGTTATGTTTGTTAATTCATGTTTTCTTAAGGATCAACTTTCAAATTTTAAGCCAAAAATATTCTAAAGATATAAAAAGTTCACAATTTGCCTTTTCATTATCGATCAAAATGTTTTGGTGTATGCTATCGAGCATATCACCCAACATGTTTTAGATTCGGAAACATAGAATTATGACTGCACAGTGTCATAATCAACAAATGATTCAGAACTTTGGATTCATGAGTGTTGTTTTTTTATATATTATGATAAAAATCATTGAACTTCAAAGTTGAAATCATCCAATTAAGTTCCTTCATGAACAAATTATGAACAAAAGCAATTGGAGAGCTACGATGTATCAACATAGGAAACAGTAGTGGATCCAAGGGGAGGGTTCCAGGGGTTGGAACACCCCCTTTTTTTTGGATGATCAATGCATTTGAATGGGGACATATAGTTGAAAACCCCCCCACCCGCCACTTTTCGTCCTGAATTGGGACCCCCCTTTTTTTTAAATGGCTGGATCCGCCCCTGGGAAACTAATATATTTTATCATTTCAATAAGTTAGAACGTAAATAAATAAAAAGTAGTACATTAGTATCTTCAAGTATTATCAAAAAGGTATGCATAATATTTACATTGTTTACATCTAGTATGGTCAAATCATTAAAATCAGATCCTTGAAAAAGACTTATCGAGAAATATAATCACTTTTGAAAGCTTATCCAAAGTGGATTTACTTATATGAATCACCTTTTTTCTAATTAAATTACAATGTAACTATATAACAATGACAGGATGTACTTATCAATTCATACCATGTGTCGAAAAATTGGCTCTCAGTGGAAAACTTACAGAATTATAATTGGCTTATTCTACTTGAAATGTTAAAGCATTATATGAATAATTTCATAGCTCAGCTTAAATAAAATTCATATTCTAATATATAGCATGTAATTATTAGGTAAACTTATAAACTATCTTTTTGCAGAATTAAAAAAAAAAGGATTATAAAGTTCTATTATAGCTAATAAAATAATATCCAAAGTTGAATTTATTTAACCCTTACCATGCAGAATTGTTTTCAGAAAATGTCTAATTCTCGTTTATTATCAAAAATATGCAAATTATATGCAAATGAGCTTAGCCCTGTTGCTGTAGCATATTGCTTCCTTTAAATCTAATATAGGTGATCACAGGGTGGGGTGGTCGGGGCGAGGAGGCGGCCGTGGGTGGGCAGGAATTCGCCCTAAAGTGGGTCATCAGGTGCAATAAGCGTCAATTTTGCCGATTTTTCATCCTTTCTCTTGACCCAGAAGACCCAGGGATGCTGGTAAAGGTATCCAGGTGTATCCTGCATGTAGAGTGGACCCTAGTTAACAAATTGACCCCAACAGTTGTTAGGTCGGAGTGAATCTGATCTTGGTTCATCAGTCTACAGAAGGTCATTTGGACCAAAAATACTGAATTTCACGTTTTTGCCGATTTTTGACTTTGAATGGACCCAAAACCGAAGTAGTTGTTTCCTATGCGTATTTCAATAATAATAATGATCAGTAGTTATATGGCCGTGGGTTTGCACTAATTTTGCAAGTTTTATGCCTCTGAACTTGTGTTAGATACAGATGTGAAGCCCACCCCCCCAAAAAAACGAGTTTCAGCCAATTTCAATTTTCCAAGTCCGTATTTGTGCTCAAAATTCTACTTACGTGTATACATGAGAAACGTGAATATGGATAGTCTCAGGTTGAGGGAACATGCATGACTTTTAAAATAGTATCATAAATTGGATTTCTAAAAGTATGGAATGCCATTGGAGCCAAATAACGGTTATTAGGGTAAGCCCGTCATATGACGGTCACTGCATGGTAAGGGTTAAGAAAGAAAACAACTAAAATTACAAGATCATAAACACATTTCATGATACAAGTCCAAAAATAACCAAAAGTTATTTTATGATATTGAATTAAGATCTAATTTATAATATTTGGGATAGAAAAAAAAAATATTCAAACTTTCAAAAATGGATTAAATTTTTTAATACAGATTAAAAACAGACAAAGTTTTTAATAAAAGATTTTGTCATTATAATTCTAATGATGAATTTTCATGGACAAGAAAGAGAATTTAAAGCTACATGTGTGAATAACCCATACCAAAAGATCGTCTAGATGCTCTTGCGGTCTGTCATTATGTGCCTGCGACACAATGTATCTGATGGTTCCACACAACCCTGATCTGACCCATATATCATCTGTCTGTCGTATAACTGGAAGCAAGCAGTCTTGTTCATCATTGACATCAAACTCATACTCTGTCTTATCTATGGTATCACGACTGATCTTAAAACATTTAGCCTCATCCAACTTTGTCCTTGTAAATTTTAAACTAAAGGATTCAGGACTGCAGTATTGAACAACAAACAGAAGGGCTGCAGATGACAATGGAACTAAAATTGTTTCATCATCAATTGCTTTCCCTTCGAGATATATTATGTTAGAAGCCATAATATATCTAGTACATTCTTATCTTCAGTCAAAATCTGCAATATAAAAGAGAACTTATTACCCATGTTAAATGAACTCAATCCATTATATAACAATGTATTAATTATCATATTATGAATAAATTTATAATTTTTTTTCTCGAAAAAATGGGCTGTTATACATGTTTGGGACACTGTTTTAAATAAAGGAGATCAGGTATAAATATTGACACCAAGTCTAGTAGATAATTTGTGAATAAATAAAAAAAAAGAAGATGTTGTATATATGATTGTCAATGAGACAACTCTCCACCAGAGACCAAATGACACAGAAATTATGAATATAATGTACTTTTAGTCTTTTATTCACAATGTATACTGTTGTTGGATTTGATTCTGACCAATGCTAATACACTAAATGTACATTCACATGTTCAATGTGATGTTTATTGTAGTAATTACCAATTATATCATTCAATTGTATTAATGTAACTGATTTTATGCCCTTCATGAGCCCTGTAATTTGGAAAATAAAAATATTCTATTATATATATTCTATTCTTATAATTATTAATGACAATAAGCTAGGACAAATGGATTGTTCATACATAACAAATGATTTAAAAGGGTGGTAATGACTTTACCGTATGCGTCAAATGGTCAAATTAAAATGTAGCTTCAAATTTGTTAAAATTTAACAAAAAATCCTTATATAAATCTAGTGATTCGACAGAGTTTTCAAGTTTTTATATCAATACCATTATTTTTGAGAAAAAAATTGTCAAAATCAGCCAATTTTTTTTTATTGTCTTATACAAAGTATACTTTTTAAAGGCATGCATTAAAAATTACTGTTAACCTCAATTGATGTTTTTACCGTTATTCCTCAATAATTTAATAAGCTCAGCCTCTTACATTTTTGTTTATACTGTAGTCCTAATAATTATGACGTCTTGAAAGGCTATTATAATTTTTTTCTTTGACGCGAAGTAAGGCGTCAAAGAAAAAAATTATAATAGCCTTTCAAGACGTCATAATTGTTTGGACTATTTATACTGTAAAAATGTGCCCCTTTCAGAAAGTCCCTAACCTGCACCCAATGCAACATTTTAAAACCTTTTATCAAATCTTTCAGATCAAATTTAAGATAATTTAAAAAAAATTATAAGGTACTTAAATTATAGTTAGGAGCTAATGGACCATGAAGAGGAACCTATTTCGGAATAGAAATAGCTTTTACAGATCTTGGACAGTTGGATGCCATTATCGATTTTTTTTTTTACATCCGATATAAGGTATTCAAATGTAATATAGGGATACCATGATAATGCGACGACCTATTGGTTCAAAATTTTATTATACCTTATTTTGTCTGTCACAAAACCACGTGCAAATCTTTGTTTATCTTTTAAAAAGGGGAATCCCTGAAAGGGGAGGTAAGAACAAAACACGGGAAGCAACTGTGAACTTACTACAAACAGAAACAGGTATATTTGTCAGTGAGAATACTCATGAACTAAATTTTATTTTCTACTATTGGCGTTGTATTTTTCTGACCTACTACAGTGCTATAGGTGCATTTTATCGGCACTGGATTGAATTTATTAGAAGCCGTCAACCTGTCGCCAGTGCCCCCTATTCACAAATCTTATTTAGAAATTATCCGCCTGAAAATGAGTTCGGCAGTCAAAGTATCTTTCCCGTTGAAAGTTTTGAATTAAAGTCAAGTTTGGTATATTTTTTGTTGATGGTATGTTAAGATAAAACTTAATGACACATATTTAACGTAATATCAAAATTTTTGTTTTCTTAAAATTACGGGAAATGAGATGTTACTTCCGGATGAGCATTAATTCATAGGATTGTATTTGAGTGATTCGGCTCTCAGTCATTCTGTCGCCATACACAGTACAGTGGAAATTTGTATGCAATTATCTCAACACACTTCCAAATTGATCGATTAATTAATGACCAATAATTAACTGAAGGCGTTAATTGTTGATTGGCTGGACAGCGAACACATCAAAAGGTAGAAATGTAATTATCTTAACGTTTGTGAATGTGTCAACACAGTTTGTCTATAGCTCCACACGTTGTCCAAAATAAGTAAAATTTCATTTGTATTGAAATAATAATTTAAACAAACTTTATAGAGTTGTTACGATAACATCTTCAAGAGATTCTGTTCACATGTTAGTGTTTCTTGTTCATTAGACGTCAGATGAATGTTAGACAAGTTCTTCACTTTCCAAAAATAAGCAACTTTTGTTTATTGTTTCAATGTTTGCTATCTTTTTTACCAGGCCATGTTTCAATCTAACACTTATTTCAATACACATTTTGGTTTGTATTGTTTAATATGTGATATGCATTAAAAATGAAGATGCATAAGAGAATCATAAGAAAGGTCTGGAACAATACTGAAAGTGAATGACAGATGCACAAATTTTAATTAAGCATTTAGTAAAAGAAATATATATGGATTTCTTTTTTGTTGGTAAGATGAGTTGACACCTTGAAATACCTCATGTAATTTCCATAAATGATGTACTTTATGTGTCTCTTGTGATCTAAATAAATATTCTATATAAAATGTGATCTTGTTGAAGAACTACTTAAAAAACAAACAAAATTTTTTTTCAATAAATTACATCAAATAAAACTATGTAAAGCCAAAACCCATTATAGACCTTATCCCTGTTTTGTAGCACTTGACCCAAGAATCTGCCACAATGTCACTTAAGTCATATAAGTTTTAATTGATTATTGCAAAAGCTGTCGTGGCTGTAAATTCATACAATAATCGCTTACTTACATGACTTAATGTACATGTATGTTGTGGTGCCATACGTTTTCTATTGACTTTGTGGCATCAAAATTTTACTGGAACCTTTGTGGTGGTTAAAGAAAAATAATGTGTATTAACAATGAAATATTTACTTGAAGTGCATGTACTGTATCTGTCAAATAGAATGTTTTTAGTTTAGAATTTCAGTACTAAAAAGTATGATGTACTTTTTAAGCTCATCTGGCATAAAGGGCCAAGTGAGCTATTCTCATCACATGTATCCATCATATATAGTTGTAAATGTCTATTAACGTTTACACCATTCTTCTTGAAACTTCGGGACAAACCTGGTCACAAATTCACAATCAGAACTGGAGTATATTAAAATAATCTTAAATAATTCATTTTAAAGATTGATGCTGCTCCTTATATGATCTTATATAGATATAGGAAGATGTGGTGTGAGTGCCAATGAGGCAACTCTCCATTCAAATAACAATTTTAAAAAAATGTAAACCATTATAGGTCAATGTATGGCCTTCAACATGGAGCCTTGGCTCACACAGAACAACAAGCTATCAATATATGTATATAGATTTGAAAGATCTTGACATTTGTTTTGTGTCAGAAACTTAAATTATGTCAAAATTTATATATATATTTTAGATCACAATCTAAATTCGGACAGTATTAAGCTTGAATATATGTCCAAATTTACCCAAATGCTGCATTCATTGAAGCATTTTATTTCTCACTTTACAAAGACCCTGCAGTAAATGTGTTATTCATTTATTGCTTTATATTCCTTTCCAAATTGCACGCCAAACATTGTTTATTTTTGTAAATTTTCCTCGTCCGCCATTGAAATATTTGTACAATCTACGGATAAGAGTCAATTGAGTATTTCTATTTACTTATAACCAAATGTCTTCGGAAGACGTGATTCCAATATAATATTTATATATGCAGTCTTCACGACTAGTGGCAGCCCTGGCAGCCCAGGCTGGTAAAATTGCACTCGGGTCTGTAAAAATCAGACCTACAGACCAACAGAATGTAACTAAAAATTTTCAAAAATTGAGCTGCGGGCCTTTAGATTTGGCAGTTCAGCGTGAAGACTGATATATGTCCAGCTATGATCTTATATTCAACGGCAGATCCAGAAATTTTCATAAGTGGGGGGCTCGCTCCAGTCACACTTCAGTGTTTCCCTATATAAGCAACCAAATTTTTTTCCTAAATCCGCCTCTGATTTTCATTTTATGGAGCTTTGGTCCTAACAGTTTAAGTTTAAGGGCCCAAATAAGCTTCTTTTTTTTTCACAATGACTTTAGTATAAGTTATAAATAGTATAAATAGAAATATATAAAGTTTAAATACAAGGTTTATGACCACAAAAGAAAGGTTGAAATTGATTTTGGGAGTTTTGTTCCCAACAATATAGGAATTAGGGACCAAAATTATACTTTGTTTGATTTCTAAAAAAAATGAATTATTGGGGTTCTTTGAAATGCTGAATCTGAACCTGTACTTAAATTTCAACCCGATTTTTGTTACAAAAATGTCAGTTATTTATTTGGAGATGTATGGCAGGCTGTAGGTTGTGCGGCCAGGTGGGTGGCAGCCAAATGTTTTTCAGGAGTTATGGTTCTTAAAAGATTAAAAAATTGTGTTTTTAGTGGTGTCCATGCATTTACTTATGAACTGTTCAACCAAAGCTTTTAAAATTTTAAGATGTTGTTACTGATGACAACTAGAGGTCAAGTTCACTCAAGACTATTGACTATTGACTTTTACCCTTCAGGAGTTATGGTTCTTGAAATATTGAAAATGGTGTTTCCAGTCGTGTCCGTGCAATTACTCATGAACTGTTCAACTAAGGCTTTTAAAATTTTAAGATGTTGTTACTGTTGACAAAATGGAAGTTAAATTCAATTATAACAATTTTGATTTTTACTGTTCAGGGTTCTTGAAAGATTGAAAAATGGTGTTTCCAGTCGTGTCAGTGTATTAACTCATGAACTGTTCAACCAAAGCTTTTTAAATTTAAATATGTTGTTACTGATGACAAATTAAAGATGAGGTCAAGTTCAATAATGGTGATTTTTGCTTTTTATACGACCGCAAAACAAGGTTGGCAAAAAAGTGGTCAATACTAGTATTGACCATGCCAGTGGTAAATACCGGTATTTACCGGGAAATACTGGCAAATACTGGGAAATACCGGCAAATACTGGGAAATACCGGCAAATACTGGTCGATTGGAATTTTGAGTGGTCATTACTATAAAAAATACTATTTACTTGGTCAATTAATTATAATTACAATTAATAATTAATTTATAAAGAAAGTGTTCAAATCATTTTTAATGCTTTCATTTCTAATTCTATAGTAAATTCAAAAAGGGATCTACATTGATAAATGTGTACATAATATACAAAAGATAAAAAAAATTTGTCCCTGCTTTAAATTTCCATTCCCATGCAGCATGAAGAAGGTTTTAATCTCACAGTTAAATAGCTATAGACAGGAAATAATTTATTGTTCAAGGGAGTCTTCATATATCAATTTTATTACTTTCATTGGAGGCTGTTGTTTTAGTAATTAAATTTTCACACCTAGCAATGCCAGGTGATAGGTAAAAAGACCCATGTAACTTCATTTACCTGTAGTTTTATTTACCTTTAATTTTAATTACCTGTAAAATCATACATTTTGAATAAAAATATATTGATAAAAACATGTTGAAATAAAATATAAAATTTGTAAATTCTTAAAAACTAAATTTTAAATCAGTAAGAATAAGTGTTATAAATGAATAAAACATATCAAATTCATTAATTTTATAAGCTGACACATTATATTTGTCTTTTGATCAAGATTTTACTTCAATCAATAGTAGAAACAACCATGAAAATTTCAATTGACCAGTATTTGCCAGTATTGACCACTTGGGGAGTATTGTCCGGGGCGGTAAATACCGGTAAATACCACTGGTAAATACCGGGGGTGGTATTTACCGCCCAACCTTGCCGCAAAAATTAAAAAAAAATTGGTCATGTATTGGTATGACGCTGGCGGCGGAGACGACATCGTCGTCCAAATACATTTGGTTTTCGCACTATAACTTTAGTATAAGTAAATAGAAATCTATGAAATTTTAACACACGGTTTATGACCACAAAAGGAAGGTTGGGATTGATTTTGGGAGTTTTGGTCCCAACAGTGACAGTTTAGGAATTTGGGGCCAAAAGGATCCAAAATTAAACTTTGTTTAATTTCATCAAAAGATGAATTATTGGGGTTCTTTATTATGCCCAATCTAACCGTGTATTTAAATTCTTAATTTTTGGTCCTTTAAACTTTGTTTAATTTCATCAAAAGATGAATTATTGGGGTTCTTTATTATGCCAAATCTAACCGTGTATTTAGATTCTTAATTTTTGGTCCTGTTAATTCAAATTGTTTTACATTAAGGTTCAAAGGGTCCAAAATTAAAATTAGTTTGATTTTAACCAAAAATGGATTCTTGGATTTTATTTATATGCTGAATCTTAACATGTACTTTGATTTTTATACGACCGCAAATTTTGAAAAAATTTTCGTCGTATATTGCTATCACGTTGGCGTCGTCGTCGTCCGAATACTTTTAGTTTTCGCACTCTAACTTTAGTAAAAGTGAATAGAAATCTATGAAATTTTAACACAAGGTTTATGACCATAAAAGGAAGGCTGGTATTGTTTTTGGGAGTATTGGTTCCAACATTTTAGGAATTAGGGGCCGAAAAGGGCCCAAATAAGCATTTTCTTGGTTTTCGCACTATAACTTTAGTTTAAGTTAATAGAAATCTATGAAATTTTGACACAAGGTTTATGACCACAAAAGAAAGGTTGGGATTGATTTTGGGAGTTTTGGTTTCAACAGTTTAGGAATTAGGGGCCAAAAAAGGGCCCAAATAAGCATTATTCTTGGTTTTCGCACAATAACTTTAGTTAAAGTTAATAGAAATCAATGAAATTTAAACACAATGTTTATGACCACAAAAGGAAGGTTGTGATTTATTTTGGGAGTTTTGGTCCCAACAGTTTAGGAATTAGGGGCCAAAAAGGGACCCAAATAAGCATTTTTCTTGGTTTTCGCACCATAGTGTTAGTATAAGTAAATAGAAATCTATGAAATTTAAACACAAGGTTTATGACTATAAAAGGAAGGTTGGTATTGATTTTGGGAGTTTTGGTCCCAACAGTTAAGGAAAAAGGGGCCCAAAGGGTCCAAAATTAAACTTTGTTTGATTTCATCAAAATTGAATAATTGGGGTTCTTTAATATGCCAAATCTAGCTGTGTATGTAGATTCTTAATTTTTGGTCCCGTTTTCAAATTGGTCTACATTAAGGTCCAAAGGGTCCAAAATTAAACTTAGTTTGATTTTAACAAAAATTGAAACCTTGGGGTTCTTTGATATGCTGAATCTAAAAATGTACTTAGATTTTTGATTATTGGCCCAGTTTTCAAGTTGGCCCAAATTGGGGTCCAAAATTAAACATTGTTTGATTTCATCAAAAATTGAATAATTGGGATTCTTTGATATGCCAAATCTAACTGTGTATGTAGATTCTTAATTTTTGGTCCAGTTTTAAAATTGGTCTAAATTAAAGTGCAAAGGGTCCAAAATTAAACTAAGTTTGATTTTAACAAAAATTAAATTCTTGGGCCTCTTTGATATGCTGAATCTAAACATGTACTTAGATTTTTGATTATGGGCCCAGTTTTCAAGTTGGTCCAAATCAGGATCTAAAATTATTATATTAAGTATTGTGCAATAGCAAGTCTTTTCAATTGCACAGTATTGTGCAATGGCAAGAAATATCTAATTTCACAATATTGTGAAATAGCCAATTTTTTTTTAATTAAGAGTTATCTTTCTTTGTCCAGTATAGTAAGCAAGAAATATCTGCAAGAATTTTTTTTAATTGGAGTTATCTTTCTTTGTCCAGAATCAACTTAAATCTTTGTTATATACAATATACAATGTATATTCACTTTTTACTACCAACTGATAAATTTAAATAATCTTTACCATTCAGTGATAACAAGCAGTTTATTTACATCTTTATATTTTATGATGTATTTAAATGAGTAGTAATTGTTGCAAACTCCATTAGAATATTTTAATTGAAATTAGTTTTGGAATAAGGGAAAGGGGGATGTGAATAAAAAATTGGGTTAAATTTTTCTCATTTGAAATTTCATAAATAAAAAGAAAATTTCTTCAAACATTTTTTTGAGAGGATTAATATTCAACAGCATAGTGAATTGCTCTAAGAGAAAACAAAAAATTTAAGTTCATTTGAATACATTCATTCTGTGTCAGAAACCTATGCTGTGTCAACTATTTAATCACAATCCAAATTTAGAGCGGAATCCAGCTTGAATGTTGTGTCCATACTTGCCCCAACCGTTCAGGGTTCAACCTCTGCGGTCGTATAAAGCTACGCCCTGCGGAGCATCTGGTTGATTATGGGCCCAGTTTTCAAGTTGGTCGAAATCAGGGTCCAAAATTATATTTTGTTTGATTTCAACAAAAAATGTTTCTTCAATATGCTGAATACATGTATAACCATGTATTTAGATTTTAATATTTGGGCCTGGTTATCAAATTGGTCCACATTGATCGATAAGGTCTTAAGGGTCTAAAATTGAACATTATTTGATTTCATCAAAAATTGAATTCTTGGAGTTCTATGATATCCTGAATCTAACCATGTATTTAGATATTGGATATTGGACCATAATAGGTAAATGTCAAATTTAAAATTTTTAAGTTTAAGTTCTTAGACCACATTCATTCTGTGTCAGAAACCTATGTTGTGTCAACTTTTTAATCATAATCCAAATTCAGAGCTTTATCAAGCTGAAATGTTGTGTCCATACTTGCCTTAACTGTTCAGAGTTGACCTCTGCGGTTGTAGTAAGCTGCACTCTGCAGCGCATCTGTTTCTGTTCAGGAATTATGGTTCGACCTCTGCGGTTGTATCAAGCTGCATTATTTACGGTACACCTAACAGACTGGAGATTTTCAAAAAACAATTGCTCAAAAATTTAGAAAATTTTCTGCGAAATCCCTAGGAATGATAAATAAGTAACCTAAATATTTACCAAGAAAATCCATGGAACCCCAGGACCATATATTTTAAGTGCAATTAAAATCACAAATAGATATATAAAACTCCGATTAAACAGCTGTCATGGCTGTTATTTCATAAATAAATACATGTATACAAAAGCACCATTTAAGAAAGTATTTGCTGTAAATACAATTATCAGCAATAAGTGCAAACACTAAGTACAATGTAATTTGCTTTCATCAACAAACTAGATGTGATTTATCAAGGTCCAAGTAGACACAGTTACAAAAAGTCTTTGTATTGATGTTTTATATATAGATTTGTTTATAATGAATAAATCAAAATTGTTTTCCAAAGTTGTGGTAAACAATAAAAAATCATGGGCGGACATTTATTATTTAATACCTATTTTATTTGTTCGAAATTTCAACCATGTTGATTTTTTTTTGTCCCCAATATTTATAATCATCAATTGCACTCTGTTAATTGTCCTAATATATGAAGTACTGTATGACCTGAAAGTTTATAAACATTGTCACGAAATTTGTCAAATCATGGTTGAGTAAGTTTTTACTCTGGTGCATTAACCACAGAACATGTAAAATAAGGATTAAAAAGTGCAGTCAATAACAGTCAATATTCTGTAACTAAAAGCAATAAACCAATATTTTTCGATAAAAAAATCTTTTCAAATTGATTTAAAAATTTTATATGAAAATTATGATATTTTTATCTCTATAAGGCAGCTTCTTCCCTTTAATCTCATAAAAGTTTATAGTGAGCCCCTGTGTCTAGACTTATAGGTACTAATTGACTTGAACATTATATGTTTGTTCAACAGTGAAATAATCTATCAAAATTTTATCAGTGTAAAGACTTTCTTGATTGTTGGTAAATTTATTATGTCATCCCCATTTTCATGGTAAAGGTAGAGTGGCAATTAAATAAGGTTCGTCTCAATTCTTGAATACCTGTATAGATAACAAACGTAACATAAATTTTCTGTCTTGCATGTAAATTGTTTTTTCCGCTTTTATTGTGTAATAGTACAGTCAGCAGAAGGCAATAAAATTTTAAACATGATATTTTATTTATGTGTTATTACCCTGAAGGGAAACCACACACCAAAGGGATTTTATCTTTCCGTGAGTAGTTACTTTCATTGCTGACTGATTTATATTATGTAGAATTATATTTGTTTGTTAATTCTATGGATTATTTTCACTAAAAGTAAGCTGACTTAAGTTGTTTATTAAAGTGTATAATATTTATGTAAGTATTGTATATATAGGTAAATTTTCATTGTTTTCATATAAAAATGTACATGTTTATATATTATCCTGATTATATAAATTTATTCATCATATTCATGAATATTTATGTCTCCCCGTCTACAGCGAATTTTTTTTTTAAGTTTGAAAATAGCTCATTTTTGTTTTCAATCTTTTTAATTATATATTTATTAAAGAACAACATAGTCTTCTCTATGGAAAGTATTAAAAGTTTTATTTCTCATATGAAGGTGACAAGTTTAAATTTTGTATTAAAACATATTCTTTTTAATTTAATTTGTTTACTTAAAATTTAAAACTTTTATAGAAATATTAATAATTTGTAAGTGCATATAGTTATTAGTTAAACTTGTATTGTTTTTTAGGCCTCATATTATGTCATTTGTCTGTTAACAGTTTTGTTGACCTAGTTGGTTTTAAATATAGAAAGTTTTGTCAGATTTGTGACACTGATGTAAAACACTAATAAAATTGTCAACTATAGGGTCATGTTGTGCTAGAGTACAGATAGTCTTTTGTGCATTTACCATTAACCAGAGTTATTACAAGTCTAATGTTTTATTTCAAGCTTAGGAATAATGTGCCATAATATACAGGTCTATAGCCAGGATGACTCTGTGGTGGGTTGTTTGGGGTCATGACTCTCTGATAGTCTGGCTATAATCTGAATCTCAACTTTAATAGTCTCTTGTAGTATTTGTGTTTCTGGGTGGGGGATTAAAAGAAAAACTGATATCTTGCAGATAATATAAACTTCCCAGACTTTGCAATAAACTTTTCAGTCCACAAGGATGATGCTCAATATTTGAAAATTTTAGTTGGTTTTCTGTTGGCTTGTAAAGAAGAATTTTACAAGCCTGAAAACAATTTAACAAGTCATGGCCTGATGGCTGCAATATTTGAGGTTAAGCAAACTGCTTTTCTTAGGGTCTTCTTTTTGTCGAGCCTTCGACTTTTGTCGAAAAAGCGAGACTAAGCGATCCTACATTCCATCGTCGGCGGCGGCGTCCACAAATATTCACTCTATGGTTAAAGTTTTTGAAATTTTAATAACTTTCTTAAACTATACTGGATTTCTACCAAACTTGGACAGAAGCTTGTTTATGATCATAAGATTGTATCCAGCAGTAAATTTTGTAAAAATAAAATTCCATTTTTTTCCTATTTTACATTTAAATGGACTTAGTTTTTCTGCAGGGAAACATTACATTCACTCTGTGGTTAAAGTTTTTAAAATTTTAATAACTTTCTTAAACTATCCTGGGTTTGTACCAAACTTGGACAGAAGCTTGTTCATGATCATAAGATAGTATTCAGAAGTAAATTTTGTAAAAATTAAATTCCATTTTTTTCCACATTTTACTTTTAAATGGACTTAGTTTTTCTGTGGGGAAACATTACATTCACTCTGTGGTTAAAATTTTAAAAATTTTAATACCTTTCTTAAACTATCCTGGGTTTGTACCAAACTTGGACAGAAGCTTATTAATGATCATAAGATAGTATTCAGAAGTAAATTTTGTAAAAAAATAACTCCATTTTTTCCGTATTTTACTTTTGAATGGACTTAAATTTTCTTCCAATTAACATTACATACAGTCTGCAGTTAAAGTTTTCAAAACATTTATAACATTCAAAAACTATCCTGGATTTTATACCAAACTTTGACAGAAGCTTCTTACAATCAAGATAGTATCAAGAGAAATAATTTTATTGATTTTTTTCCTGATTTTTGTTGAGCCTGCGATTTACAGCAAAAGTAGGCGAGACACTGGGTTCTGCGGAACCCTTACAAATTTTTTCATAGCTTGAACAGAAGTCTAATTAATGTTTAGTCTTAAACAATTATAATTGAATGTTATTGTGATCCTGCCACACTAATGTACTTGAGAAAAGATTCAAATGCAATGTTACATCTCAGTTTATGTATTTTTACACGATTCAAGATTATTTTTTAAACCACCACACCACACCCCCCCTAAATGATTAATGATTTTTTTAATTCCACCTCGCCCCTTTAAAAATAGAAACCCCTCCGAGAAATCAAGTTTTAAAATTGTGAAGTTTAAATATTGAATTGTTAAAGCCTGAAAGTGAGAAGTGGTGTGATTAAATGTTTCAATTACAATATCCTGTAGATGAAGTAATGTTTAGGTCAAGTTCTGTTTAATAATAGTTGTGCACCTGTAACATACATCATGTAATGTACACCTGAATGTTTTGATGTACTACACAACAGGTGCCCCCTGACTTTGAACTGCAGTATAACATTTCACAATGTACACTTTTCTCAGTAATACTAAGATGTGTTCAGCATACTAAGTGAAGGGATTGACAAAAGAAACTGCAATAGAATATTGTTGTTTGGTGTGTTTCTGTTTCGATAAATATTTTTTCCTATTTTTAACAAGGTAAGGTTGACATTTTGTTTAGATATTCAACTTCTGTTGAATACGCTATTTGAAGATTACTTTCGATGTTTAATGTTTTTGGGTTGCTGCATCACTCATGATAATATCTGTGACATCTTATATTATTAAAATTAGTATATATACATGTATGTAGTTAGATGAAAATGAGAAAAATTTTGACTCATCTGCTTATGTCAAAAATCACAATGTATGTAAATTTTAAAAGTATATTTTGTTATGAATCTGCATGTATGCCACTCAGTTTGTTTATGTTTATTGCATTAACTATGAACGTCTTTTAAATGGAAATGAATTGAAATGGACATTTTGTAGGGCCTTTGTTCCCAAAGACATTAGAAATACAATGTATGTATTTTAAGTATATATTACGTTATGAATCTACTTGTATGCCACACAGTTTTATTATGGGTATTGCATTTATGCCAGTCTTTAAATTGAAAATATTGAATAGAAGTGGACATTTTGTTTGGCCTTGGCTTAAGACCTTAAAAACTACATTTTGTAATGTTATTGTCCAATTTTAAAATACTATATTTCATTTATCAATTCAGATTTGAGGGATGTCCTCCCCAATATCCAGTCTAAATAGTTTATTCTCCTTCACAAGTCCTGCTGTAAAAAGACTATTAGGATGGAAACAAGGAGATGAAGAAGAAAAATGGGCAGAAAAAGCTGTCGACTCTCTTGTAAAAAAACTCAAGAAAAAGAAAGGGGCTCTAGAGGATCTAGAAAAAGCTTTAAGCTGCCCTGGACAATCAAGTAAATGTGTGACTATTCCACGTTCTCTAGATGGTAGACTCCAAGTATCTCACAGAAAAGGACTGCCACATGTTATATACTGCCGTGTATGGCGATGGCCTGATCTACAGAGCCATCACGAACTCAAGCCGTTAGAATGTTGTGATTTTCCATTTAGTGCTAAACAGAAGGAAGTGTGTATTAATCCTTACCATTATAAACGTGTAGAAAGTCCAGGTAAGACGTCATTTCTTAAAGGTCAATTATTACAAAAGCTTTAGAAATGCTGTAGACTTTGAATAGAAGAATACTTATTTTTCTCATTAAGGGCACATGATAGTCAACGTGACATTTGCAAATGCAAATATTACACTGATTTGATATAAATGAAATGTGTTCCAAGAAAAATAAATAGAATGTGAATAAGGTAAAAGTTAATGTCAACATGACATATTTTTGCCAGGTGAGTGATTCAGGTTCCCAGTGTTTCTCAAGAACTTACTTTTGTCAAGTAATTATTATAATATTTTTGGTAAAGGGATTCCACATATTTGTCTGCAAGTCCAACTAAGAAGAAAGTTTTTAATTTCAAAATCCTCAACCAAAGATTACAATTCCCTAAAGTCTTCATGGTATGAATATTGAAGAAAAATATCAACTTTTGTCAGGTGTTGGATATAAGAAGATGTGGTATAAGTGCCAATGATACAACACTCGATCCAAGTTCAATTTGTTAAAGTAAACCATTATAGGTCAAAGTATGGTCTTCAACACCAAGCCTTGGTATACACCGAACAGTTGCCTTAATTTACCCCTAGGACATCCTTGAAATGTAATTTTTTAGCCCTTAACCTGATAAAAAATGGCTTTTTTTGTTTCATCATGTTCATATGTTAAAAAATATGTTCTTACAAGTTTGAATGAACTTAAAAGTTAAAGAGATGTTTTAACATGACATTTTGTTATAGATATGTTTTATCATTACATGTTTTAACACTTCAATACATGTACAGATGCACTTAACTGTCTTTTTTTATCCACAAATGTGAAATATTTGTTACAGACATGCATGTACGTAGTTGTACTGATATGCTTGAAAGTTGATACGTACATGAATCATAATAGGCTGAAATTATTCACAATCGTACATGTGACTTTTCACCTGCTTTTAAGAGGTATTAATTCCGTAAGATATTAATTTGATTTATAAATTTTGGTTAAAAATTTGTGTATACTATCAGGCGATATTAAATTTTTCGTAATTAATAACTGTGTGTTATCAATTTATAGCATATGTCAGGTGTTAGGAAGGTGTATCAGATTAATTAGAGATATTAGAAGAAACAAATAGGTGCACAATCAATACACACATGTGCATCAGATGTATTTAGAACTGAAAAATTTGGCAGGAGATTTCTATGACAGGGATGCTGTTTTCAGATAACTTTTATCTAAAAAAAACTAAGTACAAATATTTTAGATCAAGTACATGATGTACATGTATGTAGTAAATTATGGTATCAGAGCTAAGTGCAAAATTTATCTTAACCCTTTTCTCCATAATGACCCCTTTTGACGCCACCCCCTTTACTCCATAATGACACCTTTTGAAGCCTGTGTAGTGCCTCAATTAAAACATCTTCCCTTCGAAAAATCTGTATCAGATCTAGACTTAATAAAATTTGTAGCTAATATAAAAAGGATATTCAAGAGAATATCTGACTAGAATTTCATTGATGAAATATTTGTTTTTTTCAATGCATTTATACTTGAAACCTGATAAAAAAAAAATATTGAAAAAATCCTATGGGAATTAAGTATTTTAAAAAAACAAATTCCATGGAGGAAAGGGTTAAAATATGGGCATGGATTCAGAAAGGTCCTGAAATGTTCACCTGCCCCACTCATTATACCAGATATCTTCGATTTGAAGATAAAATTGCAGCTATTTTTGTTCCATATTTGGTCCCCAAAGCTGATATTTTCAGCACCCCTAACATCAAATATTTGATCCGCTCTTGATACAAATTACATTTTTGATAAGATTTTGACTACCCGTAACCCTAAATAAATATATCAATTAAGGAAAGCTTATTAAACCTTAATGTAATCGACCAAAATAAATGGAATATATATTAATTATGAATATTAATAAGCTCCTGTAATTTAACATGCTTTTGATCATGTTGATTGTTCTGTAAAATTTTCAAAGAACTGCAAACATGGCAAATGGTCTGAAACTTTCTTTACATGTTAAAATGATATTCAACACAACAACTAAACGATCTACAGATATTTGTGAACTGCATACCCCACAGGTCTATCTGATTTTGTTAAATATCTTTAATCAAGATGATATAACACATTGGATTAATATTGATTTGAATTGGGTAATTTATTTTTTTATTAATTCAAGCTAGCAGATTATAGTGTTATAAATTGTTATATAACTTGTACTCATTAAACTAACATACCATGCACGTGTACCATCGCAGATTTTCAACAAAAAAATTATACCTCAAGACATATATTGGATCTCGGTTATTAATGCCTTTTAACTGTAACCTAGAGCTAGGAATTTCGTTAAAAACTAAAATAAGTTGTTCATGTTGTAAATTGATAGTTTCTGTTTACTGACAGCACGTCCTTTGAAGGTTTGAATGACAACAGATATATGTTTGTGATAAATTCTTTAATATTGCATTAAAATATTGATCAGAAAGTTAATTTTCATATAGAAACACATGGGTCTTTCTGTTTGATGTAAATTCTTGGCAAGTGAAATAAGATTTGAACAATTAGGTAAAATGTAAAATCCACATGATAATTTTTTTTGTTTTTTTTTATTTCATAGGCATCATTGAGTACAGAAATAAATACATGCAGCATACATGTATATATACATACATTCTTTTAAAAGATCTGATCTAAATATTGCTTTAATAATTTGGTTGCAAAGTTATATTGTAAGTGAACAGATTTTTTCCATGTACAAGATTCATAGATGCCAACCATTACGATTTTTGCGTAGTTTTTCCGATTTTGCGATCAAAACTACGCTATAACGGTCAAAGTCGAATAGTTACGGATTACCAATCATCGCCGTTCAATTTTGTAAAACACGGATTTTTATCATTACTTTTCCGTCCTGGTCTGATATTTAGAAAACGCCAATGTAATGCTTCCGGTTTCTCGGGAGTTATCAACCTATTGTTGAGTAACTAACTGACTTCTGAAGAGGCAAACTTGCATTTATGAAGTAACCTTTCTCTACTTCTCCTTGACAAAACGAAAATGTACTAGTCAAGAACATCTGAACAATAAATGAATGGAATACATACCACAGACAACATGTTAAACGACAAATTTCGTGCACATCACTTTGCAACCACTTGTCAGTAATTTTTATTGGTAAATGCACGTTTATGAATGATTACTGAAAACTTTTCAAAAATACGGAAAATTTGATAGTTTGTTACTGATTGTGTCAAAAGGGGGTTGGCATCTATGAAGATTATCTGATAATGAAGTTATCGGCCAGTATGTACTAGTAAATTTATTTTGAAACAAAATTGAAATGTTAAATGCATCTTCCACCTGAACATACAAGGTTGAAAATGAAAGGTACAATATTAAAGCAGAAAAACATTTGTAACTCACAACCTTGGATAACTCCAACCTCAGATAATCAAAATAGTTCAGAGTTCTTTGGTTTCTGTTGGTCTTGTCCTTGCATAATTTTGTTTGTCAAAAAAAATTTGCCCTGTATCAGAAAGTATGATAAAAACAGTGATTAATAGTATAATAACATCAAAATAAATATTGTTAAATAATGGCGGAAAAAAACCCTTGGTCAAAAATGTGTAACTGAGCTTAATCAGTTATCTTTGTTGTCAATTTTCAGTGCTACCCCCAGTGTTAGTCCCAAGGTATAGCGAGTACCCATCCGGTCCAGGACAGTCATCCTTACCACCTTTCCAACAGTCACCAGAACCTTCTATGCCACAGAACGTCAGCTTTGATCCAAATGGCTTCCACCAACAGTCACAACAGGGACCACATTCACCTGCTAGTTCTGGACCAGGCAGTCCATATGGTTTACCAGGTATACAGACATCCAAATTTGGATTTTGTCATGAGTTATGTCCTTTTAGTTATTGTGAAAATGCTGAATTTGTCCCTTCCACACTCCAACTTTACTATGCAACAACCAAATATTATGAAACTTGCACACATGTGCTTATTGTCACCAAAAATCTGCATAAATGTCTGGCACATAGATTAAAAGAAATGGTACAAAATGAAAATATATGGGATAATTGCATTTGACACACTATGTTATACATATAAGATACATCAAGATACAATACTATTTATAATCACACCATTTTCCTATTTGCAAAACTCATAAAAATTAGTTGGTTAACAGTATCCCAGTAGCTTTTCTTTTCGTTTCTGAAAGAACATTTTAAATTTACATTTCTCAATGAATATTTTCACTTTACATTTCTGAATAAATATTTTAACCTTACATTTATCAATGAATATTATAACATTTACATTTCTGAATGAATATTTTAACCTTACATTTCTCAATTAATATTTTAACATTTACATTTCTCAATGAATATTTTAACCTTACATTTTCTGAATGAATATAAATGAACATTACATTTTTCAATGTATATTTTAACATTACATTTCTCAATGAATATTTTACATTTCATTTCTAAATGAATATTAAACATTTCATTATATAATTTACAGCTGGCACGCCTCCACCTGCTTATCAACCACACGATGACAACTCGCATAATCCACATAGTCAACAAACAGTTAACTTACAACATGGTACCCGACGACCACCACCTACTCCAATGGATACCATGCCATCAGGAGGTAAACATATTGTTGTAAATTAAGGAATTACAATCTTTATCTTTTATTAGTGTTCATAATGACACCTTATGGCTATTTTTCCACCATTACTGGACATCACAAAGGTTCCTGTTAAATTTTGATGTCTCATTGGAAAAGTGATTGTTGGATATTAACTTTTATAATATATATACACCATATATTTTGATATGTATATAGTACTTTTACTTCGAGATAATCCTTGGTGTTCCTTATAAAGGTTGCTTATATGGAGAGAAGAAGTATGATATCAAAACTTCAACCATCACAGAAATTCCAAATAGTGATGAGGTGTATCAAAAGAAAAAGGGGAAATCAGAACATTCTTGTTCATACAATATACGAAAATTTGATTTATTATTTAACATGTTGTGTTTCATGTCTTTTTCTTTACATTGCTAAAACAATGCTGTTATCTCTGATCTTTATAGAGGCCAAACATATGAGAGGATTTAACAAACTCATAAGTGAAAAAGTAAAAAGAAGGCCATGGCAAAAAAAAAGAAAAAATCAAACAAAACTATACACAGAAAACTAATGACTTATTTCTAATGTAAAAATTTTAAGGTTCATACAGACTTGCAAATGGACTGAGATAACAAAGTGTCTTGTCTTGTTCACGGAAAGGTAGTTTGATTTTCAGTTTTGTAATTTTGCTTTGTAGACAACATTTATAATTACAGAACACATGCAGAGAAGATACACAGAATTAAGTGATTATACAATATCATAAAACACTAGCTCAGTAACAATTAAAAAGTTACTTAACTAATTGTTATAGTTTGTACTGTGCCAAACAGCAGATTCTCTGGCAAACTTCATACATTTAGGAGATAACTGTACTATGATTTAAGCTCCAACTGCATCAATTGGTGATTTGATTGTCCCAAATGAAGTTTACTGACAACACTTTAGTAGAGCCAGTAAACTTGTATTTGCTACCATCAAATCACCAATTGACGACGTCAGAGCTGAAAATACAATATTGTTATCTCCCTTTCTAATGAAACTGACAGAAAACAACGTTTTAACATACATTTAAAATGTCTCATACATGTAGTTTGCGCATGCACCTATGTTTTAAAAGCATCAATTGTAAAATGGTGACGTTATCCAGTCATTCAAAATGAACATTTCAAAGGATATTGCATTATAATTGGTAACAATTGATTGATAATTTCAGTGGACTTGCAGCCTGTGACTTACCAGGAACCCCAGTACTAGTGCTCTATAGTATACTATACATACATTTGATTATAATTAACATTAATTGATAATTTCAGTTGACTTACAGCCTGTGACATACCAGGAACCCCAGTACTGGTGCTCTATAGTATACTATGAACTGAACAACAGAGTAGGAGAGGCGTTCCATGCTTCACAGACCAGTATTGTAGTGGATGGATTCACTGACCCATCAAATAATGCAGACAGATTCTGTCTAGGTCTTTTGTCTAATGTCAACAGAAATTCAACTATAGAAAATACTAGACGTCATATAAGTAAAGGTATGCCCTTATTAACAGCAGTTGTATTTCCATGGGTATAATTCAATTACCAAATATTTACCCCATGATATTCAATAAATTTTGAAGATTAAATGTAAAAGTATGACACCACAATTAACTGGTATTAATTATTAAATAAACTGTTGTTTTATAAAATGACATATGCTTAATAAGGGGAAAATTGTTTTAAAAGCATGGTATAAATAAACTCATCATAGATATCAGGACTAAATTTTGTTTATACGCCAGACGAGCGGTCGGTCTACAAAAGACTCATCAGTGACGCTCGAATCAAAAGAAGTTAAAAAGGCCAAATAAAGTACGAAGTTGAATTGCAGTATAAAAATATGAAGTATGATACCAATTAGGCAATTTCCAAATGATATTGATGCACACAACTATAGGTCACAGTACAGCAAAACTTGTACCTATATAGTCGCCTATAAAAGACTGTGACGTGACAAAAGGTAAAACAGGAACTTGTCAGCTATAACTGAACATCACAAAGGTTCCCTTCAAAATTTTGATGTCACAATAGAAAAAGTCTGACACCACAATGAAAAGTGATCATTGTTTGACGTCAAAAGTTAAAGTGGCGTAGATTCCCGGGTTAACCCACAGATTTCCAAATAGCAATACAATGTACATGGTGTATGATCTTAGTTATAGAAAAACAGCAATCTATTACAACCATTGATTTACTTGCTCTTGACTTGGGGAAAGTCACATAAAAAATATAACTGGGTTTAATCTTACTATTCATGCTTACCTGAATGTTTTATCTTACTTAGATAAAAACCTGAAGAAAATAATAACCTAAACACATGAAATCCAGGAATGATAATGAATCAAAAGTTTTCAGAAATTAAGTAGGGAAATAACAGAGAAAAAAAACTATTTATTTTACTTATAAAATAAAAACTATTTTCTATTTGTTTTTAGGTGTTCATCTTTACTATGTTGGCGGTGAGGTTTTTGCCGAATGTTTAAGTGACAGCAGCATATTTGTACAGAGCCGTAACTGTAACTATCATCACGGTTTTCATCCTACGACCGTGTGTAAAATTCCACCGGGATGTAGTCTGAAAATCTTCAACAACCAAGAATTTGCAGCACTTCTAAGTCAGTCAGTTAACCATGGTTTTGAAGCTGTATATGAACTTACTAAAATGTGTACTATTCGTATGAGCTTCGTCAAAGGATGGGGCGCTGAGTATCACCGACAGGATGTTACTAGTACTCCATGTTGGATTGAAATTCATTTAAATGGACCGTTACAATGGTTAGATAAGGTCCTTACACAAATGGGCTCACCACATAATCCAATCTCATCTGTATCATAATAAAAGTCACGTGACTAGCAATCTCATTCAAGTGCAAAGGTCATAATAGGGTAGTAGAAATTGAATTATTGTATTAATTGAAATGTTAAGAAATTGGTCAAATTTTTGTGTAAAAAAACTTATATGATTCCAGACCATTTTAATATGTGAAGGATGTTTAATTAAACCTAAATTTTGAATTGAAAATAAACCATGCAGTTTGATGTAACCAAAATATTTGTATATTTTTACAACCATAAACACTAGTGTGTTAACCAGTTTTAATACGAACTGTCATCAATGCAAATTCTATTTAAACCTACCTGTAATTCAGTCTTGCTAGGAGATGACATTGCTTTGACAGATGAAAAAGCTTTGATAAAGGTGACATTTCAACACATGATCATCACTGATTAATTAATCGTTTCAGAATCTAATGCATTCTGGGTAATATTTTCAAAAGTGTACACCGAAACGTCGTGATTGGTTGAAAACGTCCTAAACAATGGAAATTCGACCAATGTAGTGACATTATTTTCATTTTTGGGGTATGAATAATAAAATACCCATAGTCCTTTAGATTCTGAAATGGCCGATTCTAAAACATGACCGCATGCAAGAAAATTGGTTCACACATTTAGAGTTTATGCATGTTTTGAATAACTTTAGAAAAAGGTCATTAAGAAACCCAGAGAACTTACATCAATTGTTCTACTTACATAAATTTTAACAATTTACTTCAAATATATGAATTAAATTATATAAAAACTTCTTTAATAACCATGATAACTGAAGATCTGACCATATAGTGAAGATTAGTGTTTCAAAATATAAAATATTACAAATATTGTATATTTGTATGTTCAAATGTATACAAATATTTTTAAAGCAAAATTTACACCAAAAATGAAACCGTGTAGTGAAAACTTTGAATTAGTTTTTGAACTGGTTCTATATGATCTTTTGGTCTATTTTCATGTTTATACATTATATGTATGATCAAAAAACATTTTGCAGCAATCATGTGTTATATATGCATTTATTCATATTTCACAAAGTCAATCTCGTTTTTTGAACAACCCATTTTGCAATATTTTTATGCTTTTTATACGTCATTTATGTGTACTTTTGTTTTTTGTTCTTTTTTCTTTTTAATTTAAATATGAATGAGAAAAGGTTTTTGTGCATGTACATAAAATGCTTGTTTGTATGGTTTTGAAAGTTTTACATTAAGATAATTATAGTACAAAGTACACTGAAGAAAACTTGGAAGTTTTGTTATATAGTTAACAGCATTTCGTTATCATACACTTTTATTTTGCTTATATTAAAACTGCTGAGCAGTGAAAACATTCATGATTATAAAAATTTCCATTTTGAACCTGTTTTTTTTTTATTATGAAAATGTTAACCAATAGCTGATCTGGATGGGATTTATTAAATAGAAAAAATATATTTCTTATGTGGTAACGGAGGGGGAGAAGAGAAAAATGTCCTTATATTTATAAATTAGGTTTTAGCATAATTCAAGGCTTATCCTTTCAAATAATTATGGTATGCTGCAAAAGCACATTGAATAAGGTTTGATAAATAGCATCGTCGATAAGAGAATGTATTCAGATTTTATACCACTTCATTTAAGAATTGATAAAATATCTTACACTGAGAAAAGGGGAGATAATTAAGATGTTAATGATTTTCTAAGATCCATCTTTGAGAAATCCCAGATAAAGGTAGATACTTACAATAACTAAATATTTTTAAAATCAAAATGTAAAACCTTGTTTGCAAATGCAGTAAATAGTGCAGTTCGAAATACTTTTCTAATTTCAAAACCTAAAACCAAAATGATGTTGAGGTTTGTTATTTTATAGTTTCTGCTTTGTTTTATAAAAAATGTCTTCCTTTTCTACAAGTTTTACTTATAGTACAAAAGGTGCTGTAACAGCATTAAAACAAAGCATGTGCCATAAACGAAGACGAATTAAAATTATATATTATAATATTGTAGTTTTTTTTCTCTCTGATATTTAAAATCAAAATGTATTGAAATACCAGGGCAATAGTGATTGAAAAATTTGCTTTTCAATTGGAAAATGAGATTTTATAGTCAAGAGTAAAATCTTTAGTGACACCATCAACTGTTTGTGAATATTACATGTTTAGTACTGTTTACTTGTGAAAAAAACAATACTTTCAATGCTATTTATACATTATGTAATTGATTTCTGAATGTGCATCTGTCAATTTGATTTTTTTTGTAAAATTTACAATAGTTTGTTTATGTCGAAAGGAAAAAAAGCTAGTCTGTGACAAGCAAATTTTATAGAGGGCGTACTCAACCAAGTCCATTTAAAGCTTTACTTGTTGGACATCATATTTTTGTAGGTCTGTTCATACAGAATTATGTCCACAAAATGCCTAGACTAGTGTGACACCAATTACTGTAATAATATAAAGTGCTGATATGATTGGATATGGAATTTTGTAGATCTTTAGACAACTTAATAAGAGTGACCATGGTAATTGTATGAGGGATAGGAAAATTGGGGTTTTGCATTACAATTAAAAATTGTTAAAGATTTGTTTTATTTTGCTATATGTTATCAAGAAAATTGCCAAAACCTTGTTTGCTTTAAATAAATTTTATTGTTAAAAATTTAAAGCTATGTTATGCATGAAATGTTAGAATTTATTTTGAATTTTTATATAGATATATGCAATTTTTATATGTTCTATTTTGTTAATATGAAGTATTTTCTCAATTAATGATTACTAAACGATTACTTAATCTGCCAAACTTGTACTTTTTTTTCAAATTACAAATATAGTTGTTACAAGATCTGAAATGTGATGTTGTGAAAGAAAATGGTTTATATGTAATGTGAGCTTGATATTTGTTGTGGCGGTGTCGATATGAGAAAGAAAAAATCTTTTGATATTGTTTGGAGGCAAATCAGTGTTTGAATATTGAAGTTATATAATGTTAAGAAAATTTTAAAATAGTAGGGACTTTTCATATTAATATCTTGGTAATACAACATAAAGATATGAGTAAGATTATTTATGAAGGGCTCAAAAGCTCTCCCTTTACAGCCTTATTGTTGTTTTGTAAAACTTAGCCAGTCATTTATGTAAGGCTGTTCCATAAATACATACATGGGATCCAGGGAAGGGACTTAAAATTTTCAACTCTGGTTAGATGTATTTGTTGAGTGAAAGTGTATGAGAAGTTCTTAACTTGCCTCATTTCTTAAGTGCCATTCCTGGTTACCATGTATGTGTAAATTGAATTACCATAATGTGTACTGTCTTAACCAATTAATTTCTTTCAAATCTTTCTAGTGAATTTGATCCTATTTTGTTATTCTACGAATCTTGATTCAATATTTGCTGTTCTCGCCACAAGTAAGTAGCAAGCTGCTATGTTATTACAGTAGTTTCACTATGGTAGAATTTTAAAAAATGTAACTCCTAAAATTAGGATATTTTTTCAGTTGTGAGTTGTGTAATGTTGTTTACCAAAATGTTTGTCCAAAGCATCATCTTAATTGACAGATCTTGTCAGTTTTGTGATCAACCAAAAATTTAACAATGATACATCAAAAAATGTTGAAATAGATTTTTAAAGAAATATTTCAAGTAAGAAAAACTATTTAGTAGCAGTTAATAGACAAACATTAAAGGTATTTGGGATATTTTTAACAATTAAAATATGAATTAAATTTGAATACATTGAAAAATCTCCATGATTTGAAATTATGTAGATACATGTTCTTTCTGTGTAGTGTATTGTCCTAATGTTTGATATATCCTTAAGGGATATTCCATTAAAATGTATGTAGGCGGGTAGGAAGGGACTTTTAAAAATATGCCTACAACCAAGAACCATATTTTAGACAATTTTGCATAATGGTAATAGATGCATACTGAAAAAAGACCCACAACTCACATTCAATAATGGAATTTCCCTTCCTTCCCTTCCACCTACATTTTAATGGAATAGCCCTAATGTTGTGTATATTGTTCTTGACATCTATAGTGTATTGTTTGAATGGACGTCTGTTTATATGTTGTTATATATTGTTGGAAATCCTGTCAGTGATGTGTTTGAATAATAGTGCATTTGTTTCAACTTCAGAAGAGAAAAACTTTTTTCGTTTGAATTTATTGAACAAGATTTTATTATGAATCAGTTTTTGTTTAACATTTTATTACATAATCAAATTATTGTTTTGAACAAAATCAAACTGTGCTATGATAAAATGTATGTGATATCTTTATGGTACGAGTTCATTCATAATTCAAACTAAATATTAAATATTTGAATGCTTTGTATTCACATTGTCAAAAGTTTTTTTAAACTTTCTCATTTAACAAATGTCTGTTATACTAATTACCACATATTCTGTCCATTATATTTCCAGAAGATATATTTATTTTAAATTCTTTATAGAAAAAGGTCTGAATGACATTTGGTTATATATTTAGCAACTTTTTTCACAAAAATCCTTACAATCTTTAATAAGTTATACTGAAATTACTAACCAGAATAATTTTTACTTGTACTTGTAAGTTTTTTGTGAAAAGAGCTGCAAATGTCATCAGTCATACGTAAAAAATAAATTTACTCTAACAAGTTATCTGCAAACAATCCCAATATTTATAACCTTGCTTTGAATTTAACATCAGCTGAATTTAAGAGCTGTCACAAAACTAATTCTAACAATTCAGATATTTATTGCTTCCCTTTGAATTTGTGGGATTTGGGAGCAAGTATAGAGTTAAGTCTCTTAGTTCAAATCATTTACCTGGAAGGGTGATACTTTATTTTGTGTAACTTTTCCTTATTTGAAAGGCTTTCCTGTATGTCTAAGAGTAGAGTTTTTTTCTAGAAATATGGTTGTATAAAACTATTGAAGTTGTAGCATTTAAAGTTTATGTATGTTTTCAAAAGCAGTAGCTTTTCTTTGTTTTTATGGTTCTTTCTTAAGGAATAAATAGATTTTTCTTTTTTAGACATTTGAATATAAAGAGCTTTTATATTTTCAGTAGATTTATTTGAAAGATTTATGAATAGTTTTTTTTAAGACTATGTAAAATTTTTGGGAGTCCTAATAATTTTCTAGTTTCTTATTATTTGTACATTTATTATTCAAAAGGTTAAATCACATTAAGTTTTTATTCTGTGATCCTTGACTTACATTATTTCTTTATATCTTTATTTTTCAGTGCTATTTAAAAAGACATGTTGTACATTCATTTAACAATCAAGGCAATATGCTGTTAAAATATTTCTTATCCTGAAAAAATGAAAATGAAGATTTCTGACATTTCTCCTTCATAAGCTAATATTATGATTGGTTTTTTTCTGATGGATACTTGATATATATTATTTTTCTTTACATCATGCATAGATAATGTACATTGTACTATAAACTCATTAAACATCTCAGTAAAATATGGTTTTGTGTAGTATATATTACTGTTTCAAGACATACTTATGTGAATCATCTATATTTTGTGGTGAAACGCTTTTGGTGAGACGTTGTAACCATTCTATTTCAATGAATGGTCAGAAAATATATCTTCTTAATTTATGCAGATAAAGGATAGAATTGGATTTTTGTTATGGACCACTGTGAGGTAGAATTGTCCCTCCAGCAGGATTCACCACAACTTGTATATAGACATAAGAAGATGTGGTATGAGTGCCAATGAGACAACTCTCCATCCAAGTCACAATATGCAAAAGTAAACCATTATAGGTCATGGTACTGTCTCATTTTCTTAGTTCATTTTTAACTTTCCACAAGTTGATTATCAAGCTATTGAAAAAATTCTTTTAATTAGTTATTGTCCTACATGTGGCACCTTGTAGAGGAACATAGACATACCAGGCATATGTCAATCCATTCAAGCGCTCTCACATGTACAATTCTCATAATTTTTTTATAAAATTTATATATTTAAATCAGCAATGTCCTGAATGAATTTGAAATTAGTGCTAATGAACTATTTATGAAAGAGTAATGGCCCTTAGAAACATTACCTATATATAGAAAACAGCATTGTTAGCCCTCTCCTGTGTACAATTCATGTCCGATTTTTATGAAACTTATATCATAGGTTTATGTCAGCACTGTGACAGTCTTAGGCAAGTTAGAATACAGTTCCAATTAAATGTTTTTGAAACTGCATTGAAATGATTTAATTTGCTAAAGTCTTGAAGGAAAAAATGAAATGAACAATATTGTTGATACATGTAAATGAGGTTATGGTCAGATAAACGCTGTCAGATAGTCATGTGTACCTTAAGATCACTCCATACACTAAACATAGTTTACATATTGCTGAAAGTGTGAGAAAGGAACCTAAAAAAATAAAACAAACCATGGCCAATGAACCATTAAATTGAGGTCAAGTCAGATAAATTCTGCTGGACGACATGTACACATTTCATTTGTTCCATTTACCAAACACAGTTAATCTGGGAAACAAAATTTACCATAAAAACAACATTGAACAATGAAAATGAGGTTAAGGTCATGTCAGATAAAACTATCAGACAGACCAATACACCTTGCAATAATTCCATCAATAAAAATTATTGCTAACCTATTAATTCTTGTATCTGAGAAATAGACTGAACCATAAAAACAAAACTGACCAATAAAAATGATGTCAAAGTCAACAAGGTCTCCCCGACAGACAAGTACACCTTACAATTATTCTATACACTAAGCATTGCATACCGATTTCTTATTTATTTTATCGAAGAAACAGACTTAACCATGAAAACATAAAATTAACCAATGGACAATGAAAAGGAGGTCAAGTTCAGATCAAACCTGACTGATGGAGCAGTTCATCCAACAAAAATTCCATACTACAAATATAGTTGACCTCCTGCTTGTAGTATCTGAGATAGTCTTGACCACAAAATTAATCGCTGATCAAAGAAATGAGGTTGAGGTCAACAGAAACCAGTCTGCATGACTGTCATGTAAACCAAATATAGATATCTTGTTACCTTAAATATGACTTACATTCTGCTGCAAAAAGTCACAGGAGATAAAATCCCTGTTTTTGTCTCGCCTTTACGGAGTAAAAAAGCGAGACACAGGTATGCTGTTTCCAGCGTCGGCGACGGCGACAGCGTCAACAATGTATTAGTTTGTTGTTAGCTCAGTTTTATGGGGAACCACTAGTGGTATGTCAATGATAATTGGTATGCAGATGTATTACCATTGCCACATCTCATTGCCATGGAGAGTATTTGGCTCTGCCCCCTCAGTCATGGTCTATTGACTTTGATTGGTTTGCTTACATTACATGTATTAGTTTGTGATTAGGTCAATTTATGGGGATCCACTTGTGGTAGGTCATTGATGTTTGGTTTGCAATTGTATTAGCATCAATTGGCACAATTCATTGCCGAAATTACAAAAAGGCGAGACATATCTCTGTGATAACAGTTTATTTAATATAAAACAGACACTATCAAAAGGAGCTCATGACAATAGTCATAAACTATTCACCAAAGTTTCATCCAAATTGGTTAAACTATAATAGTGTTCCCAAGTTTTTGTCCGACTTGTTGCTACGATATACCATAATACCTTCCATAAATGGGCATATAAAAACACAAAAAAGACTAAACCTAAATTTTATTTACAACATAGAAATCTATTTACAAAATGATAATATAGAAAAAAAATCAATTAAAACATGATTATTAAAAAAACAGATTCAGGTAACTGATGATGAAGTCCCTTTCCCATCAACACCAAAATAACAACTAAATATATGTCCACAATTATGTTCATTTAAAAAATCACAAAATAAACCCATATCCATACGATATTCACGTCCTCTTGCAGCACGCACTTCAAAAACTTTTTCTTCAAATCTATCGAATTTATGAAACTCGTTAATATTTTTCTTCCCAATTGCGTTATCTTCTCTTTCACGTATAACAATCTTTTTCCAAGCAAGTGCCCTTAATCTTGCCCAATAATCATCAACATTTTGACTATTTCCCTCAACACAAATTATTCCCGGTTTTCCAGGTAGACTAAAACCAGTGAGTTTCATTTCGTGAGCCCAGTCTACAATGTCTCTACGTTTAAATTTACTAAATAAGTGATGACTATAAATCCAAAGTCTTGAGAATGTTTTATCATATTCAATATCTTTCTTTTTAGTTTTTGTTGCTGGTTGTTTCTTTAAGTATTTTACAAAATTTTCTTGTATCCATTCTATGACAGAGAACATGCAGATTTCTCCTCGATCGACTCCCAAAATATATTGCTGTAAATCCTCGTTTAATTGACTATGGTTGTTCCTATCCATCTGCTCACAACGGGTGAAGACGCATGGAGCAACGCTGGGATATTCATGTGGATAAAGGCAAACAACTTCAATAGTCACCTACAATTGAAAGAATATTTTTTTATTTTAATAATCAATTAATTTTGCACACATGTAATACACACAGTATTGTCAATTCATTGGCGGATCCAGGGGTTGGAACCCTCACCCTTTTTTTGACAATCAATGAATGGGAGCATATAGTTAGAACCCTCCTTTACTATGGGTTGGGACCCCTCCCCCTTTTTTTTTAAATGGCTGGATCCACACCTGCAATTGATATAGCACAGTGTAGCAAACTTTTATAGTTAAAAGGTATAGGAGGCTTGTAACTTTAATTGACATTACATAGTTATATGGTAAACCTGTTTAATAGCCAGACTGTGGTAAAACCATGCAAAATGGTCCAAATTGGAGAACATTTGACATTTTGATGTGAACTTTGCATTCATAGTATCCTTGTCTTGACATCACCAAATATGGCTCCAATAGTTTTTATTGCCATCAGCATCATACAAAGTGCACTAGACCCTTTAAAGTTCGTCCAAAGTTTATCGTTAGGTTCATGTTCCTCATTTCATTCATATGGGAAGTGTTTTATGGTCTATCTTTTACTTTCCATACTTGTTTTTCTTTTATTATTTTGTACATAAACAAGGCTGTTAGTTTTCTTGTTTAAATTGTTTTACATTTGTCTTTGAGAAGCCAATTATAGCTGACTATGCAGTATGGACTTTGTTCATTGTTGAAGGCCGTATGGTACCCTGTAGTTGTTAATTTCTGTGTCATTTGGTCTCTTGTGAAGAGTTGTCTCATTGGCAATCATACCACATCTTCTTTTTTATATATACATGATGATGTATAAAGCATTTAAGATTGTAAAATTCCTATAAAATCACCTTCTGAATTCCTGGTGTTATTTTCAGTGTAAACCCTATCCTGTTCTGTAGATAGTCATATGCTAGTTTGCCATCAAGATACTGTCTTATCTCTACCATAACTGCAGGGTCGTCTAACCTCAGTTCCTCACTGTTTGGGAACATACTCTGTAACATCTCAATCTCCGAAACCTGGAGCTCTAACATCTCTGGAATGTTGACCTGGGTCTCCTCTACCTCGGGGTCATTAAATTCTTCCATTCTACAATAAATTAGGTTGACACGTTAAATGAATGTCTAATTGTTTTCTAATGATTACCCAGCATGGCTGTGATTTTACTCTGAGGAAAGACAACCCTGTGTACCTTGAATTAATAAGAAATGTCTGGACCTATATAAATTAAGTTTAAATGGGGTTTTCTTTCAGAAAGTTAAAAACTTTCCTAGACTTTAATGTGGCAACTTTACTCAATTGAAAGAGATGTTTGAGTATTCCCATCATCAGCTCTTGTAATAATTGAAATGCACTGTAATAATTATTGGTCTTTTTGATTGAAATGAACAATTTATTTTCATACATGTACATGTAGATGGGCAATACATTGTTGATATCAACCCAACAAAAGGTGTTTAATTTGTGGAGTTGAAAACATGAAGTGAACAAATGCAAGTTTTCTTTACTTTATCATCTTCGTATCCAATTTATTATATATAATTACTTGCAAAAGATCAGAATTAAACGCCAAGTTAAGGCAAAAAACTTTAGTGACTTTCAATACACAAACATCGCAGAAAGACAAGAAACCAGAAGTAGTTGATCATACGAATTGATAGACTGCAAAACAGACAACTGACATTCGGGGCCTTTTATAGCTTACTATATGCGGTATGGGCTTTGCTCATTGTTGAAGGCCGTACAGTGACCTATAATTGTTAATTTTTGTGTCATTTTGGTCTTTTGTGGATAGTTGTTTCATTGGCAATCATACCACATCTTCTTTTTTATATATTCAAAAGAACTCTTTTTTCCAAAAACAATAGTGAAGTGGAACCATCTGAGGGAGGAAATTGCATGTCAAAAGACAGTTGAGGGTTTCATGGCTGCCCTCCAACCGTCAGACTAACCAACCCGCTCTCCTCCCAGTGCGCATATATCAGTGATCGGATCAAGCTCTGTGTAACATACAGATACAGATACAGAGTATCAGGCTGAGGCATTTCAATCATTAATTTTTGCTATCGGTCATTAACATCCATTGTAAAATATCTATGAACAGCATATCAAAAACTTATATAAAATATTCTTTCTGGTTAATTCTTTTCATTTAAGTGCCAGGTCAACATGAATTAAAAGCTTTTTGTAGACTACTTTAGACTACAGAAAAGGTCAGGAACTGAACATATAGGCTACATACATGTATATACTGTATTCCCAGAAAAAAATAATATCTCAAAATAAATAAAAATAAAAATTCTGTCATATAAACTTGCATGTGCTTAACCTTGAATTGAATATTTGTGTACAAATGACTTTCAGTTGTTGTTAGAACTACATACGTTTATTGTGAAATTCGAATCAAGAATAATTAAACAAAACTAAACGTTTAGGAACTTGTTTTGTTTGTTGACAATCTAGAGGAGCTCCGACGTCAAGGGGAGGGAAACGATAAATATGCCAGTAACACATGTTATCAGTGTGTCTGCGTGGCATCTCGTATTTAATCTATTTAATATTATGCGACAATTATTTATCTCTTTAAAAATTTACTATGTATTTTTGTGGTTCCGTACTATAATTTGAGTGTAATTAGTATCAACAGGCCAAAACAGTTGTAAAGGGAAAAGGGGGTCCAACACACGTGGTCCAACACATGCAAGTCCTCAGTATAAAACGGGGTTTTTGGCAAACATATTTCTCGAAAATTAATGGTGAAAAAGAGATTCTCAACCCCAACCCCTTTCTATCCGCGAATGATCAGAGACATTGACGGTATAGGCGGGGCAAGAGTGCAGTTACGAGGGAGGGGGGGTGGGTTGATTAATTAGGACAAATTCAATAGCGGACCCCCTCCGTTTATGAGCCGTTTATGGCAGTAAGTCCTTATAAAAATGTCTGGATCGCCACTGGGTTACTTATATATGCAGGAATCTGATGTACAGTAGTTGTCGTTTGTTTATGTAATATATACGTGTTTCTCGTTTCTCGTTTTGTTTATATAGATTAGACCGTTGGTTTTCCGGTTTGAATGGTTTTACACTAGTAATTTTGGGGCCCTTTATAGCTTGTTGTTCGGTGTGAGCCAAGGCTCCGTGTTGAAGGCCGTACTTTAACCTATAATGGTTTAATTTTTAAATTGTTATTTGGATGGAGAGTTGTCTCATTGGCACTCACACCACATCTTCCTATAACCAATTAATAGATAAAAACGAAAAAGCTTTTTTTTTCATATCATGACTACTGTACAGTACAGCCAGAGACATATATACACATATATGTCTCTGGTACAGCATGCGTGTTAGAAACAATCTTAATTCGTAGATCATTACATGCATATGTCATACTGACAATAAAAACTAGTACCAATAACCTGAGACTACTATAACAGTAGTCTCGGCAATAACACATGCATTTTTCTCTTTTACCTCCTTTGTACTGTTGAATTTTTTACTGGATACTCTCCCTGATAAATGACCGTCCTGAAAAACATAATTAAAACTTTTAAAAACGTTGTGTTTTCACTAGAACATTCATTTTAAACATGCTTCGATCTCCAGCATACATTTATAATCCTGAACACAATGAATATTACTGACTAATTATTTCAAGTCACCTTTCCGTTTTTCGATATGAAAAAGACACATTTATATATTCTTTATTGAAATTAGCACATTTTATATCCGGAGGGTAATTGATAGGACCTCGAGGATAGGACATTCACACCGAAATCACAGAACAATGTAAAATAACTTATTGAATTCATTTGACAATGTATACTTACAAGTGTTGTATAACTTGTAGATCTGGAAGTTCTTGAACATAAGATTTTGTTAAAGTTTGATAAAAAGGTCATTGCATCTAGATTTTAGACGTATCTGATGCAATGCAATGTGCTAAGAACATGGTTAGGTTGAAACGTGCCATATTAAATTTCCAAAAAGTTGAAACGTGTCGTGTTATTTTTCCCAAAGTACAACAGTGATAAATTGTAAAACTATTTAAAGCCATCAATCTTGTTGATCTTATCATATTATTTTTTTATATGTATGACGGTAGTTTTATTTAGCTTTTTAAATCATAATTTCTGTTACTATGGCGATGTCTTGATCACAGAATGGTCACAAGTTGACGATGGAATAGCACATGCAGTTGTTATTTATAAAGTTAAAAAATCTTATTGCAGAATGACAGTCAAATAAAATAAACACTTATAGGCGGTTATCATTTATATTCAAGGTTGTTTGGTTTTCTCTTCTCCGGCAAACGCAACTTCATTCTTAGACATACATATTGCCTCAGTGATATGAAATTAAGCCGACAACAATGTTAGATCTTTAAACTTTTCCCGCTTTCAGCGTGTCTGAATGGAGTAGGTCCGGTGAGGACCGATTTTGGCCTCAAATTTAAGGTTCATCTAACGAAAGATTTTGACCACTTTTAAGCACTTAAAAGTGTGTATTTCATTTGAACCAATCAGTTCCGCATCCGTGTTCATCCTCAACCTTTATATATGTTATGTATTATTATAAAATACAACTTACATTTCTATATTAAGGATGAACACGAATGTGGCCACTTTTGTTTTAAACGAAAACCGTCAAAAATTTAACTAAAATGATAGAGATGATGAGATTTTAGTAATTTAGCATGGCTTAAAGGTGCTAGTACCCGATATATGTGCATTGTATTGTCAAAAAGAGCCCATATTTATATAGCACAAGCATTCTACTGTCCAATAAATAACTAAAAGTTTACATTTTAACAATTTTGTAAAACTGCTATATTTTGGGGCCAAAATGGGGTCCTACTGGACCTACTCCTTTAGCCGTAGAATATGCAGATTATCAGTTTCAGACTTTTGTCTTTCAATCGGTCTGATTTCAAACCCATGCTGCTTGTTGACTTAGACATTATGGCATTACTGCATGCACTGTGTCCAGTGGCGGATCCAGGGGGAGGGTTCCGGGGGTTGGAACCCCCCTTTTTTTGGACGATCAATGCATTTGAATGGGGACATACAGTTGGAACCCACCCCCTCCTTTGTCCTGGGTTGAGACCCCCCCTTTTCAAATGGCTAGATCTGCCACTGTTGTCCAACGATCAACGTTAAAACAGGAAATTACACAGTGTCCACTCTGATCAATATTAGGTGCAGCTCCAAGATTTCACTGAGTTAAAAAGGGGGCTGAGAAGCCAACGTTTGGAGTGATACGTTAAATCACAAGGAATCAGTTAGCAGATTAACGTTTTATTTATCAATGTGTTTTCTGAAGGACGCCTCCGTGTGCGGGAATTTCTCGCTGCATTGAAGACCTATTGGCGACCTTCTGCTGTTGTCTGTTCTATGGTCAGGTTGTTGTCTCTTTGACACATTCACCATTTCCATGGATGAAATTTGAAAAAAAATAGGCAGGACAGGAGTTTTGAGTAAAAAAAGAGGCAGGATGAGACACTTGCAAAAAAAAAAGTCAGGATGACAATTTATGTAAAAAAAGTCAGGATAAACTAAAAAAAAAGAAAGAAGCAGGACCGATTAGTGAAAAATAAAAAGGCAGGACAGAGATTACAACTTAAAAAAAATGCAGGACAAAATTTTTCATCCTAGCCCCCACCCCCCGCCATAAAAATCAAATGGTAGCTCCCTTACCCTCCGGAGTACCATCAAGAGATCATCTAAGCTTTATGCGGGGTTTGTGTTGCTCAGTAATTAGTTTTCTATTTTGTGGTGTTCTTTTTATTATGTTGCATGTTGTTTGACTTTCGATCGTTTTTTTCTCTCTCCATGTTGTTTTACGTTTGAAAGTCCCTTTGGTATATTTCGCCTAATATAAATATAACCCCATTGGTAAATAGTTTGGTCTATTGTATACGGACGGATTGGGCACCAATTGTATTACTGAGATTTATCAAAAACACAAAAAAACGTATGCACAAACTATATATACTGTGCGAGTATTCTTTTGCATTATGGGGTTATATTCATATTTACATTTTAACCAGACGACAGCGAAAGTCACACTACCAGTATGGAGAAACCTTAGGGGAATTGTCCACAAGTTTTGAAGAGCCCGACTTACAAAACTTTAGTGAGGCAGCTGTCCATGGGTACCAGCTCTGTTAGGGTTTCTACAAACAGCAACAATTCCAGCGATTAGAAAATGTACAACGACAGGCTGCCATACTCGTCACAGGGAATGACTTTACAAGGGACACTGTGTCACGAACATAACAAAACTAGATTAACAAACACTAAAACACATGAGAGTTCACAAACACAAAACAGCTAGATGGCAAACACTAAAACACATGAGAGTTCACGAACACAAAAAAACTAGATTGGTAAACACTAGAACACATGAGAGTTCACGAACACAAAACAACTCAGATTGGCAAACACTAGAAAACATGAGAGTTCACAAACACAAAACAACTAGATTGGCAAACACTAGAACACATGACAGTTCACAAACACAAAACAACTAGATTGGCAAACACTAGAACACATGAGAGTTCACGAACATAAAACAACTCAGATTCTAAAACACTAGAACACATGAAAGTTCACGAACATAAAACAACTAGATTGACAAACACTAGAACACACGAGAGTTCACGAACACAAAACAACTAGATGGCAAACACTAGAACACACAAGAGTTCACGAACTTAAAACAACTAAGATTGGCAAACACTAGAACACATGAGAGTTCACGAACACAAAACAACTAGATGGAAAACACTAAAACACATGAGAGTTGACGAACATAAAACAACTAGATTGGCAAACACTAGGACACATGAGAGTTCACAAACACAAAACAACTAGATTGGCAAACACTAGAACACATGACAGTTCACAAACACAAAACAACTAGATTGGCAAACACTAGAACACATGAGAGTTCACGAACACAAAACAACTAGATTGGCAAACACTAGAACACATGAGAGTTGACGAACATAAAAAAACTAGATGGCAAACACTAGAACACATGAGAGTTGACGAACATAAAAAACTAGATTGGCCAAAACTAAAACACATGAGAGTTCACAAACACAAAACAGCTAGATGGCAAACACTAGAACACATGAGAGTTCACGAACACAAAACAACTAGATTGGCAAACACTAGAACACATGAGAGTTCACGAACACAAAACAACTAGATTGGCAAACACTAGAACACATGAGAGTTCACGAACACAGTACCACTAGATTGGCAAACACTAGAACACATGAGAGTTGACGAACACAAAACAACTAGATTGGCAAACACTAGAACACATGAGAGTTCACGAACACAAAACAACTAGATTGGCAAACATTAGAACACATGAGACACCTATGAGAGTTCACGAACATAAAACAACTAGAAGTTGGCAAACACTAGAACACACAAGAGTTCACGAACATAAAACAACTAGATTGGCAAACACTAGAACACATGAGAGTTCAGGAACACAAAACAACTAGATTGGCAAACACTAGAACACATGAGAGTTGACGAACATAAAACAACTAGATGGCAAACACTAGAACACATGAGAGTTGAGGAACATAAAAAACTAGATTGTCCAAAACTAAAACACATTAGAGTTCACAAACACAAAACAGCTAGATGGCAAACACTAGAACACATGAGAGTTGACGAACACAAAACAACTAGATTGGTAAACACTAGAACACATGAGAGTTCACGAACACAAAACAACTAGATTGGCAAACACTAGAACACATGAGATTTCACGAACACAGTACCACTAGATTGGCAAACACTAGAACACATGAGAGTTGACGAACACAAAACAACTAGATTGGCAAACACTAGAACACATGAGAGTTCACAAACACAAAACAACTAGATTGGCAAACATTAGAACACATGAGACACCTATTAGAGTTCACGAACATAAAACAACTAGAAGTTGGCAAACACTAGAACACACGAGAGTTTGAAACAGATATCTTTTTAATATCATGAAGCAAGCACTTGCCAATGTCAATTCAAATACAACCGCATGTTTTGCCACATGCTATTATACTGACAGTAACCTTAATAATTCTTAAGCCTAAATGAAGCACAAGGTCCTATTAAATTTAGTACTCAAATTCCAGAACCTGGTCAGAAGTCTAATTGATCTGACCATTGATAATCCTTGAACTTTTGATTCTATTATTTTAAATATTTAAACAAATTATCTATGAACAGTAACCAACGATTCTAAAATGGTCTGGTAAGAGGTGCAAATGTAAAATGATGACAAGCAATGCTTAGCATGCATGCATATACATGAAAGCAAATAGTCAATCTGCAAATGTCCCTAGACCCCCATAAAATGAAATGGTCGTCTCTTATCTTGTACTATTCACAATCAGTTATGAATTCAATCATTGTCAATATCTACTTGTTGATGATCGTTTGGGTCGACAATCATCTTTAAAAGTAAGAATCTGTTTGAATGGACAGTTTTTTTTTTATTTCATTATGCTTACAACTATCAATTTTATGATCAACTCGATGTGATCCAATCCACCGGTTTACCAGTTTCTCACACAGGTGCTTGAGGACAGGATCCTGTATGAGCCCCATATAGTCCCTCCCCCCCTTTTTTTTTAATTTTTTTTTTTTAACATAAATCTCAGATTTTTCGATATATATCACTTATTTGTACCATATATATACTAATATACCATATTTATACTCTAAATATGCATGTTTACTATCATTGAATCTCGACTATAGCGCTCTATAGTCGAGATTCACGTTGATAGTAAACATGCATATTTAGAGTATAAATATGGTATATTAGTATATTGTGATACCCAATTACATGTGAAAAATTGTTTGGAAACATCAAGAATGCATACTTGGGCCCTCCTTTTTAGCCCCTTATTTCTAAACTATTAGGGACCATAACCCCCAAAATCAATCCTAACCTTCCTTTAAAGGTATTAAAAATTTATAGAGATCCATTCACTCTAACTATCGTTATTGTCCGTAAACTAAATGTGTCTAAGGACGACGACACAGACAACGGCGCAGACAACGACATGATAGCAATCTTTTTTGGGGTTGTATTAAAACTGTGATTGTTTCTAAGAATTAACATTTCCGGGGAAATAACTCCAAATTGGGTTGTCTGATTTTTCTGAAAATTCAATAGCAGATAGACCTTAACTGTTGATCATTATTTCTCTAAATGCTTCATCTTTGGGAATACAATGTTTAAGCCAAAACCAATTTTACCCCTGAGTTCTTTTTTAAGCAACTGAAGTCTAGTAATTTGTTGAAACAAAGACCTGATTATTCAATTTAAGTTTGGCAATATTTGGTAGTCTAAATGGAGAAGATTTTTAAAAGTTATTCCATAGAAATTAGTAACCTAGAATAATTAGGAACTCTCAGTGTGTTTAATCCTTAGTTATAATAAGTTTTTGTCCTTGAGTACATCTTGTTTGTGTTTGCATGCTCTGGAAATCCATGAAAGTTTATTCAGAAAAATTTGACAATCATACAAACTTAAAACACAAAAGATACCTTATTTTGAGCATGAACTGCTTAGGGCTATTCCAGAAAAAAATGTAGGGGGGAGTGGATAGCAGATTGTATTAATAATACATGAGTGATGGGTATCAGAGCAACTTTTCACACTATAATGCACTATAATTCTCAATAACAATTGTCTGGGTGGCGGGTGCTGACAAAAACTGCCTTCCAACCACCCTACATTTTTTCTGGAATAGCCCTTATCCGTTTGGAGCACCTCAGTTCACCTCCAGTTATAAGTGGGCTAGTTTATCGATGTAGTATTCTTTTGATTTGTTTGTTTTTTAAGTCATGGCATTGTCTGTTTTTCTTTCAACTTACGAGTTTTAAAAGTTTCTTTGGTTTCTACATTCATTTTTAACTATTATAATAATAAAAGACAACCTTGACCTTATGAATAATAATAATACACAAGCAGTTTGATATTGAATATTTATATTTAAATATATTTGTAAACAATAACATTACAAAAATAAAAAATACATTTTTTTTCATAATGAAGAATATAAATAAAGCAATATAGCACTACAAGGTTGGCTAGTTTTATTTGTTTTATCTTGTTGCAAATCATATACATGTATTGAGTTATCCTGTATTTAAAAAAATAAACTGCTACATAATATTTTCATCATTTTGGCTATACACTTTGAAGAATTTATCAAATCTAAATCTAGACATAAAGGATGGATGGACGGACACATGGATATACGTAGGGTATAGTTTGTCCTTTGCTTCTTATACAGACATGGGTAAAACAGTATACCCCCAATTTTTTTAAGCTGTGGTATAAAAAACAGTTACCCAAACCAAACCAAAACAAATGTAGTCCAGGAAATTTGGCAGTAAAAACTTTACAAACTGTTATGCCATCAACACCATGAATATTTTAAATTGACTTTAACATATATTAATATAACACTATTCATCCAAATTTTAGCAACAATTTTGTGGTTAACACTCAATGACATGAACTCAACCTATAATAAACTATGTTAAAGATTAATTTATGAAAACCAAATGAAAGTGCCAGCCCAATTCAGCCAGGGAAGTCTATTACACTAACAAATTCTATGAGTATTATATTTCAACTTAAGCTGTTCTTTGGTTTGAGGTACTATCTATTCTAGTATTAAAATATGACTCAAATACAATGTTGCAAACTTATACAAGCTTTCGTTGAGTATACAAATATTAGTCCTAACCAATCAATACATTTTTTTCAAATATAATTGATGACTATATTAAAATGCATCTCGATAAGTCTTTGCCGGAAATCTTCTTTGATTCCATACAACCTTCCAGCATGGCACTATTGTATTTATCACAGATATTGAAATACCATGGAACTCATTCCAAAACTTTGATATGAATTTTTCCTGAGTTTTAACATTGCATTGAATATACATGTCTAGTGTTAATATCATCTGTCTGATAATGGATCGTCTTTGTTAAGGCTGCCATTTAAGTATGATGTGTCTTGTAGCTTTGATTTTGGACTAGATGATAATCCCCCTATCAACAGATCATTATTTCTGAAAGACGAAATGAAAATATGTTATTTCTTATACTGTAAATTCAGAAATTATTGCGAGGTTTTTATTATTGCGAATATTGCGACTGAGTTGTAAACGCAATAATTAAAACACGCATTTTGTAATATTATAACTGAATAAAGCATGACTTTTCTCAAAATCGTAAAAATTAAAATCGCATTCAAGTGTAAAATGACAAAATCGCAATAATAAATGCACGCAATAATTTCTGAATTTACAGTATTATAAACATCAGACAACTTATTTTTGATTTTACATTACTAACCTTTGAACTTTTAAGATTATCATGGTAAACCCAGAAAAATGCACTGAGTACAAATAAATCAGCATCATACATGTTATTTAGACCTATATACAAAATGTTTTTATCAAAGTTGTACAAAATTAAGTGAGAATTTTTGTTTTGTTAAAGGTTGATACATTAAGTTATTTATAGTTTATTCTATTGATATTGGGTTTTGAAATGCATGATTATTTTAAGCGGGTTAACAAGTCATTTTAACCATTGTGTGTCAAGTGTACAATCACATTTTTACCAAATAAATAAAATGAACATTAAACAGCATTATTTTCTCATAATTATTATGTTCACAGATTTTTTCACAGTGAGATAACTGGCTCTTCAGGAGTGTGAAAGGATAACAATGGCCAGTGTTGAGTATATTTGGAAACTTTGAAACTTTCATGCTGTAAAAATATAACAAAAGTCAAGATAGGATAATGGCCATTTTTTGGAACATGGAAAAAAATTTACTCAAATTCATTCTATTCTTTAGCCATTATCCTACCTCTTTTGTAAAATAATGAGTGGAAGTATTTTATAAGTGATGAAGAAAAACTCAAATAACTGAAGGGGAGGTAAATAAAGGTGATAAAATCAAATCCATTCTTTTCTTAACCGATTATCCTACCTCTTTCCTAAAATTAAAGTGCATGTAAGCACTGAGGGTAAAGATTGCTTCAATTTATCAGTGCGAAGTAAAATAAAATATTGCATTGGTTGTAGTTGAATAAACAGCAATTCTAGACAAAGGAAGATAACTTCGATTTTTAAATCATTTATATTTTTAGAACAGATATTAGATTCCTGCATCTGGCAAAAGTTATGTAATTTTCTTGACAAATGTAACATAATTTTGTGCCTTGAATATCTGAGCATATATTACATCGATAATTTTCTGAAAATCTTCATGGATAGGATGTGTAGAATGTTATGATCAATGCACTATATTTTGTGTATCAAAAAGGTAGTGATAAACTTTGGAAGATCTAGATATCAAGTCAGTCCCATAAGATTCCAATAAGGTTTTGATTGCATGAAGATTGCATTTCAAGTCTTTGATAGGTGACAAAGAGAAACTCAAATCACTGAAAAGTGGGAAAATAAAGGTAATGTCCACAAATCAATCACCATAATTGTACCTCAAGAAGAATCCATTAGTTATTGCATGATTGGTACACTAAAATACAATATGAATATAAAGATACAGTATATATGTTTGACACAAATGATTGAAGAATGAATTGTGTTAATTTAAAACATCTTTTGGACAGCAAGTTACAGATTTTGATTTCTTTTATTGATAAAAATGCAAAGAAAAGAAAAAAGAAATGTAAGAGATTGATTTAGAATTGAGAGAAATGAACAGTTTGAAATGAATTGAAATGTGTTACCATGAACAAAGTGAAAGTTTTCAAAATTCTTTGTCTCAAGCATGACTTATAAATACTGTTCCAGACACAGATTGGTGGCTAAAAGAATCCAGTAGAAAATATCACAAGCATATCCTGCATCATAATATTGTACCGAGATATGAATAGACAATGCTTGGTACTAAATTAAATGCAATACATGTACCAGATTTAAGTGTGCCAGCTTTTAAGTTGACAGTCTTTATAAAAAAATGTTACCTAATTTGTAATAATATTCTGACCTTATAAAAACTAAGCCACATTGTTGTGTCTGTCCTAAGTTAGGAGACTTTGGCCTTTGTTAGTCTCAACTTGTTTTTTTTTTTAATTTTGATTAATCTATATGTTTCAAAGTTTAGTGTGACATTCATTTTCTCTGAACTAGTACACATTTTAATTCAGGGACCAGCTGAAACCTGCCTCATGGTGAGGGATTTTCTCACTGAGTTAAAGACCCCTTGGTGGCCTTGGGCTATTTTTTGCTCTTTAGTGCAGTTGTTATCTCTTTGACACATTCACCATTCCCATTCTTAATTTTATCTTTCTTCTAACTCATTAATGCTGAAATCTTGGCAGAGACTAAACAAATATCAGCTTTAAACACAGGGTTGATCGAACAAAGGACCATGGTTATTTGCTTTACCACCAAAATCATTGAGTCCAATAGTGGTTCTATTATTGTAACCTAATATATTACCTTACAGATCTTGTTGAAGTATTCAATTCTAATAATAAACTTTTTCTTTCATTTTGCATTTTTCTTTCTCTCATAGAATGCCTGGCCAACTGAAAAGAGAAATAGCATCTAGTTGTTGTAAATGTCTTCCTTTTATAAAAAAAAATGTTGTCTGTTTCAATATTCTTTTCTGAAAATTAAAGCCATTTTTACAGCATAGCTTGTTCACAGAAAGAGTAACAAGAATGACATATATGTTTAAAGAGGTGATCCCTGCCAAACCACACAAATACATACCTGTTTAGAAGCTTCTGATGCTCGACTTTCTGAATCTCTGACTCTTTCTTCCATTCTTCTTATATTTTTAGCATAATCTGTGATCATTCTTTCTGCCTGTTAAAACATCTTAAAGTCAAATGATGCAAAATCATAATAAACAAGATTTGTTTCAATTAGAATTGAAAAGAAATTCCTAGTAAATTTTAAAAATAATTATTCGATAAAGTTTCCAATGGTTCATCTAAGATATTTGAAATAGTTTAAATTTCATTGCAAATGATTATGGTTTTTTTAATGAAATGTGCTTAACAAAGATAGCTCAATCAATGATCAATAAACACAAATTTCTAGTTATTCATTTTAAAATTATAAATGTTGCAAAATTATTTTTCCTAAAAATAATTTTTAAAAAAGCAAGTTTTTCCCTTGAGAATATTTATTGTGAGAATAAAGAAATACAATTGTAAATGAGGCCTCTCATTTGGGTGTCCAAGCTATCACATACTCACAATTTTTTTGCAAATATAATCACATAATCATTTATTATGTTTTTAAACAAGATATCAAATAATTAAAAATACTATTGGTTACATAGTGTGCTAGTGACCTAATACGGTATATATGGGGTCAGTAAATTCCATATGGGGTGAGAGCGAAGCCTCCCTACTACCTTATATTGAAATATAAAGGAATGTAACTCCACTACTAACGTGTAAAATTTAGACCAGTAACCTATCAAAATGAGCAAGTCTTCAATACAGTTAGTATTAACATGATTAAGAAACTACTCCATTGATCCTACAAAAACAGATGCCAACAATGACAACTTGTTAAATTCTGTGTTTTAGGAATTTTTTTTAATCTTAATCATCAATTTCTCTGTTTTGTTTTTCTAAAGGGACTGATGTAACACCACTACTAACTGTGTATGAAATAAGCCCCGCCTCCCTACTACCTTATAATGCAATATAAAGGGACGTAACTCCACTACTAACTGTGTATGAAATAATCCCCACCTACCTACTCACCTAATATCAAATATACACTGTTTCCACAAGGACGCTTTTAACCAATCACATTCTTATAAATGTATAGGAGGTAAGATAAAGTTTAAGATTATCAAATAATCATGAAAAATTTGGTCTGGTGATCAGATTTTCACTTTTAAGTAATTGAATATTCAAAAACCTCACGAGGAGGCTTGTAAATGTTCAATGCTATACCTCTAATGTTTTCTCCTGACTTTCTCTCAGTAATGATGTCAGTTCATCATTTCTCTTTTTCACATGACTAAGTTCTGATCGGACATCTTTTATTTTTTGTTCAAACTTTTCTGTAATACTTTGACATTCTTCTTTCCATCTAAAATATAAAAGAGCAATATTTGTTTTAAACAGTTTTTTTGCAATGTGGATTTTGGCTGTATAGTGAATGTAAATCAAATGATAAAATATATAATATGGAATCTACTAATTCAAGAATTAAATTATCTGATATTAACTGTTGCATTTAATATACAACTGGAATAAATGACTACATTGGAAGAACTCATATGCCTAGATTCCTATTGCCAAAAATGAATTAAGAAAACTTGATAATATTTCACAGACAAGATTATCAACTGACATCAGTAAGCTTTCAAATATTCTGTATTCTCACTATTTTGCATAGTTTTTTTTTTATTGCTATTTATGGAATACATTTATCATTTTTTTTTTTAAATAATATGCAATATTAAATATACCTAGCACACATTCTCTGTTGACCTGTTAATAAGTTTCTTAATTCACCAACAGTTGAACGACTAGCATCTTCTGAACACTGTAGTCTTGTTTCATATTCCTGTAATTTTTGTTGCTGTTCATGTTCAAATATTGTCATCTAAAAATAAATATGACATTGTGTGGTTAAAACTTAAACAGCATCAGAATCCATTTAAAATAGTACATATCACTGTACACCTTATCGCTATTCCTGTCTGACCTAAGAATCTGTTCTGCTGAACTATTGACATCACACAACAATCAATTTTCCATTGTATCCGATATTTTGTACTATGACATAAAATTTTACAGGAATCTGTGTGGTGCTAAGTCATGGAAGACAAATAGTGATACCATGTATAGGGAGATAAATCAGCTGAAGATTTTAACCACTTTCTATTAGAAAGGAAATATTTAGCTTCCCAATGATCAAAATAATTGTTTGTCAAACTGTTATATATCCAATGATTTTTTTTCAATAAAATGTGTGGTTCAATTTTTTTGATTTTTTTATATTTTTGTCAGAGGGTCAAAGTTTTATCATTATTTTTTAAATTAAAAGAGCCAAATTAATGTTAGTACCACCTGAATTCTAATTTTTAGTTTTAAAATCTCATAAAGTTTTTATTAACTCAACAAATACTCAGTAATAATATGTTTTTTTGTTTTCATGTTTGGACTAAATGTGGATACTTTGGTGGGTTGTTATTTTAGTGATTTCAGTAAATAAATATTTTGTGTGTGTGTGTGGGGGGGGGGGGGATTAATTTCATAATTTGAAAGATGAGTGTGCCTTCGACACCAATATTGCCAATCACTTCAAACTATTTTGAACAGGGGATATCTTTTGAACATTTTAAGTGGTTAAATTAGTTGAAAAACACCCTGTCATCCTATCATCATCTATACAATGTTTTGTTTGTGTTTTTTCAGAAGATATATTGAAATGAGAAATTAAACCCATTATTTTGACTAAATACCTCTTTTTGACATTTCCTAAGAGCTGATTCTTTCTCTTTTTCTGCTGCCAGCATTCGTTTCTTCAGTTCATCATTATCATTTTGTAATCTCATTCTGTCGTCATTCAGGAACTCAAACTCTTGTTCCATCCCCGACATTCTCTCCTTCAACTGGGCTAACTGTACCTCAGTCTGGGTTGTAATTTGTTGATTGCTAAAAATTAAAGAACGATGCTTTCTATAGTATTCTGTAAATTCTTTTAACAAAAACGTCTTACAAAAAAAACCCATTGCAATTCATAAATATATCACTTAAACCAAATCCTTACCATTCTTTATGAGTTTGAACATTTTACATTAATAAATGCTGAAAATTTAAGATAAGAAATTAACTATGAATTTGATGCAATTTTCATTCTTTTTTTTCTTTTTTTTTTTTAGGAAATTGAACACTCCACTAGTTCTTTCATTGTGTTGTATGGTATTAACTTAATTAGCAGATTTCACTTTTATTAGCAATTTTCTATGCTGTATTTGCACATTTTTTTTAATCAATAATCTATATATTTGTAAATGCTTGTTCTACCATAAATTTTTTACCACTTCTAAAACATTCTATTTTCACTAACTTCATTTCTGCCTTTTTAAGTGCACTATGTTGATTTTCAACTTTGACCTCCAAATCATCTCTTGACCTTTCAGCAGCTATAGCTCTTCTGTTCATGTCTTCGAATGAGGCTTTATCCTTAGCTCCAGAAACTTTCTGGTCATGATGGAACTGTTAAGAGAATTAAAGAAATGTTGACTTATATTCTTATAAAGAATAGAAAAATCCTGGCCCTGTATACTTTAGTTAGCTTTGTAAAATTGAGAATGGAAATGGAGAATATGTCAAAGAGCCAACAACCCAACCAAAGAGAAGATAACAGCTGATGGCCACCAATGGGTCTTCAACTAAGCAAGAAAATCGTGCACCTGTAGGTGTGACCTAGCTGTCGCCTTAAATAAAAATGTATACTAGTTTCTTGAAAACGCACAGCAGAAAAATCCTGGAATTTTAAAATGTGTAGATGTGCATGTGTATGTGTAAATATTAACATTTTTTTTTCTGTTTTTGCGTCTTAATAGCATTGTTCTCTCTGCAATTATTGTTTGTAAAAGTGAGTACTTATTCTTTCTTGATATGGAAAATTCACTGACCTCTACTAGATAATTTTTGTTGTGATATTTTAAGTTGCTGTTAAATTGACATACACCCAACAAATCATAATTTTAAGTAGCAACTGCCCTTCAATATCTAAGCTAGTGAACTGTAACCATACCTTTTCCAATTCAGCTTCCACATTCCTTTTATCCCTGATGGCTCTTGTTACTTGTTCTTTTAAGTCAGCACCTTCCTGAAATATAAATGAATGTAATGATCATTATCATGGAAAAATTAATACAACTGAAGTGAATTAGTATGAACTCGATTCGTGCAATCTAAGTTATCTCTTTTGCGAAGCATAACATGAATAATTTATAAGCTATTGAAAATGTTATTTATATAAATAAATTTTATGTCATCCTTTTGTTGCCATTTCCATGACTTGATTGGCTCATATAGTAGAACAAGAAATCCTGTTCAGTAGTATATGAGAAAAGTATGACAAAACAAGAATGTGTCCAAAGTACACGAATGCCCCACTTGCACTATCATTTTCCATGTTCAATGGACCGTGAAATTGGGTGAAAAATATAATTGGGCATTAAAATTAGAAAGATCATATCATAGGGAACATGTGCAAAAAGTTTCAAGTTGATTGGACTTCAACTTCATCAAAAACTAGCTTGACCAAAAACTTAAACCTTAAACTTGCACTTTCAATTTCTATGTATACTAAGTGGACCGTGAAATTGAGGTCAAAAATTTAATTTGAAAAACTATAACCTGAAGCGGGACAGACGGACAGACAGACGAACAAACAAACGAACGGACACACAGACCAGAAAACATAATGCCCCTCTACTATCTACTAGATGGTGCATACAAATTGTTGTACAAATAAATAAACAGACAGGGAAATTTCACTCATAAATCTCATATTAAACTCATGTGAATTTCAAATTCCAAGTGAAAATCACATGAATTTTCAAAATAAAGTTATTCAAATAACATCTTAATTTTCAAATTTAATTAAAATCATGAAAAAGACTAATTTTTTGTTATGCTTTGTCGAGTTCACCTAAAAATTCATGTAAAAAGCATCACTTTAGATTTTTGTATAAGCTCACTCATATGGGATGAATTTCATAAGGAATGAATTTCTCTGAGCAAATTTTGCTTGTGATATAATATATAATATGTTCTGAATATGAAATTTACAATAAACAGTAACATTTTTTTTTTAAATATTTGAAAATTGTAATTAATTTAGTCTGTAATACTTACCATTTCCAAGTTATTTAATTCCTGAGTAAGTTTTGTGATTCTTTCATTGCACTGGTTCCTTACAAGATCAACCTTGAAAAAAATAAAATTAAAACTAGATAACAAAACAAGGTATTGATCATGAAGGTAGCAACCAAAACAGTTTGAGGTTCACTTCCCTTAATGTATGCAATTTAAAAAGTTAATCTTTAATGAAAGGATTTTTATCTAACTTCTTTTCTACTAAAAGGTAGATAAACAGTACAATAAATGTTTTCCTGTCAACCCTAAATTCATCAATTCTAATAGAAGACTGATAAAATACAAGTGAACAGAATGATAAATTAAAATTAAAGCACTATCACTATCAGATTATGGCCAGATATATACATTTTATAATAGTACAAAACCTTTCTTTCAATTTCCCTTTTATCAATGCAGTCCATTGAACTGAATAGTATTATTTTTTTATTCTCATCTCTCATCTCTTCTGCTGTGTATTTTTTTTTGTTAGTTTCAATTATGCATACAATTTCCCTTTTTTTAATTTAGATTTTTTGGGGGGTAAATTCATCTAAATAAATCCTTGTTCTCTTTCCATTTTTTTAAAGGAGGATCTGAATTGAAAAGTCTTATTACATATTAAAAACAATTTAATGTATTTTATTTAAAAATAAAAAAAACACCAAAAAAACACTTTAATTCTATATAATTAAATATTGACCTCTTGTCTGGTTTTAAGTCCTGCTTCATTAATTAATTTGCTGATAGCTTCCTGTAACGAGTCAGCCTCTTCTTCTCTCTGCTTCAGATCTATCTCTGCCTATAGAATAAACATAAAACAACATGCTTAAATTTAATTAAAACAGATATATAAGTTCAAGGAGAATAAGGGTAGATAGGGCTGAGACAGCATCTCATCATTACATGTTCTAAAATAAATGGGGAATGTGTACATAAGACACAGATTATGCCCCAACTTGCATATATTGTTATAAAGGGGCATAATGCAAGAACTAATAATGTATTCCTACCCAAAAACTTGATCTGAGTTTTGAGCTAAAAAGCATGGTGTATACGTTTCATAACATTAAGTTAAAGCATACTTATGTTAGAAACTAGAAATGAAAAATCCAGGATTTTATCTATTTGTAAAGGGGCATAACTCTAGAAAAGTAAAAGTATAGCCACCCAAATTTAAATTTGATTTGTCTTTTTTAGTAATAGGCATTTTGTATCAGTTTCATAATATTTGGTTGAGGCAAACTAAATTTGGGAGGTACAGTGACAAGGGTAAAACTTAATGCCCCCCTCCTCTTCCACTACAGTGGGGGGATAAAAAATATTTTGTTCGATAACCATAAATAGCAAAGCTAGACATCCATTTCTTTTTAAATATGTCAGGCTTAAAGTTGAAATATTAAGTCATTGAAATTAGGTATACCAACCTGTTCTTTTTCCATCATAGCTTTTTCTACCATTTGTACTGCATCCCTGACTTGAGCCACAGCATCTAATTCTCTCTGTTCCATATCACCACTGCAATAATAATGATTGGATTAATTGAGTCACATGATTTATTCATTCAATATGAATCTGTACCATAATATCTAGTTCTAAATTACTGAATATAACTTGACAAGGGCAAGTACTTCTATTTCTACCAGTTCAGCATATATGTAATTCAAAAATTCTACAGAAACCATGAATAGTTAAGATAAATTCATTAAATTCAGGCCAAGTCAAAAAATATATGATTTATGCATGTTTTTTTTTATTTCAAAAGTTTGTTGAAACATGAAATTCTCAAGGACAATTTGTTTTCAAAATCCAATAACAATTGCTTGAGGGCAAAATCAGAATGAAATGGTTGGAAGGCACTTTTTATTTTACCTTGCCAACTTTTAAAATGTTTGACTTCAGGATTGCGTAACTATTTACTCCTTGTGGCAAGACCCCTTTTTTTTCGATTAAAACCCAATTTCACATTATAACATACATGATATGAACATGAATTTTTTTTCTATGTTGCATTTTTTATTTTTTTATTTTCAAAGATCAGCTGTTTTGCATGTAAGCCTATGGAGCAGTCAATTACAAGACTGCAACCTTAACTTCTCTTGACTTACTATCTTTTCTGTGCTTCTTTTATTCTAGCTTCAAGTCCAGCTTTATCTGTTTTAGTTTCTTCTAACTCTCTATTGACTTGAGATAATCTGTAAAGTAAAATGAACTGAAACCAGATGCTTCGCAGGGCGTAGCTTTATACGAACGCAGAGGTTGAACCCTGAACGGTTGGGGCAAGTATGGACACAACATTCAAGCTGGATTCTGCTCTAAATTTGGATTGTGATTAAATAGTTGACACAGCATAGGTTTCTGACACAGAATGAATGTATTCAAATGAACTTAAAATTTTTGTTTTCTCTTAGAGCAATTCACTATGCTGTTGAATAGTAATCCTCTCAAAAAATGTTTGAAGAAATTTTCTTTTTATTTATGAAATTTCAAACGAGAAAAATTGAACCCAATTTTTTATTCACATCCCCCTTTCCCTTATTCCAAAACCAATTTCAATTAAAATATTCTAATGGAGTTTGCAACAATTACTACTCATTTAAATACATCATAAAATATTAAGATGTAAAAAACTGCTTGTTATCACTGAATGGTAAAGATTATTTAAATTTATCAGTTGGTAGTAAAAAGTGAATATACATTGTATATTGTATATAACAAAGATTTAAGTTGATTCTGGACAAAGAAAGATAACTCCAATTAAAAAAAAAATTCATGCAGATATTTCTTGCTTACTATACTGGACAAAGAAAGATAACTCTTAATTAAAAAAAAATTTGCTATTTCACAATAGTGAAATTAGATATTTCTTGCCATTGCACAATACTGTGCAATTGAAAAGACTTGCTATTGCACAATACTTAATATAATAATTTTAGATCCTGATTTGGACCAACTTGAAAACTGGGCCCATAATCAAAAATCTAAGTACATGTTTAGATTCAGCATATCAAAGAGGCCCAAGAATTTATTTTTTGTTAAAATCAAACTTAGTTTAATTTTGGACCCTTTGCACTTTAATTTAGACCAATTTTAAAACTGGACCAAAAATTAAGAATCTACATACACAGTTAGATTTGGCATATCAAAGAACCCCAATTATTCAATTTTTGATGAAATCAAACAATGTTTAATTTTGGACCTCAATTTGGGCCAACTTGAAAACTGGGCCAATAATCAAAAATCTAAGTACATTTTTAGATTCAGCATATCAAAGAACCCCAAGGTTTCAATATTTGTTAAAATCAAACTAAGTTTAATTTTGGACCCTTTGGACCTTAATGTAGACCAATTTGAAAACGGGACCAAAAATTAAGAATCTACATACACAGTTAGATTCGGCATATTAAAGAACCCCAATTATTCAATTTTGATGAAATCAAACAAAGTTTAATTTTGGACCCTTTGGGCCCCTTTTTCCTTAACTGTTGGGACCAAAACTCCCAAAATCAATACCAACCTTCCTTTTATAGTCATAAACCTTATGTTTAAATTTCATAGATTTCTATTCACTTATACTAACGCTATGGTGCAAAAACCAAGAAAAATGCTTATTTGGGTCCCTTTTTGGCCCCTAATTCCTAAACTGTTGGGACCGAAACTCCCAAAATCAATACCAACCTTCCTTTTGTGGTCATAAACATTTTGTTTAAATTTCATTGATTTCTATTTACTTTAACTAAAGTTATTGTGCGAAAACCAAGAATATTGCTTATTTGGGCCCTTTTTTGGCCCCTAATTCCTAAACTGTTGAAACCAAAACTCCCAAAATCAATCCCAACCTTTCTTTTGTGGTCATAAACCTTGTGTCAAAATTTCATAGATTTCTATTAACTTAAACTAAAGTTATAGTGCGAAAACCAAGAAAATGCTTATTTGGGCCCTTTTTGGCCCCTAATTCCTAAAATGTTGGGACCAAAACTCCCAAAATCAATACCAGCCTTCCTTTTATGGTCATAAACCTTGTGTTAAAATTTCATAGATTTCTATTCACTTTTACTAAAGTTAGAGTGCGAAAACTAAAAGTATTCGGACGACGACGACGACAACAACGACGACGCATACAACGTCGCCAACGTGATAGCAATATATGACGAAAAATTTTTCAAAATTTGCGGTCGTATAAAAATGATGATAGGGCCAAACATAATTCCTCTTTTATCTGCTGTATGAAAGAGATATAATTAATTAAGTTTTCTTGCCTCTCATCTGTGTAAATATTATTCCAATATTGAAAATGTTTAGTCATCACCAGTTTTTTTTTTGGTCAGAATTTGGATTCATAGATCATTGCTTAATACATTGTGCACTCATTAATGCTATTTCAGCGTTACATCAAAAAAAATTCTTTTAACAACAATACATTTTGTAGAGCTATTCCAGGGAAAAATGTATAAGAAAGTTAGATGCCACATGAGTATTTTTTTGTTGTTATCAATGGGGAAGAAATCAAATACAATTCTGAAAATAAAAATTATAGGTGGTGGGGTATAAAAAAAACCTCATACATTTTTTTTCTGGAATAGACCAAACATTACAGCTTTTTTAAGTTTTCTATAAAATCAGCAATGATACTCATATCTGTATAAACTAAAAGAAATAATACAGTTGTCAATAAAAAGTAATATACGGTCATATATATATTATAACATACTTGTGATTGCTTTCATCCAGTAATCTTTTCATTTCCCGTATATGACTATCTGACATCCCTTCTTTCATTATGATGTCTGCTATATCTTGATCCTGTAATCAATATTCTCATGCATAAATAAAAATAAATATAACAAAGTTCTGAAATAATTGGGATTTAAAAGTCCATGTAAGAATAGGTTAAAATTGTACACAATATATGAAGCCCATACAGACTAGTATTGTTGAAATTGTAAAGACTGTCAGGTCAGGTGTTGTCCATTTTGGAAATGATGCTCACCAATTTATTATTAACTTCTACTTTCACTTTCTTTTTAACGTCGTCATACCAATTATTGTGACGTCACTTCCTGTTTACCTTTTAGTACCTTCATTTTATGTACTTCAGTGTTTGTACTCTACCTCAAGTGTCACTTTTTTGTTAGGTATTATCCATTTACACAGACAAAAAGAAATTAAATTACAAAATTTAATTAATACTTGTTTCACATAATACCATCTTCATATTCTTTAGTAAATGAATACAATGAAATTCATACCTTCCATTGTAACTTCTGCTCAAAATCTTTATTTTCTTTTTTTAATTCTTTTAATTCAGAAATGGCTTTTTCCAATTCATGTTTGGCCTCTCTGAAAAAAAATGAGTTATATAAATAATCAAATGCTCATCTGTACAAGTTTAATAAGCTTTCAAAAAGATTGTCTTGAAACTTGAACTCCATGCTAAGACTTAAAGTGCAGTAAGCAGCTGCAAGTAAGTACAAAAACTGAAATAATATTTTCTAAATTTTCCTGTGCATGCTTTTTCTTGACCAAAAATAAGCTTCATAAAATTCCCTGATGCCGGAATCTTACTATAAAATGGATATCTACTAATCTGGAGATTTGAAAATTTACATCTATCTACTAGTTATATGATCTTTGTAATATGAAAAATCAAATAAAAAAATAATCAATATTTTCAGAAAATTCATTTGAATTTTATATTTTGCACATTTTTACAAAAATATGTCAGGTTATTCAAAACATATTCTAAGATTTCAAGATTTATTGATAACGCTCAGACACATAAATGTGTAACATGAGGTCAAAGTATAATACATAAACAATTGAATGACGAAAAGAGCATGCAGTACTATCTAAAAACATAGAAATACAATAATTATTGTAGATATTTTAGAATAAACAAGCAATTTTCTTTGAAAAAAAATGACAATTGTTTGTAGACTTCCATATTACATATAGACAATAATCCTTCCATTTTAATATATTGAGGATTAATAGTATAATATTAATATTCTCATATTAAAGAAAATTAAAATTTTAAAATGAAATCTCACCTGCTGTCTAATTGGAGTTCTTCTATTTCTCTGTTTAAAACTGCAACTGATTCTTGATACTCTGATTGCATCTAGGGAAAGATAAATACCAGGGATGACATCTTTGTTTATATCATACCCATAGCCGAGAGGGATTTAGGGGGTTTCGTCCGAACCCCCCTTGAAAACAAATATTGACTATTAAAGTCAACATTCTGCTAGAAATTGTGACTGTTAAAGTCAGGTTTTTGAGGCCAAATAACCCCCCTTTGGAAATTCCTGGAGCTACAGGCCTGTATATCATTATTTTTATATTCATATTGACTGTTGATGTAGAAGAGGTTAAGTGAAACTGGAAATATTATTCATATTTAGATTAAAACATCATTGACTTTTCATTAAATATTATAAAAATTTACTTTCCTTACATTACATATATTTTGGCTGGTTTCATTTTTACCAATTTAAGAATAACTTACTTTTAAAAGCATTCTGACTTATATCATTTGTTTTCAGATTTCATCATTATATAAGGTTACACATGCCCATTCTTGTTATTTGCAAATACTGTAAAGCAACTTATTTTTGCAGATACATTTTTTAGTTAGTTCTTTCCAGTCAATTTTGCTGCAATTTTGTCGTGATTTCTAGATCTAAGTTTTTACATTTTATGACTGATTCACAGTATTGGTCAAGTGTTCTGGACCTACTTAAGTGTGATATCTTAATTTACTCACTAAATGGCAACATTTAAGCCTGCATAGTGCATACATTGAATTACTTCATTACAAAAGAAAAACACTAACTAATATAATGAATGAACAGAAAATGACATTATGATAAATAAAACAGACAAATTAATTACTGTACATACTCTGGTTGCTTGATCTTCAACAATTCTCCATTGATGACTGTCCTTTTCATTCTACAAATAAAATAATGTAATTAAAATTTAATGTTGTTTCTAAATGGAGATTTGTCTGTTTCATCCAGTTGATTGCAATTTACATAATTTGCTGTTCTTTGGTTTTGTCATTTGATTAAGGTGTCTTCCTCCATCTTGGATTTTAAAATAGCAGATAAAAATCAATCTTTAATGAAATGTTCAAGTTTTATTTAGTGTATGAACAAAAAAATGTAAATCATGTGTAAGAATTAACTATTTGATTATGTAGCAAGAAAACAAGTCCAGTGAACCCAATTTATTTTTCTTATCTGAAGCATTTTTTAGAGCGATCTCCATATATCTCATCTTAAAATTTCATGTTGTATTCTTTTTCTCACACAAAATTGGGTTATCCATGCACAATCTCTACAAAATCTGGTAATTTTGCACAATCTCTAGAGTGAAAAAAGCATATTAACCCAAACCTTTTTTATTTTATGATGAAAGCATGAAATAAACTAGTTTTAACAAATTCTCAAAGAATTCTATGGATTTGAATTTGGACCCCAACCTAATCTACATGTATGGCTACTTGTCCATGTTAAAGAATGTACAGTTCTCTATAATTTTGTTCTTTGGTTGTCAGGTGTTTGTTGGTTTGCAGTCTTAGTAATACATGTAGTTATCTTCTTCTAAACACATATAAATGTAAGAAGAAGAATTTGTTTCCTTATCTGTAGTTTTTCACATATACAAAAATTCTGTTATTTTTGCATTAAATTTTGTTTTGTTAATGATTAAAGTATTTTATCAGTAAGAGCTCTGGTATAACATTTGTTCTTGTTGGTAAAGAAATATTACCTGTAATTCTTTCTGTAACCTGTCTATTTCCATTTCAGCTTCTCTCCACCGCTCCATAGCTGCGTCCTTTTCCTGAAATAAATAAATTAAATATAATTAACATGATATGTAATTTTGTTATAAATTTAAATTCAGGCACTTTTGTGCTGAGTAATGTTGTTTTAATGCTATAGTTTTGTTTTCCTATCAAATGACATTTCGAAAAAAGACTGCATAAAAGAAGCGATTCATTGTGACGATGATTCACAGTAAAATGATTGAAGGGAAATAACATTACCCACAAATGAGAGAAAAATTAAGCAAAAGCTTCTTAATAACGTTTTAAATAGACATCTGAAAATAATTATGCTTTCAAATAATTAATACTTAGAAAAACATCAGTAACATTGAAAAAAATAAATATCCAAGAGTTACACAGCCTTAGTGGTCTAAGACTAAAAGTATCTTGCATAGTTCAACAAAATTTTATGAGATAAAAAAAAAAAAGATGAAAAATAAATATCAATGAAATTACATATTTTTAATTCTAACTACTGTAAATTCAGAAAATTATTGCGATGTTTTTATTATTGCGAAAAATGCAACAGGATTATTTATCATTGCAATAATTAAAATTCGCATTTTGAAATTTTTTATATGAAACAAACAGGATTTTTCTTAATACATGTATTGCAAAAAATTTAAAATCACATTTTAGTCTTAAATGACAAAATAGTAATAATAAATGCATGCAATAATTTCTGAATTTCCATATTATAATTTAAAATATATTGTACCTGTAAAGCTGTTTCCACCTGCATGTTAAGATTACTCATGACTTGTTCCTGGTCTGTTACAGGTTGGAAACCCCCTTCATCATCCATATCAGTATCTAACTGGTTCTCTAATCTTTCCTTCATATCTCCAACCAGCTTTTTATTTTCATCCATTAATCTTCGCAATTCTGGACGGAGTTTGTCTAACTCACCCTGTAAATGAAATTACATGAATTTTTTAATTCATGAACATGTTTTGGGCCCTTTTGTAGCTTGTGGTTATAAGTGAGCCAAAGCTCTATGTTGAAGGCTTTACTTTGATCTATTACTGTTAGCTTATCATACACTGAAATTTGGATAATGACTTGTCTCATTGGCACTCATACCACATCTTCTTATTTATACAAAAAAGACAATAATGCAGCATGTATTCAAACGAGATAAAGCAATTATCTGACATGGATTATTTGCCTAAAAATTAAAAACAATGTGAAAACAATATCATTTGAACTTGAAAGGTAAAATGAAGATGCTTATTTAAATGTTTAAGAACTGAGTTTTGTCATATTGTAGGAAAGAAATGGTAAAATATCATGAAGGGTTAACCTTATTAAAAACAACAGATTTACCATAAATAGACATATCAATTCTTGAAACGATTGTTTGTAAGAGGTTCACCTAGTTTCCAATGGAGGTTTTTGGTAAATCTTAAAGTAATTATATTCTGTGGTCATTTATTGGGGGTCTACATTTGAAAAAAAAGGCTGGATGTTTAACTAGATAATTACATTTTTAACCTAGGAAGATTTATAAAGGATGTAAATAGCACTTAATTTTAAACACTTGTTTTTAAAATTCACAGTCTTAAACTTAAGCACCCCACCATACTGTGTAAATATCTGTGTAAATATTTTAAACCAATATATCCTGAGTGGAAGTGCTTCGATATATAACAGAGGAAAATACCTGTACAGAACAGAACTGCATGAATTTATTAATAGTTATCAAAGGAACCAGGATTACAATTAAGTACCCCAGACACGCGTTTCGTCTACATAAGATTCATCAGTGACGCTCATATCAAAATATTTAAAAATGCAAACAAGTACTAAGTTGAAGAGCATTGAGTATCCAAAATTCCTAAAAGTATTAACATACTCGCAGGATTTCTTTCTCTTCCAGCAGAGCCTGGAACTGTTGATCATACTCAGCTATCAATGGTGACAAGAGACTGGAAAATAAAAATATATATCATTCTAAGCAATCAACATGATCAATATAGACAAAACAGTAGCTATCAATAGTGACAAGAGACTGGAAAATAAAAATATATATCATTCTAAGCAATCAACATGATCAATATAGACAAAACAGTAGCTATCAATGGTGACAAGAGACTGTAAATAAAAATATACCATTCTCAGCCATGAATGAAAAAGAAATATTGACCAATCAAAATCATATCAAATTCATAAGCAATTCTTTTAAAACTTTCAAATTTTTAAACAAATACATTTGATTTACCATTCAAATTATTGGTACATATAAATGTTTTGTTGTAAAGTTTTAAAAACATCAAATTGAACTTGCCACATTTGTTTACAGCCGATTGCATTGAGTGTGTAGGTAAAGGTAATATCTTTAGGTAGATTGTTTGCTAGCTGAACTGTGAAGTCATTATAAGTTAAGGTATACTATCCTCCTTTCAAAGTAGCCTAGTCCTACAGACAGATGTATTGGTTATATACTATTATGGTTGTAATACTATCATATTAGAGACATCCATAATTCATTCATCTAATTAACCTTATCAGTACCTTTTGTCAGTAAGCCAAGGTGCCACTGGTGCATCTCCATCCAAAGCTCCTTGCTGTAATTACAAATTCAACAATATAATTGCTGTAATTACTAATTCTATATTAACTTTGAGCCTTACGGCTCATCAGTATAATCAAGTACATGTACAGTGTATACATATGGCATATTGCACACAATATAAACAATATTTATAATAAACAATAGGTGACGTCAGAAGTTTCATCAATACAAAATATCTTTTATTACAATAAACTGTTTCTTAATTTAAAAGAGAAAGGTACATACTTTCTTAAGTTAGAAAGCTGTTTAGTGTTTTCACCTGACAATAATTCTACCAGTATTTATTTAAAAGTTGATGGCCTAGACCAGTAATAACTTTTATATATTTTTTTCGCAAATCAGTATAATATACTACATTGGAGGATGAAATGAAATATACTCCTAAATAACAAAAAATACAATTTCTTTCATTTCTATTAGTACCAACATTAGCGGCGAAACATGTCGACTCAATAAAACTATCAACTTGCGGTAACCCAGATGTTGTCTCTACATATTATAATATATTAATTGGTGTAATTAAAAATTCAACATTATCATTTCAAAAGACTGAGTTGATATTATTTGTAAACAGACATTTTGCCTGTGAGACATCTTGTGGTTTATTTGTGTTGCTGGCAGAATGGGTCATTTGGGATATATCCATATGTTCTTATCATATTGAGTAGATAACAGGCAAATATAAAGATGAATAGATGAAAGAACTCTTAACTCTGCATTTGTGCATACATGTACACATATTAAAATTTTTAAACGAAGCATAAAAACTAAAAATATTACAGTTTAATTAAACCAGTATTTAACGTCAGTCTGTCAGTTGATAATTTCATGTTTTTTTGTTATTTTTTAAAAATCTTATCGGTGTCACTTATCAATAACCTCATATAAGGAGACATAGTTTTAAATACAAATAAAATAAAATCCTTACCTCATCACCAACACTTTCAGCAGTGACATTTCTATATTTCTGGAGTTGTTCACTTAGTCTCTTGACTAAAAACAAAAATGAAATGAATAAGATGAACTTTTCCCTGTGAAAACTTGCAGTAAATATGTCTCATTGACAATCATGGTTCTTGACTTCAAACTGAGTTTTTTGAAGTTTAAAAACTGTAAACAAAGAAACTCGATCATCAGGTAATGTTTATTCATATCAAAGACAAAGAATTAATAAAAATGAAATTGGTATTGTGTTCCTTCAGTTCCTATATTTTTTAGACTACTCAAAGTCAAAGTCTCATGACAATATCACCGAAAGAAGGAAGTAGATTTCTGCGTTCTGCGCAAATGCTGGAATTAAAAAAAGTGAAAAAAAGTTAACAATTATGAGTTCGTTAGTAGTTCAGGAAATTTTTAGGATTTTTTTTTTATTGATTTTTCTACTGAAAAATTAGTCCCTTTATAAACTAAAACGAGTTACAAATATACTTTTAATTATTTAAAGTCATAAGAAACCTCAAATCAAAAAAAATAATGCATATGTTTTTTATAACTCAATGGATAGTTTTCATTTTAAAACTTATGTTCATATACTTTTTGCTGAAGAACATTCTTTAATTTATTCATATTTAGAAGAAGTTTATTTTATTTTAATAGCTTGCTTCCAGCAAACAATTCCCCCGACATATTTTCCGTATGCAAAGTGACCTCAGTGTGACCCATCTCGTAAAAATCCGGTGATCACAATACACATGGATGTCCTTAAAATAAACTATTATCTGTAATTACATGTAAACACGTGCTCTCTTTCCATGCTTTTTTGTTTATTTTTTGTCGATTGTTGACAAACAGGTGACCATCGTTAAACTTCGGCTTCAAAACACGAACTTTAATTACCTGCCATATTTTCACAACAACACTGACTGATTGAAAAAAAAATTGACGATTATACGAAATTTACACGAAAAAAATGATAAATTCGTGCACAGAAGACTAGGTTTATGATGTTTGTATGCATTGGTTCAAGATTTGGAGGAACATAATTTTTCACCGGTCACTCGTTTCTTATGACTTTAAAGGGCACGTTTAAGTGATTAACATTTATTAATAATGCTGCCTTAAATTTTCCGCTCATCTTATTCATCCGTTTTAGTCAGTACACTTGCGTTAGGTATCCATTTTATGCTGTACTCGTCTGTGGGATGTATGTTCAACATCCATTTTCAGGTAAATTTCTATTTCTGGTATGTAAGATATATTATGTGTGTCCCTTAGTCATTCGTTACTTGTCTGTTTTTTATGGTCAGTACACCAACAGATTCCCAACAGATAAAAATTATGTCAACGGAAAACTTTCTTTCATATGTTCTGCATCATTCGAGCTATTCATTAAAGTATGACCACAGCTTATCGCATCTATGATACAAAAGTATGAGCACCTGTGATTTATCTCTTAGTATTTGTCTATGTGCTATCAAAGATTTGGTGCTACTTTCAAAAATTTACACAGAAGGGTCTAGATATTTTCAATAAAAGAACGGTATAAATAATCATTTCGGAAATTGGGGAGATGTCTTGCACTCTTTGGAAACAAGTACATGAATTATGATCTGCATTTACACAGGTCTAAACTTGTGACCCGCCTGAAACTAACCCTGATCCTTTAGAAAATCAACTTCTTCATCGTCCATAGTTATTTATTTTCAATTCAGTCAATTTTTTCTGTAGATATTTTATCAAAGGGAAGTTCTAAGTGCCAGAAATAAGGTGTTTGCAAGGAAAATATTATGTATTCTGGAATGCTAGTGCTTGTTGTCCACCATTATTGTTTACAAACAGAACCGCAGCAAATAAAGGGGATAATATATTTTTAAAATGTTAAAAACTGTGTTTTTTATTTGGAATTGTATAATTTAAATTTTTTAAAGTGAATCAATATCAAAATGATATGCTAAAGATTCAGAAGAGGCGAAAAACATTAAAAGTTGCCGGCAGTTATTTATAGATTGATCACATGACGTTACAAGATGGAGGAGGTGGATAAAATTGTTATTCACTCTCTAAATGTGATCGGATGGTAAAACAACCTTTAACAATCTCTATACTACCCCCAATTTATCTTCATTTCAAACTATATTTTGAACTTCTAATTGCGTTGTTTAGTTATCCAATTTTACAATCAAATGAAAAATTACAACATGTTCTATACACCTCTCTAAAGTTGCAAAGTTTACGTTTTTTTAAACATTTGACCTAAGTTAAAAAAGCATGACATTTATGTTTTTTTAAATCTTTGAATATCAGGCTGAGTGTCAAGTTCTTTTGTTATGTATATTCAATAGCCAAGACGTAGTAAAGCATTCATTTTTAAATTAGTCTATTGTGTCGATATCCTATATATATATATATAGGCACTGGTTACGGTTACATGGAAATGTAACAATAATAAAAATATTATTGTTACATAGGAGACTAAATGCCGGAATGCAAAGGCGGATAAGGAACCGATTAATTACGAATGTAACAATAATTACTGAGGCTACGGTTACATGGCGTTATTGTTACATGAAAAACAGCAATCATTAAACTTAAATCTTGTATATTTTTGTTGCCTTATTTAAATCTTGCATATGTACGAAATAATACTTGTAATAATGATAAATAATAAATATTATCGTTAACAAATGGTGTTTAAACTGTTTTTTCTAACGTATAAATGGTTTTGGTGTTATAAAGATACAAATTACTTTTGATAAGTAGTGCCAAAGGCGAAAATATAGACCAATGGTTTGTTGTTAAGAACTCAGGCTGAGAAAAGTGTCCACTTTAAATATTTAACTGCACACCTACTCGTATTACTGTCATTATTCAATGCACAATGGATGAAGAGATTCTTGTGACCAATTTTGTTGTGGGTGAAAAATTTAAAACTTGGGATTCGTTTGAAACAAAACTGAAACAATATCAAGACACAAATTTCATTCAGCTTTACAAACGCAGTTCTAAAAAAATTGAGTCATCTATAACAAAGTTTGCTAACTGTGAAGTAAAATACTGTGAACTTCGGTATACATGTATCCACGGAGGATGTAATTTCGTTTCAAAATCAGACGGAGCTCGTCCAAACCAAAGGTAACTTAATTTAACCTATAAACGAATATCAATGGGTCAAAATATTCATTTCGTTTCATAATTCAAAGTTTGAATTGACACAGACCAAGTCTCCAACTCTTTTTTGCCATCTTTCAACGACATATTTGCTACATCTACATCATTTAAATGCAGAGGGTCTAAGACCCATTACACATGTAAGTTAAGTAATTCAATATGGTGCTCATTAAAAACATTTTTATATGTGAAATTAAAATCAAATGTTTGTTTTGTGACAAAAAGGGATATCGCAGAATGGAACTGTACAGTATGTGATACGGACGTTCACAGTGCGGCATCACTGGTGTGTGATGGCTGCGTGGAGTGGTTTCACCAAAAATGTGTCGGACTCAGAAATGCTCTAAAAACCACTTACTGGATATGTAGAAAATGTCATTGCAAATAAATAATTAAAGAATTTATATTTAATAATTGTATGTATTGTAAATATAAAATAAATGTCTTTAATTTTTATTATCTAGTACATTTTAATAGACCCATCGTATATTGCTATTTTTCATGTAACAATAACGCTATGTAACCGTAGCCTCAGTAATTATTGTTACATTCGTAATTAATCGGTTCCTTACCCGACTTTGAATTCCGGCATTTAGTCTCCTATGTAACAATAATATTTTTATTATTGTTACATTTCCATGTAACCGTAGCCAGTGCCATATATATAATCAAACTGAACATGCATGAACTATTTGCCACTGGACAATTAATCTATATACACACAAATCCAAGCATCAGCCACTGATACAGCATTACAAACCACTATTATCAAATAACTTTTATAGACATATGTGAAGGACTAATAAACATGGTAGATTTTTTTGATTTTTTTTAGCGATACATTGCACTTTTTCATTTATTAGTGTTTTCAGTGGTTCTAGGTTCAAATCACTTCAAATTGCTCAACGAACACACTTTCAGTTCATTAGAATAGAATAGAATTTTAGTCGGAAATTGCAGCCACAAAAAATGATATTGAATATAAACATATACATGTAGACATTTTTTACAACTTCAATCAATACTTCAAATTTGAGATGGTCTGCATTTTATGCCCAATTTCATTTCTAAAGCCACTTGATAACATAAGATATGTTAGCATTGTTTTCATTGATACAATCTTCTGCCTGAAAATGCCATCTTCAGGGTAATTTCACATCACTGTAAATTTTCCTGAGAGTAAGTGGGGTTGAAATGGAAAAGTATGTTAAACTTTTTAGGTTGACATCTAATCTTTTCGTTTGCTTATTTCACCTATGGTGCCCTGATAAATGTAACACAATGCTTCCCTGTCTACTTCCATATTAACAACATTAAAACAAAAACTATCCCAGAACTCCCCTATTTTAATTAATATGCACAGCCAAGATTAATTATTTGTAAATGTTTAAAACAGATTCCTCCACTTATTGCGGGAGATTACTTAAATTTTTACAATGTATAACTTATTGACATGGCCATTTTCTTCAATTAATTTTTAAAGTATCTAGTGAAAAATGTCACTGCCTGAATCCTGATATAATGAATAAAATGGAGAATATGTCTAGTGACAACAACCTTACCAAAGTGCAGAAAATATATTTTTAGTGTTCAACCCAGTATTTTTAAACAGTACCACAGGATTGAATTACATGTAGCACTATTTCCCTAAAATAATGTAGCACCACAAATATAATACATTATGCTATAAATATTATACATTTTTTTTTGGATAGCACTATGATTCTATAAAGTCACAGAAAGAACACTGATATGCACTTCCGTAAGTGTATTTTGCAAACATGGCATTTTCCTTTACAAAAATTTCAATTAATGTTTCTCTACTGTCATATTATTTTCCTGCTTTTAGTGATTTGGATGAAGACATCCAGAGTTTGAGACAGTTTAGTACAGAATTGATTGTGTCATCTGCTATACGTTGTCTCAAAGTAATCAACAATGAAGTCGACCTTCCAAACTCCTTACCAAGTGGAATGTCCGCTAGATTCAGAACAGGAACTAGTTTGGCATCCATTATACAGGTATACACATAATGACTGACATGTTATAGATATAAGAAGATGTGGTATGAGTGCCAATAAGACAATCTTCCATCCAAGTCACAATTTGTAAAAGCCAACCATTATAGATCCAAGCACTGTCTACAACACAGTGATTTGGCTCACACTGAACAACAAGTTATGAAGGGCCCCAAAAATGTCAGTGTTAAACCATACAAACGAGAAAACCAACGTTCTAATGATCTAATCTATATAAAAACAATATTTGAAAGGAAAACACTTATGAACTACAACAAATGACAGCTGCTGAACATTAGATTCCTGATACATGCTTCTATTACTGATAGTGAAAAAAGACATTATATCATATTGGACACATGGTAATCAGATGTCTTATTTTGGATTGATTGAGTTTTAGGTGTTTTTTCTTCTTTATTTGTACCACTACACAGAGGGAAAATAGAAATAAGGATAATCACTTCAACATAGAATATTTACAAGTTTATGTTTCTGTTCTGAAAAATTACAATGACTTAAATGAAACATTCACAAATAAAGAATTAATTGTGTCCTCTAATTTTATTATTTGATAAACTAAAGCAAATGAAATCAAATTGAAGCATAGCAATAGTGTCTTCTTTATCATGTTTATTATTAAAGTACTCAAAATATCAAATGTTTGTTTGTCTCTATATCAAAGTCACATGACTTTTAAACATTTGCATCGTTATACTTATTTTTTTTTAAATTTCTATCAGTTGTTTGTTTTGAGTACCGTAACATATTTAAGAGGAATTAATTTTTTCTTTCTTTCCAGGAACTTGGATACAAAGGAGAAATCGGTTATCAGACATTTTTATATTCCAATGAAACAGAGATCAGAAAAGTGTTCATGTTTCTTATTGATAAACTGCCTAAAGATAAAGTGGAAACAGAAGAGGAACCATTAGGTTTGACATTGTGTTAATTTGTTAAAAAAAAAAAAAAAAACATTCCAATTTAAGGTGGTACCTAACACTACAGGGAGATAACTCTGTAAAATCAGCAGAACTTTTTAATGACGTTGTATTCATAACATGCATTAGGGAATATTAAGCTTCTTAATATCAATTCTCTGTAAATATAAAAATGAGCTGGCCATGACATGATACAGAATTCCACCAAATTTGACCTCAATACATTTTATGTCTTAATTTTCAAAAAAAATAAATTTGTCACTCAATAATCATAATGTGTCACCGTGTTGTTGCCATGGAAACATGACTTTTCTGGTAAAAATAAAGGGAATTAAAATCTTGTTAAATTTTTGTTTGAAGACTGCTTAATGTCATGCAAAAATTTCTCCAAGCTTATTTTAATGTTTTCAAAAGTTTTAATAGGCTAATATGCAAATTTATCAAGGTTTTCTACATTTTAAGGAATTTAGTGGTTCTACAGTGTTCCATAAAATGATCAAAAAAAGTGTTTGTCAAAATGCTATTTAACCAGTGTAATTTTTCTGATTAAACATTTGGTTCAAATTTTTTGAAATTGTGATATTTTTGTCAAAGGGTCAAAGTAAATACTTTGTCAAAATTTAAAGAAAATTAAACGAGCCAAATTAATTTTAGTTAAATTGTTAGGTACCACCTTAAACCAAATTCATGAAATGAGATATTTACTGAACAGAGAGAGACAAAAGATACCAAAGGAATATTCTAACTGTGAAAGACAAATTGAAAAAGCCATGTCAAAACAAAAAATGCCCAAGAGAAAAAAAAACAGTATACAAAACATAACTTTGAAAACCAGAATTTCAACCAATGTCCAATATAATTTCAGGAAATTATTAATTAAATTCCCAGTGAAAATTTTTGAGAATACTGGTAGTAAATGATAATTGCCTACTTTTATGTAATCAAATTTATACCATTTTTAAAAAGAGGGATCCATGTACTCAGTTTCAAGTTAAATTAGTTTAAATCATAAAAACAGTTGAAAAATGCATCTTTCCTCAATATGTCAGAGTTTGACGTCGTGAAAATAAAATTTTACAATAGCAACATCATTACCTCCCTTCTAACTGTATCATATGCCCTTAAGTATAAATAAATAATATTTGCAAAATTATAACACACATGAGGCACAGTTAAATTTGATTGTTTTTCAGCTAGCTCTACAGTGTTAAAAAAATGTATGTCTCTTCAAATGGAAAAAATACTCACAAAAAAGGATCCTTAATAACTGGAGTAATTACTAAATTGACAAAATTAATATACTATTTTTATGCCCCACCTACGATAGCATTATGTTTTCTGGTCTGTGCCTCCGTTTGTCCGTCCGTCTGTCCCGCTTCAGGTTAAAGTTTTTGGTCAAGGTAGTTTTTGATGAAGTTGAAGTCCAATCAACTTGAAACTTAGTATACATGTGCCCTTTGATATGATCTTTCTAATTTAAATGCCAAATTAGAGTTTTGACCCCAATTTTACGGTTCACTGAACATAGAAAATGATAGTGCAAATTTCAGGGTCAAGTTTTTGGTCAAGGTAGTTTTTGATAAAGTAGAAGTCCAATCAACTTGAAACTTAGTGTACATGTTCCCTTTGATAACATCATTCTAATTTTAATGCCAAATTAGAGAATTTATTCCAATTTTACGGTCCACTATACATAGAAAATGATAGTGCGAGTGGGGCATCCGTGTACTGTGGACACATTCTTGTTAATATAATGTTATGTAAAAGTACTTCCAGTTCTCTGCATAGTTATCATGTGAATGGTATTTGTTGAGTTATTTAATTTCTTGTGTTTAGGTGCCTCGGCATTATTGCAAAGAACAATATCAGCCTCTGTAGCACGATATCTAGACTCTCCATGGGTCCCTCCATATTTAAAGAGCAAAAATATAACATGGAGAGGAAAACCTCAAGTCTGGCAAAAAGAGGTAAGACTGTACTGTAAGACATGTATAACAAATTATTGTTTATATAATTGCCGGATACATGTGTAAACATTTCTCTCTTAGATTAAAAATCACAATTGCAATCCTATTTTGGAATAGCCTTTTATGTGTATCTCGTGTAATTTCATGAAACAGGCTTCAGTAAAATCCAATTCATGGTGTTTTCCACTTGAGGCAAAATATGATTTATTATGGAAAGTAAACATTTTGTTTGCAGGTTAATTTCAGCATTGTCATGCTTACTTACATTTTGTTTGACATTTTTATCTTTTTATGCAGATTTTAAAATGTATTTTTAGACATGTCTTTTGTATATATTGTTGTGTACGAATGTTTTTCTTTTCTTTCAGGGAACCATGTCTGCATGTAAATATCATTCCTGTCATGTGAGATCTCCACATGGTATGGGTGACCTAACAAAGAAAATATCAAAAGGTAAGACACAAAATCGTGGTAAAGGAAACCTTAGATAAAAAAATTCAAAAGGTTAGATCCAATATCATGGTAATTGGTCAATATTTTAAGTAAAACAATGGCATTTATATTGAAATGAGAGGATATGGAAATTATTTTCAAAACACAAATATAAAGTTTATAACATTTCATACAACACATATGAAAGTATGTATGGGTTAAAATTTTACGTACAAAAAATCGTAATAATGCTCTTGTTTTCAAAAAATATTTCTATTTTGATTTGATATTCAACTTTTGATTACATATAACACATTTGATTACATTGGATTACATATTTAATATGATATCATTTTATTACATTTTATTACATATTTAACATTTGATTACATTGGGTTTCATATTTAATATATGATTACATTTAATTACATATTTAACATTTGATTACATTTGATTACATATTTAACATTTTATTACATTTGATTACATATTTAACATTGGATTACATTTGATTACATATATAACATTTTATTACATTTGATTACGTATTCAACATTTGATTACATTTGATTACACATTTATCATTTGATTACATTTGATTACACATTTATCATTTGATTGTAGAAGTTAGATCCTATTATTCTGAAAGTCTTCCATACATTACCAATCAAACCATACATCACTGTGATACAGCGCCATCTGTCATGGAGGACTTGGCCTCGGAACTAACGGCACAACAAGAATGGGAAAATGAATGGAATACAATTGGTCTTCCTTCAAGACTCTCAGAACAGGTACTTTGAATTATTGAAATCCTTTAAAAGATTTAAAAGTTATCAAATTTTATTAAACAAATGCTCATTCTTACCTGTCTCACAGTTCATATATGGTGTCAAATATGTCCAATGAAACAGAGGGAAACTTTTAACTAGAAGTTATATTATTTATGTCTAAATAAAGCCTAAAACCTTGTTTTATTCCCCAACATGTACTGCACAAACAGTAATTTAATTTTTTATAAAAGGGAAAAAAAACAAGATAATATATCACTTAACCTTTTCCTCCATAATGACGCCTTTTGACGACTGTGTAGTACCTCAGTTGAAATGCTTTGACTCCAAAATGTCTGCATCAGACTTTAAAAATAAAGTTTCCAATATGAAAAGGAGATTCTGATTCATGAGAATATCTGACTTCAATTTCATTGATGAAATATTCGTTTTCACAATGCATTAACACTTTAAACCTTATGATTTTCCTTACTGATAAAAATCCTATGCAATTCAAGTATGTTAAAAAACAATTCCAATGAAGGAAAGGGTTAAAAACAATTTGTTGCTAAACTAGACATAAAGTGAAACCTTTCTAAACTGCAATCTGATTAAGGTGGAGACTTTGACTAGCTCTGAAGTCTTTCATACAGCATCAACATATATCAACATTATGACTTTGCTATGAAGTTTGAGAACAAACTGCTAGTAAATATGTTTTGATTTTCAAGGACATATTTCTTCTCCATTTAGGAATACAGAGCCAGGAAAAGACAAAGAATAAAGAAAAGATTGAAAGACAATTTACGGTCTGATGTCCAGAGGAGTGGTGATTTGACTTCATCAAAATCTGCCATGGACCTACAACAGATGATAGATTCCATGGGTAACAGATCATCTGGTTCTACAAAAACTAAAGGGTCAAGGTTTACACATACTGAACAACTTATTTATGGAAAGGTAGGCTATTTAAAAAAGACATTTATATTTTAATTGGTTTCAATAGACGTATTTACACTTGTATGCAAATTTGTCCGCCATTACGTAAAATCACACAGATTCCCTTAAACTTTGACATCATAATTTCAAATATTTGACGTCACAATTTAAAAGTAGTTTTTGCTTGACATCAAAAGGTGATTCAGAGTCGATCTTAGGTCATTTGGAGGCAAGATTCAGCTAAATACCAAAAGTCTTACTACATTTATTGAAACTGTTATTATAGGGTTTAAGTTGTTGTCTTGTAAACTAGTGTTGTCTTTAAATTTTGTTTATTCTAATGTAAAAACTATTTTTATTCAATCAGACTGCAAGCATACAACTTGCACTAATTCATCAAACATCTAATTACTATTTTGATTTGTCATCTTCAGGATGAAGAGAAGACATTATCACAGATACAGAAACCTGAAATAGATAAAAGTCACACAGAGGAGGTAAGAAACTAAAGAGGAATATTAAAACAGAACAGGTTTCAGTGGTATATATATCACTACATAAAGTGATAAAATATAAATAAGAAATTGTGGTATGAGTTTCAAAACAAATGGATTAGACACAAGATTACAACTAAGTTCCATCTTCTCCATAGAGAATGTGGTATGAGTTCCAGAGTCAACTCTCCATCCAAGTCACAATGTGTAAAAAGTACACAAAGTACAGATTCTTTATTCACACCTAACAGCAAGCTATAAAAGGCCAAAACAAATGACTAGTGTTAAACAATTAAAACAAAAAAAACAACATTCTTATCTATATAAAAAACAAGAAACAATTATGAACTACATCAATTGACAACCACTGTACAACAGACTCCTGATTAAGGACAGGTGCATAAAAATGAAGCAGATTTAAAAGTCTTAACTTTTTAACAGGTGTCAATCTTCACCCTAACCTAAGACAATTCCATAAATTTACAGGATCCCTTGGCCCACCCCTAAATCTGAATGGTATACATCATAATAAAATTACTTTGTCATTGTTAATTCCCATTAAATGGTGTTTCTTCAGATAAAATGGAGATAAAATGGAAAATTTAAAATGGAAAATTTGAATATAGGTTTTTTGTCTAAGAACCTAAATTTCATGTGATCGCAAATGTTTTTACTCCCATATTTGTCTGTTTGTACATAGAATAATCATATTTTAACTGATATCTAAATATTACCTTCAAGATACCTCCATTTGGATTCTATCTAAAAAGTATATACACAAAAGTACTGAATTCCGAGGAAAATTCGAAAAAAGGAAAGTCCAAAATCAAAAGGCAAAATCAAAAGTCCAAACACATCAAACGAATGGATAACAACTGTCATATTCCTGACTTGATACAGACATTTTCTAATGTAGAAAATGGTGGATTGAACCTTGTTTTATAGCTAGCTAAAACCTCTCACTTGTATACAGCTTTATTCACATTGATAACATAAAGTCTTAAATTTCATAATAGACAGATAAACAAGTCTAACATCAAGAGTGGAAATATTCAAACAGTTTTGTCACTGTTCTAGGATACAAAATTTGAATGGCATGAAGTTAGTTGTTTTCTATGGCACCATTCACTTCTAAAGAAATGTTTCTACAACATTACAGAAGAAAACTAGAAAATCACAGACTCTTTTCACAAAAAATCTCTAACAAATAAATGATATACTGAAATGTATATGGCTTACACATATTTTTTACTGTTGAAGAGTTTTTATGAAAAGAGTCTCTGCTCTTAATTCTAATATTATGATTGTTAATTTGATTTGATTGCTATTTACAAGGTTTACTTCATTAAATTTTCGAAAACTATTTGAACTTCATAATTTAAATTCTTTTCAACTTTTTTTTTTAATCTATTTTCAGGAACTCCAAAAAGAGAGAGAAGAGGATATAGAAAATATAAAAACAGAATATAACAATTTAATATCAAAAATAGACAATTTAGAACTTGAATCTAAAAAGCTTACAGCTTCAATGAAACAAATGGAAGATCAAATTTCAACGCTATTACAACAGAACCAAGATAAAGAAGAGTCTTATAAAGTCAAGAAACGCACACTTGACTTGTTACCTGATGCAGAAAATAATATTACCAAAATACAGGTAAAGAAACAAAAAAAGAAAGCAGATATACTCTACAGATATAATGGTTTAAGTAGGCACACCATTTTGTTAGCAATTTTATTTTTAGAAAGTTAGAATTCAACATTAAAAATTACTTAATATGCTCTAGTGTATACATTTTTTCATAGCAGAATTTTGTGGTTATGGTATTTTCATTCAAAGTCCACAGAAATCATTTATTCAGTACGAAATTTAATGCAAAGTTATAAGAGCTGTAGATAGTGATATACAAAGAACCATATATGCATTTTAAAATGAGCATAGAGCATGACAATAAAGAAAATGTCTTAAATAACAATGAAATGCATTCCTCTATTTGAGCTTTACCTCTGAAATTAAAAATTAAACTACACAAACAAAGTAAAATGCTCTGACCATAGTTAATAAGATTGTTTTTTTCTTGGAATTTATACCAGCACAAAGTGAAATATAATGTCATCAATAAGATGTAAGTTACTGTTATCAATCTACAAATTTAGGCATATTTCATCCATAACCAGATTTTCCTATTTTGACAGTCAGTTGTAGATAGTAGTGCACAACGCCTGGTAACCTTAGCTAATCAATGGGAGAAACACAGAGCACCATTGATAGAGCAGTACAGGGAGCTTAAAGATCTTAATTCAAAGAAAGAGGTGAGTAGAAATTTAATATACATTATTATGAAGGTAAATTATGGTAAATAGAGATTGTATGGGGCCCTTTATAGCTGGTTGTTCGGTGTGAGCCAAGGCTCCGTGTTGAAGGCCGTACATTGACCTATAATGGTTTACTTTTAAAAAAATTGTTATTTGGATTGAGAGTTGTCTCATTGGCACTCACAAGGCATCTTCCTATATCTATTGTTCATTAGAAGAGAAATAAAGCATTGCCATGAAACTGATAACATTTATTTCAAGGCTCCGTGTTGAAGGCCGTACATTGACCTATAATGGTTTACGATTATAAATTGTTATTTGGATGGAGAGTTGTCTCATTGGCACTCACACCACATCTTCCTATATCTATGATTACACAGATATAATAATTTTGTACTTTAGATTAAAAGTATGTACTCTATATGATTCAAATTTAAACTTTTCAATGAATTGTTTATGTCTATTTTTAGTCTGAAGCAGAGAAAAAGTTAGAAGAGATTAAAGCATTCCGATCAAAAATGAAAGAAGTAGCTGATGATGCTAGACAGAAAGAGGAGTTACAAAAACAATTGGTTAGTTTTTGTTATTGACAGTTTTTTTATCCAGGTTTTCAGGAAAAGGAGGTTATTTGTCCAAAGTGTTAAAAATGGCGCATTGTTTACTGTAAACCCACTTATTTTTTAGGATTCTTTATTTCACATTTAACCATTTCTAGTCAACTTCAAAGCTGTTTAATTTCTGATTTCTAATTTATTTGAGGAAGTTAGATATTGAAAGATCTAAATTTTACATATTACTTTTAAAAGTCTTGAAAATAAATTGCTTACATAAATTATTTGGTTAACAACTTAACAGTAGTGAGACTGTTTGATGATCACAAGACATACATGTAGGTACACTATTCTAGGGCAGCAATGTGGCTATCTTTTTGTTAAGTGATTTTAAAATATTTCAAGAGTTAGAAAAAATAAACTATGTAGATGACATATGGTTTAGTGATGACATATTAATATAAAATAAGAAGATGTGGTATGATTGCTAATGAGACAAATCTCCACAATAGACCAAAATGACACAAAATTTAACAACAATAGGTCACTGTATGGTGGCTAAGGCTAATAATCATACCGCATAGTCATCTATAAAACCTCCTGAAATGACAAATGTTCAACAATTCAAATGAGAAAACAACAGCCTGGTTTATGTATAAAATAATGAAGAAAAATAATCATGATATACAGCAACAACCAACAACTGAATGACAGGCTTCTGACTTGGGACAGTCACATACATACAGAATCTGGCAGGGTTAAACTAGTTTGAAGGCCTGCCAAATATCCCCTTACCTGGGACCTTGGTGTGACAGTACATTATAAGAAAAAACTATAAAAATCAGTTGACAGTACAGACAACTTAGTTATATAATTTATGCTAATTATTTAATCTAATTGTTGTTAAATTTATAGATAGCTGAGTATGAGAGAATGACAAAAGATGTCAACAGGTCAGCTTATACTAAAAGGATCATGGAGATCGTATCAAATATTAAAAAACAAAAAGACGGCATTAACCAGGTATAAAGTCTAAAATGCTTTAGTTAGTGATAGAATAATGTATGTATGTAATTATGTTATTCATGACATATGCATTCTAAATGCTTTAAAATCTTATAGGCTTTGTGCCTTATCTGTGGCCGAAACAACTTTATTTACCCTCATGTATTTCCATTAAATATTTCCAGATTTGCCAGAATTATGTTAATATAAAAAAGAAGATGTGGTATGATTGCCAATGAAACACTATCCACAAAAGACCAAAATGATACAGACATGTTAAAAGAACTATAGGTTACCGTACAGTCATTTTTTTCACTTCTTGAATACCTTCTTATGCTGTGTTACCCATTGAATAATAATTTGGTCAACATGACCTACATTTTTGTTTGCTTGTCTTTGAATACTTTTTAGCTCACCTGGCCCGAAGGGCCAAGTGAGCTTTTCTCATCACTTGGCGTCCGGCGTCCGTCTTCGTCCGTCGTCGTCCGTCGTCGTTAACTTTTACAAAAATCTTCTCCTCTGAAACTACTGGGCCAAATCAAACCAAACTTGGCCACAATCATCATTGGGGTATCTAGTTTAAAAAATGTGTGGCGTGACCCGGTCAACCAACCAAGATGGCCGCCACGGCTAAAAATAGAACATAGGGGTAAAAAGCAGTTTTTGGCTTATAACTCAAAAACCAAAGCATTTAGAGCAAATCTGACATGGTGTAAAAATGTTTATCAGGTCAAGATCTATCTGCCCTGAAATTTTCAGATGAATTGGTCAATCGGTTGTTGGGTTGCTGCCCCTGAATTGGTAATTTTGAAGAAATTTTGCTGTTTTTGGTTATTATCTTGAATATTATTATAGTTAGAGATAAACTGTAAACAGCAATAATGTTCAGCAAAGTAAGATCTACAAATAAGTCAACATGACCAAAATGGTCAGTTGACCTGTTTAGGAGTTATTGCCCTTTATAGTCAATTTTTAACCATTTTTCGTTAATTAAAGTAATCTTTTACAAAAATCTTCTTCTCTGAAACTACTTGGCCAAATTAATCCAAACTTGGCCACAATCATCTTTGGGGTATCTAGTTTAAAAAATGTGTGGCGTGACCTGGTCAACCAACCAAGATGGCCGCCACGGCTAAAAATAGAACAAAGGGGTAAAATGCAGTTTTTGGCTTATAACTCAAAAACCAAAGCATTTTGAGGAAATCTGACATGGGATAAAAATGTTTATCAGGTCAAGTTCTATCTGCCCTAAAATTTTCAGATGAATCGATCAATCGGTTGTTGGGTTGCTGCCCCTGAATTGGTAATTTTGAGGAAATTTTGCTGTTTTTGGTTATTATCTTGAAAATTATTATAGATAGGGATAAACTGTAGACAGCAATAATGTTCAGCAAAGTAAGATCTACAAATAAGTCAAGATGACCAAAATGGTCAGTTGACCCCTTTAGGAGTTATTGCCCTTTATAGTCAATTTTTAACCATTTTTCGTTAATTAAAGTAATCTTTTACAAAAATCTTCTCCATTGAAACTACTTGGCCAAATTAATCCAAACTTGGCCACAATCATCTTTGGGGTATCTAGTTTAAAAAATGTGTGGCGTGACCTGGTCAACCAACCAAGATGGCCGCCACGGCTAAAAATAGAACAAAGGGGTAAAATGCAGTTTTTGGCTTATAACTCAAAAACCAAAGCATTTTGAGGAAATCTGACATGGGATAAAAATGTTTATCAGGTCAAGATCTATCTGCCCTAAAATTTTCAGATGAATCGGTCAATCGGTTGTTGGGTTGCTGCCCCTGAATTGGTAATTTTGAGGAAATTTTGCTGTTTTTGGTTATTATCTTGAATATTATTATAGATAGAGATAAACTGTAGACAGCAATAATGTTCAGCAAAGTAAGATCTACAAATAAGTCAAGATGACCAAAATGGTCAGTTGACCCCTTTAGGAGTTATTGCCCTTTATAGTCAATCTTTAACCATTTTTCATAGATCTAAGTAATCTTTTACAAAATCTCCACTGAAACTACTAGGCCACAATCATCTTTGGGGTATCTAGTTTGAAAAATGTGTCCGATGACCTGGCCATTCAACCAAGATGGCCGCCACGGCTAAAAATAGAACATAGGGGTAAAATGCAGTTTTTTGCTTATAACTATGAAACCAAAGCATCTAGAGCAAATCTGACAAGAAGTTAAATTGTTAATCAAGTCAATATCTATCTGCCCTGAATTTTTCAGATGAATTGGACAACTGGTTGTTGGGTTGCTGCCCTCCAATTGGTAATTTTTAAAGAAATTTTGCTGTTTTTGGTTATTATCTTGAATACTATTATAGATAGCGATAAACTGTAAACAGCAATAATGTTCAGCAAAGTAAGATCTACAAATAATTCAACATGACCTAAATGGTCAATTGACCCCTTCAGGAGTTATTGCCCTTTATAGTCAATTTTTAACAATTTTCATTAATTTGGTAAATTTATGTAAATTTTTACCAAATATACATTTGTAGTTCTCTGTTACTAATGGGCAAAGTTCATGATAGATATAATTGTAAGAAGCAAAATCGTTCAGTAAAGTAAGAACTTCAAACACATCACCATCACCAAAATACAATTTTGTCATGAATCCATTTGTGTCCTTTGTTTAATATGCACATAGACCAAGGTGAGCGACACAGGCTCTTTAGAGCCTCTAGTTTAAATGAACATTTTTCTTTGGAATCAATGGTGGTAAATCAATACAATTTAAGTTTGCTGTTTGGGTTCAAGTAACCTTAATCCATGCACATACCTTCCAACTTTTCAAAATGCAAATGGGGGTTTTGCGTGCAAGATGGCTGTCATAGTCCTAAAAAACTTGCAAATACATTTTAATGTTGTTTTTTGGCTTGTTCATACTTTTATAAGCCTAAAGTCATTGTAAAATTAATTGTTTTGTATTAATTGCAGACAAAATTGCTCTTTCAAAATTTCAATTTGGGAGCATCCATGTGGGAAATCCCCCGCAAATAGTGACAGATGGAAAGTATGCATGCATTTTAACATAGTTCCATATTCAGACTTTCATATTAGACTGATGCTTTCTTACCAATATTTTTCTTACTGTCAAAGAACACAAACAGAATTATCACCAATTTTTTTTACTATTTTCTATGTGAAGTAATGTAACTGTTAAAAGCATATTAACTCTTAGTTTAAATTTTGATATTTTCTTGTTTAGTGGTTCTACCTCTCCCAAATTCTTCATGTTCTTCTGAAGACTAATCATTTTCTTTATGTTTATTTACTAGGTATTAGTAGACACCAGATCAGTACAGAAAGAAATCAACATGTTATCTGGTAAACTGGATCGAACATTTACTGTAACAGATGAACTTATATTCAGGGTAAGGTTTGCAATAAGGGGTGTTAAATATTTTATAATACCTATCCTTACCAATGGGTAACCCCTAACTACACTGGTACATGTATTGGCTTGGTATATAGTATTGCTGTCCAGTTAAGTCATGGTTTCAGCATTTATTATTTATTGATGAATAGTTGTTTTTCACACTTATTTGGAGATAGTAATGAAGGTCATTGCAAAAATTATATAAGTTTCATCAAAATGCATTTAATATGTATTAGCTGGTATTGCAAAATATTATACTGTGAATTCAATATAATTCGTAAGATACAAGTTTTTCGTTGATTTTGTGGGTATAGGTGAAACACAAAATTTCTTATAGGCTTGTATGTAGATTGCAGCAAAACCACAAATCTAAATATCAACGAACATACAAGTTTTCCTTAATCTAGGGAAATTGATCTCAGTTTCAGATATATCATTTATGCTTTTCTTTAAAAGTTATAAATTGTTTATATTTTTATTAACAGGATGCTAAAAAGGATGAATCTGTGAAGAAAGCATACAGGAATTTAGCAGCATTACATGAGGTATATCTTTTAAACATCAAAACATTATCATTAGGATTTTAGCAATACTTGCTACATGTATGGACATTTTCAGCTTTTCTCTAACTGCAAAGCAACTTATTTTTGTGAATACTTTATCTTGCCTTTACTCTTTCTAGGCTATATTGCAGCTATTTAATTTTGCAATTTTCGAATTTACATGACATTGTTTTTTAAGGAAATATTCAAGTTTTACAAATTTGTGATTATTTTAGTATTTATATTCGTGTTAATTTGCTACTCATGTAAGTTAAGATAATACATCGCTTGTGAAAATAAGTTGGTTTACATATGTGTTGTAACTCCTTGATAACACCAACAATCTCTATATTTGTCTTTTTTATTTAAAATGGTCTTGTAAATAGTTTGTAATTCTTGATATTCCATCTTGAATCTATATTGAAGGTTATGTCAGCATTGTCTTTTAATAAACACATGGTTAGTAAAAGATTTATTTATTTGCAGAATTTTGAACAGCTTATACAAACAGTGACACAAACTGGTACCATTATGAGGGAGATAAGAGAATTAGAGGACCAGGTAGGATTAATGTTTTATACCTCACTTTAGTTCAACATTATTGTCACACCTTGACAGAGTCAAAAATCAAGACATAGCTATGCTGTTTCCATCTTCTGCAACAGCGTAGGCGTCACTATATAAATAACACATAGCTGAGAGGGTGAAAGAGCAGATTGGTACCCCGAGAAAACATTGTCAACTGCGGCGAGGCCTTTTCGAGGGGTTCCAATATGCTCTATCACCCTCTCAGCTATGTGTTATTTAATTTATTAAACTGAATGTCCTATCATTATTGGCTTTTACAAATTACTTTTATTTCAAAAGTATTTTCTATGACGTCACGTTCATAACAACGTTACGGGCATTAGAAAAAAAAAAGTCAAGCAAGATGTTTTCTTTTTTTTATTTTAACAGTCGATAATAAAATCTGAGCCAAAACGTAGAACTTAAGCGTTGTATTTAATTCCTTATGTAAATTCAATTCATTATTCTTTGAATTATCGATTTCTGATTGGTCTAGATGAGAGGGTAACATTTAAAAAATTTGTCACCCGCTCAGCCATGTGATAGAGAAAATTGACACCCTCATGTTAGCCAATCAAAATATGGCATTTTAACATGAAGTATAATAAAATGTATTAGTTTGTGATTAGGTCTAGTTTATGGTGAACCTCAAGTCGTAGGTCAATAATATTTGGTATGCAGTTGTATAAGCATTAGTACATCTCATTTCCATGGAATTTATTTGGCCCTGCCCCCTCAGTTATGGTCTATTGACTGAAAATTTTGCTTACTTTGCATGTATAAGATTGTGATTAGGTCTAGTTTATGGTGAACCACAAGTGGTAGGTCAGTGATATTTGGTATGCAGTTGTATAAGCATTGGTACATCTCATTTCCATGGAGATTATTTGGCCCTGTCCTCTCAGTCATGGTCTATTGACTTTGAAACTTTTGCTTATTTTACATGTGTTAGTTTGTGATTAGGTCAGTTTATAGAGAACCACACGTGGTAGGTCAATGATCTGTGGTATGCAGTTGTATAAGCATTGGCATATCTCATTTCCATGGAGATAATTTTGGTACGCCCCTTAATCATGGTCTATTGACTTTAAAAAAAAAATCTAAGTTAACATGTATTAGTTTGTGATTAGGTCAGTTCAACGGAACCATTAGTGGTAGGCCAATTTTAATTGGTATTCTGTTGTATAAGCATTAGCACATCTTATTTCCATGGAGAATATTTGGCCTGCCCCCTCATTCACAGTCTACTGACTTTGAAACTTATCTTAGTTGACATGAATTAGTTTGTAATTAGATCAGTTTAAGATGAATTGCTAAAGTTAAGTCAATGATATTTGGTATTTGGTATTGTTTCCATGGAGATTATATAGCCCCCACCCACTCTTCATGGTTCATTGTTTTTGAATCTTTTACATAGTTTACAAGTTAATGTTTGTATTTAGGTTTGGGAATGACTTATAATGAGTCAATGGTATTTGATATTGTTTATATTAGCATTGGCACATCTCATTTACATGGAAATGGTTTAGGGATGTAACTCAGTCATGGTTCATTGACTTTGAATATTTGCATAACTTGTGTAAGATGTTAAAGTATTGCTATTTTGATTTCAACATTTGCATAATCAAAATTACAAAAAGGCGAGACATATCTTTGGGATAACAGTTTATATTCAATTACAAACACATCATATGAATGGATAACAACAACTGTCATATTCCTGGCTTGATACAGGTATTTCCTTCTGTAGAAAATGGTGGATTAAACCTAGTTTTATAGTTAACTTAACATCTCACTGGAATGTTGTCATATAAAATTCGATTAAAATGACAACAATGTTTGAACTTAACATAAACAAACAAACATGATCGGTAAAAATGTCAAAATAAGGGTACAGAAGTTAACATTATGTTGTAATCTTAATCACTTTTAAAAAAAAACCAATTTATCTTTCTTAAATGTTTGAACCTTTAAAGAACTTATTTCAAAATCTATAAAAGTGGATTATGTTTAATGCAAAGATGAAATTTTAAAGGCATATATGCATTTTCATTATCAAAATATACACTGAAGTGTTATTAATCAGAGTGTACTTTATAAAACATTTTCTATTATTTAAGTAAATTACATATGCTGCACACAAAAAACTGAAAATTTTATAAAATGCAAGATTTTATTTTTTGCGAATTCTATTCTGTCCCAATTTTTATAATAATTTGAATATCACAAAACTGTATTAACAGGTAAATTAGGAATTAATGGTTATTTCTGAATGTCTATGAATGATGTGTTCAGTTGTAAAATTTCTGTTCCATATTCTTTTTTTCAGATTGAACATGAGAGTAAGAGTAAGGTGTTAACAAATCTAGAAAAGATTACATCCGATTACCAACAAATGAAGAAAGAAAATTCTACAATGGCCACTAAATTTAAACAGCAGAAATCTTGATAGATAATGATAAAGCGTACCATGTGCCAAAACAGAATAGACACAAAGCATCATTGCTTCCGTAATTGAAAGTCCGTAAAGGTTGAATAGAATAATACTCTGAAAATATATTTTTTCACTGAATCATGTCTGCTAACTATTTTGTTTTAAATTTGTAGACTCTTTAAAAAGCATATTATGAAATGATTTGTGTATTGACTTTCTTATTTGTTATATTATTTTATTTACCAAATGAGGTATCCATTTATCCAACCTATGTTAATGCTTAGGCTATAATCAAAATATTTCTAGATTCTTTAAAATATCATAGACAACTTTTTAACATTAAGCTAACAAACAATCTATTTATGACTTTATTCCTATGAGCATATTGTTTTCTGGTGTTGCTTCATAGGAAATAAGTACTTTTGATTTTATTGATTGGTTTTAAGAATAAACATGTTATTTGAAAATAAAGGAATGGTCAAAGGAAATTGTGAAAAAAAACCACAAAAAACTCAAAACTAAAGCTATAAAACAAAGATGAAGACAAAATTTTCTCCCCATTTAAGGTCTTTGTCAAGGATTGTTGTACAGGGAATTACATAATCAAATTACATAAGAACTGAACTGAGTGACAATTGGCCATTCAACGTTTCTACTTTTAAATGGGATAACATAGAATACAGAAAAGAAATGATTGAAAGTAGGTTAAAATCTAAAAAATATTTTTCTTATGGTCTTGTTAGTTATTATTTTTAAATCTTATATAGTTCCCTCTTAGTTAGATTATTTCCCCCGTTTCACATTGCATTTTGTATATTTATTTCTTATACTACGGTATGCATATGTTTAAAAGGCATTAATAATATTAACAAAAAATTATATGGGAAAAGTCACTTATAAACCATGTACAGATTAGTTTAACTTATGGTCAATTTTGTCTGAATAGACCACTTTCGAGTTCATCCGTCACCGGAATAAACTGGTCAATTATACACGCCTTTATCACCGTCATTTGTGCGTTTAGAGGCGTCGTCACTTCCGTTCCAATGTTGAGCGAGTGGTTGGAAAACTATAATTCTATATTGTACGAATTATTCGGCAAATTGAATTCTCAAAATTTACAATCAACACTGCTGTCATTAGGGAATTGTCAGTAAGTACCTACAGAGCAACCATTATTTCTAGTTTATCCTGCACAAAGACGATCACTAAGACGCTTGATGAACCTAAATAATGCAGGGATACAGGCGACCCCCTCTATCTGGTAAATGACGTCATAGAGGTGTGCATAATTGACGAGTTTTTGCCGGTGACGGACGAACTCGAAAGTGGTCTTGTTTTCTATTTATTTTTTATCAAAGTCAATATCAGAAACAGACATGTTTCATACATTGGAAAGTCAGTTTTTTCTTTAATTCAATGTCAACTTTAATTTGCTGTCATTTAAGTATATGTATAGACATATAAAAGCTGTCTTCATTAGTATTCTATACCCTTTTTTTAAATTTCTATTATAAGTTTTTTCAATTTTATTTGCATGCTTGTTCGTTTTTGTCGAGCCTGCAACTTTTGTTGCAGAAAGCTTGACCTAGGGATACTGATCCGGCGGCAGCGGCGGTGTTAGCTAACTTCTTAAAAGCTTTATATTTTAGAAGGTAGAAGACCTGGATGCTTCATACTTTGTATATAGATGCCTCATGTTACGAACTTTCTGCCAGTCACATTTCCAATGTCCTTGACCTCATTTTCATGGTTCAGTGACTACTTGAAAAAAAAGTTAATATTTTTTATAATGTTAAATTCTCTCTTATTACAAGTAATTGGATAACTATATTTGGTATGTGCGTACCTTGCAAAGTCCTCATGCCTGTCAGACAGTATTCACTTGACCTCAACCTCATTTCATGGATCAGTGGACAAGGTTAAAATTTGGTTGTCAAGTCCATATCCAAGATACTATAAGCAATAGGTCTAGTATATTCAGTGTATGGAAGGACTGTAAGGTGTACATGTCCAACCGACAGGTGTTATCTGACCGTGACCTTTTTTTATGGTTCAGTGGTTATAGTTAAGTTTTTAGCTCACCTGGCCTGAAGGGCCAAGTGAGCTTTTCCCATCACTTTGCGTCCGGCGTCGTCCGGCGTCGTCATTAACTTTTACCAAAATCTTCTCCTCTGAAACTACTGGGCCAAATTAAACAAAACTTGGCCAAAATCATCATTGGAGTATTTAGTTTAAAAATTGTGTCCGGTGACCCGGCCAACCATCTGACATGGGTTAAATTGTTTATCAGGTCAAGATCTATCTGCCATCAACTTTACAGATGAATCGAACAACCCGTTGTTGGGTTGCTGCCCCTAAATTGGTCATTTTAAGGAAATTTTGCTGTTTTTGGTTATTATCTTGAATAATATTATAGAAAGAGATAAACTGTAAACAGTAATAATGTTCAGCAAAATAAACTGTAAACAGTAATAATGTTCAGCAAAATAAGATTTACAAATAAGTCAACAGGACCGAAATGGTCAGTTGACCCCTATAGGAGTTATTGCCCTTTATAGTCAATTTTTAACCATTTTTCGTAAATCTTCGTAATCTTTTACAAAAATCTTCTCCTCTGAAACTACTGAGCCAAATTAAATAAAATTTGGCCGCAATTATCGTTGGGGTATCTAGTTCAAAAATTGCAAGATGGCCGTCATGGCTAAGTAAAATGCAGTTTTTGGCTTATAATTCAAAAAACCAAAGCATTTAAAAATCAAAGCAAATCTGACATGGGTTAAATTGTTTATCAGGTCAAGATCTATATGCCCTGAAAATTTCAGATGAATCGAAAATCTGTAGTTGGGTTGCTATCTCTGAATTGGTAATTTTAAGGAAATTTTGCTGTTTTTGGTTATTATCTTGAGTAATATTATAGAAAGAGATAAACAGTAAACAGCAATAATGTTCAGCAAAGTAAGAGTTACAAATAAGTCAACATGACTGATATGGTCAGTTGACCCCTTTAGGAGTTATTGCCCTTTATAGTCAATATTTTACATTTTTCATAAATTTTTGTAGACTTTTAGAAAATATTTTCCACTAATTATTGGGCCAAGTTCTTATAGATAGAGATAATTGTAACAACAAGAATGTTCTGTAAAGTAACATCTACAAACACATCACCATTATCAAAACACAATTTTGTTGTGAATTTATCTGTGTCCATTGTTTAATATGCACATAAACCAAGGTGAGCGACACAGGCTCTTGAGAGCCTCTAGTTTTGTTTTGGTCTGTTTTTCTTATACTATATGCAATAGGTCTACTATATTTGGTGTATGGAATAATTGTAAGATGTACATATCTAGCTGACAGGTGTCATCTGACCTTTACCTCATTTTCATGGTTCAGTGGTCAAAGTTAAGTTTTTGAGTTTTGGTCTATTTTTCTAATACTCTATGCATTAGGTCAACTATATTTGGTGTATGGAAATATTTTATGATCTATATGACTGTTACGCGGTTCAATTTGACATTGACCTCATTTTCACAGTCCATTGCTAAATGTTAAGTGTTTGTGGTTTGGTCTGTTTTTCTTAATTTATAAGCAATAAGTCAACTATATTTGTTGTAATGAAGAATTGTTAGCTTTACATGTCTGCCTGGCATGGTTCATCTGACCTTGACCTCATTTTCATGGTTCATTGATCAATGTTTCGCTTTCTTGGTTAATGTTGATATTATGTGACAGTTGTAATAAAGCTTTATATTTAGGATTATCAACATAATATCAATGATTAGTAAAGAAGGCTAGACATTTCAGTGTGTGCACTCTTGTCATAGATATCAAGCGTAATAGTTTTTGGGTAAAGATTGCATGAACATTTACAGAAATTTATCATTGTAAATATATGCTCAGATATTCAAGTCACAAAATGATTTTACAAGGTGTAACTTACACCTGTCAAGAAAACTACATAACTTTTGCAAGGTGCAGGAATCTAATATCTGTTCTAAAAATATAATGATGTCATTGTTAAAGTTATCTTTAAAATTGGAGTTATCTCCCATTATCAAGAATTGTAGTTGAATCAATACAGGAATTAACGATCAAAAGCTGTTCACCCACCTTCATATAGAAATATTAGTTATCATTACATCAATACAATTTATAAGCATATCATGTTTTAGAAATTGATTAGTTATTCATTTGAAACTTGAAAATGTTGATGATTTTACACAAGTCTTAAAAATGGGTTTTGTTCATATATTTACCAAAGTTTTTATCTTTTTTTAAATTGGCTCAAAAGATTAAGTTAAACTGTGCCTCTGCCTCTGTTCTCTTTGGAAGTTAATTTTTATAGCAGTTATGTTAAAGCTACATTTAATATTTATCTACGCTGAGATTGAAAATTTGTGCTAATTATAACTTTTTATGGAGTGATGTCCCTTGAATGGAAGTTGAAACCTTAAATGGTTATGGGTAAAAAGCATTTGAGAGCCATGATTGTTGCATTATTTCAAGTGCAAGTAATAGCTTTATTTGAATTACATGCTAGTAGTTTTGATTAATTGCTAGTTTTAACGTAGCTTGTTCCATCAGTTATTGACTTGCAATTAAGGAAAAATATGTACAGGCAACAGTACTTGTGAAAGGAATATTTGGACTGAAGAGGTCTAATAAACAATAAAAACAAATTATTTACATGAGGCATTTTATTGTATAATTGTCAATTCTGGTGCAATATTCATATTTGATATGTGTATTATTCATGTTAATTCATTTAGCATATTTGTAAAAGGTCACAAATAGCATGAACAATATTGTTATTGTTATTGTACAGCTCATCCATAATTTTAATAAAGTGATAGCAATAGTTTTCTTGTTATTCCACAAAACATGTCATCAAAATTTTCCTAATTCAAACATGTTTTCTATTTTTTATACAACCTCAAAAATTGAAAATTTTTGGTCGTATATTGGTACATGTATGACGTTGGCATCGTAGTCGTCGTCCGAAGACATTTGGTTTTTGCACTCTAACTTTAGTTTAAGTAAATTGAAATCTTTGAAATTTAAACACTAGGTTTATGACCATAAAAGGAAGGTTTGGATTGATTTTGGGAGTTTTGGTCACAACAGTTTAGGAATAAAAAGCCAAAAAGGGCCCAAATAACCATTTTTCTTGGTTTTTGCACAATAACTTTAGTATTAGTAAATAAAAATCTATGAAATTTTAACACAAGGTTTATGACCACAAAAGGAAGGTTGGAATTGATTTTGGGAGTTTTGGTCCCAGCAGTTTAGGAATTAGGGGCCAAAAGGGTCCAAAATTAAACTTTGTTTGATTTCATCAAAAAATGACTTATTTGGTTTCTTTTATATGCCGAATCTAACTGTGTATTTAGATTCTAACTAAAATTGAATTCTTGGGATTCTTTGATATTCTGAATCTTAACATGTACTTAGATTTTTTATTATGGGTCCAGTTTTCAAGTTGGTCCAAATCGGGGTCCAAAATTAAACGTTGTTATTGAATTGAAAAATGGAATACATGGGGTTCTTCAATATGTTGAATCTAATCTAATTAATTGGGCCCGGTTATCAAATTTGTCCACATTAAGGTCTAAATGGTCAAAAATTGAACATTATTTGATTTCATCAAAAATTGAATTCTTGGGTTTCTATGATATGCTGAATCTAACCATTTATTTAGATTTTGGATATAAAAACATAATAGGTAAATGTCCAATTTAAAATTTTTAAGTTTTTAAGTTTAAGTTCTTAGACCACATTCATTCTGTGTCAGAAACCTATGTTGTGTCAACTATTTAGTCACAATCCAAATTTAGAGCTGTATCAAGCTTAAATGTTGTGTCCATACTTGCCCCAACTGTTCAGGGTTCGACCTCTGCGGTTTGTATAAAGCTGCGCCCTGCGGAACATCTGCTTGTTGTATGGATAATTACTGAGAGTCTCCTTACACTGATTTTGAGGGTTAATTGATAATACAAAAAAATGAAATCATAAGATTAGATACTAGTTTAACCCAGCTACTCATGTATTTGCCTTTCCTTGACAGAGTTCTAAAGCAAGACATATGTATGCTGTTTCCAATGGCAGTGGTGGTACTGAATCATGACTTAGTTTGTGTTAGGTCAGTTTTTTTGAACCACTAGTGGTAGCAGGGACAGATCCAGCCATTTTAAAAAGGGGGGTTCCCAACTCAGGATAAAGGGGGGGTTTCAACTATATGTCCCCATTCAAATGCATTGATCGGCCAAAAAAAAAGGGGAGGTTCCAACCCCCGGAACCCCCCTCTGGATTCGCCACTGGGTAGGTCAATGATATTTGGTATATATATATAGTTGTAATAGGATTGACACATCTCATTTCCATTGAGACTATTTGGCCCTGTCCCATCAATCATGGTCTATTAACATTTTAACCATTGCTTTGTAAACATGTATTAGTTTGTGACAGTTTATGGGGAATCACTGTTGGTAGGTCAATGATGTTTGATATGCTGTTTTATTAGCATTGACACATCTCAATTTATCCTTCCATCCATCTGTCTATCTGCTGTACAAATGGTTTCTGTGTTGTACAAGAAACTTAAGGTTCCCTAGCTGGATTAGAATGAAACTGAAATGTGTTAATAAATCAAGCAGAAGCATTTTGATATCGGGTTCAATAGGTCAAAGTTCAAGGTTGTAGTTATTAAATTTTTATTTATCTTTGGAAAGAATTGTTTTGAGATTGTCATTTGAGTTTCCCTTGCCTGATTGAAATGCAATTAAAAATATGGATGATATGGGGGAGGGGGAGACCTTTGGTTAATTTTGAAGTCAATACACCTTAGTTCAAGGTCACTGCTGATGAAAATAGAAGCATTTAGGGTGGAATTTTGTTCAAATAGTAACCAATCCTTCTACTTTCCGTTTGTAAAATTTTTCTTTCCAATCAGGCAAAGGAAACTCTAGGTCCAAAAATCAATTGTCACAACAAACATCATTGACCTACCAACAGTGATTCCCCATAAACTGACACAAACAAAATTTCGTTTTAGTGACCTTAAATTTTGACCTATTGAACTCAAAATCACAAAGTTAGGCTTTTCCTTCCTTCCTGTGTTTTATCTGTAAAAGTTCCATCCAATCTTGGAAGGGGCATTCAAGTTACCATTAAATAATCATTGCATGTTTATGGATGCAGGGACAGACGAATGAAAGCAATTGTAAAAGGATGGACCAACAAAAAGATGTTTTTTTTTTTATCTTAACTTTAACTATTTCTGTCATTATTTACATTCCCTTGTTTGAATTAAATTGAAGATATAGATGGGGAATATGTTGATTGCTGTCCATTTTGGAGTCAATGGAATATGTAGGTCATAAGAAGATGCCTCTTATTTTGAGGTCAATAGGTCAATGTTCAAGGTCACAGTTATTATTAAAATATAGAATATTGTAAATATCGTGTCCAGCTTGCTTCTAGAGTGTCCCATGCCTGATTGAAATGAAATTTTTACCAATGGAAGATATGAAAACACCGATTTTTGAGTCAACAGGAAACAGATCAAGGTCACCACATGTACGCTACATTTCAAGACAGAACCTCTTGTAAGAAATGTTTACCAATACTTGATAGGGATTGATCACAACAGATAGAAGATTTCGAGAAGAGGATGATAGCTATATCGATTTTGGACTCCATGTAAGATATAGGGTATTCGAAGACACCTATCGAAGGGTTCGGTAGATTATTTGCCAAAGGTTATAAGAGTGTTGCTTTAATTTCCTTATAAAATGAAGTGGTGTGGTATGATTTCAGTGCCTGATCGGATTTAATTTTATACACATGAATGTTATAGTGAACAGATAGATGGATGGCTGATATTAGGAAAGGGAAATAGATAGATTTTGAAGTAGAAAAATCAACGTTCAAAGTCATTTTTACTTCAAGCAGAAGATTTGGAGTGGAGGGAATCCAGGTGGTTACTTATGCAGCAACCATTTGATTTTCTGGGGGAGCTATGGATTTTTTTTCGCCTTTGGGGTAAAATGCGGCTTTTGGCTTATAACTCAAAAACCAAAGCAATAAGGGCAATTCTGACAGGGTTAAAATTGTTCATCAGGTAACATCTATCTGGCCTTAAGTTTTCCGGCAGAGGAATCGGACAACCCGTTGTTGGGTTGCTGCCCCCGAATTGGTCATTTTAAGGAAATTTTGCTATTTTTGGTTATTATCTTGAATACTATTATAGATAGAGATAAGGGGACGACCATTTGATATTCTGGGGGGGGCCAGGAGGATTTGTTTTTGATCGGTTTTTTATTTTTGTAAACTGAGAGGACAGATTATTCATTTTCTGCACTATTGAAGCAAGATTTTTCATTTTCATTAAAGCAAGGGACTGATTATTCATTTTCACAACTATATTTATGATATTCGAAAACATACATTTTTTTAAAAATATTTGTTAATTAATGAGTTATATACGTATAGCAAGTCATTATGTACCATTTAATCAGAAAAGATCATTATCCCCTGCAGAAATTTTAAGATTCAAGATTTCATTCATAACCCCAGACACATACTTGTGTACAATAGGACAATATAATAAACAAACATTTTAAGATAATACACAGCGAGACAGGACAAAAGAAACACAAATATAAAAAAGAGGATGTGGTATGATTGCCAATGAGACAACTATCCACAAAAGACCAAATACATAGTAATAAGTATATTATAAAAGACAATTGGTATACTTAGATTTATAAGTATTTTATAATTTTCTTTGCAAAATGAATGATTTATATTCCAAAGCAATATTGCATACATACATAGTATTAAAGTTAATATAGTTTGGTTATACCTAGCCTGTTTTTGAAGTATTGTCAAACATATTTTGCCGAGCGGAGCGAGGCCAAAAATTTTTTGAAGGGTTTTGGAACCGCTGAAGGCCCAAAAAGCTATAGACCTGCTGAGTTATTTATTTTCAAAACATTGCAAGTCAGGTTATTTATTTTCAAACTAAAACAGAACAAACCATTTATTTTTGTGATTATCAAGGCTGAGTTATTTATTTTCAAAATCCTCCTGGCCCCCCCCAGAAAATCAAATGGTCGTCCCCTAACCTGTAAACAGCAATAACGTTCAGCAAAATAAGATTTACATATAAGTGAACATGACTGAAATGGTCAATTGACCATAAGGAGTTAATGTCCTTTATAGTCAATTTTTAACAATTTTTGATTGGGCCAAGTTCGTTATAGATAGAGATAATTGTAAGCAGCAAGAATGTTCAGTAAAGTAAGATGTACAAACACATCATCATCACCAAAAACAATTTTGTCATGAATCCATCTGCTTCTTTTGTTTAATATTCACATATAACAAGGTGAGTGACACAGGCTCTTTAGAGCCTCTAGTTTTTATAGTCAATATCCATGGAAGATGCGTATATCATTGAAAGACTTCTCTCAATGGTTGATCCAGGGGGAGGGGGCTTCCGGGTGGTTTGAACCCTCTGTTTTGAACGATCAATGCATTTGAATGTGGACATATAGTTGGAACTCCCTCCCCCTTTTATCCTGGGTTAAACCCCCTTTTTCAAAATGCCTGGATACGGCCCCTGTCTCTTACCCTGGGAGCTAACTGATTCGAAATTTACAGGTAGACGCTATATGAAAGGAAAGATGCTTACTGATTATTTATTCAATAGGACAAAGTCCAAAGTACCTGTTTCTTACCAGATAGAAATCATTGGGAAAATAGTTTCCAGATAATAATTTAGATTCCCTTACTTAATTGGAAGGAAGCATGTACAGATGGAAGATACTGAAAAAAAAGTGTGATAACTATATATAGCGATCTGGGATTGAATAGGTTCAAAAATGGTGCTTTTTGCTCAAAAAGTAAATTTATATGTACATGTAACTACTTTTTATTTTATTTTATTTTCACAACATATAGATAGCTTATCCATTTCGATGTGTTTGATGTGTTTGAGCTTTTGAGTTTGCCATTTGATAAGGAACTTTCCTTTCTGAATTCAGAGTTCAGTATTTTTGGGTTTTTGCTCTTTAGCTTAAAGTAAACACCGACTAAGATGTTCGACTTATGGGTTTTCTGTAAACTGATTTTTTTTGTAAAGGTATAGGTAAAAAACGTTTCCCCAACTCCTTGTAGGGAAAATTTGGTTTATGATACATGTATAGCGAAACACTGAAACATGACTAGAGCGGGTTCCTTCTTAGGCCGGCAGCCGCAGTGTCTCTCCCCCTTAATGATTTTATTTTTTGTTCAATCATTAATGAAAGAAAAATAGTGAAATAATAATTCGCTTTTAGCAGCAAGTATGGTTCAGTTTTGTCAAAATCAGTAAACTAAGAAACATTGATGATAAATTATTCAGTTGCAAGTGAAAATTCGACCTCATTGAATCCGTGTATTCATGTGAACTTCAGTTTAACCCCTTAGCTAAAGATGGAAAACGCATGAACGGTGCGTGATCAGTTATTTAAAGGAAAAGAATGTCAACATTAAAAGTGAAACAAAGGTAAACCATTTGATTGACAGATTCGATCCACAAAAAAATCATTCTTATACAGGTAAAAACGATGAATAAAATTTAGTTTTCTATCTACAAAATAAAATTAGATAGATCTAGAAATATCTAATTGCACGAGTTCACCTAATCTATTTATATTTATGTTTATGTCCCTTATATTGGCGTTGCCGGGAGGTTTTCGCTAAAACACACATGAAACGAATGAGACTGTCATCAAAGTGAGAGGTTCAGCGCTTGAAAACCAGGTTTAATCCACCATTTTCTACATATGAAAATACCGCTGTATCAGTCTAGTCAGGAATATGACAGTTCTTGGAATTTCGTTTTTGATGTGTTTTGTCATTTTATTTTGCCATGTGATTATGGACTTTCCGATAAGATTTTCCTCTGATTTCAGTATTTTTGTGATTATACTTTTACATATGCCCTGTAAATTGTTTATTTTAGACTTAAAAATTTGGATAAATATTTTACATTCGAGTAAAATCGGTGGACATGAATTTGCAGCTAGTGCCTCTTTCAATAATTTTTTTTTACATCTTTATAGAAAATGTCAATAGTACACACAAAAAACCACATTAAAATGTTTATATTTTGTCTATTTCAGGCTGTTCTTTCAGTATTGTTGGCTATTATTTTCTTTTCTGTATCTTTTACCCCATCTAAACCCTCTTACACAGTGTAATTTGTATAATGTGCATTTTATAGTTTGAGAGCATCGGTAAATTTTATATGATTGTGTTGCCATAAACTATAAGGTTACAATGTACCAAATAAAATTACATGGGCGCAGCCATTTTATGAAGGGAACATGACATAGAGATAAAAATAGATGGCTCTCTGTGATTGGTTGTTATATCTTTTATATTTTTTTCTTCTGGAAAGCATTATGAATGAAGTTTCATGCAAGCACAAATTTGTCCTAAAATGTATAGTATGAAATGCCGAAAATATTTTTTTTATGTTGCTCAAAATTAGGGAAAATTTTCTGCGAAATCGTCAGGTATCGTGAAAAACCCCAAAATTCACCAAGAAAAGCCATGGGAGAGATCATGGGACCATATATATTTGAGTGCGGTAAAATCACAAATAGATATAGAGCTTCAATTAGACAACAACAGATTTTCCATAATTAGTTTAATGAAAACGCCTTATTAGGAGATAATTGCTAAAAATAGCATTGCCGGCAACGGGGCCACCATTTAGTTCTTTATATCCATAAACAGCGTACTTTTGTATTTACCGTTACCTGTTACCTGTACTGCAACTCCCTCCTATGTCAGGAGAACCACCAATCCTAGAATCGGTGTAATATCACTCGCGGTTAAAATCCTCAAGATTATGTTTAAAAGATATATAAAACCTTTAAAACTATAAAAGAGATATTAATTTATCTCGTCTGGGGGATGTGACCCTATCACCAATATTTACACTATTCTGGTATGCATAAAAAGTCATCCATCATTCAAATATAAAAGTTGTTTCTTTCATATTAAAAACGGTAAAATGTAAATACACTATATACAACAAAATGTTCTATCTTTTGGTATGACCCTTCTTTTCAGCTCGGTATTACACGCTTTTTATCACTGTTCAATTAATATTGCCCGTTGCTGGAATAATTTATGACACAGACCTCTCGATAATGTTTCTATTCTATTCTGTGCATTCTCATTTAAAAATCTAAATTTTGAGCAGTCAATAACTAGCTGACACAAATGTTCGTCATTGGTTATTAATTCTTGGATAAGATCCTGATCATCTAGGTTTTCTGTCAATACCTCGCCTATCATATGTAGAAAATCAACTCTTATATATTGTAGCTTAGAGCACTTTAATATGAAGTGAAGTATATCTTCTTCTTCCTCTGCACATAACTGGCAAATAGGCGACACATGTCCATTGCTAAATTTAGCTCGATGATATTGCAGGTATATTGTCCCTGTTGCTAACTTTGCCTTTAAGGAGGCAGATGTGATGGCATATGGATTTGTGCCACAGCTTTTCCATATGTTATGTATTTTCCCTTCTTTGACATTTTCATAATTTAGGCGAGACAGAGTAGATTTCGATTTTGCTTCACTTATCATTTGTTTTATACAGTGATCATTGACGGTTTTATTTACCAGGTTTTTCCAAAGTTGTTTCCCGGGTGGGTTATCTATAATATCATATGGCGACGGTAGGTCATATATATTGGCAATTTCAACAGTTTTTGTAAACCAGCTACCAGATTGTAGAGATTTTGTTGCTAGCTGTCTGATAGCTAATTTTCTTTCAATTGAGTTTTCATTTCTTATGATATTTCCAAAGGTTTTTAGTATTCGTTTATGTATTTCTGATTCAATGGTAATCCGTCCGAGAAGAAGATGTGAAGCTACGTTTGCAGTTCTGTCTGGCAGGTGTTGAATTTGTCGCAAGAGTTTCCGAAAATAAGTGGAGAGGTTTTTCATGTCTTCAGTAGTAAGTGTGATGACATCGAGCCCATATAACAATCGAGGTAGAACGTATGTTTGAATCAGATGAATTGCAGCTTTTGGGTTTACTCCGTTAAGTCCGTGAAGACCTGCACCCATCAGTGCATATACTGTTCTCCTTGCTGTAATGATCCGTTTTTTTACGACTAGTTTTGTGCCTGTATTTGAGGTATTGTCCCTCTCAATTCCTAGATGTGTTGATGACGTTGGGGTAGCCATAAGTTTGCCATTTAAATGCCAATTACATTCTGAAGAATCGTTAAAGGTAAGTACCACAGACTTTTGTTCACTTATTTCGTATCTATTCTTGTTTGCAAAACTCGATTGGATATCCAGCATGGTCTGAAGTTCATATGGGTCGGTTGTAATTAATGTGACATCATCAGCAACAGTTGGAATACCACAGTATATTGAGCCAATGGTGGCTCCGATTTGGTTTTCTTCAAATGTTGTTAGTAGGGAGTTGACGAATATCTTATATGCTGACGGGGACCATATTCCTCCTTGTCGTACTCCTTGTTGTTCTATGATTTGATGGGAGAGTTCTCCTTTCCATTTAACTTTTGATGTCAATTCTGTATACCAATTTTCAAAAAATAGCCAGTTGTTTCCCTCAAGTCCTGTTTTGTGCATTTCTCTTAGGAGTCCTAAATGCCATAGTATATCGAAGGCTTTTCTGGCATCCATCAGAGCAATGTAAAGGCTTGATTTCCTTTTCTTTGCCTCCATTATTAGTTCCGTAATGATAAGTGCCGCAATACATGGACTTTCACCCTTTGTGAATCCTTTTTGTAGACTACTTTGTCTTTCTAATATTTTATTTTCATTTCTAGATAAGTGTATCTTCTCCACAACTTTGCCCACTGAACTTGTAATTGTTATTTTTCTATATGAGTTTGGGTCATCCTTTGGCTTTCCACCACTCTTAAAAACCGGACACACTATTCCACTTTTGATAAGTGCTGGTATATGTACATTTTTAAACAAGAAGTTTATAATAAAAGCTAAAATAGATATTAATGAAGATCCACCATATTTAAGATGTTCAGCGGATATATTAAGTTCATCTGGTGATTTCCCATTTTTAAAAGATAAAATTGTTTTTTCCACAACGTCAGTTGATACATGTTCTATATTGTGTTGATTTTCTTCTAAAAAATATTTATGTAGGTTTTGTACATCTTGTTCTACATGGTTTTTAAAGATTGGGTCAAAGTTTGGATTTTCAGATGGTGTAGCGAGATCGTAAAAGTAGTCCGCCCATGCTTCTCTTATTTCAGGGTCTGTGTTGATTATTTCTTCCTTAAAGATGAATGCTGATGCACAGGTATTCCCAGGGTCTCTTTGTTTACGAATAAGCTGATAAAAACCTTCACTATCATTTTCGTTTAGTTCCATAATTCGTTCGTATTTTTCATTTCGCTTTTGTGCAGCCGATTTACGCTGTGTACTTCTGAGTACCTTCTTACTAGTTTTTAGTTCAATATATGCACTCTGAGTAGGATCTTTTTGCTTTCCTAACGACTTCCATTTTCCATAGCACTCTTTGCTTGTTTTTGCTGCTGCGGCTATGTCCGGGCTCCAACATATTTTTCTCTTTTTACGCTTTTTGACGGGTTGTTTAAATTGCTTTTCTGCGTTTTTATTTAGTATGGTACAGAGTTGTTGTATTTTCTCTGCAGCATTTTCACAGGTGATATCTGAGCTAAATAATTTTAAGTCATCTTCTACGTCCTTTGCATATTTTTGTTTATCTATTTTCTTCCAGATGATTCGTTTAGTCTGTTTTCTTACATTTTGAGTATCCTGTATTGGTATTGCACCCTGGAGTAACACCAGTACTGGGTCATGAGTTGAGCAGTTTTCTGGTTCTCTCATAAATGTTGTGTACATAGAGATAATTTCTTTACTCTGTATGATATAATCTATTTGAGATTCATCCCTCCCATTATAATGATAAAATGTATTTTGCCTACGACATTGATTTGGAATGAATAGTTTTTGCTCCTCTAGAAAATTTTTGAATGTTTTATCTCTGGAAATCCCATCCTTTCTGTGAAGTGAAGCATTCATATCTCCACCCAGAATAATGTCAGCGGTAGCACTATATTTTTCCATAATTTCTGCTATTTCATCCAGTATGGCTTGATAGTCATCCTGTGTATTGCTGCCTCTTGTTGGCATGTAAGCGCAGATAAGTATTAATGGCTTTTCGTACTTTAATTTTATAGCGATAATTCTGTTTCCACCATCTGGGAGTAATTCAGAGAACTGGTCAAATTTCTTGCGTACGCATATAGCCACCCCCCCATGTCCTCTTGTCCGTTCCCTTGGTTCAATCATCTTATCCTCGTCAAAAGACTTAACATGACATTGAAAGTCCAAAAATTCTGTGCCAATTATATGTTTTTCATGCTTATAAAGCCAATGTTCTTGCACAAAGATTATATCTGCTCTATTGCTTATTTTTTCAAGATATAGTTTGTTGGATCTATATCCTTCTACGTTAAAAGTTAGAAGTGATATGGTGCATTTGTTGGATTGACGTACGGATTTTGCAGTTGGAATTGATGTTGCATCTGGTGATGAGGATGTGACTGGATTGCTGTTGGATGATGTATCCAGTGTTGTTGTGGTATTGGTTGGACATGCGGGTGGGGCTGGATCTGATGCTGTGGTGTTATTTGCTGATATCTGTTCGGTTGCTGACTGCACGTTTGTTTGTTGGATGATGTTGTTTCCTTTGCTGGTTTTCTGTGATTCTGATATCTCTGCTTGTTTGATCTCTTCCAATTGTAAGTCTGTGATCGAATGTGTTTGTTTTTTAAGTTTCCGAGTTGGGGTTGAATTTGTTCTGCTTCCTTTAGCCGTACCTTCCTTGGAATGGGAGTTTCTAAAAAATGGTCCTGATTTATTTCATTTTCATTGAAGCTATTGGCCCCATCATCATTAATAGAGTCAGTTTCGTCACCTCGCATGTTGACTATCAGGTCGTCCAGTCTGGTATATAGATCTGTTGCATCATCTGGGAAATTGTTTGTGTGGTTTTTGGTACTGTTTGATTGAAAAGTACGTTTTCTGGCTTCCTTTGGAGCGTGGTGATTTTCTTCCTTTCTGGTGTTATTAGTGTTGTGAATTTTTTCATTCATGTACATTATTTTCGTGTCATGTTTATGCATGTCTAGCTCTATTTGACGCACTTTTTGCTCCAAAAACCATATTTTCATTTCATTCATTGTGGAGTTTGAGTCAGATGTTACGTTTGTTGGATTTGTGTGACTTGATTCATGGGATTTTCCGTTAATACCTTCAAGTTGTTCAATTCTCTTTCTTGCTATTACCAGAGAGTGTTCTACGTCCTTTTTTTCTTGTTCTAAATTGATGGTAAATGACCTGTTTGTGGCTATTTGCTTTTTGAGCGTTGTAATTTCTGAGTCCAGTTTGCAGATTTTGTTTTCTTTAGATTTAATAATTTTGTCTTTGGCCTCCAATTCACATTTCAGTTGATTAATTTCGGTTTGGTATAGAGCATGGTTTATATTTGGCGAACTATTGGAATTGTTTTGGTGAATAGGTCTATCATTCCCTATGTGTTGCCCATTGGTTATGCCAACGTTGTCTGTATTTGTTGTATTTGTACCATGTTTTTTGGTTGCCTGTAGTTGTAATCTTTTAGGTTTGGCGTAATTTACATTATTTCCAGAGTTCTGAGTTGTTGGGGTTTTACTCATGCCGGGCACCATGATTTTGGGATGCTGCATAGCAGAGCTGCCATTGTCATTGTTCCTTTTATAATTTTCTGTTGTTGTTGGTGATATAATTTGCAACAGAGTGTTTTGTGGGCTTGATACATTATAGTTTGCTGGCCTCACATTGGTTGGTGAATCAAGATTGCTTTGAGACTCATTGTCTGACTTATCGATCAAGGCATTTAACTGAATCTTACAAGTTCTACAGATATAATTGTCATCCCCATTTTCTTCAATAATCTTAATATCTACCGCACTTAAATTCTCACATTCGTAATGAAACCATTGGTCGCAAGTGTCACAACCCACAGCTTTACAATTGTTAGTACACATTTTATTGCATATTGGACAGGTTGGCAGAGTAGAGTTTGTGATACATGGGTTTATTGCCATGTTAGAAGATATCTGTTCCTTATTGCCTAATTCTTCCTGTTGCGGAGTTAGTCGGCCTTCTTTTGATTGTATTGAAGAACTGTCTATGCTTGTTTTGTTTTTAGATACAGCCTTTTGTGATTTCATATTTTCCATGTCAAGATATTGTTTACAGCTTTGTCGTATCATGGAATTAATTGAGGTAAAATTTGCATTTCTATCTAGTAATTCTAGTATGTTCATCAAATAGGATTTTGTGAATGTTAGTACATGTTCTTGCTTGCCATTCAACAGGACTTTTGATGTTGAGTTGTAAAAATTCAATACGAAAAGTTTTTCATTGTTTACATAGATAGTGTACGACTCAGAGATTACAGACCCATTAGTATCTTTTGTTTCAACGGATTTGATGTTTGTATCCTGTGTCTGTAGAGTGCTTATAGTTATATATTTAAATTCTTCATACGCCGCAGCAGAAAAAACTAGTACTAAGTTTCCTTTTGTGAATTGCGGAGTTACAGAGTATGTTCTTTCGGCCGCTTCCATTTTCTTGGCAATTGCCTTTGGCTTGTTTAGAGTATAAGTGACATGATGGTCTTGAGCTTTTATACTTTTGTTTGCCAATGATCTTTTGGGTGTAAAAAGGACCTTTTTTGTGCGTAGTCTATCGCTTTTTCTTCTAGCTATTTCCATTGTTATTGTTTATAATATGATTCAGAAATAATAGTACAGCGGTTCGAATTCTTAATGCGTACTTATGCAGCAACAGCGTGGCTTGGACATTCCATGCCTTCTGAATATGTTCATAAAAAATAAAGTTTTTGAATTCAGATATCGATCTCTTCCGTTAATTTTCTTTCATGCAGCAACAGCGTGGCTTGGACATTCCATGCCTTCTGAATACGTACATAAAAAATAAAGTTTTGAATTCAGATATCGATCTCTTGCACTAATTTTACTTCATGCAGCAACAGCGTGGCTTGGACATTCCATGCCTTCTGAGTGCATACATAAACTTTTATATTTCAAGTAGAGTCAGAACCAGCAGTCCTTTTGTATATGTTCTGCTATTTCAATAAGCCATACTTTTGCCAGATGCGGTTTTGGGTGTACCCCGTCAGCATATAATTTAAAGTTGTAAAATTTCTTTGAGGGTTTATTTTTCCCCCTTTTGACTTGCTTCCTGGTATAAAGGTGATGGCTGAAGTGAGGCGAGTGGCAATCAGAATTCTTATTTATGTATGTTATACTTTCATTAATTTGTTCTATTTGTTTCTGTAATTGAATATCCTGTTCTTTAAAAATTTCAGGGTTAGGATGGTTGGCTGCCTTGTTGCATTCATAAATTGAGTAGATGGGAATTTCTAATAATGTTAGCCTGCAGTTAGGATGATTTTCTGTAATGGAGTCAAAGTTTTGCAATAAAGTGATGATGTTTTGGGCAGCATCTGCTTCTTGAGATTTTAAGGAGAGATATCTATTTTTATCTCTTGTGGTTGTGTTACATGTGCCTAGCCAGACGTATATGTGCAGATTTCCGTGAAGCTTAATCTTATCTTCGATGTTTTTTGTTAGCCAGTCATAACCTTGTTGAATTGTTCTGCCACTTGCACACCACCATAAAATGTTCTTATCAAACGGATGAACTACCTGACTAGCCAGGCGCAATCCTTTGCTGTCCGATAAAATAACAGGCGTGAAGCGTTTCGTCCCTACCAGCGGGCGCCTCGGTTTTTGCAAAAAGTCCAAAAGTTTTTTCTCTGACATAAATAATTTATGAATGGAAAGTTCAAATGGTCATAAACAGTAAAAGTCTTTTATATATATGTACAGCTAAAACCTCTTTATGTTTAAAATATCAGTGAAGGGTCACATACACCAGGGTGACAGATATTTACATGTTTGGGTAGGGCGCCAAAAAAAAATCAAATATGGCCGACCCGGGAAGGAAGGTATGCTTTGAAAATAATATGTACAACGGCTTGTTGCACTGTGTTACTATTTAAAAAAGTCAATATTACTTTGTTAAAATACTCCAATGAATATATACACAGGTGAGGATAGATTAAAACAATGTTAATTTGGTAAAATTTTCCTCTAAGTCAGGAGCAATTTCAGTGCGACCGTCTTCTTCCAAGCCTCGTGTTCCATGCTACCTTTCGTTTCATTTATTTCATTTGACCGATTTTGTAATTTGTATTGACTAAAGCATGTGAACTTCCGGTTATCAATGTTTATGTTTTCCTGCAAATAAAGCAAGTATTTTAACATTTGCAACGAATTGCATCAGTTTAATGTGCTAAATTATTTTGTATTTAATAATCTAGTCTTGTGCATTGTCTTTATAGGTTGCAAAGATGACACGGGTCGTATCAAGGTTGAAATGTTGGGGTCATGCGTCCAAAGGTCACAGCCAAGAAATAAGATCAAGGTCGTTTACACCAGGGTTCAATAGTCGGCGGTGAATCGCCATACTTTCCCAATGTCAAGAGAACCATTGCGATATTCTAATGTAACATTTTGACAGGTAAGACGGTCTAATTTAACATTTTGAATGATTGACAAATTATGGATAAAAACGTTTCCATAGAAACATGTTGTTGACTTTGATTATGTCACGTATGACACAATTATGGGATTGACATGTATGTCTGGGATTGAATCAGATAATTTCAGTACATTTTATGTTCAGCTTGAAGTAATAAACAGTAATGACACGATTGCTACTTGTTTTTATTAAAAAATATTAATAACATGAAAATGAAAGTTGAGAAAAATTAAAAGGGGGAGGAATTTTACAGACATTCTTGACATTTCTGAGTGATTGATACAGTTTTATTGAAATTGAATGTTTGGATCTAGCCTATTGAAATGAGTTCAACACAAAGTCACTAAATGATATTTATATTTCAATATTAAAGTCACTAAGACAAACTTTACTACCCTACTAGGGGTACTTCTTATTGCCAAGTAAATACATGTATATAAAGGCCATCCATAAGCTGCACATGAGAAGTTTTCCCGAAGCTTCGTCTATATCAGTAGTCCAGGGGACACACACTGACTGGTGCTGTGATTAATTTTGGAAGGCAAATCATGCTCTCTTGTATTAAACCAAAAAACATAACTGAAAATAAAATGATACTACATGTATATAGCTGGGGGAAATAATGAAAAGGGGGTTGGAGGGGTCCTGATCGCTAAATCCTGGGCTTAAAAATATGACCTGCCCCCTCAAATAATGTTGATATCAAAATACATCAGTGAGGTATATTATGACAATACCAACCCAACCAAAATCTAAAGTTAAACTGAGGTTCTAGCAAAGGACGGGCAGTTCATGCTCCACTAGTGGAACTTGTCTTGCAGTAGAAAAATTGGTCATTCAATCTGTATTGTAACAATTGTGGTAAAGAAGGCCAGGGTAGAGCGGAAAAACTTTCTACAATTATATTTCAACAACACTTACTTATTACACCTGCTGTGAATGTTAATTAGCTGAGGGTCATAAATATGTCATAAATATAGAGACTGGTAGAATTATTGTATTTTCATCAAAGTACTACAGAACAAAAAGGCATGGACTTACAAAAAGAGCAGGGCGGCACTCCGAAAAGGGCAGGCGAACTGCCCTCATTTATAACAAAGAATAAATATAAGCAAAAAAAGACAATAATAGGTCTTTTTTCATGCTGAAAAGCATAAAATAATAGTCATTTTATGATTGTTAATTATACATGTACCATTATGTACACTTTTATGGTTCATTGCTGTTGCATCAACAATGGTCTCAATTGGTAAACAATTCACAATGAATAGATGTGAAGTGAAAATGTAAACACTGCGATTACCTGACAGCAACCCTTCAACAAAGGTTAACAAAAATAACACATCAAATGGAGAACAACATTTTGAGATAAAAAAGATTTTTTGTTGTATCGATTTTTATGCTCTCTGCCAAAGCGAAAGGGGCATTAAATTTTTCCTTGTCTCTCCGTCAGTACATTCGTCCCTTTTGTCCCAAAAGTTGATTAACACATAATAATGGAAACAGTTGAGTAATTGCAAAAATAAAACCAACGAATGAAATTGAGAATGGAAATGGGGAATGTATGAAAGAGACAACAACCCGACCATAGAAAAAACAACAGCAGAAGGTCACCAACAGGTCTTCCATGTAACGAGAAATTCCCGCACCAGGAGGCGTCCTTCAGCTGGCCCCTAAACAAACTTTAGATTGCTTCACATAAATGTTATAAAACCTTATTACCAAAAAAACACATGTTGAGTTGGAACTTTGGTGGCATCACTTTTACAATTCTAGAGTTATGCTCCTTTACCATGTTTACAAATGGAAAAATTGCTGATTTTTTTCGTTTCCTTCTTTAACTTTAGTTTGTCTCAACATGCTCAACCAAATGATATGCAACCTATACACAATGCTTATTACCTTAAAACACAAGTCTAGTATGAATTTTGGTGGGGTCACTTTTATTATTCTAGAGTTATACCCCTTTACAAATGGGAAAAATGCTGAATTTTAATGTTTCTGTTCTCTTTATACTGTATCTTGCTGCAACCAAATGATATGAAATTTAATACTTATTACCACTAAAAACAGATCAGGTTTGAATTTTGGTGGTGTCCCTTTTACTTTTCAAGAGTTATGCTCCTTTTCAAAAGGATTTTTTTTTCATTCATTTTTTTATTCCTTTTTTAGCTCACCTGGCCTAAAAGGCCATGTGAGCTTTTCTCATCACTTGGCGTCCGTCGTCGTCGTCGTCTGTCGTTGTTAACAATTTTTCAAACATCTTCTCCTCTGAAACTACTGAATGGATTTGAATGAAACTTAGCATGATTGTTCCTTAGTATATCCTGCACAAAATGTGCGCTTCGATTTTTGATTCGTCAAAAAACATGGCCGCCATTACTTAAAATAGAACATAGGGGTCAAATGCAGTTTTTGGCTTATATCTCAAAAACGAAAGCATTTAGAGCAAATCTGACATGGAGTAAAAATGTTCATTAGGTCAAGATCTATCAGCCCTGAAATTTTCAGATGAATCAAACAACTAATTGTTGGGTTGCTGCCACTTAGTTGGTAATTTTAAGGAAATTTGCAGTTTTTGGTCATTATCTTGAATATTATTATAGATAAAGATAAACTGTAAACAGCAAAAATGATCAGCAAAGTAAGATCTACAAATAAGTTAATATGACAAAAATTGTCAATTGACCTCTTAAGGGGTTATTGTCCTTTAATGACAATTTTCACAATTTGTTCATCATATTTGCTTTAAAAAATCTTCTCCCCTGAAACTACTCAACCAAATTTCAACTGAATGATCAGTAGGGTGTATAAAATAAAGTTTGTGCTTTATTTTTTATTTCGTCAAAAAACATGGCCGTCATGGCTAAAAATAGATCACAGGGTAAAATGCAGTATTTGGCTTATTATTATCTCAAAAACTCCAGCATTTAGAGCAAATAAGACAAAATGTTAAAGTATTTATTAGCTCAAGGTCTACCTGTCCTGTAATTTTCAGCCAAATTGGGTAACTGGTTTTTCAGGTATAATTCCCCTGAATTGATGATTTTAAAGAAATTTTGCAGTTTTTGGTTATTATCTTGAATACTGTTATAGATACAGATAAACTGTTAATAGCAAAAATGTTAAGCAAAGTAAGATCTACAAATAAGTCAATTTGACCAAAATTGTCAATTGACCCCTTAAGGAGTTATTGCTCTTTAAAGACTTTTTACACAATTTGTTCATCATGTTGACTTACTTTAAAAAATCTACTCCTTTGAAACTGCTGTATCAATTTCAGCCAAACTTAGGCTAAATAAGTTTCAGAGTATCTAGTATAAATTTTATATTTCATTTCCTTGTATGTCAAGAAACATAGCTCCTATGGCTAAAATAGAACATAGGAGAAAATGATTTTTTTTTGCTTTTGAAGAAAATAGGACGATTCAAAGAACATTTAAATAAATTGAAAAGCCAAAATAATCATTGATGAGAGATTTAACCAAAAAAATAAAGGTGAGTGATTCAGGCTCTTGAGAGCCTCTTGTTGTTTCATGCAGTGTATATAGTGTTTTCACAAGATATTTCTTAGATTATTTGCATAGGATAAGTTATTGCACTTTTGAGACTGACCCTTCTAAGTTGAAGACTTTTTATTGAAATATATCCCCAATCACTGTTTTTATTGTTTGTGCACCTCTTTGTTAACCATAAAAGTAATTGACAAATTTATTTTTCCAAATAGCTCCCTTATATCATAAGGATGGTTTGTCCAACTTTGTCCAAAGCGAAGAATTCATATGAGAGTTATTTCTCCTTCTATATTTGACATAAGTGATCTCTTAATGTATCGTTTGAATGGTAACTGGAAGAGACCTAAGGTATTTTGGTTTGAAGTCCTTAGTTCTCTAAAATGAAATTGAGGTCAAAGTCATACTCCAAATTTTGACTTTTCCTTGTTTTATGATCTCCTTCTTTCTTAAGAAGAAGTGCAAAAAGGTGGGGGCTAGGATGAAAAATATTGCCTTGTAGTTGTAATCTCTTCTACCATAGATATAGGAAGATGTGGTGTGAGTGCCAATGAGACAACTCTCCATCCAAATAACAATTTAAAAAGTAAACCATTATAGGTTAAAGTACTGCCTTCAACACGGAGCCTTGGCTCACACCGAACAACAAGATATCTACCTTTTTTTATTAGTTTATCCTGATTTTTTTTACATAAATAGTCTTCTTGCTTTTTTTTATGCATTTAAAAATTTAGTTGCTCATCCTGCTTTTTTTTTAACTCAAAACTACTGTCATGTCTGTACTGTCTTTTTTCCAATTTCATTCATTTCTCAAAAAAATTTCATTCTTTCAGTTATTGCCCTTTGACAGATGTACAATGCTGGGTAAATTGGAACTTCATGTGTTATATATATATAATTGTTCAATTGTTAATATATATTGTATCTTATTTCAGCAAATGACTTCATATGAACACAGTGGTGAAAATACAGATAAAGTAAAGTTTCTCAGCTGTGAAATTTGTGATAAAACTTTTAACAGACAAGCAACGTTAATAAGACATACACAGACAGTTCATGGGCCAATGATAAACTGTGTCCATCCACATTGCAACTATGCGGCCCCACAGAGCCGGACCAATCAGCTTCAGCAACATATGGCCAGAGTCCATGATCTGCATTATTACAAAAGTGGCTCTATAGGTGTATCAAGAGAAGAAATGTCTGACCCCAGAATGGTAGGTACAAATGTATTATATAAGATGTTTCAGCTTTCATGGCCACAACGGTCTGGATGGGGCTTAAAGAAAAAAACATATTTTTTTGTAAAACTGCAGAAAAATGTCAAAAAAATAAACACTAGAGAAAAATAGAAAAAAGTATCATAGGTTGTTAACTTTAATCTGGAATTTAAAGTATAATTATTTAAACATTCCTTTCAAAGACATATAAAATCGACATATTACCAGTAATCTTCAATTGTACTAGTATATACATACATGATATACAAAACTAGGTTAAAACATAATCTCTTGGTAGATTTTTCAAATCCAACAAAATAAATACAAATGTAGCAATACGTTTTCATACTTAACAAAACATATGCACACTGTCACATGTATACAATAAAACATAGAAAGCAAATGCTTGTCAGGTATTTTCAGACAACATTTTATCCTACAATTATTCATCACTTTAATTTTCTTTTTTTTCAGAGTGAGGAAGATAAAGAGAGAATTTGTTTTACATTGCGAGATTCAGTACTGAATCTGTGTAAAGAAAACTACAACAGTGCAGTAGAAGTGGATGGACTCATCTGCATTTCTGTATTAAATTCAAAGGAACAACATGTTGTTAAGATTCATGATTTATTAACTGAAAAAGGACAACTATTTACCAGTGTTAACACTGTATCCAATCCAAAAACTTTGAGTACCAACCAACGTAAAACAAGAGCGGACCTAAACAGTAATAAGACTAATAGTCAGGTTGATCCCAAGGTAGTTGTTTGGAATTCTGGGTCTCAAAGTAATAACCAGAGTGTCCCAAAACAACAGTCATCATCTTTATCGTTTAGTAGTAGTAGAAAAAAGGTTCCTTCTCGTGTTACACCTGAAAATTCAGCACGATTTCCATTCTTAGTGCAAACTTTGCAAGAAAATCATAGAAATCGTGCTTCAAGTGCAAGCCCTACTTTATCGTCAGTTACTCCAATTCCACAGCATAGAGAGACTGAGAGCTTGTATGGGAACATGGCTCCCAGTCCACCAGTTATGGATAGTGCGAGGCCTGCATCTAGTCTTCTTAAAATATTGTCATCTCATAAACAAAAACAGGCACAACAATCTGAACAAGAAAGTATTGAAAAGGTAGAACAAAGTCATTTAAATGACACTGGTGAGCTGATGATGTCAGTGAAAGAGGAACCAGTAGAGGAAGAAATGACTGAACAAATGGCAACCAGTCATGACATGGGAGATAACTGTAAAGAACAAGCAATTGAGAAATCAGCTATTATCAATGTTAAGAATGAGCCTGTATGGAATGAATTAGATTACGGAGGAACTGCAGGTACCTCTACACTTGATTTTGGAGGGTGTACTGACAAAAATAACAAAGAAAGCATGAATGAAGTTAGGTCTAGTCAAAATGAAGCACCTCAAAGTAGTTCCAATTCTATACTAGCTAAGATTTTAAATGGAAAGGAAGAAACATATACAAAAAATCGTAAAACAGCAGCCACCTCTGCACCAAAGACAAAAACAGAACTCCAAACTCCTCAACAAACCACTGAAAAGAGTGATGACCCAGATAGTTCATTACTTTATCGTCTTCCTTTTGCAACATTCCAGGACCTTTTTCCAAGTGGTCCATCTGGAGATATGCAGATGTCGCAACACTCTGATGTCAGCCAGTCCTCTTCTGAAGGCAGAGGCCAATCAAAACAATCTAAATCATCAGGCTTTCAATTTGACACTATAGTGAGGAAAATGTTAGAGGAAAAATCATCTGCTAGAGGGAAAAGACAACCACCAAGAAAAAAGAAAAAGACGGTAGTTTATAATGAATCAGCAGATTTCAGTAGTCAAGAAGAGGACTTAGATTCTTTAAATGAAAACAGTGACAAAGAAGACGATGTTTACACTCCGTCTGGAAAGGAATTGATGGCTGATATAGATGAAACAGAATTTACAATGTCACTACGTAGGAAACCACCGAAACGAAAGGTGAAGAACAGATCTGTTGCTGTCAAATCAACCACAAAAACTGCTAAGATGACAGATCAAACCATGAAAACAGAAGCAATAATTGATGTTCAGGACATGGAGGTGGATCAGAGTCACTATAGATATGCCTGTTATCACTGTCAGTTACGGTTCAGTGATCGTCAAGACCGTGACAAACATGAGGAACAAAATTGCATTAATGAACTGATTCTTTGTGATGTCTGTAAAGGTTATTTTGCAAATACTACATCAAGAAACAAACATTTATTTGAAGTACATTCTGTTTTACCCGATGAACAAAAAGACGAAATTCAAGAGAGGCGGGAAGGGGCTATGGATGAATTTAAGACAATAGCACAAAATCCGTATGAATTTGAAACATTAAAGGACTGTGAAAGGAATGAGAACTCTGGGCTAACCATTGAAAGTGTTGGTTCAATAAGTCAGCCTCACTTTGATATGGAGGCGTCGTCTGCAGATACTCCCATGGTTACAGGTCTAGTTACAAAATTTATCGTACCATATTGTGTTCAAAATGAAAAGAACTTTATAAAATGTCCCTTGTGTATAAGTGTGTTCTCAGACACTAAAACAAAGGATGAACATCTCCGGTGGCGACATAGAATAGCCAATCAAATTGATAATGGTGATGGAACTGTATCTTGTCAAATGATTGAGACGAAACCTTCTAAAACCCCCCCAGTATATGTAACATTTGAAAAAAATAAAAACAATTAAATACTTAAATGTTTTTGAGATTCTGGTAGGTGACACTACAGTCTGTACAAAGGACTGTGGTAAAACCTTTTAAAACCCCATCTACACAACCAATAAATTGAATCAAATTATAACAGTTGAAAACTGAATGATTATTATTTTTGAGTAATGGTAGTATCTAGCTACTGATATATATAATGTATAAGTATATTTAATATAATGTAATAATTTAAGAGTTTTCCCTTAAAACAATGTGAAAAGTCTACAAATCGAAAGGGAAGGCAATGCTAAACAAGCTAAATGCCTGCTATGAGTGGTTGAATCAAATTCCTATTCTGTTTTAAAAACATGAAATTTATATTTTTTCCTTCAGATGGTTACCCTATTCACTCTACTTATACATAATATACATCATTGTACATCTTAAAATTATAGACCTAATATGATCTTGTTTTTTATTTGTTGACTTGTTAAAACTTTTTTTGTAATAATTTTATTTTTTGATATTATTAATTCAGAGAGAATTAAGTGAATTTATGATGTTTTGACAGTCTGATAAAAATGCAGATCATATGTCAGATAGTTACGGTAGTTTACAAGAATCTGAAGAAAAAAAATTTGTTTTAAAAGAAATTTTGAGATTCTCTGGTTTTATTAGATTGATACAATACAAGCCTTTAACAAATTGAAGGTCAATAATTTCATTGGCTAATGTAATAATTACCAGAATAGAAAGTAAAACTGAGTGTTGCAAGATCCTTTAACAAGTTTAAGATGGTACCTAACACTACAGGGAGATAACTCTGTAAAATCGGCTAAAAAATTTAATTACGTTGTGTTGTTAAGGGAATATTTAGCTTCTCAATGATCAAAATAAGTGTTTGTCAAACTGCTATATTACCAGTGTAATTTTTCTGATAAAACGGTTGGTTCAAATTTTTTGAAATTTTTATATTTTTGTCAAAGGATCAAAGTAAATACTTTGTCAAAATTTTATGAAAATTAAACGAGCCAAATTAATTTTAGTTAAAGTGTTGGGTACCACCTTAAACAAAGCCACATGCAAGATCTCAATTTTAAGCAGATTGATGTTTTCCTTGTACTATTGTAAAAGACAATTAAATATGTGATGATATAACATTTGCTGAAGTTTTATGTGAGAACTCTAATTTTAAATTCTAGATACATAATTTATGATTTGAGTTTAGTTTTTTTCTTTACCTAATTGTATCAATTTTGTTTATTGATTTTGTATTCTTGTCAGTTGATCAAAATCAAAATAAGAAATGCACACTTCTTTTTCTTTTAAAATTTTAATTTCAGTATTGCCATTATGGAGAAATGGCTGTTTATCCCATTAATTGTAAGCATTAAATGCTTTTCATGCAATATAATTGAGAATATTTGGTTTATTTAATGCTCCAGCCTAACCCCCCAAAAAATATATAAGATGGTAAAAAGCTCCTTAGATATTTTAGATATCAGGTAACATTAACCAATAATTAGTGTAATTCGCTTGTCAGACATGTCAGAGGCATTAATATTAAGTAGGCTTTGAATTTTTGTCCTGATTCATTAGGCATTTTTCTTCTATGGTTAAATTTACCATTGTAAGTGTACATCAATTTGAAATATTTCTTACAAAAGTACTCAGTATAGTCTACAAATGATTCACTGTATAGGAAATACACCACTAATTCATGGTCCAATTGCTTTCTATGTTAAATTCCTCCGTTTCAAGAAGGCACACCTCTTTTGTTTTAAGTTCAAATAAAGTGGCAATCATTGCATTTCAAAGCAACACTTTATGGTGTCTTCTACTGAAAAAATCAACATACTTTACATGGCATATAAGAAAGAACTGGTTCCCGGAACTTCGGATGTACCAAAACAGGTACTTCAAATCTGACAAACAGACAAATGAACCCTCTTTTTAAAATTTGATGCAGTTTTTTTAATATTTATAATTATATAATTATAAGTCCAAAAGTGTTCTACAATGATCACCAGTCCTTCAGCTTTCATTTCATACCAAAAAATGTACATTTGTACTACTTTCTGGTATGTGCTTTCATGCTGGGCCTTAACTAGTGGTTTAACACCTTTATAAACTAAACTTTTTTGAGTGAATACAAATTCAAATATACATGATGAGGTATGTTGGCATTTGATTTTTTTAAAGGAAGAAAACAAATTTGTGTATGGAAACAACAGGATATATTTTTAAATGTATGTGAAAACAAAAAAACCTTAAAGCATACTTGTAGTTGGGAAATGTGAGTCAAAAAGTTGTAACAATTTATAAAGGAAAATTTAAAAATAATCTTACCAATAAAATTGATAACTTTGATTTGGCTTTATTTAAATCAGATGCTTTTAGGTGTAATATGAACTCTTTTTTGTTTTATAACTATTTAACTAAATTTGGTGTATTTAATACCTTCTGATTGGTTAAAAGTATTACTTTTATTTTCAATGTTGTCAATTTTTATGGCAACACATCCATTCTGACGTTGTGTATTCATATGCCAACATGTGTGTATGCTGTTATTGATAATATAAATAATATGAAAAGTTCTTTGAGTCTTATTTTTTATAGATATTTATTTATAATGAATGGCAATAACTTGTTTTGAATTTATTGAACCATAAAACTAATTTTTGACTCTTCACATTTTTCATTATCTGCTTTGCGAATTATTCAATGTGAAGAGTCAAAAATTAATTTTATGGTTCAATAAATTCAAAATAATAATAGCCATTCATTAATTCATAAACATGGCAAAACATAACTTAAGGGGGCTGGCGGGTTTAAATCAATTTTTTTAATTTAATATAGGATTTCGCTATATTTCTCTCTAAATGAACTTTATCTTATACGTTAACCCTTTCCTCCATAATGACGCCTTTTGACGCCACCCCCCTTACTCCATAATGACGCCTTTTGACGCCTGTGTAGTACCTCAGTTGAAACACTTTGACTACAAACTGTCTGCAGTTGACTTAATAAAGTTTGTATCCAATATGAAAAGGAATATCATAAGAATATCTGACTTAAATTTATTTGATGAAATAGTTGTTTTTCACAATGCCTTAATACTTCAAAGCATAAGTTCAGCATTTTATCAAAAAAATCCTATGCGAACCAAGTATGCAAAAAAAAAATTTCAATGGAGAAAAATGAAATAAAAAAATTGGGTCACCGTTCATTTACGCTCACAATCTGCCTTCGAAAATGCATACATTTTTGTTAATGTCCTTTTTTTCTATTAAACTAATAGGAGAAATAGCGGAATTATCGAAATAAAAAATTTGTAAGGGTTCCACCATTGTCCACGGAACCCAGTGTCTCGCCTACTTTTGCTGTAAATCGCAGGCTCAACAAAAATGAGGAAAAAAATCAATAAAAATATTCCTCTTGATACAATCTTTTGATTGTAAGAAGCTACCATGTACTGTCTAAGTTTGGTAAAAATCCAGCATAGTTTATGAATCTATTAAAAGCTTTAAAAACTTTAACTGCAGACTTTACAGGTATGTAATGTTAATTGGAAGAAAATCTAAGTCAAAAAGTAAAATACGGAAAAAGTGGATTTTTTTTTTCAAATTTACTTCTGGATACTATATTATGATTATAGATAAGCTTCTGTTCAAGTTTGGTACAACCCAGGATAGTTTAAGAAAGTTATTTAAATTTTAAAAACCTTTACCACAGAGTGAATGTAATGTTTCACTGCAGAAAAACTAAGTCCATTTAAAAGTAAAATACGGAAAAAATGGATTTATTTTTTTGTAAAATTTGCTTCGGGATACTATCTTATGATCATAAACAAGCTTCTGTCATAGTTTGGTACAAAACAAGGATAGTTTAAGAAAGTTATTAAAATCCTAAAAACTATCCACAGAGTGAATGTAATGTTTCCCCGCAGAAAAAAACTAAGTCCATTTAAAAGATAAATACGGAAAAAATGGAATTTTATTTTTACAAAATTTACTTCTGGATACTATCTTATGATCATAAACAAGCTTCTGTCCAAGTTTGGTACAAACCCAGGATAGTTTGAAAAAGTTATTAAAATTCTAAAAACTTTAACCACAGAGTGAATGTAATGTTTCCCTGCAGAAAAAAACGAAGTCCATTTAAAAGTTAAATACGAAAAAAATGGAATTTTATTTTTACAAAATTTACTTCTGGATACTATCTTATGATCATAAACAAGCTTCTGTCCAAGTTTGGTAGAAATCCAGTATAATTTAAGAAAGTTATTACATTAAAATTTAAAAAACTTTAACCACAGAGTGAATATTTGTGGACGCCGCCGAAGACGACACCGATGACGACGGAAAGTAGGATCGCTTTGTCTCGCTTTTTCGACTAAAGTCGAAGGCTCGACAAAAAAGAACTAAATGACAGAAATCGCTTAAATTTTACATTTATTTATTTAGTTTGTGTACAGCTTATTCGAAAACAACAATAAAAAATATAGGTCACCGATGAGTTAAAAAAGATATTTCAATTTTAATGCCAAAAAATGGCATGTTTGCACCAAAGGGAGATAATTTGGAGTTTTTTCAATATCTACATTTTAAAAGTAACCTGGGGCCAACACGAATTGATTATTTGGATATGATTTTTGTACCATAAGATAAAGTAACAGCTACTTAAGGTAATAAATAAAATTTGTGATGAAAAATAAATGTTTATTTTTTTTCTAAAAATCTTATACCCGCGACCCTCCTTTATAAGTCAATTAATATTATAATATAAGTAATTATATCCCCCTAAATGTATCAAATTGGTGAAAAGGTTATCTCCCCTAGCAATTTCACAATATTTAAAATTATATGACATGCTATGTTGGTGGTTTATTTTTATCCATTTTGTTCAATTTGTTAAGAATGCACAGTCATGACAGTAGTGATATAAAATTAAATAAGTTGTTTTTTTTGTGGATTTTTTTAAAACATCTTTGATCATGTTGGTCACAAAATTAAAAAATATAATTTGCTGTTGAAATGTTTGTCTAGATCACCTTCAGTGTGTCCCCTTGTCCATGTTTAATTAATCTGAAAGATATGGGGATTTGACAATGGTGGTTATTAATTAAATTTAAAGGATGGGTTGGCATATACAGATTGGATGCGAGTTTCAAATTTTAAATAAATGGGACAACAAATGCATAAGGTTTCTTTATTTCAATTCTTCTAGCAAAGACACTGATGTAAATTTGTGCAATTACAACATTTTACATCACAAGTATAATGATTTATGAAACATTCAACATATTTAAGAATATGCCTCCAAAAAAAAAATTCTGCTTTTTTTTTCTGCAACAGTTCATATGTCAGGATTTGATTCATTTTATTATCATTTTTTGATGTTTATTTTATTTCAAAAAATAATTATAAAGATATAAATATTAACAGTGATTGTTTATTTGTTGGTTGTATTTATGTTGAGATTATACTTATTTTTTTGTTGTAAATACATGTTAACTCATCGTCTGTTAAACAGGTGTTCTTAATGTTTATAATAAAAGTTAATATTGTTTAGTAGCTGTTGTGCGTCTTCTAAACTGCCTAGATTATAAGCCTCAATTACCAAAAGGCCTAGTGAGCAAATGTGATTGATTGACATTCTTTTTTACTACCTGCATGGCCAATTTAAACAAAACTAGACAATTGAAAATACTGCCTTGAAAAAGATCCTTCAATTGTAATGTTTTTTTTGTTTTTTTTGTTAAATAAAATGCCAAACAGGGGCAATTTATTAATGATTTTGAGATGTTAATTTTTAATAAATTTTAGTTTAGTATGACGTCCATTTTCACTGTACTAGTTCAAGTTTTTGTTTAGGCGCCAGCTGAAGCACACCTCTGGGTGTGTGATTTTCTTGCTGTATTAAAGACCATTTGGTGGCCTTTGGCTGTTTTTACTCTTTTGTTGTGTTGTTGTCTCTTTGACACATTCCCCATTTCTATTCTCAATTTTATTGAAAGTGATGTTCCCTACGAGTAACGTCCAGAAAACTGTGATGTATATGTGAACAATTCATACATTCAACAGAACTGCCTCTGCCTTTTAAGCTCACCTGGCCCAAATGGACAAGTGAGCTTTTCTCATCACTTGGCATCCTTCGTCCATCGTTATCCGTCCATCATCGTTAACTCTTACAAAAATCTTCTCTGCAACTACTGGGCCAAATCAAACCAAACTTGGCCACATTCATCATTAGGGTATCTAGTTGAAAAAAATGTGTCCATTGACAGGGCCAACCAACCAAGATGGCCTCAATGGCTAAAAATAGAACATAGGGGTAGAATGCAGTTTTTGGTTTATATCTAAAAAAAATGCATTTAGAGCAAATCTGAGACAAGTAAAATTGTTTATTAGGTCAAGATCTATCTGCCCTGAAATTTTAAGATGAATCGGACAACCTATTGTTAGGTTGCTGCCCCTGAATTGGTAATTTTAAGGAAATTTTGCTGTTTTTGGTTATTATCTTGAATATAATTATAGATAGAGATAAACTGTAAACAGCAATAATGTTCAGCAAAGTAAGATCTACAAATAGGTCAACTTGACCAAAATGGTCAGTTGACCCCTTAAGGAGTTATTGCTCCTAATTACTGGTAGTCCATTTTTAACCCTTTTTCGTAAATCTTAGTTATCTTTTACCAAAATCTTTTTCTCTGAAACTACTGGGCAAAATTAAACCAAACTTGACTACAATCATCATTGGGGAATCTTGTTTAAAAAAATTGTCCGGTAACCCGGCCAACCAATGAAGATGTTGACATGGCTTAAAATAGAACATACGGGTAAAATGTAGTTTTTGGCTTATATCTCCAAAACTAAAGCAATTGGGGCAAATCTATCCGCCCTGAAATTTTCAGATGAATCAGACAACCCGTTGTTAGATTGCTGCCTCAGAATTGGTAATTTAAAGGTAATTTTACCATTTTTTGGTTATTATCTTGAATATAATTATAGAGATAAACTGTAAACAGCAATAATGTACTTCAAAATATAGTTTTGATGGGCCAATGGACAATGAAAATGAGGTTGGGGTCAGATAAACCATGCCAGACCTGCATGTTCACCTTACAATCAGTCTATGCATTAAATATAGTTGTCATATTGATTATAGTATCTAATGTATCTAAGAAACAAACTCAACTCTGACAAATGAACCATGGAAATGAGGTAAAAGGTCAGATGTCAATGCTACTCAGACATATACACTTCCCAATTATTCCATACACCAAATACAGTTGACCTATAGCTTATAGTTTAAGATTAACAGACATAAAAAAACAAAAAAACAATTAATGGTGAAAATCAGGCCAAGGCCAAAGAAACCTTTAACAATGACATGTACATTGTGAAATGTTTGCATAAACCAAAGATCACTGTTTGACCTTTATTTCATCATGTGGACGTACAGTTATAATGAATTTGAATATACAACACTGATGGGCTTGACTATCAATCAAAGTGGTTTATATGTACAAGTATAATTGCACTTATATAAGGTTGATTTCTATCAGGCCAGCTTATTTGTTAAGGGGGTCTTATTGGGGGGGGTTCCAATCCCGGATTCCGCTTATTGTTTTGTCAGATTCCTGTATCCCACTTACACTATGTACGTAAGCAATTCTCATTTTTTTGTCATTTTCCGGGTCACGCTAGACCTCAATTCCCGTTTTCACGACGCAATAATTTGATTTTCACGTATCACACTTACAAAATATCAGCAAACCCGCGTCACGCTAAGACCCTGTGTTAACAACTGTTGGTCCTTTTTTCCAAAGTTTAATTGAACCAGAATTCCATAATTCAAACCTTTGAGGAAAACAAATATCAAAACTCTTAACTTATATTATCACAAACATTCCAACACACCTACTTCAACAATGACAACAGATCAATACTGTAATGATTTAAAATGAACACAATATGATTGTAGTCCTAAAATAACAAGGGAGCACACACTGAAATGTCTCGCCTTCTTTACTAATCATTGATATAATGTTGATAGTCCTCAATATAAAGCTTTACTATAAATATCACATAAACTTTATAACATGATTCAAGAAAATATGACCAAGGTCATAATAACCAACAAGAAATAAATGTTCACCTGACAATCATTCAATACACTAAATATAGTTGACCTATTGCTTATAGTTTCTAAAAAACAGACTTAACCAAGAAAACTAAACATTGACCAATGAACCATAAAAATGAGGTTAAATTCAGATGAACCATGCCAGACAGACATGTAGTTTACAATTCTTCCATACAACAAATATTGACCTATTGCTTATACATGTAGTTTAAAAAACCCAGATCAAAACACAAAACTTAGCACTGAGCTATAAATCATGAATATGAGGTAAAGGTCGAATAAAATCTGTGAGACTGATGTACATTATAAAATATTTCCATACACCAAATATAGTTCACCTATTGCATATAGTATTACCGAAAAAGATCAAAAATCAAAAACTTAACTTTGACCACTGAACCATGAAAATGAGGTCAAGGTCAGATAACACCTGCCAGCTAGACATGTACACGTTACTATCATTCCGTACACCAAATAAAGAGTATATATGGCAAACAATACAAGACAGACCAAATCAAAATAAACTAAAACCAGATGCTTCGCAGGGCGTAGCTTTATACGACCGCAGAGGTTGAACCCTGAACGGTTGGGGCAAGTATGGACACAACATTCAAGCTGGATTCAGCTCTAAATTTGGATTGTGATTAAATAGTTGACACAGCATAGGTTTCTGACACAGAATGAATGTGTTCTAATGAACTTAATTTTTTTGTTTTCTCTTAGAGCAATTCACTATGCTGTTCAATATTAATCCTCTCAAAAAAATGTTTGAAGAAATTTTCTTTTTATTTATGAAATTTCAAATGAGAAAAATTGAACCCAATTTTTTAATCACATCCCCCTTTCCCTTATTCCAAAACTAATCTCAATTAAAATATTCTAATTGAGTTTGCAACAATAACTACTCATTTAAATACATCATAAAATATTAAGATGTAAAAAACTGCTTGTTATCACTGAATGGTAAAGATTATTTAAATTTATCAGTTGGTAGTAAAAAGTGAATATACATTGTATATTGTATATAACAAAAATTTAAGTTGATTCTGGACAAAGAAAGATAACTCCAATTAAAAAAAAATCTTGCAATAAGATATTTCTTGCTTACTATTTTGGACAAAGAAAGATAACTCTAATTAAAAAAAAATGCTATTTCACAATATTGTGAAATTAGATATTTCTTGCCATTGCACAATACTGTGCAATTGAAAAGACTTGCTATTCCACAATACTTAATATAATAATTTTACATCCTGATTTGGACCAACTTGAAAACTGGGCCCATAATCAAAAATCTAAGTACATGTTTAGATTCAGCATATCAAAGAGGCCCAAGAATTTATTTTTTGCTTAGTTTAATTTTGGACTCTTTGGACCTTAATGTAGGCCAATTTGAAAACGGGAGCAAAAATGAAGAATCTACATACACAGTTAGATTTGGCATATCAAACAACCCCATTTATTCAATTTTTGATGAAATCAAAAAAGTTTAATTTTGGACCCCGATTTGGGCCAACTTGAAAACTGGGCCAATAATAAAAAATCTTAGTTCATTTTTAGATTCAGCATATCAAAGAACCCCAAGGATTCAATTTTTGTTAAAATCAAACTAAGTTTAATTTTGGACCCTTTGGACCTTAATGTAGACCAATTTGAAAACGGGACCAAAAGTTAAGAATCTACATACACAGTTAGATTCGGCATATCAAAGAACCCCAATTATTCAATTTTGATGAAATCAAACAAAGTTTCATTTTGGACCCTTTGGGCCCCTTTTTCCTAAACTGTTGGGACCAAAACTCCAAAAATCAATACCAACTTTCCTTTTATGGTCATTAACCTTGTGTTTAAATTTCATAGATTTCTATATACTTATACTAACGTTATGGTGCGAAAACCAAGAAAAATGCTTATTTGGGTCCCTTTTTGGACCCTAATTCCTAAACTGTTGGGACCTTAACTCCCAAAATCAATACCAATCTTCCTTTTGTGGTCATAAACATTATGTTTAAATTTCATTGATTTCTATTTACCTAAACTAAAGTTATTGTGCGAAAACCAAGAATAATGCTTATTTGGGCCCTTTTTTGGCCCCTAATTCCTAAACTGTTGAAACCAAAACTCCCAAAATCAATCCCAACCTTTCTTTTGTGGTCATCAACCTTGTGTCAAAATTTCATAGATTTCTATTAACTTAAACTAAAGTTATAGTGCGAAAACCAAGAAAATGCTTATTTGGGCCCTTTTTGGCCCCTAATTCCTAAAATGTTGAGACCAAAACTCCCAAAATCAATACCAACCTTCCTTTTATGGTCATAAACCTTGTGTTAAAATTTCATAGATTTCTATTCACTTTTACTAAAGTTAGAGTGCGAAAACTAAAAGTATTCGGACGACGACGACGACGACGACGACGACGACGCCAACGTGATAGCAATATACGACGAAATTTTTTTCAAAATTTGCGGTCGTATAAAAACTTAACTACCAGTATAACCACTGAACCATGAAAATAAGGTCAAGGTCAGATGACACCGGCCAAATGGAAATTTACACCTTACAGTCCTTCCATACAACGAATATACTAGACCTATTGCTTATAGTATCTGAGATATAGACTTGACAACCAAAACTTAACCTTGTTCACTGATCCATGAAATGAGGTCAAGGTCAAGTGAAAACTGTCTGATGGGTTGAGAACCTTGCAAGGTATGCACATACCAAATATAGTTATCCTATTACTCACCCTCTATAATATAAAGCTTTTAGGAAGTTAGCTAATGCGGTTGTAGCTGCTGGATCACTATCCCTATGTCAAGCTTTCTGCTACTAAAATCGCAGGCTCATCAATAAACCAGATGCTCCGCAGGGCGTAGCTTTATACGACCGCAGAGGTTGAACCCTGAACGGTTGGGGCAAGTATGGACACAACATTCAAGCTGGATTCAGCTCTAAATTTGGATTGTGATTAAATAGTTGACACAGCATAGGTTTCTTACACAGAATGAATGTGTTCTAATGAAATTAAAATTTTTGTTTTCTCTTAGAGCAATTCACTATGCTGTTGAATATTATTCCTCTCAAAAAAATGTTTGAAGAAATTTTCTTTTTATTTATGAAATTTCAAATGAGAAAATTGAACCCATTTTTTTAATCACTTCCCCCTTTCCCTTATTCCAAAACTAATCTCAATTAAAATTTCTAATGGAGTTTGCAACAATTACTACTCATTGAAATACATCATAAAATATTAAGATGTAAAAAAACTGCTTGTTATCACTGAATGGTAAAGATTATTTTAATTTATCAGTTGGTAGTAAAAAGTGAATATACATTGTATTTTGTATATATAACAAAGATTTAAGCTGATTCTGGACAAAGAAAGATAACTCCAAATAAAAAAAATTCTTACAATTAGATATTTCTTGCTTACTATTCTGGACAAAGAAAGATAACTCTAATTAAAAACAAAATTGCTATTTCACAATATTTTGCAATAAGATATTTCTTGCCATTGTGCAATACTGTGCAATTGAAAATTTCTTGCTATTGCACAATACTTAATATAATAATTTTAGATCCTGATTTGGACCAACTTGAAAACTGGGCCCATAATCAAAAATCTAAGTACGTGTTTGGATTCAGCATATCAAAGAACCCCAAGATTTCAATTTTTGTTAAAATCAAACTAAGTTTAATTTTGGACCCTTTGGACTTTAATGTAGACCAATTTGAAAACAAGACCAAAAATGAGGAATCTACATACACAGTTAGATTTGGCATATCAAAGAACCCCATTTATTCAATTTTTGATGAAATCAAACAAAGTTTAATTTTGGACCTCGATTTGGACCAACTTGAAAACTGGGCCTATAATCAAGAATCTAAGTACATTTTTAGATTCAGCATATCAAAGAACCCAACCGATTCATTTTTTGTCAAAATCAAACGAAGTTTAATTTTGGACCCTTTGGACCTTAATGTAGACCAATTTGAAAACGGGACCAAAAGTTAAAAATCTACATACACAGTTAGATTCAGCATATCAAAGAACCCCAATTATTCAATTTTGATGAAATCAAACAAAGTTTAATTTTGGACCCTTTGGGCCCCTTATTCCTAAACTGTTGGGACCAAAACTCCCAAAATCAATCCCAACCTTTCTTTTGTGGTCATAAACCTTGTGATAAAATTTCATAGATTTCTATTCACTTAAACTAAAGTTATAGTGCGAAAACCAAGAAAATGCTTATTTGGGCCCTTTTTGGCCCCTAATTCCTAAAATGTTGGGACCAAAACTCCCAAAATCAATACCAACCTTCCTTTTGTGGTCATAAACCTTGTGATAAAATTTTATAGATTTATATTCACTTTTACTAAAGTTAGAGTGCGAAAACTAAAAGTATTCGGACGACGACGACGACGACGACGACGACAACGTGATAGCAATATACGACGAAAAATTTTTCAAAATTTGCGGTCGTATAAAAAATAAGTAATGGCATGTTTTTGTTTTTATTACAATTTAGTAGAAGATTCCACACTTGTTATAACACTATGTAATAGCACTGAGTACTGTGAGTTTTTATAAGAATATCACTCAATTTTAACTGCACCAAAAAGATCGAGTCTTCTAGATTATACCTTGGATTGTGATCATGTATTTCTAAGTTCCATTTCTAAAGCTTATATAAACTAGAGGCTCTAAAGAGCCTGTGTCGCTCACCTTGGTCTATGTGAATATTAAACAAAGGAAGCAGATTGAAAATTGACTACAAAGGTCAATAACTCCTACAGGGGTCAATTGACCATTTCGTTCATGTTGACTTATTTGTAGATCTTACTTTGCTGAACATTATTACTGTTTACAGTTTACCTATATCTATAATAATATTCAATATAATAACCAAAAACAGCAAAATTTCCTTAAAATTACCAATTCAGGGGCCGCAACCCCAAAACAGGTTGTCCAATTCATCTGAAAATTTCAGGGCAGATAGATCTTGACCTGATTAACAATTTTACTTCATGTCAGATTTTCTCTAAATTATTTGGTTTTTGAGTTATAAGCCAAAAACTGCATTTTGCTCCTATGTTCTATTTTTAGCCGTGGCGGGATGGCCAGGTCACCGGACACATTTTTTAAACAAGAAACCCCAAAGATGATTGTGGCCAAGTTTGGATCAATTTGGCACAGCAGTTTCAGAGAAGAAGATTTTAGTAAAAGATATATAAAATTTACAAAAAATGGTTAAAAATTTACTTTAAAGGGCAATAACTCCTAAAGAGGTCAACTGACCATTTTGGTCATGTTGACTTATTTGTAAATCTGACCTTGCTGAACATTATTGCTGTTTACAGTTTACCTATATCTATAATAATATTCAATATAATAACCAAAAACAGCAAAATTTCCTTAAAATTACCAATTCAGGGGCCGCAACCCAAAAACAGGTTGTCCAATTCATCTGAAAATTTCAGGGCAGATAGATCTTAACCTGATTAACAATTTTATCCCACGTCAGATTTGCTCTAAATGCTTTGGTTTTTGAGTTATAAGCCAAAAACTGCATTTTACCCCTATGTTCTATTTATAGCCATGGCGGTCATCTTGGTTAGTTGGTAGGGTCACCGGACACAGTTTTTAAACTAGATACCCCAATGATAATTGTGGCCAAGTTTCAAATAATTTGGCCCAGCAGTTTCAGAGGAGAAGATTTTTCTAAAAGATTACTAAGATTTACGAAAAATGGTTAAAAATTGACTATAAAGGGCAATAACTCCTAAAGTGGTCAACTGATCATTTTGGTCATGTTGACTTATTTGTAGATCTTACTTTGCTGAACATTATTGCTGTTTACAGTTTATCTCTATCTAAAATAATATTCAAGATAATAACCAAAAACAACAAAATTTCCTTAAAATTACCAATTCAGGGGCAGCAACCTAACAACGGAATGTCAGATTCATCTGAAAATTTCAGGGCAGATAGATCTTTACCTGATTAACAATATTACCCCATGTCAGATTTGCCCTAAATGCTTTGGTTTTTGAGTTATAAGCCAAAAACTGCATTTTACCCCTATGTTCTATTTATAGCCATGGCGGCCATCTTGGTTAAATGGCGGGGTCACCGGACACAATTTTTAAACTAGATACCCCAATGATGATTGTGGCCAAGTTTGGTTAAATTTGGCCTAGTAGTTTCAGAGGAGAAGATTTTTGTAAAAGTTAACGCCGGACGCAGGACGACGACGACGACGGACGACGACGACGGACGCCGGACGCCAAGTGATGAGAAAAGCTCACTTGGCCCTTTGGGCCAGGTGAGCTAAAAAGAAGAAATAAACAAAAGTCTATAATCATTCTGATGCAAACACAAAACCTTTCATTTGTCTTTTTGATGACCAGAAACATACATAATATATGATAACCAATACTAGTCAATTCTATTTTAATTTCATTCAGAGCTAATTAAAGTGCTTGTGAGCACTAAGGGGCTAATAGGCCCGTAGCCAGGAATTTCCAAAGGGGAGTTCGTTGGACTCACAAACTCGACTTTAACAGTCACAATTCGAACAGAACTTATTCGTTTTCAAGGGGGGGTTCAGACGAATTGTGAACCCCCCTGGCTACGGGTATGGTTAAGGTTTCATTCATTTTGAAGTGGGCTCTAAAATTTAAACACTGCATTGTATCAGCATTGAAAAGCGATATATTTTAAACTGTTTCTACTACAATTCTGGGCAAAGAAAAATATCTCTGAATAATTATTAGTCTTTTGCCCATATTTATTACCAGTAAAGAGCTTTATTTGGTTAATTTGACAACAGTGAGCAGTACAAGGTAGTTCTTTGTAAAATAAGGGGGGTGTATGTGTCCCAAAGTAGTTATATGGAGTGCTTATGTGTCCAAAGGCAGAGTTGCAAAAGACACTGCTTTTGACAAAACCATTATTATCCTATTAAATTAATTTTATTAAATGTTCAGTAGTTTATGGAGTTTTATGCTTCAGACCAGTTCATTATAATTTTACTTTAGACTGAATGGCAAGTAAATCATCTAGCACTTTCACTAACGCTATCTGAATGTATATTTGCTTTGAAAGATGTTAATGTTTATTTCACCCGTAAAAAGTAAGGAAAATTGTTTTTATTTTCAATATTCTGTAAGACAACCACATAAGGGTCACATCAAAAGTTCAATGTAGGATAAAAAACTTAATTCACATAGTTTTTTCACTGACCCCCCCCCCCCCCCCCCCCCCCCTCTTTACTTAATTTGGGAAAAATTGATTTACCAATAGGGATATATGTAAAAATTGATTTTAGATATACAAAACTTGTAGAACTTTAACCCCCCACCCCCAAACTATTTGATTTAAGTTTTTTTATCCTACCGGTACATCGATCTTTTAATGTCGTCTCTATTTTAAACAAAGATCATATGACATACATAGCTGGCCACTTATGCTGTTTGTCTTGTAAATCTGATCGTTAAATATTATAAATAGAGAAATAAACAGATTTACTGGACAAAAAGTTATATGAACGGAGGAAAATAACAAAACAATTGGCTATAACAAGAATAATATCAAAACAAAAGAAATATATTGATAACCATAGAAACAAAAAAATGGAAACATTATTATCTCACTTCTTCATAGACACATTCAGTTATTATCTTTTTATTCTATAATTTGATACTCCGATTTCTTTCATATTCTATTTTGTCTTTAAATTTCATATTTATCATAAGCAAAATGTACTCCTTACCCTTCGAAATTCTTGTATTCTAATGTTTAAATCTGTTTTGATCTTATGTTCTTGCCAAAAAACCCAAAATTGCAAAATTCTATCAACTTAAATGATATAAATTGCTACTACATGGAGTTCTTAACCTAATATACACTTAAGGGCATATCCAACAGTTTCAGGGGAGATAATAACAAACGTAAACGTCGTCTATTGTTTCCCGTAATTTCACGGTGTTTCAACGACGTCATAATGGCCGTTTGGAAAGAGCGGTTTCTTTCCTCATTGGAAATGGCACGGCGGGAATCGGCAAAAAAATCATACAGAATATTAGCAGAACTAGAATTCAAAACTAAAAGATATCTTTGTCCATTTGGTCTATTATAAAAGAACTGCAATTATCTTAATCATTACTAGACCATACTCACTTTTAAGTTTCCGTTTTATTAAATTATCTTCAATACATTAGAAAACAACGACAGAAAATGCATAATGATTTATTATTGCATAAGAAAGTAACACAAATTGTAATTAGTTCTTTATCAACTTTTTCCGAGATTTTGTCATTCAGGATAGAAAACTTAAAGTTTGGTTTTACTTGAGAAAGATGAAAAAAAAGGTTTCTTGAGAAAAAATAAATACGGCGTAAAATAGCATTTATCATGCATCTAGCTTTGCGTTGAAGTGCTAATAGATATACAGTAGCTCTTTAACATGAATATGAACTTTAACCGGTAAACTATGTAAAACAAAAGATGACACAGTAATAAAAAAATATTGAAATAGGAAAACATTGTAATATATACACTGACATACAAGTAGAAAATATCCGACGATTTTGGTGTTTACTTGTGTATGAGGAAACAAATATAATTAAAAAATAAAACACAAAAAAAAACAGTGTAGGTGTCTTTACTAATTAGACACGCCCTTTTCAGTCAGTAGGTCCATAACATGATGGGAAAAAACAGCCTTTGACAAAATACCATAATTCAAAATGGGGAAGGGGGGGGGGGGGCTAATAGCTTTACTCACGATTTTGATCATCATTCAACTTTATCTAGTACGGCATACGTTTTACCGCTAGTACACTCTTTATATCTTGATAATGTATCAATCGATCCACTCTCGCCTCGTCGTAGATATGCGTGATATATTTGCCACTGGAGCACGGCAGCAATAAATTCATCAGTTTCATATAGTGATGCATAATCATTAGTTCTCAACTGATAATTGTCTCAAACAGTGTTCCAGTTTTGGTTTTTTATTTTTATTTTATATCTTATTTTAAAAACGAAAATTTTAGAATTTCTTTCCGCATCTTTCTCTTTGAATTCACTTTTTTGAATAATCAATAATAATATAGAGTGGGGTGCTCAATTTCGCCATATCTTTCCATGTTTTCTTCAGTTTATGTTCAGGTCTTTATGTTTTTGAAGTATACTGATATTTCTATATGAAGATAACTTCAAATCAAATTATTCTTAGCTTGAAAACGTGTTTGTTTTGAGAAAAATCATCTGAAAAGTGTGATTAAAGGGTGTTTGAAATTTCCTGATTTTTTGTCAACGGGGGACACATATTCGCCGTTTTTGCATATCTATTTTAAACCAAATAACTGCAGCTTTAAACAATATTTATCAAATAAATTTCATTAAATATGAATAGCAGACATTTTAAAGGTGTAAAAAAATGAAATTTTGGGCAATCAGTCAAGAAAATAACTAAGAAATATTTCTTTGAATTTTTTTTTTCATGTCCGTTTTTCTGTCCTTTGCGGTTAGTTCCGAAATTGTGTCTCATTTTCAAAAATAACCATATTTGTTTTAAAAATATAATTTATCGGCATATTTCTTCCATTTCAACCATCCTTTGAAGTTTTTACACCTTAAAATTATAAAACGGCGTAATTGTGTCCACGGCGAATATGAGCGCCCCACTCTAGTAGTCTACATTAGTGGTTACATTGTATACAGCCAAACTATGTAGAGGGCAGTAGAACAGAAAACAATTTCCATTGTGTAAATATGCAATAACTCATCTATTGAAGCGTAAAACCACGGCAGTCAGGCTCGTTTAGGTGAAAAAAATACTGTCACAGTTTCAATTTCATATACTTATATAAATTATAGTAAATATGTCATAAAAGCAAAAACACACGAAAAAATGTCCACAATTTATTTTAACATTCAACATTTTTCGGTCGTTTTATTTATGCTCAAGTTAATGTCAAACTGGGGCCTGTTTATCGAAGCTCTCTTAGGATTAGGACGTGTCCTAAGACCAACTTAGGACACATCTTAGTCCTAAATGGGTTTATCAAACATGTCGCAACTTAGGAAAATCCTAGGAATTGTCCTAACTTTAGGATACCAATTTAGGTGTCTTAAGATGGTCTTAGGATGGTCCTTACTTTAGGATACATTCAAATTTCGCCTTTTGTTCATTTTCACGCGTAATATTTTTAAAGCAGTAGTAAAAATAGTTGAAATTCTCCGAAATGATATGAATGCACGAGATTTGCCTTTGAACTGTTAAATAATGTGACACTTCGAATTCAACTCACTCAAAAACATGTTATGATTTTTACGTATTATATATCTTGTTTACAGTTAGTTTGTTATTTTTTTTATTTTTGTGTCATGTTTTGTTTCACACAGTTTAAATGTACAATTATTTTACAAAAAATATTTATTACCTTTAATTTAAAACTACATGATATTAGTTATTAGATTCTAATTAACCACATTTGAAATAAAATTATTGATAAAATACATCTATGATATCATAATTATTTTTTTTTCATATTTGGTTTGTATTTTCTTTTCCGCTAATACTTAGGACATCAGTTAGGACGTCCTAGCTAAGATATTCCTAAGATAGCTTCGATGTGCATGCTGAGATGTGTCGTAAGTCGGTCCTAACTTTATCCTAACTTCTGTCCTAAGAAATTCTTAGGACCGATCTTAGGACAGTTTCGATAAACAGGCCCCTGATCTGTTTTGTTCATCAAAGTATGTTTTCATCTACAACTGCAAAAGGCGCAACTTCAAGATTCATGTGACCTTTGTTGTTGTTTATAGATTTTATTCGAAGTTCCTTTATCCCTTCAATCATTTATGTAGATGGTATTTTAGCGTATAGATAGCGCGAAACTCTCCTTACTCTATACATCTGATATTACGACATTTTTATTTCGACTAAATGAGGCTGCAAATTTATACATCCGAGTAGCTAAACGGCCGCACCGAATTTTAGCAAATATATACACGTAACTGTCGGACAGGAGCAGTCCAGAGACGGAATATTTCTATACCCAATCAATCCATTTTTAATGATAAAGATTTTAAAGGTATACATTAATACGTCAGCAAACCAACGACACATATAAACCAAAACACTAAGAGTTAACATACAGATTTTTGTTATAGCTAGAAGCCTGTAAAGAGAAAAAGCCAAAACTGCAACAGGAATATATAATATATAATACGGAGTGGGTGAGATTTTAGACAAGTGTTTGGTTGCAAAATTTCACGTGCTCTTTATTGATTTCGATATGTGAAATTATATAGACAGTGTAATGTAAATCAGTGTAAGGCCGTGTTCATATTGACCTAAATTCGATGTTGTGTTAGTGTAATTCACACGTAAACTAAACACAATTGCGTTCCCATTGATAAAACTCAATGTTTACATGTAGTTTAAATCATGTTTTACCTACACACAGTCGATAGTCAATGTAGGCCTTGTGTAGGTTAAGTGTACACAAAACTAGGCATTTAGGACATTAGTTTGATCGTGTATATATTTAAGGAGGATACTATTTTTGAGTAAAATTGATATTTTTGATAATTATTAGTCGTCTAAATTTTACAGATTTTTTTTAACAAAAAAAATTAACGTACTTTATTAACCCCTAATCAAGACTCAAAGCAGCATCATTGCCGAACCCTTAAGGCAGCAACCAACTGATTTTCGGAGGGGGGGGGGGGGGGGGGGGGGGGGCTATTATAGTTGAGTTTAAAACATAAAGGCAAGGGGTGGGTCGGTGAGCTATGGATTTTGTTTTCAAAACAAAAAATGTTTCCAGTTTTTGGCCCTGATTTTTTTTTTGTTTGTTTCACCCTCAGCTGCCACTATATATAATGCTAAAATTGATTTCGACTTGTCACCAAAATTTGTCCTGAAAAAAATCAATAGCTCACGCCCCCTCCCCCTCCGCTAAAAATGAAGTAAATAGTTGCTGCCTAATTTATTTGAAAAGGTCTTCCCGAATCGACTTGACGTACACAGAAATATTCGCCACTGGTCTTTACTCAAAAAACGATTCACGCATAAATTCATGACTTAAAAAAGTGTGAGGTAATTGATATGTTTGTCTAGTATCTCAGATCCGTTAAATAGCACGTAAAATAAATAAAAAAAAAACATTACCCTATTCCTTCACCAAAATCTCCTTGGAGAAGAAATACCATTTGAAACGAACAGAAAAGATAAAAATGTAGTGATCCCTAATATCTCAATCCTTGTTTTTTTGGCTGTAAGCACGCTGTTGCAGCTAACGTTTTCTAATGCATTATCGAGACATCTCTAGTATATTCAAACTACTGCAAATTATAAAAATGGCTTTCATAAAGTAGCAACCACTTAACTTACAAAAGGGGGAGGGTTATTTTTTTCGCGCGTACGTTTTTATTCCTTTTTTTTATGCTGGTGATCAAATACTTTTTTTTTTCAATATTTAACACTATAATGTATGGGGAAACTCTTGATTCAGAATATTTTTTTTATCATCTGTATGACCATTTTTTTTTTTTTTATCAAATTGGGGATCGGAATATTTCCACCCCCATCCCCCCCTCTTGAAGTCAAATGGTTGTTCCCTTACCGCTAGAAAAAAATTCTAAAAAATTTAAATTCAGTTCTACGTAATGAACATTTAAATGATAAATGACATATAGTTTACAAGTGAGAACAAATCTTATGTACAGGTAGCTAAACAAGATGTATAGATGTGAACAAATGTAATGTGAAACCAGTGTATACTACACTAAACTAATTGTAAACATTTTTACTCTACACGGCGTTTGGTGTGAACACGGCCTAAGACAAACACTTCTTTGTAAAGTAACGGTAAAATAAATAATGACGACGGACGTCAAGTGGTATTATATGAAAATGAAAAACATCAAAGGTAAATATAATATGAAAATTAACCCTGCTTTGTACTATAGACCGACACACAGAAACGGACTTCTAACGTGTAATTCGTTTGTTGTAAAAGAGGGATGAAATACCGTATACGATAGCCGGGGACTATTTTAATAGTTTGTTATTCCATGGTTTGCTAAACCGAATAATTCAGTACCTCCCAGGAATCGATCTCTCCTACTTGCTAGGTAGTAATCGTAGATCAGCGGAATATAACGACTGAATTATTCGGGTTAATGGTTTGCATGTTTCACACCCGGGTTTCACAATTTTGACGAACACTATAGTAGAGCTAACTGAATTATTATCTCGTTCATATACTGGTCCATTATAAAGAAGAAGAGGCGACATGACTGCTGTCGAGACAACTATCCAACAAAGTCACAGTGTAAAAATACATTTGTCTGCAACACCGTCGCACTGCCTATGAAAAATTAGCGGGAACTATAACGTTACGTTCCGAAACGTCTTATTTTTGGCGCAATTTGTGAGGCTTACGGAAGGGATTGAGTAAACAGTATGATATTACTCGATTTTTCTCAAAAACGAGTACGGTGACAAATATTTTTCAAAACGTTATGACGTTCCATTTTTTTCAAAGAATAACATATCTTACTTTGGTCAAATCGACACCGTTAGAAACATTAAAAAAAATCTAAAATGTGCATTTCAAATGTTCATTTCTTACCGTTTTTGGGGGTAACCATGACGTTTTTGGCTTTATTTGAGAAAGAATTAATTCTCTAAATGGTCAAGTTAGATTTTTCTAACCATTTTGAATTATTTTGCTTCAATTTGAGCCCAATTATATAAGTATATTTTGATTAAAAAATCATATTTAAATTTTTTAAATAAAAAACGTTTTTTACTCCAAAATTCCAAAAATGTTCAATTTTCACCAGCATTTTTTGCAAAAACGAAATCGACAACATATATTTTTTTGGGCAAAATTCGATTCTCTGTCAATTAAAGAATAAAATATCTTAAAGGGAAAAAATTCTCACCGTCAGAAATAAACTGTTGGATATGCCCTTAAACAAATCTAAAAAAGAAAAATAATAAATTGTTGAAAATAAAACAAAAATATTAAACTTCATTTTGGCAGAAAATCCAGATACAATGTATTATTTGTAATTTTTGGTTTGTTGTATTAGCAAAGTTAATCAAATTTTGATTAGGATTGGAAAAGAAAATGATTCAAGTTCAAGATATCAGTAACAATTAGGCCAAATAAAATAGTATGTGTGGTTCCAGTAACATCTAAAAAGGTTAGGGTAGGTAGGTAGAGATTTTTACTTTTTTTTCTTAAATTGAGTCTATAGGAGCAACATTCTGACTTTAAACAGTGCTTAATGAAAAAATACAAAATAAATTAGGGTATGCTATTATTAAGACTAAAAGGAAAGGTAGGTGTGGAACACTAAAACCAGACATATATTTTTCTTTGGCCTTATGTACAAATTTAACCTGTGCATCGTTATAAAATAATTTATCACAGATACAACAATTTGTTATAAATAGATAGTTCAGATCTTAATGCAAAAACTTTTATTTAACATTTTTCATGTTCCATAATCCATCATTTAAGTAATGTATATTTTCAACACCTATGCCTTTATTCTTGTCTAATCTGAAATGACAAAAAAGATAGATATAAATATAATATGAAGAATATTAATATATGATAAATTTGCAAAATATGATACAACTTGAACTTTGATCTTTTGCTCAATTAATCTGATTTCAGACCATGAGAACTGTATTTAGTAAACAGGTTTGAGACAAGGCTTTGTGTTGAAGGTCTTTCTTTGATCTATAATGTTTTACATTTTACACATTGCAGTGGTGGATCCAGAGGGGGGGTTCCGGGGGTGGCCTGGGTTAGCACCCCCCCTTTCGAAAATTCCTGCATCCGCCCCTGCATTGTGACTTGGATGGAGATTTGTCGCATTGGCACTCATACCACAAATTCTTATATCTGAGAAAGTGGTGGATGTGAAAATATATTCCACAGTAGAGCATGCACACATAAAGCTTGGTTACATAAAGCCTGTGTTTGAAGGTTCTAAGAAAAATATGATTAATTTTTTATTTTGTAAATATAACAAGTGAAACTATGAGCTACTGTTCACTGATGATACCACCCCTGCAAGTGGATAATTTTAAAAGTGTAAAATATGCAAGTGTTCAGTAAACAGGAAGTTGTTGAGAGATGAATCTGAAAACACATCACACGGTAAAGCCGACTTGTATAAACCCTGAAACCAAATTTCAAAAATCCTTGTATTGTAGTTCCTTAGAAAAATGTGACAAAAAATTTCAACTTGGCTATCATGTGTAAAATGATACAAGTGTTCGGTAAACAGGAAGTTGTTGAGTGATGAATCTGAAAATGCACCACACAGCACAGTATAGCTGACTTATATAAACCCTTACAAAATTTTTTAGAAATCCTTGTATTATAGTTTCTGAGAAAAATTCTAATAAAAATACATTGCACAGTAAAACATTCTCACATGATTAAAGCTTGAAACCAAATTTCATAAAGCTCTGATAAGTAGTTCCTGAGAAAATGCTAGAAGATAATTTTGAGACAGAATATTTTGAGGGATAAAGATAAGGCTGAAGTTCAAACAGACATGCATGAGTATTCCCCTAACTGATATGTGTTTGAAACCTGTACATATATTAAAGCCATAAGTTTGCTACATGTACATATAAGCCATAAGTTTGATACATGTACATATAAGCCATAAGTTTGATACATGTACATATATTAAAGCCATAAGTTTGATACATGTACATATATTAAAGCCATAAGTTTGATACATAACATTTAAGCCATAAGTTTGATACATAAACATTTAAGCCATAAGTTTGATACATGTACATATAAGCCATAAGTTTGATACATGTACATATAAGCCATAAGTTTGATACAAACTAAATCTTTTCAAAGGAAACAAATATTTTGGAATATTATTTCTACTGGAACAAAAAATAATACAATATTTGTTCTGAATGGAAAATAAGGCCTCAACAATCTTGGTATAGATAAAATTTTCCCTGCAACATGACTAGGTGTCTTTTCAATCAGTAGCTGTCTTCATTTAAAATTAAAGTGTACAGGTATTGTAAAATCTTACATTTCTTGTGTTGACATAACTAATTTCCCAACAGCTAATGCATGTTCTTTGCCTTCTGCCACAATAGTTGCTACTTGTCCCTCTTCTAAATTTGACATCTTGGCACCAGGCGACGTCAATCCTGGACACATAATATTAGCTCCACTTAATACAAAACGTATTGCCCCTTTGTCTACCTGCATCTGTGGTAATATGAAGGGGTCTGAAATAGAAAGATACATGGATGTTTTTTTTTTTTTAAATCATTATTCAACAACAGTATTGCAGTTATGTTTGTTTTTACAAAACTGACAGTAAATAAAACAGATTAAAATAAAAATACAATTTTACAGAATAAAGAGATGTGCATTTGGTGTAATTGTTAATGGGAATGTTATCAACCATACTTTAGATATAATCAAATTAAAAGAAAAAATTAACAACAATTTTGTAACATTGTTATTATAAAGATATATCTATATAAATTATTACATGTACATATCAAAATAAATAATCCACATAAAACAACTAACAATCAATCAATCATCCAAAATCTGTCAATAATCATATCCTGCTTGCTTAGTGATAATATAGTTTTAAACAAGAATGTGTCCACAGTACACGGATGCCCCACTCACACCATCATTTTCTGTGTTTAGTGGACCGTGAAATTGGAATAAATTCTCTAATTTGACATTAAAATTAAAATGATCTTATCAAAAAGAACATGTATACTAAGTTTCAAGTTGATTGGACTTCAACTTCATCAAAAACTACCTTGACCAAATACTTTAACCTGAAGCGGGACAGACGGACGGACGAACGGACGGTACGACAGACAGACGGACGGACGGACAGACCAGAAAACATAATGCCCCTCTACTATCGTAGGTGGGGCATAAAAAAAAGTTTTGATGTATACAAGTACTACATACTACAAAAGCACAGATGTATTATATAATCTATAAATAACCAAACAAAAATTTATTTCTTATATTTACCATTCATCATTTAAACACCAATACAAAATGCACATAATTTGGCCATGTGGCTGTAATTTATAATAATAAGTACATGTAAATGTATAAAAATGTGTGTATTGAATCAAACTTTAAGAATGCAATATCATCTTGTACTTGTAGTAAAATTTAAGATAAAACAAATCTACATGATTAAAGCCTGGGTAACTTTTTTTCCTTTAAGATAAAGGAAAAAGAGTCACCCAGGGAAATTATGGATGAATTTAGTGTTGTTGGGTAACTGTCTTATAAATCAAAGACAGAAACCTAACAAAGAAATTATAATTATCAAAATGTTTGGTTAGCTTATCTGGTCTCTTCCCTGTATAACTTACATTTATGTAATAACCTGAGTGTAGGCATGTATGGACCATCTCTATGTCTGAAGAATACAGGCTCTCCCTTTGAGTTGGCTAAAATTTCTATATGTTCATGACTACAAAAGAATAAACAAATATTTTATTGACTGAAAGCAAAATTTAAAAAAAATATTTACAGTTACTAAATGTATGAATACCTTACTGAATAGTGAATCAAGTCATTGTTGGATGGCCATATGTTCCTAATCAAAAGCATATATACTTCATATATCATGGCGTACTACAGTACATGATATATAAGGCATGAAGATGTTATTGTTACAGATCAGATAAATTATCTATAGTAAAGAATCCTACAAATTAATGTAAGATACAGTCACAGAAAATAATTATATTCATAAGTACGTCTGAGTCAGTGACAACCCTACAACAGATGTATCCATCGGATCGCCATCAATGATATATATACTGTAACAATAACATCTTCATGCCTTATATATCATGTACTGTAGTACGCCGCTAGATTAAAACTGACATGGAAAGGTAACACATGGCCAGCGAAAGCTCTTTTTTTGAGAGCCCAGGTGGTCGTGTAGTCTAGCGGGACGGCTGCAGTGCAGGCGATTTGGTGTCACGATATCACAGTAGCATGGGTTCGAATCCAAGGTTGGGCGGTAAATACCACCCCCGGTATTTACCAGTGGTATTTACCGGTATTTACCGCCCTGGACAATACTCCCCAAGTGGTCAATACTGGCAAATACTGGTCAATTGAAATTTTTATGGTTGTTTCTACTATTAATTGAAATAAAACCTTGATAAAAAGTCAAATATAATGTGTCAGCTTATAACATTAATGAATTTGATATGTTTTATACATTTATAACACTGATTGTTACTGTCCCTGAATCGAATCCCCGCGAGGGAAGAACCAAAAATTTGCAAAAGCAAATTTACAGATCTAACATTGTTGGGTTGATGTTTAGACGAGTGGTATATACATTATGTACACAGCCATTTATCACCATCATTGATGGCGATCCGATGGATACATCTGTTGTAGGGTTGTCACTGACTCAGACGTACTTATATATATATATATAACATATATACAAGTCTAAATTGAAAACTACATTGAAACCTATGATTGCGTTGGATAAAAATCACAATTTTTATACGTGTGCATGTACAACAAATTTTGTTGTAGAAAGGTCTAAAAACAGCACAAACAACATTTTTACCAAAAGACCAAAAGAGTGAAAAAGTATATTTAAACGTAACGCATTTGACTAACAGGTCGAACAACTGATGTTCTTTAACCCTGCTGACTGCCATTGGCGATTGTCAAATAAAATTGATCACAAGATGTAACAAAATGGATCTTAATATAAATTTAATACTTAACAGATAAAAATTAACTTGTGGCCATGATGTTATGCCACAAACATACGGTGTAAATATTTTTTTATATATATATAAAATCTTACCATTTGACAATTTTTAAATCTCCTTTCTTTGGTATAATGGTATCTAGATATGTTTCTATTGCTGGATAGTTTTCTAATATTGAATTTCTGATACCTTTCTGTACTGATGATTTGGGATTGTTAACCCCAGATACCATTTCTCTCTCATCAAACCTATAAATATACAATTTATAAAATAAACAAATTATAATGTATTGATATCTAGACTACATACTTGTATAGGTTTCATAATTTTATCTAAACTACATACTTGTATAGGTTTCATAATTTACTTAAAATTTTAAATTCTTTAACCACAGAGTGAATGTAATTGTTCCTGGCAGAAAAACTAAGTCCATTTATAAGTAAAATACAGAAAAAATGGAATTTTATTTTTACAAAATTTACTTCTGGTTACAATCTTATGAACATATACAAGCTTCTGTCCAAGTTTGGTAGAAATCCAGAATAGTTCCAGGATAGTTAAAGAAAGTTATTAAAATTTTAAAAATTTATACCATAGACTAAGAGTGAATATTTGTCCAGAAAAAAATCACCTCCTCCCCCTGGAAAATCAAATGGTTGCTGCCTAAATAAAATTGAGGATGGAAATGGGGCATGTGTCAAAGAGACAACAATCCGACCAAAGAAGAGAAAACTGCCAAAGGACACCAATGGCCGACAATGGGCCTTCAACACAGCAAGAAAATCCTGCACCAAGAGGCGTGCTTCATCTGGCCTCTAAACAAAAATGTGTACAAGTTCTGTGATAAAAGTTGCCACATCAATAAAACAAGTCTTACAGCATGTACAGGATTACTCATTTTTTATGGACTAGCCTACCTACAAATTCATTACACTTTAACATTAATAGCTATATAGCTAACAGCCTTGTGGAATATAAAGTTGAGAAAAGCTCTTGAAATACAAGTGAATTCAGAGCTCCAGATAAGAATTCACAAATTTGGGTTTTTACCCCTCCATTTTTTATTTAATTGAGTGAAATAGTTTTTCAATTGCATTATTAATTCCAAGTCACACCTCAAGCAAATATCAAATTGGGGTTTTCACCACCAAGCTTCTTAATGTATTGGGTTTTTTCATTTACACAATATTGAATGTTTGTGTTCACTCATCAACTATATAAAATGAAATATATACTATATATACTCTTGTCCAGGGTTTCCCCTGGGTCAATTATTTTTTTCGCCACCTCTTTCGCCAAAACAATTTATTTTTCGCCACTTTATTATTTTTTTCGCCAAGTAACATAACTATATTTTTCGTTTAAAATTTTCGTTTTTTTTCTACCTCCCACCCCCACCTTTTATTTCTACACCCACCCCCCTTTTCCCTTAAATAAGGTGATTTTGCACCATTGTGTCTATCTGAAAAGCCAGTCAAGGTCGTTAAACACTTCCATATATTGTGTCTATGATTATTCTCTAAAACTTATTTCAGAGTCTACATCTATTGAATAAAAACTAAACATTAAATAAAAGGGAAAAATATTCATTGTATTTTAAACAGTTTTTCTAAATGAGGGGGCCACTATACTTTTAATAATAAAGAAGATATAAGTCCTGGAATATATAAAAATTAATGGCCATGTTTTGATTACATGTATATAATACCAGTATAGTTCATAGGAAAAGTTTCTCTTAAAGAAAAATACTGGTGTGCCCTTATGTACTAAAGAAGTGTTTTTTACAACAAAAGAAAGCTTTGATCCCTCATTTCATTTGTAGTCATAACATTGAAGGGCTACTCTCATTTAAGAGGTTGTTCCCAACCTTTTGGATAGATTTCTTTATAACGACAGTTTTCTTTTCTTGACCATCGTAAATGAAAAAGTTGAGACGTAAAATTACGCTTGAAACACGCGTGTCACTCAAACGACTTTAAAGAAGTCTCTCTGATCAATTACCTATATTAAAGTCAAAGGATAATTAAAGTTTTAAATCAGAGATTTTTCTTGCTTTTGAACATTTTTCGTCACAACAACAGCTTTCTTTTCTAAACTATGTTTACAAGGAGAGGAGACGTCAAAAGAGTTCTTCAAACACGTGCGTCGCAAAGTGGTATTTTTATGTGACATTTAGCGGAAGCCATTTAGCCATATCATTTTGTCAAACAACTAAATCAACACCTTTATTAATTAGTCCTTTGTTGTCGATAGCTATAAAATGCAATCAGCTGATAATTGATTTTCTGTCCAAATTTTAATGAGGTCAAGGTGAATTCTGAGTATTGTCTAATCGGGTAAGGTCCGAGAAACTCGAAAAAAGTAAATAAACAAGATGAAGGAAAATAAATCTTTCTATATATTTCTTTCGCCAAATTCTTTCGCAAATGACGAATTTTTATCGCCACAATTATTATTTTTTCGCAAATTGCGAAAATTGCGACCGCCAGCGGAAACCCTGCTCTTGTCAGAACTAAAAATAAACAATGTTTTTGTCTAATTTTATTTACATAAATCTGGATTTACTTGTCCCTTACAAGGGACAAGTCTTATTAGAACTTCATATATTAAGTGATTTGGCCTTTTATGTTCAACTGATTAGTTTTGACGAGTTCTAACCCTGTTATTGTTAAGTCACGCAAACACGTCTGGACTCGCCATTGCACCACCCTGTGCGTTCAAGGGACGCTTCCTGACAACACTAGCTGAGTCTTGTTATCATCATATTCCTCTCAAAAGGAAGCTAAAAACATGCTTCTATTCAATGTTTTTACCGGAAATTTACTTTGTTTTAATTCATTGCTAAGTGTTCTGTTAAGTCCCGAGAAGTATGGAAAGAATTAGGACAACATGGCTTGTGCTACGCTAATTTGATAAAGACAGAGAAGATTAAAATGTTTTCTTCAACACATGAACCTTTTAGCAACGGAACATTTCAACAAGGACCCTTTCAACAATCTATTTTTAGAACGAAAGGACATTTCCAATTTTTAATATTACAAAAATAGATCTATGCTACTACTATGTAATAGATAAGGGTAAATAACCCATGTGATAGCGACTAAAAGCGTGAAGAACTCATGGTTTTGACAAATTATTTGGTTTTCCTTTGCATAAATTGGGTTTTAGAACTCTGCAATGGACAATAGACCACTTTCGAGTTCATCCGTCACCGGAAAAAAAATCGTCAATTATACGCGCCTTTATGACGTCATTTACCAGATAGAGGGGGTCGCCTGTATCCCTGCACTATTAACGTTCATCAAGCCTCTTAGTGATCGCCATTGTGCAGGTTAAACTAGAAATGATGGTTGTTGTTCTGTAGGTACTTAATGACAATTCTCTAATGACAGCAATGCTGATTGTCAATTTTGAGAATTCAATTTGCTGAAAATTCGAACAATATACAATTATAGTTTTCCAACCACTCGCTCAACATTGAAATGGAAGTGATGACGGCCCTAAACGCACAAATGACGTTCACTGAAACCTGAAACCAGAGTTTTTGACTGAAATGCATCTGTTGTCTGTTGCATTGGGTTTTCAATTATTTTTATTGCGTGATCACGCAAATATGCAGCTTATCTGGAGCTCTGAGTGATCCTATAATTCAAATTAAAGCATTGATAAGCAAGCATGTAAATTACAACTTCTTCTCTATGCTTGTATCAACTGACCCGTCACAAAAATATCTCAACCACCATAGTATTAAACAACTACTCGAAGTACTTGACCATTGGTCATCGTTATTGGATAATTTTTGTTCAGTGGATGCAATTTATTTAGATTTTAGTCGTGCTTTTGACACTGTGCCTCATGAGCGTCTTATTGGCAAACTTTACAATCTAGGAATTCAAGGAAAAGTTTTGGATTGGATAAAATGTTTTTTAACAAATAGATCCCAGCGAGTTAGACTTAATAATACATACTCTACTAGAGCTGAAGTGATAAGTGGCGTACCCCAGGGTAGCGTACTGGGGCCCATACTATTTTTGGCGTTTATTAATGATATGCCGGATGCAGTTGCTGGGTTGATTAAGGTTTTTGCAGACGACACAAAAATTTATTCATCTGTAGATAATGAGCAACAACACCAGGACTTGCAAGCCGATTTAGATAGACTATGTGATTGGTCCAGAAAATGGAAATTATCGTTTAATGCAAGTAAATGTAAAGTTATGCATTTTGGTCAAAATAATAACTTGTCTAGATACACAATGTTAGATAATGAGGATGATTATGTCCAGGTTAATCCTGTTACTGAAGAAAAGGACTTAGGAATAACTTTTGAGCCTAACCTAAAGTTTGATAAACATATTACTAACTGTGTGAATAAAGCCCAGAGAGTCTTGGCATTAATCCGTATTTCCTTCGACTATTTGGAAAAAGATATGTTTATTATTTTATACAAGTCAATTATACGTCCTTTGTTGGAATACTCCACTACAGTGTGGTCACCATATTTGAAGAAAGATATAAGGAGAATTGAAAAGATCCAGCGTCGAGCTACCAAATTAGTGCCTAGTATAAAAATGTTAAGTTATGTTGAAAGATTGAGAGCCTTGGGCCTTCCAACACTTGAATACAGAAGAGATCGTTATGATATGATACAAGTTTATAAAGCTTTACATGGGATAGATGATATTAAATGGCAAAATATGTTTGAGTTATCTACAAATTCTACTAGAGGACATCCTTGGAAACTAAGTAAAAAGAGGTGTAATTCAACTCAGCGTCTCCATTCATTTTCTCAAAGGATCATTGATCAATGGAATAGTCTTTCAACCGTAACAGTTTGTGCAGAATCTGTCAATATTTTTAAAAATCATATTAATGATGAACATTGGAATAGGAAGAAGTTTAATCCTACATAATGGAATAGTCGTAATATTATATAGCTTTCAACAGTAAAAGTTTGTGCAGAATCTGTCAATATTTAAAAAAATCATATTAATGATGAACATTGGAATGGGAAGAAGTTAAATCCTACATAACATTTTAATATAAATGCAGCAGTTTATAAATGTATGCGACAAGTATTTAAAATATTGTGGAAACCATCGTACAACATGTATAGAAGTACAGAAAAATTATTCGTTCTATTTATGCGCACAGCTCACAGTTAAAATTAAGTAATTTAATATCAAGTAAATTATGAGGCGGCAAAAGAAGTTTTCAACTTAATGATCGCCGCAATAATCCAGGTAGAATCCAGGTAGAATAAAAATGGTAAAATTATACTCCACCAGCAGCTGATGATATTTTATTTTGACTATTGAGTTTTGTGACGTTACATTTCTTATTTTTTAAAAAAAAGGTAATTTCTTATTTATTCAAGATATCGTATTAGTGTGTATACATATATCTGTTAATCAGTAATTAAAAAGAATCTGGAAAATACCAACTTTTTGAACATTTTGAGAGATTTTTCCTTCACATGCAACTTCCGGTGGGTGCAAACGATAAAACGATCGACGGAATAGTGCAGAAAATCCGGGTACTGATATTTTAGTCCAAGAACTTTTTCCTTGTTCTGTCAATGGGGTTTTCTAGTATCCACACTCATACCCGTAGCCAGGGGGATTCGGGGGGTTAAACCCCCTTGAAAACAAATAAGCACTGTTAAAGTCAATGTTCTGTTCGAATTGTGACTCGAGTTCGTGAGTTCAAATATGATCAAATATACTCCAACCCCCCTTTTGCAACTCTAGTCTTGCAATATCCTGGCTAAATGCTGCACACTTGTACAAATTTTTTCGTAAAAGTTTGGGTAGTTTACACCAATTGACTGAAGCAAGTGCCTGTGTTTAGTCTTTTAAAAACTTCAAGTACAAATACAAATATTTTATTGGCACAAACACAATTACAATAATTGGCAATGGCCCATACAACTGATATACAAATAGTAATAATGCATAGAATATCAATAGGCATATTTCGAACAATATCATCGAACGATATCAATATCATCAACAGTAAATGATTAAAAAAAGATATATCAATTACATAGTTGGTCAAACAAAATAAGTATTGAAAATAACGACAATATTAATATGTAATATTATGAACAATGATTATTAGCAATTTTATAGAGTTTGTTCTGCTTTACGCAGGTTCAAACTGTCTGAGATGAAAGAGGAAGTTAATTTTAGGATTGTGTATGAATTATTATTTAATAAAAAGATTATATTATTTAAGTATATGGCAAGCCAAAGTGGACAAAAAGAGCTATTTTCTAATATTAAAAAATCATTTTCTAATATTAAGAAATGATTTTCTAATATTAAAAAATCATTTTCAAATATTAGAAAATCATTTTCTAACATTAGAAAATCATTTTTTTAATATTAGAAAATCATTTTCTAATATTAGAAAATCATTTTCTAATATTAAAAAATAAGGTACTTTTTAATATAAGAAAATGATTTTTTAATATTAAAAAATCATTTCTTAATATTAGAAAATCCTTTTTTAATATTAGAAAATCCTTTTTTAATATTAGAAAACCATTTTTTAATATTAGAAAATCATTTTCTAATATTAAAAAGTACCTTATTTTTTGATATTAGAAAATGATTTTCTAATATTAAAAAATGATTTTCTAATATTAGAAAATGATTTTCTAATATTAGAAAATGATTTTTTAATATTAGAAAATGATTTATTAATATCAGAAAATGAATTTCTAATATAAGAAATTACTTTTGATTTTCTAATATTAGAAAATGAATTTCTAATATTAAAAAATGATTTTCTAATATTAGAAAATGATTTTCTAATATTAAAAAATGAATTTCTAATATTAAAAAATGAATTTCTAATATTAAAAAATGAATTTCTAGTATTAATAAATCATTTATTAATATAAGAAAATGAATTTATAATATAAGAAATTACTTTTGATTTTCTAATATTAGAAAATGAATTTCTAATATTAAAAAAGGATTTTCTAATATTAGAAAATGATTTTCTAATATTAGAAAAGGATTTTCTAATATTAGAAAAGGATTTTCTAATATTAGCTAATATTAGAAAATGATTTTCTAATATTAAAAAAGGATTTTCTAATATTAAGAAATGATTTTTTAATATTAAAAAAGCATTTTCTAATATTAAGAAATCATTTTCTAATATTAGAAAATCATTTTCTAATATTAATAAATAGACTTTTTCTTTTTTAATATTAGAAAATGATTTTTTAATATTAGAAAATGATTTTTTAATATTAGAAAATGATTTTCTAATATTAGAAAATGATATTCTAATATTAGAAAATGATTCTATAATATTAGAAAATAGCTCTTTTTGTCCACTTTGGCTTGCCATACAAGTAGAACTGAGACTACTATAACGCATATAGTGGTCTCAGAGTAGAAGCTATACAATTAAGATATATATAGTATTATACAAGCTTTTAAAATATTAAAAGGAATTGAAGATATGTCTTATGAAATATGTTTTACTGTCATCAGTACAAAAACCCGTGGGCATAATTGGAAAAGAGTAAAACCTAGATGTAACACTTCTTTTGATTCTCTTTTCGATTAAGACATTTATCACAACGTATTGTTAATGATTAGAATAACCGTCCAGTTGAAGCATTTGACTGCACTTTTAAATAGCAGTCTACCAGTCATTATAAAAATCACCATAAAGTATATTAATGATTGTTTTTTTATTGAGAACATCTGTATAACTCGAGGTATAACTTGTATTTCTTTTAATATGCAACCTAATTTTTGTTGTGTTCTTTTTTTAATTGTTCATGAACATTAATAATGTGATAGCTGTTGATATTTGTAGTCTTTTTCTATACCACTGTCACTCTTATATAATTATAATCAATTTAACTATTGTCAGTTTATTGTCTTAGTTTTGTATGCCATAAACATGTAATGTAAATGTGTTTGTGCTAATAAAATATTGTCTATTGTCTATTTCATCAAAAACTGTGGAAGCCTTTAAAATCATTATAGACCGTCATTGGGAGTCAGTCAATGACTCATGTATCAGTTAAAAAATTGATGAGGACACAAACAGTTTTCCATACTGTATAACTTTTTAATTGTGTGAAATTTTGCACTTAATCGTGCAGGATTGATGATTGTAACAGTTTTGAAAGTGTACCAAAATATGGTGGGCTAAAAAGGATAGGATCCTTCCATATGAGCCCAACAACGATCTTAAAGGTATAGATTTTTTTTTTTATATATTAAAACATGAAAAATTGACGTTTGTTCAATCATAATGAAAGTGAAATAATAATTCGCTTATAGAAGTCAGTTTGGTTCAAATTTATGAACGATTTGCATAGTGAATACACTATACAACTCCTTGTTTATGTTAAAATTAGCTAACTGAAACACTTGTAAAGGAACATAAGATTCCAACAGAGACATATATACACAGTAATCTGATTTAAAGATACATATGGGAAGCTATTAAGAGCGTATATAAACATGATAAAGGAAAGAAAAAGAACCCTATCTACATATATGCAACATATGCACATGCACATGATGCAGATTCAAAGAAGCCAGTGTATTAATGTCAAATTATGTGTAGTTCCAGTTTGGAGTTGTAACATTTATATATCTTGTGCTACATTAAAACAACTTCCAAGGGCAAACAATTGTTTTTTAACAATTGCAAACGTTAAATCATGTGTCCTTTTGACATTTGTAGTAAACATCTTTTAATATTGTCTTTTTTTGTGATGTACGTAGTTTTACATACCACTATTTTTAAATATCTATGATGAGTTTATTTAATCCATGGCTGGATATCTAAACCATAGATTTTACACAGATTTGGACATCAACTTTTTTATAAATATTTTAGAAAAAAATATATTTAATAATGTATATATACAAATGTGTTTTCATGCTTTTAATTAATATTATAAAATTATAAATCATTTATTTATAAACATCTTCAATATTTTATTTTTGATTGTAACGTTACTGTATTTTTAATGCTCAATATGTGATAAAATGATTTTAAATTATTATCAAGTTTTTTTTATTCTCTTAGACTACTAATCACAATGAACAGTTTTATTCAGTGCCGGCTAAATAGCAAATTTGCTATTTTGCCGGTGCCGGTCAAATAGCAAATTTGCTATTTAGCCGGTGCCGGTCAAATAGCCACTGCCTTTAATTTGACCCTGTACCTCAGAATTTGCCTGGAAGCAGTTAAGGATTTGTATAGTTGACTATACAAATCCTTGAAGCAGTTAAATGTGAGACAACGTATGAAAAAAAATTTGGAACCCGAGACAAAATGACCGAGATTTAAAACTTTAGAAAACTCCTGTTACGAATAAATCAATTCCGAAATATTTTCTGGTCTTTTCCGATTTTGGTTTTCTTTGAAAAAAATGTCGAAAGATGTCGCCATCATCGTCAATAACTTCCTGATTTCCAAAGAAGAAAGTAGCCCACAGAGCTATTGCCTTTTATGGTTCTTTAAGACTAACTCAGAAATTATGAATTAAGAAATCATATCTGTTTATAAAGGTATGACCAACAATCGGGATTATCGCCCTCAAGATGAAACTCTGCTGAATGTTGTATTTTGATTATTTTCACTTTTTTGACATAATTTCATAAACTATACTCAGTCTACTGTTCTCCGTCTCTCTGCTTCTTTAGCCAAAATACACATTTTATATAGATCAGAATTATCAGAAACAATATCATGTCAAGAATAACATTATATGCACATATGATACAACTGTACAATGTACATCATACATCTTATCGCTGAATTATCCCAGTTGCTTGAACTTTTAAGGTATCCGGTCGTTCTGGCCCCAAACCGGTCCGGCCCCAAGTCAATCCGGCCTAAAGTCGATCCGGCCCAAGTTGATCTGGCCCACGTCGATCCAGCCCCAAAATAAAATATGAATAAACTATATTCACTATAATGGAGAAATTTGTGACAAATTTGAACAGTATATACTGTATAAACGAAATTATTAGTCGGTAATTGGTTTGTTTATTCATCAATTGTCTGATGATTTTAAACTAAGGTAATGCCACTCGTAATCACTTAATTCAATCAAACCTGATTAATTAAAGTTACATAATCAACAAGGTCTTTATAATTCGATCTTCTGTTTGGTGTATATAATTTAAGGGACAACATCAAAAGATCGATGTAGGATAAAAAACTTAAATCAAATAGTTTGGGGGTGGGGGTCAACATTGCTGCAAGTTTTGTAAATCCAAAATCGATTTAATTGTATTTTTATTTCAGGTTACATCAGCGGCTTCTATATAACACTTTTTTTTTGTAATATCGAATATAGTCAATATTGAGTTTGTATGTATCAGCTTGGGGATCAGCTGTTACCATTGTGTATGTAACTACATGTATTTGTTATTACACAAGACGAAAGACTTGTTAGGATCACAGTCAATTGAAAGAAAATGCTAATTACTGCTGGTTAATGTTGATGTCTGAATTCTTTTTATATACGTTTTAATACAATTATACCCAATAATCTTGTACACCTTTTACATTATAATAAAAATCATAAACATTTATGAATTTAAATTAATATATATCTTTTTTTTATTCCTTTCCCTTCTAACATGTCTAAATATATTTTTTTTTTGGGGGGGAGGGGGGGGGTCGACATGGGACGGATCGACTAGGGCAGGATCGACACGGGGACGGATCAACACGAAAGCAACTTTTGACACATACAACAATCACTTTTCCATTGTAGCGTCAGATATTTTGTTTTATGACATCAAATTTGACAGGAATCTATGTGAAATACAGTAATGGTGGACAAATAGCGATAAGGTGTATTGTACATAGTGGTCTTTTGATCATGTTGACGGCTGTCTCATTCACAAATTATAATACCCCATCTGTATGTGTATAGTAACAATGCAATTTATCTATGACATGTATGAGGAGTCACATTTGTTCAGATTTACAATGTCTTCAAATGCTGTTTTAATTTTTTGTTGGGTGACATTATCATTTTGCAAATTTTATATATGTTTCTTTTTGTCATTTCATTCTAATTCAGTCTTCGAAATAAGTACACTAAAAGTGACCAACAAAATATATTTACAGTCATGTCAATAGACAAATTTACACTTGTATGCAAATTTGTCCGCCATTTCATAACATCACACAGGTTCTTGTAAACTGTGACATCATAATTCAAAATATTTGACGTCGCAACTAAAAAGTGATTGTTGCTTGACGTCATAAGGTAATTTGGAGGTGATATGATAGGTCATTTGGAGGCAAAATACAGCTAAATACCAAAAGTGTAAATACGTTTATTTATATATGTCTCTGCCTTATTAGAAAGGACAATAAGTTTTACCGTTGTGTGTCTACATTTATGTCCTTCTGTATGTCCCAAAATTGGTTTCTTTTCTTTAACTTTAGTTAGCCTCAACCAAATGGAATGAAACTTATACTGAATGCTTAATGCCACAAAACACAGATCAAGTTTAAATTTTGGTGGCATCACTTTACCATTCTAGAGTTATGGCCCTTTACAAAAGGAAAAATTGCTTTGTTATAAATTTTATACGCAATGCTTATAACCACAAAATCTAAATCAAGTTTGAATTTTGGTGGTGTCACTTTTACTGAGAGTTATGTCCTTTTACAAATTGAAAAAAATGCTAATTTTTTCCTGTCAGTTTTCCAACTTTAGTTTTGCATCAATCAAATGTGATGAAACTTGAACACACTGGTCAGTACCACAAAACACAGATTTTGGTGGGGTCACTTTTACTGTTCTAGAGTTATGCCCCTTTACACAAATATGGAAAATTCTTGAATTTTTCCTTCTGTTCTCTTACTTTTGTTTACATTTTTTTGTACCTCAACCAATATCCATGAATATCTATCTGTGAAATATTGTTTCAATACACTAAAAACATAATTACTTCCCAAAATTGTATAGTATTCATCTGTGAAATATTGCCTACATGTACATACAGACAAAATTTCACAATGGAAATTTGTCCTCTGGATGTTATGGTCATGAGATATTTCCTCTGGAACATAGGAAAATATTTTGCTTTACAATTAGTTCTGCTATTATAACTATTATATTAAAATAAGATGTGGTATTATTACCAATGAAACAACTCTATGATTGAATTTCTATGTTACATTTTGTTATTTTGTATTTCAGACACAAAATGGACCAGGCATATTATGAAAGGATTTCAAGACAAAAGCATGTAAGAACATTACTTCAGAAAGCTGTTTTAAATCTGTGCCAAAAGAATTATGCTTCATGTGCCCCAAACCTTGAAGTAGATGGAATTATTTGCATATCATTTCCAGATAGTCCTGACCAGCATGTGGTAAAGATTCATGAGAAAATTCAGCTGAATGATTTTCGTACAGGTCTTTCATGTAATGACGCACCAGTGACAAAAGTTCACAGGTCACCTAATAATTGTAATAATGGTCAACATATGTATGTTGTACACAATAATGAGTCTGATGAAGTTGTGGAAGATAGAGATAGTATGCAAAGCTCATACTTAGAGGTTAGAGATGAAAATTCATTGTCTTTAAGCCCTGGAAATTCAGTCTTTCCAAAGATGGAATCTGTCTCATCACTGAATAATAAACAATTTGAAGGGGACGTACACAGTTCTAAGTCAAAAAGGAAAATGTTTAAAGTAGTTCAACGCAAAAGAAACACTATTGAAGAACCAGATGTTGTGTCAGACTCTTCAGATGAGGAAATGAATGTGTTGAAAGAGCAAGAATCCTCCATTTCCAGTCCACATCATACTAAAAATGATAATATAGGGAAAGGCCAGTCTCCAAATGGAAAGAAAACTAACTTTTGTGAATCTGTAAAAGACGGATATGTCATTGTCAAGGTTGAAAATTTTGATGATGAAGGCATTGACGATTCAAAACAAAATGACATTTGCTTGGGCAAAAATAATAAACAGGCAGAACTTGGCAGTGATAGACTACCATCTCGAAAATGGATTCATTTGCCATCACATGATGAAAATGAATCATCATACAACAAAGGTAGAGAATCTCTTATTACAATCGAAGGTCATCTCACTGATAATTCAGCACATGAAAGCCCAAACAGAAACTCTAATAACAAAGATATCCATTTTCCTGATACTGATGGATATCAAGTTAGACCCTCGGTCGGACAGATTGATTTATCAAAAACATCTGGCTTCTGCGGTTCAAGTCCTGAAGACAAACATTTAGATTCTTATAGTTACCGTGGGAATGATTCACAGTTCAGAGATTCATCAAGCTTTTCAAATCTTGACAATGTAAGCTGTTTCCCTCCATTTACTAGAAGCTTGTTAGAGACTAGAGCTCTTCAGACTAAAGGTACAAAAAGTGTAGACAATCTTTTAATGAACAAGTGTAAAAAAGATCAACTGAGTGTCCACGAATCATCCTTTAGAGATAGACAAAGTATGATTGATCTCCAAACAACGTCAACTGCCTCAGAAAAAAAATCGCCATTTTCAACCTATACTATAGCTCTTAATACAGACAAGGAGAAGAAATATTTTTGCAAGCATTGTGGGAAGGGATTCACTCTGAAATGTACGAGGTCACGACATGAAAAGACAATTTGTGGAGGGGGAGGTGAAGGACAATACAGATGCCATATATGTTTGAAAGTGTTTACTCGCTCTGACAGTAGATGTAGACATCTATGGAAGACCCATGGTGTTAAAAATGAAGTTACTACAATGTGTTGATGTTTATGAATTTCAGTAATCATGGTAATATTTTGTGCTTTTAGTATGTATTTTTAAACATATTTTTGTTAAAACTGAAATTACTACTGTGTGCTGACATTTCAGAATTTCTGTAATTGTGTGTGCTTGAAATAAGAATGTTTAAATATAGTTTTCCTACATGTAAAAGGAAGTTTTTAATACTTCAATGTGTTGATGTTAAGTAATTTCAGAAATAGAATGTGAATTATTTCTGAATTTTCAGAATGTATGAACCTAATTATTTCCAGCAATTTGCTTTACAGTACTTCTGATATTGCTTGAAACTATTACAGTTTTAATTTTTTCTGAATTTCCACAATTAGTTTGTTCTAAATTTTATTTTTGCATGAAAGATATCTGCAGATAAATTTTTGCTTTATACATGTGTATTGTTGTCAATTTGTAACTTATTATTTATTTTATTGATTATCATATAGTTGTACTAAAAATAATTAGATTTTAATCTCTTCTTGCTCTTTGTCTGCTTTATAACTAAATCAGAAATGTTAAACAGTGTAGTTATTGTTTTCTTATATCATTATCATCATTATTTATAGTCTTAAAAGATGTGATTAGTGAAAATATCCTTTAAATTTCAAATAGTGCAAAAAGATGTATATATATTTTTTATTAAAAATAGTAAAAATTACTTTACAAGATTAACATCTCCATTTGATCTTCAGTTGTTCATAGGATTTATAAAAGTTCTCACAAGCAAATCCTCACATTAATGTTTTTTCCAAAATTTATTCATGGTCCTATTTTTTCTTTTTATTCTACACCAAAAAAAGAGGAAACTAGATTTGAAGTTACCTTTTGTATAGACTATACAGTCATTTCAGGTAATGGGACTCTACAGAAATATTCACTTCCAAGTTAGACAACTCTTGCAATTAAAAGGAATGAAACCATAAATTAAGGAATTGTACCATTCTCATTAAACTGTAAGAGTGGTCTACCTTGGAAATAAATTTTTTTGTGCAGTCCCTTTACTGGAAATAACTTAACATGATGGTAAATTCAAATCTTGTTTCCTCTTATACTCCATGTGTCATTCGACTATAACTTTCCCAGAACTATATATTTGTAAACCCTACTAATCATTCTAATCATGCTGGTAGTAACTGATGCTGCATTTTATACGTTTCTCATATCAACTGAAATCAATAAAAGTCATTGGGCATTTGTTAAACAAAAAAGAGTTACATACATGTACATGTATATCAAATGGTTCCTGCAGTTAAAATAAGTAGCTATATAGACTTATAATATTAAAAAAGAATATAGAATATATCATGTATATGTTATCATGAGTATTGGTCTTTCTCAACTTGATGAAATAAATCATAAATGAATATTTATAAAACAAAGAGATATATAAATTAAAAAAGAGTTAAGATTGTATAGGATTATTTTATATAAATCTTGTGGTCATTCAGATTTTATTGTTTGTATGTACAATGTAGGAAAAAGATTTAAGTACATTTTTGTACCATGAAATATGCTTTGTATGACCGTCCATCTGTATATCTTCCTGTGTCAGGAACTATCCATAAATGTGTTGTTTTACAGCTAATTTCCTAATGCATGTAGAACAAAACTTTGGTTAGCTTGCCTGCTTTGTTTGTATATTGTATAATCACTAGAAAAGCACCCAATTAAATTCAGATATGATATATATACAGGTACAACTATGCCTATATAAATTGTTTAAAGATGTCAATCTTATTCACAAAGCTTGAATAAACAGTTATACAAACAAAGCAAGCAAGGCAACCAAAGTTTTATCTACATGCATTAGGAAATAAGCTGTAAATAGGGAGATTATGTTGACTGTGTCAGCTATCTATTTGTTTATTATTTATTTATTGTGTTTTTCTTTGTTACTTGTAAATTAATTGATAGAGTTATTTATTACTTGTAATTTGAGAGGTTTTACAACAAAAGAATTCAGATAACCAATGCAATAGGTAATTGAAAAACAGGGATGTTCATTATAGGAATAGTACATGCATATAAAAAAGAAGATGTGGTATGATTGCCAATGAGACAACTATCCATAAAAGACCAAAATGACACAAACATTAACAACTATAGGTCATTGTACGGCCTTCAACAATGAGCAAAGCCCATACCGCATAGTCAGCTATAAAAGGCCCCGATAAGACAATGTAAAACAATTCAAACGAGAAAACTAACGGCCTTATTTATGTAAAAAAATGAACGAAAAACAAATATGTAACACATAAACAAACGACAACCACTGAATTACAGGCTCCTGACTTGACACAGGTACATACATAAATAATGTGGCAGGGTTAAACATGTAAGCGGGATCCCAACCCTCCCCCTAACCTGGGACAGTGGTATAACAGTACAACATAAGAACAAACTATAAAAATCAGTGGAAAAAGGCTTAACTTATCAGATAGCATGTCTGAGCATTGCTTACTGTGAACTTTCTTATTATGTATTACTAGATTCTTCTTGAGACCTAAGGAAAATTTCTGGTTATTTTTATAAACATATACACGTCCTTTAGGAACTTTTTTCAATCTGTGATGAGACTTTTATTTTGAAGAGCAAAATCAATAGTCAAGTTTTCTAAAAATTCAAAATGAGAACCTGTAGTTTGGGGACAAATGGTATCAATTTTTCTTACACCTTGTAACAAATTTCATTATATTTTACATTGTATAAGAAATATCGATTTTAAGAAGAATATATATGTATACATGTAGATCTCAAAAAGTACTACCATTGTTTCCCCATTTGTTTTCATTTTTGCACTCTTTTTTTATTATGTTCCTTAAATCATGCTACCGGACAGTAAGCCAATAACAAACAATCTATCCTTAAATGATTTTATTTATCTACCTTTAAAAAAGTTTAGTTTAATTTATATACCATCATTAAATTTTCACAGACCAAAGTGAAACCCTGCCTTGCCTGAATTTGACCTAAAGCACATTAGGTGATAAATTTAGATACAAATATAGAAAACATCCGCAGGTTTAATTTCTCATCATAATATTAGAAGAATTGGAGTTTTTGTTGGTGCCATTACAAACATTTTTTTTTCATTAAAAATGTTTAGAAACTATAAATAGTCTAGCTAGTGTAATTGGGATACCAGAGATTAACTTTTGTATACTTTTGTTGAGACACATTTGATTATAACATAAAAGAGGTTTCTTGTATTGGGTGTGTGTGTGTGTTTGTGATTTCAATATATGCTCTATGAATCCAATTCATTATTTTACTTTTTTCCTAAAATAGGTTGTTTCTAAGGATTACATATTTATGATTACTTTTCTATGCTGTTTTTATCTTTGTATTTACATTTGTATTAAATTTGATTTGTGATTCAGTTAAATCAATTAGTTAAGGGAAAGAAATCCACTCGTAGATTTAGAAACTGAAAGTTGTTTTAATAAAAGAGAATGTATTGTTTTTTTGTTGGTCGTAATAGGAGTACCTTCATGACAAATAAGAATTAAATATTCTGGCTGAGAAATATTTAATAATATTTTATATTTGGTAATTTGAGGTGAACTATAAAATTCTGAAGATTAATTAAATCAACTGTTTTAAATAAAGTTTAAGTATGGTTGTTGGATAATCAATGCAGGTGCTTGGTGTAGTGAGTCACATGATTCAAGGATGATTGACTTTAAGTTAAAGACCAAACAAAATATTTATTTGAGACTGGTATTTTAATTTAGTAACATATAAATTTTGGCTACAAGTACAGTTGTACAACAGTTTTGCATTGTCTTCCTTTAATAACAAATTTTATGTTAGATGTTACATAAAAACTTGACTTGTGCAAGCAGCATATAAACTTTATCTTTTCCATCGTTTAATATATTAATTTTTTAATAAGGATTGCATGAAATGCAATCAAAACCCTATGGGACTGACTTGATATCCAAATCTTCCAAGATTTATCACTTCCTTTGAAAAACACAAAATATAGTGCATTGATCATATCATTCAAGACATAGAGGGGGAGGGGGTTTAACATGTTAACAACACCTCGATTTAGGCAAAAACAGTTACCAAAAATAAAAAAATGCTGCTAACAGTTAACAAAGTGGGTTGAAAACAGTTAACAGCTTAAATTGATCTCAGATAACAGTTAACAATACCCTAAAAAGGGCCAAAACAGGTTAACATAAAAAGATTTTGCTTGGAGTTGTCTTCCTTTGTCCAGATTTGTGCTTGTAAGCACTTTGATTCAACTAAAGTAATTGCTGTATTGAATGAACTAGTCCCAAGAAATGGAATTTCATTATTTTTTTTAAATGTTGTTTGCTATTTTGTTAGTGTAGAATTAGATAATTTTATTATCATTATTTGATTGAATCTTGCCGTTTTATATTGTGATACACAAACAAATTGTAAATATGCAAAAAATTTAAATTATTAAAATATAATTGTAAAACTATTTTTTTGTAGTTTTATTTACGGTATATGTCATATGGTATATATAGTGTAAAAACAAGATGAATCAAACATACAAACATGACAGTGAAACTATATGTGATTTGCTGACAGAAGAGGACATTTGAGTGAAAAAATTTAAGACTTCAAATAGACATCTTAGCACAAACATTATATATAAAAAAGATGGTGTGGTATGATCGCCAAATCTTCTCAAAAGACCAAATGACATAGAAATAAACAGCTGTAGGTAAGGGTACAGCCTTCAACAATTGGGGAAGACCATATCGCATAGTCAGCTATAAAAGGCCTAGAAATCAAAAATTGCCTATTTAAGCACCAAACTAATCTGTTCAGTCTTATTTTCCACATCACATTTCAGCAAAAACTTTCCTAGTAAAAGAAAATACTAGTGAAGGTCTGGTTCAACATGGAAATAGACTTAAAAAGAAAAAGAAAGGTATAGTAATATGTGTTGGATTCCATTTCAGGCTTTTCAGAATAATAAAATACAAAAATGAATAGTGTACAATTTTTGGGCCTTTTACTGGTTCCAGTGCTATATGATTTTTGCTCGTTGTAGCATGAAGTACCTTGGCCTATAGTTGCTAATATCTAGGTCATTTGGACTGGTGTTTTAAGTCTCATAGGGGATAATACCACATCTTCTGATTCAACAGTTATTCCCAAAGTTGCAGGACATTGGACAAGGGCCAGTAAAAATTTGGTTTGGTCCAGTTATGTGATTGGCAATACTGGACCAAATGTCCAGTCAAATTTTTAAATTTTGTCCGAATCAAAGTCTGTGAAAGATCTGGTCCAGGTGAAAAAAATGGTTTCATGGACCAAATTAAATGTCCAGTTGATTTTACAAAAACCTACAATTTTATACTTTCTGCAATTCTCTGTTCAGTATTGTATAAAGGATATAAAAAGACCTCATTATATGTACAATATGTTGAATACTAAATCCAAGCTAATATTTGTTTGTAATATTTAACTTTAGAAATGGATGGTCTAAATCCAAGCATTGGTTTTATCTTGTAAACCATTCAGACCTCTTGTACAGCATCTTACTCAAAGAAACTTTTTATGTATTGCTGTTATTCTTTGGTGCTTAAATCCTTTTTTTCCCTGGTAATGTCCAACTGCTTTGCTAAACTTTTTAAAAGAATTACCAGGATTTAACATTGCTTGCAGGATATGACACCTGTCAAACAATTTTGGATTGTCTCTTATAGTATTGAAAGATAACAACCCTCCCACAAAATTGAGACTGATGATACACCATATTTGAACTGTCAAAATGCCTGGTGTTTATTTGGCCAGTGCATTTACTCTATCGTATAACTTATTACAGTTGATTTGTTGGTTGAAGTTTTGTCCTTTATTTGGCAGTTGAAAACATCATAACCTTATTTTCAGTGCTCAATTTTAAGATGCCATGATTTTTGTGTCCTAGAAAATTAAATTGGTACTACCATATACACATACACATGGAAAAGTTTTGCAGATTTTCAACTTTGTATGATGAACATTGAAGATGTGGAATACACTAGAGCATAAAAATGATACAAAATGCAGATACACACATTTGAATTATAAAATACAAATGTAAACTATTACAACAAGCAATTTCTATATGTACCAAATGGATGGATGGATGCTTTTAACTAATCAATTTTAGGTACATGTTCAGGGGATGGATGCTTTAAACTAATCAATTTTACGTACATGTTCAGGGGATGGATGCTTTAAACTAATCAATTGTACGTCCATGTTCAGGGGATGGATGCTTTAAACTAATCAATTGTACGTCCATGTTCAGAGGATGGATGCTTTAAACTAATCAATTGTACGTCCATGTTCAGAGGATGGATGCTTTAAACTAATCAATTTTAGGTCCATGTTCAGGGGATGGATGCTTTAAACTAATCAATTGTACGTCCATGTTCAGAGGATGGATGCTTTAAACTAATCAATTGTACGTCCATGTTCAGGGGATGGATGCTTTAAACTAATCAATTGTACGTCCATGTTCAGAGGATGGATGCTTTAAACTAATCAATTTTACGTCCATGTTCAGGGGATGGATGCTTTAAACTAATCAATTGTACGTCCATGTTCAGAGGATGGATGCTTTAAACTAATCAATTTTACGTCCATGTTCAGGGGATGGATGCTTTAAACTAATCAATTGTACGTCCATGTTCAGAGGATGGATGCTTTAAACTAATCAATTTTACGTACATGTTCAGGGGATGGATGCTTTAAACTAATCAATGTCATGTACATGTTCAGGGGATGGATGCATTAAACTAATCAATTTTACGTCCATGTTCAGGGGATGGATGCTTTAAACTAATCAATTTTAAGTCCATGGTCAGAGGATGGATGCTTTAAACTAATCAATTTTACGTCCATGGTCAGAGGATGGATGCTTTAAACTAATCAATTTTACGTCCATGTTCAGGTGATGGATGCTTTAAACTAATCAATTTTACGTCCATGTTCAGGTGATGGATGCTTTAAACTAATCAATTGTACGTCCATGTTCAGGGGATGGATGCTTTAAACTAATCAATTGTACGTCCATGTTCAGAGGATGGATGCTTTAAACTAATCAATTGTACGTCCATGTTCAGAGGATGGATGCTTTAAACTAATCAATTTTACGTCCATGTTCAGGGGATGGATGCTTTAAACTAATCAATTTTACGTCCATGTTCAGGTGATGGATGCTTTAAACTAATCAATTGTACGTCCATGTTCAGAGGATGGATGCTTTAAACTAATCAATTGTACGTCCATGTTCAGAGGATGGATGCTTTAAACTAATCAATTTTACGTCCATGTTCAGGGGATGGATGCTTTAAACTAAACAATTGTACGTACATGTTCAGGGGATGGATGCTTTAAACTAATCAATTGTACGTCCATGTTCAGAGGATGGATGCTTTAAACTAAACAATTGTACGTACATGTTCAGGGGATGGATGCTTTAAACTAATCAATTGTACGTCCATGTTCAGAGGATGGATGCTTTAAACTAATCAATTTTACGTCCATGTTCAGGTGATGGATGCTTTAAAATAATCAATTTTACGTCCATGTTCAGGGGATGGATGCTTTAAACTAATCAATTGTACGTCCATGTTCAGAGGATGGATGCTTTAAACTAATCAATTGTACGTCCATGTTCAGAGGATGGATGCTTTAAACTAATCAATTGTACGTCCATGTTCAGAGGATGGATGCTTTAAACTAATCAATTTTACGTCCATGTTCAGAGGATGGATGCTTTAAACTAATCAATTGTACGTCCATGTTCAGAGGATGGATGCTTTAAACTAATCAATTTTACGTCCATGTTCAGATGATGGATGCTTTAAACTAATCAATTTTACGTCCATGTTCAGGTGATGGATGCTTTAAACTAATCAATGTTATGTACATGTTCAGAGGATGGATGCTTTAAACTAATCAATTGTACGTCCATGTTCAGAGGATGGATGCTTTAAACTAATCAATTGTACGTCCATGTTCAGAGGATGGATGCTTTAAACTAATCAATTGTACGTCCATGTTCAGGGGATGGATGCTTTTAACTAATCAATTTTAGGTACATGTTCAGGGGATGGATGCTTTAAACTAATCAATTTTAGGTACATGTTCAGGGGATGGATGCTTTAAACTAATCAATTGTACGTCCATGTTCAGGGGATGGATGCTTTAAACTAATCAATTTTACATACATGTTCAGAGGATGGATGCTTTAAACTAATCAATTGTACGTCCATGTTCAGGGGATGGATGCTTTAAACTAATCAATTTTACATACATGTTCAGAGGATGGATGCTTTAAACTAATCAATTTTAGGTACATGTTCAGGGGATGGATGCTTTAAACTAATCAATTGTACGTCCATGTTCAGGGGATGGATGCTTTAAACTAATCAATTTTACATACATGTTCAGAGGATGGATGCTTTAAACTAATCAATTGTACGTCCATGTTCAGGGGATGGATGCTTTAAACTAATCAATTTTACGTACATGTTCAGAGGATGGATGCTTTAAACTAATCAATTGTACGTCCATGTTCAGAGGATGGATGCTTTAAACTAATCAATTGTACGTCCATGTTCAGGGGATGGATGCTTTAAACTAATCAATTTTACGTCCATGTTCAGAGGATGGATGCTTTAAACTAATCAATTGTACGTCCATGTTCAGAGGATGGATGCTTTAAACTAATCAATTGTACGTACATGTTCAGAGGATGGATGCTTTAAACTAATCAATTTTGCGTCCATGTTCAGAAGATGACCTCATTTCATGGATCAGTGAACAAGGTGAAGTTTTGGTGGTCCATATCTCAGATAGCTGTATGCAATAGGTCTACTATATTTGGTGTATGGAAATGATTGTAAGGTGTACATGTCCACCTGACAGGTGTCATCTGACCTAGACCTCATTTTTATTGTTCAGTGGTCAAAGTTAAGTTTTTGAGTTTTGGTTTTCTTAGTTAAGACTTTTTCTATAAGCAATAGGTAAACTATATTTAGTGAATTAAATGTAAGGTGTACATGTACTTCTTGTTTGGTTTATTTGACCTTGATCTTATCATGGATCATGTTATTTGTAGTAAAGCTTTATATTTATGACTATCAACATAATATCAATGATTTAATAAGAAAGGCGAGACATTTAAGCGTGTGCACTCTTGTGTGACATATTGAATAGAAACCATATTACCCTATACATGTCTTTTGGTGTTTTTTTTTTTGTGTTGTTGATGTCTATCTCACATCTTTCATGTCATCTAAAAGGATGAGGAGGATTACAACATAAGTCACCATTTGGCCTTCTACAATGTGCTAAACTCTTGTAGTATAATAAGCTTGAAAACACACTACAATGAGATAACCAAGGTATCACATACATACAAAAATAAGAAGCTGTGGTATGTTTCATGTGTTTGCCAACAACACAACTTTCCAAAAGAGACTAAATAACACAGAAATTAACCATAGGTCACCATACAGCCTTCATTCAGACATGAACTGAACACATTGCATCCTTTTTTTGTATAGCTCACCTGGCCCTAGGAGGCAAGTGAGTTTTTCTCAACACTTGGCGTATGTCAGCATTAACTTTTTACATTTAGAACTTCTTTAGAACCGCTAAATGGAATGAAACCAAACATGGCATGAATGTTCCTTACGAGGTGCGGACCAAGTGTTGTTACTTTGTAGCCGATCCATCATCCAAGATGGCCACAAGCAGGGGACTTAGTTTAACAGAGGACCCTATGGGAAATTCATACAAATGACTTCTTTTAGAGAACCACTGAGTGAAATGAAACCAAACATGGTTTGAATGTTCCTTACAAGTGGTTGATAAAGTGTTCTTACTTTGTAGCCAATCCATCGTCCAAGATGGCTGCCAGAGGGGGACTTGGTTTAACATAGGACCCTACGGGAAATGCATACAAATGACATCTTTTAGAGGACCACTGAATGAAATGAAACCAAAGATAGCATGAATGTTCCTTATGAGGTGCTGACCAAGTGTTGTTACTTTGTAGCCAATCAATCATCCAAGATGGCCACCAGCAGGGGACTTAGTTTAACATAGGACCCTATGGGAAATGCATACAAATGATTTCTTTTAGAGAACCACTGAATGGAATAAACTAAACATAGCATGAATGTTCCTTATGAGGTGCTGACCAAGTGTTGTTACTTTGTGGCTGATCCATCTTCCAAGAGGGTGGCCAGTGGGGGGACTTAGTTTTAACATGGATCCTATGGGAAAAACATACAAATTTCTTCTTTTAGAGAACCACTGCATGGAATGAAACCAAACATAGCATCAATGTTCCTGATTAGATGCTGACCAAGTGTTGTTACTTTGTTGCTGATCCATCTTCCAAGAGGGCGGCCAGTGGGGGACTTAGTTTAACATTGGACTCTATGGGAAATGCATACAAATGATTTCTTTTAGAGAACCACTGAATGGAATAAACCAAACATAGCATGAATGTTCCTTATGAGGTGCTGACCAAGTGTTGTTACTTTGTGGCTGATCCATCTTCCAAGAGGGCAGCCAGTGGGGGGACTTAGTTTAACATGGATCCTATGGGAAAAACATACAAATTTCTTCTTTTAGAGAACCACTGCATGGAATGAAACCAAACATAGCATCAATGTTCCTGATAAGATGCTGCCCAATTGTCAAGGGTGGGGGGGGGGGGGTGGGGGGTTAGTTATAGGACCCTATGGGAAATGCATACAAAAACCACTGAATTGAATGAAACCTAACATAGCATGAATGTTTCTTTCCTAATGAGGTGCTGGCCAAGTGCTGTTTGTTTCGTAGCCAAATTTTATCTTTTTTTATATGATTTTAAGTAGAGTCAGGTGAGCGATACAGTCTCTTCAAAGCCTCTAGTTTGTATTTATGAATGATAAAATATCCCTATACCAGGTAACACCCAAAGTAAAGTAACAGAGATTTTTTTTTATTGCTGTTCTTCATCCAAAAGTCACAGTAAGGCCATTTAAAAACACTTGCTTATTTGATGTTTTTAATTTTATTTTCAGGCTCAGCACACTGGCAAATTATTCAAGTACACTGTAACATTTCAAGGAGTTTCTTGGCTACAATCTAATCCAGGTTGATAGCTCTGAAATAAGATGCAGCAGAGAAAAATAATCATGTTTTAAAGACCATTAGTAATCTGTTTAGCACTATTGTCTTAGTCAATGTCAATGAAGTATGTCTAAGACACCAAACTTCTGAAATATGAAATACCCACATCCATAGAGTGATGAGATGGAAAAAGATCTAAGAAAAAGATCAAAGGAAATTTGAGCAACAAAAATAATTACAAATCTCTGATATATACAAAGACAGTGTTTTGCTATTTAGAATCCTAAAGCATTCTTATATTTCAGAATCTAAAAGGCTGTGTACCAACAATGAAAATTTCAGATTCCACTTTCGATAGTGAAAAGATGATTTACATCCTTTTATTTCTCTTTCAATATTTTTTATTAAAAAAATATTTAATTTAAAAGATCTATTAATCATTAAATGTAAGAGATAAAATGTAATACAAATAAGTCTGAATGAGCCAAAAATAATTCCATAATTACAGTATAAAATTGACCTCAAGTGGGGAAAAGTGGTTATTCTGGAATTCAGAAAAATAAATATCTATGTAAAAAGCTTCTATTGGCTTGACATCAATTACAATCTTTTTTCATGTACCCGTATTCCTCACTTAATCACTAATGTTTAAGGACTTTTAGTCTGAATGGAAGGTCATGTTATTGTAAATTTCTGAAGCATAATACATTTATAGAGCTACATTTTTTTGTATTAGCACTTATAATAAATTAAAAAGTAAGTACACTCTTTATGAATGATTCCTGTTGCTAAAACAATTTTTTCAAAATGAAATAAGTCTTTTGATTTTTCTTCAACTTGAGATTCTAGGCTTAAAATTCTCAATCAATCATCCTCCACACCAACAATCAGATTCATCATATTATCACAGATCTTTGGCAAATTGGATCAAACTAAAAAGAATGATAAATTGCATTAGCTTCTTATTTGATTATTATACATGTATATTTATGACAATAACATATTTGGTTATAATGCAAATGTCCATAGCTTTGCTGCAAGATAGGACATCTTAGGTTTATATTGTTGTTCCTGTTTTGTAAATGATTTATTTTATAAAGTTTATAAGTGTCAATGTTAGATAATTTAGCAGTTTACCAATATATGAGCTGCCTTGGATAAAATTAAACCTGATACAAGTGCAAATTTATATGTACAAGGCTATGTGTTGAAGACAATACTTTTACAAATTGTGACTTGGATGGAGAGTTGTCTCATTGGCACTCATACTACATCTCATATCTAGTATATATAATACGTTGACATTCATATCAAAAAGATACTTAAGACAACATTTCCCAATATTTTGAATTATTAAAGCATAATTTATCATACCTAAAAATTATTATCATCATCCAACATTATCATAAACATTGTACATAACATCTTTAGTCACTTCTACTGCCAAAAACAATGCTCCAGATGAAGGGAAAGTCCTAAGTAAACATGGTCCTAATCCTTTATACAGCGCTCGTATACCTGTTATAAAAAATAAAGCTTGTAATAGAAACAAAACATGCATCTCACTATAATTACTTTGCAAGTTATATTTCTATTGAGATAGTCAATAAGAGGCTATCTAGATAATAAGATATTTCATTCAAAATCAATATGTAAAACCTTATTGATTTATTTTTCAGTTTCCCTGAGTTTAATTTTATTTCAACAGCTACTGTTGACTCAGTTTCATTTCTTAACACTTTCCTCCATAGTGACGCCTTTTGACGCCACCCCCTTTACTCCATAATGAGGTGTAGTACCTCAGTTTTAAACGCTTTGATTACAAAGTGTCTGGAGTAGACTAAATAAAATTTGTATCCAATATGAAAAGGAATATCATAAGAATATCAGACTTAATTCATTTGATGAAATATTTGTTTTTCGCAATGCATTAATACATGAAAGCATATTAAATGTGAATCAAGTATGCAAAAAAAAAGATTCAATGGAGGAAAGGGTTAAGGAGACTTGAGGACACAAAAATTTTCAGCAAAATTTTAATAGAAAATATTTTCTTATTCATTACAAATTTTATTTAATACACAATTATTTGTTACTTTGATAGGTTACAACAATCGATCCATTTTGGCTCAAGGTTACTTTTTAATGTTACATCATTGACAAAGCTCCAAGTTATCTCCCTTTGTTGCAATTATTTCTCCTTTTAGTTCAACAGATAAAAAATTACTTAACAAAAATGCATGCTTTTTTCGAAGACAGATTGTAAGCTCAAATGAACAGTGACCCCATTTTTTATTTTATTTTTCCATTAAGTATATGATAAAGTTCATTTATAGAAAGAAAAAAAAAATCCTATACCTAAAAACAAATTGAATTTATACCTTTGAGCTCCTTTAAGGTATTAGTACATATTTTCATGGATTTCTTGTGTATTGGTAAAACACGAATATATTGGTTCAATGAAATATTCTTTTCAGTCTTTATGCAGAATTTTTCAAAATCACAAAATTAAAGTATTCAAGAAAATACAATTTTACCTCACATGTTACATCTAAAAACATTCAGGTATTTGCCATGAAAAAATTTCTCTTAGCTGTGGTAATCTGTATTCTAACTTAAATTGTGTTGTTGGGTTGTTGTTTCATTGACAATTACCTTATATCTTCCTTTTTTTTATGCCCCAGGGTTGGGGATGGGGCTTAGGTTCTACCCTTGTCTGTCTGTACCCTGTACCTCTATCCATCAGTCTGTCTATTCTCTAACTTAAGTTTACTTCAACCAAATGGTATGAAACTTATATACAATGCTTATTCCCACACAGATCAGGTTTGACTTTTGGTGGCATCACTTTTACAGTTCTAGAGTTATGCCCCTTTACAAAAGGAACCAGATGCACCGCAAGGCGCAGCTTTATACGACTGCAGAGGTTGAACTCTGAACGGTTGGGGCAAGTATGGACACAACATTCAAGCTGGATGCAGCTCTAAATTTGGATTGTGATTAAATAGTTGACACAGCATAGGTTTCTGACACAGAATGAATGTGGTCTAATGAACTTGAAAACTTTTTTTTTTGCCTTTGAGCAATTCACTATGCTGTTGAATATTAATCCTCTCAAAAAAATGTTGGAAGAAATTTTCTTTTTATTTGAAAAAAATCTGAAATGAGAAAAATTGACCCCCCTCCCCCCAATTATTTTTTCACATCACCCTTTCCCTTATTCCAAAACTGATCTCAATTCAAATTTCTAATGGAGTTTGCAACAATAACTGCTCATTTAAATACATCATAAAATATTAAAATGTAAAAAAAGTGCTTGTTATCACTGAATGGTAAAGATTGTTTTAATTTATCAGTTGGTTGTAAAAGTGAAAATACATTGTATATTGTATAAAACAATGATTTAAGTTGATTCAACTACTATTCCAGACAAAGAAAGATAACTTCAATTGAAAATTTCTTGCTATTGCACAATATTGTGCAATTAGATATTTCTTGCTATTGTGCAATACTGTGCAATTGAAAATACTTGCTATTGCACAATACCCTGCAATTGAAGATTTCTTGCTGTTGAACAATACAAACTGTGCAATTGAAAATTTCTTGCTATTGCACAATACTGTACAATTGAAGATTTCTTGCAATTGCTGAATACTGTGCAATTGAAAAATTTCTTGCTATTGCACAATACTTAATATAATAATTTTGAATCCTGATTTGGACCAACTTGAAAACTGGGCTCATAATCAAAAATCTAAGTACATGTTTAAATTCAGCATATATATCAAAGAAGCCCAAGAATTTATTTTTTGTTAAAATCAAACTTAGTTTAATTTTGGACCCTTTGGACCTTAATGTAAACTGATTTGAAAACGGGACCAAAAATTAAGAATCTACATACACAGTTAGATTTGGCATATCAAAGAACCCCAATTATTCAATTTTTGATGAAATCAAACAAAGTTTAGTTTTGGACTCTTTGAGCCCCTTATTCCCAAACTGTTGGGACCAAAACTCCCAAAATCAATCCCAACCTTCCTTTTATGGTCATAAACCTTGTGTTTAAATTTCATAGATTTCTATTTACTTATACTAAAGTTATGATTTGAAAACCAAGAAAAATGCTTATTTGGGCCCCTTTTTGGCCCCTAATTCCTAAACTGTTAGGATCTCAACTCCCAAAATCAATTCCAACCTTCCTTTTGTGTTCATAAACCTTGTGTTTAAATTTCATTGATTTCTTTTTACTTAAACTAAAGTTATTGTGCAAAAACCAAGAATAATGCTTATTTGGGCCCTTTGTTGGCCCCATAATTCCTAAACTGTTGGGACCAAAACTTACAAAATCAATCTCAACCTTCTTTTTATGGTCATAAACCTTGTGTTAAAATTTCATAGATTTCTATTTACTTAAACTAAAGTGATAGTGCGAAAATCAAAAGTATATCTGGACGATGACGAAGACGACGCCAACATGATACCAATACACGACCAAAAAATTTAAATGTTTGCGGTCGTATAAAAATTGCTGAATTTTTTATTTCCGTTCTCTAACTTTAGTTTGATTCAACCAAATATGTCAAATGTTATGAAACTTATACACAATGCTTATTACCACAAAACACAGATCAAGTTTGAATTTTGGTGGCTTCATTTTTACTTTTCTAGGGTAATGCCCCTTTATAATTTAATGTTATATGCCAGGGGGGCATCATCTGTGTACCTATGGACACATTCCATATTAAATTATTTAAGAATTGAATGCTCTTTTTTGTAAATTTATTGGGGTGTAAAAGCGTTGACCGAAGTACATTTTGTATAAAGTTACAAAAAAAGCATTCAATACTTATAATTGCATTTTTACCTATAGGATCATGAAAACACGCCTTTTATCAAGTTTTTTTTTCATTTACCTGTGCACTTTATTGTGGGACCTCATGTCATCATGAATGAAAAGTTGCATTATGATATGCAATTGATTCAGGAATCTCACGAGATTGCTAGTTAGCCAATCAGAATAACTTATTATAATGAAACATACATCTAATGTATTTATTAAACAATATTACCTTCTTCCCTATGAATCTGTAGGAGTGTCTTGTAAAATGAAGGAGCCGCCTTTCCCACAGTACTATTGACCTGTATCCTAGATTTGACAACATCAGTTGGAAATATAGATGTCCATAGTGCTATACCCCCGATACCACCAGCTAACATAGTCCTCAATGTACCTGAAGATAAATACAGATTATAAATATAGATGTCCATAGTGCTATACCCCCTATACCACCAGCTAACATAGTCCTCAATGTACCTGAAGATAAATACAGATTATAAATATAGATGTCCATAGTGCTATACCACCTATACCGCCAGCTAACATAGTCCTCAATGTACCTGAAGATAAATACAGATTATAAATATAGATGTCCATAGTGCTATACCCCCTATACCACCAGCTAGCATAGTCCTCAATGTACCTGAAGATAAATACAGATTATAAATATAGATGTCCATAGTGCTATACCACCTATACCGCCAGCTAACATAGTCCTCAATGTACCTGAAGATAAATTACAAATTAATAAGAAGCATATTTTTTATTGAGTTTGTTTATCATAAAATTTAAATTCAATAGGAATATATATGTCCTCTTACTTGGATAGGGAGTTGTCTCATTTTTTTAAAAGACAAAAATACACCATATGGAATTTGTACCATAGATGACAGTACTTGGAAAGTAGAAGGTAGTTAAAAGTTCAACTTAATCCACTTTATTTCAGATATCTAAAACTAATAAATGAAATTTAATCTAATGAAATTTTTTAGATTTTTAGCATAGATAAAACAATGTTTAAATGGTTGTATTAATTATATAACAATTTCAATGGTTTAAATACACCAGCTAATAATTACCAATATCCTCCTTTGTTTTCCCTTTTGGTGTAAGATAGCGTCTGCTAGCCTCATATCCTCCAAAGAAGAAGAAGTAGCCTGGAATTTCTCTAGCCATTGTACTTGTCAGGCCTTTAAACATTCCTCTGATTCCCTCAGCATGTAGAATCTCCCTTGTCAATCCAACTGGACCACTTATCAAAATGAAAAAAAAACATATTTTCATCTATGTCAACCATTTACAATTTGCTAACAACAATATGATGAAAAACTTACTTAATCTTAAAATAGATGAGGTAATATAACCTACTATTTAACCAAAAAGAAATGGAAAATAACCTTAAGGTTGTACCAAACACCTTGACTAAAATTAATTTGGTTTGTTTAATTTTCTTAAAATTTTGACAAAATATTTACTTTGAGACCATGACCAGGATGCCACAAATATAAAATTTCAAAAAACTTGAACGACACACTTTATCTGAAAAATGTAATCGAATAAATAGCCGTTTCACAAACGTTTAATTTGATCTGACATTGAGAAGCTTAAAATTCCTTTAACAATAAAATGTGATTAAAACTTTCAGCTGGTTTTTAAAGAGTTATCTCCCTGTAGTGTTATGTACCATCTTAATAGACCTACAAAATTTAGTTTAAATTAAAAAGAATGAATATCATGTCTATAATGTCTATTAATATTGTGATAACCATACATGTTTAAGACACTGAACCCCTAATCTATTCTTTAGTGTGTTTTAGGGGTAGTTTCTATTCATTGAATATTAAAATCAACAAAGTCTCCCTAAAAAAATCTAGTTTTTTTATAAATGTTATATGTTTATCATGTTTATATTGAAAAAAAATAATTGTTTGAAATACTGTGGATACATTATTACTTGCTATATACAATGTACATAGTTGTGAGAAACAACAAACAAAAATAGGTCAGAGAAGTTTTGATTCTTTTTTGTACATGTTGTATGGTGATTAAATTTATCAATATGAAAATACAGCCATGATTTATTATAAAAGAATAATCGAAATCTAATTTACAAAAGTTTGAATATACATTTTTAGTCTCTCTAATCCACCTTCCAATTTTCCTTGCGTGGCCATTTCCCTCATCGCCTGCAGACGACACTTTATAAGTTCTGTAGGACACAATGTAAATGAGCAAAAAAATGCAGCTCCACTTCCTGCCAGCGCATTTTCAAGTGGATTTAAATGTTTAATTTCGTGTTTTCCAACACTTAACATAACAAGTTTTTGGCAAACTCCATAGAAACAAAATAAAACTGAATTTTCTGCAATATTTGCTGTAAGAGCTGGCATAGTCCCAGCATATAGACCTCTTATTCCATCTTTTCGAAATGTTTGAGAGAAGCAATCAAAAGCATTTTTATATAGAGTTGGAAATGTCTGCATCTTAACCTTGACTGTGTCTAATGATTGTCCCACTACGACATTAGCAATTCCTCCTGAAAATAAAAATATAAATGATTGTACAATTTTTTTTTATAATCTATATCATGATGATTATATAAAAGATGGTTATGACTGATAATCTTCAACACCCCTAAAAAAAAAACACCAAACCACCGTATTATTCTGTATAAAAAAAAAATTGCAACTAGCTGGAACATCATTTCCAGAAATTTTTAATAGTCATACATGTATGTAAAGGGCTAGTAATTTTTGGCACAACCCTAACACTACAAAGTTACATTGTAAAACAAGACTACATGGACTAGAAAGCATAAAGCCCCTCTATCCTAAGCCATATAAGCAGGACACACAAAAAAAACAAATGATTATTGCTGTTCTTTATCTTGACAGTTTGCTGTTACTAGAATAATTTGAATGATGATCCAAAACACTGTTATGGCACATGAATGTTTATAATGGACACTGACCTCCATTCCTAACTTCACCCAAATTTAACTGCTATGGGGCAAACTTTTACTATAGCTTCTATAGTCAATTATGGTTTTATGTGTTTTAGTTTTCACACCTACCATTGCATCCAGCAACAAAATCTATAATGGCATCAGCAGCTGGATTTCTCTTAAATCTTGGTTTATCATGATCATGGTGGTCAGGTATATCAATTATTGGAACTGTATCCACTATGGTTATATGTGGACGCTGGTCACCCATGTCTTCTGAAAAGTGAATAGTCTTATTAATATTGTATGAATTAATGTGTGCTGATATTGTTAAAATTATCTAGCAAGAATTGTTTTGGGGTCTTTATGAAGCTTTGTCATAAATTTGGATTCATATTAAGCAGGAAAGGAATAAAACTGCATTAAGAGGGGCACAGTTAGTTTCCATAAGCTTTCCAAATTTTATAACTAAAAATTATTGCAAATTATGAAATGTTGATTGATTGATTGTTGATTTATAAAACTTTCTCATCTCTTGGCTGTAATAATGGCTGCTATCTACAATTTGTGGATAAAGCTGGAGTGTTACCAGAAAGAACAACCTACTTAACTTGTAGTTAATTTGATGTGGATTTTTCCTTTCTTTCACCTTTTTGATTATAAATTTTTTGTATTCATTTATAATATAAACATTACATTTGAGATGCAAGTTACATGAGCATTTTTTTAATTTATTGAGAAAAAATTGCACATCACTTTTGTTAAATTTAAATTTTTACATATATACATTTTGTAATCTGATAATGTTATTGAAACAAAGGATATATGTATATCTATATCTTTACCTTAATTAGTAACCAACTTATTTAGTAAGTTTGGTTGAACACATGCAGTTTAAAGTATGAACTACTCCAACCCTTTGAGTGTTGTACCAGAATCATATTAACATGTAAACTAGAAACACATCATACAATAATTACATTAGATGTAAGTTTCATTATAATACGTTATTCTGATTGGCTAACATCTTATTCCGTAAACAATTGCATCAGACAATAACATTTATCATGCATGATGACACGAGGTCCCACAAAAAAGTGCACATGTGAATTAAATAAAACTGGATAAAAATCGTGTTTTCATGATTTTAGCTTAAAAAATGTAATTATAAGTATTGAATACTTCTTTTTGAAACTTTATAGGGTTGTAAAAGCGTTGACCGTGCGTAAATTTTTAGAATGAAGCGCTTCCGCGCTTCATACAAAATGTACTTCGATCAACGCTTTTACCACCCAATAAATTTACAAAAAGAAGCATTCAATTCTTAAATGAATTATGTCCCTTGATCGAACCATAAAGTTTATATACAAAATATAAATTGAAAAAAAATATGAATAAATTTACTATACAGAGATGCTGTTTTACCTGCTTGCAAGGAAAGTCACAAAAAGCCAAAGTAATAGTTATCCAATGTCAATCAAGTTGTATGTATATAGCAAAAGTGCTTCTCATGACTGAAAATAAGCTTTAATAGCTTTTGTAGGTTTTAATTTGATGCTTGACAATTCCAGTTCAAACTGGTCAAATTTAGTTGTATCAGTTCATATTTGTTCTTATTAGTCTGTATAAGCTATTGTTAACCCTTAGTTTACATTTTTTGAAAGGGCTTCCTATATTGTTGTGTTTATATTATGACTTATACCATTTATCATAGCATAATTATTACCAGAGACATATATATACACATATCGTCTCTGTTATTACTATCATTAGGACTTCAGAAAAAAATTATTCCAGACATATTAAACAAGTCAAACCATCCACAAAGGCAAATTGTAATGTGCTTTTTAAACTCAATATTAAGACAGCACAAAGAGACTCTGACGCATGCCTCAATGACGATGTTTTGTTAAAAATTATACTGACACATACATGTGTAACGGAGTTTATAACCTTTGAGATAATCAGGGTCAACTTATTTTTTAATGATTCGGCGAGGAATGCAAAATGCAAATGGCAAAAAAGTACATATGCAAACCCTTGATCTTTGTTTTACATACTTTTCGTTTTATGACAATTTCAATTAGTCAATTCAATTTTAAAATTCATTTATCTGACACGATGATTTTGTTGACAAAACTGAACACACCTCCACTAATACGAACTTTTCATTGGTTGATTTTCTGCACTGTCAAGGTCAACAAAATCATTAAAAAAAAAACGTATTCCATGTAGTTACGAATGAGTTCCGTGAAAGATATAATATATATATATATATATGTCTCTGGTTTCGACAGCGATGTCACAGAAACAAGAGTTTTAATAGTACAAACAGATCTTCTTAAGGTGGTATGGGTGTCTTCCTCCATCTTGGATTGTAAAAAACAGAGAACCAAAGGTCCAGATTTTCCATCAAGTTAGCAAAATTTGATGCAGGAAAGCAGATAGTTAATGTGAATTTTCATTTATAAGACCCTTATAAGAACAAATTTATAAGAATATAACTTATAAATATTAATATTTGTGCAAATGTTAATTATTTTTGGTTGTTTTTCGTTTTTTTTTTTTGTTTTTTTTTTTAAATTGCCATTTTAAGGGGAGATAACTCTAAACAGTGAATTTTCTGAAGGATTCTACATGGAGTTTTCCTATTTTGTATTTTAGCCGGAAAAACGAGCGGTGACCCTATCTTTTCTTTTGATATTCTCAAAGCAGTGTCTGAAATCTATCTTTTCCTGAAGTATTTAACAATTTTATCATTGTGTTTAGTTTCTAATCACAAAATGGTGATTTTTCTTGTATAATCCATACAAAATGTGTCATTTTGTCCCGTCCTGTAGCTTGAGAAAATGCCAGGTGACCCATCATTTTTATTATATTTTTCGACATTTATCAAGATACTACATTTTGGCAAAGTATGAACAAATTCTATCATTTTTATTTTAGACTCCCATACCATTAATTGTCCAATGTCCCCAGTTTTCAAAATAATATTGGCACCTGAATACAGGGACTTTTCTATACTATAGGGGCATTGGAAAATTAAGCCAACGCGTGGAGTGATATAAAAAAAGCCCGAAGTTATCATAAATGGAGCTCCATTTTTATATAAAGTGAAACTGAGAATGATAAAAAAAGGTTTTTGAAATCTTTTACTTAAAACTTAATGAAATTTCATGATATGTATATATGACCATCAGTTTTAGTTGTACGGTAGTTTGTGAAACCGATATATGGCAGAGGGGTAAATGGATTAAGTTCAGGTGATATTAACTAAGGATTCACACATAACAGCTCTATATTCAAGGCACCGATGCCATCTGATTTTACAGGTATACTTTCTTTCGACATTTGGCCGATATAAAGACTTATATTGTTGCTATTCTTTAGTATCAAAACTTTTTAAATCTTTGAATTGATAAGTTACACGGACCCATGTACCATAGTTTGTTTGATTTTCCATTGAAAAAGTGAGCGGATATCTACATATAAACCGTGATCTACCGGCACTCAGTATATTGGGCCGAGATAACGAACCTATGATTATATTGTACAGTGACGTCTTGAAAAATGACATTTTTACTATAAAATGGAATAAAGCGGAAAACATCAAGAAATTATAAAAAGTTTTTTACTCTCTAGAATTGTGAAAAAAAAATGCATCTTAGTTGAAAAAGTTAAGTTAATATAAAAAAGAACGGTATCTAGTAGTCATCTTTAAGTTGCATTACTTTATTATTCACGACACCAATCAAACATAACCCATTACACGCATTACTTTACGTAAAAAATATATTCACAAACGAGATAACGACACAACGTCACAAAGCCGCTCCAAGCTCCGCAATAGCATTTCGGGAATATATTCAAGTAAGTTTTAGCATTTGTAGGGACAAAGTTCGATCATGATGATGAAATCTTTCTTTACTAGACTAACAGATAGGACCAAACGGTCAAGTGATCATACTACATGGTCAAATCATAGTGTTGCAAGTGACAAATCCAAGGAAAGTGAAGACATGCACATACTTGATGGTGTCCGCCGTTGGAGTTTCCGCCATCGATGCCTTCCAGACGAGAAAGCAGAAACTTTGATGACCGAAGAGATTGCAAACAATACGATAAGTGCTGGTTATATAGATTTTAAATTAAAATATCTTGAGCAGTGTCACCGTCACCCATCCCTTCCTAATGCTGCCATTTCAACTGTTAGTACCACCATTATTAGAGAAGAGGAAGACAGACGTCTTGATGAAAGGAAGAAAACTATTACAGCCGTTCGCAGTATAGTTAAACGATCGAGGAAAATCATTAAAGACTTCAAAACACCACAGCGAGTTCAAAACAGAATCAGACTTCAGGAAATATATCAAGAACCCGTTTCAGGAATTCCAGACTTTTTGGTAGGATTTTCTCGTGGAACTTTTAAATTAAAACCAACTTTTGACTGTGAAAAGAAATACGACAGTTTAGAGGTTGAACGGCTTGCTGATTCAAACAGATACATTCTTGTAGAGTTTTCAAAAAACCGAAATGGGCAATCTGTTAAAGTTACAGAGAAGATAGAGTCGGAAAAGTCAGATCAAACCGAGGTTTATAAGTGTTGCAATGCAGTTCTTTCCCATGCCACTACTAGAAAGATAGAAATTCATGGTGCGCATATAGAAAACGATGGAATAACTAACAGAAATTTCGTTCTTATTATTATTAACGAAGGTTCCTTTTGTGGACCAATAGATTTAAGCGGTGTTTATAGACGAAAACTGAAATCGTTGGACAAATTCGTTACATGGAAAATAAAATTTATGGCAGAAAAAAATTAAATAAACGATTATTTTCCTATATTTTTGTTTAGATGTTGTAGCTCTTAATTCCCCACATTTTCTAATTTACTAATTTCCCAAAGTAAAATAGGCGCGACACTAACATTATAATTCACAGTCATTTAAATCTCCCCCCGAAAAAGCCGACAAAGATCGATGCAAAAAAAACCAACTTAATGTTACTTCTGAATAAGGGAATATATTTTAACATACACTATGCACGCAGTTTCCAACGGATCAATTTCTTTAATTTCTGACAGAGCAAGTAATGAATTTTATTGTGACTTAAATTTTTACTAAGATAGTACATATTTTTTAAGGGGGCAACTGAAGCTTTCGCCTCCGGATGCAGGATTTTCTAGCTTTGTTGAAAACCCATTGATGACCTTCGGCTGGATTTCTTTTGCTGTTGAGGTCAGGTTGTTTTCTCTTTGACACATTCCCTATTTGAGTAAGATATAGACGTACGTGAACTCCTCAGGGGGTCCAGGCAAAACAAAATCCCATATATTGAATAATAGTTCAATTTAACCAAATATCATATGCATATATCATCACAGACATTTATTATTCGAATTAAGCCATTTCTAGTACCAAAGTGTTCCTTATAGACATTAGATACAGATTTACTAGGAAATTTCATACAGATATAAGAAGATGTGGTGTAAGTGCCAATGAGACAACTCTCCATCCAAATAACAATTTATAAAAGTAAACCATTAAAGGTCAATGAACGGCCTTCAACCCGGAGCCTTAGCTCACACCGAATAACAAGCAATAAAGGGCTCCAAAATTACTAGTGTAAAACCATTCATTCCGGAAAAGCAACGGTCTATATAAAAAACTAGATAAAGAGAAAATATCACCATAGAATTTTAAGATAAAATATTAGAAGATAGCTCTAATAATATGCTTTCAGATAAGAAAAAGAAATAAAATGCTTCGCTGAGCACAGCCTGATACAACCGCAGAGGTAAAACCCTAAACATTTCGGGCAAATTTTGTCTGAATTTGGATTGTGATAAAATTTTTGACATAATATAGGTTTCTGACACAAAATAAATGTGGTCAAAGATCTTACAAATCCTTTGCCCAATACTGTCACAGTGTGCAATTGAATATTTCATCTTGAAAATTTTCAAAGATTTGAAATTTGAAAAAATTTGGAAAAAAATATGAAAACCATAAAAAAAAAATTGCTTCTTTTGGTCTTTTTTTGGCCCCTTATTGCTACATGTTTGGACAAATATCCCCAAACCCAATCCCAGCCTTCCCTTTGTCATCTGGAAGATTGTGGTACAATTTCAGAGAAATCGACCCATACACTTGCACACAAGTTAGTGCCTGGAAACGAGAAAAATGCTGGTTTTGGGCCCCTTGTGGCCCTTAATTCATTACCTGTTGGCCCCATAACCCCTATAATTAATCCCAAAATTCTACTAGTTGTATTAAACATTGTTGTACAATTTTAGACCAATCAAAATATTTCTATATTTGAGTAATTTATATATCCTGAAACTAGAAAAATGCTTGTTTGGGCCCCTGTTGGACCCCGTATTCCTAAACGGTTGAGACCATCGTCCCCAAATCCAAACCTTCCTTTTGTGTGAACTTTCTGAAAAAAACACAAAGATCTATTTATTCAACTAAAGTTATTGTCCGGAAACCAATGTGTCTTCGGACGACAACAATAATATACTGTATTTTTGTTAAACACCCCCGTAAATTTGATAAAAGAAATAGTTTTCTATATTAACACGAATAGTCTAACATATGAATTACATACTAATCTCAAAATTTGCCCATTTTATTAAAGATCTAGACCGATTGTTATCTACTATATCAAAATCCAAGTTGGAGGAAGACACCTATGCTACCTTAACCGACCGTGCGAGGGCTTTATAGCCAGTCAAGTTCGTTAAAACTTCCATATTTAGCTATCTTAAGAAACCGGTGTCCGTGACCATAGAAGCATTATATCAAAATTTTATTATACTTCCATGCTGTCACATATATAATATTTAAATAGTTTATGTTGTTTGAATGCATGCTTTGTAAATATTCTATCATAAATAGTCCATTGGAGAAGACTCGTCCCTTTTGCATATTTGAGCAAATAAAATATTTAAATATCATGACATGCTTCAGTTTCATTGTGTTCACAACCAAATAGAATTTCAAATGTACATGTATAATTACTAAATTACGTCATAAAAATCCGATGATTTGTTATAAAAATTGTCAAAATGTAGTTTATATCAGGCATGCTGTACATATCAACTCAACAGAAATGTGAAATGTTCGATAGTCTTGTTGGATCGATCTTAAGCTACGGTTCTGAGATATGGGGGTTTCATCATGCCAAGGACATTGAACAGGTTCATAATAAATTTTGTAGATTTGTACTTAAAGTTGGTAAAAATTCACCTATTTGTGCTGTTATCGGTGAACTTGGACATTTCCCAATGTATACTGAGACTACTATAACGTGTTATAGTAGTCTCAGATGTATATTATTAGAAAACAAAGAATACTTAAATATTGGTTGAAAATTGTTACCAAGAAACCTCCTATTGTATTTGATGTATATAAAATGTTGGTTAATGATGCTGAGAATGGTAAAACAAACTGGGCGTCAAATGTTCGTACCTTGTTAACTGATCTTGGTTATAATTTTTTATGGTATAACCAAGAAAATGTTTTTTTTTCATATGATGTTTTGAAACTACGCCTCTATGATCAGTTTATACAAAACTGGCGTTCTAGTATGTTCGATTGTGAAAAATTGGATATTTTGAAAATGTTCAAAATTGACTTTTGTTTAGAAAAATATTTACTTCTTGATGTCAATGTTAAACTCTTAGCACAACTTAGATGTGGTTCACTTAAACTCAACATTGAAACTGGACGATATAATAATGTGCCTCGTAATGAAAGACTTTGTCAATGTTGCAATATGAAAGATATTGAAAATGAATATCATTTTGTAATGATTTGTCCAGCCTATAGACATCTGCGTTTAAGATTTTTGCCTAAATATTATTGTTCTTGGCCTAATATGTCAAAATGTTTATCACTTATTCAAACAAGTTCAAGGACTTTGGTATTAAAACTTTGTTGTTTGTTAAATGAAAACTGGAAACTACGGTCACAACTGATAAAGTAGATTATATATGGTACTATCTGTTTAATATGTGGTGTTGTTTTTTTTTGGTTTTTTTTGTGTTATTATTTTGCTTTCTGTTTTCATTTATATTATGTCGCTTACTATATTATATATGTTGTTGATGCTATAGCATTATATTATATGCTGATTTGCAATAAACTTATTACAATTACAATTTTAAAAAAAATATCATAAAAAGTATGGGCTGCCGGGCTTTGTTTCATGCAACAAGTTGTGCAAAATAGTCAGATTTTGTATAAATATGTATTGAAAACATAAGTTTGTGTGACAAAAAGATAACTACACTATTGAAATTTAAGATGAAATATGAGAAGTTAGCTTTAATTATCTGCTTTGAAATAAGAAAAAAGAAAAATGGGATCACCCGACTCGTTTTTCTGCTACACAATAAAATAGGTAAATTTAAAACACATTCTAACATAAAAATTAGTGCATATTTGATTATATTTGTACCTTATAGAGTGCAAACAGGTAGGTGTAAGCCTGTGAATAATTTGTTCTTCTACACGACGGTCCGCCTCTCTTTTCCAAAATGGCACACAGTGATGCATGGAAAACCTGTTTAAAGCCAAGAAAGGAGTTGGAAGAGGTTTGCTTTTACAGTTTTATTTAAAAAAAAAATCAATATTTTTGTAACTTGTGTCATTTGTTTTAAGGGGAAATGAAATTTAAATGGCAATGTGAAGGAATATGAAGTGTTGCGTAGATTTACCAACATTTTGTTAATTACAATATTGAAATTTAAAAACAAGTTGGTGCATTTAAAAGAGTATCTAAATTCATCTAGATTTAAGAGTTATTTTGTTTTTGTTTTGATACAATATGACATTAAACAAATATAGAAATATACAATTGCTCGAGTTCGCTATCTTTTCATATCTTTTTTTCTGTTTATATCGCTTCACTGACCGTCAGCAGTCTGCTGAGACAAAAAAACAAACAAACCACGAAACGAAGATCCATATTATCGAGCCCAAGCCTTGTATATTGTTTATTTTAGACTATTGTGATTTGGATATACTTTTTAGAATGATCCATATTATCGAGCCCAAGCCTACGGCTTGTATATTGTTTATTTTAGACTATTGTGATTTGGATATACTTTTTAGTATGTAATGAATGTAATGTAAGAATTTGACTCATGTTAATGTAAAATGTCATCAACTTTTACCGAAATTCATTGCTTTCAGGTGCTTGACAGAGTCAACAAATCGATTGAAATAAAGGACGCGCACATTGAATTGTCAACTGTAGCACGTGCACATGAGTTAGTCGAATTTCTTGGAGAACATTTTTTCCCTAACGAAACGTTATCTAAATCTATTGGTCTGAAATTTGATGAGGATTTGAGGAAAGACCTTTTAGAAATTCTGAAAGAAAATCTCTCAGTTATCGTGGTTCATAACCGAACAAATGAAATCCTAGCATTGGCGGGACTTGTCTTAGAATATGATGGAATGCCAGAAGTGAAACTAGCACATAAGAAATTTGCTCTGATAATGGAATATATGAGGCATAGACAGAATGACATGGACGTTTATAAACGCTTTAAATGTAACAAATGTGTAAACATTGCTTTCCTCGGTACACACAGAGAGCATAGAGGAAAAGAATTAGCAACTACTGTTTTAAAGGCGGCTCTAGCTTTTGCTAAAGAATTGGGATCAACGCCTGTTTATTTCCACGGAGAAGGGTCTGCACATGCATCGCAGAAAATATTTGAGAACTTACAGTTTGAAATAATTCATAGGTTTAAAAACGAAGAGTATGAAGTTAATGGAGAAGTTCTTTTCAAGAATACTGGAGACGTCAAGGAACTCATTTGCTATGTTAAAGAAATGCATTAGCTTAATATGTTTTATTAACCCAACAGAAATGAACCACAAGTAGCTATTTTAGAGTAAACACTCTTTTATTTAGACAAATACATAAATTATTCTCCTTTTGAATTGGAAAATTAATTCATCAAGTTTAACAGAAATATAGCAATTCATATTTAATATACATGTATAAATACCGAACTCCAAGGAAAATTCAAAACGGAAAGTCCCTGATCAAATAGCAAAATCAAAATGACTAAACACATAATACGAATGGAAAACAACTTTCATATATTGGCATTTTTATGTAGAACATAGTGGATTAACCTAGTTTTATTGTTAGCTAAACCTTTAACTTTTATGACAGTCACATAAAATCAATAATATTGACAACAATATGTGTGTATGTATATGTATATAAAATTATACATATTCAACAGACAAAAGAAACTTACGGAAAACTGATTGAAATTGACATCTAAAGAAGATAGTTGCTTGTAACTTGTTGAGCCTTCAGGAATTATATTTGGAATCTCTTAAGTTTTCAATAAATATTACATTTTCGTTTATTTTTTTATTTCTTCTAACGGAGAGTTGATAGTTGTCTCATTATCAATCATATATACCACATCTTCTTATTTTGATATTTACTGCAATGATATTCGTGATGTGTGGATGCAGCAGAATGTGAGTGTATGCTTTTTTATTGTTGAGCCTTCGACATTAGTCGAAAAAGCGAGACATACCGACTCTACAATTCGTCCACAAATATTCACTCTGTGGTTAAATTTTTTGAAATTTAAACTATACTGGATTTCTACCAAACTGGGACAGAAGCTTGTTCAAACTTTATGGACATCAGAGAGTATCTAGATGTAAATCTTGTAAATCTTGTAAAAAAATAAATTCCCTTTTTTCCGTATTTACTTATAAATGGACTTAGTTTTTTTTTTATGCCAGGAAACATTACATTCACTCTGTGGTTAAAGTTTTATAAAATTTCTTTTTTTGATTATCCCGGATTTGTACCAAACTAGAACAGAAGCTTGTCTATGATCATAAGATAGTATCTAGATGTAAATCTTGTAAAAAAATAAATTCGTTTTTTCTGTATTTTACTTATAGATGGACTTAGTTTTTCTGTCAGGAAACAACACATTCACTCTGTGGTTAAAGTTTTAATTTTTTTTTAACTTTCTCATACTATTTTGGATTTGTACCAATCTTGTTTAAGATCAAAAGCTAGTAACAAGAAGGAAATTTTGTTAAAATGTTGTAACTGTGTATCTGTATTTTACTTATTAATGGACTTAGCTTTTCTTCCAGTTAACATTACCTTCAGCCTGCAGTTTTTAAAACATTTATTAGATTCATAAACTATCCTGGATTTTTACCAAACTTGGACAGAAGCTTCATACAATCAAAAGATAGTATCAAGAGGAATATTTTTCCCCCTTATTTTTGTTAAGCCTGTGATTAACAGCAAGAAGTGTAGGCGAGACACTTGGTTCTGTGGAACCCTTACAATTTTTTTAACAGTTAGGTTTTTTGTCTTTTGAGAGAACTCTCTGCATTTCCATTATATTATTTTTTCTATTTCTGTTGGTCTTTTAAGGGGAGCTTTCTCATTTTAACCTTCATACTAAATCTTCTTAGGTTTATATTTAGTTCCTAGATTACTCTTTTAAGTCTTACCACTGTTTTTCAAGACAAGCTGGGGCCGTGGGATGTCAGAGCTCGTCCCATATAAAAAAAAGTGGATATTTGACTGTCCAAAATAGATATGCTGCTGCTGGCAAAATACATTCAAATTGGGCATCAATTCATTCATTTTTCATCCATTTTTTTATTTATGCATGGATGGAGAGTTGTCTCATTGGCACTCACACCACATCTTCCTATATCTATGGAAGTATTTTATTGAATATAATTATACTTCCATGATTTATGTAATTTTCATCTTGCTGTCACCCATTTTGGCCTTTTTAACATGTTTTTGATTTGAGCGTCACTGAAGAGCAGTGTGTAGGAGAAACGTGCGTCTGCCGTATATATAAAATTTCAATCCAGGTATGATGGTATCTATGACGAGTTTATTGTCATTTGTTTATTTTAAGCTCAATCAATTTGCTGTTTTGCTGTTAGTGGATACCCCCTTTCCCCCCTCAAACCCAGGGGCGGATTTAGCCATTTTAAAAAGGGGGGTTCCCAACCCAGGACAAAGGGGAGGTTCCAATTATATGTTCCCATTCAAATGCATTAATCAGCCAAAAAAAAGGGGTGGTTCCAACCCTGGAACCTCACCTGGATTCGCCAATCCAACCTCTACCATCATAAGTAGACAACTAAATGCAATTTTCTCTAGTCAATAATGATTTGATAATGAGCTGAAAAGCTTTTTTCCTTTAGAAAGTAATATTTTGGTCCAACTATTTTTATAATTTCTATAACTACTGTGGACTGTTCCACTAGTTTAACAAGTTATGCTTACTCTCCCTGGGCAAATGGTGTATCATTTTATTTTTGGTGTGGTTTATGATGCTCAAGATAAGTGTTCTGTTTAATATATTTTTTTATCCTTATCATTTCTGTTTTTCTCTCACACTTGTGGTCATAGAGTAGTCTGTCAGTGATTCTTATTGTCTCTTTTTAATGTACTAATATTTTTGTTAACATTTAATTAACATAGGTTCTGACACATTTAGGAGTCAGGACCAGACAGATTAGGGGGGGGGGGCATACCTTTTTGTGTTAACCTGTTTTAGCCCTTTTCAAGGTGTTGTTAACTGTTATCTGAGATCGATTTAAGCTGTTAACTATTTTCAGCATTTTTGCATTTTTTGTTAACTGTTTATTGAGGTGTTGTTAGCATATTGACCCCCTATTGCCCCCCCCCCTCACAGATGTGACTGACATATTAAAAAGACAAGAATTTGCATCTTTTATCTGATCAGCAATTTAAAATTTTACAAATGAAGTTAGTTTGTGTAATGTAATGTGCAAATTTATCAATAAAGGGAGATACTAAGCAGGGACACATATAAGTCTATATAAGTCCTTGTACTAAGTAACTAAAACAACATATAAAATTTTACTTTTTATTTTTTATGTTATGATGATAAAAATGTATAAATATGTACATAAAATGACAAATATATTAGACTATAAAACAAATTATTTCAAATAAATAACAAAAAAGTTGTCAATACTTAGAACTTTTTTTTGGCATCAAACCAAGGTAAATGAATATTTTTTTCCAACACCTATATTTGCAAGAGTATAACATGTATAAAGAACGATGTCCATAAAAGATATAGAAATCCAAAATACAATTTGATACAAGGTATCAATCTTCCCAGGAAGTAATTCACTGCAAAACAGTGCACGGTTAAGCAACACAGAAAACTGCATAAGAAAAATATTCTTTTTAAAATATCTACTTTTGGTCCTCCTTTGGTTAAAGGGGGATTAGGGTAGTTTTACATTCCTCATACCACAAAACTTTAAAATAATTGTAATGGACTTCGACAACAGACAAATACATGTATGGTCAACTAAAACATGTATGAAATTTTCAAAATAGAAGAAACTATTTAATGGAATGTTTGCATACATGTATATAGTTTCTTATTATTACATGTATATGCAAATTGTGACAATACTAACACCAACAAAATCCTTAGAACACAGCAAATATTAATTTTGAATAAAACTATTATCTTAGGTGCTCACATCATTGTCAGTTTAGGAGGACTAAAGTGGTCCTGATTATGTATTTTTAGTATGTTGATCAGTTTTATAGGTTTAATAGCCCTGAATAGGCATATTGTAAAGAGCTGATTTGTCCATCTGATTGACTTCTATTTCTTTAAATTGTACACTTGGTTCTCTTGACATACTTTGTAAATCTGAAAAAATAAAAATAAAATTGTTGGTCATTTAATCTGATTAACTAAGATTTTTTTTACAAACATTAGTTGAGAGCTAGGCTCCTGAGTTCGATTTTAAATCAATTGCATTCAATTTTTAAAATATCATTTTGTGGAATTTATAAATGGAATACAATTTGAATGAAACAATAAAAGGGGAGACAACTTGTATATTTTTTTAAGAATTTCTTTTCCCATCATGCTGTGTGTTCCTTAGAGTGACTAAACTATTCAAAAACAAAAAAAATGTGCTTTTGATATACAACACAACTTTACCTTCAGGATTAACTTGACTAGGAACAGCAGCAGATTCTCCCATGGTACTGTCTTCAAATGTTGGCTGAGCTGGTTGTGGGGGTGGTCTCCGTACACATAGTTCACCAAGTGTTGGTTTTACCTGGAATCGGTCTGGATTCTGGTATCTTTCTTGTCGTCTATGCTCTATATGGTCATTTATGATTTTCTGGGACTGAAAGAAATATATATTACATAATATGCTTTTCCTCAATACATTGATATATTTTTTTATGCATAAAATATATGACTGAATTGGAAGTAAATCCATTTACTCAAAAAACAAACTGCTATAGGACTATTTGTAAGTTCAAACATAAAAGTGTGAGGATTCAAAGGGAAATTACTCAAATTATAAATGTCTTTTTTTTAAAAACATTTATAGGCTCCGTGTTGAAGGCTGTACATTAACCTATAATGGTTTACTTTTTTAAAACTCTTATTTGGATGGAGAGTTGTCTCATTGGCACTCACACCACATCTTCCTATATCTATTGAATTAAGGATGTACTTAGATGAGGTTTTGGCTTTTGTTTAAGATGTTAGGAATCCTTGGGTTTTTACCATACGATACTAGGTAAAATATTTAGTCCCATAAACACCCATTTATGATTTTGATAAGACTTATTAGCTCATAAAAGGTCATTTGCCAAAATTTAAGCAGATTTTTGAATTTTTTCTTTTGATTTGAGGCCAAATTATACCAATGCAATACACCTTATCGCTATTTGTTCGCCATTACTGGATATCACACAGGTTTCTGTAAAATTTTGACGTCTGGCATAAAACAAAATATCTGACGCCACAATAGAAAAGTGATTGTTGTTGACGTCAAAAGTTCAAGCAGCTGGGTCAGTTAGTGATAAGGTGTATTATAAAGTAAAAGTCTGAGTCAGCCTTTTCCCGCAATATTTTAAAAATCAAATATCTTGAAAAGGAGTTCCATGACCTATTAATTTTTTTAGCTTATTGTGTTTTTTAAATAATGCTCTTCAGACAAAAAGTATATCAATTTTAAATTCTTGATTTTTTTAATTTCACTTAAGTACATCCTTAAATGCAGCATAAATTGACAGATAGAAAAAAAAACTTGGCCATTGTCACATTTGCCAACTTTTTAAGGAGCAATTTTGGACAAATTTGTAAACTTCTATGGGAAAACAATAGTGTAAAGGAAAATGCAACCAAATAATCATGAAAATGTGTCAACCTTTATGTAATGATTTTTTTATTATATGTTATTGTCCATGGGAGAAAACTCACTTGTAATCCCCAGTATAAGTGATATGTTGCTAGAAAAACCTCATAAAATCAATATTTCTACAGTAAAAAATACCTTTTGAGCACCAAGTATAAGGTTTTGATCTGCCATGATTTCTGTAATTCTAAGGTTATTTTTCACTGCTTTTGATGCTGTTGATCTAGCATGCATTGGTAGTTTTTCTTGGTAAAGTTTGTCTGTAAAATCTGGTTCTTCTGTCTGGGTTTTCTTTACTCTGTGAAACAAATTACAAAGTAGGTAATTAAAATTTAATATGTCATGCTATACAAAAAATTTAATATGTCATGCTATACAAAAAATATAATATGTCATGCTATACAAAAAAATTAATATGTCATGCTATACAAATTTAATATGTCATGCTATACAAACAATTTCATTTCACATTCAGTCATTGTTGTTAGATATATATGTATAAAATTGCAAATGATATCCAACGCTACATTACATGTTTGTATAGAATCTGTTTAAAACACCATTTTCTATATACGAAAATGCCTGTACTGCGTCAGGAATGTGACAGTTATCCATTCTTTTGATGCACTTGAGCTTTTGATTTTGCCATTTGATTAGGAATTTTCAAATTTGATTTTTCCTCAGAATTAAGTGTTTTTTTTTTAACTTTTCTTACATATACATTTTTTAAAAAGAAAAACAGCTTTTAATATATTATTTTAAGACTAAACAAGACTGTTTGATATAGTTTTACCATTTAATCTTAATAAAACTTTGTATGCATTGATACCATATATTAAAATTCTTAATAGTTTATTTGTTCTAGTCCTGGAAATGCATGAAATATCTGCCCCTGAACGATAAGCAAGCAAGTCTATATAAAATGCATTTATCATTTATATCATAAATGTACATGTACAACATTGTATAAGGATGAAGTAATTCATGACAAGCATTCATATTTTAGAGAGAAAAATGTAGGCTTTAATTTTGAGAAATTCAAACTTCTAAGAATAATTATTGAAGGGTGTGTTTGACTTACTTTCTGTTTGTTAACAATTCATAAATGTTTTCTAACAGCATGGCAGCAGCTCCCTCCTTACAATGAATGGTACCATCTATATATTCCTCTGGTATGTCTAAAGAGTGTCTTTTAATAAACTACAAATGAAATATATATCATAAGTAAACCTCTCATGGATGTCATTAACAATGTATTCACAAAATTGCACACCATAAGTTACAGTACAAAATGCATATCCTGAGTTTTAAATCATACTACATTTTTGTAACCTTGTGTCGGTTAATTTATTTAAAATCTGTTTGAAGGTTCATTGTTAAAATTGTACATTTCACTAGGGTAATCAGATTTTAAAACAATACTAACGTGTTATGACCCAATCTGCTGAAAAAATACACTGTTATTACATGTCACTTTTGGGGTTGTAAACTTTTTTCAATAAGTTACAAATTAATACATGTTGTACCTAAGTCATACAATTTGGTCTGAAACTTTATTTAGATAGTATGGACAGTGGCTTTGTAACTAACATCAAATATTACGGTGGTTGCTTCATACATGTAGTATTTTGGTAGATATACTATAACATTGCACAACAGCTAGTACTATTGATAGTTCAATATCATGACATTTAAAAAAAATATATAAAAAAATTCTCATGCTCAAACCCCATAAAGTGACAGAATAGTCAACCTGATGGCAGTGATCACTCAGCTGTAGAAGTAGAAGACATTAAATGGATACAATTTGCTTACCAGTTTCAATAGGTACCAGTTCTTCTGTTTAGAATCTAGTGATGTGCCATTATTGTATGAGTGCATCTGTATGTCTTGTGGAAAATACCAAGAGAAAATTTCAGCTATTAAGTAACCATTTGTAACATCCCTGAAACAAATAAATATAACAGCTTTATAATCATTCTTTTTTTTTTCTATTTTTTTTTTAAATTTCTTATATTTAATCAGTCAAATAAGAGGCACATTTCCAATTTAAAACGAATTCAAGTACTTTGGTTATAAAACAGAAAGTGTATATATGATGGAGAAAACTATATCTTTGCATTCTTTTAATGACACAACTGTTCACTAATCTACAAATGTATCACCTAAAAGAGGCAGAAATAGTAGAAGGGTAAAATGTGTATAGATATATTTATACATTTTATACATTCCTTGTAAAACTTCCAATGTAACAATGATAATGTTATATTTCTCACTAAGATGCACTATCTGCATTTAAATTATATCTTTCTCTGGAAACTTGTATAATTTTATAAAGAATAAAGTATCTATCTAACTGGCATGATAAACGTATTTACACTTTTGGTATTAAGTTGAATTTTGTCTCCAAATGACATTTGATTGTCTCTGAATAACCTTTTGACATCAAGCAACAATCTCTTTTTATTGTGACGTCCTTTTTTTTTAATTTTAGAGAGTCTTATAACAACAACACTTTACAGACTGCTGCAGAAATTTATTGATCGACATGTTTCGGTGCCTAGGGCACCGTCATCAGGATAAAAACAATACATAAAATCATGTTGAAGTACAAAATCGGGTTGTTAAAATTTAAACGTCACAATGTTACAATGGTAAGTAACGTTATTAATAGCAACGTACTGAAAGTGAAAGTTCATTGTAAGTAGGTTAATAAACTATAAAAATAAATTAAAAAAATAAAATGTTTTTGTTGTGAAAATGTTTGTTAAAATTATTCTGCCAACATGTGTTTGACCTCTTGCATCGTGGAAGGAATAATACAATAAGTTGTCAGGCTGTGTATAGACTGTATAGGTTGTGTGGTCTGTATGTTCTGTTAACTTTCTTCCCCAAAATAGACGACATTTTATCAGCAATTCCGTACCATTTTTTTTAAATTGTTATGTTAAAGTTTACGGGAACCTGTGTGATTCTACGTAATGGCGGACAAATTTGCATACAAGTGTAAATACGTCTATTTCGTATAAAGATATCAAAATTGGCCTATACTGGAACCTCAAACGCAATAGTTTTGATAAACCTTAGAAAAATAAGAAATTGGTCATGATACACTTCAAAGTTCTTAACCCATAGATCTAAACCAGGACTTCTTTTACTCTAGGGGTCTCAACCCATAAAGAGCTATACTTACTATTCTTAACCCAAAACCTTAACCTAAGTTAGTAAGTAAAACTTTTTTTGGATTCGGCATATTGACAAACATAAGCTCTAATGAGCTTTTCACCGAATATAACCTAACCCATACCTAAACATAACGATGGCCTTAACTAAAACATCCCCTGCCCATACCTAACCATGGATAAACCTTAAGTTAACTCTAAAGAAGTGACTCTTAAAGTAAAAAAGGCCCTATAAACCTATAGCTATTGCCGAAAGTAAACCAACCCGTCTTATAGACCGGTCTGATGACTGAACATTAACCTCAATTATAAAAAGCAGGCCGAGAAAATTAATGCTACTTTACCATTTTGCAGTTTTTATTTGCCATGTCAAGTCAAGGCTCTGAATCCACTTTATAACTTCTCTTGGTAGTCCTGACATCTTTTTTCGTTAACTTTGTTGTTGTCCAGAGCAACGAGTAAATAAGTCATTGTTATTTAGACGCTTACCTATTTCGATCTGGATTAAAGAGCACTAGAGACTAATAATCAATTATTCTAAATCTATGTAATTATTACGATTACGGATATAGCAATGAACTATTTCCGTAAATTAGAAACATTTAGATTAGATTATAATAAATACAAATCCTTAGTTATAATAAATAAATCTCAGTTATTTAAGGTAGCAATACACAGTTAGATGTTCAGTTTCACATTATGGCCATTATAATTGTGTATTATAACATTGTGTGGTGGAGGATTACATATTCAACTCCTTGCCTACATTGGCAGAATTTATATTGATACAGATACATGAGGGGGATAGGAGGGGTCCTGATCCCGAAATCCCAGGCTTAAAAACACGAAATCCCGAAATCCCGGTCTTAAAAACATGAAATCCCTATTTCCATACATTTGGAAAAAGAATTCCCGGATCCCGAAATCCCGAGCTTAAAAACACCCATTCCCGGAATCCCGATAAAGGTCCTATACCCCTTCATACATGGTGAATTTTTTAAATATGAAAGTTTTTGAACAATAAAATTGTTTTTTAGGTAATTGAAGAATAATATAGCCTTTTTAGTGGGTTTATATGAACATTTAATTTGTTTATAGCATGTTTTATAGGCCATTTATCTTTTTTACAGTCCTTATATATTTAGTTGTACCGACATAGGTCCATAAATTATTGTAGTGTTTATCAACAAAGATTTTGCACTCAATCTTTTCAATTCAATTTTATGGAAAAACAAAAGAAATGCATATGATTTTTTTTGGACCTCTTGATAGATATTAATCTATGGTTTCAGGAAAGGTATCACTGTAATTGATTGAAATTTTCCTTTAGACCAAATTTTGGATGGGTTTTATGCAATATTTTGTATCGAAGAAATGCAGATTGTTGCCATGGTTACACCCAAAAGGGATTATATTTCACCATAATGACCATTAGAAATCAAGTCTAGGGTAGATTCTCTTTCTATGAATATATACATGCATAACACAAATATTAAGCCGTATTTGTTAGAAAGGAAGGGAAACAGGGTGTTTAAAAATTTTGAGTGTCAATTTTTTTTTTCTAACTGGTATTGCTACCTAAAGATGAAACTTTTCCAAAACTTCTGAAATAACATGAACAAATCAATCTCAACTTTTGTGTGATTCTTTTGACCATTCCAATCGTGACTTGTGTATATGTTTTCTTGCAATGAAATTTTTTGAAAATTCAGTTATGATGAGAATTTTTTCCTGCCTTTTTTATTTTTCCACTCAATTCATTACTGCCTTTTTAATTATTTTTTTTTATATAAATTGTCATCCAGTCTGTTTTTATACTCAAAACTCTTGTCCTGCTTTTTTTTTTTTTTAAATTTCATTCTTATCCTCATCCCCCATAAAAATCAAAATAAAATGGAAGCTCCCTTAAATGATGTGATTTCTTTGAGTACAAGTTATGTGTAATCCTTGAATTTTTTTTCTCCATAAACCTTTTTTTGCCTGGCATAATTCTTCTACATGTAAACCAAATGCTCAAGTTTTTTTCCCCTATGGAATGAAAATAATATTTTGTTATAGTACTTTTGTCGTGCCTAGAAATTTACAAGTTACACATTCCATTACTTACAAAACATACCTCCTGTATACCGGTAACCTAGGTAATTTGGACACAAATGTGTTCTGTAAATTACTTTTATAATTCTGACATCCCTTTTTGAATTAGTGAGCTTTAATGTAACTAATAAGCTGCCTTTATTGCTAAATTGAAACATCAGACTATATACATAAAATTGAGAATGAAAATGGGGAATGTGTCAAAGAGACAACAACCCAACCATAGAAAAAACAACAGCAGAAGGTCACCTACAGGTCTTCAATGTAGTGAGAAATTCCCGCACCCAGAGGCGTCCTTAAGCTGGCCCCTCAACAAATATATACTAGTTCAGTGATAATTATGAACGCCATACTAATTTCCAAATTGTACACAAGAAACTAAAATTAAAATAATACAAGACTAACAAAGGCCAGAGGCTCCTGACTTGGGACAGGCGCAAAAATGCGGCGGGGTTAAACATGTTTATGAGGTCTCCCCCTTCCCATATACCTCTAGCCAATGTAAAAAAGTAAACGCATAACAATACGCACATTTAAAATTCTGTTCAAGAGAAGTCTGAGTCTGATGTCAGAAGATGTAACCAAAGAAAATAAACAAAATGACAATACATGTAATACATAAATAACATCAGACTACTAGCAGTTAACTGACATGCCAGCTCCAGACTTCAATTAAACTGATTAAAAGATTATGATTTCATCATATGAATATCAGGCACAATCCTTCACATTAGAAGTTTAATATCATTCCATCATAACATATATGAGAACATAACCCATGTCATGTCAACAACTGGTTTTTAAATAAATGTGTTTAGTTCCGATGCAAAGACCCTATAAGAGAATCAATATTAACGTCAAAATATGCAATATATATTTTAATAGCCTGGCCTACTAACGAAAATCAGAGAAACAAAACCATATCCATAGTAAGAGTCAAGTTTCCATGCAGTCAAAAAGGATACACATTGGTTTATGTTTATGCTTTTTAAGCAACTTTGAAGCCCAGTTTTATTGGTAGAGGAAACTTGAGTACCCGGAGACACTACAAACCTTTGTCAAACAAATGGCAAAAAGATCAAAGTCCAACAAGGTCTTAGAGCCATACTAAACCAAAATATGCCTATTTCTAAAATATAGAAAATTTTGTTATTCTGCATTGAAATTGGATATTTTGATCATAATAAACAAAACTATTGGCTTGATTGGTGCCAACACATTTGACTGAAAGTCACAAACAATACTCTTCTAGCCTTTTGCTATTCTTCAATTTTTTACTGAGGTGAAATGTATTCTGATTTACTCTAGAGGCAAATAAAGAGTTCTGCAATATGTTGCAAAATAACTTCCAGGTATTGGACTTTTTAAAGGAACCCATATATTTTTACAAAATTTAGGTCTAGAAGCAATGATTCAGTTTGGTCCAAATAAGCCAATCAAAAACTAAGACAGATAAAACTAGAAGATCAGAAACTGTTTACCTTTCCTTTGCACCAGAGTTCACCATGAGTTTTATCATTAATCTTATTGTCAGTGTTATGTTTTGTGTACAGATTGCCTTTATTTTTTTTTGGCCATGGTGATGTCTGTTGTTGTTAGATTGTTGGTTTATTTTTATTTTCATTCAGGAAAAGGTTATTAAGAAATAAAAGAAGAATGTGTCCATGGGACACAGACCCAGCCTGTAAATATACAAGACTCTATGTAACAGAATAAATTAGCAATTTGAAAATAGCAATAAACATTTTTTTAATTTGTAAAGGGACATAACTCAAGAATGCTGACATTGGCACAACCCAAATTACGAAAGTGAAGGTGTAGAAATGACAAACTTAGTGGTTTTTATCATATACAAGGGGACACAATTCAAGAACAGTGACAGTGTTGCCACTAATATTTGAACTTCATCTGTGGTTGGTGGTAATAAACATTGTGTATAAGTATCATAACATTAGGTTTAGGGAAACTACAGTAAGAGAATGGAAACACATTTTTGAACTAGGGACATACAAATAGACAAGGGTAAAACTCCATGTCCTCTCTTAACACAGCAGGGACATAAATAAAAATATTGGACTCACAGATGATAGATGTTATAAGGTTGTGACTTTTGGTGGCAATGGCTACTACTGAACTTTTGTGTCAAGAGAGCTAAAGCAGTATCAGCAATATAAAATGTGAATAGGATTCGTTCTTCAGTCTTAAACAACATGTAACAGTGAGTTTAATAAGACTCACTTAGACAATATGAAAATCTAAAATTCCATTTTTAGATTAAATTTTGTTCTTATGCTAAATATTATATACTTAGCTTACAAAATATAGTATGAATTTAATATACATATGTTAGGGTTGGTAATGTTCACTCTGAACCTTGAAACAAATGAATCATAGTTCTGGCATTATAAAAATAAAAATACTTTTGTTTTGAATTATTTATTCAAAACTGTGTAATTCATGAACTTAATTTCCTTAAACAATGATAGGTAAAACAATTGTTTCCTCAACAAATAAATAAAAGAATGGTATGCAATAAGAAAAATAATTTGAAAATAACATTACAGTACCATATACCCTGAAATACTGAAATTTGAAAACATTGAACAGATCAAAGAGAAAAAAGTAATTAAAATATCCAAACCCTTAAGAAAAAGAAAACAGCATACCATTTGTTAAAAAAAAGTCTGGTCAGAAAAATTAAAGTGTTTTAACAAATAATATCAACATTATTGACAGACATCTTTACTTCATTGTTTGGTCAAATTTTGAGAGAAAAATTTGTAATTGCTATTATGATGCTTTACATTTCAATTTTTGCCCAAAAGCATTTTATGCAAGAAAATTATTGTAGGCGTAACTTATACATGATTCTATATAGTCTGTTATATTGTAAAGGTAAATCACTACTGAAATTATGAAAGTAAGTTTTAACGATTTTAAACCTTACACTTTTTTTTTTTTTTGCATTAGTAAACAAAGATTGCAGTAATTTCAGAATTTATAGTATTTTATCATTGATAGGAACTGATACTAGTACAAAAATGTACATAAAGTTTGGTGGGTGTTTATTTAGTATTGCACTTTAACATGCACAAATCATCAGTAAATGTCTGCCATTATGTGGGACAATAAATAAATAAACAATAATGTTCTGTCACTTGTTATGAGCTTGATGCATTATTTTGTGTCTTCTGTTGTGATAATTTGGCCAATGTTGATCTAATTTCATCTACCATCTTTTCTCTTGGTACTTCCATCTGAAAAAGATTTTTTTGGTTAAAAATAATATTTAAAGAAAAAGTAAGTCGGGTTTCTGTTAATGAGTTAGCAACCCAATATTACATTACATAAACACTTTACAGCACATTTCAGTCAGTATGTAGCTAATGGTAATATCTTTGGTTAGCTTGCTTGTTAACTGAACCGTGAAGTCATTGCTAAGTAAGGTAAACTTCCCTCCTTTAATAGTAGACTAGCCCAACAGATAAAAAATCTATCTCTCTGTAGGACTAAGCTACTTTAAAAGGAGGGTGGTATACCTTACCTAACAATGAATTCACGGTTCAGCTAACAAGCAAGCTAACCAAAGATATTTCCATTAGCTACATACTGACTGAAATGTGCTGTAACTGACTTTAACATTTTAACATCACTGATAACTCAAGGTCAAACATTAATATTGTAAGGTATAAACTTTTCAGCAGTCAAAAAGCTTTATGAAAGAATTATCTAAACGATGCACAAAAAATGTTTATGAAAATAGAAAACTTTCAAAGATAATATAGTCTTACTGTGGATTCATTTACTTTTGTTTATATTGTCTTAAGGTAGATCACAAGTATATATTTTTTGAGACAGATTTTTTTTATAATTTGCCAAAATGAAGATTTTACTATGCTCTTTTCAAAACTTTGTTAAAAAGTATGGGTCACCGTTCTATTTTTCAAGCAATAAGTCGTTGAAAATTGCCAAAATTTGGTTAGTTTGTTCATGAAAAAACACATTAGTGTGCAAAAAAAAAATTCTATGAGACAGAATTTTGAAATAAATTGTGAGAAGAAAGGTTTCATAATATGTTTTAAGAAAATAAAAATAAAACATGGTGTCACTTGTTTTCTTGCTACAAGTGAAAATAAAAAAATTCCCTATTAGTCCAGTATAAATTTTTGTACCAAAAGAGTTATCTCCCCTTAAATAGCTCATTTGAAAATAAATGATTTTAAAACCAAAATAAATTATACTTGTTAAAATATTTTGTATAATATGATAAATTAACAGGTTTTTCGTCAAATAGAAAAAAACAGTCTAACTATTGAATTGCAAATCTGTCTCTAAATTTACAGATTTAGGCAAATAACTAGACTGATTTTGTACTGTGATAGTACAATCCAAGATGGCGGTATACCATCAATCTACCTTAAAACGTGTTTTCCTGTGTCATTTGGCCTCTTCTGGAGAGTATCTCATTGGCAATCATACCACATCAATTTTTTTATGTTTGCCAATGTCTGCATACAAGCCTTAAAAAATTATATTTCTTTGAACATTGTGATTTGTGGTTAATCTAATTTGTAGGTTATTTAACACTGTTGTCACACTAGTAATGATAAATTGATAGTATTTAGTAACAAACCTCTTCTCTTGATTCCACAATCCTTAATTTAACAATATTCTTCTCTAATTCACTAGCACCTATAATAACAGCTATGGGTATACCACTACTCTCACAATATTGAAACTGACTTAATGACTTTGGGTTCTTCTTATAAGATTGTTCAGTCTGAAATAAAGGAATAAAGAAGGATAAGTTTAATACTAAGGGCAAGTATTGAATTCTTTTCATCAATATATTCAGATAGATTTTTCGAACTTTAAACTAGATATTTTATGACAGATAGAAGGTTAAATTACGAGATATAATCCATTTTTGCTTCTTTAAAGTTGTATTCTAGATTACCTTCCGCTACGTCAGGGGCATACAAATATTTTTCATATTTTCTAGATCAAAATAAAGTGGCAGAGATAATATTTTTCTTTTCAAATTAATTTTATTGGGTGTCTAACACATAATTTTAATAATATCAAATGAACTGAGACTATCCATACATAACATACCTTTATATCAGCATCCCATAATTCATTGCACAGTTTCATTCTATCTTCTAGAAGACCATTGTGAGCTGATACAACAAACACTTCTGTATCTGTGGTTCTGGTCTTCACTTTGGAAGACTTTTATAAAAAAAATATAGGTATAAAATCAATACAAATATCAGGGCAATTTTAAGATTTGTTTTATTATTACATTAAAACTCCAATCCTATATCTTTGTACTAAGACAAATCTTAATAAATTTCAAAATTATCTCCCTTTAAAAACAAAACTTGTAAATTATCTCCCCTTCTGAAATTTATACACAGGTGTTTGAAATTGTTGAATACAAACAATTATCAAAAATAAAGAAATATGAATGAAAAATTAGTTATGCTTTTGATGTGCTGTTTTATAGATTAAAATTATAAAATATCTATTCTAATAAGAAAGAATATACAAGGAAAATCCTTATTAAAGGATCTTAGAAGTTTTGCACTGGCCAGATTACCCAATGAGTATACATATCTCCACAGACTAAGTGGTGTTAGATTAAACTAGATCTCCATCTCTGTGGGCCCCGCTGTCAATAACGTGGGGAAAATAAGTTTTATGGATAATCTGATATGAAGCATTATTTGAAGTTATTACATAGTCTCACGTGTGATTTTAAGTTAAAACTGATAAATATTCTCAACTTACTTTCATAGTATAATAGTGATATGACTGCATGATGTGAACTCATTGTTGACTACTCTAAGGTGACTTCTGGATATATGGATTGATATTTGAACAAAATGTTTAAAGGTGCTGCCCAAATGATATTTGTCACATATTTTTAGAATTATGCCTTCAATATATTATGACCCACCAAGTATAAAGTATGAAATATTGACGGTTCACGAGAGGTAGAGCGGACACAATTTGTTAAGAACAACGAACGGATGGACAGACCGACAGACTGACCTTTGACCTAGGATGCATACATTATGACACATTCTCTGGTGTTGGTTAATATATATGTTAAGTTGAAAATGTTTGTCAGGTATAAAGTATGAAATAATAACAGCTGTCCTCTCAAAATATAGTGTGGATCAAATTTGTTAGCGATGGACAGACCAACAGACAGACAGTCCTTTGACCTAGGAAGTTGTACATACATCATGACACACCCTCTGGTGTTGGTTAAAATGGATGTCAAGTATAATATTTAAAATCATAACGGTTCTCAAGATATAGAGCAGACAAAATCTTCACAACAGGACACGGGGTTGTCAACTGAAACCAAAGTTTTTTTTACGTTGACCTTTGACCTAGGAAGTTGTACATACATCATGACACGCCCTCTGGTGGTGGTTAAAATGGATGTCAAGTATAAACTTTGAAATCATAACGGTTATCTAGATATGGAGCGGACACGATCTTCACCACAGGACACAGGGTTGTCAACTGAAACCAAAGTTTTTGACCTTGACCTTTGACCTAGGAAGTTGTACATACATCATGACACACCCTCTGGTGTTGGTTCATATTCATGTTAAGTATTAAGTATAAAATCATAATGGTTATCTAGATATGGAACAGACACAATCTTCACCAAAGGACACAGGGTTGTCAACTGAAACCAAAGTTTTTGACCTTGACCTTTGACCTAGGAAGTTGTACATACATCATGACACACCCTCTGGTGTTGGTTAAAATGGATGTCAAGTATAAACTTTGAAATCATAAGGGTTCTCAAGATATAGAATGGACACGGTCTTCACCAAAGGACACAGGGTTGTCAACTGAAACTTAAATTTTTTGACCTTGACCTTTGACCTAGGAAGTTGTACATACATCATGACACACCCTCTGGTGTTGGTTAAAATGGATGTCAAGTATAAACTTTGAAATCATAAGGGTTCTCAAGATATAGAGCGGACACGGTCTTCACCAAACGACACAGGGTTGTCAACTGAAACTAAAGTTTTTGACCTTGACCTTTGACCTAGGAAGTTGTACATACATCATGACACACCCTCTGGTGTTTGTTAAAATGGATGTCAAGTATAAACTTTGAAATCATAACGGTTCTGAAGATATAGAGCGGACACTAAAGTGTTACGGACGGACGGACAGACGGACGGACAGACTGATCACTATAGGGCGACCCACCTTAGGCGGGGCCCTAATTAGGATATCTGCAGACTCAATATCCTCATTTTTGAAATACTCACAATTGCTCTAGATTCAAGTATTGAGAAGACCCTTTCAATACCAATACTGACACCAACACAGGGTACCTTCCTGCCTTTGGGATCAAACATACCAACCAGACCATCATATCGTCCTCCACCAGCCACACTACCTACACTGACACTCTCCTCATCTGAACCAGCAGATGGTTTGTGTGCAAAACCTGGAAAATGATAAGTAGAAATTGATTGAAGATGAGAAAAACAAAATTAAAAGTTCTTATTTTTTTCAAACTTACAAAGACTACATCAATTGATCCTAAATACATTTTAATATTTTAAGACAGAAATTATTAGTAACTAAATAGTATTCAAAGTGAAAAGACAGACTTATTTCAATTAACTTCTCCAGTCAAATAACATTTTTCATATATCTGTTAAAATATTCTGAATTCACAAAAAATAAGGATGCATCTTCATAAGAGGCTATTCCTATGTTCAGCAACCTGTGAAATCTTAATTGTCAAGACCGTTTTTTTTCATATATTTGAGAGAAACAAACCGCTTAATAATGAATTTGTGCACTGAGTTGCAAATTGATGACCACAAATTCCAGGTAAACTAAATTAAACACAATTTTTTTTCAGGAAGGATCAGATGGATGGACAAATGTATGAAAACATATACTGGAAAGTATAATGTACTCCTTCTAATGGAGGTCAGGAACAACATCCATAATAGTTTTACTAACCTTGTAGAACAGCTTCATAAATAACACCTGTATAATAATCTAATCCTCTGGCCAAACTTAAATCAAAAGATACCTGTAATGTACAAAAGATTATTCGATCAAAATGTATTGTGTTGACTTCAAGATATTTAAAAATCACAGGAGTACTTAGTCTTATTATCAGTAAAATTGGCATAAAAAGAAAATTACTTTTTTTTGGCATGTAATGTCTTGACCATAGAGAAACTGCCATTCAAATTTTGGGAATTCAATAAAGTTTAATGAACTCATTATAATTCCAATACTTTAACCAACATGACTGATTTTTAAAATAGCTTTTTCATTTTTCATTCTGTTATATAGATATTAAAGCAGACAAATATGAAATTAATACCTAAATAGACCATTTTTGAAATTTTTACTGATATCAAATATCTGGTTTAGGGCAATTCTGTTTTTATCTACCCACAAATTAAATATCTGGTTTAGGACAATTCTGTTTTTTCTACCCACAAATTAAATATCTTATATATGTAACACTCCCAAACGTGTCCTTCCTCTCAAACGTGTTCGATTCCCCCAAACATGTCTTTTCCCCCTAAATGTGTCCGAAATGTACAATATTCCCCAAACCTGTCCGATTTCATAACCCCCAAAAGTGTCTGATAATTGTTATTCGCCAAAACGTGTCCAATATTTAACGCCAAAACGTCACACGTCTTTTAGCGCTAATATATGTATCTCCTAAATGAAATTGCTGATAACGTTTACGGCAATTTTATGAAGGGAGACACATGTGATGAAGTTGTCATTTATCAGATTTAGTAAGTTCTATGTAGGGTTTTAATGATTATAATAATTGCAAAATTAATCTGTTATTATTAATTAACTTTTATATTTATCCGCATATTGCATGGCGGGCTTTTAACAGCATTTTTTCCCCCTCACTTTTGTCAATAGTTTGTGTGTATTTCAAAGTCTCATCAAATCATAAACTGGTTATCCGTTTTTTTGATAAATTTTAGGTTTCAAGCATCACTAAAGAACCACGATAAAGAGACATAACGTCCAGTGCCACATATTTCATACATAGGTTTTATAGATTCTTTTTTTATGAATATAATTATTATGACGGATCAACGCCGGTTTTAATTGCAAATTTATTTTGTAGTGTATTAATTAACTTTAAACTGTTGATTGGTATTGTCCAGTTACAAGTACTTTATGTATATTTAGAGGGAACAATAGTTTTGCAAGTTTTAATGTTTTTACAGTTGTACTGTACAAAGTAACTTTAAACTGATGATCGCGTATTGTCCAGTTGCAAGTATTTCATGCATATTTAGAAAGAAAATACAAGTTTTAATGTTTTTTTGCAGTTCTATTTAGAGAGAACATAGGCTACCCGTTTTTATTGTTTTTACATTTGAACATACATGTTTTAATGTTTTTTACTGTTCTATTGTTAAGATAAACTTTAGTTGGTTGCTTATTGTCCAGTTGTAAGTATTTTATGCAAATTTAGAGAAAACATACAAGTTTCTACTGAATAAATTAACTTTAGACTGTTGAATGCGAATTGTCCAGTTGCCAGTATTTCATGCATAATTAGAGAGCACATTAAAGTTTTAATGCGCAGAGAAAGGGACACTTGGACCTGTTAACTGTACAGTTTAACTAAACATGATTGCTTACAATTTATATACGATATAGCAGAAAAAAACACACTTTAACCCAGTTTAATTCTGCCGGTTTGAAAAAGTACTAACGTGCCTTATTTATATTTTTAATGAAATGGTAAAATAAGTATACATTAATGAAATAGCAATAACCAAAATAAAGCTTGATATGGACACGTTTTGGGGTTAGTTGAGAAATGGACACGTTTGGGCGTTTATACAAATGACACGCTTTGGCGCAGTTTTCAACTAGACATGTTTGGGGGAATCGGACACGTTTGGGGGGAATGACACATTTCTGAGTGTTACATATATACTAAGTACATTACCAATAAACTAAAGGCTCTAAAGAGCCTGTGTCGCTCACCTTGGTCTATGTGAATATTAAACAAAGGACGCAGATGGATTCATCACAAAATTGTGTTTTGATGATGGTGATGTGTTTGTACATCTTACTTTACTGAACATTCTTGCTGCTTACAATTATCTCTATCTATAATGAACTTGGCCCAGTAGTTTCAGTGGAAAATTGTAAAAAATTGACTGTAAAGGACAATAACTCCTTAAGGGGTCAATTGACCATTTCGGTCATGTTGACTTATTTGTAAATCTTACTTTGCTGAACATTATTGCTATTTACAGTTTATCTCTATCTATAAAAACATTCAAGATAATAACCAAAAACAGCAAAATTTCCTTCAAATTACCAATTCAGCTGCAGCAACCCAACATCGGGTTGTCCGATTTATTATGTCAGTGCAGATAGATCTTGACCTGATAAACAATTTTACTTCGTGTCAGATTTTCTCTAAATGCTTTTGTTTTTGAGTTTAAAGCCAAAAACTGCATTTTACCCCTATGTTCTATTTTTAGCCGTGGCGACCATCTTGGTTGGATTGCCGGGTCACAGGACACATTTGTTATACAAGATACTCCAAAGATGATTGTGGCCAAGTTTGGATTAATTTGGCCTAGTAGTTTCAGAGGAGAAGATTTTTGTAAAATATAACTAAGATTTACGAAAAATGGTTAAAAATTTACTCTAAAGAGCAATAACTCCTAAAGGGGTCAACTGACCATTTTGATCATGTTAACTTATTTGTAAATCTTACTTTGCCGAACATTATTGCTGTTTACAGTTTATCTCTATATATAATAATATTCAAGATAATAACCAAAAACAGCAAAATTTCCTTGAAATTACCTATTCAGAGGCAGCAACCCAACAACCGATTGACTGATTCATCTGAAATTTTCAGGGCAGATAGATCTTGACCTTTCAAACAATTTTACCCCATGTCAGATTTGCTCTAAATGCTTTGGTTTTTAAGTTATAAGCCAAAAACTGCATTTTACCTCTATGTTCTATTTTTAGCCATGGCGGCAATCTTGGTTGGAACTGGGTCACCGGACACATTTTTTAAACTAAATACCCCAATGATGATTGTGGCCAAGTTTGGTTTAATTTGGCCCAGTAGTTTCAGGAGAAGATTTTTGTAAAAGTTAACGACGAAGGACGACGCCAAGTGAATGGAAAAGCTCACTTTGCCCTTTGGGCCAGGTGAGCTAAAAACAAGAGTCAAAATAAAAATTTCTTACCTTGTCTAAAATGCCAAACAAATCACAATATTTCAATAACAATTTCAGATCTTGTAATCCCTCTACTGCAGATTTCTGTTTTTTTAGGTCTTCATCAGTCAGTAAGGCTTCTATTAAATCTAGTCCACCTTTTAATTTAACATAGGTACCAATTCTGTCGGCTGCTGCTGGGTCTAAAAACTTCTCGTCTATCATTTCAGACCTGACATCATCCCAAAATGTCTGGAATAAACATACAACAAATGATGAAAGAGTTTAAGGACATTGACTGGTTAAACAGCCCTCACATGATCAGTAAACATACAACAAACAATTATCATTCATTACTAAATACTCCAAACTTTCACTGACTAAATTTATTTGATACATAAGTTTTTCAGCATTTTGTGCATTATTGCCTTTGATCCTACTTCCTTATATTTTTTTGGATTGAGGACATGACTTGAAGGTCACGGCTTTTTTCAATAACATTACATTTTTCAAGTCTATCTGCATCAATCAATCATCCTAATGCAACATTGTTTGTAATGCTCATTTTGATATGATATCATCACTTATTTTCATGGCATCAATTCCCAATTGATGTTATTAAAATGTACCCCCAAGCACAGAAGACATGTGGCAGACTTTAAATGTATGATCGGTTGTTGATTTCTGTCAGGTTCGTTAAAATGTATAACTATAATATTGTATTTAAAGCTCTAATGGCATCAATTGGTGATTTGATGGTCGCAAAATACCTGTTTACTAGCTCTGCTAAAGTGTTGCCGGTTAACTTAATTTCTTTCATCAAAACACCAATTACATGAATTAACGCAGTTGGAGTTTAATATACAATACAGTTATCTCCTAAATGAAATGCAGGCAACATTTTTCATTCCTTGTGAACAACTGATTTTTAAGATTTTGATCAGGTACAAGAGTTTTCACTTCCTAGTCCATTTCATACTTTACCCCCATTGAAACTATTGTTAAACATTATCTGCCATATCTATGCATTTATTGCATTATGGTACAGAAATAGAATGTCATGTGAAATCTATTGGTCTCTAACTGGATAAGATACTTGACCAGAACAGTCTCCAAAGTAATATTTACCTTATCCAATTTATCCACTGAGGAACAAATTGTTCTAAATTTATCATCAGGAACTCCACAGGCTGCAAACATTCCATCTAATAACTTTCTGTGATTAACCTAAAAAGTGGTAAAATATTGTTCATCACTGTCAAATTATTTAGGCAAATAAAATAAAACACAATATATATAATTTTACAGTGTTGCCCTTAGGCAATCAATCATTCAGATGTATTTTTTATTTTTATTTTTTGTTTTCAGATTTTATTAAATTGCTTTTTTTTAGGAAAATGACTGATGTCTTTTGTTTCACTGATTTATTTTTTATAAATATACAGCAACTAAAAGTTTATTCCATATTCTTAGCTCTTCTGTGTTCCTTTTACAAAATTATTCTTCTTTAAGTTTATTCAATTTAGATCCTACCAAATGAAATTCTATAAAATAATATCAATATGAAAGCTATTGAAATATCTAGGATTGCAGTATTAAAAAGAATATGTGAAATCTTGTTTAATGTTTTGTAGCTTCTAATTTGGGTCATTGGACACACAACTGGATTTGAAATTAAATACAGCAGAAAAGGGAATATTAAAGAATCATACAAAGCATTATCTCCCCTGAAACCCCTCTCCTTAAAGTAGCTTCAAAAGTCTCTTGCTTTACCTTCACAACAAAATCTCCTAGTTCTAATTTAGTTAATATTTCTACAACCAGTTTTACACATTCTGCGTCAGGTATCATGGCGTCATACTGTCCTGCGATGTCAAAATCCTGTCAATATAATACATTCTGTTTATCAATACTATTAGTGTGGAAATTTTGGTGAGGTGGTTATTTTCACTATTCTATAAATAACAAAAGGCTGTCAGAGTGACAGCAACCCAGATTTATTAACATATATTTGCGTCCTGGCATATTTCAATATCACAAGAACCATAACTACTGAATGGTGAAAGTGAAAATCTTCAATTTTAAATTTGATCTCCATTTTGTCATCAGTAACAACATATTAAAATTTGGAAAGCATTGGTTGAATGGTTCATAAGGAAATGCAATAACATTACTGGAAACAATTTTTTCAAGAACCATAATTCCTGAACAGAAAAAGTGAAAATCACAATTATTGAACATGACCTCCATTTTGTTGTCAGTAATAACATGTTAAAATTTTAAAAGCTTTGGTTGAATGGTTCATGAGTAAATGCACGGATAACATAATTCAATTAGCTGCTGCCTGTCCATCCACCAGACCGCCTGCAGTACATCTTAAAATTAATTACCGTCATTTTTGTCACAAAAATCTGGTTGAAAATGCATGCAAGCAAATATAGTGTGAATAGTATGTAAAAATTCAACATTCAATGTTGACAGAAAGGGTCAAATCAAGTTTGATGTACAATTTAACCCCTGAATTTTTTTTTAATAAACTGTTGTTTTAAGGGTTACAGAAATTAAAATAATATGTGAAATCTTCTTTAAAGACTTTTGTAGCATCTGATTGTCTGGGATATTTTTGCAATACAATGTACATACATGTAGGACTGCTCAGTAGCATGAAAATTGGCGATCATATGACTTCTACTGTAATTGAAGATTTTCAACATATTACTTAACTTTTCACAGCTTAACTGTACTTACACATTGGTAGAATTCCCTAAACCTCCCTCTTGTCATGGCAGGATTGTCTCTTCTGTATACTTTGGCTATGTGATATCGTTTTATATTAGTTATTTTATTCATGGCTAAATATCTTGCAAATGGTACCTTTATGAGTTAAGGATTATTTTCTTTGAAAAAACAAGTAAAACTGCGAGCTACTGCTCACTGATGATACCCCTGCCGCAAGTGGATAATATTAATAGTGTAAAAATATGCAAGTGTTCGGTAAACAGGAAGTTGTAGAGTGATGAATCTGAAAACGCATCACACGGTATAGCTGACTTATATAAATCCTGAAACCAAATTTCAGAAATCCTTGTATTGTAGTTCCTGAGATAAATGTGACGAAAATTTTCAACTTGGCTATCATGTGTAAAATCATACAAGTGTTCGGTTAACAGGAAGTTGTCAAGTGATGAATCTGAAAACACATCACACGGTATAGCTGACTTATATAAATCCTGAAACCAAATTTCAGAAATCCTTGTATTGTAGTTCCTGAGAAAAATGTGACGAAAATTTTCAACTTGGCTATCATGTGTAAAATCATACAAGTGTTCGATTAACAGGAATTTGTCAAGTGATGAATCTGAAAACGCATCACACGGTATGGCTGACATATATAAATGTTGATACCAAATTACAGAAAGGGTGGATGTGTAGTTCCTGAGAAAAATGTGACGAAAGTTTCATGGGACGGACTGACGGACGGACTGACAGACAGAGGTAAAACAGTATACCCCCCCTTTTTTAAAGGGGGGGTATAATAATAAATGCAACCTGAAAACAAATCAGCATCCAACTCAATTAAATCCATTTAAGGTGGTACCTAACACTACAGGGAGAAATCAGCTAAACGTTTTAATTATGTTGTGTTGTTAAGGGAATATTAATCTTCTCAATGATCAAAATTGGTGTTTGTCAAACTAATATATAACCAGTGTAATTTTTTCGATAAATTTTATATGTTTGTTCAAGGGTAAAAGTAAGTACTTTGACAAAATTTTATGAAAATTAAACGAGCCAAATTAATTTTCGTGCAAGAGTTGAATACCATCTTAATACTATTTTTTAATTGTTTTTTTCTTCTTGATTCAATGAAAAACATTTTAAAAATATATGTGTTTCTCGTTTCTCGTTTTGTTTATATAGATTAGACCGTTGGTTTTCCCGTTTGAATGGTTTTACACTAGTAATTTTGGGGCCCTTTATAGCTTGTTGTTCGGTGTGAGCCAAGGCTCCGTGTTGAAGGCCGTACTTAAACCTATAATGGTTTACTTTTTAAATTGTTATTTGAATGGAGAGTTGTCTCATTGGCATACACACCACATCTTCCTATATCTATTTGGATGGAGAGTTGTCTCATTGGAACTCACACCACATCTTCCTATATCTATGTACAACCTGTATGCACATGGATTATAAGCAAAAGAAATAAAATTTCTGTAAATTGGAACATTACATGAAGGATACTGTTAAATCATATCTTAGAGACAATAATTCACCACCCTGATCCTGTAAATCATAGATCAACTTGGAATCTTCTCCATATTTTCCTTTTAGTGTTTCCTGAAAATACACAATTTATACTTCATTTTAAACAAGAATGCCTGGTAGTGATTGTATGAAAGATCTAAATAAGCTTTAAATGTTTCATCAAACACTTCTCCGGTTAATAAGTTACAATTGAAAGGAGTAGGTCCAGTAAAAGCCCTTTTTGGCCCCAAAATATAACAGTTTTACAAAATTGAAAAAAAGTAAATGTGTAGTTATTTATTGGACAGTAAAATGCTAAATAAATATGGGCTGTTTTTGACAAAACAATGCACATATATATCGGGTACTAGAACCATTAAGTCATGCTAAATTACAATAATCTTCACAATTCTAGCATTTCAGCTAAATTTTAGACCGTTTTCGTGTAAAACAAAAGTGGCTGCATTCCTGTTCATCCTTAATATTGAAATGTAAGTTGTATTTTATCATAATACATAACATATATAAAGGTTGAGGATGAACACAGATGCGGCCACTTTCATTTTTGACAAAAACCATCTGAAAAGTGACATTTTTCGGCTTTTCATATTTGAGCTCGAATCCGATTGTTTTTAATGACCAAATCAGTTAAAACCGTTCACATAAATATATATAAAAAAAAAAAATAATTCCAATAATGTCTATTGTACAATCAAACTGGGACATTTTTCATAGTGGTGGAATTAATACTCAAATAAAACTTACTCTTAGTTCAAATACAGGTGTGTCTATAGTTTCTGCTCCGTGACGTTTGAAACAACCTATAATTGTTTTGAATGCCCCTTCCCTTATGGACATCTGTTCCGGGTTGTAATCTTTTGTTCCCTGTGATATATAAAATAACATGAAGGAAATGTCTAAACAAAAAAATAGTTCTTATATATATGTTCTTGCTGATTGGCAAAATAACCATGTCTGAAATACAACGTATTAAGCAAAACAAACAACAATCTTTTTTATGTATTCTGTGTAAAGGTTTATGCTATGAACTTGTGGCTCCCAGATTCTTATGAAAATAATTGATCAAAATTATTCTGTATTTACTAGTACTGGCATGGTATCAACAGACTATTTTGAATTTCAAATGAAGACAAGTTGATTAATCAAATGCACAAAGATTTAGTGACAATCATACCATATATCCTTCATGTCCTTATTTCTTATATTACGGGACAGCTGAATATGTCTCTTATACAGGTTATTACTAATAATACATTATTTTTTTAAAATAAATTCCCATATATTTTACCTTTGGGCATTTTAATACAAATTTTCCCTTTCCAGGATCTTCACCCAACTGTGCCTTTAATTCTAATAACTTGGCTACCTCATCTTTCACCTGCAAATAAAAACAAATCTTATTCAAAAACAATTGGATAAATTTAAACAATGTACACATTAAATTAAAACAAATTCTGCAGTGAAAATAATAGCCTCTCCGTCTGTTAAAAACTTTGAATAAGTTCTCAGCGCAAAATAGTCTTTTTGCACTCATGCGGTATAAAACAAACCAATCAATCAATCAATCGTCTATCAAAAATGTTTCTTTTATTGCAATTGCCATAAATATTACCAGACTTTTGTTCCAATGTGTTTTAACCATTTTGATCATAGTGCTATGTATGTCAGTGTTCTGTTTACTCATGTTAAATTATAAAGATATTCATACATTTTTCATTAATATCTATAAAATCATGATCGTTATAGTACACACACATGATGCAATAAGTACTTAAAATAAAATGTCACTTTGTCTAATGTCATATCATATCTTTAGAACGTCAGACAGGGGTCATTTGCTGTCATTTCAAGTGCAAACATTATATTCACCCAAATTGTAAACTCTAAAAAAAATCTGCCAGTACCTTTTTTAATTTTTTAAAAGAAGATGAGGACTTAAAGTAAAGTTGATTTTTTAAGAGTTTTAGGGAATGACCATTTAACTTCAGGGAGGGGTTATGGTTTTTGACTCAGTTAGAAAAGTTTTGACACGAACTATTGTATTATAGTTGTTTACAGCTATCAATTTTCAAGATTATGATAAGGTTAAAACTAAATCAAAAGCGTTCAATTGACAAGTTCTTCAGGGTGTTCATTGTAAAATTGCTCCAACAGCTTATTATCATGGTCACAGGATGCAGTATGGCTGACAAATAATTAACTCACATTAAAAACAAATTTAATTTCACTCTTTTGAGTCTTTTCCAATAAAAGGTTAATACGAAGTATAAATAGTTTAGAAAAAAACGAAATCTGATGCAATCTGAAGACATTCATTTTTTAACATTTGAAAATAATTAGGCATTACCTCTGAACCAGACAATGTTACTACAACACGTTTATGTATATCTCCACTGCCTTTAACTTTTTCTATAGCTTCACGCTGTGTTTCTACATCCATATTTTTTTCTTTCATAAATTCCAGTTCAATTTCTTTATTATTTTGTGTATTCCATATATAGTAAAATGAGGTCATGGAATTGTCATATAATTTGAAAGATAAGGTTTAATTCATGAGTGACAAAATGAGGTTATCATGATCAGTACTTTACATGAATCTTGTGTATGACAAAAGTGTATAAAGAAAGAGACCCTATACAACATGAGACAGGACTTATATGAGAGCAGGAATGTTACAATGAATTTTTTTTTTGCATGTATTTAAACAGATTTACAAAATATCATCAAGTTCAAAAGTAGGTGGCTCATTTTCTACTTGACAAAATTTAGAAGATTCAAAAGAAACTTTTGTACATACGGACATATGTACAAATATATATGCAGGACAGTTTTTTCCCTTTTAGGCTTTACAATAACATTATAAATGGTGGTCTTTTGATAGAGAAACTACAGCAATACATGAAGTTTATCTTGGAAGAGAATAAGTTTTTTTAAGAAATTTCATAACTCCATACATGTACACATGTACAATGTACAAATGTATAGTCTGATACAATTTTCTGATTTTCAGTTAAAAAATGCTATTCCTGAAAAGACAAAGCCCTCAAACTTTAACTTTATTTGCATAACAGGATAATGAAACTGGTCTTGAACTTTGAACCCTTTAGTACACATAATCAGGTAGATAATCTTTTGATATGTAAACTATTTTCACATTTCTTAAATAATTGAAAATTTAATATTCCAAGTCAGTAAATCTCAATAATGTGAAAGTAAAAGAATAAAGACATTTTGTACATTTTATATACTGTTAATTTCCTCTATCATGTTTATAGATTAAATGTTAAAATTGGTATAAAAATAACCTATTTAAGTAAAAGATAAGAAACTTTCAAGATAAAATCCAATTCAAAACTGCACACACATAAACTTTACAGACATAAACAATCTGTTGAAATCCCACGACTTTACTTTAGTCCTTTTCATATTACATTTCAAACATTGACCAATTCAGAGAAGAGATTTAAGTTTTAGATTTGGACAAATGAAAATCATTCCACTTAATTTTTCTTTTTTCAACTCTATATTCAAAAATATGTGCATGCATTGGTTATTCACTTATTGTGATTGTTAAATAATCAATACAAATGCTAGAAAATTCCTTGCAATTTTAGGAAATGCTGAGTTTTAATTTTGCTATGCCTTTATACTTGTGCAATTTCTTAAAATTATAAGAACTGCAAAATTAATGAATTTAGTATAAGTTGATAAAAAGGAAATATTTCTGCATTTCTGAATTGGTGCATGTTTTATTGGATAATTTACTGACCTGGCAGAGATGACGCAGTGAGCATTTGTTGGACCATTTCTGCAATACTTTAAGGTGGAATTTACAAATAGGAAACATGACTTGTAGTGCTTCTCAGCAAATCTGGTAAATATAATGAACCAATTCAGAAACACAGAATTATGGGAAATTTTAAGTTTTGTTTATGTAAATATTTATGGATTAATAAAGAATCAATTTAAAATTGTTTTTGGTCATATTCAAATCCCTATTCTGATAATATTAAATACTACTTTTGCGATAAATGACATCCCAATTTACACCATTATTCACCTGTTTCAAACATTTCAATTCATTGGCCTCTGTAGTTTGTAGCACATTTACATGTTTTGTAATAAACCAACCCTGAGGGCTAGAGGTTGTTAGGGTCATTCTTAACATGTTTCCAGCATAAACTGATTAATCCTCTAGCTGCTGGAGGGACAAATGAGTCCACATGATTGTGCCAGACACATAGGTCCAAGTTTTCTAAATTATGCAAGCACCTGTTGATTATTAAGGGTTACTTGTCTTGTCTCCGTATGACCCACTTTTCAATAGGAGCACCACCATAGTTATGGCGTATAAAGGAGGACATTTGGAGCCTGTATATTACTGTACACATGTATGTTTGTTTTTGCAGGAAATATCTTGAACAACTACATGTACTGTCACTTTAGAATCTTCCACTAAATGATATGACTTACACATGTATGTTCAATCGAAACATTCAACATGTTCATTAACCTTATATACTGCTTTTGTTCACATGTTATTTAGACCATTAATTTGTATTTCCCAATCTAAATGGTAAGTAAACTGTAAAGTAAAACTATTTGCAGCATGTGATCCAACATGTCCAAAAGTTTGTTTTGGTTTGGGTTTGTTTTTTTGGTGGGGGTGGGGACACAACGTCGTTGAGACATTTTGGTCGCTTTTCTTCAAATCCTGGATATAAACAAATAGTTTGAACTCTGAACTGAAGGAAAAAATAGTCTTGTCAGTTCTGAAACCACCATATTTTGGTTATAGAACCGGAATAAAATTGTTTCAACGTGTCCAAATTAAGGGTTATTAACCTGTTGTGCTTCAGCTTTCTCTATTTTTAACTTTCGAACTCTTTCTCCTTGTAAACGAATCTGTTCTTGCAACTTTTCTCGGGAAGTGTCACCGTCCATGCCGCTGATGCAACTATGATGTATAAAGAAGAAAATCGATACCCGGAAGTGGAGATGAAATGGTATATACAACGACCAAACACGCAAACAACAACCAGTAAAGAACTGATGTAGTAGAAATTTGCCTAATTAATTTATTTTATCTTTAAAAAGTTAATTAAACTGTAATATTCAATCTTGTTTTACAGTTGTGTATCAATATTTTAGTTAAGATTAATTTTTCAAGGATATCATATCATGTCTAGGTTACATAAAGTACATGTTCCAACCTGAGACTACTATATAGTAGTCTCAGTTCCAACAAAGTTGCGGAGGCTGGCTATAATGTTTTGACCCGTCTGGCACAGGCACTCGTCTCAGTTACACCCCCCTAATATACCTTTATATAACACAGAAAAAAAATTATGAGACAAGTGCCTGTGCCCGTCCGTCAGTCCTGTTTCCAGTCCTCGCAAATCCTCTCAAACCACACGACAGAATTTCATGAAAACTTTTTCAGATGTGCATATCGACGGGAAATAATGTTTGATTTTTTTTCCTAGGAGTTACGCGCCTTTGAACTTATTTGCTTCAATATTCTGCTGCAACAGTTTGTCATCGCAACTCCTCTGAAACCACACAACAGAATTGCATGAAACATTGTAGATAATGAACATAATACGAAGAGTGTGCATATCGACAGTAAATTATTTTTTCTTATAAAATTTTATTTTCTTACAGTTATATTATTTCTCCAGCGACAATGTGGTGACTTGGGGTATGTGAGCGCGCTCACTAAGGTTCTTAAATTTAAAAAGGAAAACAATATGAAACTTTCCAATATTAAGTATGATTTTTTTTTCTTTTTGAATATGTTGATAATGTAATAAAAACTAATAGAAAACAAGTTTTGGGACAATTTTTCCTAAGAAAATAAGTGCCAGACATATTTTACTAGCTATGGAATTATTTTCGTAGGAATAGTTGTCCTAGGACTTATATTCATAGTAAAACCATGGACATGGACTTGATTAGATAGGAACACTTTTTGAAGTCTGGCGGACAAATTTTATTACCGGACCAAATTTATTGTTACAATATTTTTTTGATAGGGACTATTGCTATTAATTAGTGGCTTCTGGTGACACTTTTCACTTTTTGTAGACCTTTCACTTCCTCCTTTGAAAGCCATGCCAATAAAATATTTCTATAAAAGGAAACAATAAGCCTTCCCTGTTCCTTAAAAAGGCTTTTAAATTTACAACTTAAGATAACTGATCTGATTCAAGTATATTACGACATTTTTCTATGCATTCAAAAACTCCAGTTAAATTTAACCCAAACATAAAATATATTGTTACTTTTTTCCTGTGACTTTTTTTCTTGTGACTTTTTTCCTAGGGATTTTGAGACTTTTTTTCCCGTGACTTTTTTTCCTGTGACTTTTTTTCCGTTCACCTTACAATATGACCTATTCATTTTGCTTTGGCATGAACTTCAAGGATTTGAAAATTGTTTCGATGCCAGTGCCTTACGACTCCGGTTTGCTAACAAATTGCCCAAAGCCAATCTATGATGTAAAATAGTTTCCATTTTCACATGATAACTCATATGAAGAAACTTTTAACACTGTACACATCAGCTGACAGTGGCAAACAAATTAGATGCAAAATAAGGAGATGAACTTAAGGGCATACGATACAGTTACAGGGAAGGTAATGACGTTGCTAACGTAATTTGTTATTTTCGCGACGTCAAACTATGACATATCGGGAAAAGATGCATTTTTCGACTGATTTTTATCATTCAAACTGATTTAATTTGAAAACGAGTTCATGGACCCCTATTTTTCAAAACGGCATTTTGTTTCATTTTGCAGGGAGATTATGTGACCCAAATTTTATAAAACTGTAAATAGAGGATTTTTTTTAATTTTGATAAACATGCAGTAAAAAATGATGTTTTTTCCTCAATTCATGAACATTTGATGAATATGAGTTATTTCTGAATAAAAAATTACATATTTTTTAAGGATATTTATAAAATACAGGAATTACCGATTATTTAACAAAAAACAATTTGTGTTTATCTTTTATAACAAAAAAGTTATGTCTTTCTTTCGAAAAAGAAATTACGGCCACAAATCTGAATTTTGAGCAAATATACAAAATTTCGACCTCATTTTACTCAAAAAGTAGCACATGAAGGTATATTTTTTATTACATATTTGATTTAATCAGGTAAAAAATAGCCTATATGCCAATTTTTATGAACTTGTAAATACAGGATCAAAACTGTATCGTATGCCCTTAAGCTTGCAGACACTTTCTTAAAATCTTCACGAGTTTAGAAAATCAAAAATTATTTAATCTTAACAAATAATGTCTATGTCTTTTTATGTCATCTTTTAAATTAGTTATTTTACCATGCACGAGCGTTCCCTCTGATAAAGATACATCCAGAATAGAACGTCGAACGGATCAAATACATCAGACGTTCTATTCTGGATGTATCTTTATCAGAGGGAACGCTCATGCATGGTAAAATAACTAATTTAAAAGATGACATACCCCTTTTCAAAGAGCAAAAAAATAGTCTATCCATTTTAATTTATTTAGCCTGATACCGCCACCTCAGTTAACGTGTTATTTGAATGAAATAAAGATAAATTTCAAACCGTAATAGTTGAGTTTAACTGGGACATGATCTACTGTTAGTATACTATTTTTTAAAGTTATTAAAGAAATTAAGACAAGATTTAAAGAAGATGATGGGATTCCGCTGATTAGACAAAAACCAACCAACTTAAATAGTCATAAGATATATTATTGGCTAATACGGTCTCCAACAAACAGAAAGGTGTCGTCAAACAATGGCATGGTTAAATAGTCTCTTTATTTAAACAAAACAAAACCGCGATCTGACATGGTATCAGGTCCGTTCGCGCCCAATACACTTTCGCACCCTACAAGTTCGCACCTCGCACGTTCGAACCCAAAGTCTGTTCGCACCCAAGGTCTATTCGCACTCTACACTTTCGCGCCCAATATGTTTTAGTTCAAATTCCTGTTGATTAATTGGAAAATCATGATTGTTGTTTTAAATTGCTTAGGTTTAAATACTGCATGTATTTATCTTGGTATGAGCAAGGAGGTTATATGAGATATAACCTTCTTGGTATGAGTAAATTCATCTTCGCTAGCCAAGGGTTACGATCCACTCCCGCTCTCTTCAAGGGAGTTGATCGTAACCCTTGGCTAGCGAAGATGGAGTAAACTGACATTGAAGATTTTAAATGAAATTACAAAAGATAATTGTTTTTAACAGCTTAGTCCCTTTGATCTGAAACAATGAAACAATAAAATAAAGCAATACATTATTATAACCAAAAAATAATAAAATTCATTCAGCACACACACACAAAACCGTAGTCAGGATCTCACTTTATTTTGAAACAAGTCAATGAAACAAAGTTATAGCGATACACTAACCAAAACATGACTAAGAGTTATTCAACACAAAATAAAACGTTGACAGAATCACACTTTTTTTTTTAGAAAGGATTGTTATTTTTTTTAACAATATACTATCCAAAATATGAAAAAGATTTATTCAACACAAAAAAAAAATGCTGTCTCACTTAATAATGAGACAATGACAACAAATATACTTATAAGAATACACTTGCCAGAACTTGATTACAAAGTCGATTAACACAAAACCAATAAATATGGGCGCGAACATTTAGGGTGCGAACGGACTTTTGAGTGCGAATATGTAGGGTGTGAAAGTGAAAGGGGGCGAACATGAGTGGGTGCGAACGTGAATGGACGCGAACGGACCCGGGTTCATCTGACATGAAAACCCTTTTCCCTAATAACGAAAAAAAACCCTTTGTTCTGGTTTCCATTTTTTTTCTTCTAATCACTATGTCACTTTCACAGATCTGAACTCTCGCAGTTTTAACAGCGAACCAATAAACAGGAATCCAAAAAAAAAATAATCCAAATCATGAATCATAAATAACAAACAATTATAAAATAAATTAGTGGGACGCCAAAGATCTGTTACAACAAAAAAATAACAATTAAAAAATAATAAGATTGACTTCCGCCATGATTTATCTGTATATCAAGAATAGTAGATTAAGTGATAAAAGGTTGAAACTGGTTGCCGTATAAATTTACTCTCCGTATGTTTTCGTGGTTATCACCGTCTTTTGTTTTTCATATTAGAATGGAATAAAATGTAACTTGCCGGCTTAGTGGCATTTATTCACAAATCATGACTAAGGAGAGATTTATTTTCTTGTTGAAAGACACACAGTTGAACAAGGTTCCATTTATTGGAGATCATAAGTTCAAATTAACAAAAGATATCGCAAAATTTGGTGTGAGAAACTTGAAAGGAGGACATGCTAGGAGACCGGAAGTAGCTGGTGCAAAAATGTATGGTGAGCAAGAAGTGATAAAATATATAGCAAATGAACGTAACACGGCAATACAACGGGATATGACCCTTTATGCATTGAATCTTATGAATGTTCCGTCTGCAGGAAAAAGAAAAGAAATGTTTCTTGATATCGGATGTGGTAATGGTGTTTCTTCACAAATAATTGAATCTAAAGGGCACATGGTTATAGGTGTAGACATTAGTCAAAGTCTTCTTGCACATGCTAAATCGAACACATCATTGAACGATTTTGTACAATTAGACGTTTCTACTGGAGTAAACTTTCGACCTGAAACATTTAAATATGCTATAAGTGTTTCGGTTTTGCAATGGTTCATAAAAGAACATTATTTACTTAATCTTTTTCGGACTCTGCAGTTTATTCTTGATAAGAACGGTAAAGCAGTGTTTCAATTTTACCCGAAAGTTGTTACAGATCTGGAATTAACTTTAAGCTGTGCTGAAAAATTCTTTAACGGATTTCTGGTCAGTGATTATCCAAGTGCCAATAGAGGAGTAAAACTCTTTTTATATTTGACACAGAATTCCAAAGGACGACCATAGTTACAAATGTAAGCAGTTTGCAATTTCCAAAGTTCAATGTTTAAATTTTGATGACAATTAAAATACTCTAATAAAAAATGATTTACAATGCATATATATTGGTGTGAACGTGTTGCTCATGTAGTTTTTATTTTTTTCTATGTTTATGTTTTGTATACTGCTTTGCAAACTGTTTTTTCGTCTTTTCTTTTTTGCCATGGCGTTGTCAGTTTATTTTCTACTCATGAGTTTGAAAGTGTCTGTTATACAAGTGAGAGGTTTAGCTAGCTATGAAAAACAGATTTAATCGGATCCATTATTTAATACATTAGAAAATGCCTGCACCAAGTCAGAAATACGACAGTTGTTACTCGTTTGATGTGTTTGAGCTCAGTTTGGTTTTGCCATTTCATCATGTTTGATTAAGGACTTTGCTCTTTGAATTTTCTTAGGAGTTCATCAGTATTTTTGTAATTTTACTTTTTGCCTGTCTTTAACAAAATGTTTTAGCACCTTGTTTGACCGCATTCGTCATTTTTGCGGTTAGGTTATATTTTGAAAGACTTGTGTTTTAAAAGTAAGTTCTCCCAAGAAAGAGCCAAGAAAGCCAAAGTGTGTTTGAGGAGGGAAGGAATAGAAGTTAATTTCATTTCAACAAAAAACAACATTGAATTAAAAACAATCTTGTTCCTGTTTAAAGTGTATGTAATTGAAGAAAATGTTTGTACAGAGCAAACACATTACAAGTTTCTTTACCGAAAAAGCCAGTCATGGTAAAGCCGAATAGCCTGTACAAAGGCAGCACAAAGTTACAAAAAAAACCGGTACAATACGCACTTTTAATAAATCAATCAATAAACAAATGTTAATGTGAAAAGCTTCCCACCTGCATCATTCGAGATATCTTCTTTTTCCTTTTATGGTGTTTGCATTGTTTTGCCATATCTAACTAAGACTTTGTTTTTGGAAACTTGATCCAAACAGGAAGATGTATTTGAAGAGACTGTTTTTATTTCTTTGCAGGAAGATGTCTTTGAAGTAAAATTGAGAATGGAAATGGGAAATGTGTCAAATAGACAACAACCCGACCATAGATCAGACAACAGCAGAAGGTCACCAACAGGTCTTCAATGCAGCGAGAAATTCCCGCACCCGGAGTCGTCCTTTAGCTGGCCCCTAAACAAATATATTGTAAGTGGCTGTTTTTATTTCTATGATGGACTAAAAAGTGACGAGGTTTACTGCAGTATACCATGTATAATGAGTTTATGATTGCATATATAATATATGCGTCTGCTTTTTATAGCAAATTGGTTCCCATAACCTGCGTTTGAGTTATTTGTAATCATTTTTGCTGCCTTAACAAATGTACAAATTCTTTTGATGTAAGCTTTCACTAATTGCAATTAGCAAAATGGATGTCTCTTCACACAAGGTACTATCAAAGGAACTTGTGATTTATCCATATGAAAATAAGTAAAACCTCTTAGTCTATGTTGTCATGATTTGGGTTTGAGCTAGCATTTTCAAGTTATCGCTCGGAATGGCATAAAGTGCAATTATCGTAACTCCTATACATAAGACAGAGATAAAACTATTCAATATAGTAATTTACCTCTAGTTTTGTCATCAATAACAACATATTAAATTATGAAAAACACTGATAAACGGGTTTCAAGTTAATGAACGCATACATCTGGGATCGCCTTTTCGATTGTCCGCCAAATAAATAACAGGATTTTGTCTGTTAAAAATAGGATAAAAACTTGTCTCATCAGATAAATGCCCTTCGCATTCATGTCTTCCAGTCGTTTTGTAAGACAACTGAACCAAGCTTGTCATTTTTGATACAATTTTATTGACAACATCCTTTTACAATTATATCAATTTCTTCTTTAAGGACCAACCATTCAAAAGAGCGCGGGGTCTCAATTATAAATATTATGAAAGGGATATTATTTTGTGCATATTAATATCCTATTATATTTTTTTTTTATTTTATATTTTTTTTATCAACATGTAAATACATAATATCTATGTTTTTCCCGTCTTGCGTTGGGTTATCTAACACTACAATCAGAAGAAATTTGACAAAACAAAATATAAAACAAACTATCATATCCTTACAAGTATTGCTTTATTACTTTTACTTTTAACAGTATTTAATCCACTTTTGTTACCGTGTTTGATAAAGTGTAAATCTGATTTAAAAAGAGTCAATGATATTTATAAATAGGTAACTTTTAAAGTATGTCATGGTGAGATTGCAGTTTTAAACCAGGCGATGATCAAACATCTACACGAGATTATCTCCCCTAGTCTTGGGTATTGCTCTACACTTTTCCTAGAGCTACTCTGGAAGACTATGAGAAGATCTGAGAAGAAAGAAACATGGATTCTGATCCATGACCCAAACGTCATTTATATAGGAACATACTTGAATGTGTTTTTTTTTTATAAATAATTACGACAAATACAGTTGCAGCTATAATTTATATCATCCCGAAATCATGAAATGAAACTATGAAGGTTACCAATTTAACAAAACACTGTAATTAGATCTTTGAATATTGTTTTTATTGGTATTAGTTTTGACTTTTTTAACAGTAAATTAAAGGCAAACTAAATATTATTGTTATATATACATATGCAATTCCATCTACAATCAGGCTGTTATTGGCTTTAAACTAGCTTTTATTAACTGCGATTACTCTAAGACCTGTACTTAGTATGTTGTTGTTTGGATGTACAAGTACCCTGCCACGTTCACTCTCTTTGTATCCATCTGATGAGATAAACCTTTTTCAACTGACTTTTATAGTTCGTTCTTATGTTGTACTGTTACACCACTGTCCGAGATTAGGGGAGGGTAGGGATCCCACTTATACAGGTTTCAACTCACCAGATTATGTATGTATATGCCTGTCCCGAGTCGGGAGCCTGTAATTCAGTGGTTGTCGTTTGTTGCTGTGTTACATAATTGTTTTCTTTCATTTTTTGTACATTAATTAAGCCATTAGTTTTCTCGTTTGAACTGTTTTACATTTATGATTTCGAGGACTTTTATTGCTGACTATGCGGTATTTCTGTGTCATTTTTGATCTCTTGATATAAGTTGTCTCATTGGAAATCATACCACATCTTTTTTATATGAACAAGAATTATCATTTTGCGTTCTTGTCAAACTTCATTTTGATTTTAATTTTAATCATACTTGTATGTTTCTCTAATGGAGGTTCCATTTTTGACTTTAGACAAACTTGGACCTGCGATGAATATGGTAATTTTTGTTTCGGTGTAGAAATAAGAAGATGTGGTATGAGTGCCAATGAGACAACTCTCTATCCAAGTCACAATTTGTAGCTTTATCCGTCTGGTCGATTTGATTCGTGCTCCATATACGAGTCTTCTGTATCCGTTGCACTAAATGATAAACGTTATATTTTTATGAGTTTTTATAATTTATTACTGTTTTGACCAACATCCGGTGGCAAATACCTTCCACATGTTCAGAACTTGAACAATATAACAATACATATAATCAAATAAGTTCTGCAAGGTAGGGGTTGACTGGGGTGAAGGACGAAAAATAGGTTTAGCGGCCCTTCAAAAATGAGGGTACGGTGGTCAGGGACAGACATTTTGCCTGGCAAAAGATTATGGTCACCTACAGCCGTTCAGAAAGATTTTGCACAGATTCTTCATAGTGTTCAAAGTGCATCCTCGCTACTAAATTGAACTTTAACGTCTTCATTCAGACACCAGGTTTTTTAACGGCCTTCCCAACCAATGAAGGTTTTGTACGGTCGGCTGTTCATACATGACGTTGTTGTGTACAGTGAATCCTGACTAAACCGAATCCTGCATAAACCGAAAACCTATCTAAACCAAACATGTTCGTTAGCATCGTAATATCAAATTATCATATGTGCGTTGTGAACCTGATAAAACCGAACATCGGCCAAAACCCCCTAAAGTCCCGAAGAGGTTCGGTTTGAACGGGTTTCAATGTATTTAACAACACCCAGCACAGCCAAACGTATGGCCGGAAGAGTTTAAAATATATATATTTTTTTTTTAACATTAACATATTCTGTAATGCACTATCTAGTTTAATAACTGCCTAATATAGCACACGCATCCGTTATATTTCCAAGTATTTCACTTAAATGGAAATCTGATTATATATATAGTTGAGGTTTTCTATCATAACTGTTATGAAATTGTTTGATCTCAAAATTATTTTTTGGATATCATTACAGTTTACTTTGTCAAGTTGTAAATTTCTATTCGAAGATTTTTAAAGTACTGCTAGAGATTCGATCACATCTCATCTATCAAATAACTGTGAGAGAAAATGTAAACTAAAAAAAAGAAGATTTGATATGACGATAGTCTGTCATGGCGTGGTTATACGCAACTCTATGGGAACTTTTTACTCTATAAAATCAGTTAGGATTGGTTTATATGATAATAATTTTTGATCTCTTTAAAATAACAAAGAAAATTAATTTTCGGACTTATAAAAAAAAGATCGATTCATTCTTCTTTTAAAGAAAATTAATTTAAAAATGATTTGAAAATACCAAAATATTAGACCACCCACCTATAATTCGTATTAACAACATATTTATTAAAAACAAATTTTATTCAATTATAAATTTGTATAATACTACCGGAATTGTCGTATTTTATGTTAAATTCAAACTATATCGGTGCCTTGGCTACTAGTGGTCGCACTTCAGCCATTGAGAATGTCGCCAGTCGATTCCCTATTTCACTTAAAAGATTCCCTACAGTGAACTTCTTTGGAAATTTAAGAAATAAGAAAAGGTTAAGATATAACAAAAAGTTAATGAACGAATAATTGGCTATATACCGCTGTGTGAAAACTAATAAATCCTTTATTAAAATCAAATGTTTAACAAATATAGATACTTGTTGAAAATAGGAGTAATTATATTGGGATAGGTTTGAATGAAGACGAGACTAGATATAGTTTTAATCAAGGAAACAAACAATAACAAAAATGAAATTATGAAATCATCCACTCAGTCTAGAAGAAATTTTTACTGCGCCAATGATTTGTAGAGTGCAAATATACCAGTCCTTTTCTACAACAAATAAAATGATCCAGAGTATTATAAACTTAAAAACGAGGCACGAATTTACTCAAATTTTGAAAATTTTTAGGAACTCCATAATTCGCATTCATTCAGGATATCCATAAATAACTGAGTGTTTTTCCGAGAGTCTATTTACGATAAACTTTTTTTTCGAAAATTTCCTCTGTTTCCATGCACAAGCAAGATATTAAATTCTTACATTACGGATCTCTATAATTATATATTGCAGAACCCCCCCCCCCCCCCCCCCCAAAACCACTAAATTTTATGAAAGTCAAAAACTTCAGGACCTTCACAATTCGACATTAAGGTCCCTGAAATATTTCAAGACATCTTGAAATCGAATTATAAAGGCCCAGAAATATTCAAGGAGCTCCTCAAATACATCAATTTTGATTAAATTAAAACTTCATATACAAATGATCATGTGAATACGAAATGAAAAAATGTAAAACGAAATTTCATTGAAGAAAAAGGATACAGTATTGCGTATCATGACATTTTTTCATGAAAAGACATTTCAGAAACTGTTAGCTCATTAAATACATACAAACAAATGTAAACGGTAGCAAACAAAAGCAAGCAAAAAGAACAATTAGAAGTACAAAAAAAAATCACAAAAAAATAAAATAAAATACAATTTAAACATAAACAGTATGGTAATTTCAATATTCCTGCTCTATAAGTTGCATTATTATTCATATCGAAACATATATTTAACATATATATTGTCTCGTCTATATCCCACACATATTCCCTTTCCCTTATCTTTCCGGGGACACTATGCATAGGTAATAAAGAGAGGAAACTAAATGAACCTACAACCCACTCGATGCCAATGCATTTTATGTACACTTTGTCTTATCTGCTATATGCAGTACACCTACATAACTTATGTTTCATGTTATTCACGTCAAAAAATTAATAGAGTTTTTATTTAAAACAGGATTGTTTTAGAAATATCATTGTATTGAAGTCATTAAAACTTCAGAGAAAGCAAATTTCTAAAACTATTCCAATGGAATTTATTCACCACTGCTACAGTAACAGCGTGGTAGGTAACGTAAACGGTTTGACCTTTTTTGATCTTTTTGAAGTAAAAACTTTGAAGTTAATACAAAATTAACACCTTCTGTCGTAACTCCGATAACATATCAAAGTAACGATTTTAAGGTTCATTTCTTAACAATTATACAATCACAAACCGAAAACATAAAACGGCGTGTTTGTTTACGACATCTGGGAGTACGCTGTCTAAGGTACAGGTCTCTCAACTGTATCATGTGTGCTTATACTTGTCTTAAACATTGAATAAATAATTTACATGAACAACTTGTCAACTTTTATCTATGGCATACAAACGTTTAATATTTACGTTGTAAAGATCGATCTGGGCGATAAAATAATTATCGATGCTGTGTACTACAGTACTACAGTGATGCTGTGATGTCTCTCATTGCATTACGATTCTTTAAACTTTATTCACGATAGGAAATTTTTAATAAAAAAAAACCCGTAATGTTCTAAAGTTTTCGTAATAAGGCGAAACACACCCTACTAGGATGCACTGGTGAAATTAATAAGAGGAATATACATAGAGTTAAGTATCGAAAGGCATATTATATATACATGCAACACTTCGTTATTTGCCTTTGATAGCAAAACACTATGTCAGAAAAATCTCTTTCCGTTTTGGTTGCATGTTTTATACATAATTACATTTGATTTTACTTTTGATTTAGAAGTTATACCTTATTGTGTCTGACCGTGTTATAGATATGACCGGACAATTTGGACAGTGCAATGAAATTAGTTTTTAAACAATATTTTAGTAATTCAATTGTTTTAATATATTTAGGTTTTGCATGTATTTAATTATTCTAGACTTTGTCGTAAATTTAGGCATAAGTGTTTTACACGGATTATGTGTCATAATCTTGGACAAAGGTCTTAAATGCATTTACTCTATTTATTTCATTATTCATTCTATGTGACAGTTTGGACTATAATTTTCAAATACGTGTCGGACACTAATTACTCTTTTAATCTATTGTTATTTCTAATTTGTCATCTTCTTAATCCTTTAAGTTAATTGCTTGTGCTTATATATATTGTTATTGTTTGTATATTACATTACATTTAGTTTGGAGTTTGTTGTTCGGTCTTGCCGGACTGCTGAAATAAAAGTTTAAGGAGCGAATCTTCCTTCTTGATTTACATTTAGCCGAATAGCCATTTTACCCGGCTATATCTGGTGTTAGGACGTACGGGCAACGCATCTTTCGGATACCTTGTTCTACCTGTGAAGCTGATCCCCCAGCAAACAGGCCATTTTACCCGGCTATATAGATATAGAATAACAGGTATTTGAATTTTAAACTGATTTTGTGTCCACAACGTCAATTTACCTTTCCTATTTTATATTCATATCAAAACATAATAATATATTTTTGTTGCTATTTTGCATATAGTATACGTTCTCACCAATTTTAAATTACGGATTAGTGTTGATTCCCGGCTAAGAGATCCATAAGTTTGGTATAAACGGTGCAGAATATTGCCAAATGTCATTCATTGGAGATTTGGATCTTTAACATTGTTAAGTCGGGTTTCATTGGATGTACTTTAACTGATAAAAAATATTTTTTTATTTTGTGCAATAATATTCCCCCTCTCTCCTTGTTTACTGTGATATTTCTCTGTTATCCTAATGTACAAACTCTCAGGCTTTAACCGAAGTCAGTTTATTGCAACAGCCAGGATAACCTTTTCAAACTGTGCTTACTTTTGTAATCTCGTTCCCCGTCGTTTTTAAACGTTTCCTCCCCGAGGGTATCATCAGCCCAGTAGTCAGCACTTCGGCGTTGACATGAATATCAATTATGTGGTCATTTTAAAAAAAAATCCTGATAAAAAATTTAAATTTCGTTCGAAAAACTAAGGATTTTATTGTCCCAGGAATAGATTACCTTAGCCGTATTTGGCACAAATTTTTGGAATTTTGGATCCCCAATGCTCTTCAAATTTGTACTTGTTTGGCTTTATAACTATTTTGATATGAGCGTCAATGATGAGTCATATGTAGACGAAACGAGTGTCTGGCGTGCTACATTATAATCCTGGTACTTTTGGTAACTAATTAAATATTCATTATTTGAATATTAGTTATCATATTTGTGCAAGACATTTTGAGAATGCTGGAGCCACCAACAAGATCACTTGCGCATCGAGCATGGAACGCCTCCCGTAATATTGCTAGAGAAAGAACCCATTGAATGTAAACAACTAAAGAATCGCGTTCCTTGCACGGTGGCATTTTTTTATTTGTTTTTAACTGTCATTGTATATTTTTTGCGATGATAAACACCTCTAGGTTACTACAATCGCACCAATTACATCAAATTAATTAATAATTGTACAAAAACGAAGGAAATAATTAATGTTATAAAACAACCAACCGTGTAGCAGAAAGCAACGTATAAACAAACATATTGTAAAAACATCATAACACAATAAAAACATGGAATGCCAAACAGATTTCCTATTATTGTCTGTGAGTGTGCGCTTAATTAAAAGATCAAATATTTGACATTTATATATGTAGCTATAAGTTTAACAGGTGGTCTTTCGTTAAGTGATTGATTTAAATTTTCTGCATATTTTCTTGTATTAATGAGATACTGCGCATTTCTCACCTCTTATAATTTGGAATTTATTGCACGTTAACTATTTTTCTTTATGGCTATACTGATTGAAGGGTCGTCCCTAGTCACTTTATAATTGACTATAGGGTTGCCAGTTTTCATGTCGAAGTTCGATATTCGGGTACTCCGACTTCCCCCGTGCACCAATAAAAACCTACCTGCATGATATAGCCGAGTGTGCTTTATAAGAGGTGTTAAACATTAACAATCAGTCAATTAATTCATCTATCTTACACGAAGTGTACCAAACACTTCATGTAGTAGCTAATTATGCCTTCAGATAGTTTGGAAATTTCGAGTCTATTTTTTTTGTACTAAAAAATACCATGTGAAAGAAAAAAAGGAATGTTTTTGGTTATAATACGAAATATATATATATCAAAAAGTAAAATCACAAAAATACTGAACTCCGAGGAAAATTCAAAACGGAAAGTCCTTAGTCAAATGACAAAAACTTCAAATGATAAAACACATCAGACGATTAGATAACAGCTGTCATAAATAAAGACAGCAGTAGTATACCGGTTTTCAAAAGTCATAAATCAATTGAGAGAAAAAAAATCCGGTTTCGAAATTAATCCGAGGGTAACACATCAACAATAACAGAAAATCAAAGGAACAACAGAAACACTGAAGTGCAACAAAACATACAAACGCCAACATTCATAGAAACGAACTATTTGACAACAACTGCTATATTCGTGATGACTTGGTACAGCAAATTTAAAGAAAAATGGCGGGTTGAACCAGGTCATGATAATGACTAACCAAACCTTCCACCGTAATGGAAATGTCAAAAAACGGTATCTAAAATGACAATACTTAGTCTACGTGACAGAAACACTCCACACACACTCGCAAGAACATTCATCACAGAGAAAATCGCACACAAATAATGTATAAGTCTATATAATCTGCAAACTGAAGAACAACAACGAACATATGCAAAGGTATTTCTAATATTACAGGTTAAGGTAAAAATGAAAAAACTATATTTGGAGTTAAAACAACCAGCCACAAAGAGACAAGGTCCGTAGTCATCATCCCAAATTCACACCACGTAGCCACAGTTAAAAAGATATTCTCGCGAAAACCACATATATCCTTACAATGGTCTGTTTAAGTAAAATGCAAAAAAAAAGAAGAAATCTTTGGAGCACATAGCTGGACTGCAAGAAAAGATAAAATAAGGATCAAATTAATTCCATAAAATGTTTCGGACATAATTCACATTGCATGTGCGTATGAAAATGTACACCAAATCAAAGTCTATAGATTAGTACGAGTGAAACGTTTGAGGGTACACAACATGAATGTGTTGAAATAACAGAAACAGACCGACTGTGTCGTCAGAATCTGATGATTATGCTCAAATGAAACATCAACGTATTAGATATTTAACAATGACAGGTACTGGGGACCGTATTAAACTTGAGAATAATTATGCCGAGCTGAAGGCCTCATTGCTACTCTGGGGCGGTGTTGCAGCAATAAAAGCGCTGTTCCGTAAGTGCTTTTGGTATTATCTACTTTAGAGTAAGTAATCTGTCTAAGAGTTGTTGTTCCAAACACCATATCCAAAATTTTGATTAGTTGATTTCACAGTAAACGTACTCTAAAAGTTTAATGACTGTGTGTCCCAGAGTTCGGACGATTTAAAGCTAGACATGTGGTATTTCGCATTTAATATATTTATAAAATAAACATATTAGCATCAATCCCTGATAAAATTTGAAAAATTGCTATCTTACATGTAGGTAGAGCAGTTCGAACTCAAAATACTACAAGAAAATCATTAATATGAAAGTAGATCGTACCTACATCACTGATAAATTAATGGATAATAAATTATTTTGACGTCACACGTACGTATAATCATAATTCAAAAATAAATTAATTACTAGTACTTTTATCGCTCCAGTACAAATTATGAACCTTCTACACTATATACTAATACCTCGGAAGAAGTCTCCACTTATTCATCTTACGCTTATCATTTATAGGTGATTACAGTCTTAACATTATTATCTATTTTTGAGTTCTATCATCTAATAAAACCACAGTGCGAAATAGCAGCGACTTGTGAGTTCCTACATAAAATATGAATGAAATTAATTGCCCTCAGCACCTTAATTTGTATTTACAGTATATATCATTGATTATATGTAATCAATATCTACATTAAAGGCACGCGCGTTAGAACTAACTGTTTCAGTGCTATAATAGCATACTCTTCGACGAATCTTTTAAAAGTTTGTTACTATCTACCTGCTTCCATCCATGTGAAGGCCGTACAGTGAATTATTATACGTAGATACAAGAATACTTGGAAAAGGTGCCGATGAGACAACTCTCCACCCGAGTCACAATTTGTAAAAGTAAACAACTTTAGGTCAAAGTATGGTCTTCAACACATAACGGATCCAATTGACTCACACCGAACAACAAGCTATAAAGTGCCAGTGTAAAACTATTCACACAGGAAAAGAATTATAGGTGCTTTTATCTGCGTAAATTGATCTGTGGTGGCCAAATAAGTTTCATAATTGGCAATTATAGTTACATTTTTTTATATATTGAACTGTCTTTACTACTATGATAATTCCTTTTCTGTTTTATTTAGTGTTTTTTTTTTATATCTAAACGGCGATATGGTAAATATTCTGAAACATTCTCACTTAGTTTAAAATTTGAGTTTTTTCTTCAGTTTCATCGTTGAAGATTTCTATATTCATAATCATGGTGATCACGATCATATTACCATTCTATTGTTGGTCCCTTAGGGATTATGTAATCATCAACCAAAGACGGAAAGCGGGCTCTGCGCGTTTTAATTCTTTGTGTTATAATGCTGATGATGGTATACTTTGGTGCTTTATTAAAGGCCTGTATTACGAAGTAAGGCAAGGAAATTAACACATTTGTCCGGATTGCTACGCGCCGAAAGCAGGGGGATGACCCAGCCATTTATAAAAAAGTTAGGTGGGTGATGTTCCCAACCCAGGATAAAGGGGGTTCATACCATGTGTCCAAATTCAAATGTATTGATCGTCCAACAAATGGGAGTTCCACCCCCCTCATCTCCTTCTGGATCCACCACTGGAAAGTTTCCTATTTTTCTGAGAATTATCATTAAAATGAATCTAGGAGATAATCGTACGCGTGTCTGTTTGTTTTTTTGGGTGTCACAGTACGAAATTGAACTTTTTGTTTCCACGAGTCTTATTTTCATTAGAAATTTATGGGACAGCTGGATATCTTAAAACCCTATTGCTTGTCCTCACTCGGCTGCCCGAGTTTGAATTTATTTCAATAAACTTATTTATAAATGTAATAGAATAACAGTCTCGTCCTGCAAAAACTAAGACTGCTGTGTGGCAGCTTATCAATGGTATCCAAAATTAAGCATATTTTGACAAATCGTAAAATAATGATATTGCATAATGTAAAAGCAATCAGACTGATGTAGGTCTTACTACTCTGTGAATATCATTGTTCATTTTGTTTTATATATATTGACATATTGGACAGGAATAACATCAGTTATGCACATTTTAAAATAATTTGTTCAAATGATTAGATGCCTTTATAATTTATCAAATTTATGAAAAACTAAGATTGGGATTTTCCAGTTATCAAAACGCTCCATCTGGATGTCTTAATCAGTAACATAGGTAATATTAAAGGTCCCTAAAGAAATGCTCGTCCAACAATGACGAAATGACAAACTGTTAATCCACTGCATAAAAAAAAAAGATAAGATAAGGTATGATTCGGCCCCCAACATTCTACCCAAGAATGTTGGAAGATAAGCTGTTGTTATATGGGGCAGAATTTTGAAAGATAAGCAAGAGAGGTGGAGAAAGACTTACTGGGTTACACATTTAACAGCAGGAACTGAGGAAGAATCTTTAAGATATTTGGTTCAACTAAGATATTCAACACAGAACTGCTGCAAAGAGTAAACATGTGCAGCATAACCAACACCATTAAGAACAGGAGATAGTGTTGGATAGGACACATCCTGAAGGTTGACCCATGGAATGGTTGTAGAGTCGGCATGACCTAGACACCACAAGAAAAGGACACATCCTGAGGATGGACCAATGGAATGGTTGTAGAGTCGTCTTGACCTAGACACCACAAGAAAAGGAAACATCCTAAGGAGGGACCCATGGAATGATTGTAGAGTCGCTTTGACCTAGACACCACAAGAAAAGGAAACATCTTGACGATGGACCCATGAAATGATTGTAGAGTCGCCTTGACCTAGACACCGCAAGAAAAGGACACATCATGAGGATGGACCCATGAAATGATTGTAGAGTCGCCTTGAACTAGACACAACAAGAAAAGGACACATCTTGAGGATGGACCAATGGAATTGTTGTTGAGTCGCCTTGACCTAGACACCACAAGAAAAGAGAAATGTAGGAAGACCAAAGAAAACTTGGTGACAAATGGTAGACAAAGAAAGAACATCATTTGGATGGAGGGCATGGGAAGAAGCACAACAACAAGCAGCAGACAGGCTCAGATGGAAGGTTTCCATTCGCGCCCTATGCGATGCATGGCGCTAACAGGAGTTGTTAATTGTTAAGATTTGGCCAGTATAACGCATGTAATGTGATTTTTTTCGTCGTACAAAAGACTAATGCCGTTATGGTTTCTATCCTACTAATGAATGGACTGATAACGGGTTCAGTTTCAATTTCCGGCTTTTCATAGCTATTTATTTTTCTTAACCACAAAATGAATTTTATTTCTTATGAATACTTAAAGTTTTTCTACACCGCACATGAGATTTACACCACAAAACCTATTCAGATGATCTTTACCCATGAAAGCATAAAACAGATGTAGACGAATTTTTGAAATTGTGGTTAGAAATTTCTTTACCAAATCCTGCTGATTATCTATGGTCTGGTAAAAGTTGGACACACTTGAATGTGTGACGTTCGTATGTTCACAGAGATAAAATATTCATGATGATTATTTCGGTTTCATTCAAATCATATTGTAGTAACATAACTTGAAATGGTCGGGAATGGGGTGTAAAGGTCTTCCTGGTTTAAGCTATATATTTTTTTTCGAACTTGCCACCGGAAGCAAGTTCTATTCTACTCCGGTAAGATTACGAATACTTAATTTTGTCACGATATCCATTGTAAACACAAAGTGTTTTTTGAAGATTCTGAGCTTCTTTGTTCTTGCTTGTATACATTTATGTTAGGCAGTTCTCTGGTTTATGCAATAAAAATATATAAAAAGGGCAACTTCTATCTCCCTTCTCAACACAGGCACTTGTCTCAGATTGTTTTGCCTATATACCTTAATATAACACAAGGTACTTAACTTGCATTTTCGAAAAAATTTCAGGCGGTGACGAAATTCCGTTGTATGTCGCTTTCTAGGCTGTCAACCCCACTTAAACTTGTTATATATTAAGGAATATAGGGAAAAACATTCCGAGACAAGTGCCTGTGCTTCTCAGTCTAAGACAAATCCAAACTAAGTGAATTTTATTTATGTCAGCTTATATACCATCAATTGCAATTATTTCAAACAATGATCCAGAATTATCGCCATTCTTTAAAGACTAATATCAAATTGGGTGTTTTTTTAATGAATAAAGGACGAAAAAAACAGAACCAACGAAAGGCACGTGTCCTGTCTTCCAGATGTAAGCGAGGATATAAGCCATTTAAAATTTGGCGGGAAATGATTCTTTCTAGATTTTTCATGCATTAAACATAGCCTGGTTCTCTTCCTTGTACCACAAATATATAAGGACATTATATATATCAGAGCCAAACAGATAGAGGACAAGGAGCACATATAGTATTTGATATTGGCACCTTTTTTTTTCAATGACGCCATATGGATAAAACTAGTGGATTCCGAATATTTGCAAATTAAGACAAGCGAACATCCTTAATATTTATAGCAATAGTTGTACATGAACAGAAAGATAAGATGCATTTCCAGTTGCATAGAGAATGTCATGATAAAAACATCATTAAAAACCCGAACCCCCAAAAACTCGCATAACAATCAATAAAGCCATCAATGTGGCAACCATTGGCATTTAACATTCTAAATACGGAATGACATTCCGTTTGACCTAGTTGAATACTACTACGGAGAATATCTAGACAGCTTTCAACAGTTTGCGTCAAGCACCTGCATTACCAAAATTAACAGTAAAGAATGCAAGTCTTGCAGGTGAAGAATCTCATTCATTTCAATGAGAAAGAGATTTCCTTTGATACGATTTGACATCTGCCGACCTTGTAAAGTATTTCTGAAGTAATGTTAAGTGTTGATTTTTTAGATTAATCAGGACAATGAGAAATACATTCTTATTCTTGTCAGTAATACTAACTTACTTGTTCCTCTTGCCAATGTAATGCTGTTTAACTAATGAGAAAAGAAATAGATTCTTCGAAAATGAAAATTGTATTATTGCGATAAAATTGATATTTCTGATGATGAAAAACTATATGAAGAAATAATTTGGCGAAAGACAACAAACCTGTTGTTAATCCATGTGACGTCTATTTAATCATTCGAAAACGCTTATACGCTTATCTTTTTCTTGGGTTTAGGGATTTTTAATTACTTTATTATTCTACTATATAGTGTATTCTCCATTATAAATTATAAAATGCTGACAACCAAACACATGTCATTTTGACACATTCCTCAATTCCATTCTCAATTTTACATACACACATTTCAACGAATGAGACGAAAGTAAGGAAACCCTGGCATTTGTTAGTCTTGTATAGTTTTTAAATTTTAGTTCCGTTATATGTTTCGGAGTATAGTGTGACGTCCATTTTCACTAAACTAGCAAACATTTTTGTTTAGGGACCAGCTGAAGCCCGCCTCCGGGTGCGGTATTATTTTCTTGCTGCGTTGAAGACTCATTGGTGGCTTGAACTGTTTTCTGCTCTTTGGTCGGGTTGTTGTTTCTTTGACACTTTTCAATTTCATAACTTACTCTTAAAAATAATATTTGGCAGGCAGTTAATATCATCTTTCAAGTTCCGGTATTTGATTCTACGAATTCGTTAAATGACGTTGAAATTGATTAACCTGTTTCAAGAAATTTCAAGTTAATTCGTGTTAAAATTAAATTTATTTGGTAGTCTGGTATATTTTTCTTCTTTCAAACGAATTTGTTTTGCCTACGTTAAATATTTGATGTAATGACGTTCTTTATCCTCGATATGTTCATAACCGTGACGTCAGATGATTTTGATTTAAGATTATTCCAATTGATAGCAATTTATTCTTAATTATTGAACTTATCTTGTATTTTCGTCTGGTTTATTCATGAAAAATAAACATGAACTGTATAATTGTGACATTCCAATAAAGTTGAAAATTATCAATATTAATTTGAAAAGGTCAAAAGAAACTAAAACCCAACATTTTAAATAGATACGGAAACACAATTTATTATACAATTTAGTATTCAAAGACAAGTCAAACCAATTATATTACAAAATTGATGTTTATAAGTATTCGAACGCAGTGAACCCGTCTTATATCGAACTGTCTATTATCCCACAAAGAAGCAAAGCTAGCATCAATTTGATTCATCCCTACACAGTATTTGAAATTCTGTTTGAACAAAAAAATAATTTCTTTGAGACGGAAACTAAATGAAGTATTCGGTCATAAATCTAATTAAAAGTATAAGTTGCGAGAGACAAATAGCTATTTTTGTCTTTATTATGAACACAATACAGTTTCAAAGATGAATTGTTTAAGAGTAAAATATTTGTTCTAAAACAGACATTTATAAAAGAGGGACGAAAGATACCAAAGGGACAGTCAAACTCGTAAATCTAAAACAAACTGACAACGCCATGGCTAAAAAAAGGAAAAGACAAACAAAAAAACAATAGTACACATGACACAACATAGAAAACTAAAGAATAAACAACACGAAACACACCAAAAACTAGGGGTGATCTCATGTGCTCCGGAAGGGTAAGCAGATCCTGCTCCACATGCGGCACCCGTCGTGTTGCTAATGTGATTACAAATCCGGTAAATAGTCTAATTCGGTAGGTCAAATTCATGAAAGGGAAGGGGATTGTAGTAACGACGTAAGGAACATATCCGATATCATTTGTGAAACGGTTATTCCATAACGGTCAACCAACTCGTGATGGCGTCCGTAAAATTTACGAAGGGATGATTTCAACTTCACCATTTGGAACTCTTGGTTTAATAGTTTCCTTGTGTGCAGTAACCCTCTATCAAGAAAATCATGCTAGGAAATGCAAGCACGGGAATATCGTATCAATTGGGAGATATATACCCCGTATGCAGGTGCTGCTGGAATGTTGCTACTTAGAAATGGAAAGTTCACAATTGGAAAGCTTAACTCATCTCTTTTGTCGTAAAGTTTTGTCTTCAACCGACCCTCATTGTCAATTTCTAGATGTAAGTCAAGATATGAAGCCGACTTAACTGTATCTGTAGTATCCTTTATCTCCAATTCGATGGGATAGATGCGATCCACATTGTCACCAAATTTTGAATTGTTTAGTGAAAGAACGTCATCTATATAGCGGAAAGTAGAGTTAAAGGATATTGCTAACTTCTTATCTTTCTTCCTAAGAAGTTCCTGCATGAAGTCAGCCTCATAATAATAAAGAAACATGTCAGCAAGTAGAGGGGCACAGTTTGTTCCCATTGGGATGCCGACAGTCTGTTGAAAAACACGTCCTCCGAACGTAACAAATATGTTGTCAATCAAGAAATCAAGCATCTTGATAATATCGGTTTCAGAGAATTTTTTGTTTGAATCAGAATGATTCTTTACAAAGTATGATTTATCCCTCCCTAAGACAAGATACTTGTATCTACGTTGGCCATTCTTTTTTATGAAGCAAAGTAATACCAACTCTTTTAATTTGTCTTTTAGTTTAGCTTATAAAGCGTGTTTCATCCTTGATAATTTAGATATTAACTGCTTTTAGGAAGAGCTAGAATAAAGTATTTAAACAGAAATTCTTAAAAATTTATGCAAAAAAAACAAAAGAAAAAACGAATCCATTTTGTTAGTTTGTCCACAAGCTGGTTTAGCATCAACGATCTGTCAAATTCTTTTTGTTGGTTGGTTATGCCTTAATGTGGACTTTTCCCACAGCAAATAAATTCATCATATATACCAGGATTGGAATTTTGTATTTGCACCAAACGCGCGTTTCGTCTACAAAAGTACAAAAGACTTATCAGTGACGCTCGAATCCCCCCCCCCCCCAAAAAAAAGGCAAAACCAAGTACGAAGTGGAAGAGCATAGAGGACCAAAAAATCCTGATAGTTTTGCCAAATACAGCCAAGGTAATCTATTCCTGAGGTAGAACAAACTAAGTATTTCAAAAATTCAAATTTTTGTAAACAGTTAATTCATAATTATGACCATATCAATGATAATTCCTTTTTACACTCAAAATTGACTATCATCTCATTTGAAGGCAAACATTATACACCGTGCAAATAATAAGCATAGTAGGTGTTCCATGTATGCACATCTGCTCTCATCCGTACTTTGTATTCATATTCATCAGGAACCAAATCCACGTATAAGATCAATTTTGACTGATGAAAACCAAAGAAAATAATCGAAGGTCTATGCAATTGTTTTGAATACACGCAATAAACATTTTGGGAGAACTAAGTTTTGAAATATATATGGGAAGAAATGAACATCAAAGAAAAATAGTCGAGAAACATATAGCTGTGTACATCTGATGAAATATTTAACACCATAGAAGTGTAGAGGTTATTTTGTTTATCAATGAAGAGCCTCGGTGCTAAAGACGACGGGTTTACAAATCTTACGCTTGAGTATCGAACAGTTCTATTCAACTCCTTCCGACATATCTGGTTTTCTGAACTATAGATGAAAGTTTATCCACCAATACATTTTTGAGGAAGAAGCGTTTCACTTTAGCACGACCATGTCACGTCTATGTCATTCATTATGTTTTTGAATATGTATATTTTACGATCGTCAATATTACAGTTTGTTTTGTGTTCTCAAAATTAAATTTTTTATTCGCACAGCGATGACTGCACATTTAATCAAAATCTTACATAAAGCTGCATTAAATAGTCGTTCTTCTTAAAGATAAAACACCTAAATATTGGAAAATCAACAATATTGTCGACACGTTTTGCGTGTTTTTATCCCATTACAGACTTACCATACCGCGTAAGGCTTACACTGCGTATTCATTCTATGTGAACTATTTTTACAAATGTATACATTTGTTCTGAGCTCTATCCATTTCCATTCGTCTTATTTAACACAGATGTTACAATACGTTAAATTCACACCTGGTTTGAAACAATTTGTAGCTTTACTTTATTCTTTCTTCTTTTAACTTTTTCCCTTCATAACAAATACTTTGTTCGACTGTTATGCACACCTGCCTAGCAACTTGAATAAGTAAATGATACATTTTCTTACACTATGGTTTTATAATGCAAGCAGCAATCCCTAGGTGGTTGACCGCTTTAAAGTATTTATTACACAAGCAAATTACAATTTTCATCAGTTCTACAGTATTTATGACCGTCCGAAATAAATTCATATTATTAAACGTAGTTTAAATTTTTGAAACTGCCTTTGCCAGTTTTAGCCCTCCATACAGAAATTTGGAAACACCGCTTCATACAAATCCACGGCTCACCTAAAGGGATTTGGCTATTTTAAAAGGCAACAGTAGTATACTGTTGTTGAATTGTCATAAATTGATTACGCGAAAAAAAAATCCGATTTACAAACCAAAACTGAGTGAAACACATTAACTATAAGAGGAAAACAACGAAACAACAGAAACACTGAAATGCTACAAAAAAACCAAACAAACTTGCCAACAAACATATACACGGACTATTTGATAACAACTGCCATTTTCCTGACGTGGTACAGGACATTTCAAGAAAGCAAATGGTGGGTTGTCTTAACTCAACTATATTTTATATTTCGGTAATTATTTACATAGGGAAATGAAATTTCATCTTTCAAACATCATTGTCAAAAGGAACGTTGTCAGATCGTTGTAAGCTAAGAGTGGGCTTTTTGATTTAAATTGAGTACTACAACAGTTAAATACGTATCTTAATATATTACTTTGAAATGTTACTTTGGTTTTTATGAAACAAGACACGATTCGATTAAGTAACAGTAATTTGATGAGCGACCCTATCCAAAATAATCACGAAGAACGTCTAACGTCATTTCAGTATCGACGCAACACAAAACATATTCAAGTGTCATATGGCCAGTAACAGATGTGAATAAGAAGTCTTTCTAATTACGTCTTTTGTATAGTGCAAAAGACATGACTCAGGTATATACATATGTTTACAGGTAAATATAGAGATCTGTAAGTCAACTACAAAATTAAAATACCGACAAAAACCCTGTCGTTTATCAATCAACAAAAAGTGAAATAATAAAAATACCAACATTGCGGAAAATTAAAAAAAAAATTACCATAGCACAATAACAAAATAACGGGATGTATAAGCACACGTTCATGCAAATTGAAACACAATCTGATCAATACTTATGATTATGATAGCACATATTGTATCAATCTATAAATTGTTCGAATCTTTATTCAATAATTTATAAAAGCTACATAATCATGAAATTTTGTGAATGACAAAGTATCAATGCTTTATTAATGTCATCTTTCCTTTTAAATTCGGAAATGTTTGAAATATTCAATTCAATATATCTTTGCTCTTAGTAATTTGTTTTATATTCAAATAGTTAGTTCCTTAGCGAATTGCTAAAAAAGGTCATCACCAAGGATGTTGTGTTATGTTAGCATTGTAATCAGTATTATTTTAGATTTATATAACAAGATCGTAAATTCTTAAAAAGACGTGAAGATCCTACGAAATGTTTACGATTACCATTGAAACATTCACTTAACAACTATAAACCTAATAATCATTTTCCTGACATTTACAAAAGCAAGATTACAGGACTAAGGTACAATTCGTGCAGTTTGTTCATTTACATGTCGACAAGGATTTATTTGCTTCATGAATGGTATCAGTTTTGTAATAGTAGCTGGTTTTTGGTGCGATTATCTAGACAAAATGAAATAAACGCCACACTGTAAACTTCAGACCTCGATAATGTTTACTCATGCTCGTCATATTTCATCTCTAGCAGTTTATATCAGATTAACCTGTTCGGTCTGCTTAATTAAGGCAACAGTAGTATATAAACTCATCATAAATACCAGTAATGAAATTTTATATTTATTCCAGACGCGTGTTTCATCTACAAAAGACTCAGCAGTGACGCATAAATGAGAGCCGTGGTGTAGTGGTTAGTGCATCGGACTTCTAACACAAAGGTTCCTTGTTCGATTCCCGTTTGGGATGAAAATTTCAGGAACTCAATTTTCGGCTCTCCCTTGACACCATTTGCGATTATGGTCTTGAGGAAACGATGATAGTCCGTCGGACGGGGACGATAAATGGCTGACCCGTGTTAAGAGAGAGCCACATCTCTTGCACGTTAAAGACACCCTTGTAGATTTCGAAAAAGAGTAGGCTAATATGCCGCTACAAGGCAGCACTCGCACCCGCAAAGTGGAGAGGGATTAATATAAGTTGCAAAACTTGTTTCCCAATCCACTATAAATAAATATGTTTAAACTAGCAGTGACGCTCGAATAAAAAATGTTAAAAAGGCCAAATAAAGTAGAAAGTTGAAGAGCATTGAGGACCAAAAGTTCCTAAAAGTTATGCCAAATACAGCTAAGGTTTATCTATTCCTGAGGTAGAAAATCCTTAGCATTTAAAAATTTCGAAGTTTTGTTAACAGTAAATTTATAATAATGAACATATCAATTATAATTTTAGTCAACATAGAGATGCTGACTACTGGGCTAGTGATACCCTCGGAGGAATAAATCTCCACCAGCAGTGGAATCGACATCGCTGTTTGAAATTCATCAAATCGATTGAGAAGAAAACAAATCAGAGTTACAAACTTAAACTGTTTAAATACATCAACTATAAGAGGAAAACAACGAAACAACAGAAACACTGAAGTGCAATAAAAAAAACCAAAAACACAATGTAACACATATATAAACGAACTATAAGATAACAACTGTCATTTTCCTGATATTGTAGAGGACATTTAAAGGAAATGCGTAAGCTTAGGGTATGTAATACTAGCTAATGTTTATAAAGCGGTCTAATAGGTACAAACATAAATATTAAGTACAAATTCAACAACATATGACGTAGATGAAAATATCTATTAATTTTCGTACGGCCTTAAAATGATAAAAACTCAAACTATTTATTACTTATTAAAAGGGCTACAATATTATGACAAAATATAAACAAAACAACGATTTTTTTTATAAAACTGTTAACGAAGGGCAAATATGATATACAGCGTTCATTTACATACAAGTTAATCATATAGCATCACTTTATTGTGATTGAGTGTGTATCGAATTCATATGATACAAAACCGATGCTTCTTTTCAATTTCAAATAACGACATGTAGTTATACATCGCAGTGCATAACTGGGGTTGTTCAACGTTATACCCACCAATTGATGACGCGTAAAAGAAGTAAATGACAATGGCATGACGTGAATTGGTCCTCGTATCCTTTAGTATTTGTTTGTTTTTCCCCCAATATAAAACCGAAAGCACACAGGTGGTCCGTAAGGTTAAGCTGTTCTGAGGATATAATTATCAATCACAAATGTAATGGACTGAATAGCAGGACATCAGATTAATAAGGAAAAGCATAGTTAATTGTGATATATTGTTAAAATAATATCTTGTCATTGTCTTACGCTTTTAATCACAAGCTAACAATTAGCGATTCAGAAACGAACGCTTCGATTTTAGTGAAAATCAATTGACACTAATTAGTCCATTTGTAGAATAATATTTTTCATTTCATTGATGTATGACACTGTAGGTCAAGGATAAAAACTTAACATGTCAAGACAAACTGAAGAAAATTCAATAAATCTTTTTGACAAATGTATATTTCAACGAGTATATGTAAGTCAATTCATCTTCAGATAAGACTCTCACCTGGTGGCCGAGTGTTATGAATGACCACTGACATGTGAAATAATAGAAAACTTCAAGTAATAATCTACTATAACTTTCTAAATAACAAAAGAAAAATGACCAGTCAACTTCAAATGACAAAATATCATTTAACCTACCCGTAAAATTTCAAATATTTACATTTAAATTATTTATTTATCCTGAAGTATTTGAACTCTCGTTAGTGTGAAATGATTATTACTTCTGTAAGTAGTGCGATATCAAATGAATAAATAACCAGAACTACAGTAACACTATATCAATTTGGTACATTGAAATCGACTTATTGGATATACATTTATCGGGAACGCTAAGTTGAAATCATCCCTTCGTAAATTTTACGGACGCCATCACGAGTTGGTTGACCGTTATGGAATAACCGTTTCACAAATGATATCGGATATGTTCCTTACGTCGTAACTACAACCCCCTTCCCTTTCATGAATTTGACCTACCGAATTAGACTTTTTTACCGGATTTGTAATCACATAAGCAACACGACGGGTGCCGCATGTGGAGCAGGATCTGCTTACCCTTCCGGAGCACCTGAGATCACCCCTAGTTTTTGGTGGGGTTCGTGTTGTTTATTCTTTAGTTATCTATGTTGTGTCATGTGTACTATTGTTTTCTGTTTGTCTTTTTCATTTTTAGCCATGACGTTGTCAGTTTGTTTTAGATTTACGAGTTTGACTGTCCCTTTGGTATCTTTGGTCCCTCTTTTACACCTCAACGCCAAGGATATATAACTATACAAATACGTAAATAGCTATATGACCAAATAGAACATAAAAGAATGACAATATTCATCTAAGGTCAACTTTGCATGAGAAATTTGAAACTTTAATTTTTGTTGATAATTGCTAAATTCATCAATACATAATCTTATTTAAAGTCTTAATAAGTCAGTACCGAATCAAAGACTAATGAGCTGGTGATTATAATAAAATTGACTGCGACGATGTCGATACTGATATCGATATTTTAAGATTGTTCCGTTGATAACTGAACCATATATAATATCTTGTGTACTCCTGCAAAACCTGGAATTGTTTACCGGGATTGTACTAACACGAAGGATGGCACATGTGGAGCAGGATCTTTTTACCCTTCCGGAGCACCTGTTATCACTCCTAGTTTGCGTTGGGGTTCATGTTGCATATTTTTTTTTATAGTTTTGTGTTGTGTGTACTATTGCATGTCTGTTTGTCATAGCGTTGTCAGTTTCTGGTATCTTTCGCCCCTTTTTTTTAATTGAATGATGACACTGTACATGTTTCTGGAAATCAGAAAAATTATAAAAATATGGCATCAAAATATAATAAGGGATCAAAAAAATAAAAAAAACACTCTTAATACTGATCCGTCAAGGAAGCTTTAGTCTCAAACCTATTTTTAGAGTAGTTTGAGTGACTAACATTCCGCCAGCAACAGAACGGAAAAATGCATATAAAATTACAATATTTTGTTTAGCTACACGACGGGTGCCAGATGTGGAGCAAGTCCTGCATACACTTCCGGAGCACCCCCAGATTTTGATGGCGCTCTTGTAGCTGTTGTAACCCTATTGTGTCTTTGTTAGGTTCACGCATCGATGTCAATAAAATGGAATTTGATGCGACTGTCGTACACGTGAGAGGTTTAGTGCTAAAAAAACAGGTTCAATCCGACATTTTCTACATTTAATAATGCCTGTACCAAAACAGGAATTTGACAGTTGTTGTCCATTCGTTTGAAGTGTTTTATCATTTGATTTTGCCATTTAATAAATGACTTTCTGACTTGAATTTTCCTTGGAGTTCAGTATTTTTTGTGATTTTATTTTTTAGAAAAGCTTAGCTGGCAAAAATTGTCGGAATTTTGGACCCCCAATGTTCCTTAACCTAAAGCTTTATTCGGCTTTATATATCTAATTCAAGACGAAATGAGCAGCACGAACATCAAAAACCCTGATATCTATGATGAGTGTATTTTATAACTCCAACAAGGAAAACAGTAAAAACTACGTATTCTCGAGGGTCATTATTTTGATCCCTCCAGCAAAATTGTGAAAAATTCAAAAATGGTTTACTGGTTTATTGTGTCAGGCATATAAGAAAAGAATGGTATGTGAATATACGTGATTAAATGAGAAAAAGTAAAATCACAAAAATACCGAACTCCGAAAAAAATCAAAAACGGAAAGTCCCTAATCAAATGGCAAAATCAAAAGCACATACACATAATACGAATGGACAACAACTGTCATATTACTTACTTGGTACAGACATTTTCTTATGTTGAAAATGGTGGATTAAACCTTGTTTTATAGCTAGCTCAATCTCTCACTTAAATGACAGACGTATAAAATTCCATTTGAGTGAAAATGATTTGTGAACAAAATAAACAGACATAATAGGCAAAAAAGTCAAAAATAGGGATACAGAAGTCAACGTTGTGTTATTATCCTATTTCACTATACAAACACACAGATATATAAACAAACATTTACAATGACACCATGACGGGATGTATAAGTACAGATCAATCGATCGTATTTAAACTATAAAACAAAATATTTACCTTTCCATTTTTTATGCAATACATAGTTTTTTTTTAACTGAAATAATGTTCTACAACTAAACGTTGCGACCATTTTCTACTTTCAAACTTTATAAATATATACTATTATAGAATCGTTATTACATATACAAAAATCATCAAATTTAAGAATTCCTGAAAGAAAGTACTCTTAATCATATTATAAAGTATATTTGTTAAAGTAATATCTATAAATTAAAAAAAAATATTACATTTAAGAAATAATAATAAACCAACAATTGATTGGCGTAATAGAGTACAAAATGTATATAAAGATGTCAATATATTATTAATAAATGCATACATAAGAGACCATTTCGTATGATTTTGAACAGGTGCGTGATATTATAAATGAGTCCGCCATACTAAGTGAGGTATTAAAATATTAACAAATTATTTTAAGGTTGATTAAACAATTCTTCATTATTTTTTTAAGGAAAAATTTGCATACTGTGAACTTTTCAATATCAATGATTGTGACTTTATTTGGGTATTCTGCTTGTCAATGTATCATGTTGTATCAGTAAGTCGGTCTAATAAAACTTCAATTTTATAATAGTGCAAAAAATTAAAACCTTTAAATGTCGTTTCTCTTCATTATTGACTCAGTTTATGATTAAATGTAGAACCCATTGTGACAGATTAAAAACTCAGCATAGTAGTCTGCACTTCGGTGTTGACATGAATATCAATTATATGGTCATTTTTATAAATTTTCTGTTACAAAAACTTTGATTTTTTTCTAAAAAAACCCAATGATTGTCTTATCCCTGGCATTGATGACCTTAGCAGTATTTGGCGCAATTTATTTGGCATGTTGGATCGTCAATGCTCTTTAACTTAGAACTTGTTTGGCATTAGAACTATTTTGATCTGATCGTAACTGATGAAACTATGTAAATGCCCTGTATCAGGTCAGGAAAATGGCCATTGTTACATTATAATTCGTTTATGTGTGTGTAACATTTCGGTGTTGAGTCTCTGTCGTGTCGTAGTTCTCTTATATTTGACAAGTTTCCCTCAGTTTTAGTTTGCAACCCGGATTTGTTTCTTCTCTTTCAATTTATGAATTTGAACAGAGGTATACTACTGTTGCCTATATCTATGTAAACGAAACGCTGTCTGGCATATTAAATTATAATCTATTATTAACTATTCACTCTACTTAAACCTATTTCCAACACTTGCTTTCAAATGAAATAATAAACTAATCGAACAAATTACTTATTTTTGTTCTCATAAATACAAAGAATTGTTTGGCTTATTTGGCTGTAATTGTCGATGCCTTATATATTGAGGCGACAATAAGTTTGCCAATATTAAAATCTCGTAAAACGATTATGACGAGATTAACGTAACACACAGAAACTCAAGGTATCGAATGAACTCCAAAAGAAGCGAGAACTGCTTTGTCAACATGACAATAATGACACTGAGAGAAACTGAAACTCACATAATGAAAACAAACCGTTAACGTCATGGTTTAAAAAAGAAGAACAGATGAAAAACAAACAACATTACGAAGAACATAACATAGAAAACTCAAGACTGAGCAATACAAACCAAATCCAAAACAGATGTTGATCACAGGTGTTCCTTAATTTTTATTGTCATTTTTTTGGTTCAAATTGAATATTACAACATAACTTGTACGTGCTTATGCAAGACGAAAGTCACGTGTGGTGTATTGAATTATCAGCCTGGTACCTTTGAAGACTATATGCATGTCGAAATGTCATATTTTAATGTTTATTTGTGTATTTCTCTGTCTGTAATGTTCTTGCATTTATTTATACTGTAGTCCGGTCATGTAGTGTTTATGTCGATTTAATGTTATATTTAACATTGCCATACAAGTGCGAGGTTTGGCTAGCGGCATTCCAGGTTCAACCCATTATTTTTTATTAAAATGGCCTGTGCCAAGTAAGAAAAATGGCAGTTGTTATCTTATATTTCGTTTCTGTGTGTGTTGCATTGTCGTATTTTTTGTTCCACTTTCGTTGTTTTTTTTCTCTAAGACTTAAAATTGATGTGTGTCCCGCAGTTTTAGTTTGTAACCCGGATTTGTTTACTCTCAATTGATTTATGACTTTCGAACAGCGGTATACTACTGTTGCCTTTAATCATATCCACGTCATTTGTTTTTCGACAATAAACAATAATTTTGTGATACTTCTTTTCAGTTGAGATTATTAGGTCTTTCCACTTTTCGTTATACGTTATAAGTCGTAGAGGCCTACAGTCTTTTGATATGAAGTCCTAGGTCCATTTGAAGGAAATTGAGGTCAAGGTCAAAGGTCACGGTCATGTTATAAATTATGAATTTTGCTTGTTATCGTTATTTCAAAGAAACTGTGACGGTAAATGATAAGATGTATTTGCCAAACAACTGTTTACAAAAAGGCGCATCTTCAATCTATTTAAGTCGAAGAATTTTGATTAACCCTTATAGGAGTTTTCTCCCCTTTTGTATATGAAATCAGTATTTCTCCACAACCATAGAAGTGATTGACCTGGGATCTTTAATTTGATTTCACTGACAAATGACCTCAAAATTGAGGTCAAGGTCAAAGGTCAATTGGACGTTCTAAATTTTGACCTCTGCTAAATTTCTTTCTAGTTCATTATTATACAATTAAAGTTTTCTGCATAAACCTATTGATCTTATTTATCTTATATCAGTTTGATTGACCACATGATATCAATACGGAGTGACATTTTCTAACGTCGGTTTTTACAATTTCATTTTTATTATCGAGGTGGAAAGACCTTCAATTGTTCTCTGAAGAATATGTTTTTAATTGTTTGAAACTCTGAATTTACATTTTTACCAGCACCAAGCCTTCACAATGGTAGTTTGATAGATGATGCATGATTTGCTATGCCGTTATGGAATATCTGGTTAAGAAGTAAACACAGACATGTTCCATGTGTTAACACTATAATAACCTTCCCTTTTCTTCTAACATGGAATTATTAACAGCAATGATATCAACAAACTCATCATAGATACCAGGACTACATTTTATATATACACCAGACGCGCATTCGTCTACAAAAGATTCATCAGTGACGCTCGAATCCAAAAAAGTGAAAAAGGCCAAAAAGTTAAAGAGCATTGAGGACCAAAATTCCTAAAAGTTTTGCCAAATACAGCTAGCTAAAGTAATCTATGCCTGAAGTAGAAAAGCCTTAGTATTTCAAATAATTCTAAATTTTTTAAACAGTTACTTTATAAATATAACAATATCAATGATGATTCATGTCAGCACAAACAGTGCTGACCACTGGGCTTGTGATACCCTCAGGGAATTAAATCACCACCAGCAGTGGCATCGACCCAGTGGTTGTAAATAAACTCATCATAGATACCAGGACTAAATATTATATATACGTCATCAATAGTTTTATTTGTTAAGAGAAACACGTGATAAACAAAAGCTAGCGTATTCTGTGCGTTTTAATCATTGTAGCTTGGATTTTCGTCGTTTTACATATTTTACAAGGGTTTTGACTGCTTTTTTAAATACAAGATTTAAGATTTTTTAGGTCGAACCCTGAATAATCAGGGATTTTTGGGACACAATATTTAAGCTTGATACTGAATTTGAATTGTGTTTAAATATTTGACATACAAAAAGTATATGACACAATATTTATTTGGTCAATGAATTTCAAAAGATATTGCTCAATACTAGTACTGTACATTTTATGATTTCCTTTGGAGAAAAAAAAAATATGAGAAAAAAATGAAACCCCAAAAAAAATTGGACCCCACTCCTTTGGAGCAATTACCCCCAAAAATGCATATTTTTGGCCCAAAACTCAATCCCAACCTTCTCTTTGTGATATGAAACCATGTGGTACAATGTCAGAAACATCCATACACTTACGCACAAGTTATTGTCCGGAAACTACAAAAATGCTTGTTTTGACCTCTAATTCCTAAACTGATTAGATAAAAATACCCAAAATCAACCCCAACCTTCCTTTTGTGATATTGAAACCTTTTTTTAATACCATAGATATCCATTCACCTAAACTAAAGTAATTGTGCGGAAACCAAATGTGTCTTCGTACGACGACGAGTCAGACGAGACGACGCAGATGACGACGACTCCATCGTAGTGTAGAGCAAAAAAAAATGTTTTCAGTCGTATACAAACTCTTTCTAACGAAATAAAATTGTTTTAACTACCACGAGCAACTAGATGAATGCCACAAATGGATCAGTAGTTGATTTTCCGTTCGGGACGTCCATCGCATTTTTGCAATAAGGTTCTTTTAAATTCTATCTGTATTTTTTTTTAAGTGTAGGGTATTGTAGACTGTCGTCGTTGTCTTGTTTGGTTTCATGTTTTTGTTAGAGGCGCACCAAATTTTAACGACACATTTTGAACAACCAGGGGACATTAAGTGCAAACATTATAGTCCATTTTAGCGCAGGTTTAATCCCTTCACATGCATTTTCGATACCCAGTTTTAGCACAAACCTTCTTAGTGGAATGATATTCATCATACTAAATCCACGAACAGTAATTAATTTCTACTGGTCCAATGTTTTAGCTGTTTTGGTTCAATTTTTTATTTTTTTGCATTTACAGTTTGGTTAATTATGGGAATACTGCTCATTGTTGAAGGCCGTACGGAGACCTATAGTTGTTAATGTCTGAGTCATTTTGGTATCTTGTGGACAGTTGTCTCATTGGCAATCATACCACATCTTCTGTTTTATATTATACGTTTTTCTGCATAATAATCAAATAGAAAACAACAACATTTATCAAAATAAGAAGTGTAGATGAATGTGCACCTCACTCTAGACAAAATCAAGAAAAATAACAGTTCCTGATCCAATTTTATGAACAATACTGCACAGGGGGTATTATCAAGAGACCTTTATGTACGTTCTCTTCTAATATAGAATTAAGACTAGAACAGATTGGTAACATTTCAGTTATAACCTTTTAAACGTTTGGTGTTGTGTTGTAATTCTACTTTTATAAACGGTTCTTTATTGATTCTATCGGCATTATCATTCATAACTTCTGTCAGGTTTAAAATATTCATCTACAATAGGCATTGATCATATAAATAGACTCTAAAATAAGTTAAAAATCTTCTAAAATGGGTCATACTTCGGCGTTAAAAAGTCCATTTTTTCGCTAAAATGTCCTATAAATACGCTAATATGTCATCTGACGTTTCCTCGACTTGTGTATTTTTCATTACCTTCTTGTTATCCTGTCCTTCTGATTAAGTTGTCAATTACAGATTACTTAGTTGTCATTATATTCCCGCTTTATTCTTTTGTATTTCATTGAACTTTTTTCAATCGTGCACACCATTTTAGATATACGAATGCGCACACTAGAGCTTTCTTACAAATTGACGAAAGGTACGAACGAACTTAAATGGAGCAAGTATTAAATTTCCACAATTACAGTTAAAAGAGTCTTTGTATTATCCGGTAAAACAGCATTTGTACTGAATCAAATTTAACTTTCAAAAATAAGCATATCGCAAATAATTCACACTTTTAAAATCAGAAAATAAAGAAAAATAGTGTCAATACACTTACCTTACCTACGTAAACCACGATCATATACATGTTCGCGGGAATTTTTGAAGCACGAGTTCCACAATAAATATTTTAAGGGCATTATTTTAGTGCCTTAATCGATTAACGACAAGGTTAACATTTATTTTTATATTTTATGAGTACCGTTTTAGCAAATTCTCAACGTTGATCATTGAGATTTGAAAATCAAGGATGCTACAATGTTTTGGAAAAGCAATGTGAAATAAATGTAGGAAAACAGATTTTGTGATAAAGTTTTTTTTAATTAATGTAATGGTAAATGACGAAAAGCAATGTGAATCTTGTGATCGCAGGCAACAAAATTGTGAAACTGATACTTTAATTGCAAATTCAGTTAAATATGAACGTAACAAAGGGTTTATGTACCCTTCTGTAGCCATTTTTGTACGAATTTTTCAAACCTCAAATGTATCAAAACTACAGATATAATGAATAATAGAGATAGGCCATTTAGTACATATTCCAAGGGGAAACTTGATGCAAAGGCAATTTTTTTTACTGTTTCGTTGCATTTGATAGAAAAAGAGGACTTTGTGGAAAATAAATCAAGATTTTTGTAGAAAATCCACAGCCTTTAATACAGAGATTTTTGTTTTAAAATTTGAAACATAAATTACTCACTTGATTTTCTATGATGTGCTAGTGTTTATTTATGACAAAAAGTTCTAAGCAACCTGTAAATTCCAAAAAACCTCGTGCTGAGTGACTAAAGTCGAGCGCACTCTAAAAGGTGTACTTGCTTTGGCCATATTTATATTTGTTTTAACCAATAACTACATTTATAAAATTGTTTTAAGGAAATCAATGCTAGCACTGCATGCAATAATCCTATATCTATCAGTCATCAAATTGCAAAATATGAGAGTACAAGAATAAAGGCTGTGGATTTTCTATAAAAATGTTGATTTATTTGCCACAAACTCCTCTATTTCTATTAAATGCAATGGAACAGTAAAAAAAATACTTTGCATCAAGTTTCCCCTTGGAATATGTACAAAATGGTTTATCTCTATTATTCATTATATCTGTAGTTTTGATACAATTGAATTTTGAAAAGTTCGTACAAAAATGGCTACAGAAGGGTACATAAACCTTAAACATGCATTCAATGACTAAGACGAGAGGAAAACCAAACAAAAAGTTATGAGAACAATAGGGGGAGGGACACAGGCACTCGTCTCAGAAAAATATTTCCTATATATCCTTATAGTTATATAAAGGTATATAGGAAAACCGCCTGTGGGAGGGAGTTATGGTTGTGGATTCATAATGACGTTTAAATACACAACATGCTTGGGAGATAAACGCATAGACGTCAAGTGGGTAATATTTCATGAATGTTCAGTACCAAAACACAATCATACGCTATAAAAACAGTCCCATAAAAGACACTGGATGGAGAGTTGTCTCATTGGCACTCACACCACATCTTCCTATATCTACTAACTCTGGTGTATGGACACACCACATAGTACAATGAATATTAACCAGGGAGAGGCGGTGATTCATAAATTATTAAATGAGCACCTAAATAAATCAAATATATTTTATTGTCAATTAAAGACGACCATTACAGGCAGAATAATCACAAGTTAAATATGGTGCACATGATTGCAAATGTCTATGACATAGTATGATGGTCATATTGTTTTTCATTTTATTATTGTGGGCGTTGCAAATATTGAATTAAGGAAAGTATTTTGTATTTTTTACTGTTTTCTTAATTTTTCTCAGGGAAGTGAACAATGCATTTGCAGTGGTATTACTTTGGTTAAATAATGCAATATTGTATTTTTTTGAAATTTTTTTTTGGGGGGAGGTGGTTTGGACACGTTTTGTGTTTTGTTATAAGGAGTATGTTTTCTTCTGTCTTCCCTATATTAAGTATATTTTGTAAAGTTATATTCTTTCACCTGGTGGTATTATATTTTACCTAGTGAACGTCCCAAATCCTATATCTCACAAAAAATATAATTTAATAAGTGTCGTTGCATTTAGTGTAATGGATCTTAGTAGATAATCGAAGTTCCATGAGAATTATGTGATTATGTCAAAATAAAAGATCCCTAAAACGAGTCTTACGTATGATTCGTCAAGCATACGTACCATTCGTCAATTTGTAAGGAAGCTCCAATTAGCGCAACTGGTAACCATTACGGAGATTTTTATTACATTCCTTCGTTCATATGTCTTGATATCATAAATAATATAATGAAATTCTGTTTAACAGATGTTTAATTCTTTATATATATATAGAGAGTTTTAGCTTCGAAATGCCCGTTATCATTAGTATTATCATTATTACTATTACTATTACTATTTAAAGACATGCACGACAAATTTCGTCATTATTAAATTTATTAACTTTTACAAAATATTTAGTGTTTCCCTAACATAATGAACGCCGTATAATACATGCTGAAATTGTTATAAGATTTGACAATTAATCTAATTATTGGCAAACTCAAGTGCCAAAGGATTAATATTTTAAGAGTCAAAGAAAAAATATTCACCCCACATTTAATTGAAGAAAATTATTTCGTAACCTTACAGCATGACCCATAAATGCCAGCTTTATTTTCAAAAGATAACTCATTTGATCTTCATTCAACTACAAATAGTTCAACAAAATTAAATAATCGTTCAGAAAAAATCCAACATAGAAAAACTTAAATTCGTTACAAAATTCATCTTATGATATAAATTAACAACGAACAGAACACTGAATTCAGGTTTAATAAAGCTAAACATCCATTCTGCCAAAGGAATTAAAAAAAATATATAACAAAATGTAAAAAACTTCTTACTGTATGGGTTTTTATTTCTATTAGGAAATTAATAAAAGAGATAAGAAAAAGCAGAGATGAATTAGCTTTATATGATAATATCTGAGAATATCATACATTTTAACAAGTAAATGGAACATTAAGTCGATAACTTTAGCGTACCTGATATTATAGTTCCCAATCCGATGGATCTGATATAACAAATGTACATACATTTTTACAAATATATCTACTTATTTTGAAACTCTATGTAAACCAGTTGTTATCATAGCTGAAATATATCGTTTTACAAATGTTATAAATATCTACTAGCTAAATGACTAATTACACTTCATACCTGAAATTAATTACATTTGGGAATTTAATAAAAAGAAAACAGCGTATCAAAATACATTTGAAACATTATCTATAAGTTACCCTTTCTCGTTATGGAAGATCAATTGAACAATTTGACACAGCTAGTAATGTATTATTGGCAAGAGAAGGTATGGTAGTTGACACTTCAAGTAGACCTGCCATACCTATTTGATAGAAAGGTGGCACACAACCAGTAGAGTACTGTCTTTATTGAAATGTCTCTCTATAAACACCTGTATGTCATTTAAGTGTAAACATAAATAATGTACGTATCAGGTTAACAATTAATTACATGTTTATTTCCATATTCTAATCTTCCTATCAAATCGATAGATAGTTTGATACAAAATATTTAAATAAATAAAAACCAATAGCATTTCAATACTTTAATATTGTTTGAATAAAAAAAATTGATGAAATAAATAATTTTCATTGCATATTTCATTGCAAAAAAGTGTAACGGTTCAAAACATTTAACTTTCCCATCCTGATCTCGTATACTTGCCAAGTTTAACAAACGACGTGTGTGGTAAATCCAGTAGTATCTAATAAAACGCCTCTGACTGACCGCCACTTTTACATTTTTAATATAAACCTCCATACATTTTAGCAAATTTGCTACTGGATAGTTTAAAATCAGTGTTGGCATGTATTATACACATAATGAATATCGACAAATAGGATAAACTTTTAAAAAATATCGGTTTAGTAAATCAAAGCTACAAGCGAACAATATTAAACATTGAATGTATATTATACAAGATAATCATACGGTTCAGTAGCTTCTGTAAAAGGTTAACTTTTATCTTGTAAATATGGAGTGAAGTGATCCAACCTTCCAACTTAGCCGCTGCCCAGAACATTTAACTTTTGGTAAAGTAAAGTGGGGGTGTTCCCCGGGACGTCCGATCTGCTTTCGATGTGTGAGGTCTTAACAGTTTTATGTGATCTGCCGATCACTGTAAATATTTGTACGAATGAACATGCGACTGTAATATGTTCTACGAATTCTGACACTTAGATATCAACGCTTGTCATATGCATAATTCAATAATAATGGAATTGCAGAGGAATTTACTGGATATATTTAAAAGGTGTTCAATGACGAAAATTTTAATTAATATTTGAATTAATTAACAAAATTATATTCTACAGACAAAAGTTGGATACACTATCATTATTTGTATGACATAAGATAAGACATTGGACATAACACTTTAATTATTGATGCTTTGATGAAATAATGGTTAATTTCAATCACAACAAGATAACTTTATTTCCAGCTTTGTTTCTTTTATTGACTGGGTGTACAACTATACTAGGCAGGAGAAAAAGGGACAACAAATCCTTCAAATTTTCAGACTGCGGTGAGTTGGAGTTTATTTGTATATTAGTATTTCTTATATTGTTAATTCCATTAGAAGAAAAAAATGTCGCCTATGGCCACCAACATGGATGAAGCATCATCTAAGTAATGCTGATAAAAGTAATTTTAACAATAAGGGAATACATTTGATGCATATATCTTGAAGTATTTTTATTGATCATTTCAAACCCAGCATTTAAAAAAGCCAACTAAACGATTTAGTCGAAAGTTCTACGAATTTGAAGTTGAAATCTCCGATCATCATAATTATTCAATGGCAATTACTTGTTTGTAAAGCCCTCCTTTTTTATGATATAGATATGAATTTTATTTTATTTCAAATGTAACATTTTTCAAAATATTAAATCTTTCATGTAAGTTTTGTACTTCATCACCCAAATATTATCTGAGATGTGAATAGTTAATTTCCATTTAATGTTCAATTATTACAAGTTAATGTTAGTATTATACGCATTTGCTGGTACGGATAGATCATTTGATGTCTTAAAACAATTAATCAACTTATGTATTGTACCTAATTGTTGGGTTCAACCAAATGAAATAAACATCTACCTCCATGAAATATACCTAACCCCCTACATCTATCCCACACTGATCGTTTGGCAGTGATTTATTTTGGAAGATGGGAAGCATTTTATAAGATTAAATCTTTTATTTTCAAATTTGATTTATTCACATACAGATTAATAATAAAATAGAAAGCACAGGTCGTATATCTTGGCTTGTTTGAAAAAGAAATGGCTTTTGCAACGTGCAATTTCAATGTCCGTGAACATGAAATTGATTTCAAACCACACATGTTTATTTTACGACATTGATAAATTAAAGTACGTCGAAGTAATCTGAAAAAGAAACGATCGTTTGTATATAATTTATTTCACAACTAAAGCATCTGAACTTATAAATGAAAACAAATAATTGCTTGAAATTTAATTTACTGAATTGAATGAAACTAACTTTCATTCAAATGTGAGAATAAAAAAATTCAACAGGTACATCAAAGTTGAATATATTGATGGAACACACGTAATTCTAACGTTAACAAACATTCAGTACAATTAATTGAAGAATAAATGAAAGAATTAATATTATTTCCACGATTAATATAGGTTAGGTACGTCCTAAAAAGTAAGACCTCAGAGTAACCCAATTGCCAGTCTACACCTCATAGAATTATAGGAAAACATTCATGTTAGTGTGACCTACTGTTAATTATCTGAAAATCATTAAAAAGTTAGGGACTCTGTATGCATTTTGCAAAATAATTCATGTTGAAGAATTTAGAGAAAAGTTATAAATATTTAACAATTACGCTACACAATGTAACACTTTAAAATTTATATTTTGAAAGTAAGTTATATATTGATTATTAGAGATATTACCAGCTTGCAATTCAATTTTAAAGAACTACCAACAATCTATTTTAAAACCATACATTTTTAAAATAGGGAACAGTGTAGGAGTCTGCTTAAATGAATAAACGTATTAAAAGATGAATAAATATACTCTTTAAGGTTCTGCAGAAATAAGTGTCGATTCTAAGAGATGAAGCCCTTCAAAAGAAGTGTTGGTCCAGATTGTCTTAGCTGTTTTTTTGACAGATCTCAAAACGTAATCATATCAGACCAAAATCTTCAGTCAACACATCGAATTCTTCTTTTTTTTTTATTGATTTGGTGCAGTCTGTTTTTAAGTTATTAAGTTAATATTTTAGACTCTTTATTGGTCTGTACATATTTTATTTTGACTTTTGCTTAGGATAAGAAGATCCAGCGCTCTTTAAGCAGCATCTTTCCAACTTTCTTGTTTTAATTCCGTGCTTATTATTAATTTTTTTTCTACTAGTGCCAACCGTTTTCCACTAGTATATCAACGATATCAATTATCAAGATAACCTAGCCTCATTACCTTTATTGATTTAATAACAGGAAATTCCATAAAATAATGATAAGTGGAACATATAATTGGTTTATATTTATAGATCGGGAGAGGCTATTTAAAACATCAGCTACTATAAATATGCCTTATTGTCGAGTTCAAAGAGTGATTTTTCTAGTTGTTAAATCCTAAAATGAATTTGTAATTTCATAGCGTAATTTTTTTCCCTTCATATTTGAGTATAGGAAAATTTCAACGCAAGCTATTAAGTTAACAATGGACTATATGGAGTTACAAGAAAAACGGAATGATGAAGGGTAGATAAATGTTTGACATTATAATTAAAATCTCTGAACGAATTTATATAATTAACATCTTAAAATAGTGGGTTAAAATACTGTAAGCATTATGAAAATAATTTCTATTGAGGAGTTATACTTGCTTTAATAGGATATCCATAGTAATGCGTGCTATGAAATGTAATATTACTCTAGTATGAAATCATATTTGGTTTAGAACATACAAAGATACCAGGCAAAGTAGAATGGCATTTGCAACAAAACAGGTATTGATTTATTCAAATCAGACAGTAAATGTCCATCATCTTTAAACGCGATTTGATTTACTTGCCATGAGGATCGTGACGTCATTGTTTTATGACTTCATCAATTTATGAAAACTAAACTGGTTTTGTTTAAAATGTATGTTAGCTTAGCTATAACAACATATCATTTAAACAAATAAATAAGTAAAAAAAATAATAAAGAAATATGTGTAAAAATGTTGATACAATCTGTTTAGTTGCAGATAATATAACCCTTATAACTGACATTGGTATACTACTATTTAGGAACTATTGAACTTTATGTTCAATTACAACTTCTTGTATCGCACGACTGTGGCACTAACATAGCATTAATTTTAAAGTCGCTTCTAAGATCTGTGACAATGAAAAACAACGTAGGTAAGAACGAAACAACAGAAGCTTCGAACATCGTGAAGTAAGCTCCGTCTCTTTAGATTCAGCAGGTTAATGCCCCCTCCCACCAAAACAAAAACCAAAAACCAAACAATCTCAAACATGCACACACGATTCGGCTTAGTTTATCATCTACGGTGAAAAATTAGAAATATGAACACACCTGGTGATACAATGACGTCTATTGCGTGACCGAGCACCTGTTTAAATTCATTAAGATCTTAGGTATTTTCAAAATGTCATGGATGACCATTGCCTCTTTATTTGAATTAAAAGATTTTACGCTTTTTCCTGATGTAATGGTCATATAAAGAGGACCATTGACACATATTTTAGAAAACTATGATAATGAATTATTGATTTAACCATTTAGACATATAAAATTTACCTGTAAACTTTACGTCGCTTCATAGTAGTAAATTCAAATTACGTAATTAACGTCTAAGTTGAATATACACAGATAAAGTTTGAAGATTATTTGTTTCGGATGCGATTGAACACCTGTTTGAAGGACAAACTTTCATTTGATATATATTTCGTTGTGCCTATCATGTTCGGTACACTTAAGATTTTGTTATGATATGTTTACTTACTATTCAAATACAAATATTAAGGGATTGATAGTTTATAATATTGTATGATAAGTAGATACAAAATTGATAGTAATATATGGATACTGTGTATATAAAAAATTTAGTTGTGATGTTTTGCAAAATGGTATCAAATGAAAATTAATTTGAAAAAGAGACGGAAGGTACCAATGGAAGAATAAAATCTGATTTGTCAATCGTAGTTAGAAGAAATACGAGTGCTATGATATGTTTCTGACAATATGAGTATTTAATAAACTCATCATAGATACCAGGACTAAATCTTGTATATACGCCAGACGCACGTTTCGTTTACAAAAGACTCATCAGTGACGCTCGAATCCAAAAAAGTTAAAAAGGCCAAATAGCTAATGTGGTCATTTTTATTAATTTCCTGTTTACAAAACTTTAAATTTATCGAAAAACTAAGAATTTTCTTATCCCAGGAATAGATTACCTTAGCCGTATTTGGCACAATTTTTTGAAAGTTTGGTTCATAATGCTCTTCAACTTTGTACTTGTTTGGCTTTATAAATATTTTGAAAAGAGCGTCACTGATGAGTCTAATAAAGACGCTTGTCTGTCGTACTAAGTTATAATCCTGGTACCTTTGATAACTATTTTGGTCATGACCATATGTGTATATTCAAATGGTCCAAACATATGCGGTGGTCAGACCACATGAGAATATCATACTTGTAGGATATGAACAATCAAGACGTCTTGAATTTAAAAAAAATACCGATTTCAAAGAAAATATCTCAATGGAAAGTCCCAGGCCAAATGCAAAATCAAAAGCTCAAACACATAAAAAAATGGAAAACAACTGTCATATTTTGTAAAATTGTTTTTTCACGTCAAAGTCAAACCACCGAGAGACTACAGTTTTAACATTCGATCAATAAAAACAGCATCTTTTATTGTATTGTAGCATCTACGATCATACTGACATTCTCCATCACAAAGCACTATTGATTTTCTGGGACACTTTTTGGTTGTGCATTGTCGTTTGAAGTAAACTAGTTTTGCTTGTGAGTGAAAAGCTGGCATTTTATAGCTGCTGCGTGATACGATATATTAGGGTATTAAGTCAATTTCAACGGTGACGCGTATGGTTCCAAATACTCATCTAGTCCGACATGTATATGGTAATACCACTGTAAAAGGGAATTCTAGCACGTATGAAGAGCATTATGTCGTTTACAATAAAAATACGAAATATCTATACTAATTTACGTTTGAAATAAAGAAGTGCTATAATATCTTTAACTGTAATTCAGGTGTGTTTATTAATGCAATAAACAATAGGATTGAGGAAATAGTAAACAATTTACAAAGAAAAACTGATAATATTGCGGTCAATTGACCACATTCTATCAACAATATTAATTTCAGGGTTCTCTAAATTAATTAGATACCTTTATTTTCAATAGATCAAACAGGGCCACCTGCTGTGACACTTTATTTATTTATATATATGAAGCTATCCCATTTCTACCACCTGTGCAGAGTTAGAGGATCTTAGGATAGAATATAGATTAAAGAAATATTTAAAGGACTTATATACATAAAATGTCGAATCCTTAGTTTTAACATTGAGAAAGTCTGTCATAAATTTGTCACATATTTAGTGTTTAAAATAAAGTACATGGATTGGACTGAATATTATTATACTTCATGACAGACAAATACATACAAAAACATAGGTAATCTGAAAGAATCCATTGCCAAATTACATTACTTATAGTGTGTTACACTCACAACTATATAAATAAAGCTGATAAAGAAAGGCATCACAAGGAAAGTTATCATATTTTATAAAGCTTAGTTGGGCTAGTGGTATAGGGTGGGAAAAGTGAAGGCTGAAATTTCACAGGAGTATGGGTTCATATCCCACTTCTAGAAAGACGAAAATTTGCTACAGCAAATTTATAAACCTTACAATGTTGCCCTAAATTTTTATCGAAGTATATGTTATTTTTATGTGCCAACATTGACACTGTAAAATATATTTGATATGTTTATTTTCTGTAAATTAATATGATATCAAATATTGAAACATTGCGGTAAAGTTTTATTATGCAGCCACACATAGTCTGAGCCAGATATAGTGATCAGCAGGTAATGCAAATGCATAACGGAGTCGTTTAACCTGATTTATCATTCAAACTGTAATGATTCGATCTAAACTGATGATTCTTATGAAAACTATTTGAAGCATCTAAATACTAAATATCAGAATAAAAGTAAAATAACAAATATACCAAACAGCAATGAAAATTCAAAACGGAAATTCCCTTATCGAATGGCAAAATCAAAGCTCAAACACTTAACACGAGTGAAGAATAACTGTATATATACAAAAAAAGTACAATCACAAAAAATATTGAACTCCGAGGAAAACTCAGAACGAAATCAAGAGGTTAAACCAAAAGCTCAAACACACCAAATGAATGGATAACAATTGCTATATTCGAGCGTCACTTATCAGTCTTTTGTAGACGAAACACGTGTCTAGCGTATATACAAAATTTAGTCCTGGTATCTATGATGAGTTTATATACCTGACTTGGTGCATTTTCATATGTAGAAAGTTAGGGATTCTAATATGACGTGCTTCTTTCGCTTTGTGACTAAACCCATGCTCTATATATTCGATACAACTTGTTTACACATGCATATATTGACTACTGCAGAGTATGAAAATTGGCATGCATTTAATATATTTAAATGATGCACATGTTGTTACTAATTTATTTATTATGACTGTTGAGTGAATGGAAATTGACATATTTGACCTAGATATGACAGCCTTTCATGCTGGCTGTTCAAACTCCTCCCTCTGAATAATCATATTGCCAGTCGTTTGCTTAATTGTCCTAATCAGAATCGAAATAATTGATGCAAGCAATACTTTAATGTAGTTGTAACATGGGTTGGCGTTATATTCGTGTTATTTTAGCCCACACTATCGCTCGGGCAAAAATAGGCACGCATATAATGCCTACCCATGTTAAAACTACAATTAAGTACTATTATAGCTTGCATCAATTATTTCTTAAATAAAACTGGTTTATCGCTAGCTTAATCCCTCATTCGTATGTCAGTCCTATCAAATTCCAATATACATTTTCAAACATCTTTTTAAATACTGCATCCAATATATTTATATGTATTCTAGTCAAAAAATGTACATGCCACAAAACCAGTTTCTTTTTCTTAAAATGTCCTGTACCAAGTCAGGAAAATGGCCATTTTTATACTATAGTTCGTTTCTGTGTGTGTTACGTTTTAATGTTGTGTTTCAGTTGTGTCGTAGTTCTCCTCTTATATTTATTGCATACGATACAGTAGAGATCCCTCGTTGATTTTTTTTTTAAATTTTGATAGAAGGTCAATTTCAATGTGTACTTTTCAAATATGCAAAGAAAAAAGTACCTTCATGACTTACTTTTTGAGATAATTTGGTTTGAAATTTGCATATTTGGAAGAAAATTCCTGAAATTTCATAAATTATGCCTTTTAAAGAAAGTAACGATACTTTTGAACAAAAAGTCATAACTTCACCGGGTTTTTTGTAAAATATTCCCTTGATCCATGGCATCAACATGCTGAAATAAGTTTAAGGTTAAATTAAATCATCATATTCCGGATTTAGAGTGCTATATCCGAAATAAAGAAATTGACCATATTTTTGCGTCTTTTCGGAAGTGCAGAAAAAAATTGATCGTTGATTTTTTCCTGAAATTTTGGCGGAGTACTCTTGAAACAGTGCTTGATTGATTTCAAAAGAAAAATAATGGGGTCCATGTGCTTGTTTTTTCAATAAAAGCCATAAACCTTAATTTTTTACGACGTCTGTCAATATGGCGCTAAATTACGTTAAATTAAGTTTTAATCGCAACAACGTCGTGTAATCATTCCCGCCGTACACGAGTTCACTGTCAAGTATATGCAGGTGTTTTTCAAAGCGTTGACACTTATCATAAAAATTTATTAGATGGTAAATCATAAAATTAGAAAACATTTGTTCTAAATATTTACGAAACGAAATTTGGACAGGATCCTTTTCATAATAAAAAAAAAAGACTAGAAAAAAGGATTCTAGCAGATTGCTTTGTCAGATGTACGGCAAAAAAGAAAATCAGATACAAGGTGCATCTCCTTCCAACATTAGTTCTAAATTGCTTCATGTACTGTAAGAGGATAGACAACATTATTGACATGTGAACCAACTATAAATTAAGAGAGGCGATACTATAAATTGATAACAGTATTACCTTCAACAATGACAAAACTGATACCGTATCGTCAACAGGACTTTAAAAGGTCCCGACGTATTTTGATTTTTTTTTACATTCAAAAGATAATCATCTTTCAAATTTAAATTATAAGCAGTACTTCTTGTTTTATAATAATTTAAGAGCTAGTTTAATTTGTACAATTTAACTCATGCCATTATTGCCTCAATCGACCGAAAATGAGGTTGTAATATAATTGTTCATAGGAAGTACAGCAGCCAGTATAAGAGAATAACATTGTACGATGTCTTTATCAAAAGATAAGTTACATAACCTTTTTTTAAGGCGTATACGTATGCATATTGGCGTACTTGTTTGTCTAGAAGTAGAGCTATATTGAAAGCGGGTCTCATTGGGGTCGAAGCGTGACGCGGGATTGCCGATTTTATGTAAGCGTGACACGTGAAAGTCAAATTATTGTGTCGTGAAAACGGGAAATGAGGTCTTGCAGGACCAGGTAAATCGCAAAAAATGAGAATTTCTGACGTACAAAGTGTAAGCGGGATACGGGAATCTGACAAAACAATAATCCGGGATCGGAACCCCCCCCCCTTCCATGATGAAACCCCCTTGAAAACACTTTGTTCGTCTGTCCGATCGTCTAACTATACGACGAGTTTTAACGTGTTTACACTTTCTGATCTGTCTATCTGCAATTAGTGTACATTTGCCGATACTTCTATTTTTATCTCTCAACACATTGAAGTACAATAGGGACATGCAAATAGTAAGACATGGTAATATGATTACCTATGAATCAAATCTTAACCAGAGACCAAATGGCTAAACGACTATAGAACATCGGACTGCCTTCAACAATGAGTAAAACCCATACCGCATAGTAAGCTATGAAAGGCCCCCTACATGACAAATGCAAAACAACTCAAACGGGAAACTTAAATTACGGTCGGATTTAAGTACAAAACAATGAACAAAATAAAAATAACATTTGGATGTCATAAATGTGCAATTAAATATTTGCCACTGGACGTTAAGCAGGTACCAATACTCATAATTAGCTATTGCAGGTAGTTTTTTTTTTCCGAATTGTGTTATTGGTAAAATGTTTTTCAGCATGTTTAAGCAACGGATAGTAAGATAGACCCCAATTCCTTGCAATTTTCTTTCTCTACGCTGAGCAGATTCCGCTGGGCCGAAATGTTAAGGCAGTTTTTCAGTGCCAGACTAAATAGCTCCACAATTCTTTTCCCGTCTTTCCATGTTATACTGTCAGTACTCTCTTCTGTGTCTATTAACATTTTTTCAATTTCGTCATACAAAATTTTATTTGATTTATTTTTGTACATCTCAAGTATTTCCTTTAATCTCACTGCTTTTCGGCGGGTTTCTCCGTCATTAGAAACGGCATGGCCACTTTTTTAGCAGGTCCTTTTTTGAAATTCGCACAATCCAAATTAATGACGTCAGTGAATTTTCCGCGAAATATGACTTCTTTTAAAGCGACGTCGCGAAATGTTAACGTTTTTATTAGAAACATCGCGAAATTACAACGTTCTGGTTACTAACGTCGCGAAAACAACACGAACAGTTTTGAAAACGTTATTATCTGCCCCTGCTACTGTATCGTATTCCCTTAATGCGTTTCCTTCAGTTTTAGTTTGTAACCCGGATTTATTTTTCTCAATCGATTTATGAATTTCGAAACTACTGTTACTTATATTTACTTTATTAACTTTTTGCCTTTGCCTTATTTTAAAAATTATAGAAGAATCTATTTGAACTCTTTCATTAAATTATTAAGTTTCTTATTTGTATGAAAATGTGATTTTTCGCAGTTATCTACGAAGTTTTGAAATAGAAATATTGCAATGAATAAACCATCCTTACGTTCTTTTGGCTTTATTCATACCCATGATACTTGCTGACTTCGCTGGTTGTGAGAAAATGATAATATGAAATTTGCAAATAGTTGTGAAAAACTGTCAATACTTCAAACTTTTATAGGTACGACTGTTTGTAAGACTAATCGGTAGCACTAGTATAAGAAACATGTAAATGTCAATTTTGAGCCAGGTGAGAAAAAAATCTGTTATTAGGTAACAAATTCTACCTACAGCGAAGGGCCAACATACGAAACATACACCTATTGTATTAATCCAACCTTTGACATGAAATGCACTTATATTTAACTAAGTTCAAGTTTCTATGGAGTATTTGATAGATTTAATTGAAATTGGTGAAGCAGCATTTTGTATATGTTAACCCATTCGTATAATTATACTACATATATTCATTGCAATACATATTCAAATCGTTTGAAATACAATTCCTATATCTTATCGATAGGTATTTCTTCAAAAGAAATATACGATTGAAACACTTTTTACTTTTTGATTGCACAAAATTATAAAGGATTGACTACATCAAATTAAGAAACTTTATCTTATTTTATAATTCAGTTTGACATGTCATTGACAACTTTATTTTCTAGCTATAATAATATGATATAGCTTAGTCTTCTGTTTAGTATTCTTTAAGAACATTAACAGTAAAAAGTGACAAATCTTGATTGAAAACATCATTAAATTTCAATGAGATATTTAATCTTTTCTTTGCAGAGATTGGTAATAAACTTATTGTTAAAACTGCTACTGTCAGAAATCTACAATAAAGTCTCAAAAGTGATTTGTCCATTTTTTTAAATTGTTTTAATGTACAAGTATAAAATTTTCATTAGAAAAAATAATTAAAAAAAACTTTAAAAAAACTAACATTAATTTGACACGCATAGAAATAATCAAAGCCGTTAGGTTTTGTTTGAAAATACTTATACGTGGGAGTTGATAGAACTTACTGTGCTACTCTCATCATAAAATTGTTATTTTTATAAAGACAAAACGGAACGCCACGGAAAATATATTTTCCAACGTCACTTTAACATATCGACATTTTCTCTATCGAAACAGTACTTTTTATTCATGTACATATGCATACAAAATTACAATGAATAAATATATGTAGGACTCAAATCTATGGCGGGTTCCAGATATATGGCAAATTCTATATCAACGGCAAATATGATGTCACAAACGCCGAAAAAAATCACAAATCTATTGTAGGTTTTTGTTTTCTCCAAATCTATGGCAGATTTTGAAATAACGCAATTTCCGTCGCATTTAAAAAACGTCATGTAGCGTCAAAGCTGCCGCTCATGGGGACGGTTTTGTTATACAATGCAATACAGAAAAAAAGAAAAAGATCAAAAAGCAAGTTTGCAAGGGATCCTTATTCATAAACAAAAACATTTGAGAATGTGTTTGTTTCAGGCCTTGTTTTCTCTTCTGGTGTTCCTTACGTTGCCTTCACCCTTTATTATACAAGTTGTTACTGTGCATTTTGGTTTGCTTTTTGCTGTTTTCATGGTTTTTTTATGTATCCTTTTGGTCTTTTCTATTTTATTTTATATGTTACATAAAAGTATATTATCAGCTATGCAACAGTGACTACCTGTATTATTGTAGCAAATAATCTTTTGCTCAGATACGGGGAAAATAAAGATGTCATAGATTAATTTCATTTTTCTCTATCAATATGTCGAATGACTGTATACTGTTGGAGAACTAAGGAATTGTTTTTTGAAAGGCACATGTATAAAGCGAGTCATTGTTCATAACCGGACTTAAATAGTCATCATTTACAAAATATTTATATCATCTTACGCCCAAATAGATATACATGTAATTAGTAAAAAAAAATAATTGCTTTTTGTGTTGTGATGGGCCAGGTACAGAGTATGAAATACCAATTCTTCGGGGCACATGATTTCAACCTTAGATTTGTGATATTACATATATGCTTCAGATATGGTCAGATATGTACTGATTTGTTCGACTTGTGCAGAAAATCTGCCATTATTAGAAAACTAAAATAATTGCCACAGATTAGAAATCTAAAAAATAATCCGCCATAGATTAGGAATCTAAAACAATCTGCCATAGATGACATGACGTCATATTTACCATAGATTAATAATCTGCCATAGATTTGGAACCCATAATAGATTTGAGTCCTACATATATATATGAACAGCCATACTATATTTCTTTATATCTTGACAAATATGGCAGATATTTAAAGTATGCAAGTTAAACGGCAAAATACGACAACATAAATGTGGCATTTAGTGTTAATTTGTGGTCAACACATGATATATTATTTAATATGTGGTTTTTAGTTAGATCACTGTGGTCGTTGTGGTTAACCCATTCAGTAAATGAAATGACATAGTGGTCACCTCCTTGAAATTCCTGTGATATAATAAACCTGTAATTATATTGAGCATGTCAACTTGAAACTCCATGTGAGAATAATTGAATTGCACTTGAAAGTGTCACAACAATTGCTAAATACTAGGCATTTGACACACCTGTTAACTGGTGATTTTTGACCAGTTAGAATACTAAAAATACGTCAATATATTGTTACGACAACAACCAATTTTCGTTGTCAAAAAAAAGAAACGTAAAAGAAAAAACCACTTGATAAATTTCCTTAGTGCAAACCTCTCTTCTGTATTTGACATAATCATGATTGCTTAAACATAAACACTTGAAAAACAGGAAAAGATTGTTTTATCTTCCCCGGACATATGTATGTTAAAGATAAAATATCGAGCAGTTGAAGAGATGTGCTAAATCATACAATGTGAAATGTCCCAATCCTGCTTACAAGTGCTAAATTTCACTTCTAAAAACCGTATCGTTACGTTGAAATGTTGCATGAAAGTCACCGTAGTCTTAACCCGTCCCTAGTGTCGTGTTGTAATACACATTCCTATTTTCGTACCAAAAATTAAAGAACGAGTCGAAATCTAAAATGAACCGAAGTCAATCAAGACCCGTCAATGCCAATGGCAGATTTATTGCACACCAAGGTAGAGATTCTGTTAAAAACAGACAGGTCAAACCTTCTATAGAAAGGTACTTAATTACAATTTGTTAACGTTAATAACTAAAACAATTACACTCGCGCATTAATGAATGAACAATAGAAGAACAAGACGTTTGAAGCCTATTATAAAATGATTGATACCTTCCTGTTTTGACACACTGTTGTCTTTTACGACTTTAACTGAATATATGATGAAAAGAAAACATCATTAAATGCGGTAGGCATTTGTTCAACATGTTAATTGATACTTACGTGGAAAGTTACTTTCAATTGAACGATTCGATTTAATTTACAGTATAACAGGTGCGATCTACTAAATATAACCATTAATGGCAAGATGTTTTACTTCTATTTTTTTAAAACGTTTAATGAAATTGCTATAAATGACAGTAAGTATTACAATTAAAAGACAAATTTAAAAAAAGTCAAAACTATATTTGGTTTCTCTTACTTTATTTTTGTTATGTTAGAATTATGAATTTCTCGAGAAAAGAACATTTTGGTGTATGCACTTGTATACATTGGACATCATTGAGTGGGCATGTTACCGTTTTCATTTAAGAACAGACAACTTTACCCCCGACTTCATTAAAAAACGGAGAAAATTTTAGGCGCTCGGGAGAGATAAGCAGATCCAGCTTAACATTTGCTACTCTTCGTGTTGCTCATTAAGATGTATAGATAGCTTTAAAAACAGATTCAATCAACCATTTTCTACATACGACAATGTCTGTAACAAGTCAGAAATATGTCAGTTGTTATCCATTTATTGATGTGTTTGAGATTTTGATTTTGCCGTTTAATTGGGGACTTTCCATTTTAAATTTTCATCGGAGTTACGTATTGTTCTTATTTTACTTTTTAAGTTCAAATCCGGTAATAAGACTGAATCGGTGAGTCACATTTAAGGAAAAGAGAGCGATATTGTGGTAACAACAGTTGGAATATATCCATCGTCATCTGTGAAACAGATATTCCATAACGGTCAACCAACTCGTGATGACGTTGGTTGGACTTTCGACGTGACGTTTTTACTTCATCATTTGAAACTCCTGGTTCAATAGCCCCTTATAAACAAACACCAACTCTCACTCAAATTCTTGAATCCTAAAAAATAAAAACATATCTACTCAGTACACAGAATTTAATAATCTTTTAGTTCATCGTCGTTTTCCTTGACTGTTGACTATTAAAACTACGTACACATTTTCCTCATTTAAGTCGAAGAACAACTAAATACAATTTCGAAGATACACCGAAAAAATTATAAAATCCATTATCAAATATAGACTTAAGGTCCAGAATGTGCATCTGAAAAACTTTTAGAATATTAATTTTGATCGAAAAGTCATCTGATCTTTTGATTTACCGATCGAGTTAAAATCCTTATCGTGACGTTTGCAACAAATCGCGATTTGCATGGCGGGAAACCCGATAAGAAGAGACACGTGCCTTTTACGAACACAGCGGTTTTACTCCTTATGAGGTTCACCAGAAAACCTCCACATGATATCTCCTCTTGATTTGTTAATGATCAATTAGTTTCAAGAATTGGTCAACTACAGTTGCCTCTAATTTGTATTACTCGTATGTAAGAAAACTGTTGTGGTCTTACATATATATTTTGAAATCTTTAAGCATTAAGGATTTAAAAAAAGAAAGAAATATAGATTTTGTTGAAGTTTAAAATATACGTTGACTCCTATACGAACTGAAATCGTTGTTCACTATATAAATTTAAGCATCAGTAAATGACTTAAAACAAATGTCAATAATACTTAAAAGAAAACGAAGAATTAAAAAGGGATAGCATAGACTTAAAATGCCAAATTATATTTATGTCAAATATTATTAATTATTTTATCCATACCCACGCAAAGGCCCCATTGAAGATGACATGTATTAAGAGCTTATAAGGAAAGTAAATTCCACAAATAATTAGTATGGCAAATATGTAAAAAAAAAAAGTTTAACTCAAGAAGAACAAAATTCCAAACTATCTGCCTCCTTGACACTTCCATTTTTAAGTGCAGTCAAAATCATTCAGATAATTTCAAAAATACTGTCGTAGGATGACTAAAATTAATACTTAAAAATAATTTCACAGGAATAAAAAAAATATGTGTTTTTTTGTTATGAAATAAGAACATGTTTTATATGAAATGAATATTATTCATATAGTGATATAGTGTTTCCTTAATTTAAAAACAACACAAATATTGTATATTATATATTATATATTATATGGTAGTACACATATTGTGAAGTTGAGAGCTTCAGATATCAACATATGTATAAACAAGTATCATACGAAAACATGATTACTTTTTTAGCTAAAAAACACACATTAAATGGGCATTGGTCAAGCACCAACCCAGTAGTCAGCACTTTGGTGTTGACACAAATATCAATTATATGGTCATTTTTATAAATTTCCTGCTACAGAACTTTGAATTTTTCGAAAAATTAAGGATTTTCTTATCCCAGGAATAGATTACCTTAGCTGTATTTGGCACAACTTTTTGGAATTTTGGATTCTCAATGCTCTTCAACTTTATACTTGTTTGGCTTTTTGACTATTTTGATCTGAGCGGCACTGATGAGTCTTATGTAGACGAAACGCGTGTTTGACGTATCAAATTATAATCCTGGTACCAATGATAACTTTTGATTCATAAAAATCCAAATATTGGCAAAATAGACTTTTCAAAGTGTTGTTCTGTATAAGCTTTTAATTTGTTTTGCAGGTTCTGATCCAAATCGTCCTATACTTTTTCATCATGTGAAAATTCATCCAAATCCTATAGTAACACCGGGAACGCTGGAACTTTCTATGGCGGGAAATATCACACATGCCTTACCTAGACGTATTTCTATAGAGATGAAAGTTACAAAATATTTCTTTAACAGAATTCCATTTAGTCTACCGTGCTTTGAAAACCAGATAGGATCATGGTAAGTAAAATGCACTTATAATATTATCATAGAATGTGCGTAAAATAATGGCAACAGCAGTATATTCTATTCGAAGTTCATAAATCGATTGAGAAAAGAAAACAAATCCGGGTTACAAACTAAAACTGAGGGAAACACATCAAATATAAGAGGAGTACTACGACACAACAGAAGAGACAATTTATTGAAAGGGATAGCAGAGGAAATACTACAAATTCAATTTTTATTTGAGACGGTAATTTTGATCTTGACGTCATCTAAACAGTCAGAACAATATGTTAGTCAGTCAATTTTAAGACTTATTTATTAGGGCAAATTCAGTACCGATGAGACAATTTGTTTTTTTTTCAATCCAGTACTGATCAGACGATTTGCTTGTATTCCATTCAGTACTGATCAGACGATTCGCATGTATTCAATCCAGTACTGATCAGACGATTCGCATGTATTCAATCCAGTACTGATCAGACGAATCGCATGTATTCAATTCAGTACTGTTCAGCTTTTCAGACAATTCAGCATGAAGATGATGTATTAAGGTAAATAGCATCACCTGAACAGTCTGAACGTACCGCATTTCGAAATTCCCAAAATGACTCAATAATTTATTGTTAAGTCTTTTTAGGGCTATTCAGATCTAAATGACTATTTAAGATGAACATTGACTTAAGAGTTCTTAACTAATTTGATAATCATTCAGAAATAGTATCTCATCAACTGAAATAAAAGAAGGAATTGTCGATATTCTATTTGAAATATTTCAAGTTGTTAGGAAAAAGAACATTATATGATAGTACAAAAGACGTGGGATATTATCCCAGGAATAGATCACCTTAGCCGTATTCGGCACAACATTTTGGAATTGTGGGTCCTCAAGGCTCTTCTACTTGTTTGGCTTTATAACTATTTTGATCTGAGCGTCACTGATGAGTTTTATGTAGACAAAACGCGCGCCTGGCGTATTAAAGTATAATCCTGATAACTACTAATAACATTTAGAAGTACAAAATAATTTTTTAAAGAAAACGTGGTAAATGCAAAACACTGAAATACGTTTAACATGTTTAATGACATCATGGTGTTTACATATTTATAATAAATAAATTGAAATTTACAATCAAAACGTATATTTCAATCAAAGGAGTACCAACATGCTATCTTCTAGATGGATTATACAACAAATCCACAAATTCAATTACCAACCAAGTGTAAGGTGTTGGGAATCGCGTTTAAAAATTGTACCAAACCCTTTTTCCACTTTTAAATAACAACTTAAATTTGTTGTCGTGTTTTCAATATATTGAACGATGTTTTCTGAAATAACAATACTTGACAATACAACCTTGTCGCGCTTTGATAAAATGTAAGTCGTCGTCCCTTCTTTAATTCGCAATACACTGTTTGATCCGTAACATATAACAAAGCGTTGAAATTAGGTGGACCAATTAACATAATGGGAGATACCTATTATAGAAAACGAGAGTATAAGATCCTTGTACGAGCAAGGATGTCGCGTAAGACAAGATGTAATTGAGAAGATCTGCTTTCTATAATAGTTTTGATTCTATAGAACTGACTGTATATATCAGGGTGGAACCTGACGACGTGTGCGGTCTACTGGACTTAATATGGTGTTTATATATCATTATGTCCGTAGTAATTACATGTTTATGATAGATGTCATTTACTTTGTACTTAGTTTTATTTAACTACTTTATGAATTCAGTATGAACAGTAAATAATAACAATAAAAAAACAATTTTCAAATTTAGAGGTGTAAAATTAAATGTGGGCCAAAATTCAAAATTGAGGATAACAATTTGACAGATATAATTATACAATTAAGTAATTTATACACAAAAAGAACGTATCGGTTTCATTTCTAAAGAGTTGCACACGTCATATAAATATCCGCCGCTTCATCCCAAAGAAAAAAAAAGAGACCATAGTTTACATTGTGTTACCATACTACGTACTTAATATCGTAATGACAAATGCAGCGACACAAGTTGAATTCACACATTGGTGAAAATCAGTCTTTTCTCTCTTCTTTCGAATTATTATTGCAAACGTTTATTTTCTTTGATTCTTATATATAACCTTTTATGGTTTACAAATACATTCGTTTTCATATCAACACATCAAATGTTCATTATATGTTTTCATACCTGCTAAGTGAATAACAATTAAATCGAATTATACCATAGTAAACCGAGTATGGAGCAGCAGTTTCGTTTTGTCGAAAAGTCGAGTTCTGGAAGAGTCAATGATAATAAATGAAATGGAACATTACTTTTCAGAAATGGAAATCAACTGATGGAAACTTAAAATCAGAGCATATGTCATACATTGTCGTGAAAAAAGCCCGTTTTTTTCTGCACCAGATGCGAATTCGGCAAGTAATGTCTTTTCCGTGATGCTCGAGACCAAAAAATTTGAAAATCCAAAACAACTTATATCTTTTTTTCATATATCCGATGTATTGTTTCTGTGCTTCGTTTAAAAATGTAGCTTTCCCGTCTACTTGTATTTCCCAAAATGTATCTCTAAATAACATATACAACAGTTTTGATTTATTTTTCAGCACGTATGACAATATTTGCCAAAATTTAGAAAGATTTGAAAAGAGACAAAGATGTCCGAAACGTTTAAGACATTTAGATATTCAGTGTTATTGTCCATTCCATGCTGGAGTATTTAGTGTGAAAAACCTAGCCGTAAATATACCTAGAATAGGTGGATACGCTGGCTCTTTTGTTAAAGTAAGAGTAAGCATAATTTATTTTTACATCTTGATATATGTTGATATATGTTATCTATTCTCAACTTTATCTATGACTTCGTACTTGTTTGACCTCCTAACTGCTTTTATTCGAACGCAACTGATGAGTCATGTATAAATGTAACGATAGTTGTCAATATAGTAAACAATTTTACGACTGTCATACAAGTGACAGGTTAAGCTAGCTGTAAAACCAGGTTTTAAAATCTGACACTTCGTATTACTAGTATATGCCAAACTGTATTTGATGGAACGAGGAACGAATCGTTTGTTTGATAAACATCTGCAAAGAAGACACTGCACATATATGTTTGTATATTGGAAAAATGATTTTGCCGTCTTTCTTCACAACAAAAATAAAATATGTAAGATGCGAAATTTGTCAATACAAAAGTGATTGGATTCAAACTTATTTTAAAAATAAATTTTACTTTTAAACGGAATTGAATTATTTTAGCCGTTAAAAAAAATATGAAAACAATAGTACTACTTATTGATATAGATGTACAAACATTCGTTTGGGTTCAAATTCCTTTGTATATGCAATAATTTCAAACTTGAATTATTGATATTTTAAACATAGATACCTGTCAAATCGCACTCATCATGTATGTGACTTTTGATTGATTTTGCTTGGAAAAAATCTAATATTTGTATAATTATCTTTGAGAAACTTGAATGAAGTTAAACACATAATGGTCTTGTGGAAATGTGTACTTGAATTGAATCTAGTCTCCTAGTAGATTAAATTTTGCATATTCGCATTATATTGTTAAATGTCCTCCAAGAAAAAATAATGACTTTTTAGGATTATTTATTGATACGTTTTATGAAAAATAGCTCGTGTGTGGTAAAACAAGTAAAGTATTTATATTAAAAGATACCACTGTGAGAATCTGTTTAAATTTTACGAATTAAAGAAAAGAAAAATATAGTATTTTACAGCGTATTTGATAAATCAGGTTAAAATCTATTAAAAAGATTTTTTTTATCTGCACTGAGATTTACATTATCGAAATGTTCTAAAAAATAGAAAAATACCAATTCATAGATATTGTAGTTTATCAATTATTCTCTCCGAAGCGATTAATAATGCATTTAGTAACATTAGAAATAAGTTATTTTTTATGTACTCAACGTTAAATGCTTTATTTTAAACAACAACAAATTATCACAGTTTTATGATTTTATCTCAATTTATCTGTTAGATAAGAAAAAAACCTCATTTTAACAAAAGCAAACGAGTCATTTTTATTTATGGATGTTATCTAAAAAAAAGAGCATTTGTGTTGGTTTTTAAATAATTTAATTAACATTACACTGTTTGTTTTGGTGTTTTTTTCAACTCTAGGTGTATAGTATTATCAATTGATATTATGACCACAAAACTGAAAGAACTAAGGCAGCAACCATTTAACTTCAGGGGGTCATAATTTTGTTTTTAAAATCTAGCACTTCCAGCAGCACCTGCATACGGGGTATATCTCTCCCAATTGATACGATATTCCCGTGCTTGCATTTCCTATCATGATTTTCTTGATAGAGGGTTACTGCTCACAAGGAAGCTATTAAACCAAGAGTTCCAAATGGTGAAGTTGAAATCATCCCTTCGTAAATTTTACAGACGCCATCACGAGTTGGTTGACCGTTATGGAATAGCCGTTTCACAAATGATATCGGATATGTTCCTTACGTCGTAACTACAATCCCCTTCCCTTTCATGAATTTGACCTACCGATTTAGACTATTTACCGGATTTGTAATCACATAAGCAACACGACGGGTGCCGCATGTGGAGCAGGATCTGCTTACCCTTCCGGAGCACCTGAGATCACCCCTAGTTTTTGGTGGGGTTCGTGTTGTTTATTCTTTAGTTTTCTATGTTGTGTCATGTGTACTATTGTTTTTCTGTTTGTCTTTTTCATTTTTAGCCATGGCGTTGTCAGTTTGTTTTAGATTTACGAGTTTGACTGTCCCTTTGGTATCTTTCGTCCCTCTTTTAAGGTAGTGTAAAAACATTGATTCAGAATTTTTTTCCATCTGCTTGACCATAACTTTTTTATTATATCAAATTACAGATCAGAATATTTTTTTAGAAAAAAACTTACCCCTCCCCCCTTTCGGGCAGCTCAACGGTCGTCCCTTAAATGAACGATACTCACAGTTTACATTTTTTTGTAATTTAAAATGAAAAAATTATCAAATAATTTCAGAAGAAACGACTCTAGATGGTTATTGTTAAAGTTTAATGAGAAACTTTAATTGTTTACAAAATTTTATAAAGAAATAGAAAGAATACTATAAAAATGAAACTATTAGAACTAACTATGGTTTTGGATTTTTTATATGTTAAATTCAATTCATGATTCTTCATAAAATTTTATAATCCAAAATGAAACCAAACCCCAAACGAGTTAATTGTTTGTAATTTGCATATATAATTGGAAAAGATAAGCAAATCTATGGACAAATATTAAGTAAAAATAATTCAAATCATAAAGAATGTAAAAAAAAGAGAGGCAGATATCGATCAGGCAGTTTGTTTAACTAATAAAACAAGTTCGTATATCGTTTCCGTCAGTGTCAAGCTGATACAGGGCAAATGCCAATCAAGGCATCTAGATCTTTCATCATAGTGATCATCTGAAGATAAATCTAATTTACTACAATCTTGTTCGAACTTCCGGTACAAAGTAGCTACTTCTACTATTGTTATAGTTGACGGGTAAATAGCTCTGACGTCATTTTGTAACACAGCAATCGTGCAGTAAACGGTTTATTTTTGTCACGTTGTACAATTCATTGCTTATCTTTACATATTTTACGTCATTTGTAAATATAAAGAAGAACACATTAATTCCTGTGAAGTTGCGATAAATCTTTATTTCTATTTTTTGTTGATGTGACAATGAAGTATACAGTGAAAGAAACCACAAAATGTTTTGTTACACCTTTGTCAATGCTGAAAGTGTGAATTTAGTAAAAACTAGTTGGGATGTTGAATAAACAAATCTAGAAATACCATCAGAACGGGAGTGGAGTGTTAAAACAGTATGTCTCAGAAATGTAGACGACTGTACGATAAAGAAAGAAAAAAAAACCAACACATAAACGAATTGTCTACAAAACACAAGAAAACTAAAACGATCGCTACACGACCAAACAATTGTCGAACCTTTAATTTGACATTGCGCAAGGTCATACTTTCATCGGTTGACATCTTTACACTATACATAATTTTTAGTCTTGGATTATTTTTTGTTGAAATTGGGCTTTGAAGAAACTTTCAGAAACTGAAAGGACTCTTAGTTCGATACTTTGAATCTTTTGTCTTTTTGTTATTTTGTTTTTGGTTAGCTCCGATCTTATTAGTCAAGTTCCTCCCAATAGATGTTTGCACTCTGGTTTTATATTTTGTTGTCTCCAGTGTTTGGTTGGTACGAGTAACTGCATTCAAATGTATTAAATCCTGCAAAATGCGTTATATCCCATCCCGATCAGTATGCCGTGACGTGTAGTAGTTCACACCTTTTGGATTGTATTGATGGTTGCTTATTTGGCAATCAAACCACATCTTTATTTGAAAAAAAAACCCAACAATTATCTTGACAAAATTCGTTCACCTAATTGTTTTAAAATTTGTAATTATTGTTCTCTGTCCTATGACATGATACTGCCAACTCATTAGCTGGCAATATTGTAGGTATCATCTTAATAATGTTAAAATAAATTTTACAATTTGATATATCTTTTGATTTCATTGCTGTATTTAAAACAGAAATAGGAACGATATAGCCAGTATTTGAGAAATTAAAGTCTTGAAAGATAATTATTTTACTATGTGGGAAACTTTGAATATGTCAAGAAATCTGTTTAAAGTGCCAAAGCATTTTTGCTTATAATATACAATAAGCATCCTCTTGATGTTCTCTAAATACGTAATTAATTGGTCGTTCCTTAAATTATACATTTACTTTAAAACACAACTAACGTCAATTTAGTGGCACGTGTATAAAGAACATCTCGATAGAAAGAGGCGTTTATCATGAATTGATTAATAAGAAAGAGTTTCGGCCAACACTCTCAAATGACAGTGATGTGTATTTTAATGGACCACCTAGGAAGCAAAGCCTAAGGCTGTTAAACAACGTGTTGTTAGTTTTCTCAGTTCTAGTTCATTACATTTCTTTTGTATTTTACATCAGAATCTGAATAGCGGAAAATGATTAGATGATTTAGCACAAATAATTAATATTTATCTATTTTCCTTCACATAGAAGAACAACATAATATGTCTCGTAGACGGTAAATAGCTAACAAATTATTATAAGGTTCAATAACGCATTATTAACCACGCTTAACCTCCACTTACAACAGATAAACCTATGGTTCTCTAATGAGTACAAGTAATTATACGTTACCGTATTATATAAACATTTTTTTCTCTTCTCTCTAATAGCGTTAAAAGCTTCTATTTAAATAGAATAAAGAAATGTGCAGTCTGTCGATTTAAGACTACTGAATTAAGTTTGTTTGCAGACATCATTTTTTTTATTTTTCCTGTCAAGTCTGCTTCGTCTCGACTATGTGATTTCTGAACTTAAATTTTAATGAAAAGTTGACTGGTGTCGGGTCGTTATTTTAAAGATTTTTTTGTTCAAAAGATCAGTTATTTAAACGATTTATTTTTTTCTTCTTATTTTAGGATATTTATGTTATGTACGGAACAAAAAAATAACGAAGAATCTCAAAGTGAAACTTTCCTTTGTTAGACTTTTGTTTGTACTATTTTATGTGAATCAAGTCAATTTTGAAATAGCTGTGAATTGTCAAAGGGATTAATCGTGTCCTTTTTCAAAATAAATATGTTTTTTCTTTTAAACTGACAAGAAAATTTTTGAAGCGCACGAAGACATTTTGGATTTTTTTTCACGGAGGCTTATTATTTCCGATACAGTTATATAAAAAAAGAGTATTATCGAAGACAAATTTGTCTTGAAGAAGTAGTCCATAAAAGAATCATGCAATAGGGGAAATAACTGCAATGCACATCTACGACGAAATTTTAAAACCTTGAAAATATGCACATATTTCCTGAATAAAACAATTAAAGATGCGAGATATGAATGTCAATGAGTGATCATGCTGTGTATTGAGAATGTTTGCTCCGTGTTGAAGGCATCATTGCGGCTTTAAGATGAAGAACGACATTACCAGCACTACTCCTTGCTTTTGTTTTTTTTCTACTTCCTATCGTTTCATATCATATCGTTCCCATTATAGAAAATCTTTGTCAGATATTTTTATTTACACTGCCATGCTATCTTACAATTTAAGGGTTATTATCCTGAATGAAAATCTGGTAACATTTACAAAACATAACAAACATCATGCAATATATACATTACAAGGTTATTCGATATATACATGGAATTCTGTCAACACCTTTTACCCTGACACGATAACATGACACTTATCTTTTTATAACATTTACACCCTTTAAGATAATCTACCGAGATAAAGTAGGTACGTGTAGGTAAAAGTCTATCTACGTATTCCTCTTCATGACTCCAGAAAATTGACGATTTAATCGATATAGTTTGTAAACAGTAAAAGTTTTTGTATCTTTTGTTTATTAACTTTAAGGTCGTAGCTTGTTACTATACTTTTATTTACGCATATGACCATGTCAAAGTCAAAATTTTTGACATGGAGGACCGGTCACACGCTCCTTTCATTATATGACAGCTAGCAATACTACTGTTTACATCGCAAAATTCATGCTTTAGAATTAGCTGACACTTTATAATGATATTTTAGTCTAATGAACTGTAAATTTTAGCCATGACATTAGGGTTCTTAAGTACATCTTGACGAGGAATCTATGGATACTGTGTAGTAAACATGTAGAGACAAATATGCATTTTATCTAAATAGTATGTCTTAAAAACCAAAAAATAGAGTATCTTAATGCGGCTTTCTGATATTGTTTGTTATCAAAAGAATTTAGATATATCCGAATGCTGATTGTTTGGGCACACGACGGGTGTAAAGAGTGGAGCAGGATTTATTTAGCTTTCAGGATCACATGAGTTCAACCCGTTTCTTTGTTTTTTATAATTGCCTCTCCCCAATTATTTTGTTATAAATTTGTGACGTCAAACTCTTTTTTTAAGTTCTCAATATGTTTTTACTTTCAGGGAGATTATGCAGTGAATTTTAGAATTCTGGACGAAGACAGTGGTGAACTAGGTTGTTTGAACTTGCGGTTTGCCATGAAAAAACGAAATAAAGGATGGCTTTTCCGAATATAATCAAATGAACCTATATCATTGCATACAATTACGGGTGAATATAGATATCTATTGACGAACGGATCAAAATGAAATCCAAACTTGAGTAAGAGATGCTTTCATCGGCTGTTCCTATTATTATTTACAATATGCGCAGACTCAACTTGCACGTGACATGTTGTCAGTGTCTACAAAAATGAAAGTATACAGCACGTGTTCAGTTTACTTTGTACGACAATACTAAGCCGTTAGTTTTAGAATTAATATGATTCTCTTCATTTCTCATGCTCATGAGATATTTACTGGCTGTTTATGCTTTATACATATTAAGCGGACAAAAAACAGTGAATGTTGGTGACACATTATTCAAACATTTGCATCAGGAATATAAAAAGTATGAAAGTAGAAACAGACAATAGGTTGTATTGCTGATTTTGAGGATCCCTTTATATTTTATGTATTATTGTGCTTTTTTGGTTGTTTACTTTAATATTGTAAACTATTGTTGCATTATATATTTCTTTTCATGTCGAATTATTTGCATTGTATTTTCATTAATATCATGATCATATTTATATTGCACCATTCCCGATCATTTCAGTCTTTCATGGTTTAAAGTTAATAATTCTGGTTTTAAAACAGATGAATTAACAAAAAGACTTAAAAGCGAGATAACCGCTGACATTTTTTTTTGCCTATGAAGATATTGAATATCGCTTTCAATAAACACCAACGAGGGAACGTATACTAGTATCGTTTATTTCAGGGATAAACAATGAATATTCTGAAATTTCCCTGAAATTTTATCTTTGCACTAAATTTCTGCAAATTTGATTAATATTAGGCAATCCCGCAACACCTGTAATCAAGATCTCCAACCAGATGTAATTATAATGTTTGTACGATTGTCATACGTGTTTGTATATTCTGAACTAAGGAAAGAGTTTTCAAAAGTTAAACCTTTTTCGCAGTGTCTATATTATTCCTTTACTTTGTATTTTCCAAACAAATTACAAAATTTGAAGTTCTTATTTTATAAAAAGAACATTTCATTTTTATAAACGAAAATGTCATTTACCATGAGCCTGATTAGATTCGCCTAGAGTTAAAAAAGTTACATTTTATTAAAGATCTTCCGTCAAAACCATATTACTAAAGACCAAATCAATTTAGATATAACTAAAGAAACCAATTGACGAAGTATCTTACTCGGGATAGGCACATACACATTTGGCGGGAGTAACATGTGTTTTTTTTTCTTTCTCATTTTCTCATTAGTTTTAACATTAGAAAAGGAACAACGAAACCAGTACAAAAACAGATCAGAAAAAGCATCTACCTCTGTTATACCGGTATAGAGACCATAATAACCAAGTAGAATCAAAGTAAAATTAAATCAAATTGTATCTATCAAAGAATGTCATAGTAGTTGAGACATTTGTGGTACCATATAGGTAGAGAGATTGGTTTTAATAAGACGACGGTTGAGATGGAACCCGATAATTTCTTGTGCTAAATTCGAAATAATTCTAAAACACACTGGAAAAATATAATGAAGAAAGAGGTCAACTTAGACAATATTTTAAAGTTATTGCAATTTCCCCATATATGTTATCAACTAATCAGTACAATGACCTGTTACGTGGCTATTTATATGTAATGGACAATAAATATGGATGAATAATGAGGCAGTAAGCATATTTGATATACTCGAAGACAAAATATCATGTGAAAAAGATATATGTACAAATTTGAGAATTCTTTAAGAAGGGAGAAAATAGTGAATTCAGTAGGAAAAAAACCCTTTGTTTAAGTTGCTAGTAGAATGGAAGTTTATAAAATACTTCCATGCTAGTAGTAATTGGCTTTTTTGCATTACTTCTGTCGGTTGTGTTTGGAATCTATTTATAATTAGATATCTAAAGGCAATAGGTTTGTTGAAATGACAGAGGAATCGCATAACGGGTGCTGCATATGTAGCACGAGATGCTTACTGGTTAACATACAATGTGTTACTCCGTTTGAATTTCACGTAAATTTTGCTTTTTTCATTTTCATGTTTGTACTTTGACGTATGATGAATTGGAAAATATAAGGATGTTGGTACTTGTATAGTCCGTACCGACCCGTGAAACATCGTCATGGGAAGTTAAGGTCATTACCCCCCACTCCCGGCCGTCAATCTTTGCTCGAAAATACAAAATCGACTTAATTGGTCTCATTTAACCATTGCCCATTATTAGCCAGTCATACCGTTTAAAATTCCCTTTTATCATGCGTAAGAAATCTGAAACAGCGAATTGATATTAGTATTCTACCTTCGTGTTAAAGTTTCTAAACAAGTTCATCAAAACTAAAGCCTATGCCAGTACCCTATTTAGCATCCAATTTATTATCATTTCATAATGTATATAAGATGTTATTTTATTATTTTCCTTTGATATATTGTAAATGAATACTTATTTATAGTAATAAATGTCGAATGGATGCATTTGCTTTTGAAAATATATAAGTTAAAATATTGTTTTAGAACTATTATCTGTATCTTTATAAGATAAAGACATTTATGGAAACATATTCCATCGACATTGACATTGAAATATACCGATTTTTCTTTCAAAACCATTCAGTCTTAAATAAATAAGATCAAGAATTAGAAACGGAAACTGATCGACTCTTTTAACAACATTACCATGGAAAGCTGTCAACCAACCTCAGATGGGAAAATTTATGACATGTACCAGATCTAGATGAGATCGAGTATTTACAGAAAATTGCACAGGAATGATTCCTTTATAAAACAAATATGAATATGTCTGAATTGGCCTTTATAAATATAAGTCAATGACATAACTATCCACCACAGTTCAAATGAAGTGGATGTAAGTAATTATAGGCAACCGTACGGTCGTCCACCATTAGAACAACTCACACCGTATGGTCTACCACAAAGGCCCTGGCATGAAAAATATGAAACAATTCAATTGAGAAGACTGACAGCCTAATTTGTAACAAAACAATTAACAAAAACAAATACTAGGATGCACCGAAACCAATAACAAATACTAGGATGCACCGAAACCAATAACAAATACTAGGATGCACCGAAACCAATAACAAATACTAGGATGCACCGAAACCAATAACAAACATTAACCTAACAAACCACTTACCTAAAACACCAATTCCAGGCTCATGACTTTTCACAGACACACATAGAATATATTGGGGATAAACTACTTTTCTGGCGCCAAACAATGTTACATTCCTCCTAACATAGGACAGTTCAACATAAGAACAAACAAGAATGTGTCCTCAGTACACGAATGCCCCACTCGCATAATCATTTTCTATGTTCAGTGGACCGTGAAATTGGGGTACAATCTCTAATTTGGCATTAAAGTTAGAAAGATCATATCATAGGCAACATGTGTACTAAGTTTGAAGTCGATTGGACTTCAACTTCATCAAAAACTACCTTGACCAAAAGCTTTAACCTGAGGCGGGACAGACGGACGAACGGACGCACAGACCAGAAAACATAATGCCCCTCTACTATCATAGGTGGGGCATAGAAATCAGTTGAAACGGGCTCAATTCATTTGATCAATACAAAGCAGAAAACATCTAACGAAAAACACAGATTGGACGTGACAGCGTATCTATCCATTCTATAAATAATAAGACACCAAGTGGAGATCTGAGATACTTGAAGATTCTATTACCAATATAATTTCAACTGATCGGGCGGAGTTTACATTTTAATTTGCATATGGACAGTCTATTAGAAGGTGTGTGTGATAAGGATGAATTCCGTTATAATCATTATTGGTTTCTAATCACTTATCAGTGTTACCAAATGGATATACAAATGAGCCGAGTGTATGATATAGACACTTCAGTGGTGAGTTTATCCAAAAACACCTGTCTATAGATGGACTGGTCTTGATACGCGAACCGGTTAAACCCCGCCCAGTCAAGTGAAATAAATCAAGTAATAACAGCTCGTTAAAAGCCAATAACAACTGATAAAAAATGTACAAATATCTAAGACTCAAATATCAATTAGTACACATCCAGCAGCCAATGGATTTAGAATAAAGACGGCACTCACAGTCAAAGATTCGACAAACATTTTCACTTTCACTTTCGATCTTTTATATCTGGGCGTCACTGTTGAGTCTTGTGTGGACAAGACGCTTTTTTGGCGTATTGGATTTTAAACCTGATGCTTTTTGTTATCTATTAATCATGCTTTTTTGTGTCTAATATGTTCTCCTTTTTATTTGTATTGTAGTCCTGTAATATTATGTTGTCATTTCAATGTTTTATTTAACTTTGCCATTAAAGTGCGAGGTTTGGTATGTCATAAAACCAGGTTCAACCCACCACTTTTATTCCCCTTTAAAAGTGTCCTGTACCAAGTCAGGAAGATGGCCATTGTTATAATATTGTTCGTTTCTGTGTGTGTTGCTTTTTAACGTTGAGTCGTTTGTGTTTTCTCTTATTTTTGAGATATTGAGATAAGACGTGGCACGGTACTTGTCTATCCTAAATTTATGTATTTGGTTTTTATGTTATATTTGTTATTCTCGTGGTGTTTTGTCTGTTGCTTGGTCAGTTTCGGTGTTGTGTCGTTGTTCTCCTCTTATATTTAATGCGTTTCCCTCGGTTTTAGTTTGTTACCCCGATTTTGTTTTTTGTCCATGGATTTATGAGTTTTGAACAGCGGTATACTACTGTTGCCCTTATTTATGGCCTTGTACAATGTCAAAATATGGGAATCAACAGATTGTATATCCATAAAAGTGCATATATAAATAACAATAATATTTAGTTTTCATTAATTAACTGATAACAAAATCTATATTCATATCAATAAAAACAATAGTCAAAGATATAAAAGGCCCCGACAATCTATAACAGAAACAATTTACGAAAACCAAATATTAAAGATATGAACCAACGGAAAGCACTGAAATACAGGCTCCTGGCTTGGGACAGGCACATAACGAATGAATATGAAGGACGCAATATTTCTAACACTTTCAAAGTTGTCCATAGAAGGCAATTTATGTCGGAGATGTACAAAAAGGTCAAAGACATTAAAACAAGCAAAGTGGTACTAAATTCCCATATACATACAGTTTCAAACTTGGGACTTAGGGAACACATACTAGAAGTTAATTTACAATAGACAACAGAGCAGAGAAGCTGAACATCTTAGCACATCAATTCAGGCGATACAAATACAACTTCCAAAATCATGGTACAGTCCACATTGCTAAAACAATTTACAGGAGAAAGTAATATAACAGAGAAAGTTTACAGGAAATGTGCGTGAGGATATCACGCGTCTTTGGATGGATGCACGAAACTGTGCTGTTCTTGATAGTGTATGTAGTAGCACTAATTGTGGATAATTATGGCTACGGAGGAGTAATGTTGAAGTGGAACAGATAAAGCGAAAATGTATGTAACAATAATAACTGATGTTGTAGATTCTGACATTTCACTTTTACTGTCGCGAACAGCTACGAAAATGATGGTATGAAAATGGACCTGGAAAATGATACTGCTGAGATATTTGGTCAACATTTATCAATGTACTTATTTAACTTCATCAGGCCACTAATGCATTCCAATGGATAAAACTGAAGAAATTCCAGTCTCAGGTGTAAGTGCTGTGAGACTTAGAGTTAGACTCGAAAAAGAGATATGCAACCTTACTTAAGTTGCAAAGACATTTTTGCACACCTACCAGTGAATCGTTTAATTGCACTTTTGAGAGATGCTATAAAAAGAGGAATATGAACAAGAAATGTCGACTATAGAGAAACAACGTGAAATTTATAAGATATTTGTAAAAAACACCACCAAGACCAGTAATTTCCCTACCTATGGCATCTCAATTCAATGAAAAGTGGCAATCGACCTAAAACAGTGGAATATACGATGGATTTTGCAAATGATCGACTCGTGGTCACGATAGATCACGATACACTGCCTCTGTTTGTTTTTTTTTTATTAGAAAGAAAAAGACTACACGTAATATTGAGAAAATGATGACTAATTTGATTGGAATATTTGATATTATAGTACCTTAATTTACAGTTAATGGGGGTGAATTCAGCTCAGATGAAATGAGAGAGGTTTCGTCTATACTGAATGTTAAAGGTTATACCAAAGCTGGTGAAAGTTTTTTTTTCCAAAATGGACTCTGTGAGAGAGTCCATGCAATTTCTGATATTATGCTTATGAAGCTAGAAGCTGATTATAGAGAGGTGAATGAGCAGAGTTTACTTTGTTGAGAAAATATGGCAAAAGATGCTTCGCAGATGTGGAATGGATTCAGTAGTCATAAATTGGTTTGTCGGGACTCAATCCTTATCTTCCAAAATCATTTTGAAAACTATACTTTGCCATATTTAGAAGGAAAAACTTCAAGTGACTAATTTGCAAAATATTTGAAATTTTTACATGATTCTCAAAAAGCTTACATTCAATCCTAGTCAAATGAACGCATTATACTAGCACTAAGTGGCAAAATAAAAGCACCAAATCAGATATTAGATCACGGTGACAGCGTTTTTTTATAAGCTAGAGGGAACAAATCTGCTAGGACCAGAAAACGTGTTTTTTTATTAGCAAGAGGAAAAAGATCAGCTAGGACCAGCAATCGTAGTTTTTCAGATGGAAAAAATAAAAAATTATTTGACATGGACGAGTCTTTGCCAAACATATTTACTAAACCTAAAGGTTTTAATTTTCGGGAACACTGATACAAATGAAAGAGGCAATCATGAATCCAGAGGTACTAATAAAAAAATTAAGTATTCTGTGTGTAGAAATGAAAAATTGTTTTATCGAGCTATTATCAACATCAAAAGAAAGAATTCCTCAGATGGAGAACATTCATAGTTGTTTATGTCTGTGTCATTTTGGTATTTTGTGGACAATTGTCTCATTGGCAATCATATCACATCTTTTTTTATATATTCAGGTTAAACGTAAAAATTATCTAAAAGAAAATAAGTTCAGTACAAACTGCCTAACTTAAACACATAAAAAAATGTACAGGGAAAAATAAACATTGGTATAATGTTCAAGATGGGTTGATTTCAAAGTGTAGATTTAGATAAAGTTGATTTGAAAAGGTCACAGGTGACAGTAATGAGAACGAAATTGGTGTAAATATGAAAAACAGTTCTTTTTTTAAATGCTCTTCGAATTTTTTTCAATGCTCTTCAACTTCGTACTTTATTTGGCCTTTTTTAATTTTCTGGATTCGAGCGTCACTGATGAGTCTTTTGTGGACGAAACGCGCGTCTTGCGTAAAAACAAAATTTGCTCCTGGTATATACGAGGGGTTTATTCACAACAACTGGGTCGATGCCACTGCTGGTGGAGTTTTAATTCCCCGAGGGTATTACCAGCCCTATGCTGCCATGAATTATCATTGATATGGTCATATCTATAAATTAACCGTTTACAAAACTTTTGAATTTTGAAATACTAAGGCTTTTCAACCTCGGGAATAGATGACTTTCGCTGTATTTGGCAAAATTTTTGGGAATTTTGATCCTCACTGCTTTTCAAATTCGTACTTTATTTGTCCTTTTTAACTTTTTTGGATTCGAGCATCACTGATGAGTGTTTTGTAGACGAAACGCGCGTCTGGCGTAAAATCAAAATTTAATCCTTTTTGAATGATGAGGAAACTGCTAAACAAACAACATTCAAAACTTCATATCTTTGACACTTATGAAGAAAGAGATGACATAGGTCAGAATGCGCTTTTAAAAGATGGTTATAACAATCAAGGATAATCAAACAAAGCAAGACTTGTTGTGCGAGGTTTTGAAGAAGTTCCCATGCAGAAAGACAGTCCAACAGTACTGTAGGAAAAGGAACAATTAACATATTCCTTTCAATTAATGCTAGCATGAATTGGATCGTTAGAATAAACAGATAGAAAGTCAGCGTTTCTTCAAGGGAAGATCGAGATGTCTTTCTGATCCCCCCACTAGGAAGCAATTCTAAGAAAGGAAGACTATGGAGATTAAAGCACTACTTATATGGACTTAAAGATGGAGCAAGGCAATTCTACTTAAGTGTAAGGGCAAAGCTGTTAAGTTTAGGATGTAAACAATGTAGTTTGTCAAACATACTGACCAAAGTTTAAGTGAAATAATTTGCAGTAATGTAATGTAGATGATTTTTTTTTCATTCTGGAGATGAAAAATGTGAGGAAGCTATATATGAGAAAAGTGCTGACAAGATTTGTTGCCGGAAAAATTGAAGAGATAAATTGTTCATATGAAGATGTCAAATGCATTATAACTAAAATGACATAACTCTTGATAATTCTACACATAAAAGTGAATTCGACAAGCGTTTCAGAGTTGAAAATAAAGCAATAACTGAATCATTGGTGTCAAAAGAAATAAACAATTATATTAAATGGTGTCCAGGAGATAAACAATTAGCAAATTGCATGACGAAGTTTGAAGCTTCATCTTATGAACTTTTGCCAGTTATTCAAAAAGGAAAAATGTTGAAGGACTTTGTTTAAATAGTGAAAAAATTCATAAAATTTTATCAATTATGTTTGTCACATGAGGCAGAATAATTCCCTAGATCTGAGGGTAGTATAAACCCTGTGACGATCTTATAATTTTAATTTCACAACTTTAATGTTTTCATATTGAACAGAATAACCCAGTAAGATTTTAGGGTAGTCTAAACTCTGTGAAGATCTTATAATTGTATATAAAACAACAAAAAAGTAAAGATTGTGTTACTTTGACTATAGAAAGAAAGATAACTCTATTTCGTGTTTTTTTAAATTTCTCACTCCCTGTAGGAGGGAGTCATCTTCATGTAAATGATCAATTGTGCAACATATGCTTATAGTTATCAAAGTATTTAATAACAATATATAGGGATTGTCTGTTGGTGAAACCTTTACAATATTAGAAATCACATACAGCAATCCCAAACTTTTTGCCTCGTTTTGTTTTTGAATGATGAAGGACCTTAATCATGTCAATATTTGTATTTTAAGTTTGAAATAAATTAGCTATAAAACCAGATTTAATACACCATTATCTACATAAGAAAATGTGTGTACCAAATCAGGTTCATAAGCTTTTGATTGTGCCATTTGATAAGGGAATTTCTGTTTGGGATTTTCCTCTGAGTTCGTATTTTTGTGATTTTACTTTTTAGACTTGTAAGTAAATGTTGTTTATTTCACACAAATAAATAATAAAACAATGTCAAATGTAAATTTTAATCCCCACATTTTCCAGGAATCGTATTGAGATCAGTAATCATCTACAGATCAATAATCAGCATTTCTCATGTTGAACTAACAGATCAGTTTTTTATATTCTGTTGACGGATAAGTTTAAGTGCCAATCTACCTAAGAATCAGGCTGATGAGGCAGTTGTGAAAACATGACAAACAAAAGCCCACTCAAGTTGACATTAATTTATGTTTTTAAAATGTATAATGGTGCACGAATATGAAATTGGTTTCCTTGTCCCGTTCTGGTAATTCAAGCGATAATTTCGTTGAAATGCACTAGACTGTAACAATTAAGGGGAGCTCACTCTGTAATTTGATATCATTCTAACCAAAATGTATCCAATTTCTCAGCTAATCAGAGACACAGAAAAGAAAGACCTACCATTTCTAATTCATAACCTACAGGTCGAGAGTAACTTCAAAATAGGATGGTTAGGTCAGTGGTTTTTTTCCTTCCATGTTTTGTTTTTTTCCAAAATTGCCTGATTCTTACATAGACTAGCAGTTAATTTCAATCATGAGTCAATATTTTGAAACTATAAGCCATGGTATAAGTAAAGAAAATACTAGTATATTTTTTAAATATCTGTATTCAAAAGAACAACAGCTTACTGCAATTGGAATATACATGTATATATATACTACATATGTATCAACAGGTATTGCATAAACTTTAACAAACCTAAATAAATAAATATATAAAACAGTATTTTCACTTTTTTACTAAATACTTTTAGCTCATACAGTTAATTTGCAAGAACAAAATCTTTTACTTTACATCTTTTTATAATGTTACTAAAGTCTATAAAAAATCTTTTGACATCAAATGAAAAGAAGACATATATGGATACACAGTTTTAGAATTAATCAAATACTTCAAAATAGAGAAACAATTACAGTAGTCACAAAAAGAACTACCCTGAGAGTAAAAAAAAACTAAAGATTTTCTTTTTAGAATTCAACTTAACACATGTAACTGGTCAATGTGACACTACATCATACAAACAAAATTTACATATTAAACTACACCACTACCTGTGAACATTGAGAAACATAATTCAGTTATCTCCCTTTACATCTTCACCTAGTGATACAATTTGTTATTTCAGTTAAAAGGAGCAATTTATCTCCCTTCTTATAAGATTTATTCTTTCTGCTCTTTTCTTGATGAAGACATTCAATGTTTGAATATCGTAGAGGCAAATCTAGGAATTACATAGGAAGTATGCGACCCCTCCATGATTGCCAAAATAAATCTTGTTTCTCACAGTTTATATGCCTTAAATAAAGGTAAGAATCGTATACTGCTGTTCAATGGTCATAATTTGATTAAGCAAATACAAATTCCTGTAACAAACTAAAACAAAGGAAAACACATGAACTATAAGAGGAAACAACTGATAAAAAGAAAAACTAAACTAAACAAAACAAATGACAACATATACAGAAACACTGTAGATCATTTAAAACAACTGTTATTCTAATCATAAAATCATCCAATTTTGTTTTCTTTTGGCGGTATCCATTAGGTTTTATGAGTTACAACCATCCCTTTGAACATCTGTAATCTACTTTTGTATTTGGTTCTTTTTTTCTGTCTAGATCAGGCCTCACGGTCATAAAACTTTCGAGCATGATTTTTGTACTCAGACTCTAAAATCAACCAATCAAATTGCTGGATTTCATGTTTCGAGCAAGATTTTTGTGCTCCAAGCACTGAGCAAAGTTTTATGCCTTCAAGGCCAGGTCTTTATTTCACTTGTATCATCTCTGCTAGAAAGCTTTGTTAAGGGGAGATAACTTAAAAATGTCTTTCTTTATAACTAATAATTTATGGTGCATAAACAAATCAACACATCTATGAAACACATGCAACAATAACCTCTAAGCATGCCAACATGCAATAATAACCTCTAAGGATGCCAATCTGAACACCATCTTATTACAGAATGGCTCCATATTCTAGTCACAAACAAAATGTACATATATGCTCATAACAAAAACATTGGATACAAAATATTTAAAAAATCCATAATTTATGGCACTTTAGAAATTGAAATTAATATTCCATAAATTTCATATGCATGCATATTCAAAATTTAAACTAAAGAATAAAATACTCATTTCCAGAAAATATGTGTTATATTCTAAATTATTTTATATAGTAAACTTACAATAAATCATTCTCAGGTGGTAAACAATACCTAATTTATCAACATATAATCAAAAATAAATTTTGAAATAATTCCACAAAAGAAACATTATGAGAAAGATATACATGAAAAACATTTCATGAAATGCTATAAAATAATAAATTTATCTATGGCACAATACTTTTTAAATTGCTATCCTTCAACTTGACAGTTGTTTGAATATTTTCAACATATATTTGAAGCTTTTCTATTTTACATCAAGATCAATATGGCTTCTAGCAACAATTTAGTCATCTGCTATCGTGCTTTTATAAATGTACATTTAAAATGAGGGAAAAATAAACCTGACAACCATAACCATTCAATGTATGTTTGTTTTTTGCTTTCATTGAAAAATATAGCTGCACTTATAGAATTAATAAGACAAAAATTTCAATTGAGAATCAGACACAATAATACAGATAAACATTACATTTGCTAGTTGCATACAATTCCCATTAAAGAAAACTAAAAACATTATCTTTTTTCTCACTTGAGGTAGTTCATGCAACAACAAAATTAAATGATTTACACCAACATAACTGATTTTTGTGATCTAACTCAAAGGGACTTGGATAAAAATGAAGAGGTACATTCAATAGACATTTTCATGTGTTGATAGTTAATTTTTTAAAGTTTTAGCCTACAAGGAGATATTCTTTTCACATTTAAAAGAATTAGATAGAACTCTTTTAAAAGTACATATTTATAAATCTATGACAATACTATAAATTCAGAGATTTTTGCTATATTTTTATAATTTCGAAAGTTACAAGGACAAAATTTGCATGTACCATTTCTTGAAATAATTTTCTTTTAATTTCTAACAAAAATGGATATTTAAATGCATGCAAATTATCAAATTTACAATACAAGAGGTCATTCACATTTATGATAAAACCAATGCTGACCCTTCAGTTTGAGTAAACAGCTATATGGATTTTTAAAAAAAATCTTAAAAGTTATGATGAAACTTCCAGGCTGCACTGGTTCTAAATGAGTATTAACACAAAATGATAAGTATTATTTTTGAATGGGCTCTGACAGAAAGAACGTGAAATTGACATTTAGATATCTTAAATGGAACATGAAATAGCTACATGTATTATCATATCATTTGAAGCATAATTTACAATACTTATAGATCTTTCCATAAATAAAATCGTTTTTCATATAAAAGGTATAGAAGTATAAGTTTTGCTTGAAAGTACATAACTGCATTTGGAATATAATATCTTGGTAGGGACTTTATTAATTATCTTGACTTGGATGGAGAGTTATCTCATTGGCACTCATACCACATCTTCTTATATCTATATGTACACAATTCATGGGCAGGAAACAGAATCATTTCTATGGAATTTTTGTAAGCTAATGTGAAAGTTATATAATAATGCAAAAAGAAGACTTCTAACGAAAGCAAGAATGAAAAAAAATGTTTCTGTCCAACTTCCATACTTATAATAGAAATGTAATCTGATATGTAATCATACAATTTTCTTTGCAAACTTTTCGTTGTTAGAACCAACATTATCTGTGAATACTCTAGTGTTAAAATGTTATTATACACTGTTTTTATTTTTTCTATAGAAGAAAATCTAAAGTAAGTTCATATGTTTTTAAAAGACTGATAAGGACTTATTTGCATTAATTTCCACAAAGGCAAATCTTTACCATATAAAATTAGTATGAAATAAAAAAAATTGTAAACACACTACACAAAAGCTTTAGTTGATAATCATAGGTAAAAAAAAAAAAAAACACAAAAGAAACAAAAAGAAAAAATAGAAAAATTTCATAATACTATACATTAGAACATAAAAAGTAAAATTCAAAAAACCAAAAGACGAACAAATCAAAACATGAGGAATTACACACTATTGGTTTTTCAAAGTTAAAAATTCACACCTACAGAACAGAAGAGACAAAAATCACACGGAACAAGTATTTTGATTGTACTATGCAGAGAAAAGAACTTTTTTCCCACAGAAATAATTACGATGCTTAATGACAAATTAAATATAACAAGCAAATATGAGAGGACACACTGAAATTTTTTTCATGCTGCTGCATAATAGAACTGAATGATATGAAACTTTTTTTTGTCAAGATCCTGAACTATTTAAAATGAAAATTTAACATTGATTAATGAACCATGACATAAGATAAAAGTCAAGTGAACTAGGTCAGATGGACATGCACACCTCACACTGACTTTATGTATGATTAATGAACCATGACATAAGATAAAAGTAAAGTGAACTAGGTCAGATGGACATGCACACCTCACACTGACTTTATGTATGATTAATGAACCATGACATAAGATAAAAGTCAAGTGAACTAGGTCAGATGGACATGCACACCTCACACTGACTTTATGTATGATTAATGAACCATGACATAAGATAAAAGTCAAGTAAACTAGGTCAGATGGACATGCACACCTCACACTGATTTTATGTATGATTAATGAACCATGACATAAGATAAAAGTCAAGTGAACTAGGTCAGATGGACATGCACACCTCACACTGACTTTATGTATGATTAATGAACCATGACATAAGATAAAAGTCAAGTAAACTAGGTCAGATGGACATGCACACCTAACACTGACTTTATGTATGATTAATGAACCATGACATAAGATAAAAGTCAAGTGAACTAGGGCAGATGGACATGCACACCTCACACTGACTTTATGTATGATTAATGAACCATGACATAAGATAAAAGTCAAGTGAACTAGGTCAGATGGACATGCACACCTCACACTGATTTTATGTATTAAATAGTGCTGACCTTTTATTAACAATAATTGGGGGACAAAACATATAATTCTTAAACCTATACAAATCTGGCCTCACGGTCATAAAACCTTCGAGCATGATTTTTGTACTCAGACTCGAAAAATCTACCAATCAAATTGCTGGATTTCATGTTTCAAGCATGATTTTTGTGCTCAGAGCACTGAGCAAAGTTTTATGCCTTCAAGGCCAGATCACATAGTCACCGAACAGTGGACAAGGGATAGAAACTAAAGACGTATATAAATATGGACTATTCAGCTCCTTTACTCTCAATACGGATATTTTATGGAAAGCATACAAACTTAACTTTTCTTTTAGGATAGAAAACTTGTATATCATTTCTCCAATAAATGTTGCAGGTGAGACAATACAAAATAAGAAAATATACTGAGGAGCAAATATGATTACAAAATCGAATATTAACAAATAAGCTGCGTCAGATAGAAATCAAGCGTATGCAAGTTCATGTTCACATGTACATATATAAGCCATTTTTGGATTTTTGGACAATCAAATGCAAAATAAAAGATGAATTTGGATTTATTTAAAGGGTTCTTATAACAACTAAATTTTCAAATAGTTACAGACTTTGCATATAGATTTTGTCAAATTTCAACCTGAAATAAGTTCACAGATACAATAAGTTCAAAGATAAAATAAGTTCACAGATACAATAAGTTTACCGATGCAATAAGTTTACAGATAAAATAAGTTCACAGATACCATAAGTTCACAGATACAATAAGTTCACAGATACAATAAGTTCACAGTTACAATAAGTTCACAGATACAATAACTTCACAGATAAAATAAGTTCACAGATACAATAAGTTCACAGATAAAATAAGTTCACAGATACGTGTATTGATATTCATTTGTATAAGGTTGATTTTTATCCAAGGCAGCTTAAATCATGAAGTCATTTTATCAAAATATAAATTATGTAAATCTTCTTGGTCAAAAACCATATAACCATAACAATCTAAAATGATTTACCGGAAAAATAAAGGAATGTTTCAGTAGGAGTAAAAAATAACCAATTTTATTTTTTTTTTGGGGGGGAGGGGGGATAAGCAAGGAGAGGCCAAATTGTTGTAATTTCCTAGCTTTTTGTGACGATTATGATGTTATGCTTTTATCTAACTGAAAGTATGAAATTTCTTAAAACAAACTGAGATTTTTATTTTTTAATATAGGCAATACATAATTGTCACCGTCTTGCGTAGCATCCACATTCAAACAATTTGTGAAAAAAGCTTAAATAAGTAAACAAGTTATGTTTCTGCAGAAAAATAAACTCAGTTGTTAAATAGATGTCAATGTACTTTTGCTTCGTGACGGCAGTGAAGTTTAGTATTGCAATTATTGTTATAACTTAACATCAAAAATATTTCAACATATTTATATTGAATAGATAAAAAATATATATTTAAATAAAAATGCAACATACCAAAAGTCATTTAATATAAAGGCTTTTATCAAAAAACAAAAAAAAAAGATAGAAAAAAACCCAGAATATTTATACATTTTTTAATAATATGTATCCTTACAAATTAATTACCAAATTTATAAAAGAAGCTTTTCATAGCACCATATCTCTACAAAATAGAAAAAAAAGGAAAACAAAGTATTTTTAAGTATTACATGCTTTAAGTATTCTGATATCAGCAGTACACAGTGTATCAATACTAACAATGATAAATATAATGCTGAGTACAAAAGAAGTGTCAATCCTTTGTAAATTTTTAATCAGAAAATGTTTCAATATAATCTTCCTTTTCCAAAATAAGAAACACTTGCAAATATTTAATTTAATTTCTTAAACAAAATAAACCTGTTTTAATCTTAAAAGCAATACTTTTTTTTAAGAAAATCATCAGAAAGAACAAATAAATGACATTAAATAATAAAAGGTTTTTAATAGGTAGCTACAGGAATTTTACTTTTGAAGGACATTTGTTGAAATCTCAATTCAGTTTCAATAAGAACATAAATGTGTTTTGCTATTAAAGACTGCACATAAATATAAGGATATCAAAATGGATATTAGACAAATAATGAGACACTTGATGTATTTAAGTAGCTGTGAGCTGGAAACCTTCATTCACATGCATTTTTACCAATCTATGAATAGACATCTTTCGAGTTCGTTGCATTTCCATCAAAAACTTTGGTTTTAGTAAACGTCACTCGTGTGTTTAGGTGCGTTATGACTTCCGTTTAAATGTTGAGCGAGTGGTTAAAAAACTTTAAAGCTATATTGCACAAATTGTTCGGCAAATCAAATTCTCATAATTGACAATCTGCACCGCTGTCATTAGGGAATTGTGATTAAGTACCCACCGAACAAACTTAATTTCTAGTTAACCCTGCACAACGACGATCACTTAGACGCTTGATAAACATTTATAGTGCAGGGATACAGGTGAGCCCCTCTATCTAGTAAATGACGTCAGAAAGGCGCATATAATTAACGAGTTTTTTCCAGTGACGGATGAACTCGAAAGTGGTCTATTAGTTTCTTATTACAGCAAACACATAGTTATTCAATATTTACAACAATTCAGTCACACATGATAATTTCACAAACACACCAGCAGAAACTCTTAACACACGTCACATCACACTTCTTCATTTACACAGCATAGATCAAAACACCATCAACAAATTCCTTATTTTACTTAAACATACACAGTCACACATATGTGTGTATACCACTTTACTTTCAAAGGATAAAAATTGATGGAATGTATATTTATTTTAAAAATGTTCAAATAATAAATAAATCACATATAAAAAAACAACAATATACCATTAAAATTGCATACCTCATTTTTACAATACATTTGCTACAGACTTGCCTTTTCCCACTAAATATTTACACATGGTTTATGCACACCATTCATTTTACATAATCACCTATGAATTCCTCCTACATTAAGGTGCACCCCATTCCTGTTTAACTTTATCTTCTTCTATATGTTCTACTTTCCATTTCTGTGTATCTGACGACTGATCACATGGATTCATAAATAGTTCTTTATTACTTGGATCACAGTCTAAACACTGATTACTTATTGGATGATATATTTGTTTTGTGTCCTGAAAAAAAGGAGATATATTTTGTTGTAAAAAAATGGTAAATACTAAAGTTTGTATCAACATTGCTTTCAGCATGTTTTCCATTAATTGTTAACATTTCAAAGTTGGTTAAATAAATAGCTTATGAAAAGAGTTTAGCAGAAGAAAGAATAAAGATTTCTTTTTTAACAATATAAGATGAGTTACTTGAAAGATCTCAGTAAGTACCCTCAAAACTAACATCATAATCAATTTTGTTTCTGAAGTGTCTTTAAATGGAAATTTGGACCAAATGCCTAAAATTAAGAAACATGCATGGGCATTCATGTTACTATCAACAATTTGAATATCCATTGATGTTTATTTACTACATTAAGATAGTTTAAACAAGGAAATTGACTTACTATATTATATTTGAATCGTTGATTTCCCTTCATACCATGACAGTTATATAACAGTACTGGTGCTTTCCTTATAGACTGAGATACATCAAAACAAACAGATCTCCTTCCTGGACGAATGTCTTTATGCCAGGTTAACTCTATGTTCTGTAAAACAGTAAAATTAAAAAACATTTCATGTCATAAAATCTGAATTCAGCTTAAAATGACCCACTCCTGCACCCTAAAAAGTCATTAAAGGAGTAGGTTCAGTAAGACCCCTGTTTGGCCCCAAAATATAGCAGTTTTACAAAAGTGTTAAAATGTATACTTTTAGTTATTTATTGGACAGTAGGATGCTTCTGCTACATAAATATGGGCTGTTTTTGACAATACGATGTACATTTATTGAGTATAAGCACCATTAAATCATGCTAAATTACTGAAATCTTCACAATTCTAGCATTTTGGTTAAATTTTAGACGGTTTACGTGTGAAACGAAAGTGGCCGCATTCGTGTTCATCCAAAATATTTAAATGTAAGTTGTATTTGATGATAATACATAACATATATGAAGGTTGAGGATGAACATGGATGCGGCCACTTTCATTTTTGACAAAAAACATCTTAAAAATGACATTTTTCAGCATATTTGGTAGATTTTTCATATTTGAACTTCAATCGGAGCGTTTTTAATGACTAAATTAGTTAAAATCTTTCACATAAATTAATTGAATCAAATAAAATAGACACTTAAGTGTTTAAAAAGTTGTCAACATCTTTCATTAGATGAACCTAAAATTTGAGGCCAAAATCGGTCCTTACCGGACCTACTCCTTTAATTTTGTAAAAAAAATAATGAATATAAGTTTTAACGCATTTTTAATTTATTTTGAAATCGACATTCATCAATGAATAAAATAAACGACTTTGAAGGTTGAATAGAGTATTTTTTTCATTTACACTCAACATTAACAAATGATGCTTTTTCAGCACAGAAAACATGAATCAGTTGGATAATACTGGTGGTCAAAATTTAATTATTCCATTTGCTTAATTCTTCTGTTTGAAATACTAGGAAGATGCATATAATATGTTGATTTGATACTACAGTGTAACCTCTGTAATCCGCCACAATGGGGGACCAGAAAAAAATGTCGAACTAAACAGGGTGTCGGAATACTCAGTTTTTTTCTGAAAGAATATGCATATATTAGGACCAGGAAAATGTGTGGGTTAAAGCAGAATGTTGTAATACTCAGGTGTGTGATGAGACAGGTTACAACGTACTTTATAACCTCCATTTTGAAACAACAACTATCTAGTAAGTGTTACCTGTTCCCCTCCGGCATTTCCACCATCTTTAATACAAGGTTCTATTGTAAATCTTTCATTCTGTCCTTTAAATCGTGTATCTATACACATATTGGCTCCAACATTTCTGATCTGCAAATAAATTAACGATAATTAACTACCAAATTATGAGTAGAAAATTTATCATTTCTATTTGATTGTCATATGAATATGAATAGATAGAACAACACACATATTTCAAGAACAATTCCTGACCTACATATTCTCATATAGTTCTGCACACAATTTTTTCAAGGTCAATTCTAATTTTAAATTTTATTACAGAATCAAAGATTCAAACTGTTCCAGGTATCCGTAAAGGAATATCTATTAGTCCTGCCACATGTTTCCACCAGAAACATAACTATTTACAATACATTGATAACATGCCTTGGTTTTTAACAAATACTACATGACCTTTTACCACCTATGGCAAATACTGTAATACTTCATGAAGTACAAAATTCCAGAGTATGTTTTCCTTTTGGGACTACTATACGATGACAAAACCTTTTTTTAACAAGCTTACCTCGCCATTAGCAAAAGGAGGTGGTTCTACTGCAGGGTAATAGTCCTCTAAATCAAAGGCTACCTCCTTCATGAACCATTTAAATGGTTTACATTTGAGTTTCTGTCTGATTGCCTTCTGTTCTGTTAGATCTCCAGGGTCTATAGATTTATAATGGGGTCTATGATTGTATAAATAAGTGGCATACTCGTCCATCCATACCTCAGCAACTCTCTTATAATTCTAAAAATAAACCAAAATTGTTATGTCCTGTTATAGCTAATCTTCACTTCTCAACAGTACACAAATGTTAGTACTGAAATATAGAATAATCACGATTTAAATTTTGCCAGTGATTTAATTATTTGTAAACTCTTTGGAAGTCTCTCTTTAGTGTTCACAACTTTTCAAGATTCCCATGCAATTCAAATGTGATTTAATTTATCTGACACATTGAGATGCAGCTCTCTGGAAGTCTTAAATTTTTTAGAAAGTGTATGTTGTAAGGTTTTGGTCTCTATCAATGACGTCCATTAAGCAATACTTATTTAATTCTGTTTAGGCAGTTTTGTGTTCAAAACTTTTGGTTTTGAGCCTACCAAAGAAGAATATGATTTTATTAATGTCCTGGAACTTAATTTTACTGGACACAATTCTATTCTTATTATTCAGCATAGAATTGTCATGGTTTGATATATTAGTTTCATGACACATTCCTATAATTGGTGAAATAAAAACAAAATCCTGATGAAACATTGTATTGTTCCAGAGAAATTAGTTTTCTGCAAAATGTATTGCAGACTACTGTGGATTCATTTATTTTCGTTGGTATCAATTTACATGGATTAAGGAAATCTTTCACTTTCATGGATATTTGATTTCATTGTTTTGTCAATTTCAGCATACAAAAATTTTGGAAAATTTGTAATTCGTTGAACATTTTAAATCGTGGTTAAGCTGTAGCCACGAAACCCATGAAAATTAGTATCCAATGAATTATAATGAATCCACGGTAATATGTTTTTAAGACAACATTTTAAATCTTCTAATCAAAAATAAAATCATACATAAAACATGATATTTGCAAATTACATAAAAATTGAACATCAATTGTTGTGTATAAGAAACTCACTCTTCCAACAAAATCTCCCACTCCAGGATTAGCGAAAGGTGCAAATTTTCTGTAGATATGACCTATTCTGGAACAAGGGGCATCTATCATTTTACCTCCACATTGCCATATCTGAAATAAATAACCTTATTCTAACCTCTTTTTTTTTTTAAAGAAGAATGTGCAGCATTTTCCATTTTGTGATTGTTCAATAACATTTTGTTTCTTGATGTCATTTGGATTATTATACAATAAACTATATTTTTAATAAAAACAATCAAATTTAAATAATACATTATATAAAAAATTTGTAAGGGTTCCACGGAACCCAGTGTCTCGCCTACTTTGTTGTAATTCCCAGGCTCAACAAAAATGAGGAAAACAATCAATAAAAATATTCCTCTTGATACTATCTTTTGATTGTAAGAAGCTTCTGTCCAAGTTTAGTAAAAATCCAGGATAGCTTATGAATGGAATAAATGTTTTAAAAACTTTAACTCCAGACTGTATAAATGTAACTGGAAGAAAAACTAAGTCCATTTATAAGTAAAAAACAGAAAAAATGGAATTTTATTTTTGCAAACTTTACTTCTGGATACTATCTTATGATCATAAACAAGCTTCTGTCCAAGTTTGGTAGAAATCCAGTATAGTTTAAGAAAGATATTCAAATTTTAAAAACTTTAACCACAGAGTGAATGTAATGTTTCCCCGCAGAAAAACTAAGTACATTTATAAATTAAATTCAGAAAAAATGGAATATCATTTTTACAAAATTTACTTCTGGATACTATCTTATGATCATAAACAAGCTTCTGTCCAAGTTTGGTAGAAATCCAGTATAGTTTAAGAAAGATATTCAAATTTTAAAAACTTTAACCACAGAGTGAATGTAATGTTTCCCCGCAGAAAAAACTAAGTCCATTTATAAATAAAATACAGAAAAAATGGAATTTTATTTTTACAAAATTTACTTCTGGATACTATCTTATGATCATAAACAAGCTTCTGTCCATGTTTGGTAGAAATCCAGTGTAGTTTAAGAAAGTTATTAAATTTTCAAAAACTTTAACCACAGAGTGAATATTTGTGGACGCCGCCGACGACGACACCGACGACGACGGAATGTAGGATCGCTTAGTCTCGATTTTTCGACTAAAGTCGAAGGCTCGACAAAAACAGCTGAGGAAAAAAATAGCAGTTCAGTTTTAAACAGCAAAATGAAAGAGATAAATGTTTATGTTGAGAAGAAAAGAAATTGTAGAGTAAATTTTTGTTGATACCATTTGTTCTTAGTAAAAATAATTTCCAAATAACTAATGTTGCTAAGATTGTGGGAAACAGTCATAGTCATATCTTAATCCTGTTACCTTAAATGATAGTTCATATTGTTCTCCACCCCAGATGTCTAGTCCTGGGTCATAGCCACCCATCTCCCAGAACCACTTAGAACTAATAGCAAATAAACCGCCTGCCATTACTGGTGAACTGAAACAAAAATAAAACATAGAGATATCATAGCCACCCATCTCCCAGAACCACTTAGAACTTATAGCATATAAACCGCCTGCAATTACTGGTGAACTGAAACAAAAATAAAACATAGAGATATCTAGTCCTGGGTCATAGCCACCCATCTCCCAGAACCACTTAGAACTAATAGCAAACAAACCACATGCCATTCCTGGTGAACTGAAACAGAAATAAAACATAGAGATATCATAGCCACCCATCTCCCAGAACCACTTAGAACTAATAGCAAACAAACCCCCTCCCATTACTGGTGAACTGAAACAAACAAAAATTAAAAAATATAGAAATATTGATTCCATCAATCTCTGCACTATAAAATTAAAAATTCCCTAAAAATTCATGGGATTAATAATCGATTTATCATTTTATTAATTTTTAATTTATTCACATTTGAAGAAAGTCTCTTAGGTATTCAAGATCTCTTAGGTGTCAATCCTTGTTCCAAGTCAGCAGATGTTAATCCAGGATTTAAGACAAGGGGGCAGTCCTGAAAATCTAAAATTTGAGAAAAAAAAGTTGTAATGCAAAAAACAACCCAAGAAATTTCTTCAATTTTAGAGCCCCATTGTCAGTTACTGTGGATTCATTTATTTTCGTGGGTAACAATTTTTTGTGAAATGCTGAAAACTTGCATATTCATGGATATTTCAGATATACTAAACTATAACCAACCCCAAAAAACAATAAATGTTTGCTCACTTGAAAGGTTCAGCTGGCTGTTTTAGATCTTCTGGCCTTAAAGGTAATCTTTTGTAGAAGAATTCCCAATCAAACGCACCCCTAGCACCTTCATCCTGTGCTCTGTAGGCAAATGTTTCATAGTCTACCACATCAATAAATGGACATACTACAGTCTTATAATCTTCTTGTATTGGATCTGTGGAAAAGAAGATATAATATACATGTAAAAGGCTAAGATGTTCCACTTTTCAGTACTATAAATTCTATCATTCTTGAAGTAAATGTGTTTTAAATTTTTTACAGTAAATTGGAAAATATTAAATTGAATGCGATATATGAATATGGTTAATAATATTTTCTGTACATTTTTGGGACAGAGAGTGTTTTGTCAATTATAATGTGATTTTTATTTTTTGGTAAATAATGATTTTGTAGGAATGATTTCAATTAATTTTGGATATTTTGCAGTTAACTATACTGGTAAGAAACACTCGACTTCCTAACCGTTACGTTTTTTCGTTAAACTCTGAAGTCTGCACATTAATTAGTAGAGCATTACAATTGCTAAGATACCCAAAGAATCTTTTTTCAACTGGTTTTAAGTTTGTTCTTATATCCTGATGTTACATCACTGTCCTATATTGAGGAAATTATCATTGGAGATTTGGAAACAATAGTATTATGTTTTAAGGGTGCAGATAAAAACATCTTTTGTAACAAAGGTATTTTAGTAAATATGTACAGATAAACAAATAGAGCAGGTGACGAATTGAGGAAGACTTTAGAGTAAAAGTCTTAAATGACACCAGCATTACTCATAAAAATTTAAGCACAATAAAATTGGTAACTTACCAAGAAGAGGAGGTAACCAGTTGACATTAGTTTCACAATGAGAGTCTAGGAAGATGAGTACATCCCCTGTAGCAGCTTTAGCACCCAGTAACCTTGTTCTTATCAATCCTTCACGTTTCTTTGCTCTAACAACTTTTACAATGGTGGAAAAGTCTTTGAATTCTGCAGCAACATAATCGTCTAACTTCTGTTTCAGAAACTCTAAAAATAGATCTCTTTTGTTTTCATGGTTTTTCAAATGAAAACATGTATTGAAAGTTTTAATGAAAAATTTAAATTGATGACTTGAAGATTGGAGGTTGGTTGCTGAATGGTTGAACAGTTTGACTTATTTGTCTTTTCTTTTTATCATGTTAATGATGGATGGATGTTCAACATCTAGTGGCAAATTAAATGCATATTCTGGACGAGACATGTAAATGGAATATGCATATGAATCCTGCATTGTACATGGTTGTTGAAGCAGACTTTACAGCTTGCCAAATCTCACACGTGCATGAGATCTGTACTTAAGTAGTGTCTATCAGTTGTTGGGATTTATAGGTACTAAGCCACAACCACTCTCCGTTTTTGTTATATGTATTTCTATTTGTATCCATCTAATGAGTTAAACCTTATATAATTTTCATAATTAGTTCTTTTGTTGTACTGTTACACCACCCAGGTTAAGGATGGGGAGGGTGCTGGCTAACATTTTGTATGTGCATGTCACAAGTCAGGAAACTGTAATTCAGAGGTATTCATTCGTTACTGTGTTACATATTTATTTTTAAGTAAACCATAAGTTCTCTTGTTATATTTGTTTAACATTGGTCATTTTGATGCCTTTGATAGCTGACTATGACTTAATGGCATGGCACATTGTTGATTGCCATTCAGTGACCGATAGTTGTTAATTTATGTGTCATTTGGTCACCTGTGAATAGGTGTATCATTGGCAATCATATCACATCTTCTTTTTTCTATGATAATTTGTTCTGCAATAACTTTTAGGGTAATATATATTAATACAGACATTAGTAACAAACCTTTACTGCTAAAATCGTCCACCAATATGACCTCTTTGAGAAGCCCTGGTGGTGATCTCTCCACAGCGCTCCATGCAGTCCTCAGTAATGTGGTCCAGTGCTCGTTATGGAAAGGGACTATTACACTGGCTGTTGGTAGTTTATTCCAGTACTTCTTATTTTTACAACTATAAGGTAACAAAAAATCAAAAATACACTTAATAATTCATTTATTTGATCCAAACATGCTCAATCTTTTTTCTCTGCAAAAATTAATGTCTTAACTTAGTCAGATATATATGAGTTTACAATTGTTCAAATTTTGTAATTATTGCTCTGGCTTTTGTTTTATCCATTTATTTTAAGTATGAATGGATTATGGTACAATTTTCCTTCTGATTCTAAGCCTGCCATAGGGTCAATATTCTTACAACATTAAATACAAGTACTAATTAAAGACTCATATTTGGATGATGAGTACTGTTTTAAGATTTGTACATAGAAGTTCACAGAAGCATTTTTGCTGGTAAAATGTGCATCTATCTTAAAGTATCTTCATATTGGATAAAATTTGGTAATAAAATTTAAGTTTTGGAAATGTTTAATCTTAAAATATCTTACATTAGTGTATGATTTTTGTAAATTTTCTATGAACAGAAGTAAAACCTTACTCAGGATGTCTAATGTCTTTCATAGACCGATGCAGGGAGATTTTATCACTGGCAAAGGCATTAAAACCATTCACTTTATATAAGTCTGCTTTTTTCTTCTCATCTGCAGCATCCAAAATGATAGACTGTCCCTGTTCACCAGGACCTACAAACACAGAGCTTTATCAATTTCAAACATTCAAAGACAATTGTCCCTGCTCACCAGGACCTACAAACGCAGAGCTTTATCAATTTCAAACATTCAAAGACAATGTATTTTTTTCTATTGAAGATCTTTCATTTTTTGTAGTAAACAATTTTTATTAACATGATTAAAGCACACACCCTTTTTCATTATGGCAAAACCACAAAAGTAAATCATGTTAATATAACAAAACATTACAATGATGCAATTAAAAGTTGCAAAATCCAGATGATATACTATTTTCACAAAGTAAAATATATTCACAGGGTTTATTTTCTGCATTTTTTTTTAATATAAGTTTGCAGCATTTTTTTTAACAATTTCATCCTTATTGCAAAATAAGCAATCATAAATATTATACTAACCTGTTCTTTGTTTTTCTTCTGCTATCTGTTTATAATTATGCCAATCTATTTTTTTCATGTCTCCATCACTAATGATCATTGCCTACAATCATGACAATACAAAATATCTGATAAAGATTTTAAAAAATATTTTTTAGAAAGCATATCTAACTTGTAGTTGTAATCATTGTTCTTTTCAGTTTCCATGTAAGAAAATTCTGCTGTAAAGTTTACCCAATATTCTTAAGTTTTTCTCCCCTCACACCCCCCTACAATGGTACTTCAAAACTTCATGGTATAAAATCACAAAACATCTATACATCTTAGTTTTGAAAATAAGAAGTAACTTGTCAATCATTTAATATGTAAAAGAGTAGAGAAAGTACTTTACAAATAAAAATTGGAAATGTGTTAAAAAAAAATCAACATTTTGCCCTTTTCTATTTGGGGCATAAAAAAAAGAAAATTTTCAGGACATATCAGTAGATTATTCCAATACTAAGCAATATTGTCAAATTGTAAGACAAATGAATCTATACATGAAGTGCTATTCAGGAAACTTTTATTCTGATCTGTCATAGCATTACATATTATTATACTTTCATTAAAATGCCATATTTTGATTGGCTAATACGAGGGTGTTAATTTACTCAATCACATGGCTGAGCAGATTACATTTTTTTTAAATGAAAGGGTGATAGAGCAGATTGGTACCCCTCAAAAAGCATTGTCAACCTTGGCTTAGCCGCGGTTGACAATGTTTTCTCAGGGTAACAATCTGCTCTATCACCCTCTTAGCCATGTGTTATTTATATAATGTCACCTTCCAACCACTCATAAAACGTCTATACACTACCTCTACTCCTCATAAAACGTCTATACACTCCCTCTACTCCTCATAAAACGTCTATACACTACCTCTACTCATCATAAAACGTCTATACACTACCATTACTCCTCATAAAACGTCTATACACTACCTCTACTCATCATAAAACGTCTATACACTACCTCTACTCCTCATTAAACGTCTAAACACTACCTCTACTCCTCATAAAACGTCTATACACTACCTCTATTCATCATAAAACGTCTATACACTACCTCTACTCCTCATAAAACGTCTAAACACTACCCCTACTCCTCATAAAACCTCTATACACTACCTCTACTCCTCATAAAACTTCTATACACTACCTCTACTCCTCATAAACCGTCTATACACTCCCTCTACTCCTCATAAAAACCTCTATACACTACCTCTACTCCTCATAAAACCTCTATACACTACCTCTACTCCTCATAAAACTTCTATACACTACCTCTACTCCTCATAAAACTTCTATAGACTACCTCTACTCCTCATAAAACGTCTATACACTACCTCTACTCCTCATAAAACGTCTATACACTACCTCTACTCATCATAAAACGTCTATACACTACCATTACTCCTCATAAAACGTCTATACACTACCTCTACTCCTCATAAAACGTCTATACACTACCTCTACTCATCATAAAACGTCTATACACTACCATTACTCCTCATAAAACTTCTATACACTACCTCTACTCCTCATAAAACTTCTATAGACTACCTCTACTCCTCATAAAACGTCTAAACACTACCTCTACTCATCATAAAACGTCTATACACTACCTCTACTCATCATAAAACGTCTATACACTACCTCTACTCCTCATAAAACGTCTAAACACTACCTCTACTCCTCATAAAACGTCTATACACTACCTCTACTCCTCATAAAACATCTATACACTACCTCTACTCCTCATAAAACGTCTAAACACTACCCCTACTCCACATAAAACCTCTATACACTACCTCTACTCCTCATAAAACTTCTATACACTACCTCTACTCCTCATAAAACGTCTATACACTCCCTCTACTCCTCATAAAACCTCTATACACTACCTCTACTCCTCATAAAACGTCTATACACTACCTCTACTCCTCATAAAACCTCTATTCACTACCTCTACTCCTCATAAAACTTCTATACACTACCTTTTCTCCTCATAAAACGTCTATACACTACCTCTACTCCTCATAAAACCTCTATACACTACCTCTACTCCTCATAAAATTTCTATACACTACCTCTACTCCTCATAAAACTTCTATACACTACCTCTACTCCTCATAAAACGTCTATACACTACCTCTACTCCTTACCCGTTTGTTTCCAGCACCACCTCCTCCTCCTTCATGAGGAAACTTGCTTTCAACATATACATCCTGTGCCCCTCCATGACCCCCTGTGAAATATTTGATGGCCATAATACATAGTACAGCTGCTACTAAAAACTTGAGTAAGGTCACTGTATTCCTCCTCATGATGACAAGTCAGCAACTATACCATTGGTTTGCACCTCCTGAAAAATCAAATCTAGTGTTTAGCATATTCAGAAGTACTATTGATATTTTTCAACATAACCCCTCATGACAGCCTTTGACTAAATCATTTTGACTGACACGCCCAAAATTCCAGTCTTTCAGAATTTCTTATTTGGCTTATGATGCCACTTTTCTTGGAAACCTTATTGGCCAGGCAAAATTTTTACTGGCCTTTGCCATATGTCTTGTGATTAATTGTTAAGACTGACCTATATTATAACATGTATTGCAATTGCCCTGTTGAGTTTTGATATCAGTGTGCTTTGTCAATTTTGACCTGGCCTGCTCCACTACTTGGGTAAATAATGACTTCCTCCTGGAATTCAGGATAAATGATATTTGGTCATGTTGGTCCAGGATTCTGTTAAGGACCAGGATATTATGACCATGATCAATGATGATAAAATATTAATATCTTGTGCTAAAAATTTCTAAACTGAAAAGTTTAAGTCATAGAGGTACACTTTTCTGCACATATTTTGAGAATTCATACCAAAATTAACTCTGTGTCAAATCAAATCATTAAGGTTTTTAAAAAAAAAACCATGACTTAATGAGATGAATGCCTTTCCATTAAATATAAACATAGGAAAGGGAGAATTCTTTAGTTCAAATAAAATTGGTTTTAAAAATGCAAATGATGACAGACAATTTGACCAGTACTTGCCTGATATTGTTTGGACCAATATTAAAATTGTTTGATGTTGCCAAATTTGGGGTTGCATTAATATTGTAAATCAAGAATAGGTAAATTTTAAAGAGATGTGAAACTCTGATCCTCCATTGCAGACTGCTCAAATAACAAATAAAAACAAAAGTATATAGGTATGTGTCCACAGGACACAATGCTTCAATCAAACTATAACTTTTTCATGTTCTCAATGAACATGGGATGAATTTCAAAAATCATTTTAATAACATCAATTTGCCATATATATATATAGATTCTTACATTGACACCAGTGGATTATCGGATTTATCCAATCGAGATCTAGTTAAATTATCAATTTTAAAGTCCGAGCTGCCTCGGCGAGGACTTTAAAATTTATAATTTAACTATCGAGATTGGATAAATCCGATAATCCACGAGTAACTATGCAAGAATCTGTTTCTCTAATGATTAAAAAGACATTTTCTTTTTTTGCTAACCGAAAAATCCCTTCGAGTGCCTTTCACATTGCACGAAGTTGTCAATTTCATTAACACCTGTTATCAAATTTTGATTCATCCAGTTAGCTAAAAAGTTCATGACCCTTAAAATCATCCAATGATCTTTTGAGATCACCAGCAACCACACGTTGATTAAATTTTTTTATACAATGGGTTCGCAAAGGGATAAATTTCCATAGAATTAGAGAAACATATATTTTAAACAGTTAAAATCATAATGAACATGTGTATAAGTTTATACTCAAACTGTTGGCACAAAAAAGAGAGGCTATGTGTACAGTTAAAGTTTTCATGATTATTTAAAGATGTTTTTATGACTATACATACAGCTGTGACCAAAATATTGACATATATATACAAACTTGATAAACTCATGATATATGATATAAGCTTATATATTTTTTTATCCTCCTACGACAGACAATTCTTTATAAACCTATTAAGAAATTTATTCATAAGACAATTCCCCAAAACATGTGTTTCATGATCCATTTGAAAGTATTGACTAAAATATGTAATAAATAGATCATATTTATGTTGAAATGTCTATACATCATGTACATGTCTCTGAGTACTCAATAATTTAAACAAATTTTATAGATTTGTTAATTTTTACTGATAACTATTGATTTGTAAAGATGAAGGGTCTTATCAAGGGGGTATGGGATAATCATAATTATGCATCCAGTTTGCTACATGTATGAATACCCTTTCAGTTGAAATTTAAATCTTATTGCATTTCATCTACAAATTAATCTGTAAAACATGTACATATTTCCATAATTCGCAGGGCCTTTTCAAGGGTTGGGTTTGAACAAAATAATTAGTTTTCAAAGTTTCTGTGAATTCCAATTTTTTTGGAAATTTGATTTTGAATCATTTCTCAAGTTTATTAATTTTAAAACTAATGATCTGTCAAAATATGACTAAAATATAATCATTTAACATAATGTTTAAGGTTATAATTTGAGAATCTAATTTAAGATAGGTTGTTAAATTTTGTGAAGTTTCATTGAACATGTTAAATTTTGAAGTCAACTTAACTACATATCATGCATATATACTGCACATTGAAAGTTAGTGAAAGAACATATTCACTTGCCAAGGGTTTCAATCCAGAAGAGGGGCTGAATCCTATAAACCCTCTGCTAGGAAAGATGCTGAAAAAACCAGGGTATTAAATACATGTATATATACAGTGTTCATCTGCTTTTGTTGTTAATTTTTTACACTCGACCAATTTTAGCTTAGATATTTAGAACCACTTTCTTATGAAATTAGGAAGTTATCAACGAGAACTGTAAATGCAGTGGTTGTAAAACAGTAATAAATCAGGTCATTGGTGATGCACCAACTACTAAACCAATGATTACCATGATGACAATAAACAACAAACAGCATCAACTACTGAACCAATGATTACCAGGATGACAATAAACAACAAACAGCACCAACTACTATACTGAACCAATGATTACCATGATAACAGATGCACCAACTACTGAACCAATGATTGCCATGATAACAGATGCACCAACTACTGAACCAATGATTACCATGATAACAGATGCACCAACTACTGAACCAATGATTACCATGATAACAGATGCACCAACTACTGAACCAATGATTGCCATGATAACAGATGCACCAACTACTGAACCAATGATTGCCATGATAACAGATGCACCAACTACTGAACCAATGATTACCATGATAACAGATGCACCAACTACTGAACCAATGATTGCCATGATAACAGATGCACCAACTACTGAACCAATGATTACCATGATAACAGATGCACCAACTACTATACTGAACCAATGATTACCATGATAACAGATGCACCAACTACTGAACCAATGATTGCTATGATAACAGATGCACCAACTACTGAACCAATGATTACCATGATAACAGATGCACCAACTACTGAACCAATGATTACCATGATCACAATAAACAACAAACAGCTATATCAAAACAGTTCTAAACAAGTGAATCTGTGAGCTACTGCTCACTGATGATACCCCTGCCCACTTAAACTATAAGCTAAACAGGAAGTTGTTTAGTGAGGAATCTGAAAACCCATCAAACAGTATAGCTTACTCATATAAATCCTACAACCAATTTTCAGAAATCCTTGTAATGTACTTTCTGAGAAATTTAGAAATGAAAATATCCATGGGACAGACGGACTGATGAACATGACAAACAGACATACGGAAGGCAGACAGTGGTAAAACATTATACTCCCATTTTTTTAATGAAAAGGGGTATAATAAATAATACAACAGTATACCCGCGCTATTTTCATTAAAAGGGGTATAATAATACAACAGTATACCCGTGCTATTTTAATTAAAATGGGTATAATAATACAACAGGATACTCTCACTATTCTAAAGGTGGGGTATAAAAATGTAACACACTATCCTCTATAGTCACTAAAAGTCAGTGACATTAAGAATTGGCTAAAACAAAGAGTTCAAGAACCTGAAACAGAGGCAGGATATAAACTGTTACAGAAGTGATAATAAGCTAAGATAGATGTTTAAGAAAGGGGAGCCTGGAGACTATATATGTCATGTTCATGTAATACTAATTTACTTGACATATAGCATTCACTGACCCAGAAAAGATAAGATTAACTTATATGAAAGATGTTATCATATATGGTCAGTTACCTTTACAATTACTGAATTTACCCCAAGGTTTTTAATTGTAGCCCTACAGTTAATTTTTTTTTTTTAGCCCTTTTACAATTCACAGGAAAATTGTGAACAAATCTTAGAAAATTTAATCACAAACATATTTTACATCTGAAATATCAAATTATAATCTCTTTACCTCATGCAGATGTAATGATATACAGTAAATGTACATCATGTGAATATGAAATTATAGCAGACCTAATTATTCATGGGTACCTTAAAAGGCAGGTTCATAGGACACAAATGTTTTTAATACATTGATTTGTAAGATTTTAAGGTACATTGTTTCACCTGATTGAGTTTGGAAGTTAACCTTTAAATAACATAAAGTTTTCTGTGGTATCATTTTATTCACTATGCATCCTAGATATAAATCTTTTCACTAATAATCTGATTACATCAAGGATGAACAATTTCTTCATTGTCAGAATGTTTCTCTACAGAAAAGATTTATTCTAAAATATTATGTATTATTAGAAATATTATGATAATTTGAACTACATTTGCATGATGTAGATGACCAAGTTTAGGGGCAGATCTAGACATTTTTAAAAAGGGGGGATCCCAACCAAGGACAAAGGGAGGGTTCTAACTATATGTCCCCATTTAACAGTCAGGGATATAACTCTATAGGGTTATTACAGGAAAATAACATACATTTGTTATTGTGGACTAAAAAATCAAAGAACTGTGATAACATATGTATGTTACATGTTTCAAAGGAACAATATACATCATTAGTTTAGATAAAATGTATATAAGTTCTATTGATATTACATTTTTCTATATGTATACTAACTATTTAAAGATATAACAGTTCATAGTTTGCAAATTTTGCATAGTACACCTATATGTTATTACAGAAAAAATATGCCTGTAATAACTAAAGGGTGTTATCACAGCTTCTCTAAATCACTTCAAAGCATTTGCTCAGACATACATCATGCTTAATTACAATGAAGTTTAATTTATTGTAAGAAATAATGACCAGAGCATGTAATGAGGTTCTGCGCATGTTTCTCAGTAATTCCCAAGTGTCTTATATAATAAGTTACATTCCTTTAATAACTGAGCCTTGTTATCACAGCTAAGTTTATCCCTTAATAGCCTCGACTCATTGATTTACCATGGTCCATCAAAAATGTATTAATTTAATTAAAAAATTAGTTATCAAGACTATGCATTTAGTTTCTGAGCAAAGTCTCAAGAGTTCCCTAGAGCCCACTATAAATGAAATAATTTTAAAAATAACAAGCATATGTTATAACAGATCTAGAAAATTTAAGGTGGAAGTATCTGTAATAACACATGCAAGTTATTTCCTGGAATAACCCTATAGAGTTATATCTCTGACTGTTTAAATGCCTTGATCGTCAAAAAAAGGAAAGGGTTCCAATCCCGAGAACCCCCTAGATCCACCACTGCTATTTGAGTGACCTAATGATCCTGTCCGTAGGCACATTGGAATATATACAAAGATTATGTCTGAATGCAAATCTTTAATAGTTTCTGTGTATTTAATGTATTTATTGACATTGGTTCTCAAGAATTGTGTAGAATTAGAGCTTGACTTGCATGGGATAGAAACTTTTGTTTTTGTTGTTGGACCATACCTATACATATTGACCCAAAGGCCTTTTTGATTTTTTTGTGTTGTTTGGTTTCAGCCTCATATAGAGAAATGTACATACATGTACCACACATGTATATCCCTTTTGTAAGATACATGATTCCCCCCCCCCCCCCCCCCCCCCCAAATTTTTAAGCATGTTTAGGTGCAAAGATAAAATATTGTATTTTTTTAACATTTTTCTTGATGAAACGTTAACATGCGAAATGTTTATATTTTTGGTCCAATCACAGCTTTGGGATTCGTTTTGTGTTATTTCTTTCTTTGTCAACTAAAATAATGTATAGTCCAGAGAAGTAGACAGAGTTATCAATACAATCATTTTATTATAAAACTAATGAAAGTTTTAAAAATTTAAGCATTGTTAAGTTATAATATGTAAATGATGTTCATGTAAATTAAATAATCAATCTGGGCTGCTATAATTTAAAACGTTATCACCAGTTGGTTATAGTCAAGAAGTTTTAAAACAAATTACAAATAATTGAACATATGCTTTCAAATTAGCCACAAATTAGTTTAAACATGTATTTATATTTGTTATTTAAATTATGGAATACATTTCTAATCCAGTTAGTACAAATTCCTTTCTTACTGTTGTTAGACAAGTTATATTTTATGTACCTGTTTTTAAATACAAAATGAAATATATCTATGAATAATAAATAGAATAAAATCTCAAAATGATATTTAATTGATACTACAGTTTAAAATGATGAACATGTAAGTTTCTAACCTGTAAAAATCTGAATTAAATAAGTGGTTGTTTTATTCCCAATAGTCTATATATATTATGAATCATGTTTAAGCTGGAGGGTGACAATATAACATGTAACTCTCATTATATAGAAAAGATGCACTTTCTTTTGAAACAAGAAAATAAATTATATGTACAAATACAATACTTATAAATGCTTAATCATGTTTTAGATTCTGAATATAAATTAAAGAATATATAATCATAATATTTATATGACCAAATTATTACATCTACATATATGTCATGTATGTATCATGTAATAGATTATTGTGTTTTCTACACATTGATATTTTATGATATATATAGAAAGAAAACTGATTATATGTTTATTGTTCTATTAATGGTCTTTTAAAATCCCCCTCCATACAAAGACAGTTTTATGCTTGAAGAAAGCAAGCTTGATAAGGTCTCCTCTCACATTGTGACATTGCTGATAATTAATGCCTTCTCTCGTCTCAAAGCAGTATTACAAGAACAAATGTATTACGAAGCAACTGAGCAGGGTGTTATAGATGGAGGGAAGGATGATAAATGTATAACTAAACATTGTATAATATTACAGCTGAGAAAAATACATTTCTATTATTGACATGACACACATGTTTGCAACTGAATTTTCTATTTTTCAATATTTAATTCTTGACTACAGTAAAAGTAAACGTGTTAAAAGGAAACAGTACTTTAACAGCTTCAAATGTAATACATATTACAAGCAACTGTAAAGCTAATTTATCAATATTGACCACTGAAAATTATTCATATTGTCATGATTGTGTTTCTTAAAAAAAGATTCACAAATTGTCATGATTGTATTTCTTAAAAAAAGATTCACATAAGAATCTGTTGTTATTCTGAAATTAATATTCATTTTAAAAAAGAACAATAACATTCGAGATGACACAAGTTTCCACAATAAAGTGCACTAGCAAATAAAAGAAAACTTGATAGCAATCATGGTAATCGTGTTTTCTTGATCATAGCGAAATAATGTAATTATGAGCATGGTAAGTCATGTAAGTATTGAATGCTTTTTTTTAGTAATTTAAAAAAATGTGTTTATAGAGTTGTAAAAGCATTGACCATGTTGACCTAGTACACATTTATAGAATGAAGTGCTTCATTCTTCATACAAAATGTACAAACTTAAAGTTACTTAGTTCAATGCATTTACACACCAATGAACAAATGATTAATTTACAAAAAGAAGCATTCAATTCTTAACAAAAGTAAAAAATTTGTAAGGGTTCCGCGGAACCTAGTGTCTCGCCTACTTTTGCTGTAAATCGCATGCTCAACAAAAATGAGGGAAAAAAATCAATAAAAATATTCCTCTTGATACAATCTTTTGATTGTAAGAAGCTACTGTCCAAGTTTGGTAAAAATCCAGCATAGTTTATGAATCTAATAAATGCTTTAAAAACTTTAACTGCAGACTTTGCAAGTCTGTATGTTAACTGAAAGAAAATTTAAGTCCATTTAAAAGTAAAATACGGAAAAAGAGGATTTTTTTTTTCTTCAAAATTTACTTCTGGATTCTATCTTATGATCATAAAAAAGCTTCTGTCCAATTTTGGTACAAACCCAGGATAGTTTAAGAAAGTTATTAAAATTTTAAAAACTTTAACCACAGAGTGAATATAATGTTTCCCTGCAGAAAAACTAAGTCCATTAAAAAGTAAAATATCGAAAAAATGGATTTATTTTTTTACAAAATTTACTTCTGGATACTATCTTATGATCATAAACAAGCTTCTGTCCAAGTTTGGTACAAACCCAGAATAGTTTAAGAAAGTTATAAAAATTCTAAAAACTTTGACCACAGAGTGAATGTAATGTTTCCCCGCAGAAAAACTAAGTCCATTTACAAGTAAAATATGGATTTATTTTTTTACAAAATTTACTTCTGGATACTATCTTATGATCATAAACAAGCTTCTGTCCAAGTTTGGTACAAACCCAGAAGAGTTTAGGAAAGTTATTAAAATTCTAAAAACTTTAACCACAGACTGAATGTACTGTTTACCGCAGAAAAACTAAGTCCATTTACAAGTAAAATATGGAAAAAATGGAATTTTATTTTTACAAAATTTACTTCTGGATACTATCTAACGATCATAAACAAGTTTCTGTCCAAGTTTGGTAGAAATCCAGTTTAGTTTAAGAAAGTTATTAAAATTTCAAAAACTTTAACCACAGAGTGAATATTTGTTGACGCCGCCGACGACGCCGACGGAATGTAGGATCGCTTAGTCTCGCTTTTTCGACTAAAGTCGAAGGCTCGACAAAAATGTAACAACGTGTGTACAACTATTGAGTCAGCACTGTTTGTGTACAATGTTTTTGCCGATTTGTCACAGGTCAGCTCTTCGGTGGTGAGTGGAAGCCATAAATTAGTTCTCGGTGATCATACAGTTATGATCACTTAATTAAAACACAAATGAATCATGGTAAAGTGTTAATTATCCAGGTGTAATTATAAGTCGTTATACTAAGGCTATTTTTTTCTTATTTTTTCTGTAGACTTAGCTTTAATTTTTTATAACCATGCATTGGCAAGCTTGATAACTTGTAATTGTTTGTCAGTAACTAAATGTATGATGATGTCCCATACAGAACCTTCTGACCTTGTTTGTTTACATTAAAATTTCAATGGCGTGACAATCACGTGATGTCAATTCGTTATATCCAATCAAATTCATGAAATTGCTCTACTGTCAATAAGGGGATTTTTCAGTCTACGGCAATTACGTTATTTCTTTCTGGGATATTGCTTCAAAATATTTTGCAATAGTTCTGGGTTTTATTCAACAGGAAAACTCTTTTTTTGCCATCCCTTTTGACATCAAGGGAATTTTGTATGAATATTTACCTACAGTCATGATGGTCAGAATATCAATCTTTTTGTAATGAATAAAAAGAAAATTCTATGAAAAATAAATGTAAATTGTTTCCTATTAACAAACTCTATATGCCTGTTCAAAATTATGGCATGGACATCGTTTTTAAGTAAATAGATCACCTGGTGTTATCAATCAAACGGCCCGGTCAGCCGGGATTAGCGATAAGGTGTATGCACCGCAACAGTGCCAGTGTAGCTGCGAAAACGGAGCAAGGTTCTTTTGATGATTTTTTATATTTGCGGACCATAGACAAAAAAAAACCAAAGGACACTATAGTTCAAATAATTATGACGTCTTGAAAGGCTATTATAATGTAAGGCGTAAAAGACAAAAATTATAATAGCCTTTCAAGACGTCATAATTATTTGGACTAAGGACACTAGAGCACAGGGGCTTGTTTAGTGGGTCAGTCTGACTTTATATAGGATAGCGATCGCCATTGACAGTAAAACCTCGTCTGACCCACTAAACAAGCCCCTGTGACTAGAGCTACGTTTTCGCAGCTATAATACACCTTATCGCTATTTATCCGCCATTGCTGGATTTCACACAGGTTCCCGTAAAATGTTGACGTCATAAAACAAAATATTTGACGCCACAATGGAAAAGTGATTGTTGTTGACGTCAAAAGTTCAAGCGGCAGGGTCAGCCGGGATTAGCGATAAGGTGTATAGTGCCAGTGGAGATATTTTTTTGAGACTACCAAAAAAGTTCATGACATTGGTACTATGCATAACGTTTACTAATTCATATACATCTGCTTTTACAATTTATATAAGGACATGCTGCTTATTCAATGCTATTTAAACTATCAGATAAAAGTTTCTTATCTTACCACGTCTCCAGACAGAAATAACTCTTGAGTTGTTCCCCTTACAATCCCGGTTTAAAGATGTGTATCACGGATCGGACATGGAACATTTCCTGTCACTAAAAATAGATTTGGGGTTTTACCTATTGCAGCGTTGTTTCATTTCAATTTCAGACCAGTCATACACAGGTACTTTATGCTCATACTTGGTGTGTAAGATGCTTCAGTTAAATCTTAGTACTAAGCTTATCACACATAATACATCTAGTTCAACTTTGCAACCAATGAAAACATTATATTTTAGACCATAAAATTATTCAATCAACAGATCAAAAAATTATCTTAGAGTTAGACCTACAATATCAAAGGTAGCACAATTTCATTATTTGTATAATATCTTATTATGGATGCTAATGTATCTACCGCATATATTAGTATTAGAGGTGTTTTTATCCACATGTAACCGGAGAGCACAAATTTCATTACAAAATTGCTTGTCTCCACCGGGACTCAAACCCGGGACCTCTGTGTTACAACAGCAGCAGCTAACAGACTGAGCTAAAGAAGTACTTCCTTCGCTCAACCGCTTACAGCTGACTAAGTATCTACTAAATTTTCTAAGGGAAGCAATCCCGCCACACTGACACACATAAGGCTGAAACAAATAAGAACTATAATACACATACTTTATACCATATTAGAGTTCGTGGTCTAGTGGTTAAGACCGATGGCTACAGTGCTGAAGGTCCCGAGTTCGATTCTCACTCGGGGTGCTAAAAATATCAGTACATTAGAAGGGTAATTTTCACCCTCTCACACACATCTCTGGTACCCAGACCGGAGATTAAACTAGAATGGGTACGTTGGGGGCCTCGGTTGGTCAAAGTGTCCCTACTTTGACCTGGAGATCAATCTTCTGATATCTCTCTGGTTTGTCTGTTTCCACCGAGTGGCCCGGTGGTTCTCTCCGAGTACTTCGGCTTCCTCCACCACAATAACAGACTTCCCGGTGTCCTAGCACTCCCTTTGTGTTGAATTGGGTGGGGATTGTTTGTCCTTGTAAAAATAATTGTCGTATAAATATACGTTAGTGACACATCTCCATTAATCCCGTTAGGGAGTGTACATGGATGCCACTGTACCCTCGCAGCTTTCGAGGGGTTCTTCGGATATCGGAGGCAATTACCAGTACATACTAGTGTACATAGTGTACTTCACAACATATGATACAATCAATGTAAAAAGTACAGAAATGAGAACCATTTTTTTCTGGCCTATAATATTAATCTTAAAAAGCAAGACTTAGATGTGTTTTTTTCAGCAAAGTTATTATTTAAACTTTCACAAAGATGAGAAATTTCTATGTGTTAATCATGTCAATAGTTTAATTAGTGTATATATATGTGTTATTAAATGTAAGTAATGTTCACCAATTTAAAATCATTTATTAAAAAAAGCTCAAAGCCCCAGGTTTTTACAATAAAAAAAAAGCATGCTCTAGTTAGGGATTTTGTTATCACAAGTCACTTAGGAAACCCTTACTAAATTATTTCACAGAAACAAAGATTTGGAAATGGAGCTTTATTATGAATTTCTATCCTTAAAATAGACATGCCTTTTTTATGCCCCTGCTGTTGTGAAGGTGGTATTATTAGTTATCTTGGTGTAATAAGGGGTGTACAGAATTTTAAACGGTTGTTGAAAATTCATACCCCCTCAGGTGCAAGCCGAATGGGTGTCTGAATTTTCAACAAGGGTGTAAAATTCTGTACACCCCTGATTACACCAAGATAACGAATTTATTTCGTATGAACAATTCATTTACTCATTTTGAAACCAGGATGTAAAATTGTAAAAATGGTAATGAAAAATTTCCAGTGTAATATTTTTTCAATGTCCATGTTGCTGCACATTGTCAAATACTTTTTTACTTTATTTTTGGAAAAATTGAGAAAAATTTTGTGTTCTTTTGAATTTTTTTTATCATTTTTTTCTTATTATTTTTTTATTTTGGCAAAATTTAATTTTTTAATTTTTTTTGACAAAATAAAAATTTTTTTTTTAGCTCACCTGGCCTAAAAGGCCAAGTTAGCTTTTCTCATCACTTTGTGTCCGGCGTCGTCGTTTACTTTTACAAAAATCTTCTTCTCTGAAACTACTAGTCCAAATTTAACCAAACTTAGCCACAATCATCATTGGGGTATCTAGTTTAAAAATGTGTCCAGTGACCCGTCCAACCAACCAAGATGGCCGCCATGGCTAAAAATAGAACATAGGGGTTTTTGGCTTATAACTCAAAAACCAAAGCATTTAGAGCAAATCTGACAAGGGGTATAACTATTTATCAGGTCAAGATCTATCTGCCCTGAAATTTTCAGATGAATCAGACAACCCGTGGCATTGTTTGGTTACTGCCCCTGAATTGGTAATTTTAAGGAAATTTTGCTGTTTTTGGTTATTATCTTGAATATTATTATAGATAGAGATAAACTGTTAACAGCAATAATGTTCAGCAAGGTAAGATTTACAAATAAGTCAGCATGACCAAAATGGTAAGTTGACCCCTTTAGGAGTTATTGCCCTTTATAGTCAATTTTTAAACTATTTTTCGTAAATCTTAGTTACTTTTACAAAAATCGTCTCCTATGAAACTACTGGGCCAAATTAAACAGAACTTAGCCAAAATCATTATTAGGGTATTTAGTTTAAAAAATGTGTCCGATGACCCAGCCAACCAACCAAGATGGCCACCATGTCTAAAAATAAAACATAGGGGTAAAATGCAGTTTTTGGCTTATAACTAAAGAACTAAAGCATTTAGAGCAAATCTGACATGATTAAAATATTTATCAGGTCAAGATATATCTGCCCTGAAATTTTTAGATGAATTGGACATCCCATTGTTGGGTTGCTGCCCCTGAACTGTTAATTTTAAGTAAACTTTGCTGTTTTTTGTTATTATCTTGAGTATTATTATAGATACAGATAAACTGTAAAGAGCAATAATGTTCAGTAAAATAAGATCTACAAATAAGTCAACTAACCAAAATTGTCAATTGACCCCTTAAGGAGTTATTGCCCTTTATAGTAAATTTTTAACATTTTTCATAAATTTTTGTTAATTTTAAGAAAATATTTTCCACTGAAATTACTGGACCAAGTTCATTATAGATAGAGATAATTGTAGCAACAAGAATGTTCAGTAAAGTAAGATTTACATACTCATCACCATCACCAAAACACAATTTTGTCATGAATTTGTCTGTGTCCATTGTATAATATGCACATATACCAAGGTGAGCGACACAGGCTCTTGAGAGCCTCTAGTTCAAATTTTGGCAAAATTTTATTTATCCCTGGATGAACAAGGGTGGGGTGTTATTTACAGCGGGGTAGTCAACCAATCAGATTGCAGTATTTTTGCTGCATGAGAAATAATAAGTTTTATCTTTGTCATTCTGTACATTTATCTTTAACTCTGTACATCCCAAAATTGGTTGCTGTTCTCTAACCTTAGTTTGACTCAACCTTATGTTGTGAAACTAATACACAGTTTGTTACGTATATATACCTCTAGTCTAAACACAGACCAAGATTTAGATGTTTAGTTTAGGTGGCATCACTTTTACCTTTCTAGATTTAAGTCCATTTATCCCTTTATATGCAAGTACACATATTTGTTTTTCTTTTATTGTTTGGTAAAATGATAAATTACTAAAAGCACATAGTAATTATGTCGTTAAATTACTGTAAACTTTTAAAAAGTAAACACATTTTATGTTCATATTATCAGTCAGGGGTACTACTTGTACAAGTGTATTTTATTTACTTGAAGAAGTGATAAAAAATATACACATATAAGTAAATAAATAATGTTTGAATAATCTCCCCTTGATTTTCTGAAAAATTTACTTGTATAAGTAAATTTTTCTTACAATCCAACAAAAATCCTCAAGTTTTAAGATGTAAAATCATGCCTTTAATGATTTTTCCCAGGTTTGCTCAAATTTTTTCATTAAAGTTCAATGTTTCATCTCATTAATTCATCAAAGAAACTGATTGAGCAAAGATCTTGTATATTTGCGCAAGGCCTTCAAAAATTGCTCCTTTGGGGCTTATAAATGAGCATTGTTAAGAAGATAACAGACAAATGGGACTTTCATTGTCCATGAAATTACACTTGAATGATTAGTAAAGACATCTGCAAAGGGTACACAATTTAAAATTCTATTAGAGCAAAGAAATATTCAGAATTCAAGAAAAGAAGAAAGGTTGATTTTTTTACCTATACAAGTAAAAAAATCTGAATGCCGAAGGGACAGAACTCAGCCAATTTTTTTTTTACCTTTACAAGTAAATAAAATTCACTTGTATAAGTATCCTACAAATTTACTTATATGTGTATATTTTTTTTTACTCCTTCAAGTAAATAAAATACACTTGTATAAGTAGTACCCCTGACTGATTATGTTACGTATATATACCTCTAGTCTAAACACAGACCAAGATTTAGTTTAGGTGGCATCACTTTTACCTTTCTAGATTTAAGTCCATTTATCACTTTATATGCAAGTACACATCATGCACATGGTTGAAGGTGATGTATAGTTGCTTACATCAATGTTTTAGGACTCTGGTGTCTCATTATTTTCATATGATATAGAGGTCACTGAACCATCTTCAACACCAAAAGACAAGTCTGTAAACATGGTAAAGACATAAACCATACATCAATTTCAACATTAACCAAAGTCTTTTTTTTATTTTTGTGTATTTTATTATAGAACATGCACTTGCATGACTAAGGTAGCTCTGAATGTATAATAACATCTTTTACATGTGTTAATGAAACATTTTATTCTTTTGTTAGATTTGACCAAAAAATATGGCAGAAAGACTGCGACCAGAAGATTTAGGGGTGAATGTAAATCTTGGGGAAGGTGAACAGATAGTGTTTACTGCAGGTATTATATTAACATACATGTACAAACTTAGCTTTACAACCTCAAAAGTGATTCATTTGTTGAACTGGTAGCCTATCAACACCACTGAGGTTGTCACAATGAGAGTTTTAATCCTACACATGGCAGGTGTCTGTCCAAGCACACCAGCTTCCTGGACCAACAAAAACTGACCAATAAAATAAACATGAGTGAATTATCTCCCTTGCAGATTTGTATGTTATTGCTTGATTACAAATAGATATGAAATTCTCCATTACAAAAAGTACATTGTAAACATGAAATATCTGTAAACTTTTTTAATATATTTTATGTCCATGCAACAGAAATTGTCAGTTGACCAATTAACAATGATTAACTTTCTTGTTCAAAGAAAATTTATACGAAAAGTGTCTAACATGCATTTGCTTCTAATCATGCTAACTGTTTAGAATTGTATGTATTATTTTATCTGATATCGTTTGATTTTTACTTGATATTGTTAGATTTTTACTTGATATTGTTAGATTTTAACTTGATATTGTTAGATTTTTACTTGATATTGTTAGATATTTATAATCTTGCTTCAAACTGTAAGGAAATTTATTTTTTATTCAAGATGATGATGAAAGTTTGGACGAAGACGATGACGATTTCCACTTTGCATCCGATCAACCTGTTCAACCAGTTACACCAACTAGACAAGCACCTTCAAGTTCCTTCCAGTTTACAACTGGTCAACAGGAACCTAGATATCATCCTGCCCAGCCTCTCCAACCAATACAACCTGTACAGCCATTTGGGTTCTCACAACAGTTCAGACCCGCTCCAATCCAACCAAGACCTGAATACATAGAGATACATAAAACACCTAAAGAGCTGACGCCTGAGACATACCTACAAGAATCTGAGGTTACATGTTAGTATTAACTATACATTCAGAAATTATTGCATAATACATAAAAAGATTATGGGATTTACCCAAAAATTTCAACAGGAACAACAGACCAAACTAAAAACCAACATCCAACTCCACCAAGTGGTATTCGTACAAGCAAAAACTAACAAAACATACATGCAAGAGTAAAGAAATAGATTCAGTAAAGCCAAATTTTAACAAAATCTATATTGGCCTATTTGGCTTGTTAATTTTACAGCATTATAAGAAAACTTTCATAAAAATAACTCTATTTCTCTTTTTTATTTGTCTTTTCAAAAAAGGCCCTAATATTCAGAGCTAAATATTAACCTTTTATCAAAACTGTTCTTGGATTTATTTTTACCCTTAATCAAGATTATTTTTGGTACAACTGCTGATTAAACTATGTATGCTTATACTTTTGAATGAAAGATTGGGTTAAACCATGTATTCTAAATGTAATTCCCATTTCTCATCTGGACAATTTTGGACTTTATAACAGTTGAATGAAAACAGAAAACAAGAAAAATATATTAAGTGTTCTTTAAACATGTTCAATATCTTTTTTCAGTGTGGAATAACTTCTTCCAGACAACACCAATGAATCCAGAAGAAATGTATTATGAGCGTTATTACTACAATAAAGCGAGAAAGACCCTATGGTATAACGGATATGTAACTATTGTTGGTTTCTGTGGTGATGGGAAGTCTTCAATGGCAGAACATCTCATGATTAGCTTTATAATGAAGCCTAAAGCTTTAAAATGGGGTTCACATGCAGGGACTGAAAGAGAATTTAAAGAAAACAGCATTCCAGAAGGTAAAAGAGAACTGTACGAATGTATCTATGTAAATTCTCCCGAGGAATGGTACATGAAAGTTGACAGAAACAAGAAACAGGTGATAATCGTTGATGATATATTTGGTGAAGCAGCAACAAGCATGCATAAAATAGAACCCTGGATCCCTCATCTAGACACTATGGTTCAAACAGCCATTGACAATAAACCAAATCTTCTTCTCATCACAACATGTCACAAACATCAGTTCGATAAACTGCCATCTTTTGTCACTAGAAAGCGAATCTTTTCCACCAATCATCTCATAGATCTCACCGCCCCTAAACCTGGCTATTCTGATCAAGGATCTGTCATTGAGAAAATTTGCGAATATTATGACTTTAAAATGGGTTTCCGTGATAGAGATGAACTGCAGTATGATCAAGTTAAGGAGGGATTTCCAATCAAATGCAGACTTTTTGCTGCCGTGAAAAGTTTCCACATGGAAGGCAAACAATATTTTGCCAATCCAAGTAGAGCCTTTGAGAATGTTATCCAGAAGGTGTATAATTTTGATAAAATTATATTCTACACATTAGCTGTGGCTGTTTTGTTCGATGGTAAACTTGATCTTGATAAAGAAGTATTTGAACAATACACAGACAGGGAACAAAAGATTTTCAGAGAACTGATAGAACCTTTGGAAATTACACGAGAGGTAAATCTTGGGAAAATGAGGTTTGCAGCAACTCTCCTGAATGGAGTTTTCTTTGTTCCAAAACAACTTCATTGCTGGGTTTTCTGCCATGAACATGTCATGCATCTTGTAGCTGAATCAATCAACCGTAAAATTCCAAAGAAAATAGTCGAACTTTGTTCACATAACTTTTTAATGGAGAGATGTAGAACTGGAAACTACTTTGGTGGTAAAATGGAGTCATACATCACTGTATGGCCAAAAGAACATTCACAACTTGCACAACGTTTTGTATTTGAGATCCTGTCCGGAAATGTCAGATTAATCGCTTCTCATTCTGCATTGAACAATGAAAAGTGTTCAAAGGATTTCTTTGAATTTATGGGCGAGATGGGAAGTTTGTTACCAGTCATCCAGCAGAAAGGTCCATTTAATAGATCGTTATTTTTCTGGGCAGCATTCTATGGACAAGAAGCTACAGTGAGGCAATATCTAACAAATGAAGAATTGAAAGAATTTAAAATAGAACAATGGTTCCAGGATGAACTTCAAGCTGCATTGTTTGCAGTTTGCTATGGAACTACCATTTCACATGGAAAAATGGTCAAGCTGCTCCTAGATGAAGGAGCACCACTGACCTCAAATGAAAATCTTGCAGACGATGAATTTAAAGAGTTGTATGGAGATGATTTACTTGATTTAATGAAGTTAAAACCAACATTGATGCATATAGCTGCTCAATTTGGTTCAGGAGAAACAATCAAAACATTAAAACAAAAAGGATTAGATATAAATGCAGCACTTGAGGATGGATACACACCAATGCATCTGGCAGTGAGAAATACAGATGATGGTGCTGCTAGAGCACTGATGGACCTAAAGTGTGATTTAGAGGCGGAAACACCCAACGGACATAAACCTATACATGAAGCTTTATTGGCAGGTAAAGAAAGCATAATCAGACAACTTCACTACAATGACAAAGAAAGGTTGAGTAAAACCACAATGGAAGGTAGCCGATCGCTCTTACATGCAGCAGCTTGTACTGGAGACAAGCAGATTGTTACTTTAGTCCAAGGATTGGGAACTGGTTGCCGTGGAAACAGTGTCTTTGATCCTTGGTCACCATTGGCAGAAGCAGCAGCACAAGGTGATTTAGAAATCGTAAGATATCTTGTTGAAAATAATGCAGAGGTTAATCAGTCTGGAATATCTGGATGGACAGCACTACACTTCGCTACACTGTTTTACCATGAAGATATTGTTAATTTCTTGTTGAGCAAAGGTGCAGACGTTAATTCAACAACTTCAACTAAAATATCCCCACTTCATCTGGCAGCTGAAAATGGATACTCTGAACTTTGTCATATCCTGTTGGATAAGGGTGCAAAACCTGAGATGTTGACAAGCCAAGGAGAATTTGCTCTCACATTAGCAGCAAAGAATGGACATTTTCATTTGCTACAGTTTTTCTTGGATGAAGGGATAGAACTTCCACTGCCTCAAGAAAGGGAAATAACTCCAAGCCAGAAAGATGAAATTTTAATTGCAATAATGCAAAGGGCTGGTCCGGAGTACAAGCACAGATATATGTTCATGTAGCAAGAATTTTTATATTGTATAATTCAAACTTTTATCTTAATAATGGACTAATATTGTTTGCTTTGCTGTTATACTAACAGGTGAATCAAGTATATATAAAGTGTAAAATCTGGAAAGTTTGAATTTGAATGTTAATTAGCCAATAGTTTAAACATAATTTGTTCACCTTTATGTTTAATGTTGAGTTTTGTTGGTCAACCTCATAATGATAATTTGCTGGTCCTGAACATGCAGGAAATTAATCAAATATTCGCCACTGAACGTTAAACAACCAAAAAATCCATCAATATGATATTGATGGTCAGATATTTAGAAATTAATGTTCATTTTACATAAAAAAGAAAGAAAATAAATAAAAAGACACAATTAAGAACTATATGGTTGGTGATGCTGGCTGATAGGAGATATTTTTCTAATTTATACACAGAGGAGATTGAATCCTTAATTTAAACATGGGAAAATGACAATATAAACCATGAATGAATGAAAAACGAAAATAATAAACGAACAAAAAGAACAAGAACAGAAAGAAAAGAAAAAGAATGAGTATTCACTAAGATGTTGGTCTTATTTTTTGAGAAAATATTGTGAGGATTAGCATATATATAAGAAGTTGTCACCATTTTGGGTAAAACATTAAGTCAACACCTTCAATTTGAAAATGTGTCACATATATGCCAATTTTCACAGTGAAGAAGTTCTTTTAATCACCATTGAATTTTCCATTTGTGAAACTGCTTGTCCAAAAGAATTAATTTCTTGATGATAGGTTTTATAAATCCATTGTATTACAAAGATAAGGAAATGTTGTATAAATGCCACTGAGACAAGTCATGATCCATCAAATGCTCAAAGAAAAAGGCTGTAAACATTGAACTACTGGTCACTGAACAAACAAAAAAGTCATTGAAACCGAAAAGACAACCACTTGACTACATGCTAATGGCAGGCACATACATATAGCTGTGGCGGGATTAATCTTTTGTGAATGTTTAACTACCCCCTACTGATGGCAATCGTGTAAAGTCACAATTGAAGAACAATTGAATGCTTTTCATCAGGTATTTCTAAAATTTAAAGTTAATAAAGGTTCCCTGAATTACAAGTCAACCGGTAAAGTCATACAGTCAACCAGCTATTGAAAAAAACCTGTTGTCTGTCACACCACTGTCCCAGCTGGTTTGAAGAGTGTTGGGATGTCGCTAACATGCTTAACCCCGCTGCATTCTGTATGAACGTGCCTGTGCCAGATTAGTTTTTCGTTCATTTGTTTGTCTCGTCTCATCTCGTTTGAATTGGTTTACATTTGTCATTTCGGGGACTTGACAAGTTGCATAACTGACTATCATGCGGTATGAGCTTTGCTTATTGTTGAATGCCGTACAGTGACATATAGATGTTAGTTTCTGTGTTTTGTCTCTTGTGAATAGTTGTCTCATTGGCAACCATACCACAAATTCTTTTTTTGTGTACTAGTATATCTAACACACGGATGGACCTAGGAACCCATAGCTTGTTTTTAAATATTTAAACACGTATCTATAAATTTAAATTACAAGCCAACAGGAAAACAAATAAATGAAGAAGGTTTGTTAAAAAAAATACTATTCTCAAAACATTCATGCTGATCGAACTTGAAATATTTCGTCAAACGAGGGTTTTCTGTAGAGTTGAATGGAAATAGTTGATAATTATTGTCGAAATCAATAATGCTACAGTATTTTTTGTTTTGATAATTCGGTTCCGGATCCTTTGCTGAATATGAAAGTTGTTAATACTCGCCAATCGCCTGGGTCAATGCGATTTGGTTAATTGCGTAGCGTCCAGTCGCAAATATTTCAAACATATCCAGAGCAATTGTTAAACGAAGAACTGGTTTTAAAACCAAATATTTAAAAGATTTTGATACTCTGCCTTAAAACGCTAAATCCGTGTTTTACCATTGCAGAATAATTCCCGCTTGATAATGAACATGTTGAGTATATTTCCATATGATATTTCAGGAAAATCCAAATATATAGAAACGTTTTTCAGGTCGATGACCTTCTTAGGTCAGTTTACTGTGGAGAATACAGACAACGAGCAGTTTATAGTTTTCCAAATAGTCGTTATTAATTGTATGTAAAACGATTATGTTCACCTGTAGATGCCCTAAATTTTGCATGTTATTTGCTAGCTGTTGCAATAGTAGTTATCCCACATACATATTGTATGCGTTTAATAAGATCTCATTTTTTTTCTGAACACGCTTTGCGCGAGAGAAAAAATCTGACTGACTACGTTATTTAAAACAAACTTTATATACGAAATCATATGTAAAAACACATGTATAATACATATGTCATATTTTACAAAATAGTATAAAAATGATTTGTTACTACCATGATTTTTAAACCAATTAATTTATTTAATCGAGCAAGACATTTTGCTCTCGTTAAATTGTTCGACATCATTATACCGCAACCCAAAGCAAAATACACACATTAATGCTTCACAAAGGCACTTTGTTGACGCTCGACACACCCGAGTCCCTCTTAAATCAGAATTAGTTATTACGAGTATTTTTTCAATCATTATATGTTATTGCAAGTCCTTTTCCAATCAGAATTAGTTATAACTGTGAGTCCTTTTTCAATCATCATTAGTTATTTGTATGTTCCTTAAGTTTGTAGTGTATACAGTTTCAACAGTTTGAATCTACTGGTTCGAGTATTATAAGTGTTGTTGAACGCGGAGGAAGAGCACTGTCGTTGTAGTCAGCGAAAAGTTCATCGTCGGATTCAATTTGAATATCATCCTCTATTGAAGGATTGACTCTTCGATGGAATGGATCAGCTCGTCTGATGTTTCTCGTACCACCAAACTTGAGTACTGCCACACCAACAGCTACAGCAATGACGAATGCAGCGGCTGCTATGGCACCAATGACAATACCAAGGGTTCGAAGGGTGTCGTCTGCTTCATCAGCTGAAAAGAATGAATGAAAGATAAAAGCATGGGACTTTAAAACACCGATCATGTATTCAGTTCCACTCTAAAAAAAATAAGAAATTTTAAAAAGTGGGGTCCCCTGCCCCTTAATCCGCCTTTACCTTGAACAAAGTGGGGTCCCCTGCCCCTTAATCCGCCTTTACCTTGAACAAAGTGGGGTCCCCTGCCCCCTTAACCCGCCTTTACCTTGAACAAAGTGGGGTCCCCTGCCCCTTAATCCGCCTTTACCTTGAACAAAGTGGGGTCCCCTGCCCCCTTAACCCGCCTTTACCTTGAACAAAGTGGGGTCCCCTGCCCCTTAATCCGCCTTTACCTTGAACAAAGTATAAGTATGCGAATGGGCGCGATTGTTTTTTTTGTGTGTATTTATCACATAATAAGGTGACTTTGAAATGATGTATTTTTTTAAATTTATGAATAGTAACCTATTAAGCAACCATCATCCTTTATACTATTTTTGTTTTAAAAACGACAAAATGACCCATAATTTTTTTTTTAAATAAATCTAGGACTAGAATTAAAAGATTTTGAATCTGTTCAAGTTTAAGGTAAAAAAAATCCGACGGATACACACGGCACAATCTTTCCTTTACACCGGATAATCTGATGTAATACCCATGACTATGCAATGCCAGAAAATACAAGGCAGTGACTCTTACTGGTTTAACATTAATTCAGTTCACCTGAAAGACAAACAGCAATATATTTGTTTCGTTTAGTTTCATCACAATTTTAAAACACAAGTAAATGCAAGAGAATGGAAAATGAATTTGTTTACCTAAATAAAGTTTGGTTGAATTAATGCTGCCATTAGATTGTGTAGACTGTTCCACAGATGAAGTGACAGCTTCTGTTGTAGTAGGTTCCACAGTTGCAGTGGCAACTCCTGTTGTAAGTTTCACAGTTGTAGTGATATATTCCGTTGTAATAGTGATAGCTTCTGTTGTAATAGGTTCCACAGTTGCAGTGGCAAGTCCTGTTGTAAGTTTCACAGTTGTAGTGGCAGCTCCTGTTGTAGGTTCCACAGTTGTAGTGGCAGCTTCTGTTGTAATAGGTTCCACATTTGCAGTGGTAGCTTCTGTTGTATTAGGTTCTACAGTTGTAGTGATAGCTTCTGTTGTAGTAGATTCAACAGTTGTAGTGGCAGCTTCTGTTGTAGTTGGTTCTACAGTTGTAATGACAGATTCTGTTGTTGTAGGTTCTACAGTTGTAGTGGCAGCTTCTGTTGTAGGTTCTACAGTTGAAGTGATAGCTTCTGTTGTAGTTGATTCAACAGTTGAAGTGGCAGCTTCTGTTGTAGTAGGTTCTACAGTTGTAATTGCAGCTTCTGTTGTAGTAGGTTCTACAGTTGCAGTGGCAGCTATTGTTGTTGTAGGTTCTACAGTTGTAGTGATAGCTTCTGTTGTAGTAGATTCAACAGTTGTAGTGATAGCTTCCGTTGTAGTAGGTTCAACAGTTGTAGTGGCAGCTTCTGTTGTAGTAGGTTCAACAGTTGTAGTGGCAGCTTCTGTTGTAGTAGGTTCTACAGTTGTAGTTGTAGCTTCTGTTGTAGTATGTTCTACAGTTGTAGTGGCAGCTTCTGTTGTTGTAGGTTCTACAGTTGTAGTGATAGCTTCTGTTGTTGTGGCCTCTACAGTTGTAGTTGGAGCCTCCGTTGTTGTAGGTTCTACAGTTGTAGTGGGAGCTTCTGGTGTAGTAAGTTCAACAGTTGTAGTAGGAGCCTCTGTTGTTGTAGCTTCTACAGTAGAAGTGATAGCTTCTGTTGTAGTTGGTTCAACAGTTGTAGTAATGGCTTCCGTTGTTGTAGGTTCTACAGTTGTAGTGGCAGCTTCCGTTGTTGTAGGTTCTACAGTTGAAGTGAGAGTTTCCGTTGTTGTAGGTTCTACAGTTGTTGTGACAGCTGCCGTTGTTGTAGGTTCTACAGTTGTATTTGCAGCTTCTGTTGTAGTAAGGTCAACAGTTGTAGTAGGAGCCTCTGTTGTTGTAGCTTCTACAGTAGAAGTGATAGCTTCTGTTGTAGTTGGTTCAACAGTTGTAGTGATTGCTTCCGTTGTTGTTGGTTCTACAGTTGTAGTGGCAGCTTCCGTTGTTGTAGGTTCTACAGTTGTAGTGGCAGCTTCCGTTGTCGTAGGTTCTACAGTTGTAGTGACAGCTTCCGTTGTAGTAGGTTCTACAGTTGTTGTTGCAGCTTCTGTTGTAGTAAGTTCAACAGTTGTAGTAGGAGCCTCTGCTGTAGCTTCTACAGTAGAAGTGATAGCTTCTCTTGTAGTTGGTTCAACAGTTGTAATGACAGCTTCCGTTGTTGTAGGATCTACAGTTGTAGTGGCAGCTTCCGTTGTTGTAGGTTCTACAGTTGTAGTGGCAGCTTTCGTTGTTGTAGGTTCTACAGTTGTAGTGGCTGCTTCCGTTGTTGTAGGTTCTACAGTTGTAGTTGCAGCGTCTCTTGTAGTAAGTTCAACAGTTGTAGTAGGAGCCTCTGTTGTTGTAGCTTCTACAGTAGAAGTGATAGCTTCTGTTGTAGTTGGTTCAACAGTTGTAGTGATGGCTTCCGTTGTTGTAGGTTCTACAATTGTAGTGGCAGCTTCCGTTGTTGTAGGTTCTACAGTTGTAGTGACAGCTTCCGTTGTTGTAGGTTCTACAGTTGTAGTTGCAGCTTCTGTTGTAGTAAGTTCAACAGTTGTAGTATGAGCCTCTGTTGTTGTAGCTTCTACAGTAGAAGTGATAGGTTCTGTTGTAGTTGGTTCACCAGTTGTAGTGACAGCTTCCGTTGTTGTAGGTTCTACAGTTGTAGTTGCAGCGTCTGTTGTAGTAAGTTCAACAGTTGTAGTAGGAGCCTCTGTTGTTGTAGCTTCTACAGTAGAAGTGATAGCTTCTGTTGTAGTTGGTTCAACAGTTGTAGTGGCAGCTTCTGTTATTGTAGGTTCAACAGTTGTAGTGATAGCTTTTGTTGTTGTAGGTTCAACAGTTGTAGTGATAGCTTCTGTTGTTAAAGGTTCAACAGTTGTAGTGACATCTTCTGTTGTTGTAGGTTCTACAGTTGTAGTAGCAACCTCCATTGTAGTAGGTTCTACAGTTATAGTAGCAACCTCCATTGTAGTAGGTTCTACAGTTGTAGTGATAGCTTCTGTTGTAGTAGGTTCTACAGTTGTAGTAGCAACTTCCGTTGTAGTAGGTTCTACAGTTGTAGTGGTAGCTTCTGTTGTAGTAGGTTCAACAGTTGTAGTGATAGCTTCTGTTGTTGTAGATTCAACAGTTGAAGTGACAGCTTCTGTTGTAGTTGGTTCAACAGTTGTAGTAATAGCTTCTGTTGTTGTAGGTTCAACAGTTGTATTGATGGCTTCCGTTGTTTGAGGTTCTACAGTTGTAGTGGCAACTTCCGTTGTTGTAGGTTCTACAGTTGTAGTGGCAGCTTCCGTTGTTGTAGGTTCTACAGTTGTAGTGGCAGTTTCCGTTGTTGTAGGTTCTACAGTTGTAGTGACAGCTTCCGTTGTTGAAGTTTCTACAATGGTAGTTGCAGCTTCTGTTGTAGTAAGTTCAACAGTTGAAGTAGGAGCTTCTGTTGTTGTAGCTTCTACAGTAGAAGTGATAGCTTCCGTTGTTGTAGCTTCTACAGTTGTAGTAGTAGCTTCTGTTGTAGTAGGTTCTACAGATGTAGTGGCAGCTTCTGTTGTTGTAGATTCTACAGCTGTAGTTGCAGCTTCTGTTGTAGTAAGTTCAACAGTTGTAGTAGGAGCCTCTGTTGTTGTAGCTTCTACAGTAGAAGTGAAAGCTTCTGTTGTAGTTGGTTCAACAGTTGTAGTGATGGCTTCCGTTGTTGTAGGTTCTACAGTTGTAGTGGCAGCTTCCGTTGTTATAGGTTCTACAGTTGTTGTGAGAGTTTCCGTTGTTGTAGGTTCTACAGTTGTAGTGACAGCTGCCGTTGTTGTAGTTTCTACAATTGTAGTTGCAGCTTCTGTTGTAGTAAGTTCAACAGTTGTAGTAGGAGCCTCTGTTGTTGTAGCTTCTACAGATGAAGTGATAGCTTCTGTTGTAGTTGGTTCAACAGTTGTAGTAATGGCTTCCGTTGTTGTAAGTTCTACAGTTGTAGTGGCAGCTTCCGTTGTTGTAGGTTCTACAGTTGTAGTGAGAGTTTCCGTTGTTGTAGGTTCTACAGTTGTTGTGACAGCTGCCGTTGTTGTAGGTTCTACAGTTGTAGTTGAAGCTTCTGTTGTAGTAAGTTCAACAGTTGTAGTAGGAGCCTCTGTTGTTGTAGCTTCTACAGTAGAAGTGATAGCTTCTGTTGTAGTTGGTTCAACAGTTGTAGTGATGGCTTCCGTTGTTGTAGGTTCTACAGTTGTAGTGGCAGTTTCCGTTGTTGTAGGTTCTACAGTTGTTATGGCAGCTTCCGTTGTTGTAGGTTCTACAGTTGTAGTGACAGTTTCCGTTGTTGTAGGTTCTACAGTTGTAGTGGCAGCCTCCGTTGTTGTAGGTTCTACAGTTGTAGTGGCAGCTTCCGTTGTTGTAGGTTCTACAGTTGTAGTTGCAGCTTCTGTTGTAGTAAGTTCGACAGTTGTAGTAGGAGTTTCTGTTGTTGTAGCTTCTACAGTAGAAGTGATAGCTTCTGTTGTAGTTGGTTCAACAGTTGTAGTGATGGCTTCCGTTGTTGTCGGTTCTACAGTTGTAGTGGCAGCTTCCGTTGTTGTAGGTTCTACAGTTGTAGTGGCAGCTTCTGTTGTAGTAAGTTCGACAGTTGTAGTAGGAGCCTCTGTTGTTGTAGCTTCCACAGTAGAAGTGATAGCTTCTGTTGTAGTTGGTTCAACAGTTGTAGTGATGGCTTCTGTTGTTGTAGGTTCTACAGTTGTAGTGGCAGCTTCTGTTGTTGTAGATTCTACAGCTGTAGTTGCAGCTTCTGTTGTAGTAAGTTCAACAGTTGTAGTAGGAGTCTCTGTTGCTGTAGCTTCTACAGTAGAAGTGATAGCTTCTGTTGTAGTTGGTTCAACAGTTGTAGTGACAGCTTCCGTTGTAGTAGGTTCTACAGTTGTAGTTGCAGCTTCTGTTGTAGTAAGTTCGACAGTTGTAGTAGGAGTTTCTGTTGTTGTAGCTTCTACAGTAGAAGTGATAGCTTCTGTTGTAGTTGGTTCAACAGTTGTAGTGATGGCTTCCGTTGTTGTAGGTTCTACAGTTGTAGTGGCAGCTTCCGTTGTTGTAGGTTCTACAGTTGTAGTGGCAGCTTCCGTTGTTGTAGGTTCTACAGTTGTAGTGACAGCTTCCGTTGTTGTAGGTTCTACAGTTGTAGTTGCAGCTTCTGTTGTAGTAAGTTCAACAGTTGTAGTAGAAGCCTCTGTTGTTGTAGGTTCTACAGTAGTAGTGATAGCTTCTGTTGTTGTAGGTTCAACAGTTGAAGTGACATCTTCTGTTGTTGTAGGTTTTACAGTTGTAGTAGCAACCTCCGTTGTAGTAGGTTCAACAGTTGTAGTGATAGCTTCTGTTGTTGTAGGTTCAACAGTTGTAGTGGCAGCTTCTGTTGTTGTAGGTTCTGCAGTTGTAGTGATAGCTTTTGTTGTTGTAGGTTCAACAGTTGTAGTGATAGCTTCTGTTGTTAAAGGTTCAACGGTTGTAGTGACATCTTCTGTTGTTGTAGGTTCTACAGTTGTAGTAGCAACCTCCGTTGTAGTAGGTTCTACAGTTGTAGTGATAGCTTCTGTTGTAGTAGGTTCTACAGTTGTAATAGCAGCTTCCGTTGTTGTATGTTCTACAGTTGTAGTGACAGCTTCTGTTGTTGTAGATTCTACAGCTGTAGTTGCAGCTTCTGTTGTAGTAGGAGTCTCTGTTGCTGTAGCTTCTACAGTAGAAGTGATAGCTTCTGTTGTAGTTGGTTCAACAGTTGTAGTGACAGCTTCCGTTGTTGTAGGTTCTACAGTTGTAGTGATGGCTTCCGTTGTTGTAGGTTCTACAGTTGTAGTAGCAGTTTCCGTTGTTGTAGGTTCTACAGTTGTAGTGGCAGCCTCCGTTGTTGTAGGTTCTACAGTTGTAGTGGCAGCTTCCGTTGTTGTAGGTTCTACAGTTGTTGTGACAGCTTCCGTTGTAGTAGGTTCTACAGTTGTAGTTGCAGCTTCTGTTGTAGTAAGTTCGACAGTTGTAGTACGAGTTTCTGTTGTTGTAGCTTCTACAGTAGAAGTGATAGCTTCTGTTGTAGTTGGTTCAACAGTTGTAGTGATGGCTTCCGTTGTTGTAGGTTCTACACTTGTAGTGGCAGCTTCCGTTGTTGTAGGTTCTACAGTTGTAGTGGCAGCTTCTGTTGTAGTAAGTTCGACAGTTGTAGTAGGAGCCTCTGTTGTTGTAGCTTCCACAGTAGAAGTGATAGCTTCTGTTGTAGTTGGTTCAACAGTTGTAGTGATGGCTTCCGTTGTTGTAGGTTCTACAGTTGTAGTGGCAGTTTCTGTTGTTGTAGATTCTACAGCTGTAGTTGCAGCTTCTGTTGTAGTAAGTTCAACAGTTGTAGTAGGAGTCTCTGTTGCTGTAGCTTCTACAGTAGAAGTGATAGCTTCTGTTGTAGTTGGTTCAACAGTTGTAGTGACAGCTTCCGTTGTAGTAGGTTCTACAGTTGTAGTTGCAGCTTTTGTTGTAGTAAGTTCGACAGTTGTAGTAGGAGTTTCTGTTGTTGTAGCTTCTACAGTAGAAGTGATAGCTTCTGTTGTAGTTGGTTCAACAGTTGTAGTGATGGCTTCCGTTGTTGTAGGTTCTACAGTTGTAGTGGCAGCTTCCGTTGTTGTAGGTTCTACAGTTGTAGTGGCAGCTTCCGTTGTTGTAGGTTCTACAGTTGTAGTGACAGCTTCCGTTGTTGTAGGTTCTACAGTTGTAGTTGCAGCTTCTGTTGTAGTAAGTTCAACAGTTGTAGTAGAAGCCTCTGTTGTTGTAGGTTCTACAGTAGTAGTGATAGCTTCTGTTGTTGTAGGTTCAACAGTTGAAGTGACATCTTCTGTTGTTGTAGGTTTTACAGTTGTAGTAGCAACCTCCGTTGTAGTAGGTTCAACAGTTGTAGTGATAGCTTCTGTTGTTGTAGGTTCAACAGTTGTAGTGGCAGCTTCTGTTGTTGTAGGTTCTGCAGTTGTAGTGATAGCTTTTGTTGTTGTAGGTTCAACAGTTGTAGTGATAGCTTCTGTTGTTAAAGGTTCAACAGTTGTAGTGACATCTTCTGTTGTTGTAGGTTCTACAGTTGTAGTAGCAACCTCCGTTGTAGTAGGTTCTACAGTTGTAGTGATAGCTTCTGTTGTAGTAGGTTCTACAGTTGTAATAGCAGCTTCCGTTGTTGTATGTTCTACAGTTGTAGTGACAGCTTCTGTTGTTGTAGATTCTACAGCTGTAGTTGCAGCTTCTGTTGTAGTAAGTTCAACAGTTGTAGTAGGAGTCTCTGTTGCTGTAGCTTCTACAGTAGAAGTGATAGCTTCTGTTGTAGTTGGTTCAACAGTTGTAGTGACAGCTTCCGTTGTTGTAGGTTCTACAGTTGTAGTGATGGCTTCCGTTGTTGTAGGTTCTACAGTTGTAGTAGCAGTTTCCGTTGTTGTAGGTTCTACAGTTGTAGTTGCAGCTTCTGTTGTAGTAAGTTCGACAGTTGTAGTAGGAGCCTCTGTTGTTGTAGCTTCCACAGTAGAAGTGATAGCTTCTGTTGTAGTTGGTTCAACAGTTGTAGTGATGGCTTCCGTTGTTGTAGGTTCTACAGTTGTAGTGGCAGCTTCTGTTGTTGTAGATTCTACAGCTGTAGTTGCAGCTTCTGTTGTAGTAAGTTCAACAGTTGTAGTAGGAGTCTCTGTTGCTGTAGCTTCAACAGTTGTAGTGACAGCTTCCGTTGTTGTAGGTTCTACAGTTGTAGTGATGGCTTCCGTTGTTGTAGGTTGTACAGTTGTAGTGATGGCTTCCGTTGTTGTAGGTTGTACAGTTGTAGTGGCAGCTTCCGTTGTTGTAGGTTCTACAGTTGTAGTGGCAGCTTCCGTTGTTGTAGGTTCTACAGTTGTAGTGACAGCTTCCGTTGTTGTAGGTTCAACAGTTGTAGTGATAGCTTCTGTTGTTAAAGGTTCAACAGTTGTAGTGACATCTTCTGTTGTTGTAGGTTCAACAGTTGAAGTGACATCTTCTGTTGTTGTAGGTTTTACAGTTGTAGTAGCAACCTCCGTTGTAGTAGGTTCTACAGTTGTAGTGATAGCTTTTGTTGTTGTAGGTTCAACAGTTGTAGTGATAGCTTCTGTTGTTAAAGGTTCAACAGTTGTAGTGACATCTTCTGTTGTAGGTTCTACAGTTGTAGTAGCAACCTCCGTTGTAGTAAGTTCTACAGTTGTAGTGATAGCTTCTGTAGTAGTAGGTTCTACAGTTGTAGTAGCAGCTTCCGTTGTTGTAGGTTCTACAGTTGTAGTGACAGCTTCTGTTGTTGTAGATTCTACAGCTGTAGTTGCAGCTTCTGTTGTAGTAAGTTCAACAGTTGTAGTAGGAGCCTCTGTTGTTGTAGCTTCTACAGTAGAAGTGCTAGCTTCTGTTGTAGTTGGTTCAACAGTTGTAGTGATGGCTTCCGTTGTTGTAGGTTCTACAGTTGTAGTGGCAGCTTCCGTTGTTGTAGGTTCTACAGTTGTTATGGCAGCTTCCGTTGTTGTTGGTTCTACAGTTGTAGTGATAGCTTCCGTTGTTGTAGGTTCTACAGTTGTAGTTGCAGCTTCTGTTGTAGTAAGTTCGACAGTTGTAGTAGGAGTCTCTGTTGTTGTAGCTTCTACAGTAGAAGTGATAGCTTCTGTTGTAGTTGGTTCAACAGTTGTAGTGATGGCTTCCGTTGTTGTAGGTTCTACAGTTGTAGTGGCAGCTTCCGTTGTTGTAGGTTCTACAGTTGTTATGGCAGCTTCCGTTGTTGTAGGTTCTACAGTTGTAGTGACAGCTTCCGTTGTTGTAGGTTCTACAGTTGTAGTGACAGCTTCCGTTGTTGTAGGTTCTACAGTTGTAGTTGCAGCTTCTGTTGTAGTAAGTTCAACAGTTGTAGTAGGAGCCTCTGTTGTTGTAGTTTCTACAGTAGTAGTGATAGCTTCTGTTGTTGTAGGTTCAACAGTTGAAGTGACATCTTCTGTTGTTGTAGGTTTTACAGTTGTAGTAGCAACCTCCGTTGTAGTAGGTTCAACAGTTGTAGTGATAGCTTCTGTTGTTGTAGGTTCAACAGTTGTAGTGGCAGCTTCTGTTGTTGTAGGTTCTACAGTAGTAGTGATAGCTTTTGTTGTTGTAGGTTCAACAGTTGTAGTGATAGCTTCTGTTGTTAAAGGTTCAAAAGTTGTAGTGACATCTTCTGTTGTTGTAGGTTCTACAGTTGTAGTAGCAACCTCCGTTGTAGTAGGTTCTACAGTTGTAGTGATAGCTTCTGTTGTAGTAGGTTCTACAGTTGTAGTAGCAGCTTCCGTTGTTGTAGGTTCTACAGTTGTAGTGACAGCTTCTGTTGTAGTAGGTTCAACAGTTGTAGTGATAGCTGCTGTTGTTGTAGGTTGAACAGTTGTAGTGATAGCTTCTGTTGTTGTAGGTTCAACAGTTGTAGTGGCAGCTTCTGTTGTAGTAAGTTCAACAGTTGTAGTAGGAGCCTCTGTTGCTGTAGCTTCTACAGTAGAAGTGATAGCTTCTGTTGTAGTTGGTTCAACAGTTGTAGTGACAGCTTCCGGTGTTAAAGGTTCTACAGTTGTAGTGACAGCTTCCTTTGTTGTAGGTTTTACAGTTGTAGTTGCAGCTTCTGATGTAGTAAGTTCAACAGTTGTAGTAGGAGCCTCTGTTGTTGTAGCTTCTACAGTATAAGTGATAGCTTCTCTTTTAGTTGGTTCAACAGTTGTAGTGACAGCTTCTGTTGTTGTAGATTCAACAGTTGTAGTGACAGCTTCTGTTGTAGTAGGTTCAACAGTTGTAGTAATAGCTTCTGTTGTTGTAGGTTCAACAGTTGTAGTGATGGCTTCCGTTGTTGTAGGTTCTACAGTTGTAGTGGCAGCTTCCGTTGTTGTAGGTTCTACAGTGGTAGTGGCAGCTTCCGTTGTTGTAGCTTCTACAGTTGTAGTGAGAGCTTCTGTTGTAGTAAGTTCAACAGTTGTAGTAGGAGTCTCTGTTGCTGTAGCTTCTACAGTAGAAGTGATAGCTTCTGTTGTAGTTGGTTCTACAGTTGTAGTGACAGCTTCCGTTGTAGTAGGTTCTACAGTTGTAGTTGCAGCTTCTGTTGTAGTAAGTTGGACAGTTGTAGTAGGAGTCTCTGTTGTTGTAGCTTCTACAGTAGAAGTGATAGCTTCTGTTGTAGTTGGTTCAACAGTTGTAGTGATGGCTTCCGTTGTTGTAGGTTCTACAGTTGTAGTGGCAGCTTCCGTTGTTGTAGGTTCTACAGTTGTTATGGCAGCTTCCGTTGTTGTAGGTTCTACAGTTGTAGTGACAGCTTCCGTTGTTGTAGGTTCTACAGTTGTAGTGACAGCTTCCGTTGTTGTAGGTTCTACAGTTGTAGTTGCAGCTTCTGTTGTAGTAAGTTCAACAGTTGTAGTAGGAGCCTCTGTTGTTGTAGTTTCTACAGTAGTAGTGATAGCTTCTGTTGTTGTAGGTTCAACAGTTGAAGTGACATCTTCTGTTGTTGTAGGTTTTACAGTTGTAGTAGCAACCTCCGTTGTAGTAGGTTCAACAGTTGTAGTGATAGCTTCTGTTGTTGTAGGTTCAACAGTTGTAGTGGCAGCTTCTGTTGTTGTAAGTTCTACAGTAGTAGTGATAGCTTTTGTTGTTGTAGGTTCAACAGTTGTAGTGATAGCTTCTGTTGTTAAAGGTTCAAAAGTTGTAGTGACATCTTCTGTTGTTGTAGGTTCTACAGTTGTAGTAGCAACCTCCGTTGTAGTAGGTTCTACAGTTGTAGTGATAGCTTCTGTTGTAGTAGGTTCTACAGTTGTAGTAGCAGCTTCCGTTGTTGTCGGTTCTACAGTTGTAGTGACAGCTTCTGTTGTTGTAGATTCTACAGCTGTAGTTGCAGCTTCTGTTGTTGTAGGTTCAACAGTTGTAGTGGCAGCTTCTGTTGTAGTAAGTTCAACAGTTGTAGTAGGAGCCTCTGTTGCTGTAGCTTCTACAGTAGAAGTGATAGCTTCTGTTGTAGTTGGTTCAACAGTTGTAGTGACAGCTTCCGGTGTTAAAGGTTCTACAGTTGTAGTGACAGCTTCCTTTGTTGTAGGTTTTACAGTTGTAGTAGCAACCTCCGTTGTAGTAGGTTCAACAGTTGTAGTGATAGCTTCTGTTGTTGTAGGTTCAACAGTTGTAGTGGCAGCTTCTGTTGTTGTAGGTTCTACAGTAGTAGTGATAGCTTTTGTTGTTGTAGGTTCAACAGTTGTAGTGATAGCTTCTGTTGTTAAAGGTTCAAAAGTTGTAGTGACATCTTCTGTTGTTGTAGGTTCTACAGTTGTAGTAGCAACCTCCGTTGTAGTAGGTTCTACAGTTGTAGTGATAGCTTCTGTTGTAGTAGGTTCTACAGTTGTAGTAGCAGCTTCCGTTGTTGTCGGTTCAACAGTTGTAGTGATAGCTGCTGTTGTTGTAGGTTGAACAGTTGTAGTGATAGCTTCTGTTGTTGTAGGTTCAACAGTTGTAGTGGCAGCTTCTGTTGTAGTAAGTTCAACAGTTGTAGTAGGAGCCTCTGTTGCTGTAGCTTCTACAGTAGAAGTGATAGCTTCTGTTGTAGTTGGTTCAACAGTTGTAGTGACAGCTTCCGGTGTTAAAGGTTCTACAGTTGTAGTGACAGCTTCCTTTGTTGTAGGTTTTACAGTTGTAGTTGCAGCTTCTAATGTAGTAAGTTCAACAGTTGTAGTAGGAGCCTCTGTTGTTGTAGCTTCTACAGTATAAGTGATAGCTTCTCTTTTAGTTGGTTCAACAGTTGTAGTGACAGCTTCTGTTGTTGTAGATTCAACAGTTGTAGTGACAGCTTCTGTTGTAGTAGGTTCAACAGTTGTAGTAATAGCTTCTGTTGTTGTAGGTTCAACAGTTGTAGTGATGGCTTCCGTTGTTGTAGGTTCTACAGTTGTAGTGGCAGCTTCCGTTGTTGTAGGTTCTACAGTGGTAGTGGCAGCTTCCGTTGTTGTAGCTTCTACAGTTGTAGTGAGAGCTTCTGTTGTAGTAAGTTCAACAGTTGTAGTAGGAGTCTCTGTTGCTGTAGCTTCTACAGTAGAAGTGATAGCTTCTGTTGTAGTTGGTTCTACAGTTGTAGTGACAGCTTCCGTTGTAGTAGGTTCTACAGTTGTAGTTGCAGCTTCTGTTGTAGTAAGTTGGACAGTTGTAGTAGGAGTCTCTGTTGTTGTAGCTTCTACAGTAGAAGTGATAGCTTCTGTTGTAGTTGGTTCAACAGTTGTAGTGATGGCTTCCGTTGTTGTAGGTTCTACAGTTGTAGTGGCAGCTTCCGTTGTTGTAGGTTCTACAGTTGTTATGGCAGCTTCCGTTGTTGTAGGTTCTACAGTTGTAGTGACAGCTTCCGTTGTTGTAGGTTCTACAGTTGTAGTGACAGCTTCCGTTGTTGTAGGTTCTACAGTTGTAGTTGCAGCTTCTGTTGTAGTAAGTTCAACAGTTGTAGTAGGAGCCTCTGTTGTTGTAGTTTCTACAGTAGTAGTGATAGCTTCTGTTGTTGTAGGTTCAACAGTTGAAGTGACATCTTCTGTTGTTGTAGGTTTTACAGTTGTAGTAGCAACCTCCGTTGTAGTAGGTTCAACAGTTGTAGTGATAGCTTCTGTTGTTGTAGGTTCAACAGTTGTAGTGGCAGCTTCTGTTGTTGTAGGTTCTACAGTAGTAGTGATAGCTTTTGTTGTTGTAGGTTCAACAGTTGTAGTGATAGCTTCTGTTGTTAAAGGTTCAAAAGTTGTAGTGACATCTTCTGTTGTTGTAGGTTCTACAGTTGTAGTAGCAACCTCCGTTGTAGTAGGTTCTACAGTTGTAGTGATAGCTTCTGTTGTAGTAGGTTCTACAGTTGTAGTAGCAGCTTCCGTTGTTGTCGGTTCTACAGTTGTAGTGACAGCTTCTGTTGTTGTAGATTCTACAGCTGTAGTTGCAGCTTCTGTTGTAGTAAGTTCAATAGTTGTAATAGGAGTCTCTGTTGCTGTAGCTTCTACAGTAGAAGTGATAGCTTCTGTTGTAGTTGGTTCAACAGTTGTAGTGACAGCTTCCGTTGTTGTAGGTTCTACAGTTGTAGTTGCAGCTTCTGTTGTAGTAAGTTCGACAGTTGTAGTAGGAGCCTCTGTTGTTGTAGTTTCTACAGTAGAAGTGATAGCTTCTGTTGTAGTTGGTTCAACAGTTGTAGTGACAGCTTCCGTTGTAGTAGGTTCTACAGTTGTAGTGGCAGCTTCCGTTGTAGTTGGTTCAACAGTTGTAGTGACAGCTTCCGTTGTTGTAGGTTCTACAGTTGTAGTTGCAGCTTCTGTTGTAGTAAGTTCGACAATTGTAGTAGGAGCCTCTGTTGTTGTAGCTTCTACAGTAGAAGTGATAGCTTCTGTTGTAGTTGGTTCTACAGTTGTAGTGGCAGCTTCCGTTGTTGTAGGTTCTACAGTTGTAGTGGCAGCTTCCGTTGTTGTAGGTTCTACAGTTGTAGTGGCAGCTTCCGTTGTTGTAGGTTCTACAGTTGTAGTGGCAGCTTCTGTTGTAGTTAGTTCAACAGTTGTAGTAGGAGCCTCTGTTGTTGTAGGTTCTACAGTAGTAGCGATAGCTTCTGTTGTTGTAGGTTCAACAGTTGAAGTGACATCTTCTGTTGTTGTAGGTTTTACAGTTGTAGTAGCAACCTCCGTTGTAGTAGGTTCTACAGTTGTAGTGATAGCTTTTGTTGTTGTATGTTCAACAGTTGTAGTGATAGCTTCTGTTGTTAAAGGTTCAACAGTTGTAGTGACATCTTCTGTTGTTGTAGGTTCTACAGTTGTAGTAGCAACCTCCGTTGTAGTAGGATCTACAGTTGTAGTGATAGCTTCTGTTGTAGTAGGTTCTACAGTTGTAGTAGCAGCTTCCGTTGTTGTAGGTTCTACAGTTGTAGTGACAGCTTCTGTTGTTGTAGATTCTACAGCTGTAGTTGCAGCTTCTGTTGTAGTAAGTTCAACAGTTGTAGTAGGAGCCTCTATTGTTGTACCTTCTACAGTAGAAGTGATAGCTTCTGTTGTAGTAGGTTCTACAGTTGTAGTGATGGCTTCCGTTGTTGTAGGTTCTACAGTTGTAGTGGCAGCTTCCGTTGTTGTAGGTTCTACAGTTGTAGTGGTAGCTTCCGTTGTTGTAGGTTCTACAGTTGTAGTGACAGCTTCCAATGTTGTAGGTTCTACAGTTGTAGTGGCAGCTTCTGTTGTAGTTAGTTCAACAGTTGTAGTAGGAGCCTCTGTTGTTGTAGGTTCTACAGTAGTAGTGATAGCTTCTGTTGTTGTAGGTTTTACAGTTGTAGTAGCAACCTCCGTTGTAGTAGGTTCTACAGTTGTAGTGATAGCTTTTGTTGTTGTAGGTTCAACAGTTGTAGTGATAGCTTCTGTTGTTAAAGGTTCAACAGTTGTAGTGACATCTTCTGTTGTTGTAGGTTCTACAGTTGTAGTAGCAACCTCCGTTGTAGTAGGTTCTACAGTTGTAGTGATAGCTTCTGTTGTAGTAGGTTCTACAGTTGTAGTAGCAGCTTCCGTTGTTGTAGGTTCTACAGTTGTAGTGACAGCTTCTGTTGTTGTAGATTCTACAGCTGTAGTTGCAGCTTCTGTTGTAGAAAGTTCAACAGTTGTAGTAGGAGCCTCTGTTGTTGTAGCTTCTACAGTAGAAGTGATAGCTTCTGTTGTAGTAGGTTCTACAGTTGTAGTGACAGTTTCCGTTGTTGTAGGTTCTACAGTTGTAGTTGCAGCTTCTGATGTAGTAAGTTCAACAGTTGTAGTAGGAGCCTCTGTTGTTGTAGCTTCTACAGAAGAAGTGATAGCTTCTGTTGTAGTTGGTTCAACAGTTGTAGTGACAGCTTCCGTTGTTGTAGGTTCTATAGTTGTAGTTGCAGCTTCTGTTGTAGTAAGTTCAACAGTTGTAGTAGGAGCCTCTGTTGTTGTAGGTTCTACAGTAGTAGTGATAGCTTCTGTTGTTGTAGGTTCAACAGTTGAAGTGACATCTTCTGTTGTTGTAGGTTTTACAGTTGTAGTAGCAACCTCCGTTGTAGTAGGTTCAACAGTTGTAGTGATAGCTTCTGTTGTTGTAGGTTGAACAGTTGTAGTGATAGCTTCTGTTGTTGTAGGTTCAACAGTTGTAGTGGCAGCTTCTGTTGTTGTAGGTTCTACAGTTGTAGTGATAGCTTTTGTTGTTGTAGGTTCAACAGTTGTAATGATAGCTTCTGTTGTTAAAGGTTCAACAGTTGTAGTGACATCTTCTGTTGTTGTAGGTTCTACAGTTGTAGTAGCAACCTCCGTTGTAGTAGGTTCTACAGTTGTAGTGATAGCTTCTGTTGTAGTAGGTTCTACAGTTGTAGTAGCAACTTCCGTTGTAGTAGGTTCTAAAGTTGTAGTGGTAGCTTCTATTGTAGTAGGTTCAACAGTTGTAGTGACAGCTTCTGTTGTAGTAGGTTCTACAGATGTAGTGGCAGCTTCTGTTGTTGTAGATTTAGTGACAGCTTCCGTTGTAGTAGGTTCGACAGTTGTAGTGATAGCTTCTGTTGTTGTAGGTTCAACAGTTGTAGTAATAGCTTCTGTTGTTGTAGGTTCAACAGTTGTAGTGGTGGCTTCCGTTGTTGTAGGTTCTACAGTTGTAGTGACAGCTTCTGTTGTTGTAGATTCTACAGCTGTAGTTGCAGATTCTGTTGTAGTTAGTTCAACAGTTGTAGTAGGAGACTCTGTTGTTGTAGCTTCTACAGTAGAAGTGATAGCTTCTGTTGTAGTTGGTTCAACAGTTGTAGTGATGGCCTCCGTTGTTGTAGGTTCAACAGTTGTAGTGGCAGCTTCCGTTGTTGTAGGTTGTACAGTTGTAGTTGCAGCTTCTGTTGTAGTAAGTTCAACAGTTGTAGTGATGGATTCCGTTGTTGTAGGTTCAACAGTTGTAGTGGCAGCTTCCGTTGTTGTAGGTTGTACAGTTGTAGTTGCAGCTTCTGTTGTAGTAAGTTCAACAGTTGTAGTAGGAGCCTCTGTTATTGTAGCTTCTACAGTAGAAGTGATAGCTTCTGTTGTAGTAGTTGGTTCAATAGTTGTAGTGACAACTTCCGTTGTTGTATCTTCTACAGTTGTAGTGGCAGCTTCCGTTGTTGTAGGTTCTACAGTTGTAGTGACAGTTTCCGTTGTTGTAGGTTCTACAGTTGTAGTTGCAGCTTCTGATGTAGTAAGTTCAACAGTTTTAGTAGGAGCCTCTGTTGTTGTAGCTTCTACAGTAGAAGTGATAGCGTCTGTTGTAGTTGGTTCAACAGTTGTAGTGACAGCTTCCGTTGTTGTAGGTTCTACAGTTGTAGTTGCAGCTTCTGTTGTAGTAAGTTCAACAGTTGTAGTAGGATCCTCTGTTGTTGTAGCTTCTACAGTAGAAGTGATAGCTTCTGTTGTAGTTGGTTCTACAGTTGTAGTGACAGCTTCTGTTGTTGTAGGTTCTACAGTTGTAGTTGCAGCTTCTGTTGTAGTAAGTTCAACAGTTGTAGTAGGAGCGTCTGTTGTTGTAGCTTCTACAGTAGAAGTGATAGCTTCTGTTGTAGTTGGTTCAACAGTTGTAGTGATGGCTTCTGTTGTTGTAGGTTCTACAGTTGTAGTGGCAGCTTCCGTTGTTGTAGGTTCTACAGTTGTTATGGCAGCTTCCGTTGTTGTAAGTTCAACAGTTGTAGTGACAGCTTCCGTTGTTGTAGGTTCTACAGTTGTAGTTGCAGCTTCTGTTGTAGTAAGTTCAACAGTTGTAGTAGGAGCCTCTGTTATTGTAGCTTCTACAGTAGAAGTGATAGCTTCTGTTGTAGTTGGTTCAACAGTTGTAGTGATGGCTTCCGTTGTTGTAGGTTCTACAGTTGTAGTGGCAGCTTCCGTTGTTGTAGGTTCTACAGTTGTAGTGGCAGCTTCCGTTGTTGTAGGTTCTACAGTTGTAGTGACAGCTTCCGTTGTTGTAGGTTCTACAGTTGTAGTTGCAGCTTCTGTTGTAGTAAGTTCAACAGTTGTAGTAGGAGCCTCTGCTGCTGTAGCTTCTACAGTAGAAGTGATAGCTTCTATTGTAGTTGGTTCAACAGTTGTAGTGATGGCTTTCGTTGTTGTAGGTTCTACAGTTGTGGTGGTAGCTTCTATTGTAGTAGGTTCTACAATTGTAGTGGCAGATTCCGTTGTAGTAGATTCAACAAATGTAGTGATAGCTTCTGTTGTATGTTCTTCAGTTGTAGTGGGGGCGTCTGGTGTAGTAGGTTTTAAAGTTGTAGTAACATCATCTTTTGTAGTAGGTTCAAGAGTTGTAGTGGCAGCCTCAGTTGTGGTAGGTCCTACAGTTGTAGTGACAGCCTCCGTTGTAGTAGGTCCAACAGTTGCAGTGGCAGCTTCTATTGTAGTAGGTTCTAAAGTTGTAGTGTCATATTCTGTTGTAGTAGGTTCTACAGATGTAGTGGCAGCTTCTGTTGTTGTAGGTTCAACAGTTGTAGTTATAGCTTCTGTTGTAATAGGTTTTACAGTTGTAGTGATAGATTCTGTTGTAGTAAGTTCTACAGTTGTAGTATCAGCTTCTTTTGTTGTAGGTTGTACAGTTGTAGTGGCAGCTTCTGTTGTAGTTCGGTCTACAGTTGTAGTTATAGCTTCTGTTGTAGTAGGTTCTACAGATGTTGTGGCAGCTTCTGTTGTAGTAGGTTCAACAGTTGTAGTGATAGCTTCTGTTGTAGTAGGTTCTACAGTTGTAGTTATAGCTTCTGTTGTGGTAGGTTCTACAGTTGTAGTGATAGCTTCTGTTGTTGTAGGTTCTACAGTTGTAGTGGCAGCTTCCGTTGTTGTAGGTTCTACAGATGTGGTGACAGCTTCTGTTGTTGTAGAATCAACAGCTGTAGTGATAGCTTCTGTTGTAGTAGGTTCTACAGTTGTAGTTATAGCTTCTGTTGTGGTAGGTTCTACAGTTGTAGTGATAGCTTCTGTTGTAGTAGGTTCTACAGTTGTGGCAGCTTCCGTTGTTGTAGATTCTACAGATGTGGTGACAGCTTCTGTTGTTGTAGATTCAACAGCTGTAGTGACAGCTATCGTTGTAGTAGGTTCAACAGTTGTAGTCAGAGCTTCTGTTGTTGTAGGTTCAATAGTTGTAGTGATAGCTTCTGTTGTTGTAGATGCACTACACGTCATCGACATGATCAGTATGAGATGAGTCCATACAGTATCTGAAATGAAGCAGTTGAGAACGTGTTATATTAACATCTGGTGTTTTTAAAACGAATGATTATCTATTGTAAAATATTCTATTTTGAAATCATTCATATCATTTCTTAAATTAATTGACAAAACCTCTTGTACTTTATTTACTGTATCAAATTAGAATTTGGATAGGCAGGACATTATGATAATTTTAAAAAGAAAATGGTATAGTATAACCATCGGTGTAAGTGCACAGTTGATTTTCTGATATTGATAAATAAGTCATCGACCATTCGATTTTGGTGGGCGGGGTTCTCGGCACGTGTAATTGTTTACAATTTTTATTAAAACAATATTTTTTTTCAATAGCATACAATAACAAGACATTCATTTTGAAAGAATTTTCGTTTTGTTTTTCTTTTATCATTTTTTTCTTACATTTGAGATTAATTTTCCCAAAAAAATTGATATTCGGAAAAACATAATTTTCAAATAACCAGACCCCTATCCTCAAACTAAATAAACGTTGAATGGTTCGTGCCTTAAATAGACCATGTCACACGCTTTGTCGTGTTGCACTCACGTAAATACCCTGATAAACAAATGATTAAAATCTTTGATTTTGCAATTAAAATAGTCCTCCTATTTACTATTGGTCAAATATCCATCAAAATAATGAAACTGCAAAAAGACATTTTGAAGTCATGATAGTAGAAAGGTGTCATTATCAGGGGCGGATCAAGCCATTTTTAAAAAAGGGTCCCAACCCAGACAAAAAGAGGGGCTCTAAGCATATGTCCCAATTCAAGTGCATTGATCGTCCAAAAAAAAGGGGATTCCAAACCCCAGTCCTCCCTAAATACGACACTGATTATCAAATTAGCATTTACGATTTAACAGATATTGTTTTACTACTTACAATGTTTTACCCAATATGTTCGACATGATGGGTGTAGTAATCTAAGAAACGTCTTCGCCATTCATCTGTAAATTACTGAAAGTAAATTAATGTAAAATATAATAAAGAATTACAAATTGAACATGGATGGATCCTTGTTTCATTGGAACTCATATCACATCATCGTATATCTCTGAATAAAAAGTGTTGTGAGATATACAATCATCAGGCGACACTGACCCCATGTGACAAAACAAAATCACACACAAACAACAGGTCAGCAACAAATCAACGAATAACATAAACATACAAAAAACTAATTACGATACTATAGCAAAAAAGCTCAAGACATAAAATAATCATTTCAAATACACTTAGTCTCCTACAAAAATACATCAGGCTCATAATCGGCAGTAGTCAAGAAAAATGGTCAATAAATTCAAAAGAGACATACTATCAACACCTAATTCCATTTATGAACCCAAAAAAATAAGAAAAGACAATAGTGACCGACGACGCTTCCAAGTTTTGAAAGGCGGATTTTTACAAGATTTTTAAGATCTCAATCCTGTCATCTGAATCAAACAGTAGAATAAAAGGCAAGCACATAAAATTAAGCATAATAAAACAGGATGTTCGCTTCTCTGTTTAAAAAGCAAGCTTTTGAAAAGACTGAAACAAATTGATAGTATAATTCAAATATAAAATTGAGAATGGAAATGGGGAATGTGTCAAAGAGATAACAACCCGGCCATATAAAAAGCAACAGCAGAAGGTCACCAACAGGTTTTTAATGTAGCGAGAAATTCCCGCACCCGGAGGTGTCCTGTATACATATTCAAAGAACGATTAAGTTCCTGTATAAAATTGCCAACGAGGCAACTCTCCACAAGAGACTAAATGGCACAGACATTACCACTATAAGTCATCGCACTGCATTATGTTTATTTAATTTCGCATGAAGGTCTTACTCCAGGATTGGGTTATAAAAATAAGAAGATATGATATGTTGGCAAATGAAATCACTACTAACAAGAGACCAAATGGCAAAGATATAAATAAATATAGGTTACTGTACGCCCTTCAACAATTAGCAAACCTATAGAAGATTCCGGAATGACAAAAAGAGAAACAATTCAAACGAGAGAAAAAGAAGATTCCGGAATGAAAAAAAAAAAACAATTCAAACGAGAGAAACAGAAGATTGGATATTTTGAATACAAAACGCGTGATAGGCTTACACAATTTTAAGCCTGGTATCTACGATGAGTTTATTTGAAACCTATGCTTGTTGAGTTTACTCCCCGAGGGTAATACCAAACCCAGTAGTCAGGATAAATATGTTGACATGAGTTATCTCATAATTTAAAAAAAAACTTTTATTACACTTTTTACAAAATACTAAGAATGTTTTCCTCCAGGATAGAATAACCCTTTGACAAAATCTTTCAGATTTTTGGATTATTTTTCGCCCTTTGAAAGTTTTTTTTATTATCCGAGCGTCACTGATGAGTCTTACACGTCTGGTATACACAGTTATATCTAAATCCTGATACCTATGCTGAGTTTATCTATAAATAAATATTTTAGATAAAAAAAACGAAAAACGTTTCTATTTAACATTTTTTTTTATTGGCTAAAATTGACCATAAAATCCAAATTTGACATGTTATTACTAAGTAGTGACCATTCATTTTGAAATCTTAGACCAACAAATGTTTGATAACTTCAATATTATGAAAAACAATACAACACGCCTACCTCAAAAACGCCATTTTTGGTGAAATTTTAACCCGAAGTACTGCAATAACCTTCAGTGTGTAAGTGCTCCTTTACATAACGTCACTTCAGACATGACGTCTATGCGCCAAAATTAATCATGAAGTTTCGCGGAATTATATTTTTCAAGTATTAACGATTTTTTTTTATTCATTAGAATCACAATAACAGTGCTGTAGTTGAAGAGTTGCTGACGATAAGTGTCTTTAGACGAATGCAAATATCAGTGTTTCTGTTCCCGCTATGCGTCGCCAGTAATTGCGACAGCCAAAACGTCAGTTGACGGCGGCAACTTTTCAACTGAAATACTGTCATTACTTTAAAATTGCATACTCGAGTGTGGAGTGTAACAGATGTCGGTTTAGTTTAAACATATTTTATTGTTCCAAAAAGAGACAAATGGATTAGACACAAGTTTTCCAACTTAGTAACGTCTTCTCCAAAATCAACAGATGTCGGTACAACGTAAAACAAACTAAAAGTCAGTTGGAAAAGGCTTGACTCGTTTTTTCACCGTAAAGCACAACAAAATGCAAATACGAAAAAGCAAAAAGTACTACAGATCAGTTACTGAAGCAACTTCAAAACCAATTTCATCTTATAAATAAACCAAGTTTTCACACGTTTGCAAAGTGAAAAGCAGTAGGGGTAATGTGCGAAAATCAACGGCTACTACTAACTAAAACTTGTTCAGTTTTAACACTCATTTTTTGAAAACTTTGAATTATGAATTCGTTATCCTGATAAGTTGATTGGCACATAATAAAGTAAATAGTTGAGCAATTGCAAAAATAAAACCAATAAATGAAATTGAGAATGAAAATGGGGAATGTGTCAAAGAGACAACAACCCAACCATAGAGCAGACACCACGGCGAGAAGAATGTCTGTTCATAAGAGGGGTATACATTCATGAACATGTTCAGCGTCGGCAGTTCGTTGAGAATCTTGCCATGTACTTTACTGTCGTCTTCATGACGTTTTTATTTTGTACTATTTTGTTTGTGTGTGTAATTTTTTGTTATGAGTGTTCCCTATTTTACAGTGCAATACAATGTAAATGACTGTTTAAACGTAAGTCACAAAAAATATTTTTTTAAGAGGAGAAACATAAAAATATCGCTTTTTAAATCATGAGACTTGTATAATAGTCCCAGTTAATAATAAGTGTAGAAGATTTCGAAATCTTTTTCCAATAAATTCATATATAAAACTAATCTATCATATGTAAGTGCTCTGAGTTCAAATCGATGGAAAAATCATAATAGAAATGAATTCTTATGATTTCTGCAATGTTAACGCCTACTTAATTCTAAAATCTACGGATATATACATTGAAATCAATAAGAATCTAAATATTTACAGTGTTTAATTGTTTTTCTTCGCCTGAAAATAATTTTTAATATCAAATTCACGCATAGTAGGGAAATATGTTCCTTTTAAATTTTAAAATATCAAAAGATAAAACAAAGTAATTTAGCCAAAATTGAAAACAACGTTTAACACTTTGTAAATTCCATACGTCCGAAGCGCTTGTCTTGATTTATTCTCATCGAGAAAATTCTAAACCGAATATTTGAAATCCAAGGATGTATAAGAACCGAAACAGTTGAAGAGTTATACATATGACAAAAAAGAACATATAAAAAGCCAATTCCATCTAAGTTCAACTTTGCCTGAGTGAGTGATATCTTAATCATTTTAAAATTGATAAACGGAATGTTACATTTTTCAAACTGCTGCTTGAGTTTCTTCTGTTTCAGCATAGTGCATTCACGCCCGTGACGGCCAATGGACATTGCTGTATATTTCTTTTCAACACGCTAATGACATAAATTTTTGGTCCCCGTGAAACATTTATTGTTTGCGATGAAGCGTCAGAGATCGTAAGCACATACAAAAGCATTATTCATTTTTACCGTTAAAAAGAAAACGATAGGTTATTTTTTTAAATCACCTGGTTCGACTTAATTCATCATTATATTTAAAGGATTATTATTTTAATTTAGTTTAGTATCAAAGTTTAAATTCTTTGTCATTTAGGATGATGCAAACAGGTCCTTATTGTGTCTGTGTCCAAATTACAACAATGAAGAAAATTTTAATTATATAGATATAAGTATAAATCATACGGTTACCCATAGTAAAATGTATCAAAAATCAAAACAAATAAAAACAAAATCTTGTGTAAAGAATAGGTGGTGTTTCTACGCTGAAAATAAATTTATAAAAAAAAATATAGTACGGATTAAACTTTTTAAAATCTTATCTCGATTTAATTACTTCAAATTCAATTTCTATATTTGTAATACGAGTCGTAGTTAAGGACTTACAATTGAATGTTATATTGATAATTACAAATTGTAAATATCAAGAGTTTTACCGTAAAAATCGAAAATGAAAAATCACAAAGCAACGCTTAAGTACAAATTAATAATTAATTTTATTTCAACAAACATGCATTTGTTGTAGATAAATACCTTAACTTTTAGCTCAGTATTCATCGGTTTGAAACGTAGTAGAGTAAAGCTTTTACTAATTACGTAATAAAAAAATGACAAAAAAAAGATTATGTTGCAAGAAAGTTCGTGATGTATCTATAGAACTTTGAAAATAAGGATAGGCACACATTTCTATATACTAGTACTTGTAAAAATACAATTTATGTACTTTTTTAAGTATTCAAAATGTATAAACGATATTTGATTCTCCAAAAGGGCTTCTAAATTCACCACTAGAAAGAATGAAAATCTTGAAAATGCAAAACGGGAGCCAAAATAAGCAAGGAAGGAATAAGAACTACAATTAGTAATATTATCATCAATATCTGTTAATGTTTTTGATTCGCAGAAAATAACTAAATCAGCTGAACATCATAGATATTTCTAATTTGATTTTATCTTAATCGATCCCATTGTCAGCAGGTTGCTACTTTTAAATGTTAACATTTATGTATATAGCGTTAATTTTGGAGGGTGTCAGCGATTTTTTTTCTAAATAAATAGTTTGACTTATTTTTAGGGGGATCAAGGAGACTTGATAGCATTAGACTTTGCTGTTAATGAAGGTGTAAGGAGACTGTACATTTCTTTCGGGTGTGTGTGGGTGGGTAGGTGGGTTTAGAGGGGTCAGTAGACTGTTGGTTTTAGGAGGTATCAGGCGACTGGGGCTGTTCGAGTCGTTTTTGGCGGTATTTGTATGTTTGGTACAACGTATTTTGATTGCTAGATTACAGCGGCTCCTCTCTACATTCCAAATGATGTTGCTTAATCGAGATGAAGCCATCAACACTTAAAAAAGATGTTTGGAAAGCAAAAAGCAAAAGTCGCATTGTATGTAGGGGAATTCAAATATAATCGCGACCCTCTTAATCAAATAACAAAAAAATATGTTCAACTTTATTTGAGGGGGTTAAAATCGTAGTTTTAGTCGAAAACTTTTGTAAACCAATTTAATCATAGGCAAAGCAGAACCATTGTTTTACAAAGTCATAATGATAGAAGCAAATACAAATTATATGTAATATGTTTGTCTTGACTGGTTCCTTTTTTCGCTTGGGTTGGTATTATTCAATCTTATATTGTTTTCTTATTTCATTTGTTAGGTTTAACTTTTTGACGCTTTTGCTAAATTGTATTCAAGAAAAAATTGAATTTTGAAAATTCTACATGTAGAGAAAGTGCAGTAATAGCATATCAACTATACGATTCAACATATCATTTATAAAATTCCATGATAAAAAAAAATATTTAAAAAATATTATAATTATTTAAATAAGTTTTATTAGACCTACCTTAATCGAAAACCATGAGCGAAAATATCCAAAATAATTCGAAAAATAAAAAAATAACTTCTACAGGAATACATGTGACGAAAAGGGACGATGTTCCATCTTTCTATTAAATTTATGTCCAGAAATTCATTAAGTGTCCCACCGGAATCAGAAATATTTGCGAAGACGAAAATCTATAATAATTCACTTCATCAGATGCGGAATGATAAATGACCAATTGTTTGTTAAATTGATTAGATTTAATTGCATTTTTTAAATTTAATGGTAGATTTAGTACAATAGGTTAAAAATTCGGATACACGTCAAAGTTCTCAGCTTCCATTTAAATGTTTGAAATACTTTAAACGGGTTCAATCAAGATCTTAACCGAAATATTTGGTATGTTGCGATGACATTGGTAACGTATTTTATTCCTGATTTTGTTATTTTAAATAGTAAACAAATAATAATAATTAAAATTATATAATATGAACTGTTCATAAACAAATACGTGATATAGTTCATCTAACGTGACCTTAACATGTCTTTTGTCTTTGCGTATGTTGTTTTTGTTCTTTGACCACTTTGATGAGTTAAACCATTTAAATGTTGCACTGATGCACCACAAAAATGGCAAGGTGAAGGGTGAGTGTTTGCAAACATGTTTAACCCTGTCACACTCAGTGTGTGCCTGTCACAAGTCAGGAGCATGTAATGAAATGGTTGTTGTCGGCTGCTGTCCGCCATAATTGTTTTTTGTTTATTGTTTTGCTATAAATCATGCCGTTTATAATCTCTTTAAAATTCACGGTCTCATATTATGTCATGTCGGGTCAATTTATAGCTGGGTTTGCTATTACTGATGAAGCACGTATAGTGGTCTATAGTTTCTTATGTTTGGAGTCCGGTCAGAAGTTACATTGCAGTTGTCTCTAACAAGCAAATATACCTCAACACCTTATTTTGATGCTTTTCATATCAGAGAAACACTTCTCCCAAAAACTTGAGTTTGTATAGTTATTATGTTGATTTGAATTTTATTTTTAGATACTTGTGCCCAATGGCACGCTTTGGAATGTGGGACGCGAGGGTGAACATGTGGACTCTTGGAAAGAGAAGAAAGCAAGTGAGAATGATAAGTTTGAAAACAATACAAAATGCGAAATTTTGGAAATGATAGCACTCGTGTCACTCCCCTTATTCTTATACGTACAGCGTATATATTAGCGTAAATAAACCAGTATGCTGACGCTTCAATCATGTTATAATAATCGTGCTTTTTTCAAGACAACATACCAAGTAAATGATGTTAGTTTATGAAGTCTTGTAAGAAGTATGTACATTTTCTGATGATTAGTAAATGTTTTCAAATGCTATATATAACGCCCCCGGGTGCGGGAATTTATCGCTGCATTGAAGACCTGTTGGTGACCTTCTGCGATCCTGTTGTCTTCTCTATGGTCAGGTTGTTGTCTCTTTAACACATTCCCCATTTCCATTCTAAATTTTATTGAACTCACATTCAGTAACATTCAGTAACATTTAGTAACTCTTTTAGTTGTAGCATAGTTTTCTGAAGTTTTGGACGTATAGACTCAGGTCCTCTTTCTTGTAATCTTTTTCTTATGCATTTTTTTAAAATTTTACTTCTAAACCCCTAAAGCATACATCATCAATATTGGCATTTATACTTTTGAATGGTGATGTATTTAAATACACTTGATATATAACGGACTATCTGATTTCTCCCTATATTTGATTATTTTTAAATCACCTGTGCAACAACAAAAAATTGATATAAGAAAACATCTTCTACTGTCTTGTTGATTACATAATGCGGAAGTTAGTTCGATTAGTTCAATGTCATGATTTTAGAGATCAAGATAAGACAAATCATCACTATTATGGGAAATTTTATACATTTGTTATTAGTATTATGTAAAACTTAACATGCATGCAAGCACGTCGTACAGGTATTGATTTGTTCCTTTGTTTGATCAAATCAAATTGTGTGAAATAATTTTTTGAATTTGCATAAAAAACAACATGCTGTGTTCACATGTACGTGGATATCTAAATAACAAAATACTTTTGGGATTTTTTTTTCGTAAGCAAATTATCTTATAAGTTTTGTGCATCTATATTTCTAAAGGGAGACCGTTTCCATTGAGCTGCAACTTCTCTAAAACCATATAAAGTCGGAAATATTTGTAATATGTCGTACAAATGTATCAAAGTAGTGCGTTGTACTTACTAAATTTGTCTTTGAAACCATTTGTTTTCAACAGAAAATTCCAATTTTTGAGATAATATCGAAATTCGGAGATGTTTTCGATCCGTACTGCCCGCGAAATCCAAGTGAAAGTATAAAAAAAAGTTTTTAATGATGATCTTCTAGTTATATGTTAATATGAACAAACTATCAGATATATGGTGTATATACGTCAACCCGCCATAACAACAAAACAAAAACAAAAAAAGTTGTGAACAAATGCCACAGAGACCATCAATTATCTGCGATCAACATCACGTAATCAAAATGACAAAAACAGAAGATTTTCAGAATATAGAGTTGACTATGTAGGACTTATAATATATAATTCGGTATCAATATTTCAATAATTTATTATTTTAAGAAATCCTTATTATATTTAAACTTTTTTTTTTTTTTTTTTTTTTTTTTTTTTTATAAATATTACCAGTTTCACAGAATAGAATTAATTTTCATGGTTCTTTTTCATGAATGAACGAATAAATGAATGATTTTATTCTCATAAACAGTGAAAATAGCAAATCATATATATATAATACACATTTTGTTTCGCTCATGTGTGAAAAAAGATAACAATTCAAAAGTATTAGTAACAGTTCATCTAACCAGGAGGACAGATTTTCACTGAAATGTATCGTTTAAATCTTCACAACTTTTTTTCCTTCAAGATAACATGTTGGAAAATATTGTGTCACCGTGTCCTGACGAGAATTAGAACGATCTGCTCCTTCGTGGGCGTGGGACTTTGTTCATTTCTGTTACAAAGTAATCATAAATTATCAAAAATAATCTTTAAAATTCGTATGGGGATATGATTTAAAAGTTTGATATTTTTTATCGGTTTTACTATTCCATTCAAAATCCTACCAAAATCAGTTAATAAAATCTGTATACTGTACCTAAATTGAAATAATACAAAACTTTAGTTATGTATTTTTTTTTAAATTGATTTCTTTTTTTCAATAATCATGATATTTGATAAGATAAATGAGATTTTATTTCTAGTTAATTCATATTTGAAGCAGAGATATGTTATCTCTTAAGAGCGTTACAATGAACTATAGAAAAATGTACTTTAAATATGTCATAGTGAATTCTTTTACGCTATTTATATTTTTTTATGATTAACAATGTATATAATTCTTTCATCCTGACCAATCCGGCGAATCATATTTTCATTTTTGTTTAATCTTATATATGGACATCATTCAAGTTGAACTAATTCGCCTTTTCAGAATCTAATGCATTCTGTATAATATTTTCAAAAGTGTGACACCAAAACGTCGTCATTGGTTTAAAGCGTTCTAATCAATCGATTCGAAATTCAACCAATGACGTGACGTTTTTTTCAAGTTGGTGTACGAACAATGAGAATACCCATAGTCCTTTAGATTCTGAAAAGGCTAGACGTAAAGAGTAAAACTTAGCTTGCTTGCTTTGTTTGTATGGATGCTTACTCAAGCTTTGTAATAAAGATTGACGAGTAACATCTTCCATAAAAAATGATTAAAAAAGAAAACACACAGTTATAAAGATCCACATTCAGACGCACCAGTTGCATGCTATTAAACATAAAAACATCTAATTGACAAATAAATTTCAGGAAATATATCACCAGAACATTTGATTGGTTGTCATTTCTTTGATTAAAAGTCCAGTGGCAAATATTTCGGACCATGCTTTCTCTGAAGTTACCCTGTTGTTGGTGCATACTTTGGGTTTAGCGCCCTGGTGGTTATAGTACTCAATGGTACAATAAAATAGAAAATTGACTCAGAGGAAAATGTATAGATAATTAAAAAACTATAGAAAACTACCTTCTAAACTTTTTTCTAACAGAACGACAGTTTTTAACAAAATTGAGGTGTTGTAATTTGAAACTACTCATAGAAACGGAAAGATGGAGAAACATTTATAGGCTTTTAAAAAAAATATATATATAGATAGGTCATCACGGTAACAAAATCTGCATCCGAATACAATTATCAATTGAACAATATAGTATAATATAAGCACATGTAATATCGACAGCTCGCTAAATAAACTCTTTTGCTGTATATTATCATTCTCATTTATATATAGCTATAACGTATGGTCGACATAACTTAAATATCTATATTTTCTGTTATTAAAGTATCAAATTATTGTGCATGCTAACATAATTCATGTAATCTTTATAAAGAGGAAATTAAGATATGAATAAATGAATTAATAAGTTATCAAATAAAGTTATATAAAGTTTAATGAGGCTTTCATGATCAATTTCTCATTTGACCACAGCATCCATATATATGTATTACGTAAAAAAAATAAGTGAAAAATGAGTACCTACCTTAAAACCAAACACCCAAATTTTCACTTTAACAATACCGAAACACTTGCTTAGAGATGGCTACTGTAGAAAAAATATTTATTTATTTGGAACAATAATTTTTGTTAAATTGGAATTGAAAAAATATATATTACATCTGATTATTATTTCTTATTAAAATTTCCGCTACATTAATTCATTGCAGATATATTAAACAGTGTATATATATTTTAAACTTTCAAACACGATTTTTTTTTATGTAACAAATGAATGTAATAAATTTGACACCTAGAAATTATGTTAATGTAATTCGGTTTGGACTCCTAACGAGCATTCTTATTTATATACAAGTAGATTTTGATTTTGAATTATATATGAATTGATTTATCTTTTAACTTAGGTCGTTCGGCTTAATGATACTAAGTAAAAAGATAATTTTATTCAGGGAATGGCAAAATATTCAAATTATTAATGCATATAAGATTTAGAATCTTAGATTAATACAAACCGTAAAATATAGTAATGCTTGTGACTTTAGGTACATCTAATGCCTTAATTAACTCAAGAATGACCCATGAACGCTTACAAGCTTTATTTCCCATGGGATCCTTTTAGTCTTGTTAACATGGCTAATAAGAAAAATAATGCATCATTTCTGAATATGTTTTTCGTATCGACAAGGATATGTATTCAATTTTAAAGATACACCCTTGATAACGGCAGATATTATAAGTAGAAATTACAAATGTATAAAAAAAAAATATGGATTTTTTCGTAAGGAAAACATATTTTGAGTGCAATGTAGATTATTCATGTATAACCAGAGACATACATGTGTATATATGTCTCTGGTATAACATTACAGAATATATTGATAGTGCCTCAGTTTTTAATGTTATTATGTCTTAAATTTTTAATAAATATGTTGATCAATGATGCAATTTACAGTCAGAGAAAACTTTATCTGGAAAAGATGGCAACAAACTTCGAACATATAATTCCTTTTAAAAACAGTTTTGAAACTGAAACCTATCGTGCAATTACAAGCCATTTTTGGTACAAAAGTTCTCCAGTCAAATTTCGATGTGGCGTGGCATCTTTAAGAAACAAAAAAGTAGGAACGAGTCTGTGATAATTGCGTTTTATTGTATCGTTTCCATTAATAGAAGATTTTGGAAAAAAAAAAGATAATTTGATAAGTAAAAATTGTAATTATTTGTCCTTTGATGATAATCAGAAATTGGAGATTTTATTTGCAGATATTAATATGATATGTAAGGATTTATAAAAAAAAGTATGTATAACTATTTAAGACAAATAATAACTCGATTTTTAGTTTTTGAATTGGACGTTATTTTTCTTTTTATAGACATGTATTGACGGCCAATATTAAAAAATATTAAAAAGCTTCTGAGATACAGTGTGAAATATAAATTGACGATCAATATTATAAATCTTTAAAAATATAAAATAATATAAACAGGAAGAACAGTGAGGACCATTTCCATATGTAATAAATAAAAAATTTGTAAGGGTTCCGCGGAACCCAGTGTCTCGCCTACTTTTGCTGAATATCGCAGGCTCGACAAAAATGAGGAAAAAACTCAATAGAAATATTCCTTTTGATACAATCTTCTGATTGTAAGAAGCTTCTGTAAAAGTTTGGTTAAAATCCAGGATAGTTTATGAATCTAATAAATGTTTAAAAACAACTGCAGACTGTGTATGTATGTATGGTTAACTGGAAGAAAATGTAAGTCCATTTAAAAGTAAAATACGGAAAACATGGATTTATTTTTTTACAAAATTTACTTCTGGATACTATTTTATGATCATTATTAAGCTTCTGTCCAAGTTTGGTACAAACCCAGGAAAGTTTAAGAAAGTTATTAAAATTTTAAAAACTTTAACCACATAGTGAATTAAATGTTTCCCAGTAGAAAAACTATGTCCATTTAAAAGTAAAATATGGAAAAAATGGAATTTAATTTTTACAAAATTTTCTTCTGGATACTATATTATGATCATGAACAAGCTTCTGTCCAAGTTTGGTAAAAAAACCCAGGATAGTTTAAGAAAGTTATTAAAATTTTAAAAACTTTAACCACAGAGTGAATGTAATGTTTCCCCGCAGAAAAACTAAGTCCATTCAAAAGTAAAATATGGAAAAAAATGGATTTATTTTTTTACAAAATTTACGTCTGGATACTATCTTATGATCATAAACAAGCTTCTGTCCAAGTTTGGTAGAAATCATGTATAGTTTAAGAAAGTTTTAAAATTTTAAAAACTTTAACCACAGAGTGAATGTAATGTTTCCCCGCAGAAAAACTAAGTCCATTCAAAAGTAAAATATGGAAAAAATGGATTTATTTTTTTACAAAATTTACGTCTGGATACTATCTTATGATCATAAACAAGCTTCTGTCCAAGTTTGGTAGAAATCATGTATAGTTTAAGAAAGTTATTAAAATTTCAAAAACTTTAACCACAGAGTGAATATTTGTGGACGCCGCCGACGACGACACCGACGACGACGGAATGTAGGATCGCTTAGTCTCGCTTTTTCGACTAAAGTCGAAGGCTCGACAATTATTGACTTTTAATAATACGTTATATATGGACGTTGATAACAGACACATGTCATGACCACATAAAAGTGCGTCACTAATAGATAAGTGGTCATGACGTTCGTCTGTTGTTTTTGTTGTCTTCTAAACTCCACAACTTGTGCTTAAAGATAATGACATATAAAACAAATGGTTTTGTGATTTTAACAGAGTTCGTGTTTTAGTAAATATCCGCATTTTTTTATGTTGAAATAAAACTTTACTAGATTTCAATTTGTTCGTGTTATATTTGATCTTTAATGAAATTTTGCAGTTTTAAATACCAAAGCACTTACTTCGAGTTTAGTACAAAAAGTTATTTATTTGGAATTTTTGAATAATATATTACATCGGATTGTATTTCTAATCTAAATTTCCGCCTCATTAATTGATTGCAGAGATATCAAACAGGATGTATTTTTTAATTTTTAAACATGATTTTCATTTTTTTTTATAACTTGAGCATACTAGGTTAATCGAATTTAGTTTAAATGAAGAATTGTCTTGCTCGTCATGTGGTCTTTTTTTTAGCGGTCTTGTTTCGAATGTTGAGGAAGGAGTGCATCTAAGTTGTGTGTTTTATATTTGCTGGTTTGTCGTAAAGGAGATGGTATGTAGACGAGTAAGCCAAGACTGAATTTTCGGCTCTCCCTTGACACCATTTGCGAGTATGGTCTTGGGGAAACAATGATAGTCCGTCGGAAGGGGACGATAAATTGCTGACCCGTGTTAAAAGAGAGCCATATCTCTTGCACGTAAAAGACACCCTTGTAGATTTCGAAAAAGAGCAGGCTAATGTCGCTACAAGGCAGCACTCGCACCCGCAAAGTGGAAAGGGATTAATATAAGTTGCAAAACTTGTTTTCTAATCAACTATAAATAAATATGTTTAAACTAAGCCAAGACACATCTTTTCAGAGTCATGGAACGTTATACTATTTCTAGAACTAATTGATAAAGTGCAGAGGCAAGGTTGCATTTGTCTAGGTATGTTACGCTGTACGTTGGTGTGTTACAAATTGTGGTCGTGAAAGTTGGTCTATTTCTCAACCAATGGCCTAATTTTTAATGAACGCGGTGATAGAAGTTTTTATTTGAATATGTATAAGAATTATTTTTTTCTCTGTATGTAAGCAGAGTTGAAATTTTCTAATTAAATATTTTTGTAGATGCTGACCAGTACTATGGATTACAAATTAAAAAAAAAAAGGCATTATGGAAGTCTGCATTTATTTCAATTGTAAATAATATATATCTAATTGTATAGTTAGGGAGTTACGAAAAACAATCTACATTTGATTAATTCATCATTTTATTATTGTTTGGACATTGGAGCCGTCAGTGAACCCCGACATGTTTGGGTGTTTGTTACTGGCGTAAAAAAAATATCTTTTTTTCCAAAATCGTCATTTACAATAGCAACGGTTAATTAAATTGAATGACGAATGTGGCAGCACATTAGATGAACGAACAAATTGACTTTTTCAAGAACAATGACAAACAAATATTTTTTTTAACTTTGACACTAATTGATATTTGTTCAACTAACACTTAAATTATTCATAAAAGTCATGCTGAATGGGAGATACAAACTCTGGTAATTATAAATTGTGCAGTATTTTAGATATTGAAGATGTACCGTTATAGAACTGTTAATAGTACAAGTGAGAACCGCCCCCGTTTTTCCCTAATATAAGAATCCCTAAATATGTGCCCAAGCAATTTGACGGAATTTATGAAACGCTTAAGATTCATCCGCTAAAATAAACAAAAATTAACATCTCGTTACAAGTTCATGAAACCGAGAATGGAAATGAGGAATGTATCAAAGAGACACCAACCCGACCATAGAGCAGAAAATAACCGAAGGCTAACAACTATTCTTCTACAAAGCGAGAAACATACAAGATTAAAAAAAGGCCAGAGGCTCCTAACTTGGGACAGGCGCAAACATGCGGCGGGGTAAAACATCCCAACCCTCCTTTATATACCTCTAGCCAATGTAGAATAAACAAACACACAGCACTGAATACGCACAGTGAAAATATCTAGTATCATTTGCCCTTATAATTGGAAGTAAATGGATGCGTCATTATTTTTTATACAAATAACCCATTTTTATTTTATTATTACAATGATTCCCTTCTTTTCTCCTTGCTCAGCACTGTCTCTCCACCTTGGCTTTGTCGAAGTGTAGGAAAAGAACATCCACCCTGGCTATGTCGTAGTGTAGGAAAAGAACATCCACCCTGGCTATGTCATAGTGTAGGAAAAGAACATCCACCCTGGCTATGTCGTAGTGTAGGAAAAGAACATCCACCCTGGCTATGTCGTAGTGTAGGAAAAGAACCTCAACCCTGGCTATGTCGAAGTGTAGGAAAAGAACATCCACCCTGGCTATGTCGTAGTGCAGGAAAAGAACACCCAACCTGGCTATGTCGTAGCGTAGGAAAAGAACATCAACCCTGGCTATGTCGTAGTGTAGGAAAAGTACCTCAACCCCGACTATGTCGTAGTGTAGGAAAAGAACCTCAACCCCGGCTATGTCGTAGTGTAGGAAAAGAACATCAACCCCGGCTATGTCGTATTGTAGGAAAAGAACCTCAACCCCGGCTATGTCGTAGTGTAGGAAAATAACCTCAACCCCGGCTATGTCGTAGTGTAGGAAAATAACCTCAACCCTGGCTATGTCGTAGCGTAGGAAAAGAACCTCAACTTCGGCTATGTCGTAGTGTAAGAAAAGAACATCCACCCTGGCTTTGTCGTAGTGTAGGAAAAGAACATCCACCCTGGCTATGTCGTAGTGTAGGAAAAGAACATCCACCCTGGCTATGTCGTAGTGTAGGAAAAGAACATTATAAAAGGATGTAGATAAAAACAACCGCCTGTCAGTCGACCTTTTGGGATTAAATAGTTAAGGTTTCTTAAAACGGAAACATGGTTTCTACACCTTCGTTGTCATTTTAATACTGTTAAATACATTTGGAATTTTCAAAGTTAAATTAATATCTGTAGTTATGTCTGGTACTTACATTGATATTCCATATGTACTGCGAATTATTCAATGGAGGTTTTGTTTTGTATACATTTTTATAAACTTTAATTTATTTAAGACGAGCCCATCTTTAAACAACACTTGAATGTACAATCAGCAAATATAACTTATAGCATCCGAATGTGATAACATATTTGTAACACTCCCAAACGTGTCCTGTCCCCCAAACGTGTCCGATTCCCCCAAACGTGTCTATTCTCCCTAAACGTGTCCGTAATATCCAATATTCCCTAAACGTGTCTGATTTTATAACCCCAAAACGTGTCCGCTAATTGTTATTCGCCAAAGTGTGTCCACTATTTAACGCCAGGACGTCTCACGTCTTTTAGCGCTAATATATGAATAAAATCAATAACGTTTACGGCAATTCTATAATGGGGGGGGGGGGGGGACACAGTTGATAAAATGATCATTTATTAGTATCAGTTAGTTCAATGCCGGTTGTTATTGCAAATTTAATATGTAACATATAAATCGACTTTTGACTGAAATTGCTTATACTCCAGTTGCAAGTATTATGCTCGTTAAGAACGCACATACATGTACAAACAATTCTAGTTCAGTTGGATTAAGCGTTTACCATAGGATAACACCAAATTAAATTCAAATATAATATCTTCAGGTTAAACTATGCCTAAACATATTGTTTAAAGATGTCAGTCTTATTTACAAAGCTTGTATTGACAGTTACACAAACAAAGCAAGCAAGCCAAACAAAGTTTTACCTTGCAAGCATTTGGAAATCAGCTGTAATCCGCGAATATTGCACGGTAGGATTTTGAAAGAATTGACTTCCTTCTTTTCAACAGTTCTGATATTTTAAAAGATATTCAAATGATAAACTGTTTATCAGATATTTTAATAAATTTTAGATTTTCAGCATCACTACTAAAGTGAAGACATACAAACAAGATTCATAATTCCAGTGCCAAATATTTCATGCATTATCTGAACGATATCATATTAACAATAAATACTATACATAAGTTTTATTATCATACCGGGGATTTAGGATTGGGCCTAAATTTGTTTACGATTATTCGGGATAAACCTTAATTAAACTTAAAAATCTAAAGGGCCAGTAAAGACCGATTTTTTTTAAAAACTTCACTAAGAAACTATTCGATTCTCTCAAAAAATGGAAAAAGAGCTCTAAAAATTATAAACTGGTAGTAAGGTTTTTTATTATGAACTTTTAGTTTCGAGCATCACTTAAATACACGCAAACAAGAGACATTACGTCCAGTGGCAAATATTATGCATGGACAGGACGACAACATACTTTGGATAAGTTATATAATGAGATGCAGAAGAATATTTGCCGGAACTCTTGGATTGTACCTTAATTATTCCGGAAATTTGGGATTAGGCCTAAATGAATTGTGTACAGTTATAAGAATTTACACTTTACGGTTTTTAAGTATCTACACTTAATCGTAACTCGGAATTAAATTATATTTTTTGGAGCGCAAAAGGACAGTTTTATTTTTAGGGGATTGGGCACGTTTGACAGATTGGGCACGTTTGACGGATTGGGCACGTTTGGGTGTTTCACTTAAATACACGCAAACAAGAGACATTACGTCCAGTGGCAAATATTATGCATTGACAGGACGACAACATACTTTGTATAAGTTTAATAATGAGATGCAGAAGAATATTTGCCTGAACTCGTGGATTGTACCTTAATTATTCCGGGAATTTGGGATTAGGCCTAAACACTTTACGGTTTTTAAGTATTTACACTTAATCGTAACTCGGAATTAAATTATATTTTTTTTGGAGCGGAAAAGGACAGTTTTATTTTTAGGGGATTTGGCACGTTTGACGGATTGGGCACGTTTGGGTGTTTATTAAAAAATGGACACGTTTCTAGGCGTTTAAATAATACAAATGACACGCTTTGACGCCCTTTTTACAACTAGACATGTTTTGCAGTTCAGTGACGTCGATGTGGACACGTTTGGGAGTATCGGACACGTTTGGGGGGAAGGACACGTTTCTGAGTGTAACATATTTAATTAAAACGGCAATTGCGCGCTGCTTATCAATTAAACGATAGCAATATTGACTATGTTGTTCAAAACCATGTTATTTGTTCACTAGTCTTTTAGTCCCATTTATTGCATAAACATACAGGCGGAAACCTTGTTGAAATTAAACAAGAGAAATGGAACTCTTTGTTAGGGTAGAAGGTAAAATAGCAAAATCGGTATATTTGAATTGTTTACATCGATTCGATTTCGGTTCTATGGGCTTTAAAAGTTCAATAAAGATGCATAATTTATGATTTAATGCATCTTATTTAAGTGTTTTTATTTTATTTGAATTTTAGTATTGAGCTTCGAGATATTTGTATAGTTTTTAATTATAGATAATTTTTCATAAAACAGTCGATTGTCGCAGGTTAAAATCGAAGTGGGGATTTTTGTGAAGAAGCACTAATTCCGTCGAAAAACACCCTCAGGAAGACCATAGATTTTTTCTACAGTATGTATTAGCATCTCTGCCCCCAGGGATAGACACAAAATTCAAAAAGGTTGCGCCAAATATGGTAAAGGTAATCTATTAAATCAAATATTGGCGGAAATGATATATCTTGAATTAGCAATGAACACAAAAGGACTGAAGCCATATAATTTGCATAATTTTCCTAACTTAAATATGTTTCTGACTAACCTTTACAGGTAACAAGTAGAATCTAAACGGCAGCAACTTTGGTTTATTGAGAAATAAAGATATGTATTCCGTATATAAGTTACAAAGCATTTCCATGTGCACTTGGGCCAAAGTCTATATAAAAATAACATGACTTTTATAACATTAATTTATATTAGATTTCTTACGCAAGAATGTGTATAACACTCAATTTATTATATGTTTTACATGTCGATATTGAATACATATATCTATTTTATTTGATTATCGGCTTGGGTGTTTGAAAATTTTCACGCTCTAGGTGGGATGACATGAAACTCCCCTGAACTGTCGTGTCATCCCGTGAACTGTTTACCATATACGCTTTACGCGTGTCGGTCTAAAACAACCGATTAACAGAAACAATTTAGTGCGCACGTCGCTTTCTGTGTAGAATTTCATCAGGAATCCTCGATTCAATTTGTTTATGAATAAAAATTAAAAAAAATTAAATGGAGAGCTAGAGATGAAAAAACCTGTGACGGACCTTTAAGAGAAGATGGGCATAACAGCTTTAACATGTTATGTATTCGCATTTGTTATAATAAATTTGAAGGATTTATTTAGATTAGATAAGATATTTAAGTATCACATATTGATATATTATAAAATTACAAAACAACTTAATAAAATATAGATAGTAAAATACCTAGCTTTTAAAAGGCTTATGACACGCTGTATATATTAAATACAAGCTATGATACTATTACTAGTATGGGAAATATTTTTTATTACAAAATCATTGTCATGTTTTGCATCTTTTAAAAATGATTATATAAGAATAACAGTTTACTAAAAACAAAATAAGTTTTAATTTATTGTATCATAATGAACAATTACTTATGGAGAGCCAAAAGTGGTTTGATTTTAACGGACATTGTACCTTATGGATCCTTATGGTTTATGAGAATAAAGATTATATTATAGGGATGTTACGCTACATATTTTATACGTATTGATCCTTATTCTCAAGTCCTTATTGACTGGGTATGAGTGGAATAGTAAGTTTATTGTCCCCGAGGTGCAATAGTTGTATCCGAGGGGAAAATCAACTTTCTATTATACGAATATCGCGGCAGTCAGTAGGTGTTTTATTATATCGAAGAAGACAGCAGATAATACATGGCGGGGCAAATACACTTTCATTATGTAAAAAGCAGAAATGCAACCAAATTGTTCCTCAGAGAATTGTTTAAACGTTTACTTCGTAAATATCCGGAAATAATCAGGCTACGTCTCTACTCTAGCGATATCTTCAAAATTTTCCAATCCCGTAGCTGCATTTGAAATTCTGCGAAACATATTGACGCTTGAGGTCAAATAGTTTCATCGATGTACAATGGAACTATTGACCGGTCAAATAGTTCAACGCTTGCAATTTAAAAAAATTATAAAACTGATATTTTGTACTGGTATTATATATATAGATAGAAAATGATAACTGAGGTATAATAAATATAGAATAATAGGTAGTTTCGTTTTTAATACTGACTATATCATGTGGAATATCTAGACGAGCCAATTAGGGCGAGTTAAGATATTCCACATGTTATCATGAGTCCGTATCAAAAACGAAACTACCTATTATTCTGATTATCGGTAATTATGTCGTCACACAATGTATTGCCTAATATTTTCAGTGATACAGCCAGTACAGTACGTTGATACTCGAAAATATAAGGCAGTAAGATCAAAGGGAAAATATACGAATTACCAATAAACTAGTATATTGTTCTGTTTTATCACTCTCTTTGTATAATCGGTAAATTCGTTATTCATTTCCAGGAGGTTGATTTCTGTCTATCATTAAAAGATTTCAGATGCAAATTCACCATCATCTTGACCAGTCCGTTTTTCTTTAATTTGACGTTATTCTGATTTAATGACATTTGAGTGTTATTGACTAAATCTTCACATTCATTATCAATAAATATTATAAAACCGATCACTTGTTTGTTCCATCCTTCTAACGACGTATTGAGACCAGTCCGACACCATCGTGATAAGTCCGTCATGTCTGTTCCTTTCAGCCAACATAATAGAAGAATGAATGACAGATTTCGTTTGCCGTAAAATGTAGTTATTCTCAAATCGCCACGCACTGGCAACGGAGTTTGAGATCGTTTTCCTACAGCTAGAAAAAATATTGCATGCTTTCAAAACAACATCTGATACACAAATTTAATATACTTTTAGATATTTGGATAATATTTTGGCTCTCAATAATGACGACTTCAGTATGTATACTAAAGAAATTTATCCTGTTGAACTTACTTTAAATAAAGCTTATACTGACTAACAATGACCACTGCCCGTTCCTCGATCTTGATATCTATATCATTAACGGAAAGCTTAATACTAAAATTTATGATAAAAGAGATGATTTTTCATTTCCTATCGCTAATTATCAATTTTTTAGATGGTGACGTTACCTTGTCACCATCTTACGGTGTTTATATATCTCAACTTGTACGATTCGCTCGTGTTTGTAACAATGTTTTAGATTTTAACGAGAGAAATTTATGTATTACTGAAAAATAATTTCACCAGGGTTTTCGATATCACAAACTAGTCAAAACATTTACTAAATTTTATCATCGGTATAAGGACATCATTCGTAAATATAGCTCAACATGCAGACTTCTTATACGTTCAGGTATTTCACATCCAATATTTTATGGAAATATTCTTTATAAGGCACAACAATGTTAGTATTCACCTCAGAAGCTAACAAAACCTTTAAATAGACCTATTAAGAAGGAATATAGTTACGATACTGTTGTCAGGTCATGAAAGATTGCATATTTTGGCGTTAATATTGCGTCACTTATAGGGTCTTTGCATCGGAACTTAACACATTTATTTGAAAAACTAGTTGTTGGCATGACACGGGTTATGTTCTTCTCATAAATGTTATGATGGTATGATACTAAAACCCCTCACGGGGAGGATTGTGGGTGATTTTTGTCGAGCCTTCGACTTTAGTCATTCCGTCGTCGTCGGTGTCGTCGGCGGCGTCAACAAATATTCACTCTGTGGTTAAAGTTTTTGAAATTTTAATAACTTTCTTAAACTATACTGGATTTCTAACAAACTTGGACAGAGGCTTGTTTATGATCATATGATAGTATCCAGAAGTAATTTTTGTAAAAATAAAATTCCATTTTTTCCGTATTTTACTTATAAATAGACTTAGTTTTTTCTGCGGGGAAACATAACATTCACTCTGTGGTTAAAGTTTTTAGAATTTTAATAACTTTCTTAAACTATCCTGGGTTTGTACTAAACTTGGACAGAAGCTTGTTTATAATCATAAGATAGTATCCAGAAGTAAATTTTGTAAAAATATAAATCCATTATTTCCGTATTTTACTTTTAAATGGACTTAGTTTTTCTGCGGGAAAACATTACATTCACTCTGTGGTTAAAGTTTTTAAAATTTTAATAACTTTCTTAAACTATCTAGGGTGTGTACCAAACTTGGACAGAAGCTTATTTATGATCATAAAATATTATCCAGAAGTAAATTTTGTAAAAAGATAACTTCATTTTTTCTGTATTTTATTTTTAAATGGACTTCGATTTTTTTAAGTTAACATTACATACAGTTTGCAGTTAAAGTTTTCAAAACATTCATTAGATTTATAAACTATCCAAGATTTTTACCAAACTTAGACAGAAGCTTCTTACAATCATAAGATGATATCAAGAGGAACATTTTTATTGATTTTTTTCGTTATTTTTGTTGAGCCCGCGATTTACAGCAAAAGTAGTCGAGACACTGGGTTCCGTGGAACCCTTACAAATTTTTATATGATGAAGACATAATTTTTCAATCAGTTTATTTAAAGTCTGGAGCTGGCATGTCAGTTAAATGCTAGTAGTCTGATGTTTAATATTTATGTATTATTGTCATTTTGTTTATGTTTAAATCTTCTGTCATCAGACTCGGACTTCTTTTGAACTGAATTTTAATGTGCGTATTACTTTTCTGCATTTGCTAGAGGTATAGGGGGAGGGTTGAGATTTCACAAACATATTTTAACCCCGTCGCATTATTGCGCCTGTCCCAAGTCAGGAGCCTCTATTTATTAGTTTATTGTCACAGAACTTATATATATTTGTTTAGGGGCCAGCTGAAGGACGCCTCCGGGTACGGGAATTTCTCGTTGCATTGAAGACCTGTTGGCGACCTTCTGCTGTTCTCTGCTCTATGGTCGGGTTGTTGTCTCTTTGGCACATTCCCCATTTCCGTTCTCAATTTTATTTGCTTTGAACGTTGTTACTCACAACATATTGTCTTGTTCCAAATGAAACCACTTCCAGTCCACTTTAAGCCGAGGTACTTAATATATGATCAGCGTATCCAATGAGGGCATTGGAGCATGAACATGTTTTATTACTACGGCCTATTGAAGGGTTTCTAAAATGAACAACCTGCTTTTCGTTCATTACATCAAGATGTTACTACGTCTAACATTCGATGGAATTTCGATTTATCGGGTGCAAAATATTATTTGAAAAGCTTTCGACGAGGCATGAAGACAACGGACGCCAGAAATGATAAAAGCTCACATGGCCTTTTGGGTCCCTAAGCCTTTAAAAAGTGAGGTAAAAGAAAACTCACATATGCTATTATAGGCAAACATCAGATCATAAGGCATCTGTTAGTAATGAAGTCGCCTTATATTCTATGATATATAAAAACAATTCAAGTCATTGCCGCTAGATAAGCATCCTTAATCTGCGATATCTAATGCAGGCAAAACATAATTTGTACATTTATTTATCATCTTTTGTGTTTACGTTTGAAACTTATCCTGTCGATGTTTCATTTCATAAATAAGACCTTATTCCTTGGTTAGCACTTCATACACCTCCTTAATTAAACTAGACGCACAATAGACTAAATTACTTACCTTGTAAAGTTATGCAATTTCCATGTTTATTATTACCTTTATTGCAATTAGTTATTTTAGGTTACTTGTAAATATTGTAAAGGGGTATATTCTTGCAGTCTTGTCACAAGTTCATTAACAGTAATGTTTTATCAAAAACTGTAAATAAATGTGGTATGATTACAAGTGAGATAAATTTCCACAAGAGACCAATTGACAGATATTCAACTTTCTTTTTATCTTTTGTACTCAGTGTAACAAAAATGCAAAACATAATAATGGAAGACGTCATCATTCAATTAATGAGTTCCATCATGTTGATTTATTTGAAGGTCTTGTTTTGGTGAATATTTTTCTTAAACTTCTGTTCTTTATCTATATACGTTTTTGTGATGGTAACATGGTAATTCAGGGGAAATAACTCTTGAATTTTCGATTGAATTTTCCTCGGAGTTCCATATTTTTGTGATTTTACTTTTTTTTCAAGAGCATAACCCCATAAATGTATATAGGTTCAATTAACAATTTCAGATATATGAATTTATTTTCAAATTTTATTCTTCTGGTCATTTTAATCTCTTCATTTTTCTTTTGCTATGATACATTTTAGGATCAATAATCTATGGGTTGTCCAATTTATCTGAAAAAAATCATGGCTGCAGGTCAGCTTCACCCTGTAAATTTTCACATAACATCTTCAAGGGGTATTAGTAAAAACTGATAATTACTAAATACATATAGTTTTGTTTCAGGGAAATAACTCCCATTTTTTCAGAAAGTGTTGAAGAATATAGACCTTGACCTGCTGAATGATTTAACCCCTTTGCCCTTATTGATTTCGATTTTGAGAAATAAGACAACACCTTCACTTTATTAATATGTTCTATTTAAAGCAACTTCATCAATATTTGCACACAAAAACATATATTTAAACTTAGATGAACAAGAAACATTTGATTCAGTAGTTTCAGGGAAGACTTTGTAGAACCAGAGACATATAATATGTCTCTGGTAGAACAATAGATGCTAAGTGATCACATGACCTTGTAGGTCAGGTGAGCTAAAAAGAGTGCGACACAAAATCAAAAGCTACTTTGAATTATATATATCTTTTTCTGTCATGCTCTCAACTTCAAGATAAGAGAGGTAAGAGCTATTCAGGAACAATTTAGAATTTTGATGTTTCAGGTTGAATATAAAAAGGTCTTCCATTTTGATATCAACAAGAGTGCACACACTGAAATGTCTCACCTTCTTTACTAATCATTGGTATTATGTTGATATTCCTAAATATAAAGCTTTATTACAACTGTCAAATAAAATTAACATTAACCAAGAAAACTAAACATCCTCCAAAAAACCATAAAAATGAGGTCAGGGTCAGATGAACCATGCCAGGCAGGCATGTATAGCTAACAATTCTTCCATACAAAAATAAAGTTGACCTATTGCTTATAGTTTAAGAAAAACAGACCAAAATACAAAAACTTAACACTGAGCAATGAGAAGTGAAAATGAGGTCAAGGTCAAATGAAACCTGCACAACTGACATATAGATCATAAAATATTTCCATACACCAAATACAGTTGACCTATTGCATCTAGTATTAAAACTAGAGGCTCTAAAGAGCCGGTGTCGCTCACCTTGGTCTATGTGCATATTAAACAATAGACACAGATAAATTCATGACAAAATTGTGTTTTGGTGATGGTGATGTGTTTTTAGATCTTTATTTACTGAACATTCTTTTGCTACAATTATCTATAATGAACTTGGCCAAATAATTAATACAGTGGAAAGTATTTTCTGAAAATTTACAAAAATTTATGAAAATTATTAAAAATTGACTATAAAGGGCAATAACTCCTAAAGGGGGAAAACTGACTATTTTGTTCATGCTGATTAATTTGTAGATCTTACTTTGCTGAACATTATTGCTGTTTACAGTTTATCTCTATCTAAAATAATATTCAAGATAATAACCAAAATCTGCAAGATTTCCTTAAAATAACTAATTCGGGGGAAGCAACCCAACAACCAGTTGTCCGATTTGTCTGAAAATTTATGGGCCGATAGAGCTTGACCTAATAAACAAGTCAATCCCTTTATCAGAATTGCTCTAAATGCTTTGGTTTCAGAGTTATAAGCCAACATCTACATTTTACCCCTATGTTCTATTTTTAGCCATGGCGGCCGTCTTGGTTGGTTGGAAGGGTCACGCCACAAAATTTTAAACTTAAATACCCCAATGATGATTGTGGCCAAGTTTGGTTAAATTTGGCCCAGTAGTTTCAGAGGAGAAGATTTTTGTAAAAGTTTACAGATGACAGAAGCAGGACGCTGGACGACGGACGCCAAGTGATGAGAAAAGCTCACTTGACCTTTAAGGTCAGGTGAGCTAAAAAAAGACCAAAACACAAAAAATTCACTTTAACCACCGAACCATGAAGATGAGGTCAAGGTCAGATGACACCTGCCAGCTAGAGATGTGCACCTTACAATCATTCCATACACCAAATATAGTAGACCTATTGCATACAGTATAAGAAAAACAGACCAAAACACAAAATCTGAACTATAAACACTGAACCATGAAAATAAGGTTAAGGTCAGATACACCTGCCAGTTGGACATGTACAACTTACAGTTCTTCCATACACTGAATATACTGCACCTATTGCTTATAGCATCTGAGATATGGACTTGACCACCAAAACCTAACCTTGTTCACTTATCCATGAAATGTGGTTGAGGTGAAGTGAAAACTGTCTGACAGGTATGAGAACCTTGCAAGGTACACACATAGCAAATATAGTTATCCTATTACTTATAATAAGAGAGATTTTAACATTACAAAAAATCTTAACTTTTTTTCAAGTAGTCACTGAACCATGAAAATAAGGTCAAGGACATTGGACATTTGACTGATGAAAACTTGGTAATATGAGGCATCCATATACAAAGTATGAAGCATCCAGGTCTTCCACTCTCTAAAATATAAAGCTTTTAAGAAGTGAGCTATCCCTACATTGTATGTCGAGCTTTCTGCGACAAAGGTTGCAGGCTGGAGAAAGATGGGAATGAAACAAATGATGAAACCGGTATCATCTTCTTTCCTGTGGGTGAGTCTATTTTGTTTCTTGACAGGGATGGGAAATTCTAATTTCATAGGACTTGTTTGCAAACTTTGTTTTTGTGCTGAAGATCATTATTTGCCATGATTCCTGAAAGTTGGTAAAAAGCAAAGTGGAGCAAGTTTTTCTTGTTTGTGAAATAAGGATTTTATTTTCTTGAAATTATATGATAATGGCATGCATTGTTTGTTAAAACAACCGACCAAGAACATTTGAAACTAAAATATAAGAAATGATGACAAAATAGCATTACCGAAACCGCCGAAACTATTTTTTTTTACAAATATTTATGTCTTGTATGATATTTTTTTCCCACAACGGACTTAACCAAACTTTCCATGTGAGGAATCTCCAGACCAACAAACTTAAAACCTGTGCATTAGAATAATCAAACAAACATGTGCCATTGGAAAATTAAACTATATTTTCATTACCATAAAAGTGTACAATGGTTTTGTACTGAATTATCTCCCCTTCCTTGGTAATGTTGCATTCAAACAATTCATATAAATATCAATGTATTTTTTTTCAACTACACACTTTCCCTCGTCACAACATTAAAACTTTGTGATACCAAAAATTTCTCATGATGAGTATTATTAATAATATATATACATAAAGACATAAATGGTTATTGTAACTCCAATATTTAATTTGATTTAAAAAAAAAAGGTAGCACAGTCATGACAGTAGAACTTTTACATTCCACATTTAATCTGAACTGTGCATTAAAATGTATGTAATTAAAATTTGGAAGACATTCTAAAGTAATTTTCTGTTTGCTTATAACATCTGAACCACAGACAGATTAGATTTCATTTAAAAGTGGTTTTACTATTTACATTATGATAAAATTATTGAAATACTAAAATGCTGCTATGAGTATGTCAATCATATCCAATGGCCCATTCAAAATGTCCACATTGTTTATTTTTTGGAAAACTACATGTGAAAAATTTCTTTCCATTATTTTGTCCCTGCTTCATCACAGTCCTAATTGTACAGGGTTTCACATGTCCTTCACACAATGGAAAACTCTCATCTGCCCACTGAAAGAATATAAACATAAAATGATTTTTTTTGGTAACTGTGAATTCTTTATTATTTGTTGAACACCAGTTTTCAAGGAATTCGTTGATATAGGAGGGGGGAAAAGGACCTTTATCAGGACACTGGGATCAGGTGTTTTTAAGCTAGGGATTTCGGGATCTTGGAATTCTTGTTTTTGAATTTTGGGACCTCAGGATTTTGTGTTTTTAAGCCTATTATTTTTTATGGCCTATTCATTACAGAAAAAAATATTAATATCTTAACTATCATATGAGCATATTATAATTAGTTTATGACAAAAAAAAATGAAGCAAATGACAAGCATAATAACCCAAGACATTCAAGATATTAACAAAGATATTTTTTTCCGAAATCATATTTATAGTTTTCCAGAATAATATTAGATTGTACAACTTTGTTATCAAAAACTAATGTAAAATACTTGATACTTATCACTTTATTGTCACATCTCAGACGACAGGCTTGTAAAATTACTGTACAAGCTTCAAGTTCCTATAAACATATCATTTGCATACCTGTCAACTGTCACCATTTGCGGGGTATTTCCCTAATGGACACTCCCAGTTGGTAATTTTGAAAGAGCAATTTTGTCCACAAAACAAAACCATTAAATTTACCCCATGAATAGGATTGTAAAAGTATTAAGAACCAAATAAACAACATCAAAATGAATTGGAAGCCTACTTTAAGGGATTTGTATGACTAACAGAGTAAATTCTAATCATGCATGTAAAACACCTTTTGGCATTTTGAGGTGTAGGCAGGTATGCATTTGCATGACCAGAGGTTAATAATTATTCATTTAATAATGCAAATGAATAACTGATAACAATACACAAGATGTACAATATTTTTTTTTCCTTTATAGGGAAAAAGTCATGGGATATAGTTTAAGATCCTAAAAAATAGCTGCCATCCCAGGTTTTATGACCCTGAACAGGTCTTATGACCCTGAACAGGTTTTATGACCCTGAACAGGTTTTATGACCCTGAATAAATTGTCACCATTTGGTGTTGAACAAAGCAGATGATGACCTTCAGTCAGAGTATATCACAGGTTGTACTGTACACAGGTTGTACTGTCTAAAGGCATAGTACACTACATGACATTTCATTGATTTTTTATTTATTAATAACACAAGTCTTCATTTCTAACGTTTGACTTATTTTATGAAAGGCATTGAGAAAGAGGACCTTTTCAATTTTAGTATATCTGATTTTGTGAAATTCAGGTTAGTTACTTTCTTTATATTTCACTTTAGTGCAGGTATTTTCTATAATTTAACTTGGTATGAAATTGATGAGTTTTATTAAACTGTGTATCCGTCCATCAAAAATTTTCCCAATAAAGTAGAGCAAAAACATCTGAATTGCACGAAATTGTTCATCATTTTGTCTTTGTTGCTAATTTTTTAATTGGAGTCATTCCCCATTTTTTTAAAATTTCATTTCAATAGTAATCAAGCATATTTGTTTAATTTGGTTTAAGATTTTTTCCCCTAATTAATAAAAAAAATGACATGTAATACAAACCTTGAAAAATTTGCACTGTTTTGATCTTGGCAGACTGCAACTGAAAAACCATCTAAGATAGTTATCTCCCTTTTTGCGTACTTCTGTCATATTGCATTTTTGTTTATGTCCAGGACAAGGGGGGATTTTACTGATGACAACATCTTGTTTTGCATCATTTTTGACAACTTTGTCTATTTTTGGTCTTTTTAATGTATTTGATGCAACAGGATCGGATGATTTTCTCTTTTGAGGATTAGCAGTTAAGTTTATAGGATTGTCTTTTGTTCCATTCGTCAAATCTGGAGCTGTTTTACCTGAAATAAAAGTGAAATCAATCAGTAAAATTGAACTTGAAAGTTCTTTTTCCTTCTGTTAATATTTAAGCTTTTTTAAACAGAAATGTGCATAAAATGATCTTATTTTTTGACAGTATAAATATAGACTTTAACATGGCTAAGGAACTGGCTTTAAACAGTCTATAATCACACTATGGACACTTATTTTCATTCTTTTGATGCATAGCACATTTGTTGCAAACATAAGATTGGGAAATGTTTAGATAAATAAGAGTAAAAGAGGGAGGAAAGATACCACAGGGACAGTCAAACTCATAAATCTAAAACAAACTGACAGTGCCATGGCTAAAAATGAAAAAGACAAACAAAAAAACAATAGAACACATGATACAACATAGAAAACTAAAGAATAAACAACACTAACCCCACCAAAAACTAGGGGTGATCTCAGGTGCTCCGGAAGGGTAAGCAGATCCTGCTCCACATGTGGCACCCGTCTTGTTGCTTATGTGATTACAAATCCGGTATATAGTCTAATTCGGTAGGTCACATACATGAAAGGGAAGGGGATTGTAGTTACGACGTAAGGAACATATCCGATATCATTTGTGAAACGGTTATTTGTCACCAAGGTTCCTCGAGAGCACTGTTAGATAAGGGGGAGCTAACTCGTTTGTGCTGGAACCAAGGGACAGGGGGTCAGTCTATCGCTAGACTTAATGTTCTGATAGGCATAGCTAAAACGCAAGGAAGGTTTTCATAATTTAATTACTGTAATAATTTAAACGAATGATGATAACAAATCAATTAGTAAACAATTCCAAATAATAATAATAATCTAATTAAAGTACAAAGTATCAAAACTAAATATCAAATCCAAAGTAAAGTTATTTCTCCTTAAAATGTAAGATATAAACTAAATGCCAAAATTACTAAATCATAAAATGTACTTAATTTCTATTTCCAAATATAAAGTCTCAAAATAAAGTTTCTCAAAAGTATTTTCTATTAAAGTTAAATTTATGAGTCAGAGATAAATTTTATCTCACACTACACAGTCAACTGGTAGACTGGTAGACAGTCTTCTAGAGCCAGTATAATGACATGAGTAGTGTGAGGTTACGCTTCCGAAACACTGACTAAGATCTTAAAAATTCTCAAAAATAAAATGTGAGTCAAAAAATACATTTTTGTCTAAACACTACAAAGTCAACTGGTAGACTGATTGACAGTCCTACAGTACCAGTATAATAGACTTAAGAAGTGAAAGGTTTGGTTTCCGAAAGGTGACTGATTTTCCTAAATTTCACAACGCTATTTATATTAAGCTATTTATATTAAAACCAAATATAAATCAATATGACTCGACATGTAGATATTACTCTCATTAACAAAAAATAGACATTAATTAACAAAGCCTAATCCTATAATGTTTTGATTACAGCTTTGATAAAAAACGTAAACTTTCCAAGTGACATATGCTAATTACAATTAGTCTTTCAAAATTAAGTGCTTTGAGCAAACTGTGACATTTCAAGTACTAATGCCACAGCATAGGTAAAATTAATTAAACAGATTAATTAAAACTTTTACAAAATACAAACATTAAATTTTCTTTCATAAATTAAAACATTTTTTTATCCAAAATAACACAAACACAAATGTAAGCCAAATAACACACCATGACATATTCCCCCCTACTCCAATATGTTTGTCCCCAAACATGATATATACATTCACATATTAACATCTTAAAAATAGTCTTTATACACTCCAATAAACTATATATAACCTGGCGCCAAAATATATACTTATAATATATAGCAATTAACAACTATGTATTTCAACTTGCTAGCTCCCAGCAACCTATATTCCATGTGTTTAACAGATGAAAAATAAAATAACATTCTAGTAATCCAAAATTCAAATTGATGTAGTGAAAAGAACCAACAGGCGTGCACTCCTACTAATTCCTAGAACCACAAAAAAATAAAGATAGAAACTGATTGTTTTTCTAAATCCTGCTGTCTTGGAAGGTTGCTATGGTATTACATAATAAGCACCATCATGATATTCACAAATTTCTAAATGATCTGAGTTGGTAATGTCAAAGTTCTGTTCTTGTAAACTGTTTTTGCTTTGTTGTTTCACAAAAGTTCAATCCTATAAATAAGCTCTAGCAAGTAATGTTCAAAATTATTAATTTCTGGTAAGATGTCCAAAAGTTAAAGCACTTTTTCTCCGATTATTGCAAACACCTGTCGAAGGACACCTATTGCATCCTTGCTCGTTGATCCGTGCACTGCTGCAGTGGCGCCTAGATGACGCAACTGACGTCGACCGATACAGCTCCAAGATGGTCTACTGTCAAATAAACAGCTCACTCTATGATTCTCCAGTCCAATCTACACAAAGCTCCTCTCCACGATTGTAGTAAACTGGAAACCCGCTGTTCCTGGTATTACACTGGATAGCCTGGCACATCTGTCTTTTTGGCAGCACCATCCTTTTGAAATCCTTTTTCTACCCATGATGATATTTCTATTCCAATTACCAAACTGAAACTTAAAGTATTTTTGTCAGTTTATTGTTTATGTTCTATTCTCTACCTTAAGTTACTCATCATATTCTATTAATTACGCAAATAAAATCTCTCCTGAACTAAATGTTAAATTCTCTCTACTATGAGTCAAATTTCCAGATCGTATAAAATTATTTGCACAAGTACAGTTTCTCCTGAACTGAATTTTAACTCCTGTAAAGTTTTTGCACAAACAAATATTTATTTAACGTTAACAGATTCACACCAAGAATCAACATACATCTATACTTTTCACTTAAAAGTTATTAAAGTGTATTATAATAGGCAAGATGTACTTATCTTTTAGTTATGTGTTGTTTAATCTGCAACTTGTCTCTCCTGCTACTGGTTCTCTCTTCCTCTCATAGTCTCTCCTGCTGTTGTCTCAATTTTGAAATTTTAAGTTTTAAATAATTTTGAATGAATTTTGCCAACCTACATTCTAGCTATGCAGTTTCAGAATCTAATTTGAATCATGCCTCGGGTCAACTCCGCCATATCTGTCACCAAGGTTCCTCGAGAGCACTGTTAGATAAGGGGGAGCTAACTCGTTTGTGCTGGAACCAAGGGACAGGGGGTCAGTCTATCGCTAGACTTAATGTTCTGATAGGCATAGCTAAAACGCAAGGAAGGTTTTCATAATTTAATTACTGTAATAATTTAAACGAATGATGATAACAAATCAATTAGTAAACAATTCCAAATAATAATAATAATCTAATTAAAGTACAAAGTATCAAAACTAAATATCAAATCCAAAGTAAAGTTATTTCTCCTTAAAATGTAAGATATAAACTAAATGCCAAAATTACTAAATCATAAAATGTACTTAATTTCTATTTCCAAATATAAAGTCTCAAAATAAAGTTTCTCAAAAGTATTTTCTATTAAAGTTAAATTTATGAGTCAGAGATAAATTTTATCTCACACTACACAGTCAACTGGTAGACTGGTAGACAGTCTTCTAGAGCCAGTATAATGACATGAGTAGTGTGAGGTTACGCTTCTGAAACACTGACTAAGATCTTAAAAATTCTCAAAAATAAAATGTGAGTCAAAAAATACATTTTTGTCTAAACACTACAAAGTCAACTGGTAGACTGATTGACAGTCCTACAGTACCAGTATAATAGACTTAAGAAGTGAAAGGTTTGGTTTCCGAAAGGTGACTGATTTTCCTAAATTTCACAACGCTATTTATATTAAGCTATTTATATTAAAACCAAATATAAATCAATATGACTCGACATGTAGATATTACTCTCATTAACAAAAAATAGACATTAATTAACAAAGCCTAATCCTATAATGTTTTGATTACAGCTTTGATAAAAAACGTAAACTTTCCAAGTGACATATGCTAATTACAATTAGTCTTTCAAAATTAAGTGCTTTGAGCAAACTGTGACATTTCAAGTACTAATGCCACAGCATAGGTAAAATTAATTAAACAGATTAATTAAAACTTTTACAAAATACAAACATTAAATTTTCTTTCATAAATTAAAACATTTTTTTATCCAAAATAACACAAACACAAATGTAAGCCAAATAACACACCATGACATATTCCCCCCTCTCTAGAGCACTGTTAGATAAGGGGGAGCTAACTCGTTTGTGCTGGAACCAAGGGACAGGGGGTCAGTCTATCGCTAGACTTAATGTTCTGATAGGCATAGCTAAAACGCAAGGAAGGTTTTCATAATTTAATTACTGTAATAATTTAAACGAATGATGATAACAAATCAATTAGTAAACAATTCCAAATAATAATAATAATCTAATTAAAGTACAAAGTATCAAAACTAAATATCAAATCCAAAGTAAAGTTATTTCTCCTTAAAATGTAAGATATAAACTAAATGCCAAAATTACTAAATCATAAAATGTACTTAATTTCTATTTCCAAATATAAAGTCTCAAAATAAAGTTTCTCAAAAGTATTTTCTATTAAAGTTAAATTTATGAGTCAGAGATAAATTTTATCTCACACTACACAGTCAACTGGTAGACTGGTAGACAGTCTTCTAGAGCCAGTATAATGACATGAGCAGTGTGAGGTTACGCTTCCGAAACACTGACTAAGATCTTAAAAATTCTCAAAAATAAAATGTGAGTCAAAAAATACATTTTTGTCTAAACACTACAAAGTCAACTGGTAGACTGATTGACAGTCCTACAGTACCAGTATAATAGACTTAAGAAGTGAAAGGTTTGGTTTCCGAAAGGTGACTGATTTTCCTAAATTTCACAACGCTATTTATATTAAGCTATTTATATTAAAACCAAATATAAATCAATATGACTCGACATGTAGATATTACTCTCATTAACAAAAAATAGACATTAATTAACAAAGCCTAATCCTATAATGTTTTGATTACAGCTTTGATAAAAAACGTAAACTTTCCAAGTGACATATGCTAATTACAATTAGTCTTTCAAAATTAAGTGCTTTGAGCAAACTGTGACATTTCAAGTACTAATGCCACAGCATAGGTAAAATTAATTAAACAGATTAATTAAAACTTTTACAAAATACAAACATTAAATTTTCTTTCATAAATTAAAACATTTTTTTATCCAAAATAACACAAACACAAATGTAAGCCAAATAACACACCATGACATATTCCATAACAGTCAACCAACTCAAGATGCGGTCCGTATAGAGTAAGTGACGTTTCTGATAGCTTTTCTATTCTAAGACATGTTCCTTCCTTAATATTTGCATTGAAAAGAAACAAAAGTCTGTTCACTTTAAATTCCCCCCTTCTTTTCTCATCAAAATAATTCTCATACTGACAACTGTCAGTAATTTAAATCAGGTATTTTAAAATACTTTAGTACTGTACATTTTTCGTGTTATAGACTATACCTTGACCTATAATGGTTTACTTTTATAAATTGTGACTTTGATAGAGAGTTGTCTCATTGGCACTCATACCGCATCTTTCTATATCTATAGTATGAATAATTCCTTTCAAAGTATCTAAATCTTTGTCTTTTTGTCTCCCCTGATACAATAACTTACTGTCTTGTTTCATCACATCTGGGATAGGATTGCTTTCCCTTTTAGTCATACAAGCATCACATGTGACTGCTGTTGCTTTATTTACAAGGGTACAAACTGAGCATGCCCAGTTAATTGCTTCCTGTCCTTGTGCCGTCTGCTGCAGTTTCCCTGTCTGTACCCATCCAAGTAAGCTATTCTTTGTAGGTAATGTTCTAAATACATAAAACAATCAAAGAGCTGAAAGCTCTGAAGAAAAATGACGCCACTGTCTCTAATATTGGGATAGTTTTTATGCAAGTCTTGATTTTCACATACCGTAATTTGTTTAACAATGCAACATGTCTCGTAAGCATATAATTGATAATCGTATATGTGTGTGTGTGAAGTGAAGGTGCCAACTGGCTGTTTTTTTTTAAGACAAATGAATAGGTCAAGACTACCTGAATTGTACAAATAAATCCCGTGGAAAGGCTTCTATATTTCTCACTGGTACATAGGCTGAATCCGGGTCCATTCGCGCCCATTCACGTTTGCGCCAACTCATGTTCGCCCCCTTTCACTTTCACACCCTACATGTTCGCAACTAATCTTAATTGGTTTTGTGTTTAATAATGTTTTGGTTAGTGTATTGCTATACTTTGTTTCATTGACCTCTTTCATAATGAAGTGAGATTCTGACTATTTTTTTTTCTGTGTGTTGAATAAATTTTATCATGTTTTGGTTATAATAGTGGATTGCTATATTTTGGTTCCTATATTTTATTGTTTCGTTGTTTCAGATCAAAGGGCTTAAAAACAATTATCTTTTGTGTTTTTCCTTTAAAATCTTCAATGTTTTACTCATACCAAGCTATAAATACATTCAGTATTTACACCAAAGCAATTTAAAACAACAATCATGATTTTCCAATTATTCAACTTGAATTTGAATTAAAATTGGGCGCAAATGAGTAGAGTGCGAACGAACCTTGGGTGTGAACCTGCGAGGTGCGAAAGTGTATTGGGCGCAAACAGACCTGATACCACATAGTCTGAACCCCCTTCTCCCACAAAATATGAAGTAAATTAAAAACAAATTGTTCAGAGAACAATTGAAGTCTTTCCACTAGAAAAGATCTATTTTTATATTGAAATATGAAAAATCAGTTTAAAATGTTAGTTCCTATGGCTTTATGACGTCCTATTAACATATGACCTTGACCTCAATTTCAAGGTCACAAACCATGGACCTTGAATCAAAATATCCTAGGTCTTTAATATGTTTGGTTAATGAGTACTACCACTTGACGCGTAATTTTAAATGTAAGATGGACAAAAACTCCCTTTTATTGTATGCGCAGCCTTTCAACCAAAATATACAAGTAAGGACATGTTGCAACTAATAATTTATGAAAAATTATTTGTCAAAATGTCATACAGTATTTGAAAAGAAGTGAAAATAAGCCAAAATCAAAATTTATAATATGACCTTGACCTTTGACATTGACCTCATTTTCATTTTTAGTACCAATGACCTCATGAAGACCGTAGGTCTCTATCAGTTATGGTTTACCAGTTGAAAATGCATATCGCTTGAATCAAATGAAAAAGGGGGAATAACTCTCATATGGAGTCCCCATAGAGCTATGGTTCAAACAAATATTCTTATCCTAAATATGTAACGAGCAATTTGGTAAAATAAAATCTTTTACGGTTACGAAGGAGAGGTGGCCACAAGAAAAACAGTGTTTGGGGAGATAACTCTTACAACATAATGTATTTTGTTATAATTACATTTGATATATGTTTCATTATAATACTTTATTCTGATTGGCTAACTGCACATCACATGTTATTCCTCAAGCAATTGCATCATTCAATAAAACTTTTCATTCATGATAACACGTGGTCCCACAATAAAGTGCACAGATGAATTGAATAAAAAAGTTATAAAATTCGTGTTTTCATGATCCTAGCTAAAAAAAGTAATTATAAGTATTGAATGTTTCTTTTTGTAACCTCATAGGGTTGCAAAAGCGTTGACCGTGTGCACATTTCTAGAATGGAGCGCTTACGCTTACGCGCTTCATACAAAAAGTACTTCGGTCAACGCTTTTACACCTCAATGAATTTACAAAAAAAAAGCATTCAATACTTAAATGCAGTTGTAAATTTTTAAAGCAAAAAGAGTTAATACTAACTTTCACTTTTTTTGGATGTTCATGTACATTTTGTATGTATTTATTTTTCTGAACTACATGAATTTTTTGGTGTATTTTTAATGATATATATGAGTAGTCCAAATAATTATTACGTCTGGCAAGGCTTTTTAAATTTTATTCTGGGACACCTTCCTATGACCACAAGGCTATATTAATTTTTTTCTGGGACGCCTTCTTAGGAAGCCTTCCTACGAACGTCTAAGAAGGCGTCCCAGAAAAAAATAAAATAGCCTTGTCAGACGTCATTATTATTTGGACTAATACATGAGATATTGGATATTTTTATGCATTATTTAACCAGTTGAGTCTTTTACAGGATTGTTTGTTTAATGCTGTTTAAACATTACTGAAAAAAAACCACCTTAAATTTGCTAATTATTTGGCATGAAAGTTTGATTTATTGAAAGGGACTCATAGTTTTCCATTTAATTTTAATAATTGTCTAATGGTTAAAACAATAGCTTCGTTGTTTACTTTTATACACAACAACATATTCACTTTGGTTTCGTTGTTTACCTAATATTCACTATGTACTTGGTAACAGTTATTAATTAATTGAATAGAAAATATTATAATAAATATTTTTGGAAGCCGAATTGACGTCAAATAGGTGCCGATTTGACTAGATGCCAATTTAACCAGGTGCCGACTTGACTTGTACGTTTCAATTCCTCTGCGATCGTTTGCGGTATTTTCTTGAGAAAACCTATTTTCCATCATCAAAGAGAAGAAGAAACTGCTTGAAATGATTCCCGAACGCTTCGTGATTGTTAAAATAAGTTTAATTCCCCTTAAAAAAACAATTTTAAAACTTGCGATGTTTAAACAGGAAGTTTCAAAAGCACGTGTAAAAGAAGAAATTAACCGGTGAGAGTGGAAATCCGTACATAACATATATCACTATAGTACGACTTTTAAAGCAAAACAGTTTCATCCTTTTGTAAAACAGTCTTAAATATACCTATCACATTAATGTTTGAAGGGTCTTAAGCTTATTCAAACCATATAAGTCGGTATGAAACACCAAAACGGAATGATAATAACCGATTACGTTTTGTAGTTTACAAAATTCTGGACTGGTTCCTGTTAAACTACAACACTTTGTTCGACTGTAGTGGAATACAAACAGAAACCAGTTAGTTTGTAAACTGGTTCCTGGCTGATTACTACACAATGCTCATGCATAGTGATAACACAAGCACATTCCAGTTTGTATTGAAATTAGTAAATACAAAACCAAGCGCGGTAGGCAGAGAAATCAGGTCGGCAGTTATGGAACAATGACTGCGTCATTTTCCAAAAATTGTTGACAGGTCAGAATAAAATTCAGCATCTTCTCATTTATATTTTCCTTTTGACACTACAAAACAAACATATTCATTTTTCAACTGAAAAGTTCTAAATAGAAAATCTGAATATCCATATTTTTTTCAGGAACATGTTTTAAATTCTTTTTACAAACTATCGAACATGGGGGTTTAAGTGCCCAACAAGATTTTTTAGAGCTCAATTTTTGCAGCGTTTCTGTTAGCATTGTTTTTTTACTCTAGAATTTGTATCATATGTTTACACTTTTCTTTTAGTATACTGATGATGACCAAAGTCTTGTTTTCCTTATTTGCATAAGTATTATACTTCTTAATTGGCATAAAAACTCAAGAATATAGAAGAATGGCATAAATAATAAAGGATTCAAAATGAAGACCCTGGTCTCCCTCAAAAGACCTTCCTATCTTTGCACCCTGACTAAAAAGACCTAACCTTTAGAACCCTGGAAACAAATTGTGAGTTCTCTTTCTTGGTATTCAAAAGTGCTCCAAATTGGTGAAGAAGGCCTATACACTGTAGAAGTGAAAATAAAAATAGGTAACCAACAGGTTTATCAGAAATTTTAATTGTTTAAGTTGTCAATAACTTGATTTAGTTAGAGATATGAAAATCGGGATGATAACACCAAAATTATGGATTCATTTATTTTTGTGTGTAACAATTTTCATAGTCATTTGATTTCATGTTTTTTTCAAAGTTTGCATACATTCTTATGGAAATCTTATAATTCGTTGTACATCATAGTTCCTGGGTAACCATCAAAACTGATATCAAATGAATAATAATGAATCCACAGTTAACATGGTTGGCAGGTCTGATTCTGTAATAATGTTAATTCTGTAAAGTTGTTTTTGGGGTAATATAGTGTTGCCTTTACCTTGTTTGTTTCTGTTTGAGGTTGTTATCCTGACATTGTCCACAGAAGTATGTCATTCTATCATTATCTTCACCAAGTCTACATATCACCACTTTACCTTGTTTGTTTTTGTTTGAGGTTGTTATCCTGACATTGTCCACAGAAGTATGTCATTCTATCATTATCTTCACCAAGTCTACATATCACCACTTTACCATCACACTGAGTACATTTTCCTTTATTGTAGATCTTCATAAACTTCTTCAAATTTGTACCTGTACTTCTACACTAGTATATAAAATATAGAAATTTCATTTAAATCATCAAATTTTCAGTATGATATCTAAATGCACAAAGTGTTCTGACAATATCATTGGACTTTCTCATAAAGCTTTTTTAAAAGCTTTATAAACATTTATGCATGTATGTCGGTAAATACATCTTACTGAAAAATGTTACAGGTGCAGTAAATTGTCTAGCTCTCACCACCTTCATGTATGGGATAACAGAACAAAATATCTTTGTACAGTCACCATTATGTTTCAGTTATACATATAGATGTGCAATATGATATATGTGTGAATTAAATGATCATAGACATGTCCCAACTGTCATTGCCAAAATCATTTCTTCTTGTTCTTGACTATGACATCACGAAAAGAAATGTGTCATCAAATATTTAAATTGTCATGAGCTACACAACGGGTACTACAATTGTGGGAGGATCTGCTTACCAGGTGGGAGCACCTCTCCTCCTCTCTTTTTTTTTCTGTGAAGTTTGCATTGCACAGATTTTAGTTTTATTTGTAGTGATTTATAGACTGCTGTTTGTCTTCTTCTGGCCATTTTCAATTGCACATTGTGTTGTCTGAATATTTTAGACCTATGTCCCCTTAGCATCTTCTGTGTCTTCTTTAATGCCTAAAAATTATCATGTAGAAGGCAGAATAATCAATATAATTTTATTACCTTATAGAATATCATAGAGAAATCTCTAGTCATCTTCACTAAATGTAGTACATGTTCTTCTTTCAATTCATTTATCTAGAAAAAAAAGTGTACATTCAAATCATTGGCTGTAAGTAAATACAAGATAACTCTAGATCTAAAAACAGCAATTTTTGGTGTATTTATGTACACCAAAAATTACTATTTTTAGAGTTATCTAGGGTCTTTAGTCCCTTCTGAAAATTTTCAGTCTGCTCTTCTTTGGAATATTTGATTGCAATATTTTTGATTGTTTTTGAACTTTCAACCTGACATCTGATCAGATAAAAGTTTTAAGGTAGTTCAGGGGTATAGAAAAAAATCGACAGAATTTTCTTATACTTTGTGAAATTTTACTTTGAAGTATTATCAATGAAAAAATGCAAAAAAAATTGGGGGTCACCGGCCATCTAAGAGATATTTTGACCTCTGAAAATGAGTGCAAATAGGTTATAGGAAATTATAGGGAAAATGGACACAAATACACTTTGATTGAAATTTCAGAGCAAAATAAATGTCAGAAGTGGCAAATTTTTTCATACTGTATAGCTTGATGTCTCTATTTTATAAACTTGAAATACAATTTGGGGGTCACCGGCCATCCAAGAGATTTTTTGACCTCTGAAAATGAGTGCAAATAGGATAAATATAGGAAAAACAGATATAAAATCTCTTTGATTGAATTTTCAGAGCAAAATAAACAACAGAAGTGGCTCATTTTTTCATACTGTATAGCTTGATGTCTCTATTTGATAAAATTGAAATAAAATTTGGGGGTCACCGGCCACCCAAGAGATTGTTTTACCTCTGAAAATGAGTGCAAATAGGATAAATATAGGAAAAACAGACATAAAATCTCTTTGATTGAATTTTCAGAGCAAAATAAATGACAGAAGTGGCTCATTTTTTCATACTGTATAGCTTGATGTCTCTATTTTATAAAATTGAAATAAAATTTGGAGGTCACCGGCCATCCAAGAGATGTTTTGACCTCTGAAAATGAGTGCAAATAGGCTAAATATAGGAAAAACAGACATAAAATCTCTTTGATTGAATTTACAGAGCAAAATAAAGGACAGAAGTGGCTCATTTTTTCATACTGTATAGCTTGATGTCTCTATTTTATAAAATTGAAATAAAATTTGGAGGTCACCGGCCATCCAAGAGATGTTTTGACCTCTGAAAATGAGTGCAAATAGGCTAAATATAGGAAAAACAGACATAAAATCTCTTTGATTGAATTTACAGAGCAAAATAAAGGACAGAAGTGGCTCATTTTTTCATACTGTCATGACTGTATAGCTTGATGTCTCTATTTTATAAAATTGAAATAAAATTTGCGGGTCATCTGCCATCAGAGATTTTTTTTAGCAAAATAAATGACAGAAGTTGTTCATTGTTCAAAGAGGGGTTGACCTCTGCAGTTGTATAAAGCTGTGTCCTGCGGAGCATCTGGTAATTATTGTGCTTAAACCATATTTGTGACAACATATGTAAACTGTGAGCTGACAGTCTGCTTAGTTTTTATCCATAAGTCTCAATCTGACTTTCTATCTAAAAGGTTTTTATGTGTCAATATTTGTGTTTCAATACAAAAGGAGATATGGTATGATATTTGATTAATTATGAGGCAACTCTCCGTAATAGACAAAATGACACAGAAATTAACAGCTACAGGTCAAAAGCCGTTATCGCATAGTGAGATGAAAGAGGCCCTTCAATGACTAATGAAAAACAATTCAAATGAGAAAACTGAAGGCATATAAATGTACAAAATGATGAACTAAAAAAAATATGTGACACAACAAAAGACACCCACTGTCTGAATTACAGGTTCATGACTTGGGACAGGCACATACATAATGAGCCACTTCTGTCACATACATAATGTTTGAAGGTGACAACCCTTCCCCTTAACCTGGCCATGGGACAGTGGTATAATTTGGTACAACATAGGCATGATAGGGGTTTTATCAATTTGTATTATTCATTTTTGAATTCTTAATCTAGCGAAAAGTAGATTATCACAGATAAATTTGCAGAATGAGTTGTATGAATAGTCAGGACCCTTGTTTTACAAACTTTATGGAGCAAAAAAAATGTGATGAGGTTTGTATGTACATAAAGTCTGTCATAAAATTAAAGGTTTCAGTATATTCACATTTTACAATATTTTTTGTAACTGCTGTATTTCACATGTTATTTTTCTTTTCTACTGTAGGATAGTAAGTGGTTCAAATATACATGTATGCCTCTTGAGACTTAAATTACATGCAATAGAAATCAGCCCCCCCCCAAAAAAAAGCAAATTTTAATAACTTCAGCTGTAATATGCATTTTTAAATGTAATGTATGTGCTAGGGGCTTGACCCTGAATTATTTCAAGTGTTTTGGCCTAAGTTTTTTTAATACTTAAAGTACTATTAAATTATTACATGTATATTGTAATATACTATGCAATTGGTAATTTCCTTTTTATTTAAAGTACATTTTAATCATATGGGAGGATTCAGAGGCAGCCCTAGGAAAAATTTGGTTAATTATATTGGGAATCACTGGAGCATGACCTGAGTGGGTCCCCTCTAGGGCAGTCAGTGAGCCCCCTCTAATGAAAAATTCTGGATCCGCCACTGGGATTTTTTATACAACAAAAACATTCATGAGGTTTTAAATTGCAGGAAAATATCACTTCTTCATACAAGCCCCCCCTTTTTTACATTCAAAAACCTACTAAACATGCTAAAAGTCACATACATTTGTACTTATACATTTGTATAATTTTGACTTTTGAATAATTATTAAACATTCTACATATATCAGATACATGTACATCAATTTAGTCTGTAAAAACATTTTGTCTATAATATATATCTTATAATTGCCATGAAACTTGGTCCGTATGCTTTTAATTTAGTAATCTCTGGTCATACAAAGTTGGTTAAGATCAGTTAGTTCCTACTATCCTATTACACTGAAAAAACATCCTTTGATTTTATCTTTATTTACAAAATAAAGACTCTTGTGTGGACATTACCATGCGTTCCACATGAAAATCAATTATATAATCATTTTTGTAAATTTGATTACATATCTTGAAATTTTTTTTTCATACACCTTTAATAAATATGCCTTAAAGAGGAAGTATTTTTAAAAGAGTTGAAATTATACTGTAACTTTTGGTCATGAATGGACCACCTAAAAAAACCTTAAAAAATGTCTGAAGCCATCATTGAAAAGAAAATGACACCCACTTAGTGCAGGTGTAATTTTTAAAGTTTGCATTTAATGTCTTTAACATATTAAAGAAATGCTCTTCGAAATAACTGTGTAGACCCCTAACAAGCTTTTAAATTTAGAAAAAAATCACTTTATGACAAGACCACTTTTCCTGTTTAGGTAGTAAAAGTTTTGTTTTTCTCTCATGAAGATTCTGTGGGATCAAATATATTATAGGGGGGTAAGGAAAAGGTTTAAAGAATAGAGAATAATGCATGTAATGTTCACAATCAGGGTTTCCCCTGGGTCAATTATTTTTTTCGCCACCTCTTTCGCCAAAACAATATACTTTTCGCCACTTTATGAGTCACAATACATTTGTAAATAAAAGAAAATAGACATACATGTAACAATGAAGAAAAACTGGGTTGTTAAATTATAAGAAGTACAGAAAAATGGGAAAAAATAAATAGAGATAAATCGTATAAAGAATTAGTTAGGAATGAAATGAAGGACCCTCAATCCAGACCATTGGTAAGAAAGGTAGTTTTGTGAAATGATTCATTTTAAAAAATTATTTATACGGTCTAGATCCTGCTAACTTGTTTAAACTCTCCACATTATTCATGTATGTGTCTGTCCCAAGTCAGGAGCCTGTAATTCAGTGGTTGTCATTTGTTTATGTGTTACATATTTGTTTTTCATTCATTTTTTTATATACAAATAAGGCCGTTGTTTTCTTGTTTGAATTGTTGTACATGTACATCATGTACAATTTACATTGTCAAATCTGGGCCTTTTATTGCTGACTAGTATATATATACATGTATGTGGTATGGGTTTTGCTTATTGTTGAAGGCCGTACTGTGACCTATAGCTGTTTATGTAGGTGCCATTTTGGTCTCTTTTTGGATACATTGAAGTTGTCTCATCCAAGCAATCATACCACATCTTTTTTATATAGATGGGTTTTGTTCTAACATGTCTAAATTTTAAGTGTGCATTCTTAACGAAAAATGTTATAACTGGAATCCCGGCAAAATCAACTCCATTCACATTTGAATACTCCAGGTTTACAACAAGAAAATTCTTTTTGCATTTGCATGTAATACACTTCATCGCTATTAGCCTACTTGGCCGGCCGACCTGGTCGCTTGACCTTTTGATGCATTCAACAATCACTTTTCCATTGTGACATCAGATATTTTTTTTTATGATGTCAAAATCTATGGGAACCTGTGTGATATCCAGTAACGGTGGACAAATAGCAATAAGGTGTATTACATGTCTTACATGTATACAGAGACATAATCATGACCTTTACTCCCAGAAACCTAAATGGTCTGAACCCTATGCAGATGACATATTTCTCAGGTCCACAAATTTCAAATCTATTACATGATAAAAGTACCATGAGCTATGCTTTTGGTTGCATTAATAATTCATTTTCAGCCTGAAAAGGGGGAGGGGTCATTGTTTTGTTGTTCGACACGGATATTGTTCTAAAATTATTTACGCTTGCATGTTATTTTTCAGTGGTCTTGAATCGCTCTTGAACATTTATATTCAAGTCAATAGTACTTACTTGTCAGTTTAAATTTCCCCTTTTTCATGATTTGTTTACATCATCTTTCGCATGTTTGTCGGACCTTTTCTAATGTAAGACAAGAGTGAAACTGCTTCATAAGCTACCAAAATGAAGATCGTTATCTATAATTTCGATCTGCATTACAGTATTCATGAAAAGCAGTTCATGTGTTCGATAAATGTAAGTTATTCTCTTTTCATTCTTCTCCTTCGTCAAAAACATGGCATTTATTTTTAGAACGGAAGTCCTATTTCAACAATGACAATTGTAACAATAAATTTTATTAAGTTTTAAAATTGCATTTAAAAGTTATTCAACTCTTTCTCAATGCATTTGAATAAAAAAGATTATTTAAATGATCATATTTTACTGTTACGGAAAATTACGACTCTGTACATCACTTACGATATCAATGCGCAACTTTATGCGCAGACGGCGCGAAAATTTAAACCCCCGAACTACCTTAAGTTAACTGAATGCAGAAAAATACATTAAAAGATGCTCAATGTTATTAGAAACATGTATTTGTCTTTTAAAATAAAACTGTTATGTAAGGATCATAATGGTGCAATGTAGAGAAGTAATCAGTATTCAAAGACTAAATTTGCATTGCATCATCCCTTCAATGGCTTCCATTTTATGATTTTAAAAATTTACTAGCATATAGGGGAGATAATTTTGAAGAAGTTGAGTCCTGACTGCTATTACCATGATAACTACCTTAGAATCTGGTTTTATTCCACTGTCAAACAATGCCTGAAATTTAGTGAAGAATATATAGATATATAGGAACAACAGAGTATAAAAAATTCAAGATCACATAAAATGTATGAAAAAAATTACAAAAAAAGTTAGACAAATCATTAATAATGCTGCCAAAGGCCAATTAAACCCAGAGGAATGTTAATCCATAGATATACCAAAAGTAAAAACATATGCAAATATATGCTTATTTACATTCAATTTGGTCCATATTACTACATGCATAATAAACATACAAGTCTAAGACATAGTTTCACATTTTATATAAGGGGTCAGAATTTTAAAATCATCATTATAATTGTTTGTTCTTTCACTAAAATCAAGTAATTATTTTTCTTTAACTGCTGAAATTTTTTCATGGATTGAGAAAAACTTTGATATCTGATTTCATGGTTTTTCAAAAGTCTGCATAAATTTCTATACAAAATTTGTAATTTATTGGACATTTGAATTCAAGAAATACACTAATCCACGAAAATTGGTATCTAATGTATAATGAATTCACAGTAACATTTATAAACTGAATGGTGAATATCTAATTTGGAGGCCAACTTCTACACATTGCTTTGGAACTAATTAAACAGTTCTTGACTGTGTGTTTTATAATTCTGACATTTGTACAACACCCCTGACTATTTACAATGGCCAAATGAAAACTCAAATATGTACTTCTTCATATTCTTACCTCATTCTTAATAATGTTTCCAACTCCAGGTAAAATATCTTGATCGAGTAACACATCACAAACCATTCTGTCTGTTTGTTTCATCACCATAGCAACAGCTCTTTTCTGGTTGAAGACTGGGGAACAAATGTCAAGGTCATGAAAATTTTCATATCTTTCTTGACACACCTGAGAAGATCTGGAAATGGAAATAAAACTATAGTCTGGAACCTCTGACCTTTTTTAGTCTTGTATATGTTTAAATTTTTGTCTCTTTTATACATTTCAGAGTTTTGTATGATGTCCATTATCGAACTATAACATATTTTTTAGGGGCCAGTGCAGGATTTTCTCACTGTGTTGGTGACCGTTTGGTGGACTTCAGCTGTTATCTGCTCTATGGTAGGATTGTTGTGACTCTTTGACACACTCCCCATTACCATTCTCAATTTTATTATAAATCTAATAAGTTACATCAGATTTAATTTTGTCTAGTAGTTTTGCTTTCAAATACTGATTTCAATTCTTTATAAAACATGATGGCCATATTGCTTGCTTATCATGTTTATAGCAAAATGAAAATTTAATGAATTATTTGGATATACATTGTAGGAAGATGTGGTATGAGTGCCAATGAGACAACTCTCCATCCAAATAACAATCTATAAAAGTAAACCATTATAGGTCAATGTATGGCCTTTAACAAGGAGCATTGGCTCACACTGAACAACAAGCTATAAAGGGTCCCAAAATTACTAGTGTAAAACCATTCAAACGGTAAAACCAATAGTCTAATCTATATAAAACAAGTGAAACTGCGAGCTACTGCTCACTGATGATACCCCCGCCGCAAGTGGATAATATTAATAGTTTAAAAATATGCAAGTGTCAGGTAAACAGGAAGTTGTCGAGTGCTGAATCTGAAAACATATCACACGGTATAGCTGACTTATATAAATCCTGAAACCAAATTTCAGAAATCCTTGTATTGTAGTTCCTGAGAAAAATGTGACGAAAATTTTCAACTTGGCTATCATGTGTAAAATCATGCAAGTGTTCAGTAAACATGAAGTTGTCAAGTGATCAATCTGAACACACATTACACGTTATAGCTGACTTAGATAAACCCTGAAACCAAATTTCAGAAATCCTTGTATTGTCATGATTGTAGTTCCTGAGAAAAATGTGACGAAAATTTTCAACTTGGCTATCATGTGTAAAATCATACAAGTGTTCGGTAAACAGGAAGTTGTCAAGTGATCAATCTGAAAACACATCACATGGTATAGCTGACTAAGATAAACCCTGCAACCAAATTTCAAAAATCCTTGTATTGTAGTTCCTGAGAAAAATGTGATGAAAATTTTCAACTCGGCTATCATGTGTAAAATCATACAAGTGTTCAGTAAACAGGATGTTGTCAAGTGATAAATCTGAAAATGCATTACACGATATAACTGACTTAGATAAACCCTGAAACCAAATTTCAGAAATCCTTGTATTGTAGTTCCTGAGAAAAATATGACGAAAATTTTCAACTTGGCTATCATGTGTAAAATCATACAAGTGTTCGGTAAACAGGAAGTTGTCAAGTGCTCAATATAAAAATGCATTACACAGTATAGCGTACTTAGATAAACCCTGAAACCAAATTTCAGAAATCCTTGTATTGTAGTTCCTGAGAAAAATGTGACGAAAATTTTCAACTTGGCTATCATGTGTAAAATCATACAAGTGTTGGGTTAACAGAAAGTTGTCAAGTGATCAATCTGAAAACGCATCACACAGTATAGCTGACTTAGATAAACCCTGAAACCAAATTTCAGAAATCCTTGTATTGTAGTTCCTGAGAAAAATGCTGAGAAAAATGCGACGAAAAATATTCATGGGACTGACTGACTGACGGACGGACTGACAGACAGAGGTAAAACAGTATACCCCCCTTTTTTAAAGCGGGGGTATAAAAACAAGAAACGAGAAACACATATAAATTACATAAACAAACAACAACTACTGTACATCCGATTCCTGTCTTAGGACAGGTGCAAACATATTTGGCATGTTTTTTAATGATTAATTATAATCCTGCAACAATAAAAGGACGGTCAATAAATTACCTGATGTTTACACCAGATTTATAGAAACTTAATTTGTCTTCAGAGAGTTGTATTTCAAGGGAAGCGGTTTCTGCAGTTCCTCCATGATCATGATCTAACTTTTTGTTGTTCACAAGAAATGACCCTGCCATCAGGAAGTGCACTCTGAAAAAAACCATAAAAAAAATATATAATGCATTGTTAATGTTGTAACTTAATAAAATCCAAAACAAGAGTGCACACACTGAAATGTCTCACCTTCTTTACTAATCATTGATAGTATGTTGATAGTCCTAAGTATAAAGCTTTATTAAAAACTGTCACATAAACTTAACATTGACCAAGATACAATGTAACTAAACAAAGACCAATGAACCATGAAAATGAGGTCAAGGTCAGATGAACCATGCCAGGCAGACATGTACAGCTAACAATGCTTCCATACAACAAATACAGTTGACCTATTACTTATAGTTTCAGAAAAATAGACCAAAACACAAAAACTTAACACTGAGCAATGAACCATGAAAATGAGGTTGAGGTCAAATAAAACCTGGGCAACTGACATATAGATCATAAAATATTTCTATACACCAAATATAGTTGACCTATGGCATATACATTTTGTAGAATTAGATAAAAAGACCAAAACTCAAAAACTTATCTTTTTTTACCACTCAACCATGAAAATGTGGTCACAGTCAGATGACATCTGCCCGCTAGACATGTACACCTTACAATTATTCCATACATCAAATATAGTAGATCTATTGCATAAAGCATGAGAAAAACAGACCAAAACACAAAAACTTAACTATAACCTCTGAACCATGAAAATGAGGTCAAGGTCAGATGACACCTGCCAGTTGGACATGTACACCCTACTGTCCTTCCATACATCGAATGTACTAGCCCTAATGGTTATAGTATCTGAGATATGGACTTGACCACCAAAACTAAACCTTGTTCACTGATCCATGAAATGAGGTCAAGGTCAAGTGAAAACTGTCTGACGGGCATGAGGACCTTGCGAGGTACGCACATACCAAATATAATTATCCTATTACTTATAATAAGAGAGAATTCAACATTACAAAAAAATCACTGGTCACTGAACCATGAAAATGAGGTCAAGCACATTTGACATGTGACTGATGGAAACTTCGTAACATGAGGCATCTATATACATAGTATGAAGCATCCAGGTCTTCCACCTTCTAAAATATAAAGCTTTTAAAAAGTTAGCTAACTCCGCCGTAGTAGCCGCCGCCGGATCACTATCCCTATGTCCAGCTTTCTGCAACAAAAGTTGCAGGCTCGACAAAAATACAAATAAATTGTTAACACAGAGATATGCTAAGCCCATGCTGTCTGAGTTATCTCAATAATCTTATCTCAAACTTTAATGTTTATCAAATCAGCAAAGAACAATGCCAGAAACAACATGCCCTAGTCTCACTTATTTTTAAATTAAATTTTTTGTGTGTGTTTTAACACCATTTTTAAGCAACCCTTTTTATGTTATTTCGTGGGGCCAGTTTTTATTGGTGGAGGAAGGGGGACTGGCCAGAGAAAACCACTGACCTTCGATAGGAAAACTGACAATCCTAGTCAATTGAGTTAAGAATCAAGTGCACCTGCACTTTAAATTTTGTTTTGTCATATGTAAGACCAAAATTATGAGAGATTGATATCCAATAATCATGTGACAGGCTTGATAAAAATTCAAAAGCCTGATAAACATCACTACTTAGTTTATTGACAAATTAAAAATAGCTGAAGTTTATTAGCCATGTGTATAATACTAAAACTTAAACTATTTTCTGGACTGAGACTTAAAAATTTCAAAAATAAATCACAACTTAATTACATTACATTTAAGAAATAAAAACCCTAAACAGAGATTATTTTTTTATTGACAAAAACTTAAAAATATTTCTACAACATAATGAATCAAACCTTAGACATATTTCTCCAAAGTACATGAAAAGCTCTTTTCCTACTGTCTGTACCTCATCTAACCTTCGACCAATCAGCTGATGGAACTGGGATGTTGTTATACCTTTAGTTGGTTTAATCTCCTGTAATGATGATAACAAATTTAGTATATTTAGTTTCTTTGTAACTAGATCCCCTTTCAAATGTGTAAATAGGGTAACTTTTCATGCATGGTGTAACAATTGCATCTGTGAGTTACTGCTCACTAATGATACCCCTTGCCCCATAAAAATATACGGTAAACAGGAAGTTATTGAGTGATGAATCTGAAAATGCATCAGATGGTACATGCAGGGGTCGAAATTAGCGCTGGTCCGGTACCAGTAGAATTTGAGTTGGACCAGTATATTTTGTCACCTGGTGGTCTGGCGAACCAGTAGAAAATCGCCGATCAAAATCCTGGATTGATTTGCTATTTCACTTTTTTTACTAAACAATTTACCTTCGAACTCAATTAGACGGTACTGGAGGTACTAAGTATTACAATTGATTCAGTTTTTATTAATATCGAGGTTGAGCGTCCTGCACAACAACACAAAATGTGGACATTTTGGAAGGATAGACGGATAAGAAAATAAAATTAAAAAGTGACATTCAAATGGAAGATCTTAATAAAGTTTATGAAACTGACAAAAAGAAACGTAAACATAAAAAATCATTGATAAAACAATGCGAACTGTTTAATTATGTAGTTGATTGCAATGTAATGGATTGTATTATGTATATCATGTGAACAATTTGCAGTGACAACCCTACATAAGAAATGTACTTTTGTAACAAGTTCTTCAAATTTTAAGTTAGATTATGTACTTGCTAATGAACAATCAGAACAGGAAACAAAAGAAGGGAAAAATCATGAAAATAAACGTAAACTTCTCTCATTTATATCAGTGCTTGTCAAAAGAATTTCATTTGAGTAGGACCAGTAGATTTTCAGTCCACTGGTCTGGCTGACCAGTACACAAAAAAGCTTAAATTCGACCCCTGGGTTCATATTCATTGGATGGATGAACTGATGGAAAGACAGACAAGTAAAACAGTATACCTGTCACATTTTTAAAGCAGGGATATAAATTAATATTCCAAATACTGATGTTTATACATGAACTGCAAACAATCAAGATCATTTAATCTGAATTTTCCTTCAAAATATAAAATAGATTTTGTATGCTATAAACATGATAAATCATCTGTAATGCATTAGTTTGTTTTACAAATCTAATAAATGTATCAAGCATGTAGGATGTTGTCCGTTGTCAATACATCTCTTCACGGTATGGTCCAGGCTTGGATCTAGAGTGGGGGGGGTTTCTGGAGGTTGGAACCCCCCTTTTTTGGAAGATCAATGCATTTGAATGGGGATATGTAGTTGGAACCCCCTTTGTCCTGGGTTAGGACCCCCCCCCCCCCTTCTTTAAAATGGCTGGATCCACCCTTGTGACCGATACATTCAAAAGATGTCATAGCAGTATGGACGTGACATTCTGCATCAGTTTAGTCTGTGGTTGTAGTTTGTTGGTGTGGTTCATAAGTGTTTTACCTTTTTTATAAACATATATCTTCAATCTTCAATCAACATATAGAGAAGGTTGATTAGATTGTTAGAAATTTATTTGTTCAAAACAAAACTTAAGAGAACCTTATCTACTGCATTTCCGTGAACTGATTTTACTATCTTTCCCTTTAGTTTTCCTTTTATCTTTTCTCCTTTTATCTTACAGCCAGGTCCTTCAACCATTGCGAGAGTAAAAAGTCTGAGTTATAACTTATGTAAATAATAATGTTTTTTAATGTTCCCGCCAACTTATATCGACAGTTGTCTCCCTTTACGGTAGTTCTAAGACTAAGTAGTTTGGTCCCGAACTTTTGCTAGACAAATAAAATTGAGGACACTTATTTTTTATTTCATTATTAGATACATTTTTTTTAAAACCTGTGACTTTTATTTTACCATTGTCAAAAGTATAGTCAAGAAAACGTAGAGACGTTTACACATTCAATGATTTGACGTATAGTATTACAATACAAATCATTGGTTGAAAGTTTAGGCAATAAAAATTCCCAAAAATGTATACTAAAACCAGAGACATATATACACATATATATGTCTCTGCTAAAACTTTGTTTTGCCATTTTTAAAAGGTAAAAAAATAGTATCATCAGTTCAAGAACTTTTGTAGAAATTCGTTCAAAATTGAAATGTGAAGTTAAATATCTCTTTTATCTTTAAATGCATCCCGTCTTATTTTGCATGTTTTTCACTGCAAAGTCAGTTGAGCTTTATGATAAAATAGACTTTTATGAACTTATTTTTCGCTAATCGTGACAAAAACAAAACAAAACAACAACAAAAAAAAAAAAAAAAAAAAAAACGAAAACAAACTATGCCAGGATAAATCAGTTGTGCATGCATATGAAAAGCACTATGCTGTAGGCTACTTTGCATAAATCAAGTCAATTACGATCAAATACTTTCACATGAAATATGTGACTATCATGATTAGAATTAGATAGCAGTGCAGAAGGAAAAAACTTCGGTATCCAACATATTATTCAGAACTTTGAAAACCCTGCATAACGATAAGGATATACATTTCAAAATATATTTTTTTGCAGTTTCATCTTATTTTACATGTATGTGCTGTCTGACTCTGAGTGACTGTTCAAGCTGCAGTTTGAAAAAAGGAAGATTGTGCGCTCCCATACATGTTTCAGCACGCCACATTCTGTGAATGTCAGCTGCTCCAAATATGAGGTACAACTGCAGCATGACAGTCGGGAATAGAACTAGCTAAGGGACTACATCAAAAGTTCAATGAAGGGTAAAAAAACTTAATTCACATAGTTTTTTTACTGACCCCCTATCCCCTCTTAACTTAATTTGGGAAAAATTAATTGACCCATATGGATATATGTAAAAATCAATGTCGGATAACCAAACTTGCAGTAGTCCCCCCACCCCCAAACTATTTGAATTAAGTTTTTTTTTTTTTTTTTTTTTATCTTACATTGATCTTTTGATGTCGTCCCTAACTTTGATGCAAAAAGGGAAACATGAGTAAAAAGAACCAGTCTAAATAAAAAGTTATGACCGACTTTTAACTTGTATGTGTTTATTTAAACCCTTGTTGTTTCAATATCAATACTTTCTGAACATAATGATTCACAGTCATGCAATTTCTGACTTACCCATATATAAAATGACATTTGAATTTAAATAGTTAAAGGTCATTAACACAGTATGATCCGGTGTATGTTGTAACTTTAATATCTTAAAGAGACACTACAGCTGTCAAATTCATGTTCACCGATTTTAATCACATGCATTCTCATATTTGATTTAAAACAATGTAAAACATATATTCAATTTATTAAAAGTCTGGAATGAAGAATTAATTCAGGTCACAAACATGAAAATACGTAGCTTCGTTTCGTGTGTATATTAGTCTAGACGTCATCTAATCAATTATCGAGTTGACCTCTAAAGTCATCCGATGACCATATAATCGATGTGAAACAAATACATGTAGATATAAATATATTACGCAAACTCGTGCTGTTGGATTATTCTAGGTCTATTTGATTTCATATTATAGATGAACAATACATGTTTATCACCGTTTCTACCTGTATAAGAATGATATTTTGTGGATCGAATTTAATTAAGTAAATCAAATGGTTTACCTTTGTTTCAATTTCAATGTTGGCATTCTTTTCCTTTAAATAACTTTACACCTACAATTCACGTGTTATCCATCTCAAGCTAAGGGTTAAACTGAAGTTCATATGATCTATATGGATTCAATGAGGTCGAATTATTCACTTGCAAGTGAAAAATTCATAATCAATGTTGTTGAGCTTATATTGACAAAATTGAACCATATAGTGGCTGCTAAAAGCGAATTATTATTTCACTTTTTACATTTCATTAATGATTGACCCCAAAAAATAATATATTAGATTTGTTATAAATCTCGTAGCTAGTGCCGCTTTAAGCCTGAACAAGTCAATCCTACTGAAGTTTTAGTCATGTAGCCACATTATTATAAGTCTAATCTGGTTGGTCACTTTCGGGAAAAAGGGGACGATATTGTATTTTGGCATGTTGGAACATATAAAAAGCTTCGCAATATCTTTTGAATAGTTTTGTCTTTTGAAAAGAAGAGACATGAAAGATGTAACGTCATAACTTCTTGTGGCGTGTATATGAAACCCTGAGAATATAAGCGACTGAAATATGACAATACAATTGTCGATGAAGCTCCAGCATAAAATTAAGAATAGTAATTAATAATGTCGTAAGCACTCAATACAAAAATGACTGTGAAACCAACCAATTCTAGTTAGAACTTGTAGAAGAAAATTGCCTTGCCACAATATTTGAGCAATTACTTGTTTCATTTTTTAAGTACAGATCAACACTATCTACGTACTAAATGTTTGTCAAACATTAAAATGGATAGATATATTAATGAACTATCGATGCTTCTGTCCTTCAAAGACAAAAGTTGATTTATTGGGTTGTTTGAAACAATTAGCTATTGAATTTATATAATAGTTCTTGAAAAACTGGTCATTATCGTGATATATGGACTGCCCACAGGACAGTGGTATTGACTAAGAAAGTGATAATGACTGAGCCTGTGTTGTTTTCATTATTAAGTAATAAATCTAAGAACGATTAAGCATCTACTTCATTAATAATCAGTCACGGTCGTTACATGGACGTTATACGGGGTCATAGGTCTGAAATATATTAACCATAATTTTAATGAATCTACGAAAGTACATCCAGTTTTTAAGATGAACTTGCATCAGATCAAATGAATTTACATTACTTCATAATAAAATGTCAGTCAAAGTATTCGATCAACAATCACTAAATGAAATATTTTTTGTCCATTAAACATGTTAAAGCGGCACCAGCTTCGAGACATATGAAAAATAAAAATAATTAATTTCTGATTTTTTTTGTTCAATCATTTATGAAAGTGAAATAATTTATCGCTTGTGGTTCATCTTTTCAAAATAAGCTAAAAACCATTGATGATGAATGATTATTCACTTGCATGTGAATAATTCAACCTCATTGAATCCGTATTTATATGAACTTCAATTAAATCCCTTAGCCAGAGATGAATGCCGCATGCATTGTGCGTGTTCAATTATTTATAGGAAAAAAAATGTCAACATTGCAAGTGAAACAAAGGTTAATTAGTTGATTGAATATTGATTCAAAAAAAAATATATTTTTAATCTATAATATGAAATTAAACAGACATAGAAAAATAAAAAAGCACGAGTCTGATATCTATTTATATAAAATTATATATTTATGTTTATAACGCTTATTTGGCAATCGGAGGTCTTCGGGGGCAAACTCGACAGTTAATTAGAGCGCGTCTACGCGTACACACGAAACGAAGCTACATATTACCATACCCGGTATACTTTTGATTTTATACCTTTTATAATTTGAATACATGTTTTACATTGTTATAAATTAATCATGAGAGTTTAATAGTCAAATCGGTGAACATCAATTTGACAGCTAGTGCACCTTTAAACGATATGCATTTGTAATAGATGTTAAAAAAACGTACACAAAGGGCTTATTTTAACAACTATCCACTATGCATGCATTAGTTGAACAATTTCATCAATATTATAATAACAAGAAACTCATTTCATATGATTCTTATGTACCAAATGTGCATTTCAACATTAAATTACTGTGTTCATGGCGTCTATTGGATAAGTATTTGGACGATTCATGTTTTATGAACATAACTCCAATATACAGGGCGCCGAATGGGACTCTTGTGGTTTTGTACTAAAAATCCAATTTTGTACGGACAAAAGTGACTTTTGTTCAACAAAAATGAGTTCAGTTTAACAAAATTTGTATCATACTACAAATTTGAAATTTTGTCATACAAAATTATCTATCAGCGGACAAAAGTCACTTTTGTCATGACAAAATTCATTTTTGTTACACAGACTTGACTTTTGTTACCTAATTTGAAAATTGAGCGACAAAAGTCAATTTTGTATTTAAATTAGTTTAGTTTGGTTTCTGTGAACTAATTTGCATACAAAATCGACTTTTGTTACACAAAATTGACTATTGTTACACAAAATTGACTTTTGTTACACAAAATTGACTTTTGTTACACAAAATTGACTTTTGTTACACAAAAATTACTTTTGTTACACAAAATTGACTTTTGTTACACAAAATTGACTTTTGTGAGACAAAATTGACAAAATTGACTTTTGTCTCAACAAAATTGATTTTGTCTCAACAAAATTGAATTTTGTCTCAACAAAATTGAATTTTGTCTCAACAAAATTGACAAAATTGAATTTTGTCTCAACAAAATTGACAAAATTGAATTTTGTCTCAACAAAATTAACAAAATTGAATTTTGTCTCAACAAAATTAACAAAATTGAATTTTGTCTTAACAAAATTGATTTTTGTCTCACGAAAGTCAATTTTGTCTCACGAAAGTCAATTTTGTCTCATAAAAGTCAATTTTGTTCTTACAAAATTGAATTTTGTCATCACAAAAATGAATTTTGTCGTCACAAAATTGACTTTTGTCTCAACAAAATTGACTTTTGTCTCAACAAAATTGACAAAATTGACTTTTGTCTCAACAAAATTGACAAAATTGACTTTTGTCTCAACAAAGTTAACAAAATTGACTTTTGTCTCAACAAAATTTACAAAATTGACTTTTGTCTCAACAAAATTGACAAAATTGACTTTTGTCTCAACAAAATTGACAAAATTGACTTTTGTCTCAACAAAAATGACAAAATTGAATTTTGTCTCAACAAAAATGACAAAATTGAATTTTGTCTCAACAAAAATGACAAAATTGAATTTTGTCTCAACAAAAATGACAAAATTGAATTTTGTCTCACAAAATAGATATAGGAAGATGTGGTGTGAGTGCCAATGAGACAACTCTCCATCCAAATAAAAAAGTCAATTTTGTCTCACAAAAGTAAATTTTGTTTCACAAAAGTCAATTTTGTCTCACAAAATTGAATCTTACCGTATACAATTGACTTTTGTGATTTAATTTCCATATCAGGTAACAAAAGTCAATTTTGTATGCAAATATGTTTATATTTGCATACCTTTAAGACAAAATTGACTTTTGTCATGACAAATATGAATTTTGTCTACAAAAATGAATTTTGTCATGACAAAAATGAATTTTGTCTACACAAATGAATTTTGTCATCACAAAATTGAAGTTCTCACAAAACAAGTCTGTAGCACATAGTTTTGCAAGACAAAAATGATTTTGTTATGACAGAATTGAATTTTGTACAAAACCACAAGAGTCCCATTCGGCGCCCCGTACAATATGTTTAAAACGAGAAACAAATTATCACTACAACACGGTTAGGATATATTTTATAATAGGATGAATTTCCAAGCTTTAAAATGCAACTAGAACTTCATGAAACAATATCGAACACAAGTAAAAAAAGATGGATGCTGGTTTGTACTGATTGAGGACATTCATTGTGGAATATGAAACGTGATTAAATAACCTATTTACGCCTGTGTGATTCTTGACCTTTTACAGGTTCAATACACTCATATATATGTTTGTTCATAAACTTGTTTTGACTGCATTAAATGTTAGACCTATTTAGATATCAAGTGATGAATTAACACAATCATCAGTTAAGATCCATTCGGCGATTTAATAATCAACAACTTCAGGTAAATAATTTATTTCTGATTTAGTTTGTAAAATTCTGTTAAAACCTTAAAATATTTCATGTTAGTATCTTAAGGATGCACACCTCTGAGGATTCGAGAATTAAACGTTTTTTCTTGACCTGATTTTTGGGTTTATAAGACTGTAAAAAAATATTGGCGAAGAAAAAATCATATGGCGCATGGTGCACCTCTTTTTTTTGCTACGGGCCTATGAAAATACCCAATTTTGATGATTTTCAAATTTTCCATCAACTTTTACCAATTTTTTGGCTATTACCATGAAAAAAAATCACTTTTCCACGATTTTTTTTCCATTCTTTCAATAAAGACCAAGTGGACCAATCTGAATAAGTTTAACTTAAAAAACTATAGCTATTTAATAAAAGAAAGTTTTATAATATTTGATGCTTTTTTTGTGTCAAATTTACCATGCTGTCAATTTTGTAAATTTGTGATTTTTCTCATTTTTAAGAATTTTTATAAATTATTGAAAACATACATATCTAAGAAATTTGAAAAGATAAAAATGATATTGGATATACAGGATTCGTGTAAAATGAATTTTTGTACACTCCCTCACACATATTCTAAACATTTTGGCTTAAAAGACTGACTTAATTGATTGGTCACAAAAGTTGAAAACTGGATTACTCAAAAACTCTTCATTGTAAGTACACAATGTTTTCACAGATATATTATGTTTGATTATGATATTTAAAAAAAAATCATTGATATTTTACACTTGTATCACATGTTTAGGAAAAAAATCCAGAACGAGATTTCAACGAGACTGAAATGTCAGAAAATACATCCGTAAGGCGAGTTAACCATTATATAGCAACAAAATAGGAACAAGCGAAAGGATCAACAATTCGTACTCACTAGTGACCCATTTTAGTACTCCAGTTAAAATGCGTCATAATATGCGATAAGGCGTTGTACAGATTGGTCAATATCTCTTTCTAATAATAATAAATCACAAATATTATTCAGTTCGAAACAATAAAAGTATAGAAATCACAATAGTAGTTATTAAAAGATAAAAGACAAAAAGCTACAAAGCATCACACAGATAAAAACTAAAGATTAAGCAATATCAACTATAAAAATAACCGTATTAATCTCAAGTGATCCGGAAGGGTAAACACTTCCTGCTCGGTTAACAGAAAATCTGGTGATACGTTGCTTTCGGTGTTGTGATCAAAGGAGGATGGTTTTGCGATTAACGAATGGATCAATGGTCAAAACAATAATGAACAAACCAAACCATGACAAAGTCTTTCTATTTTTAAACAAAGAACCAAAAGTTCAAAAGTTCCGTACTCACACGAAATTTCTGTACGAATAAATGCAACAGTAGTATACCGCTCTTCGAAAGTCATTAAACAATTGATAGAAAACAAATCATTTTAATAACTATTTGACAAAGTGCTAATAATAATAATGATAATAATTATAATGAAGACATTGAATTGTTAATTATTTGATAAACGAATACAACTCTGTATATAAAGATAATGATGTAACATTTCTAAACAATGCCTCTGTATTTGATACATGTATTTCAGAATGAAGTTTGGTTGTCAAAGATTGATTAAAACAATGACGCTCATATGTTTGTTGTACGCCTATGCTGTAGAGTGTAAAAAGATCGATGTCATAGTTCCACCATTATGGAGTAACATCTTGCCAGTATTAAACGTTGTAAAAGAATTAAAGAAGTACAGCCACTCAGCAACATTTGTTTTGTCAACCGCTATGGACAAGAAAATACGAATGGAAGGAATATCTGTGCAATCTGTGATAGCAAAAAGTTTTGATAATATATCAATGGATATAGTAACACAAGTTGTAGCTGAGAAATTGAATCGGTCAAAATCTTTTCCATTTTATCAAATATTGGAAAGAGCATCTAAACATTGTCATAACTTTATGACAGATGATGAGCTTTTCCAACTTTTATCATCTGAGAAGTTTGCCTATGCTATCGTTGCCAACGCTCCTGGTATTCTATGTTATGAAATCCTTGCTTACAAACTTTCATTGCCGTTTGTTTTCATTGGTGCACATTATGACTCTTTACTGAATCGTATACCCTTTAACCCCGCCACCACACCAGTATTATGGTCAGGATTTACAGACAAAATGACTTTTGCACAACGTGTCTTAAACTCTCTGTTCTATATCATTCAGCTGATCAAACCAACAATGCCTTCTTTTGAAAATCTTGTGAGCAAGTATGTTCCTGAAAAGCCTTTAATATCAAACAGCGAACTGAAAAATAGCTTTATTCTACAGATAATTGATGGCGATTTTTTAATTGATTATCCACTTTTAACTTCACCGAATGTTATTATGTGCGGTGGTTTAGGAACAAGATCAGCTAAACCTTTAACGTCTTGGTTAGAGACATTTGTAAAAAAGTCTATAGAAGGCATTGTTATCGTTTCATTCGGAAGTATAATTAAGTCATGCCCTGAACAAATGTTAAATACATTTCTTTTAGCCTTTCAAAAGACAAAACGCTTGAGTTTTATATTTCAGTATGGAGATGATAAAAAAGAAATAGGTAATACTTTACTATTGCCATGGTTACCACAGAATGATCTACTTGGACATGTTAAAACGAAATTATTTATCACTCACTGTGGAAAGAGCAGCGTCTTTGAAGCTCTCTACCATGGCATACCAATGATAGGGTTTCCGATAGTTCACGATCAAGGTGCAAACGCTGCTATTATTGAGGATAAAGGTTATGGAATATCAATGGATATTCTAAATTTTTCTGCAGACGAATTAGTTAAAACAATTGAAAACGTAGCGTCTAATAAAACGTTCAAAAACAATATCAATGCAGCGTCTGAAATATTCCACAGTCGTCCACAGACACCGTCACAAAGAGCAGCCTATTGGATAGACTTGGTAATAAGATATGGAAAGCAACATTTCAGACCATCATCAATTGATATGCCGTGGTACTCTTATTATATGATCGATATTTATCTGTTTATCACAGTTGGACTTGTCTTGGGATTTTACTGTTTTAAACTTTTCTTAAACCTTTGTTCCCTAATATGTCATAGAAAAAAGAATGTAAAAGGAAAACAGGACTAAATTGTAAAGCTAAGTTCCCGAATTGTTTGGCTGTTATAGAGTCTCAGGTTTTGTTAACGAATGTTGCATTTACACAAGACTCATCAGTGTAACCCGAATCAACAGTTTGAAAACCAAATAGAATAGACAAAATTGAAGAGGTTAGAAAACATAACTCCAAATTAGCTGTGCTAAAAAGTGATGACTAGTAAAAGGTAAATAAAGGCAACAACAGAATCGGTGTTCCAAAGAAATAAACCGATGGAGAGAAAACATTCGGGTTGCAAACTATAACCGAGGAAAAAACATCAACTATAAAAGAACAATAAAGGAACAACAGGAACACTGAACTTTTAGATAACAAATGCCATATTCTTGAATGGGTTCAGAAAAAGAAAAATGGTAGTTTGAACTTGGTTTTATGGCTAACCAAACCTGCCACTTGAAACCTAAGTGTTTCGAATTCTTTTATTGTATGACCGATTTGTTTACATATAATGTTAACCTCGTCAGTGACATTTTATACTTATATCTGAAAATTGACATTGTGAGTCGATAGAGAACAAAAGAGTACAACTTACCTTATGGAAACCTTCAATTTCTATGTAGCAACATTCCATCAGCGCATTCACATGGAGAATAATAAATCCCTAATAAGAACGATATTGCTTAGCTTGCAATTCATATCGTGATTTTAATGATAGACGTTTGCCGCTTACAAAGAATCTCCTTTCGAAAAAAACAATTCGGATGCAATTACAGATTGTCGTAACTCCATTCCGATCCTCATTTCCTCGAATGTATCATAAAAAAATAGACTTTCCTACCTGGTTTGTAGTTACATGGACAACACATGAACAATACAGGTGCCTCATGTAGAGCATGATCTGACCATTACGGGGGTTCTATAGATATTTACCAGTTTTAGTCCGTAAAAACTAGTGAACGTAATCATCTATAGCGAAAAAGGATTAAATGTGGGAGCTTAAATGTTCAATAGTAGTTGAGAATTTTTCGAAAAATTGTCTAGCGACCTCTTAATCTTAAGGTGGGCACATTTTTTTAATTTTTATTAGCATATACCGGCTTGATATAATTTTAAATAACGGCCTTTGTTTCTACAACAGTAAATAAAATAATATACATAACAAACATTCCTTTAAAAGAATTGTACAGGAAACACACTCTGAAGCTCTTAAAGTCATACAAGTCTCTTGTAATTATATTATTTCAAGGAAAGAATTCAATTCAGTTTGGAATTCACGTTTAAAAAAACGGCTTTTGTTGCATATCCGGCCGATTCATTACGTATACTGTGGATACATTTATTTTAGCTGGTACCAATTTTTCATTGATTGAGAAAAAACTTACATATTCGTGGATATCTAATTGTGTGATTTTGGCAAAGTCTAAATATATTCATGAACATTTTAATTTTTGGTCTCAATGCACCTACGAAATCCATAAAAATGAGTATCGAACGAATATCAATCTATCCACATTAATTGAAAAAAACCCACAACATTATCAGTAACATGAAGGATTTTGAAGGACAATTTCACTGATGAAACAAAGTTTTTCTACTATATGTCATCATTGCATATAATATAAGTTATTAACATTATATTAAATCAATCTCACCATAAAATACACGATAACAATAATTTTAATTAAAACAAAATTGATAACAGCAGAGATCATTGTGCAATTCTAGTATGGTAGATGGTAACAGAGAGGAATTTATTTTTCAATTTTTAATTACCTAGGCAGATTTTTCATCTTGCAAATTAAGTTCTAAATGATAAATGACATTGCTTGCGGTTATCTTTCAAATGTGATCAATTTGTAATGATGTATTTTTCTTGAACTATGAAATAAAGGAAGTGTTTTGAAAAACAATAATTCCTTCTTGATACCAACTCTGACCTGTTACTTATGATTCTTGCATGTTAATGACATATCAGACTATATTTCATTATATTTCATTATATTTCTTAATCTATTGTATTGTTAATGCTAAAATTAATAATTGGCATTTGAGAAAATATTGTAGGAATATACTAGTAAACCAGATAAAGTATCATTAACTTATTCTTTATTCACATAAGAAACGTAATCAAATTGATTGACTTTGGTAACAGGAAAGAACTGTTTTTTTTTTTATACCATATTCAAAATTGCTATTATAACAACTTCAACAATTGTTTGATTTACAGACAACAGTTCCTGAATCCTAAATGTTTGTTCTCGAGTTGTTCTATTAAGATACAGGTTATAAAGACATTTTTTTCCTATTGCCAAAAAATATGCATTCTCAGATATTGTCTCATTTTAAATTATACTTTTTCGTAAATGATTCGATGTATTAATTTTTCCTATAGAATCACAATTTACACTCAAGGTGTGATAAAATAAGTTAACTAATTTATGTGGTTATACTTAGAAATGGGGTCTTTCAGTTAACACCAAAAAACAAAGATAGTAATTTTTCATAAAGGTGGGAAAATTATTTTTACTGAGACATGGATTTATAATGGTTAACCATTAGATATTGTAGATCATTTTTGTTATCTGGGAGTGTTATTTCATTATAATTGTAAATTTTATATTACTCAAAACCACTGTGCTGAACAAGACAGGAAAGCCATGTTTAGTATGAGGAAAAAGGCATTATCCTTAAACCTGAACACTGTTACTTCTTTAAGTTTATTCGACACTTATGTATGTAGTATTAAAATGTACGGATGTGAAGTTTGGGGTGTTTATATAGCACCAAATGCAGAAAAAGCTCATTTGGACTATTGTAAAACATTTTTAGGTGTCAAGAGGTTCACTTCTTATGTAATGGTACATTATGAATTAGGAAGATTTCTATTGTTCTATGAGCGAAAAGAGTAGGTCCAGTAAGACCCCTTGTTGGCCCCAAAATATAGCAGTTTTACAAAGTTGTTAAAATGTAAACTTTAAATTATTTAATAGATAGTAGAATGCTTCTGCTACATATATTTGGGCTGTTTGTTGACAACTCAATGCACATATATCGGGTACTAGCACCATTAAGTCAGGTTAAATTACTGAAATCTTCACAATTCTAGCATTTTAGTTAAATTTTAGATGGTTTCCGTGTAAAACGAAAGAGGACGCATGTGCGTTCATCCTTAATATTGAAATGTAAGTTGTATTTGATGATAATACATCACATATATAAAGGTTGAGGATGAACACGGATGCGGCTACTTTCACTTTTGACAAGAACCATCTGAAAAGTGACATGTTTCAGCATATTTGGTAGGTTTTTCATATTTGAGCTTGAATCGGGTCTTCTTTTGTGATTAAATTAGTTAAAATCTTTCACATGAACTAATAAAATCAACTGAAATAGACACTTTTGAAAGTGTTTAAAAAGTGGTCAAATTCTTTCTTCAGATGAACCTGAAATTTGAGTCCAAAATCGGTCCTTACCGGACCTACTCCTTTGAGGATGCTTAAATTATGGACTAAAATTCACGGTAGTGAAAATTGTATTATAAAGTCATGTTGCAAAGAACTAGTAGCAAATAGCAATAAATGTAAAAACTGGGCAACTTTATATGGTCTTGGTATGAATTATTATTGGGACAACCAATGGGTACTTTGTTTCGATAGATCATTTTTACAAAACTTTGAATTATTCGAAAAACTAAGGATTTTCTTACCCCAGGAGTAGATTACCTTAGCCGTATTTGGCACAACTTTTTGGAATTTTGGGTCCTCAATGCTCTTCAACTTTGTATTTGTTTGGCTTTTTAACTATTTTGATCTGAGCGTCACTGATGAGTCTTATGTAGACGAAACGCGCGTCTGGCGTATACAATTATAATCCTGGTACTTTTGATAACTAATTACAACTAACCAAACAACGAATATATGATCAAGCTAAACAAGAGTTGCACTTCACGCTTGAAACATCACCAAAGTATATAATATATAAGTATATTGTGTCAAATGTAGAATTACAATTTTATTTACAAAAATGTATTCCTACATGTAATAGCTCGTAAATCGATAACGAGAATTAGCCTACCCTCACATAATCTATGTATTGAAACTGGTCGTTATTATGGAATAAGTAGTAATAGTAGAATGTGTATTATGTGTGATTAAAATGAAGTAGAGGATGAATTTCATTTTATTTTACAATGTACAAAGTATAATGATATACGTAAAAAGTTTATCAAGAAATATTATTGGACTAGACCGTCAAGTTATAAATTAGCACAATTGCTATCTGTTGAAACCACCAAGGAACTCTGTAATTTAGGAAAGTACTTACTCTTTGGATTTAGGTGCAGGAATAATATATAAGACCTATGTTTATTATATGTAGTCTGAAACTCACAAACTGTATAATATATAACTGATATTTCTGACGTTTGTAATTATGTGTATGTTAACGCTATACAACTTGTAAACTGTATATTTATGCATATTATGCATTATGCTGATAAACTGTAATGTTTAAAGTAAATAAAAATAAAAGATTAAGTTTTTGTTCAATTAAAAATAAATGGTTTGACAAATTCAATCAAGCTTGGTACATTTACCAGGAGGTTTTACAGGATAATTTAAAGAATTAGCAACTAAAAAAAAAGTTTATGAAACTAATTTTTTGTACTTGTTTTTTTTGTTTTTTTGTTTTTTTGTTTTTTAAAGTTTTAAAACGGGGCTCCCCAAAACGTAAATGTAGGAAATATTATAGCATACTAGTACCTTTGTTAGTTAGTACTTGGTTTTCATTAATTTATAATAAGACATTAAGAAGATATTGAAATTTATTCTTTGAAAATGCGATGGGTGTATCATGCGCCTATGCGTGCAGGAATATAAAGGCATAGGGTTTGTATTTTAACTAACCATGCTAAATTGTTTTCAGAATATGTATAATTTTCGTTTGTTTGCACAAATAGGCAAATTATATGTGAATGAGGTTTTACCCTGCTGCTGAAGCATATTGATTCCTTTAAATCTAATGTAGGTGATCACATGGCGGGGTGGTCGGGTCGAGGACGCGGTGGTGGGTGGGGGGAATTTCCCTAAAATTGGTCATAAGGTGCAAAAAAGTGCATTTTGACATTTGTTTGTCCTTTATCTTGACCCTGAAGATCCAGGGATGGTGGTAAAGGTATCCTGCTGTAGCCTGCATGTATTGTGTCATTTTGGTCTTTTGTAGATAGTTGTCTCATTGGTAATCATACCACATCTTCTTTTTTTATATGTAGAGTGGACTCAAGTTAGCAAATTGACCCAACAGTTGTTAGGTGGGAGTGAATCTGATCTTGTTTCAGCAGTCTTCAGAAGGTCATTTGGACAAAAAATGCGGAATTTCACTATATTTTCAGATTATTTACCCCAAATGGACCCGAAACCGGAAGTAATCGTTTCCTATGCGTATTTCAATAATAATTTCCATCAGTCGTTATATACCTAGGGGTTTGCACTCTTTTATCAAGTTTAAGCCCTCTGAACTTATGGTGTTAGACACAGAAGGGAAGCCCACCCTACCAGAAAACTGAGTTTCATCCGATTTCAAATTTTAAGTCGGCATTTGTGCTCAAAATGCAATTTATACATGAAAAACATGACTATAGAAAGCCTCAGCTTGACTGAACATGCACACCTTACGATATAAGTACCATAAAGCTGACTTCTAAAAGTATGGAACGTCATTGGAGCCAAATAACGGTGGTCTGGGTACTCTCGTCATATGACGGGTACCGCATGGTAAGGGTTAAGACAAAGAGGAGCTGCATCCCTTTTGTTTTAATAGGACACATAAAGTGTTATCAAGTTCGAACCTTATAATAAAAAAAGAATGAATAGTTTCCACTTCCTGACTGTTGACCACCCTTGGTTGTTTCCTGTTTGGCCCAAGACAAGTTGATTTGTCTCCAAACATTTTGTTCTTAAAATGTGTTGTACCAAGCCAGGAATATAGTCTCTTTCTATGTTTGTTGACATTTGTTCTTGTTGTTGCACTTCAGTGTTTCTGTTGTTCCGTTGTTTTACTCTTATAGTTGACGACAATGTGTTTCCCTCAGTGTTAGCTTGTAACCCTGAATTGTTTTATCTCTATCAATATACGACTTTTGAACAGAGGTAAACTACTGTTGCTATTATTTTTGATCAAATCTAAAGTAAGCTGTAGTTGATTTGGTTGGATTGTGTTGTCGAATTGCTGTCTCATTTATTTAAACCCATCAATCGGTTAAGAAGGCTCGCGGGTATAAGATTTTCAGAAAAAAATTAAACGTTTATTTTTCATTACAAATTTTATGTATTACCTTAAGTAGTTGTTACTTTATCATATGTTACAAAATTAATTCCAAAAAAAAACAATACATACCGGGTGAACTTTAAACTCTACATACCATTAAAAAAGCTCCAAATTATCACCCTTTGGGGCAAAAATGCCATTTTGTGGCATTCAAATTGAAACATCTTTCTTTACTCATCGGTGACCAATATTTGTTAATGTTGTTTTCGAATAAGCTGTACATAAACTAAATAATTTAAAAAATTCAGCGATTTCTGAAATTTATTGTTTTGATAGAATTCTTCATCTTGATGTTTTTTTAAAGCATGCTTTATAATAAGTATTGATGCATAGTACTGTTTGCGGACATAAAGGAAAGATGCTAACATCAACCATCCAGGTATTGTTTTTGAAGATAGGACTATCAAAAGTTTACCAAGGTTGTGTGTGTACTCCTTGTACCTGTGTTTGTTGTTTGATCTTTGTTGAACTTTTGAATCCTGTAATTCGAACTTATCATGTTCTGGTGAAAGAAAAAAAATAAAGATTCTTCTTGCTAAATCTGTCCTACAATGATGTAGCAAATAGTATAGCAATGGTTTCCTAAACGCTGGATAGGGCTCTTTTAAAGGTTTTTGTGTTAATAGGACAGGGATTTCACAATTTAGGCTTGTAAAATCCTTCAGTGTCTCAGAATTTACAAAACAGTTAATTCCTTGCTGATATAAGTTCTTAAGGGTGTTAGTCAAACTGTGTTTAATGTCACTATTAAATCTCATATAAAGCAAGTTATTGTCGGGAATGAAATAATGCAATAGTGTTGCATATTCTACACAGTATATTAATCTCTTTAAACAAACCATGAAACATTGTATTATATTTTCTGGTTTCCAAAGGGATGGGTCAGATTCGTCGCAAATCCAAAATATCAAGGTCTTAAGGAAATAAGAACACAATAAACCTTTAAAATCTTCATGATCTTCTACAATTTCTTTCAGCAAGATTTTCAATAAAGCGTAACATAATAGCTGAGTATGCCTGAAGGAATATATAAGACATTTTTCAGCCACAGAAAAGGATATTCTCCATTCAAGATTTTCTCGTGAGGACCCTTTGCATCCAATTGGAACAAATAATACGCCACAAGATGTTTATTTAGTAATAAGATCTGGTGAAAGCCATGTTGTACGTGGTCTGCTGATCCAGGATTGTGCTGGCGAAATCCATTTATCACATTTTAGGCAAAATGCTAAATCATATTTACCATACTCATCAGTTAAACATGGTCCATGAATTGTAGTAAACGGTTTAGGTCTAGGGTGATAACTGTAAAAGTTATATGATTTATCAAGTTTATATTGTACATTCGAGAGCTTGTTCACCAGACAATCCTGCTCAAGCATTTGTTCTATTTTTGAATCAAGTAAATTGCTGTCATCGTGAAAATGAAGGGGAAGACGTAGTTGTGTGAAACATGGATGTGTATTCTCTGTATCCATAACAAGAGGAAGTACTTTGTTTTGGACAGTAATATCTCTATCTGATTCATAAACTTTGAATAAAGGATCAATAAACATAATATCAAAATCACTGCTTTTTATGTCTAGTCCTTCACCTATACTTCCACTAGTAATTTGCTTTTTTTTTTCAAAAGCAAGGTCATATACTATCCAAGTTAATCTTCTAATTTTCACATCCTCCGCTGATCCTATCTTCTGACACAGATATTTATAAAAATCAAGTGATAGACTTTTATTCGTTGACATTTTCGGTGATATTAGTCTTTCTGTAAAATAATCATAAAAAGTGTTTATTTGTTATTGAAATCAAAAATAATACAAGATTAATAAATATTCTAATATTATGTTCTTCAAAAGCTTTGAGTACACAACTGTGGTAAATCATGAAAATATTGTTTGGGCTGTTCCCATCGTACACCCACGTCATATGCTTTTTTAAGAATGGGTTATCCAGAGTCATAGAACGATGATTTAAGAATATTAGCATTTTACGGGAAAATACAGGCTTGTAAAACCAAAACATTAACAAACGATGCTAAAATATGTTACATGCCAATTTTTTTTTATACTTGTAAGACATATACCGGTAGGTAAAATTATCATTTAAATTCATTCAAATATATTGAAGTACGTTATTGTAAATAGTTAAAGCTTGTCACTTATTCAGTTTACTCTGTTCTTTTACGTCTATCTTAATTATCCATGTCCATCGGGATAACTTTCACAAAAATAAAAACTAATTTTAAAATATTAGTAGCATTATTTGTATGCATCTGTAACAGTTGAAAGCGTGCATTTTTGTCATTTGTTTAACAAAATTATCATTGATTCTGGTCCATTTTGTAGTATAACATTATTTTATTAAGTACTTACATCTTTTGTAGCTTAGATAATTTACTCTGCCAAACGTTCAACCAACTTAAAGGTATCTACTTATAGAAATGATAGTTTATTTGCAGGGACAACACATCTATATATGTCGAATATATAGACATGATAGAGGAAAGTTCTTGGAATTTGAAAATAATTCATCATCTATTTTTGAACTATTATAATTTATATCAGTAGAAAATCTTAAGTGACACAAGTGGAGAAGAGGCCCTGCTTAGGGTTAACGAAGTAATAAAGTATGATATGAAAAATTGCTGTTTTATTTTTGATTTCATGTATATAATGCATGGGCCTTTGCCATGATATTAAGTTTAAAAGAGGGGAGGGGGGAAGGATTTTTGAAAAGTTACAAAACTGTTAAAATCTAGATAAATGAACTGTACAAAATTTTAATTATTGATAAGCTTAATTTCTCTTTTCTAATAGTATGTGATTATAGGTAACAGTCTTGTATTACAACTCCAATTTCCGGTGCATGTCAAAGCTTGAAGGAAAATAAAATAGTTCATTTTTTTTGATTTTTTTTCTGTTTGATTAAAAGGTAATGCTAAATTGAAACATATATATATAGATTTAAAAAAAAATCTTGAACTTTTTGGGAATATCAATCCAGGAAAGTGGAAGGATATCATGTTTACTAGAAGTGGTGCGACCTAGTAAAAACAGCAAACAGAAAGTAGAAAAAAACAGTTTTGACCTCAGGGTTACATAACTTTTTGTTCTTTGTGGCATGAGTTCCTTTTTTTTTTTTTTTTATTAATTCACAATTTCACATTAGTATATACATGATATAAACATGAAACTAATTTTCAATGTAACATTTTTTATTATTTTATTTTCAAAGATGTGCTGTTTAGCATGTCAGCATATGGGGCAGTCAATTACAAGACTACATCCTAAAACATTAAGCAAATTATATTCAGAATAAACTCATCATAGATACCAGAATAAGATGTTGTAGTTAGGCCAGACACGCGTTTCGTCTACAAAAGACTCATTAGTGACGCTTAAGTCCCAAAAAGTGAAAAAGGCCAAATAAGGTACGAAAGTGAAGAGCATTGAGACCAAGATTTCTAAGAGTGTTCGTGGTACAGGTCAATCCTTAAATGCCATTCTAATGCAAGAAATTCATTAAGTTTTTTTTTTAACAAGTTCATTACACATGATTAAGAAATTGTGCATAACTTAAAAACTTAATTAAAGCAGACTGCATAATTGCAGAATTTATCCTTTATTGATAGGAATCTCGAGAAATGATGTTTAATTGACAGGTCACTTGGTTTACAAAGTTCTTTAAATGACAGAGGTCACGCAAAGGAAAATAGTTGGATTGTTTCAATAAGTGGGACTGGGAATTAAAAAAAAAAAATCCTTATCTATTTCGAAATGAGGTCTGGACACAGTATAGAGGTTGTTATCACAATATCCAAACAGCTTGAATTTTCGAATATCAATAAGGGAAAACATTTTTGTTATATGAATATATATAGATGATGATAAATATATGTGTACAAAGTAAACATATAGTTTATCTAGGAGGTCTGAAGTGAATCATTTGATGAAGTTCTGAGAATTTGGAAAAATTAGAAAAAAAAACCACTTCTTATCTGGTTAGAAAACAAAACCAGGAAATTTTCTCTTTGTGCAAACAAGAACAAACAAATTAAATTAAAACATAAATATATTAATCATTTTTTTGGTATGAGGCTGTGTAGGGTTAAATTAATAAAAAATGTGAGCTTGCTAGATGCAGATCCAGGATTTGATTTCTTTTTCTTTTTCTTAATAATCTTTTCCTGTTTTTTATTATTTAATTTTCTATACTTTGTTTGCCCTTTTTAAATAAATACCATTATTAAATCCCAACAAAATGTTATTTTGAAGCTCTATACATTTTCTGATGAGTTGTATTATATTACATGTATATCTAGAGCTTACTATTTGATATCTGTACTGTTGTATATTATATTTGTTGGATAAAACATTTTTTTATTCCGGTATTCCGCTCGCATATGAGCTGTGCTTTTGACTAAGTTCGGAAGAGAGATATCATGCTTAAACTCACTGCATACAGAAAAGATGTCGACCAATCAGAGTAATGGAAGACAATAATCCAATCGGAGGATTTGGTATTGATATAGGAATTTTCTTTAAAGAAAGTCAATGTTTCCTTCACATGTTTATAAAACAAATGAACTTTTTGTTTTGAGTTCAAAGTAACACATGACTTAAATGACCATATAAGTAACAAACCACCCAAAATTCTCCGTATAAACAAATCGGTTGCACGGAGAGCAAAATCAGATTGCTTACCATGCACATAATAATTCATACCATACTGAACTTGCTATCAGTTGATGTACTTCATAGACAAAGTATCATAGTAACCTCATCATCCACCATTTTTTACATTTGAAGAATGCCTTTACCAAGTCAGGAATATGAAAGTTGTTGTCCTTTCGTCTGATGTGTTTTATCATTTGATTTTGCCATTTTATAAAAGACTCACCGTTTTGAACTTTCCTCGGAGTTGAGTATTTTTGTTATATTACTTTTTTTCTCATACACAATACAAAAGAATATGTGCATATGAAACAACAAACACACGCTTTACTTTAGGAAAATAAATGAAGCAATTTGTAATATTCATTTTTGAAACGATATCGATCCTTTGAAATACAACAGTAATTTGTGATAAAAAAAAACCCAAAAAAACCAGTTTAACCACGTCACATTTTCGTAGTAAACCAGGGGTCGCGGTGGCCAAGTGGTCAAAGTAATTCTTCTGTTGTAATCATTTTAGCCAGTCAACACTTTTAAGTTGTGAAGACAAAAGTAACCCGTGCGAGTTGCACTCGACTCTAATCTTAATTGACTAGAATTGTCAGTTTTCCTATCGGATGTCTGTGGTTTTCTCGGGGCACTCCGTCTTCCTCCGCCAAGTCCAACAATAATAATCACAGTAAATCCGTTACATTCGCAGTCACGTAAATCTTCAGTATAGTTTTCGTGTGTCATATCTTAATTTGTTTTTGAATTTGTCTAGTTGTATGTTAATGGCAGATCAAGATTTTGTTATACATTGTAGAGTCTGTACGATATGCAATTGGAGCTTGTCTCAATGTTCAAACTCTTGTGTATTGTTGAAGACAATATCTTGTCCTCTAGATATAATCTGCTCCTTTGTATCGCTGTGTTGCTATCTCATTAACGTATACTTCTCATGTTTTTTTTATATTTTTTTTGTTTTTTTAGATATTTTGTGCACATTTTATCTTTTCGAGGACAATTTTAACTTGATAAACTTGACAATCAATTTCGCTAATTAAGGTTGATTAAGGCGTCATTTATTTTGCTGTTATCGGTTTTCTTTTCATTTTAACAAATAGAACGCCATTGATCCAACTCGAAATATGCTATATTCAAAAGAGCATATGACTAAAATGACCATATAAGTAACAAAACATAAAACAGGACTCTGTATAAAGAAATTTTGTAGATCTTACTTTTCTAAACATTATTGCTGTTTACAGTTTATCTCTATCTATAATTAATATTCAAGACAATAACAAAAAAACTGCAAAATTTCCTTAAAATTACTACTTCTGGGACAGCAACCTTACAACGGGTTGTCTGATTCGTCTGACATTTTCAGGGCAGATAGATATTGACCTAATAGACAATTATAATTCATGTCAGATTTGCTCTAAATGCTTTGGTTTCAGAGTTATAAGCCAAAATCTACATTTTACCCCTATGTTCTATTTTTAGCCATGGCGGCCATCTTGGTTGGTTGGCCGGGTCAAGCCACACATTTTTTATTAAACAAGATACCCCAATTATGATTGTTTATTTTCCAAGTATGGTTGAATTTGGTCCAGTAGTCTCAGATGAGAAGATTTTGGTAGATTTTTGAGAAAAACTCACTTGACCTTTCAGGTTAGGTGAACTGAAAAGTACCTTAACATAAATGCATGCTTCTTTCGAAGGCAAATTGTGAGATTTAATGAACGGTGAACCCATTTATTTTATTTAATTTTTCTATTAAGTATATGATAAGGTTTATTTATAAAAAAAAATAGCGAAATCCTATAAAAAAGTAGATTTTTACAGGCGAGCTCCATTAAAGGAGCACTAGCTACGAGATATCCAATAAATCAAAAGTAAGATTTTTCAGTTTAAAATGAAGGTGAAATAATGAAATAATAATTTGCTCTTATTAGCTAAAATGATTCAATTTGTCAAATTAAGGTAATACACATTGAAAATCAATTTTTCACTTGCAAGTGAATATTTCGACCTCTTTGAATCCGTATTCATGTGAACTCCAATTTAATCCCGTAGAAAGAGATAGAATAACGCATGCATTGTCCGTGTACGGGTATTTAAAGGAAAAGAATGTCAAGTCTAAGAGTGAACCAAAGATAAATAATATGATTAACTGATTCGATCCACACAAAATTATTCTTTTAACGGTAAAACGACGATAAACATACATTTTTAATCTATAATACAAAATGTAATAGACCTATAAAAATCCAATTGCACAAGTTGTTTAATCTATTTATATCTACGTTTATGTTTAAATCGCTTTGATAGTCATGGAAGGTCAACTCGATAGTTACTAGATGGCGTCTTGGCTAACTTTCAAAGGAAACGAAGCTACATCTTATTGTGACCATGTCCTGTAATTTGTTTATTTTGAACTTTTTATAGTTTGGGAAAATGTTTTACATTGCTATAAATAAAATATGAGAATTCGAGTCAAATCGGTGAATATGAATTTGGCAGCTAGTGCCCCTTAATTTATATTTTTGATATTTTTATTTCCATGAAAAGACGCATAAGGGACAAAGCAATTTATGACGATATATTGAGAGACACAAATAATTCCGACAATCATATATAAATATTCATAATGATCCACTTAATTCTGACACCAGAGCGAAACAAAAACCATTCTATGTTTTCGATATTACAAACTAGTCAAAACATTATCTAAATTTTATCATCGGTAAAAGGACATCATTCGTAAATATAGCTCAACATGCAGATTTTTAAAAAGCTACCAGAAGCTAACAAAACCTTTAAATAAACTATTAAGAAGGGATATAGTTACGATACTATTGTCAGGTCATTACAGATTGCATATTTTGGCGTTAATATTGATTCACTTATAGGGTCTTTGCATCGGAACTAAACACATTTATTAAAAAAAAAACCAGTAGTTGGCATGACACGGGTTATGTTCTTCTCATATATGTTATGATGGTGTGATACTAAACCCTAACTGGAAGGATGTGCCTGATATTCAAATGATGAAGACATAATCTTTCAATCAGTTTATTTGAAGTCTGGAGCTGGCATGTCAGTCAACTGCTAGTAGTCTTTTGTTTTTTATGTGTTAATGTCATTTGATTATTTTCATTGGTTACATCTTCTGACATCAGACTCGGACTTCTCTTTAACTGAATTTTAATGTACGTATTGTTATGCGTTTTCTTTTCTACATTGGCTAAAGGTAAAGGGGGAGGGTTGAGATCTCATAAACATGCTTAAGCCCGCCGCTTTTTTGCGCCTGTCCCAAGCAAGGAGCCTCTGGCATTTGTTAGCCTTGTATTATATATAATTTTAATTTCTTGTGTATAATTTGGAGTTCAGTATGGCGTTCATTATCACTGAACTAGTATATATATTTGATTGGGGGCCAGCTGAAGGACGCCTCCGGGTGCAGGAATTTCTCGCTGCATTGAAGACCTGTTGGTGACCTTCTGCTGTTGTTTGTTCTATGATCGGGGTGTTGTCTCGTTGACACATTCCCCATTTCCATGTTCAATTTTATGTGTACAAAAAGTAAAATCCCAAAAACTCTGAGGAAAATCCAAAACGAAAAGTCATATATCAAATGGCAAAATCAAAAGCTCTAACACATAACACGAATGGATGTCAAGTTTCATATTCCTGACTTGGTACAGATATTTTCTTATGAAGAAAATAGTGGATTAAGCATTGTTTTATAGCTATCTAAACCTCTCACTATAACAGATGCACAAAAGAAGTAACAATACTAAACTGAAATTTGTCTGAGTTTATTTATATAAGTTCAGATAATTTTCAATACCTTTTGGTTTTCTTTCATACATATCTAATTGAACGTAGCCCCTTGGTTAAATATTTCGAAAATTTTAAAGGTACATTTACATATTTTTCTTCTTCAAGAGATATTGGACACTGCCTGCTGTCTAATCTTAAAAACAACCCCGAATATATATAATGAAATACAATGTATTAATAACATTTTGTTAGTCCAAAGGCAGTAGTAAAAAACTAGAAGCAACTACGTTTATTATTTAAATACTGTTAAAGGTATAGATTACTAGTATTTGCTATATATAGTTCTTCTTCTGACTATAAATTTTGATTTCATTTCTTCAGAATGATGGATGGGTGGAAAACATTCTTTGTTATCCTGACTCTAGGATTTTTGATACACCTGTATAATGTGGACTGTAAAAGATATGTTGTTTTCGTAGCTCACATCTCTTCTATTATGGCCATTGCCAAAAAATTAGAAAATTGCAATCACTCAGCAACATTTGTGCTATCAGCATCAATGGACAAAGAACAACGATCTAAAGGAATATTAATTAATTCTGAAGTAGCCAAAAGTCTTGATAAAGCGTCAATTATACATAATGTTGTACAAGTTATATTCCTTCCTATATGCCAGCATTCTGGTCAGGATTTACAGACAAAATGACCTTCTGGGAACGTATGATTAATAGTACATTGTATACTATTCAACTAATCAAACCGATGGTGCCTTCGTTTGGAAATCATGTCGCTAAATAGGTCCCAGAAAAACTGTTAATGTCAAACAGCGTACTAACAAATAGTTTTCGATATCACAAACTGGTCAAAACATTTACTATATTTTATCACCGGTATAAGGAAATAATTCGTAAATATAACTCAACATGCAGACATCTTATACGTTCAGGTATTTCACATCCAAAATTTTAAGGAATTATTCTTTATAAAGCACAAAAATGTCAGTATTCTCCTCAAAAACTAACAAAACCTTTAAATAGACTTATTAAAAGGGGATATAGTTACGATACTGTTGTCAGGTCATTAAAGATTGCATATTTTGGCTTTAACATTGATTTACTGATAGGGTCTTTGCATCGGAACTAAACACATTTATTTCTAAAAAAACAGTTGTTGGCATGACACGGGTTATGTTCTTCTCATATATTTTATGATAGTATGATACTAAACCCCTAACGGGAGGGATTGTACCTGATATTCATATGATGAAGACATAATCTTTCAATTAGTTTAATTGAGGTCTGGAGCTGGCATGTCAGTTAACTGCTAGTAGTCTGTTGTTATTTATGTATTATTGTCATTTTATTTATTTTCTTTTGTTAAATCTTTTGACATCGGACTCGGACTTCTCTTGAACTGAATTTTAATGTGCGTATCGTTATTCTTTTACTTTTCTACATTGGCTAGAGGTATAGGGGGAAGGGTTGAGATCTCATAAACATGTTTAACCCCGCCGCAATTTTGCGCCTGTCCCAAGTCAGGAGCCTCTGGCCTTTGTTAGTCTTGTATGATTTTTAAATTTTAGTTTCTTGTGTATAATTCGGAGTTTAGTATGACGTCCATTATCATTGTACTATTATGCATATTTAAGGGGCCAGCTGAAGGACTCCTACGGGTGCGGGAATTCTCGCTGCATTGAAGACCCACTGGTTGCCTTCGGCTGTTGTTTGCTCTATGGTTGGGTGGTTGTCGCTTTGACATATTCACCATTTCCTTTCTCAATTTTATTTATTTTGATACAAATAGTCGTCGGAGATATTTTAATTGATTATGCAATTCCAATAGCATAAATTGTATATGGTGGATTATCAGCCGGACCTGCTAAATCGTTGATTTCTAGGATTGAGTCATTTGTTGAGAAGTATGAAGATGATTTTGTAATTGTTTCATTTTGAAGCATAATCAAGTCATGCCCTGAAAAAATAATGAATTAACTGATTTCAGCTTTTCAAAATATGAAGCATTTGAATTTTATATTTCGTAATTGAGATTATGAAAAAGAGTATGGAAACATATAACAATTGCCATGGTTACCACAGAATGATCTGATCGGGCATGTAAAACGAAACTATTTATCACTCATTGTGGGAAGAGCATCGTCTTTGAACATTTTGAAGCTCACTACCATGGCGTACATATGCTTGCATTTTCAATTGCTCTTGATGAAATATCAAATGCTGCTATTACAAAAGAAAAGGGCTAAGGAGTTTAATTGGATATTTTAGATTCTTGTGAACAAATTTGTTAATTGACAACATCAATAAAGAAGTGCAAAACAGCACTTTCATGTTCAGCATTAAAAATACATCTGCGATTTTCCACAGTCGTCTACAAGCCCCAACACAAAGAGCAGTTAATTGGATAGACTTGGTGACTAAGTATGGATCAGAACCTTTCAGACCAGCCTCGCTAGATATGCCATGGTATTCATATTTTATGGTAGACGTGTATCTGGTCTATATTGTGGGAATAGTTTTTGTTGTGTATTCTTTTCAGTTATTTCTTAAGTTTTATATTAAAGTATGTTGTAGACAAAAGAACGCCAAAGAAAAACTACAATAAAGCCATGAGATTTATGTGAATTGAATTTTTACAAACTATTATCTGAAAATATTTTCAAAGACCATTTTACAAGTGTTTGCTTCAAAATGATAACATTTGAATACTTACTCTGATATAGTAATATCAAAGACAATAACAATTAAAACAAAGGAGTAAACAAAGACTCAAAAACAACTTTCCACTAAATGACACAGAAATTAACAACTAATGGGGCACTGTACAGATAAACCTTACAATATATAGTCATATTTGCGGCGCGGCTCGCGTTTTAAATTTGAAAATTTAACTGTCTCGAGCGGATAGATATCGTACCACACTCGATGCAGTGGTAAAATCAATATTTATTTCATAAAAACCTGTGTATATATAAAAGGAGAAATAGCAGTTTTATTGATTGATAGTTGTTACGATACTATTTATACATTATAGCTTCCTTGTATGATGTTGGAATCTATTTTAACACAAAGAGTCCTCGTTTACCTTTTCTATATTGGTTGTTGCCTTTTTATAGTACTTTGAGTCTTTTTTAACTACCTGCATGACACTCATGATCTGCATTATGTAGGTCAAATTTGACAGCTAAACGATAACATTAAAAAAAGTGTTATTTGTTACGACCAATCGTAAATTAAAGCAAAATCAGTTTTCTATTTCTGTGCACATTTTAAGCCGTGTAACATGCAGCGAAATTAACCACTTTTTATAACTGACTTTTTTTCAAATGATTTCACCCCAATATATAACTAAAATATTTATGCATTCTACTCGTCCTGAAGATACATGCAATATTTATTTGTCCCTGCATGTTAAGAAAACAACTTCTGTTTATTAGAACAAAATTATAACAAAATTGTATTTTTTTTTTACTTTAATATAATCTAATTCATGAATTGCAATTGATAAAATACGAACAGGATGTGGGTATTTAGTTTCCAGATTCTTTATTAATTTACTGGCTATCATATTTCTCTATTCTTTATATTTTGATGTGCATTATTTTAAATAACCCATTTTCTATGCAAGTAAATAACTTATTAGAAAATAAAGCCTGTATATCGAGAGAAAATCTTAAATCAATTAATTTGAGATTACCAATCAAAGAACTGGACAAACTTACAAGCAAAATAAAAAAAATTAAAAAAATAAAGACATAGGATTTCATAAGAACAGACAAATCGTGTTTCTCAGCTCTTAAAAAGATAGAAACTTCATAACAGACAAAAGTGAAAAGAAAAAAATCTAAGCAACCAATATAGTCAAAGTAATACCATATCAGATACAGGACCTATTAAACACCTTAAGATTTTTACACCTAACCAAATCTTCATCTGGAATTACAAAACCTCTGAAACACATTAACCCTCAGAAAGCCACCTGTCCAACTAATACAAATGGTCGAATTCATTATGAACTACATGAACAAGGAGCACTAATATTACAACTTATATTCACTATAATTTGACTCTGGTCAAACACCAACAGACTGGAAACATAATGACATCGCACCAGCTGTTTAAACTGAAAAACAGATATAAAACAATCGAATACAGACCTATTTCGTTGACTTGCATTGGTTGCAAGTTAATGAAAGACGTAGCTACAAAGTCATAATCAACAACTTACAAAACAACAATACTATCTCAAGTTATAATACAAATCACTACTGAAATAAGCTGCTGCTTTGTGCCCATTATCTAAAAAATAAAAGACGTTTTATGTATAATACATACCGTAGTAAAGACTGAAGGTAGACATCTTCGTGGTAATTGGCTATGTGCGTCATTGGGTTGCAGTCTCAATACGATATCGACGTATACCGCATATGAAACATGTGTTTTAGAGGGGGTTAGCTGTCAAACTCATGTTCACAGATTCGACAAAAAATCTCATATCTGATCCATAACATACTTCAACGTTTATTTACAGTTTTATATAACTTTGTATCTCAGAAGATTTGGTCTGACGATATGCAATGATAACTTTGTCCGTTCTAGTCAAGTTTTCTGCTCGTTGTGTGGGATTGGGTTTGTTTTCAAGGACGAAAGGAAGGAAATGGAATTAGATGATTTAGAAAATCTTGAAACCAGCACGAATCTGTTTTGGTGAGAATCATATTCAGGAATGTAGAATTTTTGAAACATCATGAAAACCACGAAACATGATCGTCATATTAGATAAAGTATACTGTAGATTAAAAAAAATATTTGAAAATCTATACAAGAATACATTTATCTATCAAGAACTTATAAGATATGATCAATATTAACTATTGTATGAAAAAAAATCAAACGGAGAAAATAGTTTTCACCCTGAAACTCTTATTCATCTCTTTAGCAATAATTGGTTTGACGTCTAAAATTAACTATATTAATATGATTTGGATAATGCCTACTATTATTAAAAAAAGCCGGAATCCCCCCTTGAATCCGCCACTGATCTTAAAAAAGAGGGACGAAAGATCCTAAAGGGACAGTCAAACTCATTAATCTAAAACAAACTGACAACGCCATGGCTAAAAATAAAAAAGACAAACAGACAAACAATAGCACACATGAAACAACACAGAAAACCAAAGAATATATAACACCAACCCCACCAAAAGCGAGGGGTGATCTCAGGTGCTCCGGAAAGGTAAGCAGATCCTGCTCCATATGTGGCACCCGTCGTGTTGCTTATGTGATATCAAATCCGGTAAATAGTCTAATTCGGTAGGTCACATTCATGAAAGGGAAGCGGATTGTAGTTACGACGTAATGAACATATCTGATATCATACACCTTTAAGAAACAAAATATACAGCGAGTCAACTGGAGATGCCTGTGTTAGCTGTGAATTCTGTGATTATATAGAAATATCGCGGATTATTGATATTATCAAACATGTGCCAGCTAAAAGAGAACTGCTTTTTGAAGTAGGAAAATCTATCCATGCAAGAACATTATGGACATAACTAAAATCAATAAAGAGATGAAGTGGTCCGAAGATACAGTCAAGACCATTGAAAACGATTGTAGACGCCTACTGTTTCTACTAATTGATATAGTGCGCAATACAACTTAAAAGATATTGACTTTTTTACAATCGAAACAGGAAAAGGGACATTATTGAACAATATCAGCATAAAAGGAAATAAAAGAGCGGGTAGCTACCAAGTAGAAAACTTACTATTCGATACTATTTCTCACCCATATTTCTACTTTTTAAAATTAGTTCTGAAATTGTTTTCTATGAAACGAGTTATATTACATTAATTATGTTTATTTATCCGTAAAGTTCAGAACCTGTTGTGTTTTAGTAACTCTACAGTATAGGTGAGTGGAACTTTTTTTTAATCATTTATATACAGCAGTATTGGATTTTATAAAACTACGGTGAGGTGTACATAGGCGAGTTTTTAATTCTAAATAGCACCTCTGTACATTTATCTATGTATGTGTATATTCACTTGCATTTGGTGGAGAATAGGTACAAATAAATTACTATGGTTATCCTTTGAAGAATGTAAAGAGATAGAGAGGTAAGGCTGGAACAGTATATGTGTTCCTAAGTAAGGTAAGGGGACTATCATCTAACAAGAGAAAATAATTTACATGAGAGTTTGCCCTGTCAATAAGACAATAATTAAAGATTGAGACCACTTCAAAAAAAAATATTACTTTATTCAATATTCCCCCATGTACATATTAACAGTGATTATATATACAAAATTATACAGAGGTACTGTTTAAAACCTTGCACTGTTTATTAAAAAGGACTTTCATATGTACACCTTAATTTTTATTAAATCCATCTCTGTTGTATTTAAAAGATAAAAAAAGTTCTACTCTCCTTATGCATTGATATAACACACATGGTCTTATCACTGTTTTATTGTAACCTATAGATTGCCATGGTCAGTGAGATTTCATAAAAGTTATTGTTCTTTGTATAGTTTCTTCAATATTTTGCTCCGGATATTGTTTTGTAATTAGAATTTAGAGAATTAGGAATAAGGGAAAACGGAACTATTTATTCTGCCATAGGCGAAAATACTAACATTTTCTAAATTTACCAGTTTTTATAATAAAAACCTGGACAAAACAGTTATGTGTGGTGTTACAACCTTATTATTGTATTCTAAAAATTAAAGCCAAATAGTATCATGACCAATTTCCAACGGAGCTAGTTTATGTTATCCATGCCCACCGTCATTTTGCACCAAATTTTTGAAATTTTGTAAGCCTTTTCGAATAATTCTCTAGAAAATATTTCAATAGGTTTTAAAATTTATTCTATAAATTTACACACTGCAGTTATTCATAGATAAATAAAAAAATATATTGTACCCTACATCCAATCACAGCGCTCCTAATTTGACTTCCTTCACCTGTCTTGGGTACACAAAAGGCCAACCTAATGCTGGGAAAATTAAATACTACCGTTTTCCCTATACTGTGGCACAAAGCTATAAATTATTTTTATAACACCATCAATGCAATACTGGGATATTGTGGAAAACTTGACTATAACTAATACTTGTATGTCCCATTACTTAAAGAAACATGGATAATTTTATGTCCCCACCCCTAAATGCTGATTTACCTCTTTCTCTACTTCTTTCAGATAAGGCTTAACAAACAACCTGTATCCAACTATATCTTATCGTATCTAAAAAGAATAATAAACATTTCCATTTAAACAGATAAAAATGACAGTTCCATTCAATTTGTATACATTTTATCCAAAATTTACAACATAAGCACAAATTCAAGATTTGTCATACTAATATCCAGTCCATGCTTTAGTATATGCCATATTGTGGTTCAAAATTTCAGAGCTGGTTATAAAATCCATTATTCTCTCTTGAGATGATAAAAACAAGGATATTAGACACTTAAAACATTAAATCTGCAAAATACTCAGCTGTAAAGTTGCCTTTGTTGCCAGTATTAATCTATGAAAAAGCTGAATTGTGTCCCTTGGGAGTATTAAATTCCAACAAAAGTCCTTTCAAACAGTACAAAATGACAAATTATATATGCCTGATATAATAAAAGATAGAAACTACAAAATGAAGCACTATTGAAATATTTGCTGCATGAATTGCCAACAATGTGAGCAATTCTTTACACAGGAGAGTATAAATTCTATCTAAATTTAGCCTCAAGTGGGCCTCTTTTTTTCTTAGATGAGCAATTCTAAGAGTGAAAATGCTTCTAGTATGACCAAATACTGCCTTACTATATAATAAAATCAACGGTACCAATTTTGTTGCACCAGATGCGCATTTCGACAATACATGTCTCTTCAGTGATGCTCGTGGCCAAAATATTTGAAATCCAAAGCATATATAAAAGATGAAGAACTATAATCCAAAAGGTCCAAAAAGTATAACCAAATTCGTGAAAGGAATTAGAGCTTTGCATGAGGGAGATACATTCCTTAATTTATAATAATTTCTAATATTTTGTAACAGCAAATTTTAATAACACAAAACAATCCGTATTTTCATGCCAGTACCGAAGTACTGGCTACTGGGCTGGTGATACCCTCGGGGACTAATAGTCCACCAGCAGAGGCATCGACCCAGTGGTAGTAATAAAATCAACGGTACCAATTTTGTTGCACCAGATGCGCATTTCGACAATACATGTCTCTTCAGTGATGCTCGTGGCCAAAATATTTGAAATCCAAAGCATATATAAAAGATGAAGAGCTATAATCCAAAAGGTCCAAAAAGTATAACCAAATTCGTGAAAGGAATTAGAGCTTTGCATGAGGGAGATACATTCCTTAATTTATAATAATTTCTAATATTTTGTAACAGCAAATTTTAATAACACAAAAAAATCCGTATTTTCATGCCAGTACCGAAGTACTGGCTACTGGGCTGGTGATACCCTCGGGGACTAATAGTCCACCAGCAGAGGCATCGACCCAGTGGTAGTAATAAAATCAACGGTACCAATTTTGTTGCACCAGATGCGCATTTCGACAATACATGTCTCTTCAGTGATGCTCGTGGCCAAAATATTTGAAATCCAAAGCATATATAAAAGATGAAGAGCTATAATCCAAAAGGTCCAAAAAGTATAACCAAATTCGTGAAAGGAATTAGAGCTTTGCATGAGGGAGATACATTCCTTAATTTATAATAATTTCTAATATTTTGTAACAGCAAATTTTAATAACACAAAAAAATCCGTATTTTCATGCCAGTACCGAAGTACTGGCTACTGGGCTGGTGATACCCTCGGGGACTAATAGTCCACCAGCAGAGGCATCGACCCAGTGGTAGTAATAAAATCAACGGTACCAATTTTGTTGCACCAGATGCGCATTTCGACAATACATGTCTCTTCAGTGATGCTCGTGGCCAAAATATTTGAAATCCAAAGCATATATAAAAGATGAAGAGCTATAATCCAAAAGGTCCAAAAAGTATAACCAAATTCGTGAAAGGAATTAGAGCTTTGCATGAGGGAGATACATTCCTTAATTTATAATAATTTCTAATATTTTGTAACAGCAAATTTTAATAACACAAAAAAATCCGTATTTTCATGCCAGTACCGAAGTACTGGCTACTGGGCTGGTGATACCCTCGGGGACTAATAGTCCACCAGCAGAGGCATCGACCCAGTGGTAGTAATAAAATCAACGGTACCAATTTTGTTGCACCAGATGCGCATTTCGACAATACATGTCTCTTCAGTGATGCTCGTGGCCAAAATATTTGAAATCCAAAGCATATATAAAAGATGAAGAGCTATAATCCAAAAGGTCCAAAAAGTATAACCAAATTCGTGAAAAGAATTAGAGCTTTGCATGAGGGAGATACATTCCTTAATTTATAATAATTTCTAATATTTTGTAACAGCAAATTTTAATAACACAAAAAAATCCGTATTTTCATGCCAGTACCGATGTACTGGCTACTGGGCTGGTGATACCCTCGGGGACTAATAGTTCACCAGCAGAGGCATCGACCCAGTGGTAGTAATAAAATCAACGGTACCAATTTTGTTGCACCAGATGCGCATTTCGACAATACATGTCTCTTCAGTGATGCTCGTGGCCAAAATATTTGAAATCCAAAGCATATATAAAAGATGAAGAGCTATAATCCAAAAGGTCCAAAAAGTATAACCAAATTCGTGAAAGGAATTAGAGCTTTGCATGAGGGAGATACATTCCTTAATTTATAATAATTTCTAATATTTTGTAACAGCAAATTTTAATAACACAAAAAAATCCGTATTTTCATGCCAGTACCGAAGTACTGGCTACTGGGCTGGTGATACTCTCGGGGACTAATAGTCCACCAGCAGAGGCATCGACCCAGTGGTAGTAATAAAATCAACGGTACCAATTTTGTTGCACCAGATGCGCATTTCGACAATACATGTCTCTTCAGTGATGCTCGTGGCCAAAATATTTGAAATCCAAAGCATATATAAAAGATGAAGAGCTATAATCCAAAAGATCCAAAAAGTATAACCAAATTCGTGAAAGGAATTAGAGCTTTGCATGAGGGAGATACATTCCTTAATTTATAATAATTTCTAATATTTTGTAACAGCAAATTTTAATAACACAAACAAATCCGTATTTTCATGCCAGTACCGAAGTACTGGCTACTGGGCTGGTGATACCCTCGGGGATTAATAGTCCACCAGCAGAGGCATCGACCCAGTGGTAGTAATAAAATCAACGGTACCAATTTTGTTGCACCAGATGCGCATTTCGACAATATATGTCTCTTCAGTGATGCTCGTGGCCAAAATATTTGAAATCCAAAGCATATATAAAAGATGAAGAGCTATAATCCAAAAGGTCCAAAAAGTATAACCAAATTCGTGAAAGGAATTAGAGCTTTCCATGAGGGAGATACATTCCTTAATTTATAATAATTTCTAATATTTTGTAACAGCAAATTTTAATAACACAAAAAAATCCGTATTTTCATGCCAGTACCGAAGTACTGGCTACTGGGCTGGTGATACCCTCGGGGACTAATAGTCAACCGGCAGAGGCATCGACCCAGTGGTAGTAATAAAATCAACGGTACCAATTTTGTTGCACCAGATGCGCATTTCGACAATACATGTCTCTTCAGTGATGCTCGTGGCCAAAATATTTGAAATCCAAAGCATATATAAAAGATGAAGAGCTATAATCCAAAAGGTCCAAAAAGTATAACCAAATTCGTGAAAGGAATTAGAGCTTTGCATGAGGGAGATACATTCCTTAATTTATAATAATTTCTAATATTTTGTAACAGCAAATTTTAATAACACAAAAAAATCCGTATTTTCATGCCAGTACCGAAGTACTGGCTACTGGGCTGGTGATACCCTCGGGGACTAATAGTCCACCAGCAGAGGCATCGACCCAGTGGTAGTAATAAAATCAACGGTACCAATTTTGTTGCACCAGATGCGCATTTCGACAATACATGTCTCTTCAGTGATGCTCGTGGCCAAAATATTTGAAATCTAAAGCATATATAAAAGATGAAGAGCTATAATCCAAAAGGTCCAAAAAGTATAACCAAATTCGTGAAAGGAATTAGAGCTTTGCATGAGGGAGATACATTCCTTAATTTATAATAATTTCTAATATTTTGTAACAGCAAATTTTAATAACACAAAAAAATCCGTATTTTCATGCCAGTACCGAAGTACTGGCTACTGGGCTGGTGATACCCTCGGGGACTAATAGTCCACCAGCAGAGGCATCGACCCAGTGGTAGTAATAAAATCAACGGTACCAATTTTGTTGCACCAGATGCGCATTTCGACAATACATGTCTCTTCAGTGATGCTCGTGGCCAAAATATTTGAAATCCAAAGCATATATAAAAGATGAAGAGCTATAATCCAAAAGGTCCAAAAAGTATAACCAAATTCGTGAAAGGAATTAGAGCTTTGCATGAGGGAGATACATTCCTTAATTTATAATAATTTCTAATATTTTGTAACAGCAAATTTTAATAACACAAAAAAATCCGTATTTTCATGCCAGTACCGAAGTACTGGCTACTGGGCTGGTGATACCCTCGGGGACTAATAGTCCACCAGCAGAGGCATCGAACCAGTGGTAGTAATAAAATCAACGGTACCAATTTTGTTGCACCAGATGCGCATTTCGACAATACATGTCTCTTCAGTGATGCTCGTGGCCAAAATATTTGAAATCCAAAGCATATATAAAAGATGAAGAGCTATAATCCAAAAGGTCCAAAAAGTATAACCAAATTCGTGAAAGGAATTAGAGCTTTGCATGAGGGAGATACATTCCTTAATTTATAATAATTTCTAATATTTTGTAACAGCAAATTTTAATAACACAAAAAAATCCGTATTTTCATGCCAGTACCGAAGTACTGGCTACTGGGCTGGTGATACCCTCGGGGACTAATAGTCCACCAGCAGAGGCATCGACCCAGTGGTAGTAATAAAATCAACGGTACCAATTTTGTTGCACCAGATGCGCATTTCGACAATACATGTCTCTTCAGTGATGCTCGTGGCCAAAATATTTGAAATCCAAAGCATATATAAAAGATGAAGAGCTATAATCCAAAAGGTCCAAAAAGTATAACCACATTCGTGAAAGGAATTAGAGCTTTGCATGAGGGAGATACATTCCTTAATTTATAATAATTTCTAATATTTTGTAACAGCAAATTTTAATAACACAAAAAAATCCGTATTTTCATGCCAGTACCGAAGTACTGGTTACTGGGCTGGTGATACCCTCGGGGACTAATAGTCCACCAGCAGAGGCATCGACCCAGTGGTAGTAATAAAATCAACGGTACCAATTTTGTTGCACCAGATGCGCATTTCGACAATACATGTCTCTTCAGTGATGCTCGTGGCCAAAATATTTGAAATCCAAAGCATATATAAAAGATGAAGAGCTATAATCCAAAAGGTCCAAAAAGTATAACCAAATTCGTGAAAGGAATTAGAGCTTTGCATGAGGGAGATACATTCCTTAATTTATAATAATTTCTAATATTTTGTAACAGCAAATTTTAATAACACAAAAAAATCCGTATTTTCATGCCAGTACCGAAGTACTGGCTACTGGGCTGGTGATACCCTCGGGGACTAATAGTCCACCAGCAGAGGCATCGACCCAGTGGTAGTAATAAAATCAACGGTACCAATTTTGTTGCACCAGATGCGCATTTCGACAATACATGTCTCTTCAGTGATGCTCGTGGCCAAAATATTTGAAATCCAAAGCATATATAAAAGATGAAGAGCTATAATCCAAAAGGTCCAAAAAGTATAACCAAATTCGTGAAAGGAATTAGAGCTTTGCATGAGGGAGATACATTCCTTAATTTATAATAATTTCTAATATTTTGTAACAGCAAATTTTAATAACACAAAAAAATCCGTATTTTCATGCCAGTACCGAAGTACTGGCTACTAGGCTGGTGATACCCTCGGGGACTAATAGTCCACCAGCAGAGGCATCGACCCAGTGGTAGTAATAAAATCAACGGTACCAATTTTGTTGCACCAGATGCGCATTTCGACAATACATGTCTCTTCAGTGATGCTCGTGGCCAAAATATTTGAAATCCAAAGCATATATAAAAGATGAAGAGCTATAATCCAAAAGGTCCAAAAAGTATAACCACATTCGTGAAAGGAATTAGAGCTTTGCATGAGGGAGATACATTCCTTAATTTATAATAATTTCTAATATTTTGTAACAGCAAATTTTAATAACACAAAAAAATCCGTATTTTCATGCCAGTACCGAAGTACTGGTTACTGGGCTGGTGATACCCTCGGGGACTAATAGTCCATCAGCAGAGGCATCGACCCAGTGGTAGTAATAAAATCAACGGTACCAATTTTGTTGCACCAGATGCGCATTTCGACAATATATGTCTCTTCAGTGATGCTCGTGGCCAAAATATTTGAAATCCAAAGCATATATAAAAGATGAAGAGCTATAATCCAAAAGGTCCAAAAAGTATAACCAAATTCGTGAAAGGAATTAGAGCTTTGCATGAGGGAGATACATTCCTTAATTTATAATAATTTCTAATATTTTGTAACAGCAAATTTTAATAACACAAAAAAATCCGTATTTTCATGCCAGTACCGAAGTACTGGCTACTGGGCTGGTGATACCCTCGGGGACTAATAGTCCACCAGCAGAGGCATCGACCCAGTGGTAGTAATAAAATCAACGGTACCAATTTTGTTGCACCAGATGCGCATTTCGACAATACATGTCTCTTCAGTGATGCTCGTGGCCAAAATATTTGAAATCCAAAGCATATATAAAAGATGAAGAGCTATAATCCAAAAGGTCCAAAAAGTATAACCAAATTCGTGAAGGGAATTAGAGCTTTGCATGAGGGAGATACATTCCTTAATTTATAATAATTTCTAATATTTTGTAACAGCAACCGTTATATAAGCAGTACAAACTTAACCAGATAATATCCAATTTAAATATATTGTGTCAAGGGAAATACCCAATTGAAACATTTAGGGAATTCCACAGCAAAAAAGGCAAATATTTCAGTTCAAAATATTTGTCGCAACTTGAATTCTTGGTTTTCGAATTGAATTAATCATTGCGAAAGGTGAAAACAAATACAAAAGAACAATAGTTTGGTGCAGTTTATACAATATATACAATATTGACACCCTAGAATAAAGTTTTATATCAGTACCCACCAATTTGACTTATTATGATGACTCAGCACTTTTCTCAACACAGTACTGTTCTCAGATAAAAATCTCTATTCTTTGTGATAAAAATCAAATGTTCTTATCAAATGCTTCAAAATAGTATAATATGACTGAAGTCTGATTGATTTTGATTTCCCTTGCTATCTTGAGTATAGGGAAAACGGCACTATTTATTCTGCCATAGGCGAAAATACTAACATTTTCTAAATTTACCAGTTTTTATAATAAAAACCTAGACAAAACAGTTATGTGTGGTGTTACAAACTTATTATTGTATTCTAAAAATTAAAGCCAAATAGTATCATGACCAATTTCCAACGGAGCTAGTTTATGTTATCCATGCCCACCGTCATTTTGCACCAAATTTTTGAAATTTTGTAAGCCTTTTCGAATAATTCTCTAGAAAATATTTCAATAGGTTTTAAAATTTATTTTATAAATTTACACACTGCAGTTATTCATAGATAAATAAAAAAATATATTGTACCCTACATCCAATCACAGCGCTCCTAATTTGACTTCCTTCACCTGTCTTGGGTACACAAAAGGCCAACCTAATGCTGGGAAAATTAAATACTACCGTTTTCCCATAAGAATAGAAATGTTGATGAGAAACGTTTGTTTTATATGTGCCTCAGTCTACCAAGAAAAATGTGAGCAAGCTGCCCTAGATTGTCGATTTTTTTCATATTTTGTTGTATCTTATAAGATACGATATTGTTATTTCCATTAAAGGACGCATTATGAGGAAAGTAATTTATAACAATTTGCTTTTTTATAATTGAAAGACACAAATAATTCCGAAAATCATAGATATGTTTTGCGGAAACGATTTGATATGTGCAGTGGAATGAATTGTTCATATAAAGTTCGACAATTTGGAATTTGGGAGTTCGACGATAATGTTATACCATTAGAATTATTATATCCTTAACTAACGAATGTTTGCTAATAAATACGTATTAATCCAAATTAATGTTTACAATATATACAATCATTTCGTATCAAAATTTCTTACACTTTTTTTATGTTTATTTATCGAATGATCTGTTTACGTCTGAACATTAGACATAAAATTTCACACTTATTTAACCTGATTCCCAGAGATGATCAAAACAAGGTAATATAATGAAATCGCAACAGCTTCACGTGCAGATGACTATTATTTGAACTTTGATTGACTAGACTAACCCACTGAAGGTGTCATAAATTTTAGGAATCCCGTTAAGATAAATATAACAATTAACCTTCTACACAGTAATAAGTTCTTTAAAAAATACTGTTATCTTTAACTAATCTAAGCAGACGAAAATATAGCTTTATTTCAACATAATAATATTGAAAATTAACGATAAAAAGAAAACTTGCAAAAAGAAAAACGCAATTAATAAAAACCGATTTCTACTCTATTAAAAATCCTCGCTAAAAAAAACAATCATACTAAAAAAAAACTAAACACTATTGTTTTTAATCCAATATGTATATAACCTGTCCAAAGTCAGGAGCCTCTGGCCTTTGTTAGTCTTGTATGATTTTAAATTTTAGTTTCTTGTGTATAATTCGGAGTTTAGTATGACGTCCATTATCACTGTACTATTATGCATATTTTTAGGGGCCAGCTGAAGGACACCTACGGGTGCGGGAATTCTCGCTACATTGAAGACCCATTGGTTGCCTTCGGCTGTTGTCTGCTCTATGGTCGGGTGGTTGTCGCTTTGACATATTCACCATTTCCTTTCTCAATTTTATATAATCCACTTAATTTTAAGATCTAAAACCAGAGCGAGACCAGAACCATAAGCATACATTTTATGTGTAATACGATTTACATACAAAGACAATATTATTTGCAGCTTTGTCCGGAGGAACACCAACATACTTATCAAGAGGAGATGATAGACATTTCATGGCCTCTTTGTCTCTGAAAACGGACTTCGGTCGATCGTTCTGTAACTTGTGAATGCGACGTTTTATCAGAGACCTGATAGTTTTAACCCATTCTGACAAAGAGTCCAGTTCAATTTTTTCTCGCTTAGCCTCTGCTCTGGCATAGTCCTCAATGGAATCCATAATTATTTTGAAGTAATGGTTCCAATTAATGTGTTGGGGTTCTCTAAATTTAGGACCATGAGAAATCACCTTCCGGAAATTTTCATGTTGAATTATGTTTAGATCCCCAGTTATAACATGACCAAAGGGGCTGTAATTATAAGGCGAGTGGGAAAAGTCACGTGTCAGAGGTTTTTAATGTATTGTTCAAAGTCAAGGTCCTGCAATGCTTGTTGCAATACAACTTTATTGTTTTGAATTATCCTTTTAATAAGCTTTGAATTTTCAAATACTTTAGTCACGAGCATGACTAAAGAGACATTAAGTATCGAAATGTGCATCTGGTACTGTTTATGTTATTTTAGTAAAACAATTTCTTACACCTTCAGTTTTCCAGTCTTTATATCATGATAGTATTTTCTATTTTTTAAGTAATCAAAATTTCTGAGATCTACATTTGTAAGGCTACATCTTTCAACAATTTTGGAGCTGACCTTGTGCTCACATGAATATTTAATCATTGAAATGTCCATTGAACTTGAATGCACGTTGTAAACAGCAAGACCTTTTACATTGAATGTATTTAAAAACATAATATTTCCAAAGTTAGGCCAATCAAAATCTATGCAAAGATAATTATACCCTCCCCCTTTTCCTAAAAAAAGAATGGATGAAATGCATCACATTTTGATTATCAAAAATCAAATCCTCTCTCACCCAATATTTTTGTGAGGTTGGATGAAAATTCACTACTGAATATATATATAATGAGATGTGGTTTTATTGCCTATTGGACAATTTTCCACTAAACTTTCAATTGAAGTTGATGTTAGCAATCATAGGTAACCATATGGCATTCTACAATAAGAAAAACACATGCTGTATATAACCATGGAAGTATTATATTGTATACTTTGTCAAAATATAAGTTGACAATATCAAAAGGATGTAGGATCTCAAGTTCTCATCACTGTTCATATATAGGAATGTATAGTTTACTAGGTTTAACTTTTAAACTTACATTGATAAAAAAGGAAATAAAGATATCATATAAAGTTAACAGTTGAAATGAATACAATTTTTGTATGGGCTACCATTAAGTAAACTCACTTTACAAAATATTGAACTTTTGAAATACTGTGGATTCATTAATATTCGTTGGATACTAATTTTCGTGAATTTCTTGGGTACTGGTGAACCACGAATTCAAATGTCAAACGAATAGCATATTTTGAATAGGCTTTGTGTACAGCGATTCATAAAACCACGAAACTTAATATCCACGAATATGCAAGTTTTAAGCAATCCACGAAAATTGGTATCCACGAAAATAAATGAATCCACAGTACTGAGGCTTTTCTAGCTCAGGCATAGATTACCTAGCTGAATTTGGCAAAACTTTTCGGAATTTGGGTCCTCAATGCTCTTCAACTTCGTACTTTATTTGGCCTTTTTAACTTTTTTGGATTTGAGTGTCATTGATGAGTCTTTTGTAGACAAAACGCGCGTTTGGTTTATATACACAATTAAATCCTGGTATCTATGATAACTCACTTTATTGTGAAGGTGATGCCATCCGGAATGCCACTACATACAGGTGAATCTTGTTTTGTGTTTGTGTTTGTTATGTGAATTGGTTGGGTAATCTTATGTGTGATAACACCATATCTATTCGCTTTTTTATATGCAGGTGATTATAAGTATATATATAAATATATCAAAAAGTGTGATTTAAGTTAACTCATTGTCTAATCAACACTGATATCAATGTTTCCGACGGAAATTTAAATGATTTATATCATATCGTCTGTAAAAAAAATTATTTCTTTAGCAATAAATGTCGTAAGACAATTCATTTTCTTGGTTTGCTGAATTAAATTTGTTTTCCCATAAACATGGTCAGGAACCTTAATTGAAAAAAAAAAATATTTACTGGATAAACTGCATTGTAGTTACAAAATTAGCAGAAACACTTATAACATTTAAAATGTTAGAGTATGTGTGTTAAATGTGGATAAATTACCGTCTGGCGTAAATATAGAAATTTAATCCTGGTATTTATGATGAGTATATTTGCAACCACTAAGTCGATGCCACTGCTGGTGGAGATTTATTTCCCCGAGGTTATCATCAGCCCAGTAGTCAGTACTTCTGTGTTGACTTGAGTCATCATTGATATGTTCTTAATGATAAATTAGCTGTTTACAAAACATTGATTTTTAGCTCACCTGGCCCGAAGGGCCAAGTGAGCTTTTCTCATCACTTTGCGTCCGGCGTCCGTCGTCGTCGTCCGTCGTCGTCCGTCGTCGTCCGTCGTTAACTTTTACAAAAATCTTCTCCTCTGAAACTACTGGGCCAAATTTAACCAAACTTGGCCACAATCATCATTGGGGTATCTAGTTAAAAATTGTGTCCGGTGACCCCGCCAACTAACCAAGGTGGCCGCCATGGCTATAAATAGAACATAGGGGTAAAATGCAGTTTTTGGCTTATAACTCAAAAACCAAAGCATTTAGGGCAAATCTGACATGGGGGTAATATTGTTAATCAGGTGAAGATCTATCTGCCCTGAAATTTTCAGATGAATCTGACATTCTGTTGTTAGGTTGCTGCCCCTGAAGAGGTAATTTTAAGGAAATTTTGTTGTTTTTGGTTATTATCTTGAATATTATTTCAGATAGAGATAAACTGTAAAAGGCAATAATGTTCAGCAAAGTAAGATCTACAAATAAGTCAACATGACCAAAATGATCAGTTGACCACTTTAGGAGTTATTGCCCTTTATAGTCAATTTTTAACCATTTTTCGTAAATCTTAGTTATCTTTTACAAAAATCTTCTCCTCTGAAACTGCTGGGCCAAATTATTTGAAACTTGGCCACAATCATCATTGGGGTATCTAGTTTAAAAATTGTGTCCGGTGACCCCGCCAACTAACCAAGATGACCGCCATGGCTATAAATAGAACATAGGGGTAAAATGCAGTTTTTGGCTTATAACTCAAAAACCAAAGCATTTAGAGCAAATCTGACATTGGGTAAAATTGTTAATCAGGTGAAGATCTATCTGCCCTGAAATTTTCAGATGAATTGGACAACCTGTTTTGGGGTTGCGGCCCCTGAATTGGTAATTTGAAGGAAATTTTGCTGTTTTTGGTTATTATATTGAATATTATTATAGATATAGGTAAACTGTAAACAGCAATAATGTTCAGCAAGGTCAGATTTACAAATAAGCCAACATGACCAAAATGGTCAGTTGACCTCTTTAGGAGTTATTGCCCTTTAAAGTCAATTTTTAACCATTTTTTCGTAAATTTTATATATCTTTTACTAAAATCTTCTTCTCTGAAACTGCTGTGCCAAATTGATCCAAACTTGGCCACAATCATCTTTGGGGTTTCTTGTTTAAAAAATGTGTGGCGTGACCTGGCCATCAAACCAAGATGGCCGCCACGGCTAAAAATAGAACATAGGGGTAAAATGCAGTTTTTGGCTTATAACTCAAAAACCAAATAATTTAGAGAAAATCTGACATGAAGTAAAATTGTTAATCAGGTCAAGATCTATCTGCCCTGAAATTTTCAGAATTGGACAACCTGTTTTTTGGGTTGCGGCCCCTGAATTGGTAATTTTAAGGAAATTTTGCTGTTTTTGGTTATTATATTGAATATTATTATAGATATAGGTAAACTGTAAACAGCAATAATGTTCAGCAAAGTAAGATCTACAAATAAGTCAACATGAACGAAATGGTCAATTGACTCCTGTAGGAGTTATTGACCTTTGTAGTCAATTTTCAATCTGCTTCCTTTGTTTAATATTCACATAGACCAAGGTGAGCGACACAGGCTCTTTAGAGCCTCTAGTTTTAAAAACTAAGGCTTTTCTACCTCAGGAATAGTTTACCCTAGCTGTATTTGACAAAACGTTTAGGAATTTGTGGTCCTCAATGCTCTTCAACTGCGTACTTTATTTGGCCTTTTAAACATTTTTTGATTCGCGCGTCACTAATGAGTCTTTTGTAGACGAAACGCGCGTCTGACGTTAATATAAAAATTCAATCCTGGTATCTATGATGAGTTTCTTCTGTCAGTGCTCTGAGAAAGGAAGAATTTACTAAGAGAAGAAGAAAACAATCTAATGATCAAACATATTACTTCGAGTTTGTTATATTTCTTCTTTTTAATGATGCGAGTTTGATAAAGTGATGCAAGTTGTTATAATAAGTGAGAGTGTTCGAAAGGTGCGAGATGGCCGTGGGCCGAGTTGTCATTAAATTGAATACAAAACCATTTACGCCTGCTTACAAAACGTATACGGTAAGAAACCAGTTACGGAACTTTATTTGGGGCTAGGGTTAATATTAAAAGATTAAATAACCATTTTGATTGTTTTTAGAAGTTTTAAGATTTTCTTGTATTTGTAAACAGCGCGAAAACTTGGATTCATGAAATGATAATAATAAATTCCCTCAAAAATCTATATTTATTTAATTATATTGCGTGCGCACTAGTACGGCTACCGAGGTGAGTATAAAGTCTCTTCCCTGGTGTATGTTAGCTGATTGATACTGGAGTACTTTACAGTAGGTTTTCAAATAGAAATCCTCAGTCAACATCATTTATGTAAGTTTCTTCGTAATAAACAGCCAAACGAATATTTTATTGTTTTTAATTTACTTGAATGATAATTCATAAGTATTTATTATATATTTGTGTAAATATTGAACTGACTAATATTAATAACGCATGAATTTAGATCGAAATAGATGGGTCATTTTTTTCTAATGGAAATATCTGTTGTAACTGTTTAAATGAAAGCTTGTAGTATTTGTGATTCAGATTATTAATAATAAACACTATTTACATATATTTTGATAAGATTTAAATGTATTTAAGAACGATTTTTGGGCAATTTGTTTGCGTACAGTGTCAGTATAACACATTTTAAATGATTATTTTTTTTCGATTTTGTGATTGCCTTGATATTTGCAAAAGGGAATTTTTAAGAACGTTTATAATAACTCTAAGGAAAAATCGTAGGTTCTTTATTATTATATGTAACATTTTATCAACAAACTAAATTAAATCAGCGTTTATGAAGATCATGTCCATCCTGTTACCGCTTCTTAAATCAGCTATTACATGTCTCCCTATCAATATCGAATAAGCCAGTGTTGATTTCAAAAGAACAAAGTAACCTTAACATTTAATACAGCCTGTTTTCCTGAACGCCAGAGAGTACTTTTGTTTTCTGTCTATGCTGTTACTAACATTTTGAATAGTAACACCAAAAGTAAAATTGTAAACCAAAATGACAACAGAAAAAAAAATTATCACTTCACCAAAGGGAGTAGTTATTTCCAAACAACATTCAAAAATGAAAAAAAATGTCTATCCTGTTACTAGGGTTACAGTAACAGGATAGACCATTGTAGACAGAAACGGCTCTAAAAAAGTACATCATTACATATAGTTGCAAACATAATGAAATCTTTCGTTGTTTGAACTCGTCTTAATATTCACAATTTAGCATTTGCAGATGCAATACTCATATCGGTAACAAGATAAACAAAATGGTAACATGATAGAACTTTATATAATGAAATATCATAAACAAAAAGGTAACATGATAGAACTTTATATAATGAAATATCATTAAAGTACGTTCTTGTTACAAATGAAATAAAGACAAAAGTAAACTTGCATGTTTGATTTATTTGAAAGAGAAAAATGCTGAACAAAATGAATTGATATATAAGACTTGCATTACTGATGGTAATTCTCATAACCTTTGAAAACCAATTTTTAGATGCATTTTTCAGTACAACCTGAAAAATTGGCAAATAATCTATTATTTCACAGAACGAATATATATATATATATATATATATATATATAAGTTATGTCTGAAGCATGGGTTCGAATCCCGGCGAGGGAAGAACCAAAAATTTGCGAAAGCAAATTAACAGATCTAACATTGTTGGGTTGATGTTTAGACGAGTTATATATATAAGTTTATACTCTTGAAAACCATCTAAATGGCTATGAAAATCAAGCTTAAAATTTTACCTAAACTTTTTCTGAATAACCCGAAATTTCTTTTGAACATGGTAACTGGAAAGACAAAACATTGTACCACCTATCAAAAAATGTTTCAAGATATTCATGTATGACATTAGTATGACATCGTTTCATATGTTGTTCTTTAAGAACTGTTTGTTTTGATTTGCAGAGGGTTGTTTAATTAAGTAACTTTTAATAAATTTTAAATTTCAAAATTTCGACATTTTTGAAAATGACCCAGATAACTAATGTACATACTGATGTTACAGGGATCACGAAGGGGGTACATTCACCGAAAAATGAAAGAAACAAAATATAAAAGAATTCAAGGTTATTCCCCCTCGAACGCTGTTAGATTTTAAAGTTTAAAAAAACCCAACAGATATTGAGTTTAAAAATGACAAAACTTTAAGCACATCACAAAATCAATTAAATATTGCACTGTTTTCGCGACCATCAAACAATTTTTATATAAGCTTACAATATGCAGATGGAAAACAATATTATAATTAATTAACAACATCTTGTAAACAAAAACTGATTTCATTTACAAACCCGATCTGTTTACCCATTTAAATATGCATTTTTGTTAAATCTAGTTTTGTATTTTTCATATTTTCTTGTTTATTTTCAGATAATATACTTTGATTCTAATGAGAGGGCTCATGAAGAGCAAAGCAACTAATTTCACTATTTGTTTTTAAAATTAAGAGACACAAATTAATTTTGACACTCATATATAAATATATAAGATATTTGAATAAAATAAGATATTTGAATATAATCAAGTTAATTCTAAAATCTTAAGCAACAGTGAGAAAAGAGCCGTAAGCATATGTGTTAAAAGCAGTAATGAAACAGTATATATAAAGTATTAACAGGCAACCATTCTTAATGGGTTAAATATAAACACTAAAAGGGCGAAATCACTATGTGATCCGTGTAAACTTATCAAACCTTTGAACAAACTTATAAGTAAAGGTTATCTTATTAATATTGTAAGAAGATATTTGAATATTGTTTACATTGGCACTTACATCAACTTTGTATGAACACATTAAAACATAACTAGATTTGTATTTTTTTCGAATGGGTTTTTGGATGTATAAATAAAATGTACTTATCCACGTTCATTTTCTATTTAGAGATTGCTTTATCTATATAACATGATACATATTTATTATAAAGGTTAAATTCTTATGATCCTACTGCCTTTCGAAACTTTTATTTTGACATTGCGCAAGTCAAGACTTTTTTTACTGTCCATGGCGTTAAAACCCTAAATCCCTGGGATGCCTTTTAGTTGATTTTAGTCTCTGATTCATGATGTTTTTTTAATTTGTTATTTGTTTTTAACTTTTAACTAGCTATTAGGAACTGCGAGTACTCTCAAATCGTACTTTCGTGTTAATTTGACTTGTTGACATAATTTGTAATGCATTTCTTTAATTCAATTTTTACTTATTTTGTGTTAAATCTCGTCTCACTTTTTTGTAATGTTTACCACCTTACGCAGGTATTCAGTATAACGATATCTTTTCAATTACAAAAATGTATGTAATCTTACTCTGAACATAAAATTTATTTTGTAAAATATGTTTACTTCCGTACTTTAAAGCCTATGTAACATAGAGGTCTACGTTTTCATATTGTATTTATATTGTTTCATAGATCAAACTTATTCGTTCAGTTTATGTTTACTTGTTTTTGTTAAGATGACCTTTTAATCGAGTTAAGCCATTTCAATTGATAATTTATAGTGTGTCTTTTATAATGTTATTTTGTAATGTTACACTGCTGTTTCAGGTAAGGGTGAAGATTGCACATGTTAGAAAGTTTAAACCCGCTGCATTTATATGCACCTGTCCTTAGTCAGGAGCCAATTGTTTAGTGGATGACGTTTGTTGGTGTGGTTAAAAGGTGTTTCTCGTTTCTCGTTTTTGTTATATACTTTAGTAGATTAGACCATTGAGTTTAATGTATGAATTGTTTTACACTAATCATTTTGGGGCCCTTTAAAGCTTGCTGTTCAGTATGAACCAAGGCTCCGTGTTGAAGGCCGTTCTTTGACGTTTTATGCATTGTGACCTGAATGGAGAGTCTTCTCATTGGCTTTCATACCACATCTTCTTATTCATATTTTATAAATTCCAATAATTTGTTTTTTTTTAGGAAATATCCAATTGGACTTGGCACTTGAGTTTAAAACATTTGGAAATTTTTGAACGTGTGTTCAGATATTTTATACTTCTAATTGGTCGGACCCTGCAGCCTTATCTCTAATAAAAAGTTAACTGGAAATTCAAAATATAGAAATATTCTTGAATTTTGCTAATCCAAGAGCAGGTAAAAAAAATCTAAAAAAATACTAAGCGTATAATTCAAATACTGCCAAAGTTATAGGTCAACAGTTCTTGTTTCAACAGTTTTTGTTTGTCAAATCTATTTTTGATTTACATAGTACTGATATCAAGTGAGTTCTGCATTTTGATAACACTTTTGTATAATTATTAGTTAAGTTTAGTCTAACTGTATTTATTAATTACTGAATTTGTGATTTCATTTTCTTCAGAATGACGTATGGATGGAAAACATCCTTTATTGCCCTGACCATGGGATTTTCGACACATTTGTATAATGTGGACTTTAAAAGATGTATTGTTTTCGTAGCCCAATTTAGAAGTCACATCTCTCCTGTTATGGCCATTACAAAAGAATTAGAAAAGTACAATCACTCAGCAACATTTGTGCTTTCAACAACAATGGACAAAGAAATACGAACCAAGGGATTATCGATTAAGTCTGTAGTAGCAAACAGTCTTGATAAAGCGTCTTTTTTTGACGACATACAAGCTATATTGGAAATGAAAATGAATGGTTCTTTAAATTTTCCCTTACTTGACTTACAATTATTTCGAAATGCATATGATCACTGTCATTCGTTTTCGACCGATGATGAACTCTTCGGAATCTTAGAAGCTGCGAAGTTTGACTATGCCATCGTTGATTTTGGTCCTTTTCTTTGCTACGAAATTTTAGCATACAAACTTTCATTACCCTTCATTTTTGTTTCTGCAATCTATGATCAAGATCTCCACCGAACGCCATTTAATCCTGCCTGTATGCCGGCATTCTTGTCAGGATTTACAGACAAAATGACCTTCTGGGAACGAATGATTAATACCTTAGTGTATACTCATCAACTTATCAAACCCACAATGCCTTCGTTTGGAAATCTTGTAACTAAATATGTTCCGGAAAAGCCTTTTATGTCAAACAGCGAATTAAAACAAAATTTTTTGCTACACATAATTAACGGGGATATTTTAATGGATTACCCAATTCCCATAGCCTCGAATGCCATTTTATGTGGCGGATTAGCAACAGGGCCAGCTAAATCTTTGATATCTAGGATAGAGTCATTTGTTGAGAAGTCTAAAGATGGCTTAGTAATTGTGTCCTTTGGTAGCATAATTAAAACATACCCTGAAGAAATAATGAATAAATTAATTTCAGCCTTTCAAAAGCTGAAGGATTTAAATTTTATATTTCGCAGTGGAGATTATGAAAAAGAAGATGGAAACATTTTACTATTGCCATGGTTACCACAGAATGATCTGCTTGGGCATGTAAAAACGAAACTATTTATCACTCATTGTGGGAAAAGCAGCGTCTTTGAAGCTCTCTATCATGGCGTACCTATGATTACATTTCCAATTGCTCTTGATCAAAACTCAAATGCTGCTGTTATAAATGAGAAGGGTTATGGAATTGCAATGGATATTTTAGAATTTTCTGTGAACGAATTAGTTGAAAACGTAAAAAAAGTCGTGCATAACAGCACTTTCACTTTCAGCATTAAAAATGCATCTGCGATATTCCACAGTCGTCCACAAACCCCAACACAAAGAGCAGCTTATTGGATAGACTTGGTGACTAAGTATGGATCAGAACATTTCAGACCAGCCTCGCTAGATATGCCATGGTATTCATATTTTATGGTAGACGTTTATCTAGTTTACCTTGTGGGACTAGTTTTTGTCGTGTATTCTTTTAAGTTATTTCTTAAGAATTGTATTAAACTATGCTGTAGGAAAAAGAATGTAAAACAAAAACTGCAATGAACCCTCGCGTGTTATGCAAATTGAATTTTTACAAACGAAATCTTAATGTGTTACCAAGAGACAATTTTCACTTAGTTTGCTTCATAATGGATGATACTAGAATACTAATACTGATACATGGATATCGACACGATTAAAACATTAATTTGATCAATTAACTATAAAGTATAAACGTTAAAATAATAATTGAAAATTTACTTCTTACTATTGCACTAAAGATGACAGCGATGAAAAGAAGCGTGAACGGGTAGATGTCAATCACAACCATGATATATATATATGTAACACTCAGAAACGTGTCCTTCCCCCCAAACGTGTCCGATTTCCCCAAACATTTCTAGTTGAAAACTGCGCCAAAGCGTGTCATTTGTATAAACGCTCAAACGTGTCCATTTCTAAACTAACCCCCAAACGTGTGCAATTCCCAAAACGTGTCCACATCAAGCGTTATTTGGTTATTGCTATTTCATTAACGTATACTAATTTTACCATTTCATTAAAAATATACATAAGCACGTTAGTACTTTTTCAAAACGGAAGAATTAAATTGGGTTAAAGTGTGGGCGTCATTTCGGCTATATCATATGTAAATTGTAAGCAAACATGTTGAATTAAACTGTACAGTTAACTGGTCAAAGTGTCCCTTTCTCTGCGTGTTAAAACTTTAATATTCTCTCTAATTATGCATGAAATATTGACAACTGGACAATTCGCAACAGTCTAAAGTTATTTATTCAGTAGAACTGAAAAAACATTACTACTTGCAGGTTTTCTCTAATTTGCATGAAATACTTGTAACTGGACAATACGCAACCATCAGTAAAAAGTTTATCTTAACAATAGAACATTAAAAACATTAAAACATGTATGTTCAAATGCAAAAAAATAAAAACATGTAGCCTATGTTCTCTCTAAACAAAACTGCAAAAACATTAAAACTTGTATGTTCTCTCTAAATATGCATGACATACTTGCAACTGGACAATACGCGATCATCTTTTAAAGTTCAGTTTAAAGTTAATTTGTACAGTACAACTGTAAAACATTAAAACTTGCAAAACTATTGTGCACTCTAAATATACATAAAGTACTTGCAAATGGACACTACGTTATCAACAGTCTAAAGTTTATTTATACACTACAAAATAAAGTTGCAATTAAAACCGGCGTTGATCACATAACAGTCATATTCATAAAAAAAGAATCTATAAAATTTATGCATGAAATATTTGGCAGTTGACGTTATGTTTCTTATCTGGTGTGTCTTAAGTGATGGTGGAAACCTGAAATTTATTAAAAAAAACGGATAACAAGTTTATAATTTGATGGGCTTTTGAAATACACAAAGACTATTGACAGAAGTGAGAGAAAAAAATATACTGTTAAAAGCCCGCCATGCAATATTCGGATAAATATAAAAGGCATCATCGGAGTTCATGTAAGTACAAAATAATTAACAAAGTTAACGATTAATTCAACTCCATGTGTATGTTCGCTCTGAATGAATATGAAATACTTGCAACTGGACAATAAGCACTTTTATTCAGTTTTTGAGTTAACCGTCCCGGTTTACACATCAATAACCTCTAGTAAAAATGTGTTTAATCCTCCTTATTCCTCAGCCAAACATACGCGATTATTAATTTAAATTATTACTTTGATGGCTACTATATGTACCATCAGAAGCACAATGGCATTTCGTAACTAAGGAGTACGCCGCCATCTTGACTTTCTAAAAATTTAGTTTCGGAAACATGGTTTATCGAAGTGTAAACCAAGAGAAAAATTCTACTTATCCAATCCAATTCAAGTATTTATAGATATGCAAATGATATAAGAATTATTTAATAATAACAGATTAATTTTGCAATTATTATAATCAATGAAAACCTACATCGAACTAACTTAATCTGATAAATGACAACTTCATCACGTGTATCTCCCATCAAAGAATTACCGTTAACGTTATCAGCGATTTTTTAATTAGGAGATACATGTATTAGCGCTAAAAGACGTATGACGTTTTGACGTTAAATATTGGACACGTTTAGGCGAATAACAATTATCGGACACGTTTGGGGGTTATGAAATCGGACACGTTTGGGGAATATTGTGCATTTCGGACACGTTTAGGGAGAAAAGACACGTTTGGGAGAATCGGACACGTTTGGGGGGAAGGACACGTTTGGGAGTGCTACATATATATTGTATGGCCTTAACATATCACTGAAGAGACATGTAGTGTCGAAATCCGGATCTGGTGTACAAAAAAATGTTGACACCTTATGTTTGTGGCATAACATTGTGGCCATAAGTTAATTGCTTTTTGTTTTGTATTAAATTTATATAAAGATCCATTTTGTTACATCTTGTGATCAATTCTATTTGGCATTCGCCAATGGCAGTCAGCAGGGTTAAAGATCATCAGTTGTTCGACCTGTTAGTCAAATGAGTTTTGTTTCAATATACTTTTTCACTTTTTGGTCTTTTGGAAAATGTTGCTTGTGCTGTATTTAAACCCTTCTACAACGACATTTGTTTTACATGCACACGTATAAAAATTGCGGGTTTTATCCAACGCAATCATAGGTTTGAACGCAGTTTTCAATTTAGACTCGTTTATATTTTTTCGTTTGGGCTTGTATCAAAATTTCCCTCCGGTTTATATATGATCCGTTCATCCTATATTGACTCCTAAAAAGAGTCTATCTAAAATTGAGGGTTCTTTTTTATATGACCTTCCAAATACCGTTTCGACCCCTAACATCACTGAAGAGACATTCATTGTCGAAATCCGAATCTGGTGTACAAACAAATATTGACACTTTATGTTTGTGGCATAACATCGTGGCCACAAGTTAATTGTTTTCTGTTTAGTATTAAATTTATATTAAGATCCATTTTGTTACATCTTGTGATCAATTTTATTTGGCAATCGCCGATGGCAGTCAGCAGGGTTAAGGAACATCAGTTGTTCAAATAAAAATTGATAACGAGATGTAACAAAATGGATCATTATATAAATTCAATACTAGAAAGAAAACGATAAACTTGTGGCCAAGCTGTTATGCCACAAACACAAAGATTCAATATTTGTTTTTGTACACCAGATCTAGATTTCGACAATATATGTCTCTCCAGTGATGTTAGGGATCATCGAAACGGTATTTGAAAGGCCATATAATTTACAATCAATTTCAGATAGACTTTTGAATTTTTAGAGTCAATATAGGATGAACGGATCATTTAAACCGGAGGGAAAATATGATATAAGCCCAAACGAAAAAATATAAACGAGTCTAAATTGAAAACTACGTTTAAACCTATGATTGCGTTGGATAAAAAACCCGCAATTTTTAAACGTGTGCATGTAAAACAAATTCGTTGTAGAAGGGTCTAAATACAGCACAAACAACATTTTCCAAAAGACCAAAAAAGTAAAAAAGTCTATTTAAATATTAAATATGTATAAAAACAACGCATCTAATTGTTTTTTTTTATAAAGATGCGCCAAAGCACATGATGTTACTGAATGTTTTAGTTCCTGCAATTTATTTTAGTGTAGGACTTTTTAACGTGGAAATTCTTTTGTATTAAACATAGTCTTATACTAGTAGTAGTTTCATCTTTTTGACAAAAGGATTCTGAATCGGCCCCTTAGTATTTTCACGCTCTTTTGTCATATTATATATGTCGGGAGGGGTTAAAGAAATTAAACTGTAAAAAAGTATGGAAATGCTAAAGATACCCATACACCTCTTGTACAGTATGGGAATGTTAAAGATACCCGTATACGTCTATTTAAGAATAAGTATTAACACATACGCAACTACGCCTTCTAAGAATTGATTTTTTTAATTTGATAAAGTGCATGACTATCTGTATGAAAGAGTTAGCTCTATCAACACAAAAAACTCACATTTTGAAATGAGACAAACACGGATGAAATCTTTTTTTTGTGCAGAAATATATTTCAATACGCTACCATTTCATCGTGTTCGTCAATTTTTATCTTGACAATATGTCGTTGCACAAACCATACGACTTTTATAATTGCAGTAAACATGAGACGTTCCGAAATGTATTAAATGTGATGGCATTTGATTATTTGTGTCGTTTGGTTGCTGTATTATTTATGTTTACTCCGCCTATTCTTCTCTATGTTAAATCTATGTTTTAGAAGACATTAATATGTCGTGGTATGTTTTCAACATATCCATACTGGTTGATTGCATTTATTTGAAGGTTATCGTTTTGCAAATCAATTATCCATACTACTTTAATTACGATGTCCATTTTTTGAGCGGGCATGACCCAAAAACGACGAATCAAAGAATTCAACTTTATAAATAACTAATATAGGACAACTGTGTTGATAAAAAAGCCCTTTTATTTTCCGTGTAATTAAATCACCAATAATTAACAAATGTCCGGGTCGAACTGATACCAATATCTTAAGTATGTGTCACATGTAGTATCCGGTTATATAATGTATGTTTTCCGTATCTTACTCCCTTAATAGGAGCACCAACATGAGTTATTGTGTAAAGGAGAACATATAACACACGGCATTGGTACAGATTTATATGAGCATTTGCCTAACAAGTTGTTCAGGCAAGCCATGACGGGTTTTAGTACAAGAAAGTTAACTTTCCCCCAAAACAATAAGTACAATGTAAAAAAACATACGAACACACACTCACTGACTCACATGATTCGTTTATCCTCAAAATATAAAAAATTGCAAAATATAAAAAAATGCAAAATATAAACACAATTATATACAAAAAACGGAATAAGGTCAACCAGGATGCCGCAGAAATGTCATAGCAACGAACGGGAAACCAGCAAGGACATACTTTGATTCCAAAATTATACTGCTAAGCGGTCCAGCTATTTTGTTAGTAGATAAAGGTCGAAAATCCTACGGTAAAGGATCTCAGGAAGAAACTACCTATTTATTATGGGAACAGCTAAAACCATCAGACAACAAATAGATTGGTCTGATAAGTTTCCCGCATAGAACTTACTAATGGATCACATGTCTCCATCAAACTTGAAAATATCTTCAGAAGCTTTCCTAAACAAAATATATAATCAAAACCATGATATATACGATGTAAGGATAAATAAAATTTATCCATGAAACCAATTTGACAAAGCAATTACAAGGAAGTTGAATGATTCGCTCTGCTTTTTTTTTTTACGTCGGATCTCATCGGCCAGTGGCATGCAAAATCAAGTAAGAAAACCAGGACGAGTTGAAACAAATATTTTGAAAGCAGCGAAAACAGGGCACCCTATAATCAGCATGACTTTACCAAATGACGATACGATAAGGCACACAAAAACCATATCTTAAGTATTCCTTTCTGAAAAGATGGTGAAATTTTGTGGATAAGGAAACTTTGAACTGCAATGCCATATGGTTGCAATGATAGCATCAAAGGAATAGGAAATTTGTCAAGTGCAGCATGGAGTGATGTTAATGTAATGAACTTATTTAAGAAAACCTTAAGACCCAAATCATGTTTTCATGGGCAAAACCATAAACATTGACCAATGCAAAAAAGTTTTCCAGATGTAGATCACCCTCTGGGAGCTTTAATGACCTTCTTTCACATCTTCATTATCCGCTAGTATAACAATACATTATAACTATTCGTTTTTCACTGCCTATTAATTTTATAAAATGTTTGACAGATTATGCACTTGACAAGGAATGCATAAATACATTTTATGCAATAAACAGACTGATCAGGACAATTTGTGATGTAGCTCTTTTCCGTCTTTTTAAACAAGTAAGATCGGAACTATTACATGACGAAAAGAGGAAATTCCTGCTAGTCAGTTGGTTGGACCAGTCTGTTCCTATTGTATTCTACAGATACACCAAAACCATTGCACCAAAAGTATCTAACTATAAACAAGCATAGAAAGACCTTGACTTTATCTTGACATCTGGTCATGTTTCCTCGACAACTTGGGACCTTAACATAATTCAAAATGAAGATCTCCGAAAAATGATATATCATGATCTTAAGTTCAGAGAACCCCAACACATCAACCACAACTAAACAAATAATCATGGATTTAATTGAGGACTACACAAGAGCATGGGTTAAACTAGAAGAAGTTGGACTGGACACGTTGTCAGAATGGGTCAAAACAATCAGGTCTCTCATTCTGTTTTTGAAAGCTACTTATTATGTTAAAATATTCCCTGATGCTTGAAGTTTGTTTGGATGAACTTCAAAACCACTAACTTTAGCAACTGGTAAAGGGGAGGGGTAAACTTTCTGTTATTTTTTCAAAAATTGTAAATATTATTAACTTTTTAGGTGTTTCGTAAAAAGATTTTTTAGTTTTCAAGTGCCTGCGCCAACGTGACCCAGGATTTTTTTATTCCAATGTCATTAGCACTTTTTCTGTCTAAATTACCGTAATTATTTCCGCGTCATGTAAGCGCACCATGTTAAATTTTAATTAACAATGACCAAAAATCGTGATGTTTACTTTTTTTGGCATTTTTGTACTCTTGTTCCCCCCTCACCTCACCTATTTTCTGAAATTGATGGTTTGGAAGTTCATCCAAACAAACTTCAAACCTTAGAGAATATTTTAACGTCATAAGTAGCTTCCAAAAAATTTGAAAAATTAGAAAAAAAGGGGACCAAAAACGGGCCTTATCGTACCTTGCCCTTTATAACTATGGAATTAGAAATGAAAGAAACAACAGACACTATTTCTTTCGCCTCATTTTTAGACTTATACCTCGAATTTGACTTAAGCGGCCATCTCGGTTCCACATTGGCAATATATAAAAATCGAAATGATAATTTTCCCTATTTTTTCCTTTTAAAAAAGTTCATCGGAAGATACCGAGACGTTGTTGAGATATAGATTATAAATACTGACGTTGTTTATCACATTAATTACGTGTTTTATTTGTTTATTTTTAACCTTAACTATTTAGTTCATTTTTTGTAATATACTTTTGGCAAATAATAAATTTGAAATCCTTCCATGACACGATAAAGCCTTTAATGTACATTGTTCTAATCATGCAGTCAGCATTTAAGGTAGCACAATACAAATATTTTATAACTCCAACTTCTAGTTTTTAAATGCAGTAACTTTCTTAATAATGATTGAACAATTATAACAGTGGTAGTTATGGATAGCGAAACGATTATTCCTTCAAATTAATTCAATGTTTTTATTATGCAACAAGCATGTAAACAATTATAATATATACATGTGTCTAAAATAATTTAACAAATTACTACTTTGAATTGAAATTAGCTTCTGCATAGGTATTCATAGAGGGCTGATTTTATTATATGTTTTTCCTATGCCCATTATCTACAAAAGGGTGTCTCAGATTTCAGATAGAATGTATAGAACAAATTTTACACTTAATTACACATTATCTTCTTTCGTGTAAGTAGGATGTTTATACTAATAAGAGATTCATGAGAAAATGGAATACCATAGGGACAATTTGGGGCACCCTTTTGGAGCCCATGATGTGTCGTAAAATTTTCTGTATAGTTAGAGAGATGATAGAGCTAAATTAATTCAAGTGAACTGACCGAGATTTTGTTACTTATTACATAATAAGTGATTACATAATAATTGCATAATAAAAGTATTGCATTCATTTACAGAAAGTTACAGCATTTTGAAGGTTAGTGACTCTTTGTATTGTGCTACCTTAAAAGGATATTTATTTTTACGTTTACACTTGTTGAAATGGGATATTTTGCAATGTGCATCATCAGTAGGCGTCGCATACTAGGAGAAAGACATACTGACACATTATTCGAATAGAAAAGAGCAAGCATCAATGTTTCATATAGTTAGGTGTATAGACATACATGCTTCAACGAAGGACATAACATTGAATAAAAGATTTTAGAACTAAAGAAATCAAATTGTAGCTATCGAGGGACCAGCAATTTAATGTAACATTTAGGTATAAGCAATTTGATGTGATACATTAAGATAACATTTTTGGTTTTAACATTTTGTACTTTCAATTTTTATAATTACTACTCTGAAATCATAAATGTTGCATACATACTGCATAGTAAAAGCACCAACATAATATGATATAAATTGGATTCAACCTAAAAATATGCAAAAGCATGAATAAAAGTTGATTTAAAAATATTGTCTATATTTGTACACATATTTTATGATACACAATATTCGCGAAAAACTAACTTCAATTCAGGTTTCAGGTTAAGGTTCAGGTTTGCAGAAAAGTATAAGCCAATGAGCTCTATTGAGAGTGAGAGTGAGATACATGATATTGACATGGACTGCATCAACTTCTGTTGATCAGTACCAGTAAAACTTACTGCGATGGAAATCAAAATCTTCTCTTTTGTACAACTATCACCCTATCGTTTCTCCCTATCATCATTAGAGTTGATTTTATAGTATTTATCGAATGATTTGTACTGCACAATCCTTATTTACATTGTAAAGAGACACACAAGCCCAGCAAGAATGACCGTCTTAATTATTGATTTCATATACCCAGTAGATGATTAAATTAAATATCGGTAAGCGTAAATGTTAAATACTCATAAGGTTTTGGCACTTCGATTCTTTTGTGGTAGTAATGTTTGACAAAATAAAGACCATTACAACTTCTGAGATATAATTAGCAACTTCAGCAAATATTTAATCTCAACTTCTCAACCTTAGCATATATTATATTGCTAATTACAATAGTTACATACTGTAGTGGCTCACCTCTGACACTCATTTCAAAGGAAGTCCTCAACCTCCGAGACTTTAAAGGGAAAAGGGTTGTCACGCATAACTTACATCTTTGACCATGTTGTAGCTCAAAAAGCTTAGCAGATATGATACATATATAACTGTATCTTATTCAAGTACACCCTTCAGCTACTCATATTATACAATCATGTTTATCAACGTATAAAGATGACCTCAGTTGCCTAGTCATCTAAGTGCTCCATCTGCAATTATCAATTAATCTTGCCTGTAAAACCAGTTTGTGAGTTCAAATCTTTCCTTGGTAGTTGCATGGAACCCCAAAATCGCTGGTTGTCTCTATGTACTCTAGGTTCTTCCAACAAATCAATGGCAAAATAAATTAGAAGATGCGGTATAATTGCCAATGAAACAACTCTCCATCGAAGTCACAATTTATTAAAAGTTAACAATTATAGGTCAAAGTAAGGCCTTCAATATGGAGCCTTGGCTCACAACGAATAGCAAGCTATAAAGGGCCAAAACATTCATATAGGCAATTTAAAGTGTTAAAGGTGGTGTTAGACTGCATAAATCAAACAACCATCAATATACACAATTATTGTATATCGTCTAACATGTATTAATGTGCAGGTGTCAATTCTAGGGAATTATGGGGGAAATAGCAAATTACAGGTATGTAAAATTCAAATATATACAAATTGTACTAATTTAAGTCGAATTTGTGACATTTCCCATGTGATTACTGAGGGCCAAATTGGAGGGCTCCTGCATGTGTAAAAAATGCTCAAAATGATCGGATATTAACAACATTTCCGTTTCAAAGGATGTTCAACTCATTAAAGAAGAAAAATAAAAAGATATGATAGAAAACTTGGGTGTAAAAAGTGCCCCTCCAAATGTGTTGTTTCATTTTCATTTTTTTACCAGGCTTATAAGTTTACTCCGCCAGACGCACGTTCAGTTTACAGTCGAGCATGAATCAAACGTTCAGAAGAAGTAATCCCTTCTTTCAGATTTGTTGTGATATCAATCATATCTGCTAGGTATGAACATTGAAATTTTTTGATGAATTTTGTACTACATATTGATATAATATTTATCATTGTTTATGAAGAATCTTCTATGTATCTGTTTTGGGATCATACGTCATGCATTATTCTTAGTTTTTGGCGGCTTGGATTTTATACAGCCATATTGTTTTCTTGTAATCTGTAGCGAAAACATGTTTTTCCATCGAATTCCAAGTTCAAAATGTTTTATAGAATAATAACTTTTGAGTTCCGAACATTCCAATTGTCAATGAGTTTAAGGACTAGTCATATAAAGTAATTGTAAGGACACCATTCTAGTCTTGAAAATTAACCAATGTTCTGTTGATTAAAATTGGTGAATTACATCGTTAGATTGCTGTCTTATTGAATATATGACGTGTTTATATGTATTTTGTGGTACTTTTGTCTGCTTTTGATTTTAATTTAATATTTACGTAACGGACGTTTATCTTATAGTATGCTAGTATTATGTTAAGGGGTATGTAAAATTGGCTTCTCACTCTATGGTCTTCTACCATCAGATTAGTTACAGTTGCATAAAACTAGTTTATTTTGGTAGCACTCCACAGTTAGGTGTGTAGTTTCGCGTTTTGGTCCCTGTGGATTTAAAAAAAATGAGAGCTAGTGTGAAATAAAATTCATTTTTGGATAGCTGATTACTAAAATAGCCTTCGTATTGGGTTTATATGAACATCAAAATTATGTAATGCATGTAATATAGGCTGTTTTCTGTATGACAGTCCGTATTTGCATGCCCATACAATACATTGGTTCGGCAGTTATTGTAAAGTTTTTTTCCAACTTTTTGTGGCACGAACTTTGTGATTAGATTTTACGAAAAAATGAGGCGAAAGACATCAATTTTTTATTTGATCATTAGGAATATCTATGCAAACAGTTTCTAAAAAGGTATCACTCAAAGGCATTTAAAATTCTAGTTTGATCCAAATTTTGGGGGGATATGTGACATGTTTACCCCCCTTTTTGTAATATTTTATTGTAAATAAATGCAGAATGTTGCCATGGATACACATAAAAGGAATTATTTTTCACCATTTTAACTTTGAAAAATCAATTCTATGGAAGATACTGATTACATACATATGCACATGTACAACACAAACAGTAAGGTTAATGTATTAGAAATCCAGGAAAAGGAGATGATAAAACATTTAGTGGCTCATTTTTAATTTTATTTTCTAACTGTGGAGTGCTACCCTATGGCACATCAGAAAGCACAGAAATGCACTTTTTAAGATAAATTTCACCACAAGTCTTAAGTCTGTTATGTTCTTGTTTTAGTTCTGAATGTAAAAACTCTGCTAGGATTGCAATTCATGATTATTGTTTTGTTTTCTGTCGAAGTGTCAAAATGTGTATATTTGGTTGCTAAGGCCTTAAATTTGTACTCCATAAGCTTCGCTCTTGTAACCAAATATTGCGCTTTATATGATATCCTCAGAATGTATCGCTTTAAATTTTTAAATGCGAATAAGTCAAATAAACTTTTTTAGCAAGATTTTATATTATAATTTGGCATTAATTAAATTTAATGATGCCAGTACTGTTATAAGTTTATACCCTGATTGAGAGCTTCTAAAGCAAGGTTAGGTATGCTATTTACAGCAAAATTGACATATAAGTGCATTCGAATACCTAAAATTTGTATAATTTTTCCTCTTTTAATGTTGTTTTATGATTTTAAACAGAAAAAAGGGAAAAGTTTTTTAATTTTACCCCAAAAATGAGACAGACTTGAAGTTTTGCACTATGATCCAGCATTTATTTTTAAATCACTTTTTGTCGAGTTTCAACATCAACTGCTAACCAGAGTTGGGGTAATTGTAATTGTAATCGTTAATCAGCTGTAATTGATTACAATTTCTCAAGTAATCATTGTAATCATTAATCAGCCAAATTTCTGATTACATGTAATTTAATTTAATCAATTACTTTTCAAAATACCCTGTAATCCTGATTACTTTATGATTACATTCTGATTACAATGGAAAAAAATCTTAAGCTGTGTGTATGGTCAATAAAGAAAACTTTTTGTTATTCTTATTCAATTTATATTGAACATGTCATGATAGCTTGGTTTAATTTGTTTGTTATAAAGCATGACAATTGGTTTGTATACTTCAGTACAAAATAAACTGTTACAGTATTGAAAAGTCACCAATAGCCTAAGAAGAGACATAAAATAAAAATCATATGTTTCTGGCCTTAGTAAAAGATATCATACATATATTCACAATTTAAAGATATACATATATATTTGATAAAACAACTTTTATATTCAAGTAATACTTTTCTTTAACCCTTAATTATAATCTTTTGTTAATGTTGTGATTTTTGTCAACTTTGAATTGACAGGTAGATAACCAATTAAGGTTTGTTTTTATTGCAATTACCAACTGAGTATAGCTGTAGGACAATATATATATGATAAAAGATTAATCAGACATGTGAAAATTTATCTAATTAGCACAAAATTAATTAATAGTTAGACAAATATCTTGTTTAGGATATCAAATTTTTGTATGTATTTGGACTGGACATGTAAAATGCAATGATTTGTAGCACTTGTATTTTGTTTACAATTTGATTAAACTGGTAACTTTATTTCATCCATATTTTAATTCCCATAAACTGTACCTTGAAACAAATATGAATTAAAGTCTAGAATAGGTTAGCAAACGCTTTTTATAAAGCTATATTCATATTGAAGTCAAAATAATTCAGAGATTAATGATGATAAAGTGCAATGGGTCATAATTAGTGACACAATGTTCATGTTCGTATGAATTTAACTTTTGAGGTTTATTAAATAGACGAAGTCTGAAGTTATCATTTTATAATATAGCAAACACAATACTTTCTAAAAAATGCTATAGTTATATATTAAATGTTTATTCATTCACATCATGCAAAATTCTTTTTTTAAAATTCATTGTAATCAGATGTAATCATGATTACTTTGCCAATGTAATCATTAATTTAATCAGACTCTTTCAGAAATGATGTAATCATTAATTTAATGTAATCGTACAAATGACAAAGTAATTGTAATTTAATCAATTACATCGAAAGTAATCGGACCCATCTCTGCTGCTAACCTTCATAAAATCTTTATTACTGAACTAATTTTAAAAACTAAGGTACCATTTTAGTCGTAACAGCTAGTATAATATAGAAAATATACTAAAAATTGAGGCAGGAGGGGGAAAATTTCACCTTAAAGTAGCACTCCACAGTTAGGTGTGTAGTTTCGCATTTTGGCCCCTGTGGATGTTTAAAATATGAGAGCTAGTGTAAAATAAAATTCATTTTTGGATAGCTGAGTACTAAAATAGCCTTCGTATTGGGTTTATATGAACATCAAAATTATGTAATGCATGTAATATAGGCTGTTTTCTGTATTACAGTCCGTATTTGCATGCCCATACCATACATTAGTCCGGCAATTATTGTAATGTTTTTTTCCAACTTTTTGTGACACGAACTTTGTGATTAGATTTTACGAAAAAATGAGGCAGAAGACACCCATTTTTTATTTGATCATTAGGAAGATCTATGCAAACAGTTTCTAAAAAGGTATCACTCAAAGGCATTGAAATTCTAGTTTAATCCAAATTTTGGGGGGATATGTGACATGTTTACCCCCCTGTTTGCAATATTTGATTGTAAATAAAAGCAGAATGTTGCCGTGGATACACATAAAAGGAATTATTTTCACCCTTTTAACTTTGAAAAATCAATTCTATGGAAGATACTGATTACATACATATGCACATGTACAACACAAACAGCAAGGTTAATGTTTTAGAAATCCAGGAATAGGAGATGATAAAACATTTTGAGGCTCATTTTTAATTTTATTTTCTAACCTACCTTAAGAGAAAACATTTTTTACACAAAGCTGGTTTTACTACTGGTTACGTAACTATTCCGGACCATACGAGTATTTGGACCATACGCGTATGGTCATGACCATATGGTTATATACTCATATGGTCGGGGTAATTAGCAGGTTTACTCTTAATACTTAACTCTTTATATAACCCTCCTAGTTGTCACGTCATGAAAAAGACACTATCAAAGATAATTTTATGATAGATCTATTAGAAATTAATAATAACAAGATTAAAACTAAAAAAAAGCAATTTCACACAGTTAATTTCATCACTAGTCAAAACTATAGTAAACAGATTTTATATTTTGTACTATAAACCGACATTAAAACTGACAGGGTAAATAGTTAAATAATTTGCTTACTTTTGAAACTTTATACAATTAGCAGTGCAATATTCAGCATTATGTTACTCGTACGTGGTTTTGTTTTAAAAAAAATGAATTATGTCACCGGCAAGGACACTAGTTTATTTTTAAAGTTGTCTGGTAATATGATGAAATTCAGTCATGTTACAGATTTTTAAAAACACCGTAGGTACATGTGAATGACCCAGGACCTAAGAAAAGCTATGGTACTGTGTGGAAGTCATTGTCACCGTGTGCATACATGCAAGAATACAATAAGCTTTGAAAACGAACTTTGACCTCAATATTTAATGTTTATGTAGCCTTTGAATTGAAACTAATAAATTTGCATGAAGCCATCATTGTATTTTTTATAAAGTTTTCTAATGCATATTATTTAAAAAAATATATACCTATATTGTCCAAAGACTCATATGGCCCGGCCCGTAAATAACCAAACGAATATATACTCATATGGTCGGACCATCTGAGTATACGCATATGGTCATGACCATACGCGTAAGGCCCAAATACCCATATGGTCCGGAACATAACCAACTATGCCAAATGCAAATTTTGTAAAAAAAATACAAGCAGATTTATCTCCGTTCGAAGAGTTTTGAAGAAAAATAATGGTACGTTTGGTATTCATTTTTACTATTTAACGTATAAAATTTTAAATTGTAAATTACCGAATTAGGAGCCGTTTTGATAATACTTCATTTATGCATGATCACGAAAACAAAGACTGATCACATCGAATAACGTAGATTAAAATTTTCAAGTTCATTGTTTGAGTTTTAAACAGAAATATTTTGTATTAATTTTTACAAAGTGATATGACCCATCCAAACTCATGTTCGTTTATGTAAAGCCACTTTTATTCAATTACAGACAAATTCCACAAGAACAAAATTAGAGTTAAATAGTTTTTGAAATCTTTGTTTGTTCATTATCGGTAATATTTGTAATTTTATACATGTTACAAAATGTATGCTTGTATTTTTCAAGTAACACAAAAAGATTAATATTTCTTATTTGATGCTGATGTTTGGTTCGATATCTTCTTCATGTTATCAGAACTCATCAAAGAATCTAAACTAAAATTTAACACTCCAGACGTGCATTTCTTCTATAGAGAACTCCAAAGTAGCGCATAAATTAAATCATTCCTTCGTAAATGTTACGGATGCCATCAGGAGTTTGGTGAACGTTATGGAATAACCGTTTCACAAATGAAATCGGACATGTTTCTAACGTTTTTTTGTCAAGAATTATGGCAGGCAATGGGCTAAACGCAAGCAAGAATACGTAGATACTCTTTCCGAACGGATTAAGGCTGCGAGATTTTTAATAAAAATCAAAATAAGGAAACTTAATGGGTCTATTAATACCCATGCTAAATCAATGTTTAAAAGATCCAAATTTTGCAAAACGCATGTTCTACCTCCATGACAAATATGTTATTGTCTCCGCAGATAAAGTCCCAAACAACATCGTTTTTGTGTGCAAATTACATTACATAAACTGCTTCATAAATGAATTAGGTATTGACAATTTACTAGAAAACTCAACATATTCACCCACGACACTTACTAAAGAGAAAATCCTGATAATCATGGGTTCTTTTTCATGTTCCTTTGCAAATTCGACCAAAGATGTAGAACTGGATCTTATTTCACTGTATTGGATACCTAGACTTACAAACAACGGTATATTTCTGGGTCTTGCAAGTGCTCCACGAAACCTCTTTCTAAATTATTAATATCAATTTTATCAAAAATCAAAGCCGGGCTTCAAAGTTATTATGAAACTACCTATTCTAAAGGTGGCGTGAATCAGATGTGTATACTAAAAAAATCAAAAATCTTTATAATACATACAATCTTAGTCTGTATCTTGCAATAGTATTTAAAATTTTTACTTTTCTGCACTTAACACGACAAGTATTCCCCATTCCACTATACATGTATTGTATTGTTAATGCTGTAAAGTGATATTATGTAATCGTATAAAATCACGACATCAGTATCATATACTCGTCCTTCGTAAATGTAAATTGCAGTTTGTTTTGTATTGAATGTTGCACTTGATAATTGTTTCGATCAAAATTAAGAACGTTAGCATAGATTACATATTTTTACATTCAATTTAAAATGGAAATCCCGTGTTCTAGTTGAATCTTAGTTAAAAGTTTCTCAGATTAAGAATAGTGAGGGGTATATCAATATCACACTGTAGCATTGTATTACCCCCCCCCCCCCCCCCCCACAAAGACCAGCAAAAAACAAAACCAAATCAAATCAAAAAAATCAACAAAAAAAAATCGCAGTCTTTAAATTTCTTTTATCCAATATGTGTATTTGAAACAGTTACTGAAATGCTTTCATTTGGAATGTTACATAACATATTTGTTTTTAGTTTAAATATAATAAATTTAATATCATATGTTTAAATTAAAGAAACGTGTTTCTCAAACATTGTACCTCCGGCATGTTAAAGTGCGGGTATTGGAAAGTTAAAAGTACAACATTTATACACACTCGGGTAGTTGTCTCAACGGGAATCGTACCGTATCTCATTGTATACATAATGGAATAATGAATTTTTAAGACTGAAATTTTTATAGTTTTCTTTAACAGGACAAAAAACATCAAACTTAAAAATGTAAAATCATTAACTTTCATACAATACTGAGAATCGTCATTAAGATTTTGAAATAGCAGATAACTTTCGGTCTAAATCTTTAATGAAATGTGCAAATATCGAGGGTTGTATGTAATTCGTGTGTAAGAGTTTTCATATTAATATAGAAATTTATGTTTTACCATATTTTACGGCTGTTTTTACAAAAAAAAAAATATATGTTTTAGATTCATTTTTTTCAACTTTGCCACATAAGTGTATATAACTCAGATAAAGTTACTGTTATAATAGAATGTGTTTTGTGAATTTACCTTTCTTATTATAGAGCGAGAAAATGAGTCCGGTGACCCCATTTTGTCCTTTTCTTATCTGAAAGCAGATTATTCTCATATGTATCACAATTATATGGTGTAGTTGTCTTTTCATCACACACAATTGGGTTTTCCATGCATAATCTACACAAAATCTGACAGTTTTGCACATTATTTATCGTGAACAAAGGCCGATGATCCTTACTATGGTGGTCCGTTTCCATGTATGTTGGCGTTTGTTTTTGTAGCAGTTCAGAATTTATGTTGTTCCGTTGTTTTCTTCTTATAATTGATGTATTTCTTCGGTTTTAATTTTTGACCTGGATTTGTTTCAGTTAAATAGATAGATTCATGACTATTGAAAAGCGGTATACTACTGTTGCCTTTATAAACTACATTTTGACACACGTTATTAAAAAGATCTATGGATTTTAATTAAGACTCCTACCATTCTACCTTTATGTAGTGATTTCCCTGATTCAAAGTAGTCGTAGAGACATAATGATCGTATTTGTTATATGTGGAAGTCTATTGATAAGTTAGTTGCAATTATTATATCTATTGTGAAAGGAGACGTAGACGATCTGTCGCGCAAAATACAAGACAGTTTTAATTGAATTTTCCTCTTGTTTGAAAGCATTTTATGATTAACTATGATCTATTAGCTATAACGTTATGACACTCCTTTCTTTCTTTCTTTTTTTCGTTCTTTTTCTTTTTTTCCTTTTTCTTTTTTTCTTTACAAAATGATCCATATATGATAAAATCTCACTGGTAATTAAATTGCTTACCTCGCAAACGAGTTATTTAAATCAAGAAAAAAACTCCCGAGGCAGAAGCTACGTCGTATTGATAACTAGTCATTAAAACTTTTATCATTTCATCTACCGATTAAAACTGTCACCACAAAGTCCAATGTACAACGAATTATAAAAAATAAATTAAACTTTGAAAAAAACATGAAATTAAGTGTCCATGAAAATGCAAATTTCTTTAACTACGAAAAATTGGTACCCACAGAAATAAAAAAATCACATGTCTTAATTTTATATTATCATCCTGATGTTCATTTCGCAAACAGAATACAGATATCAGCATTTTTTTGTAAACAAGTATACTTCCTGATTTGCACAGCATCTTTCTTATAAAACTGGTGGTTACCTATTTTTCATCAAATATAACACAAAGAAAGATAACTAGAATTTTATCATGTTGTCATTACTGAAAAGTAAAATCACAAAAATACTGAACTCAGAGGAAAATCAATTAGGAAAGTCCATAATACATGGCAAAATCAAATAACAAAACGCATCAAAAACGAATGGACAAGAACTGTCATATTCCTGACTTGGTACAGGCATTTTCAAATGTAGAAAATGGTGGATTAAACCTGGTTCTATAGCGCTAACCCTCTCACTTTAATAACAGTTTCATCAAATTCCGTTATATTCCGAAACACAAACTCAAGATCTGTTTCCATCCTTCTAACTATATAACATTTAGGTTTAAGTCTTTTGGGTCACGATACAAAGATGAGAAGGTCTTTTAAGGGAGACAGGGGTTTTTATTTTGTTTCCTTAATTGTTTTAGGCCATTTTTCGCTATTCTTGACTTATTATTTAATAACAAATGTCAAAGAATCATGCACATAAAAGAAAACTTGACTTCTTAGCTTAGCATCAACATACTGATGTAAAAAAGTATTAAATATTACCATATGTCTAGAGTAAAAAACAGGGCTCACAGAATCGATGTAAAAATTATAACCCTTTAAATTCGTGTTGCATACTAAAACCCCCATTAGAATTTTCAAAAGTTTGCAGCAAGAATTTTAAAAATGGATTCCCATCAAATCAGATTTCTTTCTTTTGAAAACTTTTCAGTAGAAACATCTAACGCTGGGCTTATGAATATTTTGGTTTTGTCATATTAATTTAAAAAGCAGTTTGTTGTCAAAAGGCATATATAAAGCACAGGAAGCAGTTGACTCGGCATGCTCGGTTTGTACCCTTGTAAATAAAGCAATAGCAGTCACGTGTGATGCTGGTATGACTTAAATGGAGATTAATACTACCCAAGATGGGAAGAAGCCAGGCAGTAAGTTAGTGTATCAGTAGAGACGAACATTCATAGATTTAGAAAAAAAAAACAATTTTAAAGTCATTTTTCATACAGTACTAAAAGTACAAAAGCCTGATTTCAAACTTATGACTGTTTACCTTTATTTAACCATATATAATCTCATTTCCCCCATAAATGTGTTATATGTATCTGTTAGTCAAGTTAGTTAGATATAAATGCATATAACAGATCAACATAACTTAACTCTCAATATATGATAAAAAAGTTCAATTGTAATTGAAATAAAAACTTTATTATATTTTGATATTTAAAAAAAAATCACGCTTATCAAATATGTTAATCTCTTGTATTTAGCATGTCGATCAGTAATATGTTAATTGAATTATGATCAATGAAATTAAAGATATCGGAAGTAAACATAATGTGGAAGGACAACGGTTTTAGAATATAAAGCAATTTTACAAACAGCATGCAAATGCAAAGGATAATGCACGAACTGCCAAAAATATAAATGTGAAAAATAGTACGTGACTTGTGGAAACAAGTATCACCTTAGCGAAGGTACCAATATAGGACCCAGATATACAATTTAACAACTAGTTAATTTCAATTGTTCGTTTTTTCATTTCATCCATGTAATTGTAAGAATATCAATTAGTAAAACTAAAAATGAATATTGTGATTAATGTTGTTTTTTTTTAGATTTAACTCGTATGATCCAATAAGACTTAAGGTCAGCTTATAATGGACTATACGCGTATACTTATACGGTCCGACCGTACGCGTATGGTCGGACCATACGAGTATACGTATACGGTCCGAACTAACGCGTACGGTCCAAATACTCATATGGTCTGGAACATATCAACAGAAGGCAAATGAGTGTCAGTAGTGTAATTATACACTAAAGCGTATTCCTTCAAGCATAAAATTATAATGACTTCTTTCATGTTTCTTAAAGTAGTGAATAAGTTTAATATTATCAGATGAAAAAGGATATTTTTTGCTGATAAAACCTTTGAAAGATACAAGGACCAAATCCCCTTATTTTGTAAAATGATCATATACATAATCATTTGATTTAATTTTACTTTTATTTCATGTAAAGCCGCCTCTTATATGACGAATGGAACAAAAGACAGTCCTATAAACTTAACTGCTTATTCTCAAAAAAGAAAATCAGAAGATCAATGTACCTCAAGCTCCTTAAAAAGACAAAAATAGACAAAGATTTCATCTGCTTTGTTCAACAACAAATTATGACCATTTATTCAGGGGTCATAAAACCTTGGATGCCAGCCACTTATTGGTATCATATATCATTTCTATTAACTTCTTTTATTTTTTAAGGTAAGCAAAATTATTTAACATCATGGGTATTGTAATCTATTGTTCGTTTGCATTATTAGATGAATATTTATTAACCTTTGATCAGGCAAATGCATACCAGCCAACATTCAAAATGCCCATACGTGTTAAACGTGCAAAATTACTCCCAAATTCATTCAAAACCCTTAATGAAGGTTTCCAATTCATTTTTGTCTCGCTTGACGCAGTCAAAAATCAAGTCAAAGATATGCTGGCGGTGTCGTCAACAATATATTAGTTTGTGTTTAGGTCTAGTTTATGGTGAACCACTAGTGGTAAGTCAAAGATATTTGGAATGCAGTTGTATATATATTGGCACAACTCATCACCATAGAGATTATTTGGCCCGGCTCCACAATTGTGGTCTGTTGACTTTTGCTTGGTTTTCATGTTTTAGTTTGTGATAAGGTCAGTTATTGTGAACACTAGTGGTGAGTAAATGGTAATTGGTATGCAGTTGTATAAGCATTCGCATATCTCATTTCCATGGCGATTACTATGCCCCGTCCCCTCTGACATGGTTAATTGACATTGAATTGTTTGCTTGGTTTTTACTAAGTTTGTAATTAGGTCAGGTAATGGGAAACCACTAGTGGTAGGTCAATGATATTTGGTATGCAGTTGTATTATCATTGGCACATCTCATTACCATGGAAATTTTTATATCCCAGACCCTCAGTTATTGTTTATTGACTTTGAACGTTTGCTTAGTTTACAGGTATTAGTTTATGTTTAGGTTTGTCTGAAGGGAACTACAAAGTCAATGTCATTTGGTATGCCGTTGTCTTAGCATCGGTACATCATATATCAATGAAGATTGTTTAGCCATGTACCTTCAGTCATGGTTCAAATACTTCAATATTTGCAAAACTTGCATGTTAAAGTGTTTGCATTATAGAAATTAACCAAAAAGTGACACATATCTCTGTAATAACAGTTTATAGTGTTGTTTGTTTGTTTTTCCGGTTTTTTTTTACAAACTTATACCAGTGTTAAAGTTGATTGTTTTTGTTTTAAATTGTGAAAAATATTGCTTTTTTAAAGTTACCAATTGGGAGTGACAGTTAGCAGCTATGCAAATGATTATGTTTATAGGAACTTAAAGCCAGTGATTTAACCATCTTGTTTTCTTCATATATGTTACAATACAATGATGTATATGTATCTATTCTTTTACATTAGTTTTCGATATAAAAAAAATATGGTACAGTTTATTATAATTAAGAAAAACTACAAATATGATTTCGGAAACAACTATTTTGTTAATTTCTTTTTATGTTTGTCATTTGCTTGTTGTTTTTGTCACCAACTAATTATGATATGTTTATATGGCAATAAAGAAATTGAACTTGTCTAATGAATATTTTGAAATGTAAATAGAGAGAAATGAAATTGCCTACATTGTATTTAGATAAAGTTCAATATACATGTACTAGAAGATGATATTCATTCATAACTTTTTGAAAAAAATTAATTTAAAGTTTTAACAGTAAATTAAACAGTATTGTCCCTCTGAATAATACTTCAAATCAAAATCTGAATAAAAAAAAACTTGTATTGGGGATTCATTTATTTTCTTGGGTATCAATTTTATAGGATTGAGGAAATATTGCTTTTTATTGCAAAAATATCCACGATAACCACAAAAAATACAATTTTATGTTTATTCTTTCAGTGGGCAGATAAGAGTTTTTCATTGTGCGAAGGACATGTGAAACCCTGTACAATAAGGACTGTGATGAAGCAGGGAAAACATAATGGAAAGAAATTCTTCACATTTAGTTTTCCTTAAAATAAACAATGTGGATATTTTGAATGGGTCGTTTGATATGATTGATATACTCTTTTCCTAATTTAGTCCTGGTATATATGATGAGTTTATTTCAGCATATCAGTGCGTCTAATTTTATATTGATGTATGGAGTAATTTTGTTAAGTGCTATCTAATCTCTCTGTGGATCAGATGATATAAGCCAACAGAAAATGCCTGAAAAATCTGAAATCCTCAGCTTTAAATTTTATTGTTTATGGGGAACTAGGTCGCCTTCCAGTCGTAATTGATATAAATGTTCGAGCACTGTTATTTTGGGGCAAATGTGATATCCGGTGCGAGCCAATACTCCGTGTTGAACGCTGTACTTTGACCTATAATTGATAACTTTAAACAAACAACAAAGAGGTTTGGGGCAACCCTTCAGTGTATTAACTATCTCTTTTATGAGGGGTATATATCAAGTGAAAAATTATGTATATATATTATTCGTATAAACCAATTTTTTGTCCAAATGGGCACGTGTGTATAATATTTTAGGAAACTATACATCTATCTGGTATTTAATAGTCAGAGTTTAATTTCTAAATTTCTACTTATTTCAATATTGGTGAACATTAATTTTGTCTTAATATTATAATGGAATTCAGGTTAGTTACTTTCCTTATATTTCACGTTAATGTTTTCTATAGTTTTAGCTCGGTATGGAATTTAAGAGTTTCATTTAACTGTGAATCTGTCCTATTATATTTTTTAAAATATTTCTGCCTATATAGTACTGTGAATGCAGAAATTAATGCGATATCTTTATGGTTGCGATAAATGCAACAGGGGGTTAAAATCGCAATAATTAAAACCCTTATTTTGAAAATTTGTGTATGAATGAAACAGGGATTTCTAAATATTACATAAATCAAAATTGCATTTTAGTCTAAAAATGACAAAATCTCGATAATAATAAATGCATTCCATCATTTCTGAATTCACTGTATTTCAAAAATTCGAATACATATGTCATGGTTTTGCCTATGTTGCTTTTTGTCTAAATGGTAGTTTTACCCCAATTCTTTTTTTTTTTTTTATTTCAATAGTAAGCAAGCATATTTTTTCTGAACAAAATAATGTTTAATGAAAAAAATACTAGTTACAAACCTTAAAAAAATTACACTGTTTTGATCTTGGAAGACTGCAACTGAAAAACCGTCTGAGATAATTATCTCCCTTTTTGCGTACTTCAGTCATATTGCATTTTTGTTTATATCCAGGACATGGGAGGATTTTACTGACAACATCTTGTTTGTCCTCATTTTTTGACAATTTTATCTATCTATTTTTTGGTTTTTATAAGGTACTTGATGTACCAGGATCGGATGATTTTCTCTTTTGAGATTGAGGAGTTAAGTTTATAGGATTGTCTTTTATTCCATTTGTCAAATAAGAAGCAGCTTTACCTGGAATAAAAACAGTCTAAAATTACACTACTGACAATAATTTCCAATTTTTTGTATGTACAGCACATTTATTGGGAACAAAAGATGGTTATAGAGGCGGATTAACACATTTTCCGGTTACAACAAGTAATCTTTTATTATATAACCAATTTAATGTTGAAGATTATCGAGAAAAAACTATTTTTTTAAAAAGTTTGCATACTTTATTTAATGAAACAGATATACAGTCCCATTCAAAGACCACAAAAGACTACAAAAGAATAGCGTACAAGGAGGGACTTTCTTTACTAAAAAGTTAGTATAGAAAGTCCCTGATCCAAGCTAAGAAGTTGTCTTCATTAAGAGGGATTAACCCATGACCATGATAAAAAACAGATAAAGAGTCGCCCATTTATTCAAAATATTTAAAATCTTAACACGACTGAACACATTCTTACAGCAACTAAACAGATTTTTAATTTTGGTCTTTTTTAATCTGAATGGGATCTTATCAAGTCTTGTTATGCGTTTACTTTTCTACATAGGCTAGAGGTATCCTCCCCCGAAACATGTTTAACCCCGCCGCATTTTTGCGCCGGTCCCAAGTCAGGAGCCTATGGCCTTTGTCAGTCTTGTATTATTTATAATTTAAGTTTCTTGTGTAAAATTTGGGGTTTATTATGGCGTTTCTTATCACTGAACTAGTATATATATTTGTTCAGGGGCCAGTTGAAAGACGCCTCCGGGTGTAGTGGGAATTTCTCGCTGCATTGAAGACCTAGGCCTGTTGGTGACCTTCTGCTGTTGTTTTTTCTATGGTCGGTTTGTTGTCTCTTTGACACATTCCTTATTTCCATTCTCAATTTTATTATTTTAATGCTAGAAGAATCTGTTTTTTTTTAATCTTGAACGACTGATCTTACTGAACACGATGTATCTGAACAGAGTCCGAGTGTCTAAAGAGGCCTTAACGTTTTTCCCTAGCGGTAAATTATGTCGATTAAGACTAGATCAGACCAAAATGACCGTTGCAGACTTTAATCTAGCTACTAGTGAAGACCAGCAGTTCATCATAAAATGAAAATAACGATCGTTCGTTTTGCACACCTCGAAACGAAAATTCAAGTTCAATCTTGTGTTTTCTATGAGAACATTTGTTATTTTAGAAATTAATATAAGTCTTATGATAGAATATTATAATCTAATTTTGGATATTTCGCGTTTTTCGATTGGCTGACTTGACTATCAACTCGAAGACATGATTTTGTCATGTGATCGTGACGTCACCAACGTTTTTTAATGATTTACCCGGTTTATTATGGAATTTAGAATTAAATTTTAAGGAATAACTACTCGGCATATTTTGTGTGCGCCGCATTGTTTTTAATTTTATTTCATCATAGACAGAAAAATATAACAGTCACTCCTAAAATATATTAAATAAGTTTTATTGGCAAAACAATTTTCCCTAACCTCGGCAAAATTTTTATTTAATCAATTAATAAAGTACAGACAGACTTTTTGATTTGGGGAAAATCTCTTATTTTTTTGTTGACTATTCTATATCTGTTTTTGTTAGTCTTTATGTTTATATCATTGGTATTATTCTGTAAATCCCATTGATACCCTAACACACTGAACGAAACAAAAGTGTAGTCTTTTTTAAAGCAAGCCTATGTTGTTACTGTTTTAAATCTACTCTAACATGTCCAATGCTACCTAAGTTTCCATTTTATTGTTGTGTGAATACTACTGAACGTATTCATAACAATGATGCATTGATTTCGATCGACATAGGCCGTGTTCACACCAAACGCCATGTACAGTAAACATGTTTACAATTAGTTTAATGTGATGTACATTGGTTTCACATTAAATGTGTTCACATATATACACCTAGTTTAGTTACCTGTGCATAAGTTTTGTTCACACTTATAAACTATATGTTATTTAAATGTTCATAACATAGAATCGATTTAAAATTTCTTGGACAACTTTTCTAGCAGTGATGAAAGCCATTCAAATGATTTGCACCTATTTTAAAGATACTAATGAAGTCTCGATTATACCAGAGGTGGATAAACGCATTCTTAAAATGAATGGGGTTCCAAAAATTGATCGTCCAAAAAAGGGGGTTCCAACCTCAAGCCCCTATTCTGTTCCATGAGGATTTTTTTTTCTGAAGTCAGATTTTCCCCATACGATATAATGTTAAATTTTGAATAAAAATATTTGATTGATAGCTTTGAAAATCTAAATAAAAATGTTCATGCTATGCGCGAAACAAAACAATCTGTGAAGAACATAAAAATCATAACCCCTTCCCGCATGTAATTAAATGGTTGCTCCCTAAAATGGCTACTTAAATAATATATATATATATAACAAACCAATTGATATATCGAGTTCAGACAAATAATTTTGTAAGAAATTTACAAAATTCATGTAATTAATATCATTTTTATAAAAACAACGTTTCGTCCTCAAATATACATGGTAAAATGGATGTTCTAAATACCTTGTTTTGTGTGCACTGAACCACACCAGTTCTACATTGACTATCGACTGCATGTAGACAAAACATGATTTAAACTACATGTAAACATTTCCCCTTTTCCATTCTCAATTTTATTGAGTTTTTTCAATGGGAACGTAATTGTGTTTATGTTACGCGTGAATTACTCTACACAACACCGAGTCTAGGTCAATGAGAAAACGGCCATAGATAACGAGGATCACAAGCGGGTACATAAGGATACCAATTTTGAAGCCCCCCTGAAATGCATTTGAGTTTATTTAGATTTATAAAATATATATATTGTGTTTTAAATTGCCAAAATGTAATCTGATTCAAATAAGTTTTGCACCAAATTTGCGTCATTAAATAATTTGAATATAATCTTAAGAGAGAAGTTAGTATAATAAAGCTGATAAGTAATATCATATACACAAGATCTAGTTTTATTTATGAATTCCTAATAAGTAAAGTCATCAGACATGCATGTCCTTATTTACACACATATTATGTTTAACAATTTAGATATTTATTATTCTAAATCTAGTTGTGGATTATTTCATATTTTGTTGTATATCATAAGATACGATATGTATTCCCCATTAAAAGCCTAGCAATTTATAACAATACATTATTTTTATGATTGAGAGACACAAATAATTTCGACAATCATATATTAATATGCATATAATCCCTTTTGTTTTAAGTTATAATGGCAGAGCGAGACAAGAACCATAGAAAATTAACGTTTTATGTGTAAAAGAAAAATCACCGAAAAAAAAAAGAAAGAAACGATCTCGAGGAAAATTCAAAACGAAAAGTGCCTTATCAGAAAGCAAAACCAAAAGCTCAAACACATAAAACGAATTGATATCAAATGTCCAATTCCTAACTTGATCCATACACTTTTATTATGTAAAAAATGGTCGATCGAAACCTGGTTTCAAAGCTATATAAACCTCTCACTGTGACAGTTGCATTAGAGGAAGTGTTAAAACTAAACTGACAGTTTTCTGAGTTTATTTATATAAGTTCAGATAATTTTCAATATGTTTTTTTCGTAGCTCAATCGAGCAGTCACATCTCTCCTATTATGGTCATTGCAATAGAATTAGAAAAAAGTACAATCACTCAGCACCATTTGTGCTTCAACATCAATGGACAAAGAACAACAATATAAGGGAATACCAATTAATTCTGTAGTAGCAAAAAGTCTTGATGAAGCATCAATTGTATATGATGTTCTACAAGTAATACTGGAAATGAAAACGAATTGTCCCAAGTCTTTCCCCTCACTTGAATTACTCGTTTTTGACCGATCATGAACTCTTCGAAACTTTTTCAGCTGCAAAGTTTGACTATGAAATCGTTGATCATGCCCATTTCTTTGCTGCGAAATTTTAGCAAAAAAACTTTCGTCACCCTTCATTTTAAGTGCAACACACTACGACCAAAATATCCGCTGAACACCATTTAATCCTACCTATATGCCAGCATTCTGGTCAGGATTTACAGACAAAATGATCTTCTGGGAACGTATGAGTAATACTGAATTCTTTACTATTCAGCCTATCAAACCGACAATGCCTTCTGGAAATCTCGTCGCTAAATTTGTTCCATAAAGCCTTTAATGTCAAACAGCAAACTAGCAAAAAGTTTTTTGATATACATAGTTGACGGTGATATTTTAATGTATTATCAAAGTCCAATTGCATCGAATGCAATTTTATGTGGTGGATTAGCAGCCGGACCTGCTCAATCTTTGATATCTAGGATTGAGTCATTTGTTGAGAAGTCTGAAGATGGTTTGGTAATTGTTTCATTTGGTAGTATAATTAAGGCATGCCCTGAAAAAAAATGAATAAATTAATTTCAGCCTTTCAAAAATTGAAGTATTTCAATTTTATATTTCGTAATGGAGATTATGAAAAAGAATATGGAAACATATTACAATTGCCATGGTTACCACAGAATGATCATCTTGGGCATGTAAAAACTAAACAATTCATCACCCCTTGTGGAAAGAGCAGCGTCTTTGAAGCTCTCTACCATGGCGTTCCTTTGCGTACTAAATTATAATCCTGGTACCTTTGATAACTATTTGCTTGCATTTCCAATTGCTCTTGATAAAAAACAAATGCCGCTGTTATACAAGACAAGTAGCGGAATTGAAATTGATATTTTAGATTTTTCAGTGAACGGATTAGTTGAAAATATCAATGAGGTTGTGCATAACAGGACTTTTATATTGAGCATTAAAAATGCATCTGAGATATTCCAAAGTCGTCCACAAACCCCAACACAAAAAGAAGTTTATTGGATAGACTTGGTGACTAAGTATGAATCAGAACATTTCAGACCACCATCGCTAGATATTCCGTGGTATTCATATTTTATGGTAGACGTGTATTTGATCTACCTTCTTGGACTATTTTTTGTCGTGTATTATTTTAACTTATTTCTGAAGTTTTGTATTAAACTATGGTGAAAAAAAATGCCAAAGAAAAACTGCAATAAAGCCACATTTTTAATGTAAATGAATTTTCACTAAAGTTTGTTGAAGATCATTCACCACTGTGCTTCTAAAGAAAAACATTGCATATGAGTGTTTTGTTTAATCCAAATTGCTTACCCATGCACATGATTTTACTGAGATTCAATAATTTATTTTAGTTTCGGACGTAATACCATGGAATCCTTTTGTAGTGAAAAGAGTATTTTCATATAGCCTTTTTTTTACCAAATGGTTTTTGAGTTTATCCCTGGCATTTGAATAGAATAAGATTGTCAAAATAACTTGTCTATTTAAGAATAATGATGAACACGTACTGAAATGCGCCTACTTAGAATTGAATTACAACTTTTGTTACGTGCAAGACATCCTGTAAGAAAGAGCAATATAGTTTATCAGAATGTTTAACATAGAAAACTCGTTATTTTACCACAATCTGAAATGAGACAGATAGGTATGGAGTCATTTTATTGTGCAGAAATATAAATCCATACAACTTCATTCATCGTGTTGGAAGATTGTTATCTTTACAAAAAGTAAAATTACAAAAATACTGAACTTCTAGGATTATTGATATTTTTTCGTTTAATGATCCCGAGTTCTCTAAATATACTACCAAAATTTACACAAAGGAATTTATTTTTGGATAAATCTATTATAGACAGCAATATATTTTTTTTCTAAATTTAAACATTACAATTTCTCAAGGAAAACCCTATCCTAGAATTTACGACAAAACAGATGATTTAACATCGTTATTTTTTCCTTTTTTAGACTTCGGTGTTCTTTTGACTCCATCATACGGTATTTATATAACCCAACTAGTTCGTATATTTTAACGAACGTAAGCATTGTTCACTGCTGAATTATCATGTTTAAGTACAAATATGTTAATACTAGTAGTTAATTTGGCTGTACGGTAATATCGGCCAAAGTCCGTATTCAGAAAAAAAGAGGCAGCAAAATGTCTATCATATCTTCATGTTTATTATGTGTTGTTCCTGCCGACAAATCTTCAAATAATATTGTCTTTGTATGTAAATCGTACTATTAGAATTGTCTTGTAAAAGAATTAAGAATAAATGAGCACTCAGGTAGTCCCACATATAAAAACATATCATTTGACAAGGATGAGATTTTGGCGAATCATAAGTCCGTCATGGCTTCAATGAACATTGCATTGAACAGAAAATCACATGTCTTGTCTTGTTTGTATTTAATAACTAAACTTTGCAAAATTTCGTACAACCAACTGTACCTTGCCAGTCATCTGCATGTTCAACTAAAGAATTGTCCATTTCATTGAAAAAACTTCTGTCCGCCGTGAAAGAAGGTCATCAGAAATACTGTGAAACTGTTGACTCGCGTTGTGGTATTTACCATATTTTCAACCCTGTAAACCAACATACTCCGTGTGAAATTTATCTAACTTGAGTAAAACACACAAGTAGAGAATGTTGAGATTGTCTTCCGACTTTTCCGATGGTATAAGTGTCAATGTCCATTTGGATTCTGACTCCTCTTTCATTTGAAGATGTGTTTCAGAAGCACCCCTTTTTTCATATAGTTGGTGCTGTAGCATGCACAAGCCTAAAGAATCAAATGAGATAAGAAAAAGCTAAAACGATGGAGCAGAGAGTATGCTACTGTTCATAACTGGGACGTTTTCATTTGAAATTTTGAATTCACGGGTGATGTTTGTCATAGATTTTTGTTTGTTACATTTTGTGTCAAAATCAACGAAAACGAAGGACAAGATATGACGCAGCCATTCAAGATTAGATAGTGTCTTTTTTCACAAGCACACTGAGAATGAAAATGAAATGAAATGCTCTAACTTCAATGTGGCTTATAGAATGAAGGGAAATCTTCATATATCTGAACTTCGAATACGAGAATTGGCACAACTGTTCTTCAGAAAGATTTTATTTAGGATACTAAAAAACGTGAATTTATTTTGACTTATTCATTATTCGTATAACATTTTACAATAATCATATTTCCGAACTTCCCTTCGAATGAACAGAAGTGAAAATCATAAATTTAGAGTTAATTTAATTTTTACACATATCAACTGTTAGTGGGGTGACCAAGCCAACAATTTTTCAACTTTAATGGACCATCCAACCTGCAGGTTAAATTATGCCTTTTTGGAAAGAGAAATGTTTATTCTTTAATGTTTGCCTGGTCGTAGAATTGAAATATTGTGCACTTTTTTTCAAACAAGGTCAAAGGATAATAATTGAGTTTTTCACTATTGTCAATTTATTTCACAAGGGGTTATAAAAATATAAAAAAAGAGTATGTGGTATGATTGCCAATGATACAACTATCCACAAAAGACCAAAGTGACATAGACATTAACAACTATAGGTCACCGTTCGGCCTTCAACAATGAGCAAATCCCATATCGCATAGTCAGCTATAAAAGGCAATGTAAAACAATTCAAACGAGAAAACTAACGGCCTTATTTATGTAAAAAAAATAACGAAAAAAATATATATAACACTTAAACAAACGACAACCACTGAATTTACAGGCTTCTTACTTGGGACAGGCAAAGTCTCCAAAAAATATCTGAATTGTTACTAAATAAGAAGTTCATGATAAAATAAACTGTGAGACTTCATTTTCAACTTAATGTGAAAAATATTAAACCACCAAATGCACATTTCAAAGGGAAATCAGACTAGCCACGAAATAGAGGATGGAACAACCGAATCTCAATTCAATTATTTTTATATCGCATGTTTTTCTAAATATATATTTTTGAATTTTACGGCATTTATAAAAAAAATCGAAGTCATTTGGTTTTTGCTTTGAAATATTTTTTATTGCCAGTCACAAATATTTCACAAGGCAATTAAATCAAAGGAGTTTAATGATGGACTAAAGTTTCAGCGTATATTCTAACTCTATGAACTTTTTTAGGTTTTATGAGCCTTTTGCCTTACAAAAGCACTCATGAACCCCTTAGAAAAAGTGGGTGTATGGGGTATTTAAACAAACACAGGGCATGACAACTTTCGAAAACCTGGCATCAGTCATCGTTTTCATTGTCGTCTTCTCCCAATATTGCTCGTGGGTTAAATATTTCTACAACCATCAGATCCTTCACTTTATCAAACATTAGTATACGCGGATTTCTTTTAGTTGCATACACAGTTGTTATTGCAAGCTGTTTTCCTTTGTCCGTATACGTACAAACATGGTCTTGAATGACATCTACTGACATAGGTCCCTCAAGGAAAACCAAGAGCAAACCAATTTTTACCCTTTTATCAACCAGAGAAATATGATTACTGGTTTAGCAATATAAGAGTTTTTTCAAACTGCCATTTGAAGCATTTCACGTTTGATGTGCTGTTCCCTTAGGATCATACAATGATGCAATAAATGCACTTCTAATGTTAATGGCGATTCCTAATCTCCCGTTTATAGACTTCTCGGATTTGGTACAGCTTTTTGGAATTTTTGAGTTTTTAGGTCTTCATCATATCATCGAAAGTAAGGAAATGAGACTTCGACAAAGGACTGTAGAAGACATGATAAGACATATTTGAATGCGTATATCCTATCAAATCAGAGACATTCTTCTTGTCTCGTGTCATTGGCGTTGTCACCTACGTACTTAGAATAGGATGCACAAAAACAATAAGAGTTTGGATTTTCAATAAAAGATATAGAGCCAAACTCTTGGTGTAATTGTAACGCTAGAGCAGGATGAAATGGGGTTAACATGTTTATGTTTAAAGCAAGTATGTATTCCATTTTGCCAGGTATTTTCGCAGTTTGTCGACAAGAAGTTTAAAAACATTACTAGAATCTTTCAATGAGCATCAGAATAACGAAGAGGTCCATATCATATTCATTGAACTATAATGCAAAGTTAAAAATCCTCATTAAAATTAATTTATAAGAAATACTGACTTGGAATGGCTTCGAAACTACTTTACAATAAGAAGTTTAAAACATTTTAATTCGGAAAATCATTAAATTAACAAATTTTATAACCACTTGTTTAAAATAATACGGAGTGTGCTTTCGCTAAACTGATTGAAAATGAAGGAAAAAAATACGGATTATAGTTTTACATTATGAATAAACAATTAAACTCTGTATATAAATGCAAAATCATATGTCAAAAGACCAAAACAAAAGTAACAAAATTCACAATTTTTCCCCATCTTGAAATTTGTAAAAAAAAAATCACAATGTCTTTTTTCTTTCCATTTTATAAAAAAAAATGTACCGCATGAAATGTCTACGACCGAGCAAAATAGCTTAAGGTATTGGCTTTGCAAAATTCGTTTAAAGCCTGCAGGTATGCCGGTCCATTAAAGTTAGGGGTAAATAACATAATGGACCCTTCAACTTAATATATGTTTCTTTTGAACGCATTTACTAAGACTCTAAAGACTTTCCAGTTAGGCATATTTTGAGATTTTGTTGGATACCGTTTTCATAACTATACAACTCAAAAACTTATTTTGCCCCTAAAAAAATAGAACTACGTCAACGCCACCTCATAAAATTTACAAACATAATTAACGTAGGTTTTTAGAAAAAATAATAAAAAAGAGCTATTTTGAAATAGAAAATCTACCTTATTGAAGATATATAATGTTAACGGTAAATTAAGAAATCACTTTTCGTCAATTTTGACACTCACTGATTACATAGAGTTTTCAAATATATGATCAAAAACACGACGTAGGAAGTCTGCAGCACGATGTATAGATGAGATACGAGATTTAAGAATGAAATGTACAACCCACGAAGGGGCCATCATTCCACAACAATATGCACAATATCATTGGAAAAAGTAAAAACAAAAACCTAAAATATTTCTATCATGTTATGGACAGTATCTAAGCCTCATGTGTCTCATATAACTATTACAACATATCTCATAATAATCAAATATCATTTATATATTTTGGTTCCTTTTGGATCTCATATCTACACACTGAATAATGTCATTTCCTAGGCAACTAATAGTTGGTTAATGCTCATTTGTGAACAGCCAGCCATATATAATTATCAAAAGTACCAGGATTATAATTTAATACGCCAGTCGCGCGTTTCGCCTACATACGACTCATTAGTGACGCTCATATCAAAATAGTTATAAAGCAAAACAAGTACAAAGTTGAAGAGTATTGAGGATCAAAAACAGTTGTGCCAAATACGGCTAAGGTAATCTATTCCTGGGACAAGAAAATCCTTAGTTTTTCGAAAAAATTCAAAGTTTTATACAGTAAAAATGACCACATAATTGATATTCATGTCAACATTGACGTGCAGACTACTGGGCTGGTGATGTGTTATCATTGGGTATTGTTTACAACTAGTACAAAAACTGTTTTCTTTATCCAATAATAGTTTTCTTTGTTCGCTATACAAAGGGCAACTTACTGTATAATGGGTTTCATCTTCAATAGAATTTAGTCCATGTGATGAGCATGATAGCATATAAAATCGGATATCAACTTACTAATTTGTAATACATAATTCGGAGAAAGTCTTTGCATTCTATGACAGAATTCAGTATTGTAAGTGTATTTTAGTTGTTAGAATTCGTTAGCTAAAATCCAATTCTTATATACTAACGTTAAAGGTACGAATAAGGGGTCAAATAATATACACACTAATCAGTCCCAAGACAGAAGCCTTTCTTAGTCTTGTATTTTTTAAATTTTTTTTTTAAATTGTAGTTCATTTATATGTTCTAGAGTATATATCGTATGACGTCCATTTTCACAGAACTAGTACACATTTTGTTGCAAGGGCCAACTGATGTCCACCTCCGAATGCGGGATTGTCTCACTGCATTGAAGACCGTTTGGTGACACTGATGCTATCTGCTCTTTGGTCGGGTTGCTGTCTCTTTGACATATTCCCAGTTTCCATTTTAATTTTTTCGAATAAAATATTCATGGGACACAAATGTGAGTTCAATTATATTTTAGTAAGTCGTTAGTATAATATTATGAAAATTATTCTAGTCAATTGCATTCATTGGTTCAAGGAATGATTTTTTTCATTGGAAACAGAATAGTGAATACTGATTAATCATTATTTTCTCTTCAATTTCACTTTCTAGAATGCATTTCTCTAGAAAAAAATAATATGACGGAACATTCCAATTTATCACTCAATATGAAATCTCAGCTCCCTTATTCTATCCTAAATAAACCCTTCTGCTGCAATGATCGACATAGATTAATTGAACAAACACCAGTATCATGTGTTTTAGAAAGTAGTGTATAGTTATTATGTTAATTATTCCAAAGTCTCACTGTGAAAGAAAACAATCTTTAAGAGAAACGCAAATCTATATTTAGATTCTATAAGTCCGTGTTAACACGGTTTGTTAAAGGTCTGTTTGGTTCATGCACTTGTGCATAAATAAGTCATCCCATAAATAATCATAAGCAAAGAGTTCTTGAAACGTTGAAATCGTTATCAAATAAATCGTTATGCTAGTTTTTTGGGGATACGCATTTCAATTCTTTTGATTTCATCATGATGGATAAAATAATTTCCAACCGGGAATCGAAGCTAAACACTTTAAATAACTGACTTTCTACATTTGAAAATGCCTGTACCAAGTCAGGAATATGACAGTTCTTGTCTATTCGTTTTTGATGCGTTTTGTTATTTGATTTTGCCATGTGATTATGGACTTTCCGTATTGATTTTCTTCTGAGTTCAGTATTTTTGTGATTTTACTTTTTTCAACCTCCCTCCAAATATATAACTAATATATTTATAATGCTTACTCGTTCTAAATATGAACGCAATATTTATTTGTCACTGCATCTTTATAAAACAAATTCAGTTAATTTGAAACCCTTACAGGTCTTTAAAGTTGAAAGAATTTAACGATAGTAGAGGGGCATTATGTTTTCTGATCTGTGCGTCCGTTTGTTCGTTCCGCCATCCCGCTTAAGGTTAAAGATTTTTGTCAAGTTTGTTTTGGTGAAATTGAAGTCCAATTAATCTTAGTACACATGTTCCCGATAATAGGATCTTTCCAATTTCACGGTCCACTGAACATAGAAATGTATAGTGCGAGTGAGGCAGCTATGTACTGGGGACACATTCTACGTTAACATAAACTAATTCATGAATAGCAATTAATAAACTACGACCAGGATGTGGGAATTTAGATTATGTTAGTTATTAATTAATCAATTCATACCATATATACTTTAAACCTTATAGCAAGTTATCAAACAGAAAGCCAAGTCCAATGTTCATTTATAAATGTTATTTTCTTAGTAATTATCAGCCAAGCAAATATTTTTTATTGGTTTTTAATATACTTGAAATGTAATTTATAAGTATTATCATATATTTATGTAAATACTGAACCGACAATAATGATGCTTTTATTTAGATGGACATAAATAACTGATATACACTTTGATGTAAATAGGATCACAAAGGGGTGCATTCGCAGAAAGGGACATGCATGAAAAAAACAAAATATCAAAAGGTTCAAGGTTACTTCCCCGAGATAACTTTTAGATTTGAGTTCATTTGAAGTTAGATAAAGGAAATGAGTCTTAATTTTGCACTGTATTCGCAATCATCAAACACTTTTTACTAAACCTAACAATATACAGAATGAATATGATATTATAATTAATCAACAGCATCATGTAAACAAAAACTGTTTTATCTTCAAACACGATCTCTTTAACAAGTTAACTATGCATTATTTGAAAATAAAATTTAGTATTTTTTTTATATTTCTTGTCTTTTTTTAATAATATATAGTAATTCAAATGAAAGGACCTATGAAGACCAACGCAATTTATTTCAATATTTTAATGATAATAGAGGGACAAAAATAATTCTGACAATCAAATTTAAATATGCATAATAGTAATCTAATTTTAAGATCTTAAGTTACAGCGAGACCAGAGCGGTTATAAGCATATGTGTAAAAGACAGTCATATTTTTTTTATAAAGGATTAACAAGGAAATATTCTCAATGGGTTATATATAAACACTTGAAGTAAAAAATCACCATGTGATCTGTGTTAACTCATTGAACCTTTAAACAAACTTATTAGTAAAGGTTATATTCATTTTGTAATAAAATCTTAGAATGTTGTTTATATTGATACTAACATCGATTAGACAAACTAGAACATACTAAAAACGTATTCTTTTAAAACGGTTTTAGGGATGTAGAAAAATGTATTCAGAGATTATTTCATCTTTTATATAACATAATAATACTATCGAAATAATTCACACAGGCGTTAGTTCACAACACGGAGTATTATATAACATGATACCTATTTATTACAAATTTTACATTCTTACAATAGTGTAAATAAATGCACCGGGTTTAAACGAAAAAGCGGCAACGTTCAACCGAACCTGAGACAGCAGTGTAAATTTACAACATAAAAAGACTATAAAATATCAATTGAAATGGCTCAACCCGTTCTTTTAACAAAAACAGGTTAACATACCCTGAACGAATCAGTTTCATTTATGACACAACATAATCGAAATATCAAAACCTAGATTCCATATAATATAGACATTACAGTAATAACACATCGTACACAGGTAAGTTTGAATATAATAATATTGTTGTTATGAGTACGGAAGTAAATATTTTGTTTTACAATTTGGGGCCCTTTATAGCTGGCTGTTCGGTATGAATCAAGGCTCTGTGTTGAAGGCCGTACTTTGACCTACAATTGTTAGCTTAGTGTATATTGTGGTTATTTCATTGATTGTTTTCAAAGTTCAATTATTTTGTATTCCTTATATTTAGTTTTTCTTGAACAAATATCGAATTGAACTTAGCACTTGCTCGAGTTTTTTTTTTATAGGTGTGATTATATTTTCTGTCCATTTAGATGTGTCTGACTCTGTTTGCAACCAAAACTCTAAAAGAAAATGTCGATCCACTGAAAATTTGTGATATAGAAGTTCTGTTAATCAAAAAGCATTAAAAAAACTGTAAAGCTTAAGATATAAATACTACCAGATCTATACAGGTAAGAAGTTTTGTGTCTATCATTTATGTTTAATATATAATTTTGGTTTATATAGAACTGTTATCAAGTGAGATCTGCGTTCCGAGTTAACACCCATGAAAAATTGTAAGTTAAGTGTCGTCCAACTGTATTTTCTGATTAAGTGATTTTATATTTCTCAGAATGACGTATGAATGGAAAACATGCTGTATTGCCCTTACCCTGGGATGTTTGACACATTTGTATAATGTGGATTGTAAAAGATGTATTGTTTTCGTAGCCCAATTGAGAAGTCACATATATCCTGTAATGGCCATTACAAGAGAATTAGAAAAGTACAATCACTCAGCAACATTTGTGCTTTCAACATCAATGGACAAAGAAATACGTTCCAATGGATTGTCGATTAATTCTGTAGTGGCAAAAAGTCTTGATAATGCGTCCATTTTTCATGACGTGCAAATGATAATGGAAATCAAAATGAATGGTTCTAAGTCTTTTCCCTTTCTTCAACTACTTAGAAATGCATATGATCACTGTAATTCGTTTTTGACCGATGATGAACTATTCAGAATCTTAAAAACTGCAAAGTTTGACTATGCCATCATTGACTTTGCTCCATTTGTTTGCTACGAAATTTTAGCATACAAACTTTCATTACCCTTCATTTTAAGTTCTTCCCACTATGATCCAAGTCTCCACCGAACACCATTTAATCCTGCCTATATGCCAGCACCCTGGTCAGGATTTACAGACAAAATGACATTCCTGGAACGAATGATTAATACCATATTGTATACTATTCACCTTATCAAACCCACAATGCCTTCATTTGGCAATCTAGTTGCTAAATATGTTCCAGAAAAGCCGTTTATGTCAAACAGCGAATTGAAAGGTAGCTTTTTGTTGCACATAGTCGACGGAGATATTTTAATGGATTATCCAATTCCCATTGCCTCGAATACCATTTTATGTGGTGGATTAGCAGCCAGGCCCGCTGTATCATTGATATCTAGGATAGAGGCATTTGTTGAGAAATCTAAAGATGTCTTAGTTATCGTTGCCTTTGGTAGCATAATAAAGTCATGTCCTGAAAATATAATGAATAAATTAATAACAGCTTTCCAAAATATGAAGCATTTCAGTTTTATATTTCGTAGTGGAGATAGTGAAAAAGAAGATGGAAACATATTACTATTGCCATGGTTACCACAAAATGATCTGCTTGGGCATGTAAAAACGAAACTATTTATCACTCACTGTGGGAAGAGCAGCGTATTTGAAGCTCTCTACCATGGCGTACCTATGCTTGCATTTCCAATTGCTCTTGATCAAATATCAAATGCCGCTGTTATTAAAGACAAAGGTTATGGACTTTCAATGGATATTTTAGATTTTTCTGTGAACGAATTAGTTGACAACATAAAAAAAGTAGTGCATAGCAGCACTTTCATGTTCAGCATCAAAAATGCATCTGCGATTTTCCACAGTCGTCCACAAACCCCAACACAAAGAGCAGCTTATTGGATAGACTTAATGACTAAGTATGGATCACAACATTTCAGACCAGCCTCGCTAGATATGTCATGGTATTCATATTTTATGGTAGACGTGTATCTGGTCTATATTGTGGGACTAGTTTTAGTCGTGTATTCTTTTAAGTTATTTCTGAAGTTTTGTATTATAATATGTCGTAGAAAAAAGAATGCCAAAGAAAAACTGCAATAAATCCAAGTGTTTTATGTAAATTGAATCTACAAACTTATGTCAGAAAATGTTACAAAAGAGAATAACTAAGGTTTGTTTCAAAATGTATAATATAAGAAAACTAATTCTGATACATTCATATCAACACGATTTAGACATTAATGTGATCTATTATTAATCAAGTATAAAGGTGAAAAATAAAGATGGACAATTTACTGCTGACTGTTGCACCAGAGATGACACGACAACGATGCAAACACACGTGAACAGATAGAGATAACTCAATACCATGTTTTAAAAAAAACATCGTGTGATGGAAGAAACAGCTACGGACATGCTGTTACTGAATGTAGGAGTTCTTGCTCTTTCGTTTAATATAATAAAGACAACAGTAGTATACCGGTGTTTAGCTGTAAGATTTTTTAACGTGTAAATCCTTTTCTTTTCAATATAGTCTTTTCGTATTTTCTTCTTATTTGCTAAAGGATGTTTGATTGCCTTCCCCTTTGGTATCTTCCTACTCTTTTGTAATATAAAATATGTACGGAGAGATTTTGGAAATCATACTGTACAAAAGTATAATTCTCTCAAGTAAGCTAAAGAAAACGTTAAGTTCAGTATGGGAATGTAAAATAAAGACAACAGTAGTATACCCGTGTTCAAAAGTTACATATCGATTTAGAGAAAACAAATCCGGGTTACGAACCAAAACTGAGGAAAACACATCAACTACAACAGGAACACTTAAGGGCAACAAGAAAAACCCGTCAACATACTTATTGATTACATCTGTTATATTCTGACTTGATACAGGACACTTTAAGAAAAATAGTGGGTTGAACCTGGTTTATTGACTAGCCAAACCTTCTGCTCAAAGATATTCGTATTTGTCTATTTAAGTACATGTATAAGGATGAAAACAAACGCAACCACGCCTTATAAGATTTTATAAGTTTACATGTATGAAGGAATTATCTCTATAAACACAAACAACTTGAACGCTTTTGGAATAAGACAGGCACAGATGGCTTTTTGTTTTACAGAAATATATTGCAAGACGATTTCATTTCATCTTGTTTTTTAAATTTTGTATTGACTTTTATCATTTGTGTGTGTGTAGAGTAAATGTAAGACTGTTTGATATAAATCAAATTTGCAGGTATTTCATTATTTGTAACGTTTGATTGCAGTCTTATTTAGGTTGACAACACGTCTTCTTTATGTATTATATATACATATAACTTTTATATTAATTGCCATTAGTATGTCGTATATGTTTTCAACACATTCACAATGTAGATTGCATTTGAAGGTAATCGTTTTGCAAATCAATTGTTACATTTTAGTAAATAGGCATGGTCTTAAACGAGTAATGTCTTTTCTTCCGTTGAATGCATTTAAATACGATATTAAAACTAATTAATTCTGGAACAAACCCAATTCATTTGTCGCTTCTTTAACAGTGTAATGACAACGATGTAGATTTTAATGTTCAGTACATACTATTCTTTTACAACTTAAATTTGTATTATTTTATAAGGAGAAAACAATATTCTAACTAAGTTAGCATGTCGAAAAGGGATGTTAATGCAATTGTCTGTGGAACAGGTTGTTTCAAATGGTCATGCTTGATATTCTGGACCATGATTGGATTAATTTTTATCTTAGTAGCTGAAGTTATTCACAGTTTTACATGTAACCCAGGAGATGATGCTTCCCGAAATGGATTTATAGCTCTACCCATTGTAGGCTGTTTTTGCGTATTTTGTGCCGGACTTAGTATGTTTTCAAAAATGGGAGAAAGATTCTGCCTGAAAATTGTTTGTTCCTTGATTTGGATAACTGTAGGAGTGTCATGCATAATTGTTTCGTGTGTACTTGTTTCCAATAACTGCAGTAAACACTTCGCAATAAATATTTTGATTATTATTGGTATTATCTCAACACTAATTGCCGGATCTGTGGCCGGAATTTTGATAAATAAAGGATCGCTCTGTCGTAAACTTCCAGGTGAAAAATCCAAAATTATAAAAAAATCTAACAAAAGATAAAAACAAACACAGACAGAGTAGAATTACAAATGTACAGTGTCTATTCAAAATAAGATGCATTCAAGTGGCTAAACTTTATTTGTGATAATCAACCCTGTTCAACATTACTTCTGCTACACAAACTGCTAGTATATTTTATATTCTTTTTGAATATGTCCGCAACATTGTTAAGAAAAGTAGTATTTTTCTGTAATCTATTCAACTACATGTATTACTTCTAATGTTACGATATCGACTTCCTATGAGTATAACAGAAAAGTGCAAGGTGGGTATGCCAAATGTAAAATAATAAATATACCGAACTCCGAAGAAAACTCAAAACAGAAAGTCCCCTATTCAATGATAATATCAAACATATTAAACGAATGAATATCAACTTTCATATTCCTAACGTGGTTACAGTCATTTTCTTAAGAAGAAATAGTGGATTGATCAGGTTTTTATAGCTAGCTTCACATCTCACTTGTATCCCAGTCGTATAAAATTCCATTATACTGACAACAATGTGTGAACAAAACAAACAGACGTATTTTTTATGTAAAGGGTTGAAAATAGGGATACTGAAGTCAGCATTGTGTTATAGTCTGACTTAGCTACGTGTTGTAACTGTGCTTCGTTTATATCTCTTTTTATTTTCTTTGTTGACACATTTGTTTGTGTTCATAGCGATTAAGACTACAACACAATGGTGACGTCTGAACCCCGTTTTGTAACATAGGCATAATACGCCGATCGCTTTTTTCATAGAATAATGTTCAATAACTTATCAAAAAATTATAAAACATATATATCCATAAACTAGTTTAACTCGATATCATTGTTTGGAATTGGATATATGCTACTGTATGTCCTGTATTCAATGTTTATCTAAACCATTAAATGTAAATACTGGATACCTTTTTGCTAATTTGCTTTTTATTTTAATCAATAGTTTTACGTAGTTTGCTTACATTATTACGTGTCTTTCCTATATCCTGATGTTTTTTTACTTTTAATATATTTAGCTGGTATATCACAAGTAGAGCGTTTATTTTACTTTTATTTCATTATGTAACCCATAATTGTTGAAAGTCGTCTAGAAGAGCATCTATTGTCAAACACTCTTCATGACCCTGCTCAATCTGCCTATCGTGCGGGACACTCAACCGAAACAACGTTACTTCGAGTTTACCATGACATTGCAAGTGCGCTAGACAAAAACTGTTGTGCCGTTTTATTGATGCTCGACCTTTCAGCGGCGTTTGATGTGATTGACCATAACATTATCGAAGCTAGATTAGAATATGCTTTTGGAATCTCAGGTCCTGCTCTAAAATGGTTACTCTCTTACCTCCGAGATAGGACACAGCGTATAGCAGTAGGCTCGGCCCACTCCAACGAATTTCGTCTTAATTGCGGTGTGCCGCAGGGCTCCGTGCTTGGCCCAAAGCTATATACTGTATTTTCGAAGCCGATCGGCGAAATCTGTAGACGTCACAACATGTCTTATCAATGCTACGCCGATGATACGCAGATCTATTTAGTTTTCGAACCTTTTGATAACTGGAAAAACACATCGAATCGAATTGAGGACTGTTTGGCCGATATAAGTTCCTGGATGTGTGAAAACATTCTTAAACTGAACGAGGACAAAACAGAACTGATGCTATTTGCTCCGGAAAAACGGGTGAAAGATTTGAAGGATTGCAATCTCACCTTTAAAGGAAACATCATTACAAGTTCTGAGTGTATTAAAAATCTGGGTGTTCATTTTAATAAGACTCTGTCAATGCACCAACAAGTCAGTTCAGTTTCGAAATCATGTTTTTATCAAATAAGAAATATAGGCCGCATACGTCCGTACATCAACGAGGATGCATGTAAAACTCTGGTCAATTCGTTAATTATTTCTAGATTGGATTATGGTAACGCTTTACTTTATGGACTACCAGCTTACATGATTCAGAGACTACAAAGGGTTCAGAACACTGCTGCGCGAGTGGTTACAAGAAAAAAGAAATACGAACACATTACTTCGACACTTGATTCTCTTCACTGGCTGCCTGTGCAACACAGGGTGCAATACAAAATATTATTATATGTATTCAAGTCCGTGAAACATGAAGCGCCATTATATCTTAGTGAACTTGTAAATTTATACAGGCCATCAAGATCATTAAGATCTGAAAACAACTTAACACTCGTAACTCCTATTGTGCGAACCAAAACCTACGGCAATAGAAGATTTGATCAAGCAGCGGCCATCCTTTGGAATGCATTACCAAAAAAACTTCAAAATGCAAAGTCGGTGCCTGTATTCAAAAAGAACTTAAAAACTCATTTTTTTCGACAATCATTTTTAATCCCTTAAATTCGTTTCTGTGATACATTGTGCCATAGACGTTAGCCTGCTTTTGATTTATCGAACCTTTCTTTTAACTGGAGATATGTTTCATTTATAATATGTACATTGTATGTTTTTAGTAGCACACATATTTTTTCATTTCAGTAATTATATTTTTACATGGTAATATTCCTTTTTTTTATCTTTTGAATACGTTTTCAAATTTTTAACTTATATTTGATAATTTTTAATAGCAATCTTATTTTAGACTTTTTTGGCTATTTTATTTTACCAACTTTATTCAGTATAATTTTATTTTGATTCATTGATATATATATTCAACTTTTTTGTAAAAATTTCCACATTATTAATCCTTTTTTCTAGAAAAGTTTTAACACTTAAATATTCATTTTGTGTGTTCATGTTTTATATTTTTATCACTGTCTGTGTGTATATTTCGTTTAACATGTGATGTAAAGCGCTTTGAGTAATATTGTTTTAGATTTGGCGCTATAGAAAAATTGTAATAATAATAATAATACACCAAATATGTATTTGCAGTCCCTATATATAGTATAAATACTCATCAAAGATACTAGTGGCTCATTTAACAAACACAAAAAGATTCTTAAAAGAATTGATAGAAGGCCATACTATATGGTTCATGGAAAACGGTTAGTTTACTCTTAATTTAGAGTTTTGAAAATGTCATCAATTGAAACTCTTTGACCTTTCTTATACATCCCTAATTGTCAACTGATTTTTTACCTTTAAATTTACAAAATGACAACTATATGCATAGCCTATCCCTAAACAATCCATGTAGACTTATTTGGCCGTATTTGGCACAACATTTTGGAATTCTTGATCCTCAATGCTCTTCATCATGTTCAACTTTGTACTTGTTTGGCTTTATAAATATATTGATATGAGCGTCACTGATGAGTCTTTTGTAGACGAAACGCGCGTCTGGCGTACTAAATTATAATCCTGGTACCTTTGATAACTATTAACATATAAATAAACAATTGTCAGTTCTGTATCATCTATTTTGTCTATGGTTTTCATACAAATAAGATTTTCAAAGCCAAAGGTCCCATAACATAGATATAATCTGACCAACTAATGACGCACGAAACCGTGCATGTGTATTTGATCTTTCTTTTGTCCTTCTTATTCCACGTGTATCAGTTTACAATTAAATATCTATCAAATATACAATTACAATTCAATTATAATAGATGTTTTTAATAACTATTAACACACACTTACAGATAAAATACATTCAATATTTTCAGCTTTGTAAGAATTACCTCTACGGAAATTTATTATAACTCTTCACATAGACAAAACAAATATGTATTTCAGTGCGATTAAACAATTGGACAAACAATTAATTAAAACAATATGAAGTTTGGGACGTTCAAAACGTGGAGTCCCTAATTGAATGGAAAAAAATCTAAAACCCAAACATATCAAATGAATGGATATCAACTACATGTATCCTAATGTGATGGTTCAAAATAGTATATATTGAAATTAAATACATTTTAAACCTATATACCTTTAACATGTTTAAGCAGGCGCAAAAAGAGTGGTCATCAGATGGTACATTTTACAAATATAAAAAAGAAGATGTGGTATGATTGCCAATGAGACAACTGTCCACAAGAGACCAAAACGACAAAGACATTAACAACTGTAGGTCACCGTACGACCTTCAACAATGAGCAAAGCATATACCGCATAGTCAACTATAAAAGGCCCCGATAAGACAATGTAAAAGAACTCATACGAGAAAACTAACGGCCTTTTTATATAAAAAAAATGAACAAAAAACAAATATGTAACACATTAAACAAACTACAACTACTGAATTACAGGCTCCTGAATAGGACAGGCACAAATTATTTAAACAATGTGTCGGGGTTAACTTGTGACATGTTAGCGGGATCCCAACCCTCCCCCTAACCTGGGACAGTGGTATAATAGTACAACATAAGAACAGACTATAAAGATATGACAAATATCCATATCTCTTAACTTAACTGGATGTCTTTATCGTTATGCATACTGCCGTTTGTCATAGCTTCAATCCGATTTATTGATTGTTAAAAGTAAAATCATCTACTAAAAAACGTCTGCCCCCCTCGAAAGAGTATGTCAACGCAACTAAGTACAACTACAACAATAAACTACTATTTTCTTATATTATGTCAACATTACGGAGCACAACTTATTTTAGAATTTTATTACATCACTATATGCTATTTCCGCCATTTATCTCGATGTATTTTGAGGGAAACACGCTCAACGCCAACGGGATTAAAAACCACATCAAGAAATTAAAGAAATGTGCAAAAGCGATTGCATTGGTGCACGTAGAAAATTTGTGGAAAAATGTAACAGAAAATGTTTAAGAAGCCAACACCAATATTAACACTGAAGTTTCACCGATTATACCATCAAATGCCGGGCTAAGGTTAATTGCTTCCTGTTCAATTAACCAGGAAAATGATATATTACCAAACATATACTAAAAGTACTTGAAAGGATGACACCATAAACTATACAAATAATGAGAAACGCCCATATTCAAAGACCTGCAAATGTACAGCTTGATAAAAATACATCAGAAAAGAACGAGTGAAATGAGAATCGGTAGGTGGTACTCGTCCTCCACCGTTAAAAAAGTCGAAAACAAGCAACTGACTAGAAACAGAAAATCGCACATGACAACATGGCACCAGTGGACTACTTATCAGGTTTAACCTCTAGTCTTTACTGTATATTTGATGAAGACGTGAAAAAGGGTGTACTTTAATCATTCTAACTTTTCCTGTATTTCTTATACGACAATATTCCCCATAACAACATACAATGTATAAGTCATGAAGCATGATCATCAATTGTTTTGTTTTTATTTGGTATCGGACACTTAATACAGAAACAATTTCGTCCACCTGATTTTATAGTGTTTGCAAATCCCGAAATGAAGATGACTTTCGATACCATGTTTTTTTTTATATTTATACCTGGACCTTTCTCTAAATTTCGCCGGAGATCTGAATGGTTCCTTTATATTCCGATAACTAAATACTTGTGTTGTGCGCAGGAGACACTCATATGTTAAAGATGTGTTAACTACATTTTCATGAACACGTCGGTGATTGGCTCATGTCATTTCTTATTGTGATGTTTTGGATGTTCGCTTCATCTTGGTTCCAATATAAAAAAGCAGAAACAGTAATAGATCCATGTCCTTGATTATGAGATACTAGAAAAAGCCATTCTTAATTTATTTTAAAACTATATGTAAACAAATGATGAAAAGAAAAGCAGGAAGTGTGTGCAAACTCGATGTTGATTAAACCAGAAAATTTCGTATATATTTTTTTTATGACAGAGGCAAAAAGAAAACAAGCACTTATCCTGAAATTGTAATATTTCGTGTTGATGAAATATTTCTGTCTGTAAATTCAGAAAATATTGCGAGGGTTTTATTATTGCGAAAAATGCGACAGAATTGTAAACGCAATAATTTAAACTCGCATTTTGAAATATTCCATATAAACTAAACGGGATTTTTCTCAAAATCGTAAAAAATTAAATCGCATTGCAGTCTAAGATGACAAAAATGCAATAATAAGTGCACGCAATAATTTCTGAATTTACAGTACTTTATTCACACCTGTTAACCTCTTAATTTCATAATGTCATCATTGTCGTTGGTGTATTGTCTCGTGAAATATTTCTTATGAGTGTCCTTTTGTTCATACAAATATGTTTTACAAATTGTCCATAAGGATTGCCATACAATATTTTAGATTAAGATCAAGTACTTCCTTGGCGATTGAATTTATTATATTATTGCGTTTAAATACAAGGCACACACATATATGTACATACATTGTACCCTAGGTTAATCTTTTCCTTTAAGGGTGTAACCGGGCCTATACCAGTGGACAGTGTTCTACATGGAAACTATACTGTTACGATTTCAATTTGTTTTAGGAGAAAACTATCATTATTGTGTAAATATGCCAAACAGATCTGAAAGGAATATTGATGATTTTTTATATGAAATAGACTGTTTCAAATGGTCTTGTTTAATATTTTGGACTATGACTGAAATAACTTTTGTTTTAAACAACAGAAGAACTCAGTACCAGTAATACACGTTTTACATAAGATTCTGCTTCTTTACATGGACATGGCGGAAGATAATGATCACGCGTTCAGTTGTAAGTGGACTCTTTATTCTCTGTGTCGGAAAGAGTTTTCAAGAAGAGAAGAAAGGATCCGTGTTATGTAAATTGAAAACTGAGAACATCTTTAAATATCTGGTAAATAGTTTTGGTAAGCGTTACTTTATGAATGTTCAATATCAGAATAACATATAAATTATAAAGCATCATGATATATAGTCCCAAGTGAATATAAATTTTATAAATCTGGAGTTCTAGAGTTTTTACATATATAAGGCCGTTAGTTTTCTCGTTTGAATTGTTTTACATTGTCTTATCTGGGCCTTTTAAAGCTGACTATGCGGTATGGGCTTTGCTCATTTTTTGAAGGCCGTATGGTGACCTATAGTTGTTAATGTCTGTGACATTTTGGTTATTTGTGGATAGTTGTCTCATTGGCAATCATACCACATCTTCTATTTGATTTATATAAGAATAACACTGGTTTTCTCATTCAGGCATATTATAAGTAACTATGCGTATAGGTTTAGCTAAATTTAAAGATTGTTTGATATTCTGTATCATAATTGGTCACATTCTTGTACTATGTTTTTGATGGGTAATTGTCCCTTTCTAATGATACCACGTGTGTACTTCTAATCTATTTTTACACAATCTTAGTCCATCCTCCCCTAGTGTCACTATTAAACTGTTTACTCGATCTACATTATTTGATTTTTCTCTTAAATACATGTGTGATAAATTATTCTTTATTATAACAAGATAAATGACTTTTACGATTTGGATTTTGTTCATGATTGTTGAAGGCCGGTTGGTTGCCTATAGTTGTTAATTTGTGTTTCACTTCGTGCGTTGTAAAAACTTGTCTTACTCACTGCCACACCACACCCAGGGGGCAGATCCAGCTATTTTAAATGGAGGGGTTCCAACTATTTGTCCACATTCAGGATGATCTTTCAAATGTATTGGTCGTCTAAAAAGATGGTTTTGGCCCCTAGACCCCCTTGATCCATAACTAACGTCATCTTTTCTTTCTTTTTTTTTTTCTTTTCTTTTTTTTTTTTAAAGAAACCGTAAAATAGAATATTAGCTACACACATTTTAGTTGAAGCAACCACAACTTGTTCTTTGTTTTGAAAAAAAAAGCTCTCTATAAGAAAACATCATCAAAGGGGTGGGGGGGGGGGGGGGGGGGGGTGGGCAAGGGGTTTAACTGTTTTGCTGTTATGGGGCATTTTAATTCTTTGTTATCTGTTATTTTGAAAATATATTTACTGTTAGCTGTTATTGTCTTATTCTTTGTTAGCTGTTATAGGACTATTATCTATTTTGTTATCTGTTATTGTGAGAATCTTTTTGCTGTTAACTGTTATTGAAAATTGGAATGTTAGCATTTTGACAGCCAATCTTCACTAGAAATCGAAGATAATTGCAAATTGTGATTTGAATGGATAATAGTCTCATTGGCACGCTTACCACATCTTCTTACAATGTATTTCTATTGGGGTCTTTCTACTGGTAATATCGGGTGGCCCTGTATTTGCAGAAGAATTTCAGTAACATACATTGTACATCACATAAACATATTAAAATCAATTGGACCCATGGCCAGGACCATTCCAGTATATATTATTATTATCCATTGTAATAAATTCTGTTGTCTGTGAACATGTAGCATTTTGTACAAATTATAATTCACTTATTACTTGTACAATAACTTATAGTATGGATTTTGTTATAAAAATAGCATTGGTACACCCTATAGATTTTTTTTATTCAATGACCACATAATAATCTTTATGTTGTACTATTACACCACTGTCCCTGATTAGGGGAGGATTGGACACCAACTAGCATGCTTAAGTTGACGCAGTCACATTCTGTATGTGCCTATTTCCAAATCAGGAGCCGGGATTCAGTGGTTGTAGTTTGTTCCTGTGTTACTAAGTTTCTCGTTCACTATTTTGTGGATAAATTAGGCAGTTAGTTTTCTCCTTTGAATTGTTTTACATTACTAAGTGGTATGGGTTTGAATTATGGCTTTAGGAATTATACAACATCTTTTTCTTTTAGCATTTATATTATAAGTGCTACTCCCTCTCTTTTCATTTACACGAAAGAGAACCCTGACCACCATATTTTTAAAAGATTTTTAACTGCTTCACATGGCGAAAATTGAAGCTCAGAAACTATTGATGCAAATAAAGATGTGTCTTCGGTTTAATTTTTCGACAAATACCCTTTTAAAAATCCTACAGCTTCTCCAATGCTGTACCCAAATTTTCCATATTCTATAATTTCACATGAGATGCATGATTAGTGTTTCACTTGGTGACATCCACATTTTCACTAGGTCCAATTTCTATTATACTATCAGAATTGTCACGTGAGTCAATTTCTATTATCAGAATAACCATAACTGGCATGCGTGTGTCAGTTACATGTCCTGTCTCCACTGATCTGGGTATTTTTGTATTTTATAAGTAAGTTTTATCATGAGGTCATTAAATAAAAAAAAAATATTGTGCATCAATGTTTTTGTTATTACTTGTAAAGTATATATATTGCTTTTCAGAAATAAAAAATCTAAAAATCAAATTGATAATAAAGCGTCACTGGCTGCACTATTTTCAAAAATTAAATAAAAAAACCTAAATCATTAAAAATTGATCCCTCAAATGCCCTAGATTAAAAATATCCCTATATCAAAAACAGAAACTAGTAATGTCGTTCAGAAAAATTCAACATCCATACTATAAAATTTTTGTACAAGTTACGGGAAAAAAAATCAACCAAGGCAGAACTGCCTCAACGGCCGAAACGTCGAGTTTACACAAATTACAATTTTCTAGGTCCATACCACAAGTTATATACTAAGATCTACGAGTCATCTACTGGATTGGTCCTGGACAGATTTATTTTCATATTTCATTTACTGTTATCTGTTATTGTCCCTTTTCAATTCCTTGTTATCTGTTTTTCACCAAATCAATTCACTGTTTTGCTGTTATGGGGACCCCCCTTGCCCCCCCTCATCAAAATGTTTGATTTACAATTTGTATAAATTTGCAACATGTTTGTTGCGTCATGCTAATTTAAAAGTCACGTGCATCAAAATACATCTGATACATGCAAGAGACTTGTTACCCATTCATATTATAATAATTCATGTCAAAACATTGAAATTTCTATAACAATGGTATGTAAACAAATATGGAAAGGCAGCTTGCAAAAATATGACCCACTGTAAAATCTTTGGATAACCGTGAAAATTGGTTTATCGACGTCGAAAAATCAATAAATTGGTATGCTTCAATAATGCCTACCCTTATTTGGAACTTCCTCAAACAAATGTACAAAAAGAAATCCAGAACAAACTGATGAAGAAAAAGGTTGCAAACATTTGGACTCATAAAATGCTTTCTCTCGTACTTTTAATTGTATCATGGACTGAGATATCTACGCTACCAAACTATTAGTCAGGGAAAACACACCCATTATTAAATATCAAACTATAAACAAGAAAAATAACCTGGCAAAATGGCCGTTGAACTAAAGATGATCTCTGTATAATACCTACATCTTTTGAGTGGATACAGCCAATTGTAAAGGCGTCTATCCTAAAATAAAGCAAGGGGTTCAAATGATATGTCCCCAATCAAGTGAATTGGACGTCAATAGACAGAGGGGGTTCAAACCCCCGGAACCCACCTCCTTGATCCGCCACTAATCTTATTAACAACCTTTTACATGTTTTATGAGAAAAGAAAAATATACAGCGAGTCAGCTGGAGATGCTAGCTGTGTAAGCTGTGAATCAGGGGTTTATAGTGGATTATTGATATTATCAAACATGTGCCAGCTTACATAGAACTGCTTGCAGAAGTGGGAAAATCTATCCATGCAAGAACATTTTGGACTTAAAATCATGGCAATCACGAAAGAGATGAAGTTGTCCGATGATAAAGTTGAATTTGTAAGACAACTAAATACGATGCCAGTCGCCTACTGTTTCTTCTAGTTGATATATATATATACTATACATAGTTTAAACTAAGCGGTTGATGTGTTCATAGGCGAGCTAGCTAGAGGACCTGAGTTCTAGTAGTTTGGCCTCCCTTTGAAACCCACTGGAAGCAATTTCTGTAGCTAAATTTCATATTGAATTTGCTGGAAATTGTTACACACACCAAAAACTAAATTATGTATCTTAAAATTGGATAAAAATATTTACACTTTTTTAGAAATATTAATTGTACAAGAAAATCCACATTTTTTGAAAAAGGCCCATATCACTGTTAGTAGTAGAAAATTTACCGGGTTTATTACATTGCTTTCCGTCTTTGTTTTGTTACTATAATGTCGTCCTAAAAATCTGAAACAAGTCAATATTTTTTTACTTTTACATTTGGTGAGTATTTAATCATATCGCAGGGACAAATGTAATACTGATGATGTTAAATCTGAAACTTAATGAAGGTTCTTGTTAATGAATTGACAACATAGCACGCCGCGTTTACAATATGCAAAAAACAATTATTGAGTACAGAAAAAAACAACGTGCTCCTGTACATGTATGATGTAATCAAGTAAAAGTTGTATAACGATGCATAGTGAAACACAGTGTGTCGCCTGCTTTTGCTGTTAATCATAAGCTCAACAAAAATGAGGAAAAAAGTCGATCAAAATATTCTTCTCTATGCTATCTTTTGATTGTAAGAAGCTTCTATCCAAGTTTGGTAAAATTTACATTGTTTGAACCATTATATATTATTTACATCCTTGACATCGTGATGTTTACAATGTTAACATGATGTAGTGTCAACATCGTTTACATTGTTTGAACCATTATAAATTATTTACATCGTTGACATCGCGATTAGTACATGATGTCCTGTCAACATCGTTCACATTGTTTGAATTCTTATATATTGTTTACATCGTTGACATCGTTAACATAGCTATGTATACATATAAGAAGATGGGGTATAAGTTCAAATGAAACTTTTCCTTTAAGTTCCACGTTTTATAAGTAAACCACTATAGGTCAAAGTATTGCCATTAACACAGAACTGAACTACTGAACAACAGATTCCTGACTAAGGACAGGTGCAAACAAATGCAGTTAGTTCAACATTTATATACGTACCATAGACAATGATAGACTCAATATAAAATATAAACATGATTTTGACACAATATTGTTAGCCTTGCTTTGTCAACAATTTGAACAGAAAGGTATATATAAAAAGGAGAGTTGGTATGATTGCAAATAAGTCAAATTTCCAGTACATACATATGAAATGGCACATCTATAGATAACCATATGGCCTTTAACATTGAGCAAAGTTTATATCGCATAGTTAACAGTTAAAACCCCGACATGTCAAATGGAAAACAATTTAAACTATATAACTAACAATGACTAACTGCTTAACTATTTTAAAAAAAAGAATGAAAAAAATGTATATACAACAACAACCACAGTTGACACTATATTGTTAACATTACAATGTATACGATGTGAAAGATGTAAACAGAAAGGTATAGACTTTATATTTACAATATAAACATGAGTTTGACACGATAATGTTAACATCGCGATGTATATGATGTGAACGATGTAAACAGAAAGGTATATAGACTCTATATATACAATAGAAACACGATTTGACACAATATTGTCAACATCGCGATGTATACGATGTGAACAATGTAAACAGAAAGGTATATAGACTCTATATATACAATAGAAACACGATGTTGACACAATATTGTCAACATTGCGATGTGTATGATGTGAACGATGTAAACAGAAAAGTATAGACTATATATACAATATAAACACGATGTTGCCACAATATTGTCAACATCATGATGTATACGATGTGAACAGAAAGGTATAGACTTTTTTTTTGTGCCTGTCCCAAGTCAGGAGCCTCTGGCCTTTGTTAGTCTTGTATTATTTTTATATTAGTTTCTTGTGTACAATTTGGAAATTAGTATGGCGTTCATTATCACTGAACTAGTATATATTTGTTAAGGGGCCAGCTGAAGGACGCCTCCCGGTGCAGGAATTTCTCGCTACATTGAAGACCTGTTGGTGACCTTCTGCTGTTGTTTTTTATTTTGGTTGGGTTGTTGTCTCTTTGACACATTCCCCATTTCCATTCTCAATTTTATTTATATTTACAATATAAACATGAGTTTGACACGATATTGTCAACATCGCGATGTATACGATGTGATCGATGTGAACAGAAAGGTATAGACTCTACAAACACAATATAAACAAGATGTTGACAGATAATGTTAACATTGCGATGTTTACAATGTGAACGATGTAAATAAAAAGGTATAGAACATATTAATAGGATACAATGTAAACACAATAACGACACTATAAAGCGAAATTGCGATGTTGACAATATCAACAAAACATCGTGCACTGGACCATGTGGACATAGTTCAGGTAATTGATTTAATCAGATAAAAATAGTCTTTATGGAAATTTTTATCAAAAATGTATCGTATGCCCTTAAACCATGTAAACACTTTAAACACTTCTTGGTGATGATTTTAAATTTTATTTAAGAGTTATTAAGTTTTTTGTAAAAGAAGGGGTTTTTACATGTTATGCTGTATTTGAAACTTATTATGATTATTGCATAAAACTTTACACATTAGACGACGGGCATATCATCACTTGTGGCACAGCTGTTTATGATAATTATATATTCTATTGCACTATATTTCTTTGTTCAGTAGACCATGAAATTGGGATCATAACTTTAATTTGGCATACAAATTAGAAAGATCATATCACAAGGAACATGTACTCAAGTTTTCAAGTTGATTAGACTTCAACTTTATCAAAAACTACCTTGGCCAAAAACTTAAACCAAAAACTATTACCTGAAGCAGGACAGACATATGATTGATTGAACAAACACATAGACTGTAAAACATAATGCCCATAAATGATGGGAGATAGGACCTCTATCAGGACTCCGGGATCAGGTGTTTTTAAGCTCAGTATTTCAGGATTGACCCTTTCATCCTTTCAGGATCCAGGGATTTCTTTTTTTCGGATTTCAGAATTTCGGTATTTAATTTATTTAAGTTGGGACCTCAGGATTTCATGTTTTAAAGCCTTGGATTTCTGGATCAGGACTCCTCCTACCCCCTCTCATAAATGGGGCATAAAAAAACAGAAGACCAACAAATAAACAAACAATAGTACACAAAAGACAAAATAGAAAAAAGTATGAGCGTTAGGAATCCCACCAAAAACATAAAAAAATGGGAGTGATCTAATGTGCCCCAGAAGGTTAAGAAGATCTTATTCCACATAATTAATATAAGTGCTCACTTATTAGCTTTCAGTTCATTGTTAAAACAAAATCCTGCTAAATACTGTAGATTTAAAAAATTAATGCATTATTGATTATTGTGAATCCCTGAACTATGCCAAAAATGCAAAATCTAACTATAACATTTAAAAAGTGTTGATCAGCTGTAAAGATTTTTATTGTACTTTTAATTATACCATACATTTTTTATTAGCAGGAAGAAGTAACATGACCGACTCACAAACTTCAAAATGGTACAGGGTAGATCTAAGTTTGTTGAGAGTAAAAGGGTTTTACTTCTTTACATTGGCTGGTATGTTTTAAAAGGATTGCATATGTATATATTCATGTATACTAAAATTCATGATAAAAGGGATGATTTTTCATTTCCTATCGTTAATTATCCATTTTTAGATGGTGATGTTCCCTTGTCACCATCTTACAGTGTTTATATATCTCAACTTGTACAATTTGTTCGTGTATGTAACAATGTAACTTGAAACAAATATAAATTAAAGTCTAGAATATAAAGCTATATTCAATTGAAGTCATTATAATTCAGAGATTAATGATGATAAAGTGCAATGGGTCGTAACCATACACAATGTTCATGTATGTATGAAGTGAACTTTTGAGGTTCATTAAACATGTTAAATAGATGAAGTTTGAAGTTATCATTTTATATGTTTATGGCCTCAGTAAACACAATACTTTCTAAAAAAATGCTATAGTTATATATTAAACGTTTATTCATTCACATCATGCAAAATGTTTTGTTTTTTTAAATTCATTGTAATCAGATGTAATCATGATTACTTTGCCAATGTAATCATTAATTTAATCAGACACTTTCAGAAATGATGTAATCATTAATTTAATTTAATCGTACAAATGACAAAGTAATTGTAATTTAATCAATTACATTGAAAGTAATCGAACCAATCTCTGAATATGCCAGAGGGACAGTCAAACTCTTAGATTGAAAATAAACTGACAATACCATGGCTATAAAAGGAAAAGACAAACAGACAAATAGAAGTACACAAAACACAACAAATAAAGCTAAAGACTAAGCAACATCAACCAAGATGTGAAAAACTCTCAATTGTAAATGAATAGAAATAAACTGGTAGGGTTGCTGCCAAAAGAACCTTTGCTAGGGGTAACAGGTCTGTATCTAACCTCAGTTAATAGTGAGGCAAAATATAAATTTTTGGCGAGGGGTCTTGGGGCCGATTGTTAGTCTTGTATTATTTTTAATTTTAGTTTCTTGTGTATAATTTGGAGTTTATATTTAGTATGGCATTGATTATCATTGAACTAGTATAAATATTTGTTTGGGGACCAGCTGAAGGATGCCTACGGAAGCAGGAATTTTCAAATTGATAAAAAGCTAAGATGCTTATACATTAAAGTACTATATTTACTAACATTAGATTTAAATTTCGAAAATTTGATTTGTTCAGCCCTTGGATAGTCGAAACTTCCCAAAAAAACCTGTATGGTGTAATGGTGTATGGCATATGGTGTATTGTGTAAGAGGAATGATGTAATGGTGTATGAGGAATGGTGTGATTGTGTAACGTGGGATTGGGAATATTGTGAATGAACAGTGTACAACATTTCATTGGTTAAAAACTAAGTTCTCTTTATTTTATTTTTTGGATTGTAAACATAAACAATAATAACAATGAATAATAATCTTAATATTTGAAATTTAATTGCGTTATGGGTAATTTCCGATCCTGAAGATAGAATGGGGAATGGTGTATGGTGTTATGTGTAACGTGCATGGTGCAAAGGTGTAACATGTTTGATGTAATGGTACAAGGTGTATGGTGTAATGATGTATAGTGTATGGTGTAATGGTGTATGGTGTTAGTGGGAAGTTTACACCATCCAAGGACTGAATCAACAGTATTCCATATATTGTTAGAGATGTACTATTATTACACTAATGTCCATCTTTTTACATACATGTACATATTAACTTGTTTATTTTATTTTGCAGCTGTTGGTGCTCTTTTACCGTTTATGGCACTTTATATGAAACAGATTGGTATGACAAAATCACAGACTGGAATAATTTATGGTCTTATGCCATTTGTTGGGTTTTTAGTCAGACCTCTATTTGGAGCCATAGCAGACAAATTTCAAAAACACAAACTGATTCTTGTTCTATGTTGCATTCTAACAGGGTTGTGCTTTAATCTAATGATTTTAATTCCAACGAAACATACAGAACATACAAAAGTGAAAACTGAAATTGTGTGTAGTCAAGGAGACTCATTTTTACGAGATTGTTACCATGTCAACGAAAGTATAAACATGGAAGCATGTCCCATGTCATTCCATACTTATGTTACTAAAGCCAAAGAGATTATTAGTGAGGAATATTTTGTCACAACAATTGGGAACTCAAGCAGCAGTAATAATGTGCCATATGTTATCAGCACAATGCCAAATGAACAAAATGTGGCAACAAAGTCTAAACTTTCATGTAGTTTGAATTGTAATTATAAGATAGCACCAGACTTACCTCAAAAAGTATGTTTCACTAATGCAACAGGCACATATGATGCTGCTGAATGCTACAGTGTGAATTTAAATATTGGAAAATGGGAATCTCATATCAGTGTTAAAATTCCAGATCTTGGATATTTGTTAAACAAAGAAGTTTTATCAAATAGAATAAAAACTGATGACCAAGTGTGTAGGACTTTTGACCTGAAGGATGTAGTGTACAAAGGTCAAGAGTACTGGCAGATGTTGTGTAGTGATGACACAGATTTCATGTGTGACCTTCAATGTAGTCATGTGAACACGTGTACTCATAAAGTAGCAGACGATCTAAGTCAAACATCATTTTGGTTCTTTTTCGTACTGTTTTTACTGGGAAATATTTTCTTTGCTCCTATAATGAGTTTGGGAGATGCCATATTGTATGACCTTCTAGGAGAGAAAAATAGGCACAAATGGGGTAAACAGCGATTATGGGGAACAGTAGGATTTGCAATGTTTGCTGTTGTATCAACCTTAAGTATTGATGCACTTTCAAAAACCAGCATGAACAGTTTTAGTGTATCATTTTATTTGTTTAGTGCCTTAAACCTGGCAATAGCTTTCACTTCTTGTGTAATGAAAATTTCACACAACCTAGCCTGTGGACAGTTGCTGAAAGGAACAATAACTCTGCTACGTAATCGTAAAACTTTAGTGTTTCTTCTAGTTGTGTTCTATTTTGGATCATTGACAGGTGCAATAGAGGCTTTTCTCTACTGGTTTTTAGAAGAGGAACTTGGAAACAAACTGAAAATCATTCCAGGGTTATGTTCTTTAATTGCATGTTCAGCAGAAGTTCCATTATTGTACGTGTCAGGTTTTTTTATAAAAAGATTTGGGCATATGTATTGTTTATATGCTGCCTTTTTCGCATATGCTATGCGCTTTACAGCATATTCATTCCTTACCAATGCGTGGCAGGTTTTACCAGTTGAATTGTTACATGGTATTACATTTGGAATTATGTGGGCTTCTGCAACATCATATGGCAGTATAATAACACCACCAGGAATGTCAGGAACCATACAAGGATTGCTGAGTGGGGTCCATTTTGGATTTGGTAAGTATTTTATTTACTTTTGGTATTGATTGTCTTTTAAGTATATTTTGAGCAAAATACAATGTACATTTTTGTACTAACAACGGAATGTACATTTGTATATCACAACATTTTTAATATTTTACTCATATCATGCATATTGATAAGTGAAGGCACACAATCTGGTCACCTACAATATTGAGGTCAATTTAATTCCCACCAATTACTTAAAGTGTTCAACTTATAAACATTATCTCAAAAGATTGGGGGAATGTTTTAAGTTTTATACCCTAATAATTACTGTTGTGAAACAATTAGAGTGTATGCCATTGCCTTTTATAAGAATGACACTTTTTTAAATCTTTGTGTGTATTGCAGTATGGATCACCAACTCAAAGGAGGTCATAAGTTAATATTACCCTTGACACATGTAGCAAACATAATGTATTCTGTACATGTATCTACTACCATATCTTGAGAATTTAATGTTTTTTACAACTTATTTAATTTGAAGTTTGCCTGTCATCCCTCCTAAAAAAAATTAAGATATGCTGGGTTTTTTCATCTTTATCAGACTTTTTAAAAACTGACTTGAAAAACTTTTTAACAGTTACACCATGGTTCATAACCAGTCAAGGTTCTTACTTAAATAAGTTAAGGGAGAAAAATGACATACATTTGTTATTGTGGGCTAAAAATTAAAAAATCTGTAATAGCATATATGTCATGTATGTATGTTACATGTTTCAAAGGGACATCATTCATCCTTTATTTTGTTAAATGGTAAATTGTAACTAAGTTCTATTGATATTATAATTGTCTTTATTTCTATTAAACTTTAAAAAGATAAAACAGTCCATAGTTTGCCAATCATGCTTAACACAACCATGTTATTTCAGAAAAAATATGCCTGTTATAACTTAAGGGTGTCATTAGAGCTTCTCTATATATCTCTCCAAAGCCTTTTCACAGACATATATCACAATGTATTTATACCCCCGCTTTAAAAAAGGGGGGTATACTGTTTTACCTCTGTCAGTCCGTCCGTCCGTCAGTCCGTCCCATGAATATTTTTCGTTGCATTTTTCTCAGGAACTACAATACAAGGATTTCTGAAATTTGGTTTCAGGGTTTATCTAAATCAGCTATACCGTGTGATGCGTTTTCAGATTGATCACTTGACAACTTCCTGTTTACCGAACACTTGTATGATTTTACACATGATAGCCAAGTTGAAAATTTTCGTCACATTTTTCTCAGGAACTACAATACAAGGATTTCTGAAATTTGGTTTCAGGATTTATATAAGTCAGCTATACCGTGTGATGCGTTTTCAGATTCATCACTCGACAACTTCCTGTTTACCGAACACTTGTATGATTTTACACATGATAGCCAAGTTGAAAATTTTCGTCACATTTTTCTCAGCAACTACAATACAAGGATTTCTGAAATTTGGTTTCAGGATTTATATTACATGTATTAGTCAGCTATACCGTGTAATGCGTTTTCAGATTCATCACGCAACAACTTCCTGTTTACGGAACACTTGCATATTTTTACACTATTAATATTATCCACTTGCGGCGGGGGTATCATCAGTGAGCAGTAGCTCGCAGTTTCACTTGTTTAATTTATTGTTATAAAAAATGATTAGAGCATGTAATAAGGTCCTGCACAATCTTCCTAGTAATTCAAAAGTGTCTCATGTAATAAGTTTAATGCCTGTAAATACAACTAAGTTTAACACTTTAAAAGCTTGTCTCCATGGTTGATCAAGATGTATTAATTGAATTCGAAAATTAGTTTTCAAGGTTATGTATTAAGTTACTGCGCAAGTTTCAAGAATTCCGAATCGCCCACTGAAAAAAATAATAAATTATGACACATTTAACTGATAACAAGCAATGATACAACAAATTAAGAGAAAGTATCCTTGATTACACATGTGTTATTTTCCCCTTATAACTGATTTAAAGACCCTTGACCTTAGACTGATAACTTTAATATATATGAACACTAATAAATTTTTCAACTCTTAATAAGAAAGTGTTTTTTTTATGTTTTAGGTAAAGGGGTTGGTAGTCTAGTGACTGGACAGCTGTACTGGAAGATTGGTATAAGATGGACATTTCGTTTATATGCAATATCTTCAATTGTACTCCTTATCTTATATGTTCTTGTCAACAAGTTTTGGTTTAAAGAGGATTTACCTGCTAGACCTAGTGGAGAAGTTGAATTGAAAACTGGAGGTACAATAAACATGATATATAACAATGACTAAAAATAACAAAATAAGTGTTGTGAAAGCATTAAATACATACTGATAATGATTCTACCACTGCAACTAATGAAAAACAATACATGTCTGTCTCTACTTGAAACTTTCAAATTGTAAAAGCAAGGCCTGACAAGCTTTTCAAATATATAAAATTAAATGTTCAGTGTAGAATAATATGGTCATCAAATTCGGTGGTAGAATCTGTTTCTTTAACGATTTTTAGATACTTTGTAAACCATTTTTTTCACTGAGCTGCAAGTGTTTTTTTATGAGACATTTTCCTACATGGTTGCCTTTTTTCCCAACATGATCATGGTATGATTTACAAAAATCGTTAACATTTGGCTTCATTCATGTCATTATTGAATTTTGACCAATTAAGAACTTAGATTAAACAATCAAGACGTTGACTATGAATAAATTTTGTTAATATATTAACTTTACTCTTAAAATAAGTGTCAAAAGAATAAAGATCAATTTAAAAAAAAAGGATAATGTACAGTGATCATGGTGATGTAGATGATAAATTGGAATGACAGAAATTTTTATAAAATTTAGAAAGACCCGTTATTTCAGCAAAAATTAGGCAAAAACACCAACTTTAAACTGAACATATATACTATATATGTATCAGCTCAATACAGATCCGTACAATAACTCTTTGCAGAATGAGGAAATCACAGACAAGGGTAAAACTATATGACCCCCACCTCTAAGTGCCAGGACCATAAAAATGTGTAACTCAATGTTTTGTAGAAATTGAAAAAAGTGTTAAAGATGAGTTAGAAAATATTATACCTGTGCTCATGGTTTTTGAACATGGATATACTCTAAAAAGAAAACATTTACAGGTGAATTTAGGTAGACAAGCCTGAAAACTTATAAACTTAAAATGCAACAAAAATTTTAATTTGTTTTTAGTTTATCACCATCACCATTTCAAATGTTCAATTTGTTTTGAATTTTACAATCATGCAACTTTTACAATCTACCAGAAATGTACATGTTTATTTTTAAAGTTCACTTGGCTTTCTCTATTGTCATGCTTTCATTTCAAGATAGAAAATTCATTGTTTTCTTTAGGAGAAGAAGAAGCAGAAGATCATCTCCTTGGCAACAATACAGCAAAGCAGAGTGATAAACATGCTGAATTTCATGATGAACCCAAAACAGATGAGAAAACAGACAGTTTAAAAACAAATGAAATTTAAAGATGTGGTTATATAGGTTGAGTTGTGTCATTTCTCTGTTTAGATGATTTGTTATCTGTGCTTTATATTGTTAATATCCAGAATTTGTGATAGTTTTTTTTTCTCAAAAATATGAAAATGCATTGATTGCATCTGATTCAGTGTATGGTAGGGATTGCCATTGCAAGCAACTTTCAAAAGATTGTTGGTTTAATTTTGTAAAATAGCCAAGACTGCCTTGTGGTAGCATATGAAAGTAATGGGATATGTTTTGATTGCCAATAATTAAGCAATTCACAAGAAACCAAATGACATGGATGAAAGCAATCATAGAGGTTATATAGCTTTCCACAATGACTAAATCCCATACTGAAAAGTCAGTTTTAAAGGCTCTTAGTAAAATTTTGAAAATCGTCCCTTATTTATTTTTTCTCAATTGTTAATTGAAATTATTAATAAGTATTTGAATGAATTTTCCTTTGAAGTTCAACTTATATATAGTTGAATTTGTAGTAAGGAGTTTAAGTCATATAAATGGTAACCACTTAGACAGAATGACAGTATTTTTTAATATACAAAGTGCCTTTTTAAAAGCAATTTTCATACATTGATTCATATATTCTTTGATTCTTTTATTTTTTATATGTAAGTTTTGTTATGGTTTACAAAACTCTTATGAAATTAAAGTTACAGAAGTTGTTCTCTCTGCAGTTCTCGTTTTCAGCATACATAGTTTGTACTGATAAACATTATTTATTTATGAAATTAGAAATTATAGATCTATAACTACTGATATTCAATGTTGATATTGGCTTACTATTTTGAAGATTGAAATCCTTTGATTTGGTTAAACAAAATATAGATTTGCAACTTCATAGCGGACAGTTGATTCTTTGTAGAAAATTGGTTTTGAGAAATTTGAATTATTTAAGCAGTATTTGTGGTTCTGCTTTTGAAAAAAACCCACATATGCGTTTTTTGTTTTGTTTTTGTTAATAGTACAAGCATTTAAATATTTGGAAATTAACCAAATATTTAGTTTTTGAACTGATTGTTGAAATCCTTTATACATAACAATGATTTATCAATGAAGTTATGAAGTTTAAGATGTAGTGCATTTAATTATGAAAAACAGATTATTAAGCAAATTTTCGAAGACTTTTAATAAAGAAATGCCAGAGGGGTAAATAGAAATAAAAACAAGTGGCAGCAATGTGACCAGTAATTATTCCTAAGATTTGATATTTTACGAGTAAATTTTAATAGAACATTCCAGTTGTTTTATTAGATAATATACATGTTTTTGTTTATACTTGTTGTTTAGTATCCTGAATGTGCATAACATATCTACAATTAAACATTAGGCATTAACGAATGAATGAATGAATGAATTAGTTAAATGCTATCGACTAGCTTTCTTTTAGTCACTTGTGAAGTTAGTTTTTTTTGTATACCATTTGATAAAAGTAATATTAAAACTGTAAATACCATTACATACATAGGACTGACCATTTATATTTGTGGGCATCATTTTATTATTTTCTTGATTCTTATTAATTTGTTTCAGAAATAGTTTACTAGAAATAGTTTGTTTCTATTGATAATTAGTACCCAATCTCACACTAATTTTCTTTTTTCAAAAATGTTCCAAAGGAAACCCTGGTCCTTGGAACTTCTATATTAACTGCATATTACTAAAAAAGAAAGTTTTTTTCAATAAAAGTTTGAAATTTGTTTTTGTCCTTATTAAAAAATCAGTGCTCCCTCACATGTAATGGTAAGTGAATAATCTGGGTTTTTTTCATTTACAAAGAATCTCATTTTTTATGGTATGTACATGACATATGATTTCATTTGACTGCATGGTTTACATGAATGTAAGATTGTTTTAATTATGAAATCATTCAGATTTTTGTATGACTATTTTTATTATGTTTTATAACATACTTGTAATGCTAACATGTATATAAATTTTGTTTTATGACAGTAAGTCCTATCTTTATTTTCTTGTCTCAAATAAACAAAAATGATATTCTTATAAATTGTGTTGAAATGTAACATATCAATTTGTACAAATAGTGTTTAAACACAAATTATGACATGCTTGGTTAATTGTTTAGAGCAAGACATACAAAACACATTTGATTTTCTTTTAATGTCAGATTTGTTTTCTAGAATATGTTGTTTTTATTGGTTTTGGTAGGCTGCTTTTTTAGATTATACAAAGTTTTACATTTGTTAATTATACTTCAGAACAATCCATGCCAACCTAGCATATGCCGTAGATATTTGTTATTTCTCAAGTTTTATTAGAGTTGTTTGATTTCTGGGCAGGCATGCATGAATGTATTATTATTTTTTATTTGTAAAGCAATGTTTTATATTAAAGCTAGCAAAGGAGTAGGTCCAGTTAGACCCTTTTTTGGCCCCAAAATATAGCAGTTTTACAAAATTGTTAAATTATAGATTTTTAGTTATTTATTGGACAAAAGAATGCTTCTGCTACATAAATATGGACTGTTTTTGACAATACAATGCACATATATCGTGTTGTAGCACTATTAAGTCATGCTAAATTACTGAAATCTTCAAAATTCTAGCATTTTAGTTAAATTTTAGACAGTTTCCGTGTAAAACGAAAGTGGCCGCATTCGTGTTCATCCTTAATATTGAAATTTAAGTTGTATTTTATGATAATACATAACATATCTGAAGGTTGTGGATGAACACGGATGCGGCCACTTTCATTTTTGACAAAAACCATCTATAAAGTGACATTTTTCGGCATATTTGGTAGATTTTTCATATTTGAGCTTGAATCGGATGGTTTGTACTGACTAAATCAGTTAAAATCTTTCACATAAACTAATTAAATCAAGTGAAATAGACACTTAAGTTTTAAAAAAGTGGTCAAAATCTTTTTGTCAAATGAACCTGAAATTTGAGGCCAAAATCAGTCCTTACCGGACCTTCTCCTTTTTAATGAATTGTAAAGTGTATGTTATTTTAATGTTGATTGTACAATACATATTCATTATTTTTAAGTGACATTATATAACTACACCCTGGAACCCGACACATTATTATTGGTTTTTAAACTTTTTGTATGCTATAGACTATAAACAAATCTCAAAACTTAAAACGAAAAACGAAAAACAAAAAGGGAAAAACGAAAAACAAAAAACTGATCTAGAGTAAGCATTTCAGATTTCACCAAGAAACTAAAAGAGGATGATCACAGATCTGGTCTCCACCATTATGAAATGACTTACAACGATCACCACTAATAAAGAAATAATATTTTTCAACAGGGACTAATGTTACTGATTTGAATATGCACCTTTAAAGTCTACTGCCGTCTAGCAATATAGCTTTGTTATTTGTCCAAAAACTTTCTTTCATAGTTTGAGTTGAAGGAATGTAATTGATGTTGCAATGATGTTTTTTATTTGTTGATTATTTAGTCTTTTGTATATAGTTTATTTTATTGTCTTTTCTACGATAAAGTCTTTGTAATACATTTTGTTGTTTATTGTTTTTAATCGATATTTTTGAAAAAAATAAAATGAGCATGTTTTTCATATATTCACTTTTCGTTAAACAGTTGTTTTTTCTTGTACATGTATATGAAATTAGTGATAAACGAAACAATAGTGAAAAATTCATGACTGATCAGAAATATGTTATATTACTATCAGATGATTCAATCAATCTTGTATAGGAATAAGGATTTTTTTTTTTTAAATTCCAAAATCCTAGGAAAATTTTAAACAGAAAGTCCCTTAGCAAATGGCAAAATCAAAAGCTCAAACACATCAAAGAATTGATAACAACTGTCATATTCCGGACTTAGAACAGACATTTCCTATATGTAGAAAAGCTTATAAAAAGAAGATGTGGTATGATTGGCAATGAGACAACTGTCCACAAGAGACCAAAATGACACAGAAACTAACAACTATAGGTCACTGTACGGTGTTCAACAATGAGCAAAGCCCATACCGCAAAGTCAGCTAAACAAACGACAACCACTGAATTACAGGCTCCTGACTTAGGACAGGCACATTAATAATTGACAAAGACAAAAAAAGGGATATCATATAACGTTATTAAGATGATAAACAACGTCAGTACCTAGAAGCTATTCATGAAGAACATCGTGTATAATACTATCATTTGTGATTTTAATACGGAATATTTAACAAAGTTTTGGTATCTTCCAATTTGGAACTGTATTAAAAAAAAGACGAGATTTTTTTTAAAATAAACTTGAAATCGTGGTTACCCTTCTATCGATAAGTGTCATGCCAAAAAATGACTTACATGTCCCCGTCTTTCCACCAACAATACGGTAAGGTCCACGTTTAATGGTCGCACATTTTCTTTAAATTTTGAAACTGATATTACTTGAAAAACAAACAGTATTATTTATTTACTCACATGAAACAAACCGGGATGTGGTATTCAGTACGTAGGAGAAACTGGAAGATATTTATCAAAACGCACTCAAGAACATCTGTATCGTTTTAAAAGACCTAATAAATTCAAAAGTATCATTTACCAACACCTTAAGAAGCACAACCATCCTTTTAAATATTTAGCAGTTCAACCTTTAGAAGTAGTAAATAAACAGCCTGGTGAATCGCATTCAAAGTTTGTACGATCACGGAAAATAATTGAATTAAATTGGATTAAAAAATTACAGACAGTTTACCCTCTCGGTCTAAATGATAATATCATGGGAATTGGTAATATATCTAGAACCAATTCCGTTAACATTTTGGATATTGTTTCTAAAACTGTTCGTAAAAACCGTTCACACGGTTGTAGAACAAATCGCAATCAAAGAAAATTTCGGGCCAATCATACCATTATTTAGGACCTAATTTCTATTTCTAAAAACAACGGCAGACATTATCTGTTAACAAAACTCTGTTCGTTACCGGTTAATAAGTTAAATAAAATTTTGGAGGATTGCAACACAATTTCATATAGCAGTCCTAAGTATGAAATTGTTCAAAATATTATGGCACATTGTTATTCTAAATTATTTCCCAAAATTGATCGCCCTGAAGATCATAAAAAACATTTTATCAAAATTAAGTATGTCAATAAAGGCTTTGATTTTGTAAATATTGCCGGTATATTTAACGACCATTCTGTTAAAGAACAAATTCCTGGATATTTTGACAATACTGAACTTCCTCTTATTTGTTATATTTACAAGAAATCTACCCGGAAATTTGTGTTTAATTATAGTCAATTGTGTAAAGATGTTAATATCAGTGAAAATATACCTACTTCATGTAATTGCAGTAATTCCGAATATATTTATGGACCCATTTCCCATGTTATAACAGGAGATCTTAACATCGTTCAAGACCGAGAGTTAAAATCATTTCTCAGTAAAGGACCTAAATATCGTCGCCCGTCAATTATTAATTGGAATGAGTGTCATAATATCATCCACGACTCACTCCATACTTACTGTATGAAATGGATAAAACGGGAAAAAGTGACAAAAAATCTTTGGACTCTTTTTTTAATTCAGTAATGAAGATAGTTGATATACGTATTCAACATTTTAAAGAACATTTTACTATTAACAATAACCACAATAAACCTATTTCTCGTATCAAACATAAACTAAAAGAACTAGCCAAGGAATTTGTTTTTGTCCCGGCCGATAAAGCTGCTAATAATATTATTATTGTTTGACGTAAATTTTACATTGAGGTTCTGAAAAAGGAAATCACCAATTCACCAACATTCCAACTGACTCCATTTTCAGAAAACGAAATCTGTAACAAACATAAACTTTTAGCCACCGCTTTACAAGCAGAGCCAAATACAATGAAAGTCCCAACTATGTATTGGCTTCCGAAGCTACACAAAACCCCTTACAAATATAGATTTATTTCGTCTTCAAGCCATTGTTCAACTACTAAATTGTCTATTATTCTTACCAGCACACTTGGTACAATTAAAAACCTTATAATAAATTGTTCAAATAAGGCCTTCGCAAATAGTGGAATAAATTACTTGTGGAGTGTCAAGAACTCGTTGGAAGTACTTGATAAATTGCATGCTTATATTGGTGATTTTGAATCTGTTCAAAGTTTTGATTTTTCTACCCTGTATACCACATTGCCTCACATTCTCATTAAGAAAAAATTCACACACCTAATTAAATGGGCATTCAAAAAATCAGAATGTGAATATATATGTTCAAACTCTTTTAGGTCATTTTTTAGTAGCAATAAACAAAAAAACTATGTTAATTGGACATGCTTTGATACTATATATGCCCTGGAATTTTTACTAGATAACATTTTTGTTCGCTTTGGGGATTCCGTATATCGTCAGATTATCGGAATTCCAATGGGGACTAACTGTGCACCACTTATTGCGGACCTCTTTTTGTATTGTTACGAGTTACAATTTATGACAAAAATAAGCAAAGACCCATCAAAACAACATCTGATAAACAAATTTTATAATACTTTTAGATATTTGGATGATATTTTGGCTATCAATAATGACGACTTCAGTATGTATATTAATGAAATTTATCCTGGAGAACTTACTTTAAATAAAGCTAATACTAACAATGACCACTGCTCTTTCCTCGATCTTGATATCTATATCACTAACGGAAAGCTGAATACTAAAATTTATGATAAAAGGGATGATTTTTCATTTCCTATCGTTAATTATCCGTTTTTAGATGGTGACGTTCCCTTGTCACCATCTTACGGTGTTTATATATCTCAACTTGTACGATTCGCTCGTGTATGTAACAATGTTTTAGATTTTAACGAGAGAAATTTATGTATTACTGAAAAATTATTACACCAGGGTTTTCGATATCACAAACTAGTCAAAACATTTACTAAATTTTATCATCGGTATAAAGACATCATTCGTAAATATAGCTCAACATGCAGACTTTTTATACGTTCAGGTATTTCACATCCAATTTTTTTATGGAAATATTCTTTATAAAGCACAAAGGTGTCAGTATTCACCTCATACACTTACAAAACCTTTGAATAGACTTATTAAGAAGGGATATAATTACGATACTGTTGTCAAGTCATTAAAGATTGCATATTTTGGCGTTAATATTGAGTCACTGATAAGGTCTTTGCGTCGGAACTAAACACATTTATTCTAAAAACAGTTGTTGGCATGACACGGGTTATGTTCTTCTCATATATGTTATGATGGTATGATACTAAACCCCTTACGGGAAGGATTGTGCCTGATGTTCATATGATGAAATCATAATCTTTCAGTCAGTTTAATTGAAGTCTGGAGCTGGCATGTCAGTTAACTGCTAGTAGTCTGTTGTTATTTATGTATTATTGTCATTTTGTTTATTTTCTTTGGTTACATCTTCTGACATCAGACTCGGACTTCTCTTGAACTGAATTTTAATGTGCGTATTGTTATGCTTTTACTTTTCTACACTGGTTAGAGGTATAGGGGGAGGGTTGAGATCTCACAAACATGTTTAACCCAGCCACATTTTTGCGCCTGTCCCAAGTCAGGAGCCTCTGGCCTTTGTTAGTCTTGTATTATTTAAATTTTAGTTTCTTGTGTACAATTTGGAAATTAGTATGGCGTTCATTATCACTGAACTAGTATATATTTGTTTAGGGGCCAGCTGAAGGACGCCTCCGGTTTGGGAATTTCTCGCTACATTGAAGACCTGTTGGTGACCTTCTGCTGTTGTGTTTTTTTTATTTTGGTCGGGTTGTTGTCTCTTTGACACATTCCCCATTTCCATTCTCAATTTTATTGGTTTATCGACTTTCTTCTCAAACACTGGTGACATTTTACAAAGTCTGATTAGCAGCTGCAGCTCTTGAATACCAACTGGTTTGGGACATGAATATCCTACATGAAGGCTTGTGTGTTGTTTCTTTAATTTCTATGCCGTTTGTCATTTTGTTTTAATGTAAAATTGGTTTATAGAGTTAAATATCTTAAAACTGACAAATGTAAGAGAATTTTGTTTACTCTCTTTTCATATTAATTCAGAAGTTATATACTATGTTTTGGTAGTATTACACCTTTAAATCTTGTTCCTTTAGTGACAAGTACTATTGAATATGGCTGAAGAATTTCACAAGTATTTACTGCTTATTCAACTTTAAACTTATGAAATTACTTCAATAAAAAGTAAAATCACAACAATACCGAACGCCGAGGAAAATTCAAAACGGAAAGTCCCTAATGAAATGACAACATCAAAACATCATACACATCAAACAAATCGATAATAACTGTCATATTCCAGAATTGGTACCCAGATGGTTAATTCATCGATAGAATAAAACAACTATATAAATGATCATTTGTATCGTCTATTAGAATTTTATACAAAGCAAAGACTTATAAGTTGGTGAGGCTAACAGTTTACATAAGCGACCAATAACTATGAACACATCATTTTGACGGATTTTTTTATGTTCGTTAATTCTGTCCTTGTTTTATTCTAATTTTTGAAAGTCTATAACCCCTTTTTAAACGAATGAATTGATGAGTTCCCTGTTTAGCTGAAATTGTAGCTACTTAGTTTTTTTTGGTAACAATTATGCCCCCTCTTGTTTGTCCGTTCGTACGTCCGTTCGTTCGTCCGTTTGCCCGTCCGTCTCGTCAAGATAGTTTTTGTTGAAGTTGAAGTCTTCATCCGTGTACTATGGACATTTTTTGTTTTCTCAATGTTTTATAAATATATTTAAAAGAAAGATATGCTGTAACATAACAGATTTATTAAATTCTAAAAACAGAAGCTCTCACGTTATTAAGACAAATGAATATGTATAGATTTGAAATAGATAATATTCCTCACACTTTAAAGTCTTTCTAAAGATAAGCTAATTTTTCGAGCAAGTAGTAGTCTATAACGAAAGAAAAAACATGGACAGTTGTTTGTATCATGTTTTCACTCATATTCAGCTTTGATCTTTTTCTCCCATTACATAATCAACTTTCTCTTCTACCCTTTTGCAACCTGTCGCTGAGAACATTTGAACTGTTTCATTTGGATAAAACTGAAGTTGCTGAGCAATTTCTTCAATTGTATTAATCGAAGTGTTTTTATGCCCTTTCGCTACTAGGTGATGCTTTATGCAACGAACCACATGCTCTTTTTCAATAGGTAGAAATGGGATAAATGCTGTGATAAGATAATGGGATAAAAGATCACTTTTGTAATATCCACCTGAAAGAAAAATGACGCATTGAATTATTTGAAATACTTTAAACGTGTAGAATTTGCTAACGAACCATAGTTCAATTAAAGAATAAAGGGTATTAATCAAATCGAAATTAAAGATAAAGACAATGATTTATCTTCAATTGTTATTCAATTCGAAATGGACGCACACAAACAAAACAGACTAAATACACTAACACATTTATATAACTATATACATCAAAAGATGTGATATAATTAATAAATGAGACAAGTATCCACTACATATACACAATGGCGTACGTAACATTAAACAATTATGGGTCATTATTTGCCCTTCAACAATAACTCCTAGCTAACTGTTAAAGGCTCCGACATCACAAATGCAAGACAATTCGGACGATAAAACTAATGGTCTATGGTATGTTAAAGGTTTTTGACGGGGGGGGGGGGGGGAGGGGTTCAATATGTTTGTGTGCGCTGAAACCTCCGTTGAATATAGATGAGTGTTCAACTTCGTACTTTATTTTGCCTTTTTAACTTTTTGGTTTATTCGAGCGTCACTTATGAGTCTTTTTTTTAGACGAAACGCACGTCTGGCGTATATATACTAAAATTAGTCCTGGCATCCATGATGAGTTTATTCGCAGCACAACATAAGAACATAAAAACTAAAGGAATATTAAGAAAAAAGGTTGATATACCAGATCCACACACTTACACATAACAAACTTAAGACATTAAGTACCTTACTTAAAGAACTCGCAGCGCAAATCAATAAACACTAGTAACATTAATTAAAGAATAGTATCAATCAGTACACGTTCGATGGATTAAATGTAAAGCTAGGCGTCAATACAATCAGATCTAGATCACATATTTATTCTTGTGCAATGCCAAAATATTAGACATCGACAAAATGTAGTACCGTTAATATTCATTGCAGCTTTGCAGCAATCTTCACTTATGTTTGGATTGAATAACAGAAACAAAATATACTGATGAAAATAATAATCAAGGATATTTTGACTAGCTCGTTTTGAATTAAGAATACATTTTGCAGAATCATTTCTAAACGTTCCATGTAATAATACGGATAATAAGATCTCTAGTACACAGTCAGTTCCATATTTGATAAAGTAATCGTTATATTAATTTCTCAACTGTAAACAATGGTTAACTTACTGTATAAAGCGGATACTATTATGTTGAGTTCAACAGTTTAAAAAAAAACCCAACATCGGCACCTGCTTACAATCGAAGCAAAAAAAAGAAAACACAAATGTGTCCTTCTTTATGTTACAAATTAAGGTTGTTTTTTTGTGTTTTTTTGTGTTTTTTTCTCTCTCTTAAATCTGAGTGATTGAACTATTGCTGTTATAATGGATACCATGTCTACAATATTTGACAGGGCATCCCTGTAGTGTAAGTTTTACTGAACAAACAGGGAGATTGTTCAGTAAACTAATAATAATAATAAATGGTTATATTTACATTCTATATTAATATTGTGTACATACAGATTACTTCAGAAATTGATTTCCGGAAAAAAATACATTCGTGAACCGCTTTGACTCTAGATCTCTAAATGCTAGTTGACCTGTTCAGGTGGCACGGTACATTTCCTGGCCTATACGGGATAATGATAGCCTTTTAAGAATTTTCAACACTTTCTAACACTGCAAAAAATTCTACAGTCACAGTTATTTGAATTACTTAGATACATTTACCTAAGTAGAGTACACAAAAGAGCAACATAAATTCTGGAATGCAAATACTACCCTGCCACCTTCATGACCTATTGATCAACGATCACACGATGGAGGCAAGATAACAGGCGAACAGTTTTTATATATTAATTATGTAGGTGTACATACTGGGGTGCGAATTGAAGTAATTATATCAGTTATTTATTTATTTAAATGAAGGATGCTTCAAAGACAAATTAAGGTATACTCACTTTCTTTAGAATTAATTGCAGAGGCAGCAATTATATTTTCCAAATCCTTTAAATTAATTTCATCCCGAGTCTTGCCATCACGCCAGAAATCAATCATGTGTTTGGTCAACATTGGACCAGCTGTGTTGCTAAAATAAAAAGTCATAGAATGTCTTGCGTTTTGACATGATTACAATTATAAGCCACAACCTATATTCAGAATAGACAAAACACACCCGTGAAGTCGCGGAAATTTAGATCTTGGTTGAAAGTATTTATACTATTGTAGGGAGAAATTTTGTAAAAGATTTTGTGTCTGGAGAATTTCAGTAAAAGAGTTCATTACTGGAGAATTTCAGAAAAGGTATAAAAATATCATAGGTACTTCGAAACAGTTTCAGCCCTTTCCCTTGTTTCTACAGTCCGTTTTTTTCTGTTAAGTTCGATTATTTTCGCGTTTCTATATACTATGAACATACGTATCCTATAAATAAAGTGTATTTGCTATTTACTCTTATGAAATTTATGTGCAAGTTTAAAACCAGAAATCTTGTTTGACTTCAATGCGAAATCGCGGGCATGTTAAGCTTAGTTTGAAAGAATTATATCGCTTTCAGGAAGAATTTTTGCAAGAAAAATTTAATGTCTGGGGAATTTCAAAAATGATATCAAAAGTCCTATAGGTACATGGAGACGGGAAAATATTGTTAAGCCCCTTTTTGTAATTCATTATATGTCTCTACTATGAACATACGTATCCATAATATTATAAATATTAAAGTGTATTTAATTTTTTATTCACTATTTATTCTAAGTTTATTCTCCATGACGATCACTGTTATGTTATATAGAGTGTCTATATATATTATAGACTTGTACTTTATTCATATTATTCAGAACATGCAGAGAAACGCAAAACATAATTGTCCTCTCCCCATCCGAGTACTTTGTGCTAGTTAAAACCGAGGTATAATAGTAGTGGTTCTAACGATCTAAAAACTACGATATGCACACACTCTGATTGGCTTATTTATTTTTAATTTTTGTTATCTATCATACGATTGGATTTCAATGTTAAAACCAACAGTACCCATCAGCGTGTGTGAAATCAGAACCTATGTCAATTAAGAGCCGGAAGTGAAAGTAGAACCATATTTTAGTTAAAACCGGTAATCATGTCTGATATAAAAGTCGGTTTGATGACGGAATGAATATCCGGACGCCTTTTGGTGTCAGACCACCAATTAAAAACCCCTATCTGTTCAACCAAATTTTGCAATTTTCACAGCTTTCTAAATATTTTACCTTAAGTTTAACTTCATAGAAACCAGGTATATCCTGAATTGTACATGTATCAGCATTATACATGCCAATTTTCACCATTTTTTCGTTTTTCTCCCAAAATAACCCATCATAAGAATGGATGATAAATGCAACTATGTAAGGTACCTATAAGACACAGAGGCATGATGATCAATATATTGTGGGAGGAAGAGCAGCGACACACAAAATGAGGTTTATAGAAACCCAATCAAATGAGCACCAAGAATCTAACGAAAAACCGAAGGAGATCTCAGGTAGTGTGCAAAAAATTATTTACAAAATGATTCGTCCATCTTTTATGTTTAAACGTGGTAAGCGTAAGTTTGTTTACATCGTTTCATGTATAAACTATCTATAGAAAATATATACGCAGTGAATGCATATTGAAAACGATAATTATAAAATTGAGACGCTGAAACCGCTGTAATTCGTGCAGCAGGACAGACGATATACTTTAATGAAGTATAATGTGTATTTTAAAAAACCAATGCCATCCCGAAAGGAATTCTCTTGATAAAAAATTTCTCACTACATATACATTGTGATCTGAACAATGAATAATTTAGTATTTGTTTGTTCAGTCATTTTCAATTTCATATTCTGTGGTAAATTCAGATCTGTGACACATTGTTATATTAACTCTATATGCAGACTGTTCAATGGATTTTATTTGACTGCATAAATCAACATCATACTGAATTGTTCACTGCATGTGCTACAAAATGTATAAAATAAATTACCTTAAGAAAATGAAGATGGCTTTTTTATAAACGATGTTGTCAATGTGCTCGTGGTGATCCAGATATGGTTTCAATATATTTAAAAGATCAGGTGATAGTTTATCCGCTTCGTCAAATATAAAGATTGATTGCCCGCATTGTTTTGTTTTGTCTTCTATTAATTTTCTAAGTTTCATCTGCAAAACAATCAAACGTTCTATTTTGATATACAAGGGTGTAATATAACAAGGGGCCCTCAAGAGTCTAAATCGATGACCTGTTATTTTTTGCTTGAAATCTTTCATCAATGATTACTTTTGCTTTTCAATATATATTAATGAGTGGCTTAAAAATGCCATTTAAATGTTCATTGTATCTGTGATATTTTCTTCAAAATCAAATAAATGCGTTTTACCCATATGTTTCATTTTAGCCATATTACAAGTGCCTATGTTTCTTGACGTATATGGGAATAAAATACAAAGTTTATACTAGATTCTTTTGAGAAGATTTTTAAAAATAAAAAAAAATCATAAACAACTTGTGTTTAATTGTAATTAAAGGCAATAACTCCTCATGGATTCAATTGACAATTTTGGTCATAAATGTTTTTCGTGGATCTTACTTTGCTGAACATTTTTGCTGTTTACAGTTTATCTTTATCTTCAATAATATTCAAGATAATAACCAAAACTGTAAAATTTCCTTAAAATAAACCATTAAGTGACAACAACCCAACAATAGCTTTTGGATGTGTCTGAAAATTGGAAGGCTGATTGATTTTTACCTTTTTGACATTGTTACCCATATGTCCGATTTGCCCTAAATGCTTTAGTTTCTGAGGTATAAGCCAAAAACTGCATTTGACCCTGATGTTCTACTTTTAGCCATGGCGGCAATGTTTGTTAATGGTTAAAAAAAGCAGATACAATTCATAACCTAGATTCTTGAAGAAACATTCATTTAAAGTTAAGTATTATTAGTCACAAAGTTTCAGAGGAGAATATTTTAAAATGTAAACAAACTTGATGAACAAATATTGTAAAATTGTCTTTCAGGGATCAATTGACAATTTTGGTCATAACACTTTTTTGTAGATCTTTCTTTGTTGAATATCATTGCTGTTTGCGGTTTATATCTATCCATAATAATATCCAAGATAATAACAAAAAAAACAGCAAAAAATCCTTAAAACTACAAATTTAGTGGCAGCAACCCACCAATAGGTTGTTCGATTCGTCTGAAAACCTCAGGGCTAATAGATCTTGAACTATTGAACAATTTTCTCTTGTCAGATTTGCTCTAAAATTGTTGTCGATGGACCAAAACTGCGAATACAATTTATAAACCAGATACTATACGGAACATTTAGTTAAAATTTGAATGTATTTGGCCTAGTAGTTACAGAAATAATTTACGACGACAGACGACGACGGACGCCATGTGATGACATAAGCTCGCATTGGGCCCTTCTGGTCCTTTTGAGCTAATAATCAGACGACGTGGTATGATTGCAAATGGGAACATCTCTACCGGAGACAAAATGACATAGAGGTTAACACATATAGGTTTCCAAGTCGCCTTCAACGCCGTGAATACTCATATTGCATAGTAAACTATACAAGCTAAAATATCACAGTTATAAAACAATTCAAAATAGAAAATCAGTTATTAGCATGATTCAAGTACAAAAAATAAAAGGAAAGTAAATATGATATATACAATGTTAAACGACCACCACTGAATTACAAGTCACTGACCCTGGACATTCACATACATAATGTGGCAGGGTAAAACATGTTTGCCTGATTAATTACTTGTGCCAAATTCTTCCCTAACCTGGGACGATGGAGGAAAGCACAAGATATGTACACATACTAAAAACCAATAACAATTGATCGTCCTATAAAAATTAGTACGCGGCACACAACCAGCTTACATAAAAGTACTGCAGTAACTGTAATCTGAAAGCCAAGCAAAACTTTTTGATAAATCATTGTCTCTCAATTCAAAAGAGAAAAATCACAAAAATTACTAAACTCCGAAGAAATTCAAAACCAAAAGATACTAATCAAATGGCCAAATCAAAAGCTCAAACACATCAAACAAAAAAATAACAACCGCCATACTCCTGGCTTGGTACAGGCATTTTTTGAGGTAGAAAATTGTGAATTAAACACAATTTAATAGGTAGCTCAACCTTTAACTTGTATGACAGTCGCATCAAATGTCATGATATTGTAACACGCAGAACACATTCAACATATCAAACATATTAATATTTTTTTTTGTTTGAAAACAAAATTAATGTAAGTACCAATAAAATGAAATTTTAAGATTTGACTAAGGTATTTAATTGACAACCTTTAATAAAAATGTTATCCAAAGAATCAAGTAGTTTATATTGATCATTTCCTTAATCTATGCGCTTTATAACACCATTGTGGTGACATTATGATGTGATATCCATTTGTGCAGAAGAACTACATCCTTGATGTTTGTTTCTATATTTTATCGTCGTCATAGTGGATAAAAAGAAAACTAGTTTAAAACGAAATATATTTTATACTATATGCATATTATGAAATATTCCAGCAACATTCCAGCAGCACCTGTATACGGGGTATATATCTCCCAATTGATACGATATTCCCGTGCTTGCATTTCCTATCATGATTTTCTTGATAGAGGGTTACTGCTCACAAAGAAGCTATTAAACCAAGAGTTCCAAATGGTGAAGTTGAAATCATCCCTTCGAAAATTTTACGGACGCCATCACGAGTTGGTTGACCGTTATGGAATAACCGTTTCACAAATGATATCGGATATGTTCCTTACGTCGGAACTACAATCCCCTTCCCTTTCATGAATTTGACCTACCGTATTAGACTATTTACCGGATTTGTAATCACATATGCAACACGACGGGTGCCGCATATGCAGCAGGATCTGCTTACCCTTCCGGAGCACCTGAGACCACCCCTAGTTTTTGGTGGGGTTCGTGTTGTTTTTTCTTTAGTTTTCTATGTTGTGTCATGTGTACTATTGTTTTTCTCTTTGTCTTTTTCATTTTTAGCCATGGCGTTGTCAGTTTGTTTTAGATTTACGAGTTTGACTGTCCCTTTGGTATCTTTCGTCCCTCTTTTATGACCATCTTATCACAAATTGAGCCGATTTAGTTTAATTGAAAAATACAATCAATTGTACTCCACCTTATCTCGATATGAAGTCTGGTTGTGAGGAAAATCTCTAGTAGCTATAACCATATGAACAAACTGACTTTGAAAGCCTTTTTTGTACAAATGATTCACTAATATGTTGGTTATCAAGGTCTTTCCTGTTCCTGGTCCGCCATGGAAGGAGAACGCCAAGGCTTTTGACGGATTTTCATTTTTAAAATGAGCATTAAGATGAGTCACAACTGTCTTCACGGCAATGTGTTCTCCATAAACATTGGCATGCAAGGCATTCTTCAATTCTGGAAATAAGTTTTGTAAGAAGATGACAAATGTAATTATAGAGTCTTCATATTTATTGTGGTTTTTATGTTAGTCTTCAAATTTATTTTGGTTTTTATGGTAAATTTCTGTAAAATCAAGTTCATTTTCAGTGAAGAAATCTAGGATTTGAGGTAACAGGTTTCACAACACTAAGATCTTTTGGTGCGTTCAAAGATTAAAATGGTATATTTCCCCATTTAGGGAGGAATGCAGCCCCATTGTTTTCAAGGAAGTAGTATTGTACGAACTATGTTTTGTGTATACATTGAAATAAACACCTTGTAATTTATATTTCATTTTAAAGGAAAATATTTCATGTTCTAATATTTCATGAAGATATGAACGTCGATCCTTTATGTAGATGTCAACCATCAACATAATAAGTTATGAAAGAACAATCTATTTTCCTAATTTGCTTACTTGAATTACACAACATCAGCATAGTCAATCAAAACAAAAGTTCAACAGTTTACGTGACAGACAGTAAAACGTTGTGAATTAAATCGTTAAAGATACCAGATTTAGATTATGCATGTCAGAAGCGCGTTTCGTCTTCATAAAACTTATTAGGAATGTTCAAATCAAAGTTACAAGTGTTTGTTTATACTACAAGCTTTTTGGATGATAAAACACTGGCTTGTTATTTTCAATCAAATTTAATAAAATAATATGCAAATTTTGGCATACTTTACTTCCAAAAAGATAGTTATCAGGTTAAAGTTATAGAACGAGTATACATCCGATCCGATGCAAATTTAAATCCAGGCTCATTTTAATAATTTTGTCAGGTATAACATTTTCATAAGAAGTATAGCAATTATTTCACATCGTTTATCTATCTACATGCATGAAAACCGGTAAGTCCAGCTGAAAAATTGTAATTGCCCTAAAAATGTTTTCTTCACAATATTTTGTCATGATTATCCCTATTGTTTTATCCTCTCAACCTGCTATTTCACAAACAACTATGTTTTAATATGTTCCACAATATCGTGTTTCTATGGTGGTAACACTTTATTTATTAACAGAAAAACAATGTATGATAATCAAAATAGTTACCTGCTGTATCTAAACGAATCCATCTTTCATTGCAATTTTCATTATATATGTTGCGAACTGAAATACTTGATATCCAACAAGTGAAAAATAACGTTGCAAACCCTATGCTCGTTAGCAATGTAACCAAACATTGACTTCCAAGTAATGATTGAGTGTGGCTATGAAGAGTATCCATCCTATAAACACATTAATGTCAACCTTCTGGATCTAGAGCACCAATGTCAAATACCTAGGTTTCGTTTTTGTTAAATTTCCAAAAAATCGGATTATGGTTATTTTCAGTCTTTTAAATACCTTTTTCTATTTTTAACAATTATGCTTAAAAGGTAATTGTTAATGGATATAATCAATAATGAAATCGACGGCACTCGTGTCGGTTATTTCTATCGCTATCCTATTTTTAACATTTCACTTCTTCTTCTGTGTCAGTTAAGTTATTGTCAACAGCGTTCGCTATATTTTTTATGAAAAAAAGAATAATTAATGTTTGCCTCAACCAGACTAGTAATTGTAATTTGTTATTGGATAATCGACGATATGTGGCTTTCACTAGTGTTTCATTGCTGGATTAAAAGGGGGTGACTTGAAGATGTTGTTTTTTTACGCTGTTTTAAGGTGTATTTTCCCCACCTTTTATCTTTACCCCATTTGCCATCTTTTGTACCCCTTATGTCCCATACTCTCACTTACTTTTTTCCTTACATCCATCAACCCAAATTGTTAGCCCACTATAAACAACATCTCTACTTTGTTATTCCATATTCACCACATTCCAAAAGACCGTCCAATCCCCTGTACATGTTTATTATGTGACATTAACACAAATTTCTGATTTTATTTTGTTTACCCGTTGTAATAATTATAACCACTGCATTGTAATGGCAATCACACGAAGGTATGTTTCAAAATTATAATCCTATTACCTTTGATAATTATTTCAATCATTTCCCTGCTCAGAAATATTGATTTGTTTGATGAGAACCTGGTCTTGAAGGCATAAACTTTGCTCAGTGCTCGGAGCACAAAAATCATGCTCGAAACATGAAGTCCAGTTATTTGATTGGTTGATTTCGGAGTCTGAGTACAAAAATCATGCTCGAAAGTTTTATGACCGTGATGCCTGAATTCAGTCTGAAACCTTCTCTTTTAATATATGTTTCAGGAATGTTTCGAATAGCCTTGTTTATAAAATAACGACTGAAAAACCCTATGTAAATCAGTCTGTACAGAATACAAAAAACATTAAAAAATAGTATGACCGTTAATTGTTCTTTTTATTAAATAATTAACTGTAAATGATTTTTTGTTTTAAAGTTCAAGTCTTCGTTAAAAGCCCATTCTTGTGTCATCTAAATTATTAAATTCAAATGACATATATAGTTTTTGAAGTAAGGATGAGTACTACAAAAATAGAGGAATTTATATTATATTAAATGTCTACTGTCAAATCATTAATTTAAGGGATTAACTGTGCACAATGGTAATGTTATCGGTTCTTTAGAATTTTACAATGTAATAAATTTAAATACGAATCTTTACACCAGTATTGATAATTGGTACGTGACATCGTGCTACATGTTATCAAAAAGTAATATGTTAATAAATACTAATATGAAAAGAAATATCTATAATCCGAGTGGAACGAAATTGTTTACCTTGTGTTAGTCTGTTTTCTTAAGAGGTTAACTGGGTAACAACGATTCTTTTCAAATATGGTGGATCATCTGAATATTCTACACACAATTTCAATGACTACAAATAGGATGTTGTCGATTTGCAGTCTTTATTGTTATGATATTTAACCAAAAACTCAAGTCGGAATGTGTACCAGTAAAATCCATGTCTCTCTTCAAATATTTGATAATGGCCCTAGGATGCATGAATGTGAACATATCCAACAGTTTAATCTGAAAGTATGGCAAATGAATAAAACGATAATGGACGAAAACGTACAAGAAGATTGATTCAAATATCAATGGAAAATAATATCCTTTAAAAGAAAAAAGAAAATTTTTCTTTAAAGGCACTTAGACTTAAACATGTTATACATTTTTATGAATGTGTTGAGACCGCAGCGCTTTTTTGTATTTAACTTTTTGAGAAAAGACCAAAGCTGAATCTTTAAAAGCCAAGGATGTAATGTTACCTCTTGACTGCGAAGCGTTGCTTGTATAGATCCGACCATGCAAGGGCTGTATAGCTAGTCAAGGTCGTTAAAAAGTTCCATTTGTTGCTTGTATAGACTTTTAAAAAATCAATTGAAAGTTATATTTAGTTTCAGAATACCCAATTCTATTTTAAGCTATTTAAGGTTAATGTTAAAGACACATAAAGGAATCGTGAGCAATCGTGTTAGTTTTTTAAATCACTCTACCTTAAGGTTCCACTAAAGTCAAAATATAGGACACTTCATAAACATCTAAACTTTGCCTGTATTTTTCAACCTATAATGAATAAAGTCATTAACTATGAAAACATATGTTCATTTAAACATACTTTACATATACACACTGTGTAAATTGTAAATAAACTTGAAATTGTTATGTTGCGGCCAAACCGGTTCTTGGGGTGAACACTAAATTTTCAAAAATATCTGGAGGCCTGCAAGACGACTTAATTTGCTTAAAATTGGTATGGACGAATACTATTACATGTAATGCAGGGCAAGCTCATGTTGATTTTTTTATAAAATATATTGATTTTCGAGTTTCAGTTAATTTCATGTATCTAAGTGAACGAATATCGAAGGTACAATACAGAAACTGGACAAATATGCCATTAAAACATATGTATGTGACAATTCAGCATGAGCTTGCCCTGCATTACATGTGTCCCCCATTGACAAAATATCCGGAAATTTCAAGCACCCTTTAATCTAACTTTTCAGATGATTTTTTTCAAACAAACACGTTTTCAAGCTTAAGAATAGTTTGCATTTGAAGTTATCTTCATATAGAAATATCAGTATACTTCAAAAACATTTAGACCTGACCATAAACTGTAGAAAACATGGAAAGATGTGGCGAAAATGGGCACCCACTCTATGTATTTATTCATGAATAGTAAAAAACAGATATAGATTTCACACCTTAACATGACATTGTGAGACAATTCGAACGAAACCAACGACCTTATTCATAGCGAAACAATTTGCAAAAAACAAAAATTGATTGTAAAAACAATTAACCAACGAAAAACACTGAACTATAGACTCCTGACTTGAGACAAGCAGTTTGACCAGATTAAACATGTTTGTGAATGCTTACTCGTTCCTTTAGAGTAACCAGTACTGTAACAGCACAGGGTTGGACAGATAAGAACGAGACACAAACACAATTAACATAAGAACAATAGAAACAAAGCACCGAATAAATACCTAATAAATTATGTGATTTGTTCTCCTAAACGTAAGTAACTATCACTATACGTATAACGAATAACGTGTAAAATGTCATTGGAAAACCAAAAGCAAATGACACCAAAAGACACATAAGGGACATTAAAACTCATTACTTGAACATTAACTGACAACGCAACGACTCAACAAGAAACAAACACATTAACAACAGTACACAACACACAAAAAAAACGTTATAGAAAAAAAGAAGACTGAGCAATACGAATTTTCAACTTTTAAAGTGGATAAGTATACAATGTTGGGACTAAAATAGACATGTTTATTAATAGTTCACTTTCGAGTTATGTTTTTTAGCGGGAAAGTTCGTAAACATATTTGTGCTTTCAGGATAGAGGAGACTGACAATATCTTAGACGGTATTTCAAAAATTACAATTTTATCGCTATACATTCTTAAAAACCTTTTCTCAGACAGGCTGTTCTATATTTCTTTTTTACTAATACACATTGACTTACTAGTTTTTGTATTCACAGCTGATGTAGTTATTACCGTTTCCATATCCTTTAGTTCTATAGTGTCTCTTTCTTTTCCATCATACCAGAAACTTAGTGTTTGATGTAGTATTTCTGTTCCTGCTGTATTACTTGAAACAAATTTACATTATTTATTTACAACATTTTCAGGAAGTATATTGTATCTTGGTTTGAAGAAAAAATGTTTTGATTCATTGTACATTTACGCGTTGGCTCTTAATAAATTGCTACCACGATTACCACAGGGCATGTGTGATACATTGCTAGTTTACGATAATATTTTTTTGCTCAAACGTATTATCAGTATTGTGTTTTGTAAACTGATGGTTTAAGCCTGTTTTTATCAAGTGCTGTAATAATACTTTCTAATTGAAACATATCACCAAAGTTTTTTTTTCTGTCTTCACACTGTTTCTTTTCAAATGTGCTTGTACATTGCTTGTTCAAAATGATTTCAAACTGTCCTAATAGGGAAGAATTTGTAAAGCAACTAGAATAATATGTTCAGGATAAAATAGTTTATTCTATATGTTTCTTGTTTCATATTGGGAGCCAGTCACCCGGGGTTTGAATTTGGTTGCTATCATTTTTCGTATATCATTTCATAATAAACCAGACCATTTTTTTTTTATCTTTTTTTGTTTGACATATTTCTGATTTGGGAGTGACGAAATTTCACGCTGCATTGAAGACTCATTGGTGGACGTTACTGATGAGTCTTTTGTAGACGCGCGTCTGGCGTAAATATAAAATTTTAATCCTGGTATGTATGATGAGTTTATTTGCTATCTGCACTTTGGTCGAGTTGATGTCTCTTTGATATTTTATCAATTTACTTTCCCAATGCTATTGAAACAAGTCAATTGTTTCTTGTCCCATGGAGTTACAGTAATAGAGACAGTGGTTTCTAAATATACAAATTAGAATGTATGATATGATTGTCAATGAGACGTATCTAGATTAATAAGTGCATTTTATAAAACGTTAAGTACTCATAGGAAACGAATATAACACCTTAATGTGATTGTTAAAATGTGATATAAATCCTGTAAATCGTTACAGGAATAACATTGTTGTACGGTATATAAGGCAGATGATGCATCTTTTGAATAGTTTTCCTTTCGTTAAAAACACCCTGGGATGTCAGCGTTGCACACAGACAAAAAACCCTTAGATTTGACATTAATTCATATAGGTGTGTTGTATGAACAACAGTATAATACTGTTACATTTATGTACGACAAGAAAAAAACATAGGAAATACAGTATATTCAACAATACTTGAGAGGTGTGTAGCGACTTTAATTTCAATCTCTTACCTTATGAAAATAAAGATAGCTTTTCTGTAGTTTATTCCATTACGATTATAATAAAATAATAATAAATACAATATTTATAGAGCGCATTATATAATGACAAAAATTACTCTAAGCGCTTCACATTAAAAAATATATAAAATACAAAAATACATAAATCATAGATTACAAAGCACTATCTTAAAAGAATTAAACAAGCAAATAAAAATTTATAAGATACTTATAAAAGAAATAAAAATGCATGTACTCTAAAATATGTAAAACTGTCTAAAACTAATGCAGTCAATTAAAAGTATATAAAAACTACAAGAAATCCTTAAAAGCAGTCCGAAATAAATGAGTCTTGAGTTGCTTTTTAAAAACATCTAAGGAATTTACACTAATTAAGATCGCCCGTAATAAGCAACTCGTTTGGTATGACAACAAGCCGATCTAGGAACTCGGACCATTCCTCAAAGAATGTGGTGTTTTTCAGTTTATTTGTCCGAGATGGAGGAGGACGGTAGATGACGCATAGTCGGAAATGTTGTGATTTAACTTCCACATCGTATTCTAGCAATTCAAAATGTGTGAAGGTTTGTGCGTGTTTGGAACGCTTAATTTCAATATTTGATTTGTGGATAACGGCTACACCACCACCTGTCTTTCCTTTTCTCGAAATTTGGTGAATACTGTATCCATTTGGAGTAATTTCCGAGATAACTTGTTTGTCAATTGAAGTACCTAGCCAGGTTTCGGTCAGTGCTAGTATATCTGCATCATTTGAAAGCATAAAATCACAGATCGAAGTCGATTTGTTCTTTACGGATCTTGCGTTAAGTGAAATGAGAGAAATTCTATCAATGATTTGACTGATAGCTGTTCGCGGAATGTTTCGAAGATACGATGTTTCACCAACGAACGTTTCATGAGTGTTCTCGTCTGATCTATGACGAATTAGAGTCCTGATCGTATGTGTATGGAATGGAATTATCATGATTTTCCAAGTATGGTTACCGTATTAAAACATCGATTATACCTTGTGGCATCTTATCTATCTCATCAAATATAAACATTGATCTCTCACAGTTATTTACACTTGTCTCTATAAGTTATTTCAGTTCTTCCTACAAAAAAACAAAAACCAAATAGTTATTGCAAAACTACTAAAAAAAATGAGAATGAAACGGTGAATGTGTCAAAGAAACAACAACCTCACCAATGGATGCATTAATATTATACTTGAACACATTCTTAACCGTATAAATAAATACCATAGCGTATGGTACATTAATGCAACAAGGAATATTTTAGGAGTGTATAATAGTATTGGGAAGGTCTCTGGACATCATAACCTTTACATGTAACATGCCAGTGACCTTATTGCGTCTGTTCTGATCGTAAGATACATTTTTTTTACATTAGAACAGACAAACACTGGTCCATTTGTGTGTATTTGTTAAATGTTTAGTTTTTTACTCTATAGTACTAAAAATATAATTTGAATCCCTACTAAATCATAGAAAAATGTGTCTGAACAATTCTAATATATTCAATTATTTGACACCCATTCCATTACACTATTTAATTTTGAAGATATTATATTACCATATGTGGTTTACGTTTTAAGACTATATAAACCAATATATTCAACGACCATTTTTTGGTAAATAGAAAACTACTACGGAATACTCTTACAAACAGAGCATTGGTTAGAAAGAATAGATGTCCTGCTTAACGTTCTGTGTGATGTCATTCAAATCAACTTCTGCAAGGTAGTGACATCGTGATACAACATATTGCAACCTGTGTCACGAAATAGAAGTTCCTTTCATAATGTAGGTTCCAAGTTGAAGAAATATTCTGCAATTTTATTTCCAATGAAACACATTTTACAGTATTTGTTCATTATGGAATAAAAGGTATGGAACATATGTTCAAATGGGAACAGATATTATATATATGATACGATTTAAAAAACAATGTTTCCAGCGGAAATTCTGTTTGGACGAACAAATATAGATTGACACCACGTACACTGATCAGGAAATAAGTGAGAAATACAAATCGAACGTTTGAGATATTCTAGACGTTGTATGAGTGTTTCATGAATCAGATTGGAAGCTGTCAACTAAGCTGTTTTCCTACATTATATGTCACTTAACGTGAGGGTGCCGAGTTTTAACATATTCGGACAATGTCCCTTCCTGTTCCTGTTGATGGATGAGAATTTGGAAGGGGTTCCAAAATGAAGCGTAGAGAAAATGTCATTGAGCAAATTCTTATCAAGAAAAATAGGTAACTTTTGACGAATATCACAGAAATGAAGAGTCCCAAATCACATCTATGCCTTAGTCTTCGTGTATGAACTATGGAAATTTAAAATGTCGCCTGCTGCATATTTCCTAGGAGAGTAACATTTACAGCTTTCAATAGTCTGCAGATTGGTAGCAACGAAAATACACACAGTAACAAATGAAAAATGTAAATGTAAAGCCGAAAAAACAAATTCGAAGGAAAGTTCATATGGTGTTTTCAAAATGCATAAGACAATTTAAAGGCATTAAAAATCATTAAATGTAACAAATTTACCTTATATTGATCTATGTTTTCCCTGTGAGAAAACAGTCTTGTTGAAAAAAGGAAGTGAACAAATTTACTTTTAATTTCTTTTTTGTATATACTTTGTACAATGATATAACTGGCTGTAGTCTTCCCTGTGCCTGGTCCACCATAAAATGATAAAGATACTGCCTTGGGCGGATCTTCGTCGGTCATATGGGCCCTTATGTGCCTGTTGACAGCTTGTTGAACAGTATAAATTTCCTCGTTTCTAAGCTTCATCCTTATATCGTTGATATGTCAAGTCAATGCACTATTATTGTCTATATATTTTGTCTTTTTAATATTTTTTTATTTGAGCGACACTTGTGTGTCTTATGAAAAGTAACAAATATTCGGTGTGCACAATTGTAATCCTAGAATCTAATGATGAGTTGATTATTGCCGTATCGTCACAGTAAGATCAGAAAACAAAAATATCTCCCCAGTACACGGATGCCCAACTTTCACTATCGTTTTCTATGTTCAGTAGACCATGAAATTGAGGTCAAAACTCTAATTTTGAAAGATCGTATCATAAAGAAACTTGTATACATAGTTTTAGGATGATTGAACTTAAACTTCATCAAAAACTACCTCGATCAAAGTTTTATCCTGACGCGTGACAGACAAACGAACGAACACAGGTCTAGAAAACATAGTGCCTCTCTACTGTCGTAGGTGAGGAATAAACTAGATGCTCTAAAGAGCCTGTGTCGCTCACCTTGGTTTATGTGAATATTAAACAGGACACAGATGGATTCATGACAAAATTGTGTTTTGGTGATGGTGATGTGTTTGTAGATCTTACTTAACTAAACAGAATCTTTATCAATAATGAACTTGGCCCAGTAGTTTCAGTGGAAAATGATTTATGAAATTTTATGAAAATTGTTAAAAATTTAATATAAAGGACAATAACTCCTTAAGGGGTCAATTGACCATTTTGGTCATGTTGACATTATTTTTAGGTCTTACTTTGCAGTACACTATTACAGTTTATAATAATATTCCAAGATACTAGCTAGTGTATTAACCATAAACGGCAAAATGTTCTTAAAATTACCAAATCAGGTGCAGCACCCTAGCAACCGGTTATCTGATTCATCTGAACATTCCAGGGCGAAACTAGATACCCTAATTATGATTGTGGCCCGGATTGGTTTAATTAGCCCATTAGTTTCAGAGGTGAAGATTTTTCTAAAAGATTAGTACTAAGATTTACGAAAAATGATTAAAAGTTGACAATAAAGGGCAATAACTCCTTAAGGGGTAAACTGACCATTTTGATCATGTTGACTTATTCGTAAAGCTTACTTTGATGAGCATTAAAGCTGTTTACAGTTTATCTCTATCTATAATTATAATATTCAAGATAACAACCAAAAACAGCAAAATGTCCTTAAAATTACCAATTCAGGGGCAGCAATCTAACAACGGAATGTTCGATTCATCTGAAAATTTCAGGGCAGATAGATCTTAACCTGATTAACAATTTAACCCCTTCCAGATTTGCTCTAGATGCTTGTTTTTGAGTTATAAGCCAACAACTGCATTTTACCCCTATGTTCTAGTTTTAGCCATGGCGATTATCTTGGTTGGTTGGCCGGGTCACCGGACACATTTTTAAAACTAGATACGTCAATGATGATTGTGGCAAAGTTTGGTCAAGTAATTTCAGAGGAGAAGATTTTTGTAAAAGTTAACGACGACGGAAAGACGGACGCAAAGTGATAAGAAAAGCTCACTTGGCACTTTGGGCCAGGTGAGCTAAAAAAAGAGTGAGTGATGAGTAATAGAGCCATCGTTTTAACAACTATAATGCAGTGTATTTTTATTAGTTATAGATTACTTTGGATACAAAAAATTTAACAAAAATAAATTTATCAATCAGGACAAAATCAATGTTCTACAAATTCCAATGGAATAAAATGATTTCATAAACCTTAATTTGACATCATAGAAAAATGTAAAAAAGAATATTTTATTACCGAATGGAAAAACAGCCTATGTTTATAGTAATCTATTTTTGTACTTGTTCACGCAATTGACAATTTCAAAATAGTTTGCAGTGCTGATGTACTGATTTAAGAGATATACCTGTTAATATATTATTTGTATTGATTTACCATTTGAATTTCCGGGAATCCATGTTTCAGGACACCATTCTTCCTGCAACCAGCATAATCGTGGCCATGTCCATATCGAGGTCCATATTGCGTCAACATTAATAGTAGATGTTGCGATTAAAATAAAACAAAACAATTTTGAACACATGCTACAGTAAAATTAAGTAAACGTTCTTTAATTAGTCATGATGCACACACGCAATGGGTGTTGACACTAATTCCACCTTTATTTTGTCTCGTTTTTATCATTTTGACAGATAGTGTTTACATTTTGTTATCTTTTATGTCAATTTTGATAGATACTTCCCTTTCTATAGATATATTCATAAATAGATAAAGCGTTTTGTTAATTTTTTCTGCTGGAAATGTTATTCAAGGTGACGAAACTGTTCTTTAAGATATATAAGCTAATCTGCAAACGTATTTCCCGTTTTACCAAAAATAGAAAATGCAATAAACATAGCTGCCGTATAAAGATTAAAAACGTAAGGATGTGCGTTAATATGACAAACTGGCAAGAGAGGGGCGAAAGAAAATCATCGAGGAACAGTCAAACTTATAAATTGAAAATAAACTGACAACGCCATGACTAAAAAAATAAAAGACAAAAAGACAAATAATACCGGAAGGGTAAGCATATCCTGTTTCACATGAGGCACCCGTTGTGCTGCTCATGTTATAACAAACCCTGTAAATAGTCAAATTTGTTAGGTCACATTCATAAAAGGGAAGAGGATTGTAGGTACGACAGAAGAAACATATTCGATATCATCAGTGAAACAGTTATTCCATGAGAGCCAACCAAGTCGTGAATGTATTAATTATTTATGTGTAAAGAAGATAACTAAGCAATAGAAGTCTTTAATTGCAATGTCTTTCTTACAGCAAATTATCACAAATAATATAACATAAAAAAGTCAAACCTATATCAAAACAAAGTAATTACTTTCCCAAATTTGGACAAAAAGTTCTATAGTAGTCCAAGAAGCCTGTGTCGCTCACATGCCATTTTTTTTTTTATAAAATAAATGCATGAAATAATGCAACCTTTATACTCTGCTTAAGTTTCAGAGATACAAGTACTTTTTTCCCCTATTTTCTATTTTAGCCATGTTGGTTGACAAGCAGGGTTAGCAGATACATGTTTAAAAAACTAAATACCCTAATGCTTATTTGTGGACAAGTTTGTCTCAGTTATAATTAAGGAGAACATGTTTGCAAGATTACAAAAATTTACAAAAAATTACTATAAAGGACAATTAAAACTGCTTGAGAGGTCAATTGACCATTTTGGCCATGTTGACTTATTTGTTGATCTTACTCTATTGAGCATTAGTGCTGTGTACATTTTATCTCTATCTATAATGATATTCAATTCATAAAAATAACTGAAAACTGCAAAATATCCTTAAAATTACCAATTCAGGGTCAGAAACCAAACAACAGGTTGTCATATATGTCTAAAAATTTCAGGACACATAGGTCTTGACCAGATAAACAATTTCTCCCTTCTAGATTTGCTCTTAATGCTTTGGTTTCATTTTGTGAATATACAGCACTTGTTTGGATTTAACTTCATTTCATTTCAACCTTAACATTTTGAAAGCCAGGGATGCATAAACAAGTTGAAAATAAGGAGTTATATGTCTTAAAAAACATGAAAAAGACATAAAACAGAATAGACAAATACATCTTAACTTTGCCAATGAAGTTCGAACCTGAGTTTTAAAAATTTCTTTCGTTATTCAGGTACTATCAATTTATAATATGTATATTTTATTAATAATTTTTGACAGAAACACTTTTTTTTTTAATATTGTACCTCAATAACTTAAGAAGATAACCTTTACAACAGAAATTTAAGTGCAATCCTACTATTATACAAGTATATAATTATATATTAACCAAATCAAACATAAAATCAGCATGAAAATAAAATGGTAGAAATACACATCAATGAGATCATAGCACAGATAATCAGTATACACAACTTAATACACATTTAAAATATAATACAATGATACAATATTTGTACACTTAAGCTCTAGTCAAATTTGTCATACATATTCATCTTTGGTGAGATTGGGCATAGATTGGCCTTTATTTTAGATGGTCTACTTCACTCAAGACTCAGTGGACATGTCATTTATTTTTTCATAAATACATCTGAAAATTAATTTCCATTTATGATTTTCTATTAAATATTTTACAAAATTTAAAGTAAAACTAAAAGAGGGACGAAAGATACCAAAGGGACAGTCAAACTCATTAATCTAAAACAAACTGACAACGCCATGGCTAAAAATGAAAAAGACAAACAGAAAAACAATAGTACACATGACACAACATAGAAAACTAAAGAATAAACAACACGAACCCCACCAAAAACTAGGGGTGATCTCTGGTGCTCCAGAAGGGTAAGCAGATCCTGCTCCACATGCGTCACCCGTCGTGTTGCTTATGTGATTACAAATCCAGTAAATAGTCTAATTCGGTAGGTCAAATTCATGAAAGGGAAGGGGATTGTAGTTACGACGTAAGGAACATATCCGATATCATTTGTGGAATAGTTATTCCATAACAGTCAACCAACTCGTGATGGCGTCCGTAAAATTTACGAAGGGATGATTTCAACTTCACCATTTGGAACTCTTGATTTAATAGCTTCCTTGTGAGCAGTAACCCTTGATCAAGAAAATCATGATAGGAAATGCAAGCACGGGAATATCGTATCAATTGAGAGATATATACCCCGTATGCAGGTGCTGCTGGAATGTTGCTACTTAAAAATGGAAAGTTCACAATTGGAAAGCTGAAATCATCTCTTTTGTCGTAAATTTTGTCTTCAACCGACCCTCATTGTCAATTTCTAGATGTAAGTCAAGATATGAAGCTGACTTAACTGTCTCTGTAGTATCCTTTATCTCCAATTCGATGGGATAGATGCGTTCCACATAGTCACCAAATTTTGAATTGTTTAGTGAAACAACGGGCATGACTAACAATCCATCAGAGCTGTAGAGAGGCATACATGTGACTGTATGCCCTTATAAATTTTAAAAACGCATTCATGATCAGAATATTTTCTAGCAAACATTTTCAACAAAAGCTAAACACGCGAAATTCAAACTCAAGTACTATGTCTGTGTTCTCTCATGCCTATCACAACATATAATTTATTTAATACGAAAAAATAATGTCATTTGATAATATTTACATTTTGTGCATAAGAGCAATGCGGTTATTATATATTGTTATTTTAATATTTTGAAGTTTTTTATTCTGTTAAAAGCTTGTTTTATTGATAGCTGTTTTTTTTTTTTAATAAACTTGGATTAAAAAAACACTGGACATGCTGGAAGGATATCGTACTATGAACATGATGAAGTGATGAAGGGAAATTTGCATTTGATAGCAATATGTTAACATAATTACCCCTTAAGTAAGTTATTAAGGAGTTAAAACAAAATGCACCAAACACACAATGCATAAAAAATAAGTAAAAGTATCTTGACATGAAATTAAGGATGACTAATTCTGTGATAATGAAAACTGCTTGAATCCCCCTTAATTCTACTATCAATCTCATTAAATGATAACTGATTATATTTGTTTGATCACCTTGTACAACTGAACTAAATAATAATACACCTCATTGCTTCAATCTTTTTACATTGTTTAAGTAGATAAAGGGAGAGAGACTGATGGAGAAGAAAAGACTTATTTTCTTAATTGAATTTTATCAAACATAATAGACTAGTATGATAGGCAGTTGGAAATATACAAATTCCTATTAGCTGTATATTTATTTACTGACACTCATAATCATTTATAGGATATAATAAGAAACTATTTAGAAACTAAGTTCCAACTACCTCAGCCAAAGTTGCTTTAATCTAGATTCTTTTTGGTCATAAAACATCATAAGTTACTACATGTATATTACCTTGGATTTCAAATGTAAGATTTGGGCTTTCCTGATAAAGTTAATTCAAGAAAAATGCTCCAAACGCACAAAATATATAAAGTGCTATTTTCATTTAATGATTTTACTTTTTCTGGTCTATTATCCAGCAAAAGAAAAAAACCCATCATCATGATGACAGAAGAAGTATGCCTCTCATTTGCTGCCAGATCAAAAACAAACTTAAAAAATTGAACAATACCCATGATATCACTGCCCTATGTTTCTTGTTATTATGGTTATAGTTTCAAACACACAAAATTTTAGCACTTATACATAGTGACATAAACATGATAAACCTATTATCTAGTATATATCAACAATTGGATTATTATGCACAACCAGTTTTTGTGTTAATCATGTTAATCAGTCCTCTTCCATAACATAACCAGTCTTTTCTGGCACTCTTTTACATCCTGTTGTAGAAAAAAGTTGTTCTTCCTCAGGAAAATACTGTAATTGTTCTGCAATCTCTCGCACTTTATCGTCTTTAATATCTCCATAATTAGTGTAATATTTCTTAAGCAGTAAATAGTCTTTAATACACTGACGGACATGCCTTCTCTCTAATGGTAGAAACGGAATATAGGCAGTAATCATGTGGCGTAGTAGTACATCACTGTGATAAAAACCACCTGAATATAAAAAGTATACAATTAATAAAATTATTTTACCTGATAAAAAACAAACTATTCTAACAAAGGAACATTCAAACTCATAAAATATGCCTTAGATAAATTAAATAATTGTGAACAAACTAGGATTCATACTCGCCTTAAAAGATGACATTATATGAATTCTGATATTCTGTTTTAAAAGGTCCTTTTTTAGTCTTTCAACCCCAAGTTATTTTAAGCATCAAACACTTCCATATTTTTTAAATGTTTATATTATGGCATTCCTGGTGGAATTAATTATTTAAGAAAAGTGCTAAGAACATTGTATAAAGGACCCATAATGCAAGTCTGAATTTCTCATCTTAACACCAGCTTTTTTGCTAATGTCCAAAAAATTATCAATGATTGAAACAATTTGATATAATTTTATACAGTAAATATTATATGAGCTGCGTCGAATAGAAATCTTACCTTATGCAAATGAATACAAATAATTCTGATTATTTATTTCGGGTTGAAAAGTTAAAAAAACAATTGCTTTTCAAAGACTGTGAATATTTAAAAAATTGAGTTGATAACAAACCTTTCAATACAGACCAAAATTCATCCTTTTTGTAATTTATTGATCCAAAATGGGTCAAAATCATATGCATAAAAATATATATGTGCACTTGCATAAGGTTAATTTCTATCTGACACAGCTTATATGCTATCTAGGAGTACCAGTAAACAGGAAAAAGTAAAAACACAAAAATACCGAACTCCGAGGAAAATTCAAAAAAGAAAATCCAAAATCAAAAGGCAAAATCAAAAGTCCAAACACATCAAACGAATGGATAACAACTGTCATATTCCTGACTTGGTACAGGAAAACTTGGAAGTTTTTATCATACTAACCAATATCTATTTTTTCAGATTACTTACATTACGTATGCTTGTCAAGACTACAAAAGGGATTAAATGGACTTCATAAAAAATTGTTCAAACTGATGACAGTGTTTTAGTGACCGTAAATTGATAAATATATATAACAAGAATGTGTCCACAGTACATGGATACCTCACTCCCACTATCAATTTCTATGTTCAGTGGACCGTGAATTTGGTGTAAAAATCTAATTTGGCATTAAAACGTAAAATGAGGATGATCATATCATGGGGAACATGTGAAATAAGTCTCAAGTTAATTGGACTTCAACTTTATCAAAAACTTTAACCTGAACCTTACACTATCTCAACCAAAAACTTTAACCTGAAGTGGGACAGACGAACGAAAGCACGGATGGAAGAATGAACGAACAGACAGATGAACAAACAAACAGACAGACAAACTGACGCACAGACCAGAAAACATAATGCCCTTCTACTATCATAGGTGGAGCATAAATATAGCTGGCTTATGACTGGTGTGCTTACTATTTGGTCGTTGAAATCCAATCCTAAATCTGATTAACAAATGATCATGACAGCTTTACACTCAAAAGCTTTTGAATAATGGTTCATAGAACTTCATATTGGAGGAAAATAAAATAAATCCATATCTACCAAGTACCAACCCAATTTTTTGGGGAGTATGTTATTAGAAACACATCTTTTTTTTGCCTTAATTAGTAAGGTGTGTTTTAATTCCATACATTAAAGTATATGGGTTATAATAGCTGACCATACATTTACATAGTACATGTAGTATTTAAACTTAAAAGGGTCAGGATAGAATAATTGAAATGGTAGTTGGTTTTAATCAGTCAGTTTGCCTAAAATGACCTATGATAAAGGCAAGGAAGTTACCTTGAAATATTTCACACATTCTGATAATGATTATCTCCCCATTGAACTCAGCCCTTAAATATTTCTGTTAATTCAGATTTTAATTAATTTTTTTAATAACAAAACTTTTACCATGTTTACATACTTGTTTTTGTATTAACAGCTGCGGTTGTGACTAACTTTTCCATATCCTTCAGTTCTATTGAATCTCTGTCTTTCCCTTCATGCCAGAAATTTAATGTTTGCTGTAGTATCTCTGTTCCTGCTGTATTACTATAGAATAGAAAACATTTATGATTTCAGTATATATTTCAAAACAAGAGTGCACGTGCTGAAATGTCTCGCCTTCTTTACTTATTAATATTATATTGAAAGTCCTAAAAATAAGGTTGTATTACAACTGTCACATAACTTAAAATTAACCAAGATAACTAAAAACATTGACCAATGGACCATGAAAATGAGGTCAAGGTCAGATGAACAATGCCAGGCAGACATGTATAGCTAACAATTCTTCCATACAACAAATATAGTTGATGTATTGTTTATAGTTCAAGAAAAACAGACCAAAACACAAAATTTTCATACTGAGCAATGAACTGTAAAAATGAGGTCAAGGTCAAATAAAACCTGTGCAACTGACAAATAGATCATAAAATATTTCCTTACACCAAATCAGTTGACCTATGGCATTATGGCATATGGTATTAGATAAAAAGACCATAACTCAAAAACTTAACTTTGACCACTGAACCATGAAAATGAGGTCAAGGTCAAATGACATCTGCTCACTATACGTGTACACCTTACAATCATTCCATACAACAAATATAGGAGACCTATTGCATAATGTATGAGAAAAACAGTCCAAAACACAAAAACTTAACTATAACCACTGAAGCATGAAAATGAGGTCAAGGTCAGATGACATCTGCCAGTTGGACATGTACACCTTACAGTCCTTCTATACACCGAATATACTAGACCTATTGCTTATAATAATTTTTATTTTTTACAAACATTTCATCTTTTCCAAACCTGAATTCACAAGTTTATGATTGATGACTATTTTACTTACAGTCAAGTTTGCAGTGATTGATTGCTGGTGTTTAATGCCACTTTTAACACTTTTTGCTGTTTTTCATGGTGGACAGTTTGTATTTGTACATGCGGGCAGGTTTTCTGCAGAGAACCTTTAACCTTTGTCAGGAAACCTGGAAACCCTAGTTAATTAAGGGTTAAAACTTATATTTTTTGTCCTTTTATCTTTGAGGGATAAACATGATAGACAATGATAGATGTCTTCATTGGAATCATACAATTTCTCATTTCTAAAAAAATATTTTTAAAACCAAAAATAATAGATTAATCATTTAAAAAATATAAAATGTTTATCTTACACTGTACCATTCAAACTCTTACCTTAAAAAAATGAAGATAGCTTTTCTATAGTTTATACCACTAAGATTATCATAATAATCCAGGTATGGTTTTATAGTATCGATCAGTCCTGGTGGCATCTTATCTATCTCATCAAATATAAACATAGATCTCTCACAGTTAGTGACACTAGTCTCTATAAGTTCTCTCAGCTTATCCTGAAAAATATTAAAAGTTTTGTAATTTTCAAAATACTTATATATTATATTGTTATCAAGGTTAAACATTATATGTGTTATCCTGAAAAACATTGCATTATATTGCAATTGTACAAACATTGATAAAGGGATACATAATAGCTTGATCATCATGATACAAATGTACATCATTTCAGCAAGTCTGATAACATAGGCAATATTTAAAGTGTACATCACAAAGGACTTCAAATGAATTTAACTCAGTTTTAAAGGTTTATATGCATCTCAAACATTCTCCCTCTCCAACACACCCCCTTAAATTAAAAAAAAAAACAAAAAAAAAACACAAATAATCAAAGCGCGAAAGCGCTGTAAAGGCAGTTAATTACAGGTTGTGTGTATTTCTAGTCAAGTTATATCATTATCTTCCATAGTACAGAAGTGGTTTGAAGTATTTAAAAGTATTTTAAAAGTATTTAAGAGTTCACCTATATTGATAGTCTACTGTTTCAGAATATTTTCTGTACCTCGCCACGAAATGCATTTTTAAGACCTAGGAGAACTTTTTCTTATTAACATAAATAGACGTCTTTTAACTATTGATTATATACGCATATTCAATGACTCCCATCCTATGAAAAGTAGTTCACAAAGACTGACTAGTCCCCGTTATGTACTGTGTGTATTGCAAGAACATCCAGAAACATAATGGTAGATATGCATAGTAACATGTCAACTTTTTTTATGACCATACTTTTTAACTCAAAGCAAATGAACAATGAAGACAAGAAGAAAATGATGCAACGCAAAAAAAACTTACTTGTAAATCTATGAAATTCTCTTTACGGTATAAGTTTTTCTCATTGTTGGAGATTGTGCAGTAGTACCTGTAACTGCTTATATATATATATAAAAAAAAAAGAAGCTGTGGTATGATTGCCAATGAGACAACTATCCACAAAAGACCAAAATGACACAAACATTAACAACTATAGGTCACCGTACTGCCTTCAGCAATGAGCAAAGCCCATACCGCATAGTCAGCTAAAAAAGGCCCCGATAAGACAATATAAAACAATTCAAACGAGAAAACTAACGGCCTTAGTTAAGTAAAAAAAACCATTTCTTATGCACTTAAGTTTGCTAAACTCACTAAATATCATGAATATATCTCCTTATTTTTATATGCATTACAATATCATTTACAATTGTAATTCAAATCTATATATCAAAGCACAATGGATTGCACCACTTTCATTTATGCATCCTTTGGCAAAATACAAATTCTTAAATTACACAATATAAATTTATTTATATAAAAATAAAATCTAGTATACGACTCTCACCATATACAAATCAAAGAGCTGATTGCTCTGAGGAGGTGTCAACGTGTATTTGTTCCACCTAACAGAAGTTCCAGTGGAAACTTTATTATAAACAATGTCATAATACCTGTACCTGTTGGAACAAAATATTCTATACTATTTATTCCGTTAGGAACATTTATTGTATTATTTCTTCCTGTGGAAATAAAGGCAACAGTAGTATACCGCTGTTCAAAACTCATAAATCCATGGACAAAAAACAAAATTGGGGTAACAAACCAAAACAGAGCGAAACGCATTAAATATAAGAGGAAAACAACAACACAACACCGAAACGCAACACACACAGAAACGGACCAAGCATCAGACAAAACACCACGAGAATAACAAATATAACATGAAAACCAAATACATGAATTTGGGATAGAGAAGTACCTTGCCACATCTTATCTCAATATCTCAAAAATAAGAGAAAACGCAAACGACTCAACGTTAAAATGCAACACACAGAGAAACGAACAATAATATAACAATGACCATCTTCCTGACTTGGTACAGGACACTTTTAAAGGGGAATAAAAGTGGTGGGTTGAACCTGGTTTTATGGCATGCCAAACCTCGCACTTTAATGGCACAGTTAAATATAACATTGAAATGACAACATAATATTACAGGACTACAATACAAATAAATATTCCAGAATAGTTTTACCATTTGGAACTTATATTATGAAGGAACTTCTATTCTGTGACAGAATTACCATAAAAACAGCCCCACTATATAACACAGGCTGCTTTGTTCCATTATCGTTATGATGTTGTTTTTTTCTTCAAACAAGAATGTGTCATAAGTCATGGATTTCCCATCCGTACAATCATTTTCTATGTTCAGTGGACTGTGAAAATTATGTAAAATCTTTAATTTGGCAGTAAAATTAGAAAGATTATATCATAAGGAACACATGTCTACTGAGTTTCGAGTTGATTGGATTTCAACTTCATAAAAAAATACCTCGACCATGAACTTCAACCTGAAGCAGGAAGGAACAGAGAGACCAGAAAACATAATGCCCATAAATGGGACATAAAGATGGTAAGACTTGTTACATAAATACCCAACAACTTTTGAAAGTTCCCAAGTGTTTTTTTAGTGCGCAACAACAATTTTAATCATAACAATTTTTAGCAAAGTATTTTGCACGATCTGGATTGTCTAGAAAAAGTGTCATATTTGTATAATGAACTTACATGCCTTTTTCTTAAGTCTGTTTGCATGATTCTAGTTATTAAATCGGTAGAAAAGATGAACACGTAGCTAGCTGACCAGGGTTTATTTATTTGTGTAAGAATAGTACATAGTCCTTTAAATGATTTAATTGCATACAAAAATATTATATGTTACAACAAGTATTATGTCAATAAATTAGCATAATAGTCTCAGTCCCATATATTATATCAAATATTAGTGGATGCCGGATTGACTAGATGCCGATTTAACCAAGTGCCGCATTGATTTTTCTATGGGTGCCGATTTGACTTGTACCCCAAAATACTCAGCTACAAATATCCGATTACCGGATGAATCTATATTCATTGAATATTCTACAATAATAAGTACATCTATTGCTTAATATGTGAAAGGGCTGGAGGATTGATGAAGTGGTTTTTATCAGTTACATCACCAAGATGTTTGCGATGTTTGCGTAAAAAATTATCAGCTGATTATCTGATTATGTAATGATTAAATTTGTTTGCACTTGCAGTTTTTAAATCCTATATTCTTTAAAATAAATCAAATGTCCTGAAATATTTATGTGAATTATCATCTTCCATCCATAGTTTGTCTTTACTTGTTTAGTAAACAAATTAATATCCATTATTTACATTTTCACACAGGTAAACTAATTTGGCTATAAATAGATCAAAGCATGTCTATGTAGAATCTCTAATCTAAAATCGTAATTGTTATAATTTTATTTCCTTAAATAATCAAATTTAAATTTATGAAAATAATCATGATTGATAAAATAGTATTGCATAAAGTTAACGTTTTTGGAAGACTATCAATGATTAGGTCATAGTTCTAGTGGCTTCTTCACGAATTTGTAAACAAACCAATATGACCGCCACACGTGATTACCTAAGTTGCACATGTGAAAAACAATATTTCTGACAAAAGTGAGATTTCTCTTGTCAAAAGGGATTTATATTTATATTGCAATAAATTACTCAGAAGGAGGTACATAATTCGGTTTAGATTATATTTCTTATTCTATGAGCATTTGGAATTTAATCAAAATTCTCCCAACAGCAACTAGAACGTACTGTGTCATACACACATACACGCGTAGATTGACTGGTACCGGATCGGAATGTTACACATATATCAAATAGCTAATTCCCGGAACGTAGTAGCGGGAACCAGGATAATACGTACACAACATACATAACTAACGAAATTGAAAACGCTTACAGTACAAAATGTATCTCGTTCATAACCCCAATTCCGCTTTGAATTATAGAAAATGCAATATCAATCATGTTCAATCGACCTTTTATTGTTATATCAACGTCTGAACTTATTAAAAAATCTTTAGATGCAAGTTAACACTCGAAATTGACCCGACCTCTTTCCACACGGAATACAAATATAAATGATAGTTTGTAATCAGGTTGACTGCTTTTAATGCAAAATACACATTTATAACAAGTTTTTTAAAACGAACAATACACACCGATCTTTTCTTTATTTCCCAATGTAAATGAAATAAACAAAAACCATATCATACAATGAAAAGGAAAGGAGAAAATTGAACATTTACGGATCTATTTCTGGCCAAAAGACCCCCTAGATAGATTTTTTGGATGTCGCGTATGAAAAGATGTACCTCATGACTTAAAAGTCAGGCCTTAAAGCACTGCCTTTAAAAACAATAAATGGTGAATGGGTCAATGGGACACAGATGCCCCCTCTTGGACGTAACAGTAAAAAGGGATATAACTCAAGAACTGTTAAAGTGCAGCTACCTAAATTTTTACTTGATCGGAGTTTTGTGGTAATAAGAAAGAATTGTGTATAAGTTTAAGGAAGATTGATGGTATACCACCATCTTCGTTTGTACAATCACAGTGCGAAATCGGTGTAGTTATTTGCCCAAATCTGCAAATTTGGAGACAAATTTGCGATTTAATGGATATATTGTTTATTTATAAAAATGCCTTACATGCCTTAATGGTGATCATGGTGATCTATTGAATTATTCAAAATATTTAAACAAATATCAATTGTTTTTGTTTTTAAAATCATTTTTCTAATGAGTCATTTTAGTGGAGATAACTCTTTTAGTAAACAATTTATACTGGACTAATTAAGATTTTTTGTTATTTTTACTTGCAGCAAGAAATTAAGTTCAGTGACACCTTTTTTTCTTTTTGTTTTCTTATATTATATTATAAAACCTTCATTTTGGCAAATTATAAGAAAATTCTGTCTCAAAAAGTGTATACTTAAGATCTACCTTAATAACATTTGGTTGAGGCAAACTTAAGTAAGCAATGGTTATAAGGGAATCGAAACAAAAAAATCAGCAATTTTTTAATTTGTAAGATGGCATAACTCTAGAAAGGTAAAAGTGACACCATCAAAATTAAAACTTGTGTTTTGTGGTATTTAGAATTGTGTATAAGTTTTATAACATTTGGTCGAGGCAAACTAAGGTGAGAGAACAGAAATGAAAAATTTAGCAATGTTTTCCAATTGTAAAGGGGCATAACTGTAGAACAGTAAAATTTAAGCCACCAAAATTGAATCTTGATCTGAGCTATTTGGTAATAAGCATTGGGTATAAGTTTCATAACAGTTTATAAGTTGAAGACCTAAAACATTTTTTTTTATATTTTTACAGCATACAGACTTCCTTTAGCATGCCATGTATTTCAGTGTGAAAGGTTAATGCTAGAGACCATAAACACCTATTATGTACTATAATACACTACAAAATGTGTTTACCTTATAAAGAGGAACCATATCAGCATGTGGAAATTCTTTAGTTGAAGCAATCATATGAACAAATCCACTCTTCATTCCCTCCTTGTATAAATGATCAGCGATAATTTTGCTGACATAATTCTTCCCTGTACCTGTTCCTCCATGGAATGACAGAGCTAGAGCTTTGGAAGGATCATTGTTTGATAAATGGGCCTTGATGTGACGTACTACAGCTTTTATAACCAGATGTTGTCCATAAACTTGATTTTTAAGACTGGTGGATAGTTCTGAAAGAACAAAATCATTTTCAAATTATTATTTGCTACAAATATTTTGCTACACATAAACATATCATATATATTAGTAAACATGGTAAAAGATGCAGACTTCTGCAAGGTATAGTTTCCAAAAATAACAGCAAAAAGCATGTAAAAACTGGGAAAAAGAGAGGTGATATTGTTATAATTAACATGATCAAGGATAATTGGTCAGAAATTAAATTTGTTCCATCAGATATTTTAAAAATGAAATCAACATTTTTAACAAAGACTTGTTTCTTACATTATTTATTCAGAATTCCTTTTAATTGATAAAAAAATAAAGATATTGTTTTAAACTGATACATTTTGTAGTCCTGATAGATTGTTGGTTATTTAGTGTCCAGCAGAAAATATTTTTTGCATGTTCAGGATGAGAACATATTAGCAATAATTTCAATAGGTTGGTCTTACAATCATGACAATAGAAACTGTCCGAGATGAAGGTAGGAAAAATTTGGATATATTCACTATATTGGATATGGACAGAAATTTGGCTTTGCAACCAGTCATCTACAGAACCCTCGGGTGGCCTCAAAGGGTTGTTGCAAGGGTTCTGAACTTGTAAGAGCACAGTACTTTATACAAGAGGCATCAGATTTTAATTCCTACATGTAATTCTGACTGGACATGCTGGACTTGGTTTGGCACTTGATATATATATTTGCACAGCCAAACAGACACCCCACTTTGGCAAGGGTTTTACTGCCAGCTAAAGGGAGACTATAAGTTGTGAACATTAATGGAATCGGGATGCATTCAACTAAAAACATGTTTACCTGTTCATGTTCAACCCCTTACACCAGTTCACCTTTGCACCCAAATATTTTTGTTTTCATTGTTTCAAAATAAAATGAGATTCAGACAACACTTTTTTTTATGTACTGCGCACATGTGTTGAATAAATCTTAATCATGTTTTGAACAAGGTATAGTCATGATCATGATGATAGTGTCCATCATCATGATCATGGACATGCAAAGTGAGATTCTGACAATTTTTTTTTTAAATTTATAAATCTTAATTTGACAAGTGAAAGTCAAAAGTTGTGACTGAGTACAGAAATAAGAAAACAGATAGAGAAAATCATGTTTTGGTTAGCATGCTGAGTGTATTGCATTAATTAAAAAAAAATCAGTTTCAAAATATTAAAAGGGAGCTCTAACATTTTGTCAACATGGTCATGTGGTATGATTGCCAATGAGACAACTATCCACAAAAGACCAAAATGACACAAACATAAACAATTATAGGTTACCGTACGGCCTTGCTAAGCCCTTACGGTAACCTATAACTGTTTATGTTTGTGTCATTTTGGTCTTTTGTGGATAGTTGTCTCATTGGCAATCACACCACATCTTCTTTTTTATATTAGCTGTTTAATAAACAGTTAAACTTCGTGTTTTTCATTTCAAATCTTCAATGCTCTAATTTATTTACACAAAGCTAAATATATGCAGTACATGTATTTACATCAAACATTTTTGTCAAAGCAAGTTAAAACAACAATCATAATTTTCTAATAATTCAACTGGAACATTGGAATATGATTTAAAATTGGGTGCAAACATCATGAAAGACAAATGAAAGAGTAGGTTGCGAATGAACCTAGGGTAGTATCCCCCTCAGGGGTGAACATGCAACATGTGCAAGGTGGGATGGGGATAATGTAGGTTGCAAAACTGTATTTGGCATGAACAGACCTGATACACCATTCATGTGCTTGATCTTACATGATTCAAATAAAAAAATGAAGCTTCACAAATTTTAAGAATGATAATGGAAGAACTATCATGACTGTTCTGGCTAGTTAATGAACGTAGATTTGTAACAACATGAACAAATAGCCTATTAATTGTAACTGTAATTTTTGTCCAAAAATCGGACTATTACAGGAAAACTGTAATAATAGAGGGACCAAAGATACCAAACATGCCAAAGGTAAAGACAAACTCATAAATAAAAACAAACCTGACAATGCCATGGCTAAAAATGAAAAAGACAAACAGACAAACAAATGTACACATGACACAACATAGAAAACTAAAGAATAAGCAACACGATCCTACCAAGGACTAAAGGTGATCTCAGGTGCTCCAGAAGGGTAAGCAAATCCTGCTCCACATGTGGCACCTGTCGTGTTGCTTATGTGATAACAAATCTGGTAAATAGTCTAATTTGGTAGGTCACATTCATGAAAGGGAAGGGGATTGTAGATAAGATGTAAGGAACATATTCGATATCATTTGTGAAACAGTTATCCATAACCCTCAACCAACTCGTGATGGCGTCCGTAAAATTTACGAAGGGATGATTTCAACTTCACCATTTGGAACACTTGGTTTAATAGCTTCCTTGTGAGCAGCAACCCTCTATCAAGAAAATCATGATAGGAAATGCAGCACAGGAATATTGTATCAATTGGGAGATATATACCCTGTATGCAGGTGCTGCTGGAATGTTGCTACTTAGAAATGGAAAGTTCACAAATGGAAAGCTGAAATCATCTCTTTTGTCATAAAGTTTTGTTTTCAACCAACCTTCATTGTCAATTCCTAGATGTAAGTCAAGATATGAGGACAACTTAATCAGGGCAGGAATAACCACTAATTGGTGGATTATACCTCAATTGATGTATAATCCACCAATTGAGGTATATTGGTAATTTACACAAATGATTTAGACCAATTGATGTATAACATGTATAATGCAAGTGTAGTCGCACTATCTGGACGTAAATAATAGTAGACTATGTACATGTATAGGGTTCTGGATAGTTTTATTATTCAATGAAGCATCAAAAGAAACCCTGTAATATAATATTACATTAAATAACAACGTATATTAATCAATTCTCTTAAGACATGTATTACATGTATTATATCAATCTGATAGATTTACGTAATATCTGTACTCACAAAAATTAACCAATTAACTGTAAAACATGTAAAATATGTCACAGTTTATGAAATTTACAAAATGTGAAATTAAACATTATCTAATTAAAATATAACTTTCTGTGACGTTCGAAACAGAATTTAACTTGTCAGAAAAGCAAAATAGAAGTACTTATAGTTTCTCATTTAGCAAAACATTATTATATATATACGAAATATTTAAATTTTGTTACCTCCTTCATAGGAAAACGATGTTTAACATTTAGAAGCAACGACGTTTTTTCACCTCCTTTACAGGAGATCGGTAACTATATATAGCTAGCATTTAGTTCTGACCAGGATAACAATCGGCAGCTCTCGGACATTTAGGTAACTTACAGCGTAAATGAACGAGGTGTTACATTATGGTCATTTGCACTGTTTCCATTGGTCATGTGATAATCTTTAAAAATGAAAGGCAAAAATGGAGAAATCATGGGTCTCTGTGAAAAATGTTAAAATATATAGAAAATTAAAGGTTTGGCAGGTAGGTGATAAATGAAGAGATAAATGAAAACTGAAGAGATTGATGCCCGATTTATATAATTCCAAGGCCCTCAGTCGACTCCAGAAGCGAGGAAGTAGCGTATCTATTTTGGGTGGGCAAATACCCACTTTTTGTTCAGGGGCGAGCTCCGACGTCCCACAGCCCTAGCTTGTCTGGCTAAACAGCCGTCGCGTCAGAGTAATCTCTGACTACCATTTTGGGTGGGCAAATATCCACTTTTTGATATGGAACGAGCTCTGACGTCCCACGGCCCCAGCTTGTCTGGCATAACAGCCGTTGGACGTCAGAGTAATCTCAGACTAGGTCGAGGGGAAACCATCAATTATTTTTCCATGGCCTTAGTAGGGTGTTATTTTTTTCATTGACTTTATCTTTACCTGTAGCATTTAAATTTATCCATCTCTTTGTACAGCACTCTTTAAACTGACACTTAATTGCTCTAAAGCTAGCCAAAAAAACAGCTGAAACTCCAGCTGCAACTGTAGCGACACCAGAGATAGGTTCTATGGCGTGACAAGTTGTCAAGAAAATGAAAATATAAGTTAATGCATACAGCAGCTTAACCTTCATAATGATGACAGATTCTTCCAGGTAAAAAATGACATAATAAGACTAAATTAGAAAAAAATATTTTTAGATGACGAGCTTTTCGAAAATGAAAGCGGAAATACCGAAATTGTGCTAATAGTTAAATCTTCTCGGACGGCCCCGAATATCCGTGTTACACTTTCTATTTATTATCTGTGTTTGTAACCCGAATAATTCAGTCGTTATATTCCGCTGATCTACGGAGGCTACGTGTGGGAGAAAATCGGACACGGAAAGGGCTTGAATTATTCGAGTTACTGTGTTTGATTGTAGATTACTACAAGCAGATTCCAGTCTAACATAACTTGGACAAACATCTCAAGCAACACTGTGCAAAACCCTATCCATCCGACAAAATCGCTTCCTAATTCATCATGTTCAAATCAAATTGGATAGTAACAAATTAATGTTTCTTTGGTTACATCTGAGAGGTTACATTGGTAATAACTTAAAAAAACAGCACTGATTAAAGTTATTCCGAAACAATTGAACATTTTCAAATAGTTCTGTTATTTAAAATGGAAATGCATTTGATATACGCTGTTTTGTACGTTTTTATTTGTTTATCGAGAAAATTACATTAAAAGCTGTATGATAATGAAGAATACGCATCAGGGGCGGATCCAGGATTTTGGAAAGGGGGGCGAATTTTTTCAATTTTGCCGAGCGGAGCTAGGCGAAAAAATTTTGGGACCTTTTTTGGGCAAAAAAAACATGAAATAAGTAATATGCACTATTTAAACGGTTCATGGCTTGGGGCATGTATATTTTATAGTTGCTGTAAAGTGTAAGGGATGGACATGTTTTATCGGCTGTATATTCTCCCTATTAATTGTCTATAATAAAATGATAGTATTGATCCAAAGCTATGTACTACTGATATATTTGACGCAAGACTCGTCAGTAAAAAATAGACATGGAAATTCGATGAAATTTAAAATACGACCGATGCATGAGTTAAAAAAGACAAACAAGCAGTTTTTATCAAAATGTTTGATTGATATGTTTCACCCAACATAACTTAGAGAGCCGAAGTGAGGGGTTCCAAAACCAAAGACTACGAAAGTATCTGAAATTACAATGAAGTTATGAATGACGGTCGACAAATGGAAACATAAAGGTCACATCCAGCAGGCAGGTTACAGTCTGGTCTTGAAAAAAATATTCAATATATATAAGTCCGGCGAAACAGACATTCCAGTCAGACATGCAAACCCCGGCCACAAAATAATACGCCCGTTTTTGTTCAGTCATGTTCATTTCAAGCTAAATAATTTTGTTTGAAATTTTCGTTTTTAATAGCAAAAACGTGGGCAAGACTATTGTTTCAATCCATATACGGCCAGAATTTTTGATTAAGGCAAGAATCAGAGTCAATTTTTCTCTCTCAAATATCTCAGACTGCCTCCTCAAATCCAATGGTTCGTTCCCTGAGACTAAAATTTTTGTAGAGCTTTTACAAAAATTGAGAATGGAAATAGGGAATGTGTCAAAGAGACAACAACCCGACCATAGAAAAAACAACAGCAGAAGGTCACGAATGTAGCGAGAAATTCCCGCAGTCGGAGGCCTCCTTCAGCTGGCCCCTAAACAAATATATACTAGTTCAGTGATAATGAACGCCATTATAATTTCCAAATTTTACACAAGAAACTAAAAATAAAATAATACAAGACTAACAAACCCAGACGCTTAGTGACTTGGGACAGGCGCAAAAATGCGGCGGGGTGACAGGGGGTCATTATTCAACTTTAATATTTATAAAATAAGCTTGGGCATTTGGGGTTTAACATGTTTTCGTAGGTAAATAATATCATGAATATTGTTGAACTTTTTTTCCATGAGAGTGTAATAGTCTATAGAGTATTCTAATATGACGTGCTTCTTTAGGTTTGGGTACAAAGCCATGTTCTAATTAGAATAGAACATGGGCTGCACGTGATTGACGTCACAATTGAAAAAGCAACGTCAGAGGAATTTTGAACAACGCCAGAGATCAAAATGGACATTTGTGTTGGTGTTGCTCGCTAGGAAATAAAATAAAAACATTCTAAAAGTAAGTTTAAATGTTTCTGTTCTTTTTTATTGATAAACTGATGATTTTTCTATGGGGTTTTTGTTCATCAAATCAAAATGGCGACATTTCGAGCGTCTACTATAGGTCCGTCTCGAAGTACAAAAGTTCAAAATATTCCTATTAGAATCGAAATAATTCTATCATGCCATGCTCTATGCTCATTTTAACATGGGTAGGCATTATATTTGTAAACATTTAATACCTCGCTAACGCTCGGTATTAAGATATTAACAAATATAATGCCTACCCATGTTAAAATGAGCATAGAGCATGGCATGAAAGAATTATTTCTTAATTTTACTATTACTTTCTGTTTGGTGGAATAGTGAAATAGAAGTCAATTCGTTCTTGCTCAATCCTGTATCGCTTTGAAGGTTTCCTGATTGTCATGACATCCTCAGCCTAAGCAATGTGTATTACTGTAATTTGAATTTAAAATTGACCAAGTGCCGTTTTTTCAACGCACTGGTCAACTCCACCATAGCATATCACATGACTTTGACAATCAGTAAATACCAGCGAAAAATATCTTTATAAGTAAAGATCAGTAAAGAATTGTCGTATAAAAATTAAATAATCGGGAAATGGCAAAGTTCACGAAGTCTAGTCTGATTAATCATTGTACAAAAAAAAAGTCCAAGCAAGGGGGGGGGGGGGCGTACGCCCACTACGCCCCCCCCTGAATCCGCCACTGCGCATGACATTGTTCTACTGACAAAACCAGCAAACAGAAATATAAATTCATGTTGGTAGACCGTACGTGAGGAATTCATTCGAAGAGAAACATTTCAAACCAGTGAACTAATATTACCCAAAACCCCGAAAACTTTTTTTTTTCATCACTTGTTATATAGGAGGAAATGTTGAATTTTTTAATATTATTAGTTCGTATATATTTTAACAAATTTGATTCTTTTAGGAAAAGTACATATTAAACTATATTTTCAAAGGTAGAGAGAAAACGGCGGATAGCAAAAAGCCAATCGATATGCACAGCAAAAAGCATATTTTTAGAATAATTTTATCTGAAAACCGATATACTTTGTGACGGCATGTAATGAATTTCAGGATATTGTTAAACGATCTTAAACGTTTTGAAACAACGAAAATAATCTTCAAATACATACAATTGTCAATTTGAAATAGCAACTAATATTTTGTTATTGTCAAGGAGACAATATGATATCTATAAAATTCCATCATCAAAATTAAATGACAATTTTGATACAAATATGGTCGGAAATTATTAATATAACAAATATAGCTTTCGTATGAGGTCAATACAGGATATATCGACCCAAAGATTATATATCGAATTCGGACTTCGTCCTCGGTCAATAAACTTCTTTCAGGTCCACATGGTCAATATATCCTTTTATCGCTATTTTGTGCATTTTTCGTTTGACCTGTTTTTGTGATATTTTTCATATCATGCTACTCGCTTGAGATGGAATAATTATCACTAGAAACTAAGGAGGCCACGTGACGTTGCTAACGAAATTGACATGAACATGATGAAATTGACAACGTCGTCATAGGTAAAATAGCGATAAATAGATTATCATTGGTCATCTCAACGTTAACTCGATTGCTTTTCTCACTTTCGCTGTACCAGCTCAAGCGAGAAAATCAATCTCGTTGCTCAAGATGATCAACGATAATCTATAATTATCGACCTTATACAAGGCTATACAGTGCGTGAACTGGTGACAAAATATTATCGCCCCTGTAAACAGTGGGCTCTTCTGACTAGAGGTAATCGGTAAAGGATAGCGGAAAATGGTGTACATTGTTTATGAGCTTGAAATGAGCTAACACAGACGAACTGAGACGTGTCAACGTAATGTGAATATGATAATGCACCAGGTAAATGATTAATTGCTAAGTTTATCACATCATCGTATCTTCATATGATAGGTAAATAAGTGAATTTTCGATTTTAAGTGTCGTCAGGGTTCAAACCTGGAATCATGCCAACCTTTCATTATTTTTTTTTAATACTAACCTATAGTCGGAACATCTTGATTTTCTCCCAATTTGTAAAGTTAATTATGCTGCTTGACATATATTTTTTTTGGGAAAAAAAATTGATATGCAGTCAAATGTGGCAGTTTTTAATATTTGTTGCTATGTGAAATAAAGGGAAGTAAATTAAAGTAAAAGAAGGCGCGCTTTTTCAAATAGTAAACAATTTAATTCAGATGCATAGTATTTTGTCAAATGATAAAGAATATCGTAGAAACTTGCTAGAAATTCATCTAATTTATAAAAGATATACAACATGACATACTGAAATCTGAAAAGGGGTAAAACCACCATACCTTGAACAAATTCAGTTAAAAAAAGGGGGGGGGGGGTAAAATGCTACGAAATTTAGATTTTATTTATTTTTTTGTCTACAGCCAAAAGATGATTTGACATGTAACTAATTTCTTTTTCATTGTAAAGTAAAATTAGCTTTTTTGGGGGTCTCTGTTTATTGTGGTCTGATGTTTTCAGGTTCTCTTTGGATTGCCAAATAATATTATAACATCTAATTGAATGTTCAAATTATTTTGCAGCGATGGTGTGTATGGAAGGAAGACTGTCATAAAACCCAACAGTTCCGGATGGCCCTTTAAATAATTGCTTAACATCAATAGCGATGTAAGATTCAAGTGCTTGATTTAGCACAAGTTTAGCCAGGTTTTCCTTGTAAATGTGGCAGAAAAACCACTAGACAGTGTCATGCATTGAAAGGATATCAAACGGATATTTTATGGAATGATTCTCATACATATTAAATCATATGCATAGGAATGTGGAGCTAGTGTCTTTCATGCAGCAATTTTTAATTTCAAATATAAACTCTGAAAAGACAAGAGCATAGAAATGTATACCAATGAGAAACATTCTTTGTGAATAAAATCATTCCAAAACTTAAATGTGTCATTAGTGTTGCATTATTTATCAGTAGAGATAATCAGATTCCAGTAAGACCCAGTAAGATTGTCCAACTGATGGTTTTTGTTTGTAATCATTTTTGTAAATCTTAGTTGTTTTGACAATCCGGGCTGTGCATGTTGCCCGGCTGCCCCTTTCAGTGTGAGACAATATTTTGTTTATGATATACAAAATCACTGATTCAAGACTGGAGCGGACCCCTTTTAGGCAGTTAGTGCGAATCCTTTAGGTTTAAACCATTACATGCAATACGGGGGAGGGGAAGATTTTTTTTACAGAGTCAAACATTTTTCCTAATAATAATACATTGAGATTTAATATATACTTTTTTATATGTAGTGTGTATATTAAAGTATTGCCAACAAAATTCATCAAATTTGGGATCATAATATTGTTTAAGAAAAACCCTTACCCCCTGTACATCATAAAAGTTCATAATCTTCTGTAACACACGTGCATGGTTAATTCGGATCACATATTTTCTATTCCGATGTTATAAGAATTCGAAGGTTCATATCATTTACAATATCATTCAAAAAATTTCTGGGATTTATTTTACTATCAACGTTGAACCTCGAGGTTACATTGTAGTAAAAAAAAAGATCCAATAAAAACGTTGAATGTAAATGATATGCACCTTTAAATCTTATATTGAAGGACTCATGTTGTTCAAACATAATGTGTTGATCAATTATTTTATGATGATTTTGATAAACTTCACATTAGGTAATCTTTCACGTATATTGATTACATTATATCGAGTTGTCCCAACGATATACTTGTCGGTGTGCTCGATCATACGAATTTACCGACATTCATATAGACAAAATGACACAACTTTGAAAAATTCTTGTGACGAAACTACATTTCAGAACACGTTAAAAATTGGATACCCAGAAAGCTACATTATTAAGGTTTGATATATATTTAAAAAAAAAAAAAAGAAAAAAATGCAGTCAAATGTGGCAGTTTTTACACACCCCTATGTTGAACAATAGGTTGTTCAATTAACAGCATGTTTGGCAATTAAAAATTCATATATTAACACATTTAGCTTTAACATATACTTTATTTATAGTGGTTGTATAAAAGTTATATAATGGTTTTGTGTTTTAAGAGATATTCATCCCTATGCATATCGGGTTTTATGCGTAAATTGTCTCTCCTGTTTTTAGACCTTTTCTATCTCTTTCATAAGAAGAGTGACTTTTCTATTGTTCTAGTGTCACTGGAAATCCCACTGTATAATTGTACAATGTTTTCGTGGATTGATTGATTGATTGTTGGTTGCTTAACGTCCAATGGCAAATATTTCATGCATATTCAGGACGAGAACAAGTTCACAATAAATACAATACATGTGTAGGTAGGTATTGTCACAATAGAGGCCATCTGGGATGATGGTCGGAGAAATTTGAACTGCCACAGGACATGAGGGTATATTGGATAGGGACAAAAATTTTGCCTTGCAACAGGCCACCTACGAACCCCTCAAAGAGTTGTTGCAAGGGTTCGTAACGTGCAAAGGGCGTGGCACTCTCTTTACACGAGACATCGGATTCAACGTCCCCATTCTGACCGCGCACGTTACTGCGAACTTGATACATCTCGCACGGCTAAACGGAGGCTCCACTTCGGCAAGCGTTTAAAGGCCGACCGGAAAAAGACCAAGTGACCATATTTCTATTCACAATGCAGTCACTCTTGGGGTTTGCTTTCGTGAAGAACGTGCCAAACATTGAAAGGATTCCTTTTCAGAGTATTGCAAAGGGGATATAACGGCTTGTCAAAAGATTTTTCCGTTTCGTTGAAATAGTCGTCTGATAAATGTATTTTTTTTAAAGATATATTACGAAGCCTGTTTTTTTTTCTTTTGATTTGTTTACATTATGCTATATAAAAAAAGAAGATGTGATATGATTGTAAATAAGACAACTCTCCACAAGAGACTCGTTTTTAGCTCACCTGGCCCGGAGGGTCTTGTGAGCTTTTCTCATAACTTTGCGTCGGGGGGTCCGTCGTCGTCGTCGTCGTCCGTCGTCGTTAACTTTTACAAAAAGTTTCGCCTCTGAAACTACTAGGCCAAATTAAACCAACTTGGCCACAATCATTATTGGGGTATCTAGTTTAAAAAAAATGTGTGACGTGACCCGGCCAACTAACCAAGATGGCCACCATGGCTAAAATAGAACATAGGGGTAAAATGTAGATGTTGACTTATAACTCTGAAACCAAAGCATTTAGATCAAATCTGACGGGGAGTAAAATTTTTATCAGGTCAAGATCTATTTGTCATGAAATTTTCAGACGAATCGGACAACCGGTTGTTGGGTTGCTGCCCCTGAATTGGCAATTTTGAGAAAATTATACCGTTTTTTGGCTACTATCTTGAATATAATTATAGATAGAGATAAACTGTAAACAGCAATAATGTTCAGCAAAGTAAGATCTACAAATAAGTCAATAAGACTAAAATGGTCAGTTGACCCCTTAAGGAATTATTGCCCTTTAGTCATTTCTTACCAATTTTTCGTATTTTTTTGTAATCTTTTACAAAAATCTTCTCCTTTAAAAGTGCTGGTCCAAATTCTACCATACTTGGCCACAATCATTATTTAGGTATTTAGTTTTAAAAATGTGTGCGCCACGGACGGTGACCCTGCCAACCAACCAAGATTGTCGTCATGGCTAAAAATAGAACATAGGGGTAAATTGTAGATTTTGGCTTATAAATCTGAAACAAAAGCATTTAGAGCAATTTAGACTGGGGTTAAATTGAAAATCAAGTCAAGATCTATATGCACTGATATTTTCAGATGAATCCGACATTCTGTTGTTGGGTTGCTGCCCCGAATTGGTAATTTTCAAGGAAATTTTGCCGTTTTTGGTTTATTATCTTGAATTCTTATTAGAGATAAACTGTAAACAGCAATAATGTTCAGCAAAGTAAGATCTACAAATAGGTAAACATGACCAAAAAGGTCAGTTGACCCCTTAAGGAGTTATTGTCCTTTATAGTCAATTTTTAATACTTTTGGAAATTTTGGTAATTTTTGGAAATTTTAACAAAATATTTTCCTCTGTAAATGATGGGTCAAGTTCATTATAAATTGAGATAATTACAAGAAGCAAGATAGTTCAGTAAAATGATAGATCTACAAAAGTATCACCATCACCAATACACAATTTTGTCATGAATCCATCTATGTCCTTTTTTTAATATGCACATAGACCAAGGTGAACGACACAGGCTCTTAAGAGCCTCTAGTTTTGTAGCTTACCATATAGGATGTTTTTTTTAATTTTTAATGTCGAAGGCTGTACGATAACTGAGTAGTTGCCTATATATGCGCATTTGGTCTCTGGTGAATAGTTCTCTCATTTGCGACAATACCACATATTCTAATGTTCATACACTTAAAGTTTATGGCTAGACAAGTACAAGATATCAATGAACTTTGCTATTTCTTTTTGACGTTCTCTTATCACCATCTTACGGTGTTTATATATCTCAACTTGTACGATTCGCTCGTGTGTGTAACAATGTTTTAGATTTTAAGGAGATAAATTTATGTATTACTGAAAAATTATTACACCAAGGTTTTCGATATCACAAACTAGTCAAAACATTTACTAAATTTTATCATCGGTATAAGGACATCATTCGTAAATATAGCTCAACATGCAGATTTCTCATACGTTCTGGTATTTCATATTCATTTTTTAAGGCAAAATTCTTTATAAAGCACAAAAATGTCAGTATTCACCTTTAAAGCTAACAAAACCTTTGAATTATTAAGAAGGGGTATAGTTACGATACTGTTGTCAGGTCACTAAAGATTGCATATTTTAGCGTTAATATTGATTAACTTATAGGGTCGTTGCATTGGAACTATACACATTTATTTAAAAACCAGTTGTTGGTATGGCACGGGTTATGTTTTTCTCATATATATGTTATGATGGTATGATACTAAACCCCTAACGGGATGAATCGAAAACATAATATTTCAATCAGTTTAATTGAAATCTGGAGCTACAATGTCAGTTAACTGCTAGTAGTCTGTTGTTATTTATGTATCATTGTCATTGTTTTTTCTTTGGTTACATCTTCTGACATCAGTCTCGGACTTCTCTTGAACTGAATTTTAATGTGATTATTGTTATGCGTTTACTTTTCTACATTGGCTAGAGGTATAGAGGGAGGGTTGAGATCTCATAAACATGTTTAAACCCGTCGCATTTTAGCGCCAGTCCAAAGTCTGGAGCCTCTGGCCTTTGTTAGTCTTGTATAATTTTTAATTTTAGTTTCTTGTGTACAATTGGAGTTTAGGCGTTCATTTTCACTGAGCTAGTATATATATTTGTTTCGAGGCCAGCTGCAGGACGCCTCCGGGTGCGGGAATGTCTCGCTGAATTCAAGATCTGTTGGTGATCTTCTGATATTTTTTGTTCTATAGTCGGGTTGTTGTCTCTTTGACACATTCCCTTCTCTTGTAAATTATCCATTTTTTTAAGATGGTGATGTTCCCTTGTCACCATCTTATGGTGTTTATATATACAAACTTGTACGATTCACTTGTGTATGTAATAATGTATAAATTTAGATATTAGCGAAAGAAATCTATGTATTACTGAAAAATTATTACACCAGGGTTTTTGATACTAGTACATGTATCACAAACTCATGAAACTAGTCAAAACATTTTCTAAATTAATCATCGGTACAAGGACATCATTCGTAAACATAAATCGTCATCTTATAAAGTATTAAATCATTCTCCGCTCGTATTTCGTATTTTGTATATATATCATGTTTCTCTTATAATGAGGGAAAATTATATATGGCCTTCCAAATACCGTTTCGATTCCTAACATCACTGAAGAGACATTTAATGTCGAAATCCGGTTCTGGTGTACAAAAAATAAATTGACACCTTAATATGCTTGTGGCATAACATCTTAGCCACTAGTTAATTGTTTTCTGTTTAGTATTAAAGTTAAAATTGAGATCAATTTTGTTACATCTTGTGATCAATTTTATTTGGCAATCGCCAATGGCAGTCAGCAGGGTTGAAGAACACCAGTTGTTCTACCTGTTAGTCAAATGCGTTTTGTTTAAATATACTTTTTCACTTTTTTGGTCTTTTTGAAAATGTTGTTTGAGCTGTATTTAGACCATTCTACAACGAAATTTGTTTTACATGCATACGTATAAAAATTGCGGCTTTTATCCAACACAATCATATAAGGTTAGAACCTAGTTTTCAATTTAGACTTTTTTATATTTTTTCGTTTGGGCTTGTACTATATTTTCCCTCCGGTTTATATGATCCGTTCATCCTATTGACTTAAAATTCAAGAGTCTATCTAAAAATCAGGGTAAATTATATACGGCCTTCCGAATACCGTTAATATTAAGATCCATTTTGTTACATCTTGTGATAAACTTTATTTGGCAATCGCCAATGGCAGTCAACAGGGTTAAAGAACATCAGTTGTTCGACCTGTTAGTAAAAAAGTTGTTTAAATCACTTCGGAGCTGGCATGTCAGTAACTGCTGGTAGTCACTTGTTAAATTATGTATCATTGTCATTTGGTTAGTTATCTATTCTTTTAAATTGAGGGTTTCTGTCAATATTGCTGTGTCTTCGTTTTTCTACATTTGGTTAGACTTTTAGAAGAAGGGTTGAGATCTCAAAAACATGTTTAACTCCGCCGCATTATTTTCGCCTGTACCAGTTTATGAGCATATGGCCTTTGTTAGTTTGGTATGATTTTAATTTTAGTTTCTTTAATATATTTCGGAGTTTAGTAAGACGTCCATTTTCCCTGAACTAATATACTTTTTTGTTAAGGGACCAGCTGAAGTGCACTTCCAGGTGCGAAAGTTTGGCCTCGCTTTGAAGAACCATTGGTGTCCTGCGGCTGTTCTCCGCTCTTAGGTCGAGTTGTTGTCTTTTTGACACATTCCCAATTTCAATTTTAATTTTACAAATAAAAAATAAAATTTTGAACTGTTGGAACATGAAGCAGGATATTCGACCGATTCCTTAGAGTGGCGGAAAAAAACTCGTTATCATTTATCTGTTCATAAACATCTCAACTATCTCTGAGCAAGTTTCCGATTAACAATAAGTGTTCTGGTTAATACAGTTTAAAAATCATATGGAACAAATCATTTCAAAAGTAACTTTAATCAACAAAATCATCAATAACGCTAACTTTTAACGTACAAACTGACATGTAATAAACTATAAAGGTAGATATATTCGTAAATTCACTGAACACATATTAGGTGGTATCATATCTAGCTATTGAGAGATTTATGATCAACACTACACCTATCGTTGCTTTGTGACACACTGAGACACATAGCCGTCTTAATCAAAACACTGATATGATAATGTCCTTTCAATACAGTTTACATAATATCGATATAAACAGTTCTACCCTAATTGAACACAATATGATTTTGGCAAATTATCTCTCATGAATTAAGCGTTTTATAGTTAACATGTACTGATATATGAGAAATTCTCCTTGCGCAATTGAAGCAGTTTTCTAGATATTTCAGATCAAACGTTTCGTTCTTGGTACTAAAAACTTAATACGTTAAATTATGTTTTTTTCCAGAAATTTTATCATTTGTGCCAATAATATTATCATAGAGTGGTTGTATCGGACACAAATTAAAGCGTAGTAAATAAAAACGTCTGCTTGCAATGATACTTGTATTGGAATTCTGAATAGCTAACGTCACAACCACGGTGACGTCGTGTACAATAGAGAGCGGTAGCGGGAACACCTCAAGTTCAATTCCTAACAGATATATTATCCTCACGTCACAGCTGGCATTGCATGATGCGTTCATTCAACGTTAACATTCCCGGAAAAAATTGAAATCTTTAATACTAGTAGCAATACTAGGAATGGAAAATTCAGACAAATGATAAGATAATATACACTAGAAATTCAATCACTTCGACAAATATTATGCAAATTTAAGTGACAATATATTGTACACGCTAACAGTTATATCTGGAATCAATTAAGTTTTTTAAAAGTGGGTGAATATTTTCCTATACAAAATTAAAAGTTATCTTTATTATCCACAATATGTTTTGAAAATATCCGTACCTAGTTAGAATAAAAGTATTCTTTCCTTCTTACAAAAAATCATATACATAATATCTTGAATGTGATATAAAAGGTTTTAAGGTAAAACGGAATGAAAAATGAAAACAAACCAAATGAATGAAATCCTGAGATCACGACAAATTATATCAATATGTCATTACATGCAAATAAACTCATCATAGATACCAGGACTAAATTTTATATATATACGCCAGACGAGCGTTTCGTCTACAAAAGACTCATCAGTGACGAGTGACGCTCGAATCCAAAAAAAGTTAAAAAGGCCAAATAAAGCATGAAGTCGAAGAGCATTGAGGACAAACATTCAAAGAGGGTTTAGGATTTCAAAAAGAAATTGCTTGACTGTATAATATGCTCTCAAATGACAAATTAATAACGTTATTAATGATAGTATATAAAAAAAACATTTATAGAAATATCAAAACATATAAAAAAAGTATATATATATTAAAAAAACAAAACAAACATAAAACCTTCAGAAAACGTTACTGTAACACTGCTATCCTTCATGTAACAATTGTAATACTGTTTCATTCATTTTGGAAATAAAATATGATGATGTATCCTTTACAGCTAGGAGTAGAATGAAATATGTATGAAACCGTAGGCATTTACAATATTTTGGCACATAACATGTTTGATTAACAGTTATCAACAATGATCAACAAATTAAAAGACAATTACAATTCGATGTAATATTTTAAACCGTTATTATCAGCTTTATTGTTTCCGAATAATCTTTAAAATGTATAGGGGTGAAATCGAATCTGACAGAGAAATTCAGGTTAATTTAAAACCCTTTTTTAGGAATCCAAAACGAGTACCAATATCATTTTTGGAGAAATATCTTAGATGTGACATTTGCGTACCAGCTTTATAAATGCTATTTATTTAAACCCCAAACACTGTTTTTCTATGAATCATCAAATCGATCTTACATATAGGCAAACAAACAAGTTTAAACGATGCAAAAGACGGCAACGCACTTGTACAAAAACAATTTCATAAAATACACTTCATTATAAAAACAATTCTAATACCTAATATGTAGGAAGTTTATCAAATGTGAAGTTAAAAGAAGAAAATGAAATAAATGATCATATCAAAAATGCAAATGTCAAAATGAGTTAAGAATTATATATCACAAGAAAATGTCATTAAACAGTGGCTGCAAAGGTAAGGATGGTCAATACCAAGTTAAAACCAACATGTATACAACAAAAAAAATGTGAACAAATCAACAAATCAGTTTAAAGTATTTTCATTTTGTGAAAGAAAAAAGAGAATGTATATGTTATGTGACTATGTAAATATTAGAGCTCTTTTCATTTTTGGTTAAAGTATCTAATCGTTGTAACTTTCTCATTTTGCTCCGATCAGAGATACCCGCTGTGTTTAATTTTCCCAGCAGTTGTTTTTCTAATGATTTTGTTTTGGCTTCCGCTAGTTTCATCAAATCTTCTTTATATACGAGAATAACGTTCTTAATTTCTGTTTCACTTTTACATTGTTGCGACTTTACAATAGCAATAGATCTATATCTGTCCTCCTCTGAGTCGTCGGAAGTAGTCTTTTCTGAACCGGAGGTAGACGTTTCAAGTTCGATTGGCCTTGCTATCCTTTGATTTGATTTGTTGTTGTATTCATTTTCTGATTGGTTAGATGATGATGACGATACATCAGTTGTAATCTATAAAACACATATATGCCATGAAAAGAAAATAAAACTGTGGCACAGAAATTTCATATAAACCTATGATGATAAAATACCCCAACCCCAAATTTATCAATATTATATCGTGCGCCAGAAGCACTTTTTATTGTTCAAATACTGCATGTGCAAACAATTTTAGAGGAATATATATATAATCTGTGAGGATAGTAAACCTTCATGTCATTCGTTGATGAAGATAAACTGCTTAGACAACTATAGGCAATCATTTTATCCATATACCGATTCTAGGTCTGGACTTTGTATTGATAGTCTTTTATGATTTTAAATTTAAGTTTCCTGTGTTTATTTCGGAGTTTGGTTTGGTATGACGTCGTTTAGGGACCAGCTGAAGTACTCCTCCGGGTGCAGGAGTTTCCCGCTGTAATGTAGACCAATTGATGGCCTTCGGCTATTGTTTGCTCTTTGGTCGAGTTAATGTCTCTTTGACACATTTTCCATTTCCATTCTCTATTTCATTAATAGGGATAAATGTTTTATTTAATCAATTAAACTAATAGTGGAGAACTAAAGATAACTTACCATGTGCTGATGCTGCTGAATTTCGGAAGGTAGTCTTCCGTTACTTTTCTTTCGTTTCTTATTTCCTAAAACAATTTTTCCATTGTGTCCTACTATTACTGCTGTAGGATTGTGAACATGTAATTGGCGTTCCTGATAAAAAAAGACATATATGACAATTAGTAGCTTCGATTGTAATGTTGCGTCTCTCCTGAATCATAGTTTTCACTATTTTTGTAATCAGGAAGCTTCAACATATTTTACATGTTCAATCTAATACACATTCGAATGGGTTTTCTTCTCGTGTGGTATTTTATTCTATATTATTAGAATAATTAGAAAGTAGCCAATAAAGTCATGTTTATATGTAAGATTTATAATTTTCCGCGTTTCGCAGTATAGAGGAAAATTATTGTACTAACGTTCCGTCTGATTAATCATGTGATTATCACATGTTTACATGTACATGTAATAAATGAGCGGGAAATAATCCCGTGGAGTAATCACTCTCTACTCAACACTGATACAGTCAAGATGGACACCGATATGTTGAGCAGCCCTTTAAGAAATGCCATTTCGAGAGAGGTTTCCAATGCCATATCAACATCTCAACAGGATTTATTGAACAGTATAAACGGTATAATGGACAGTAAACTGACAAGTTTGCAGACCACCTTACAAGAAAGTCAACAAGAAATTTCGCAGACTCAAATGGCCAAGATGGAGGAAACTCTGACCGATAACTATAATTTTCAGAGGAAGGGCAACGAAAACCAATTCAAGTATGGTGTGAAGGTTCTAACAAAGCTGAAAGAGGCGAAGTCAAGCTTAGAAGTTCATGATTTGACCAGAGCGACCGTACAGAACGCTAAATCCAGGATTTCAGAAGGTATTGACATTGTGCAAGAGAGACAAAAGTTAATTAAACTTGCAGATTCTTCTCAACTCGGTTGGAAAGTGGTTAATGAGTATGTTGCCAACCCAATAGCAGAAGACTCCGAAGATGAGAAAAAAAATGTTAAGAGCTCAGTCTAGAGCAGAGCGCAAGAGTAAAGCAGAGAAAACCAAGAAAAGCATCAAACCCAGACAAGTTCCTTATGCCAGGAATGCAGATAAAGATGATTCTTTCAAGCCTGGAAAGTGTTTCAATTGTGGAAAAAGGGGGCACTGGGCAGATAATTGTCCTGATAGAAAACAAAAGATAAGTAATTCTTTATATTTATCAAACTTAGATAGTTCAAGCTTATTTTGTAGCTCAGATGATAATTTTTATTGCAATAATTCCAAAATTAGAAACGCCAATGAGAAGGGTTCAATAACAATTGATTGTTTACAAAAAGTTGATCTTGTTACTTATGTGGAAAAACCGGTTAGTCCAGTAGGTAGATTGAAAAATGCTATCGATGAATGGAGATTAATCACAGGTAATACACATATAATTGATGTTATACAAAACGGATATAAGATACCTTTCAAAACAGAACCAGATCATAAAATTATTAGAAATAACAGATCATCTCTTGATAACGCAAGTTTTGTTAAGTCAGAAATTGAAACTTTGCTGTCAAAAGGTTGTATATCAGAAGTGAATGATATACCTTGTGTAGTTAATCCTTTGACCGTTGCTTTTAATAAATCGAGCAAACCCAGGTTGGTATTGGATTGTAGACACATCAATCCTCATTTATTTAAATTTAGATTTAAATATGAAGACACAAAGTTAGCAAGGGAAATTTTTCACCAACATGATTTTCTATATGGCTATGATTTAAAAAGTGCTTATCACCATATTGAGATTGTTGAATTGCACAGAGAATATTTAGGTTTTGCATGGGAGATAAATGGTGCAAACAGATATTTCGTTTTTAATGTCTTGCCATTTGGATTGGCTACTGCTGGTTACATATTTACCAAAGTTCTCAGAGAAGTTGTAAAGTATTTCAGATCTAAAGGCGAACAAATTATTATGTTTTTAGATGATGGTTTGGGAGGTGGTAAAGATTTTGAATCTTGTCAAAAAAGTAGTCAGTTTGTAAAATTTCACCTTCAAAAGCTAGGTTTTCTAATTGCACATGAAAAATGTGTTTGGGATCCATGCCAAGAATTGAAATGGTTAGGTTTCATTTGGAATACTGAAACTGGTAGAATATTCGTCAGTCCTGAGAGAATAGATAAAGCAGAGCAAACTGTAAACTATATACTTTCCGAGATTGGGAGAGGTAAAGTTTTGTTAAAGGCTCGAATTTTAGCGGGCATAGTCGGTCAACTCATATCAATGCAAATAGTATTTGGTGATCTCGTGAGATTGAGAACAAGATTTTTATATGCTTGTGTTAACGGTAGAGCAAGCTGGGAGGCATCTGTAAAAATTACACCAGAAGCTATTGATGAGTTAGAATTTTGGAGAGTTTCTTGCAGAGCAAGGAATAGTAAAGGTGTGAATATAAGCACAGTTAATTTTCACGACAATTTTGATGTCGATTTGTTTTGTGATGCCTCAGATGTAGGCTTTGGTGGTTTTTGTTCCACTTATGATCGTACCGAAGTATTCGGTAACTGGGTAGGTAATGAACCTTTTGAGAGTTCAACTTGGCGTGAACTTGAATGCGTCAAGAGAGTTTTGTATACTCAAGATTCGTTGTTGGAGAACAAATTAGTTCGAGTCAACAGTGACAATCAAAATGTCGCACGTATTTTGACGGTGGGGAGCAGAAATTTGTCACTACAAAAAACTGCGATTAATATTTTAGAATCTTGTGAACAGAAAAACATTAATATTCAGACTCGCTGGGTCCCTCGGGCTCAGAATGTGTATGCAGATCAACTTAGTCGTTATACAGATCACGATGACTGGTCTTTAAACGATGAAACATTCAGTTTCTTAAACTATATTTGGGGTCCGTGTAGCATAGACCGATTTGCCACTCATTACAATACACATTGTTCGCGTTTTAATTCAGTTATATGGTGCCCAGGAACTGAAGCAGTTGACAGTTTTAGTCAATATTGGGGAAATGACAACAATTGGTTGGTACCCCCACCTTCTTTGATTGCAAAAACAGTTAACAAAATGTGCAATGAGCGTGCTAATGGTATTTTGGTTATACCAGAATGGAAATCGGCGGCATTTTGGCCTTTACTTTGTGCACAAGAAATTTTTAAGAGTTTTGTTTCAGACGCTATTTATCTTACAAATGACAAAGTTATAGTGAAGGGTGCCGGTAAAAACGGCATTTTCGGGAAATGGCCACTTAAATTTAGGTTGATAGCTTTAAATATTATGTTCTAATGATCCATATTTGCGATTTTCAGGCTTAGGACTGAGGCAACATGTTGTGGAGATTGTAGAGAAGAGTACTGTAGGATGTTCGGTTGAACTTGGAAAATTAGCAGAAAAGATGTCGGTTTATCTTATCCAGTCTAAAAGTGACAATACTACAAAAAAGTACTTTGCTAGTTATAATCGTTGGAGATCTTTTGCTCAAGGATATGGTTTTAAAGAATTACCAGCAGATCCGATTCATGTTTCATTGTTTTTAACTTTATTGATTGACAAGAAGTCATCACCTTGTACTTTAGATTCGATAATTTATGCTTTAAAGTGGGTACATGAGCTTTATGGTTACGTTGATCCTACAAATAACGCTTACATTCATTCGTTAGCTCAATCATGTAAAAGATTAAATGGAAAACCAGTCGTAAAGAAGGACCCTGTTACCTCGGATATAATACTTGAACTCTGTAAAATTAATGAATTTGAAAATGACTTGCTTATTGTTAGAGATTTGACTATGATTTTGATAGGCTATGCTGGATTTTTGCGCTTTGACGAATTAAGTTCTATTACATGTAGGGATGTTAAGATTTTTGATGATCATATTTCTATTTTTCTGCCCCGGTCCAAGACCGATCAATACAGACAAGGTAACGAGATACTTATTTCTAGGGGTAACACTTTGGCATGTCCAGTTGTTATGTATAAGCGATACATTTCACTTGCTAGTTTGGATGTTAATTCGGATTATTTTATATTTCGACCGATTTTTAGGTCTAAGGGGTTAGCTAAGTTGATATATAAGAATAAGACGTTAAGCTATACAGCCACAAAAGAGAATATTGTACGTAGATTAAAGACTGTAGCTCCTGACTTGAACCTAGGTTTGCATTCTTTACGTTCTGGTGGTGCTTCTGCAGCAGCCAGGTCAGAAGTAAATGAGAGATGTATTAAACGTCATGGAAGGTGGAAATCAGATATTAGCAAAGATGGTTACATTGCTGATTCCTTAGATATGAGATTATCAGTATCTAGAAAACTTGGTTTATAATTTGGGCTCTTTTCATCCCTTTCTTTGTGATCTCTAGATTACGTTGGGCAGTCGGCAAATATATATTTGGTTATTGTATTAATATTATGTATTATAGTGAGATTTATGGTATAAATTGCAATGAGATTACATCAGTAAAGTGTGTACTTATAATTTTCCGCGTTTCGCAGTATAGAGGAAAATTATTGTACTAACGTTCCGTCTGATTAATCATGTGATTATCACATGTTTACATGTACATGTAATAAATGAGCGGGAAATAATCCCGTGGAGTAATCACTCTCTACTCAACACTGATACAGTCAAGTTTCTTAACGATATTTGTATATATCGTTTCTCATTAATATTTCATATCTAGATCTTAATTGGGTTTTTATAATGTTTGTGCAATGTATTATTGTTTCATGTTTCACTTTATATCATTTTTTGTTTTGTTTTATGTCATATCTTTAAGTATACTGTCCAAGTATGACTCCGGAAACGGTCTTTCGAGCATATTAACTTTCGACTAAGTTAGGGTTTGGACACAGGTTTCCAACGCCGTCTATCGACATAGTTGGTTTTTCCTGGCCGGCGGGATCGTTAAGGATGGAGAAATTTTGATGATTTATAATTATTAATTACAACTCAGTATGTTATGCTGTATGGTTATATCACACATGCTGTTATATTTCACATGTCATGTTTATTTATTTGTAATAAATTCGGTGTCCTCTAGATTACGTTGGGCAGTCGGCAAATATATATTTGGTTATTGTATTAATATTATGTATTATAGTGAGATTTATGGTATAAATTGCAATGAGATTACATCAGTAAAGTGTGTACTTTTTATAAATGTGACATGTTGTGGTTGATACTCATCATAACAGCCATTGTGTTTTTCATTTTTTTTCTTTTTTCAGTATCTTAGAACAGTTCTTCTCAGAGATTCCGACAGGTTTGATGAGATGTTAAAAGTGATCTCCACTGTAAGACATGTACAATTGGTGCATATTCGTTGTCATCTGTGAAGCATATATAATATATAATATAATATATTAAGGAAATATAGATAACTTTCAAGGTTGTTGGAAATAATAACACAACTCATCAGGTGCCTAGGAATATATCTTTTGCGTAATTGAATTATTTAGTATGGGTTGGTAAATTCTACGCTACGGTTTAGGAAGATTTATTTTTGTCTCGATTTATTTTTGCCTTTCATTTCAATTCAAGAAAAGGTAAAATTTGAAACAAATTGATTCTAAAAACAAAAATGTATTTTTAACATATCTCATGGGTTATAAAGCGATTCAATGGCAGTAAATTCAATATAATGGAAACATTTTTTAGCTTGTTAAATGGTGCACCTAAATACGAAGATGTTGTATCAGTGCACATGAGACAACTCTCCATCCAAACCCCAGTGTATGAAAACTTGGAAATCAGGTGAAAGAAGTATAAACTTATAATTAATAGTATTAAAATAAGATTTATAATGATAAAATTATTAAAGATAATAACAAGAATGTAATTACTCAGGGGCAGCAAAGAAACAACGGGTTGTCGGATTCGTCCGATAAATTTTAATCTTAGGAACTTTTTTGCCACCTATAAAATTTGCGCTAATTGCTTAAGTTTCAAAGATATAAATCAAAAACTACGTTTTACCTCTCTGTTATATTTTTAACCATGTCAGCCAACATGGGTGGAAAACAAGGTCATCGGACACATTTTTTAAACTAGATTCCCTTATAATGATTATGGCTAACTATAGTTAAATTTGTCTCAGTACTTTCAGAGAAAAAGCTTTTTGTAAAAAATAACAAACAATTACGAGTTTGATGCGACTGTCATACTAGTGAGAGGTTTAGCGATATAAAACCAGGTTCAATTCACTATTTTCTACATTTGAGAATGCCTGTATCAAGTCAGGAATATAACTGTTGTTGTCCATTTGTTTGTTGTGTTTTATCGTTTGATTTTTCGTTTTGAATTTTCATTGGAGCTCATACTCTTGTGATTTTACTTTTGAGAAACAGTTATAACCTCTGCGCAATACTCTGAAAAGGAATATTTCAATGTTTGGCACGTTCTTCACGAAGACATCAAGCATTATAATTTTATACACACAACAGCTTTATTATAGTGAAGCCCAGGTGGTCATGTGGTCTAACGGGACGGCTACAGTGCAGGCGATTTGGTGTCACGATATCTCAGTAGCATGGGTTCGAATCCCGGCAATGGAAGAACACACATTTTGAGAAAGCAAATTTACAGATCTAACATTGTTGGGTTGATGTTTAGACGAGTTGTATATACATTATGTACACAGCCATGTATCACCATCATTGCTGGTGATTCGATGGATGAATCTGTTGTAGAGTTGTCACTGACTCAGACGTACTTATAAATATAATTATTTTCTGTGATTGTATCTTGCATTAATTTGTAGAATCCTTTACTATTGGTAATTGAGCTGATCTGTAACAATAATATCTCCATGCCTTATAGATCATGTACTGTAGTGCGCCGCTAGATTAAAACTGACGAGGAGAGGTAACACAAGGCCATCGTAAGCTTTATTACTGTGAAACTCAGGTCATTGTGTGGTCTAGCGGGACGGTTGCAGTGCAGGCGATTTGGTGTCACGATATCTCAGTAGCATGGGTTCGAATCCCGGCAATGGAAGAACAAAAAAAATTGCGAAAGCAAATTTACAGATCTTACATTGTTGGGTTGATGTTTAGACGAGTTGTATATACATAATGTACACAGCCATGTATCACCATCATTGATGGCGATCCGATGGATAAATCTGTTGAAGAGTTGTCACTGACTCAGACGTACTCATAAATATAATTATTTTCTGTGACTGTATCTTACATTAATGTGTAGGATCCTTTACTTTAGATAGTTCAGCTGATCTGTAACAATAACATCTCCATGCCTTATATATCATGTTCTGTAGTATGCCGCTGAATTAAAACTGACGAGGAAAGGTAACACACGGCCACTGTAATCTTTAATTTTGTAGAACCCAGGTGGTCGTGTGGTCTAGCGGGACGGCTACAGTGCAGGCGATTTGATGTCACGATATCACAGTAGCATGGGTTCGAATCCCGGCGAGGGAAGAAAAAAAAAATTTGCGAAAGCAAATTTACAGATCTAACATTGTTGGGTTGATGTTTAGACGAGTTGTATATATATATATTATTTTAGTAAGTGAATTAACATAGTTTTTTCACTGACCATCCCCCAACAATCCTCTTTACTTAATTCGTGAAAAATTGATTGACCAATATAAATATATGTAAAACCGATTTCAAAATAAACAAACTTGCAGCACTTTTTACCTCTCTCCCAACCCACCCAAAACTATTTGATTATTTTTTTATCCTACATTGATATGTTGATGTCGTTCCTTACTGGAACGTTATTCCTTGAATCCATAATTGAAAGCGTCCTTGCTAAAATGGAGCAAACATTGAGAAAATCTAGTTGTCAGTGTTTACAGGAGAGTTAATATTTTGTCAGTAGTTACCAAATGTATTAGGCATGAAGATGGAATTGCAAATAAGTTTAATAAGTAATAGTAAAAGTCAATGATAAAAAAAAATCATATGTTATAAATCATATAAAAAAGTAGATAAGAATCAAAGTAAAAAAATATTTAAGAGGCAATGTCAGAGAGTACCAGGCAGGACTGTTCAACTAAAAAAAATTGATTTGGTCAAACTTATATTTTACCCTTTCAGTATAACATACTGACTGGGAATATATAATTTTTTTTTCAATTTTTTGTGAATTTGACATTTTTTTTAATGAAATTCAATATGAGGGCTCAAATCGCTATTTTCCATTGAAATGTATGAGGAAAAAGCCAGTTTCTTACTGTTTTCAATTATCCGTCATCGGAGAAAAACAATACTTATGACAAAACTACCTATATGGAAGTCTAGTACTATGTTGGTGTAAAAAATAATGGAAATAAAAACTTTGGTATCTTTTTGATTTTTTCCCAAAAATAAGGTAAAAAAATGCTAAAATAAGGAAAATTGAGAAAATTGAGAAATGCCAGTTTCTAACCGTTTTCAATGATACATCATTTGAGAAAAACAGACCTTATGACTAAACTACCTATATGGAAGTTTAGAACTATGTTGGTGTAAAAAATAATGGAAATAAAATTTTTGGTATCTTTTTGATTTTTTTTCAAAAAATAAGGTAAAGAAATGCTAAAATAAGGAAAATTGAGAAATGCCAGTTTCTAACCGTTTTCAATAATCAATCATTGGAGAAAAACAGCCTTTATGACTTAACTACCTATATGGAAGTCTTGTACTATGTTGGTGTAAAAAATAATTAGAATAATATTTTTGGTATCTTTTTGATTTTTTTCAAGAAATAAGGTAAAAAAATGCTAAAATAGGGAAAATTGAGAAAATTTGAGAAAAGCCGTTTTCTGACCGTTTTCAATTATCCATCACCAGAGGAAAACAACACTTATGAATAAACTGCCTATATGCAAGTCTAGTACTATTTTGGTGTGAAAAATGATGGAAATGAAATTTTTGGTATCTTTTTGATTTAAAAAAAAAAAGGTAAAAAAATGCTAAAATAAGAAAAATTATGAAAATTTAAGAAAAGCCAGTTTCTAACCTTTTTCAATTATCCATCACCAGAGGAAAACAACATTTATGACTTACTACTGATATGGAAGTCTAGTACTATGTTGGTTTAAAACAAGAATGTGTCCACAGTACACGGATGCCCCACTCGCACTATCATTTTCTATGTTTAGTGGATCGTGAAATTGGAATAAATTCTCTAATTCGACATTAAAATTATAATGATGTTATCAAAGGGAACATGTACACTAAGTTTCAAGTTGATTAAATTTCTTCTTTATCAAAAACTACCTTGACCAAAAACTTTAACCTGAAATTTGCACTATCATTTTCTATGTTCAGTGAACCGTAAAATTGAGGTCAAAACTCTAATTTGGCATTTAAATTAGAAAAAACATATCATAGGGCACATGTTACTAAGTTTCAAGTTAATTGGACTTCATCTTCATCAAAAACTACCTTGACCAAAAACTTTAACCTGAAGCGGGACAGACGAACGGAGGCACTATCGTAGGTGGGGCATAAAAATAATGAAAGTACAATTTTTGGTATCTTTTTTACTCTTTTTAAAACAATTCAGTAAAAAAATGCAAAAAATAAGGAAAATTGTAATATTGAGAAAATTATGCTTTGGCAAACCAAAATGGAATTACATGGATTAAGTTGCAAAATACCAAACACTTTTGCATCTTTATTGTATTTATCATGTTTAAGTGAGTTTTTGATGAAAAAAAAAAAGAAAAAAAGTTGTAGTCTTGTCGCCACTTTGTTCCTTTGGTTGCCATAGCAAGCATAAAATGTAGACTATTCATTTCATGTGGGCCTTTTTTGTACAAATTTTCACCATGAAAGTACTTGGAAGATGCAAGAAAAATCTCACTGAATTGGCATCTAGTTCATAAGTCAATGCCACAGATACCTATAATTCAATTTTTTGCTGTACTTTGACCTTTGACCTCAAAGTAAAAAGATGACTTTTGTTTACAATTTTGTGTCGGGAGCATTATCTGTTTGCCCTTTGACAAAATCTTTTGATATTTGGCACATGTGTGCAGCACCTCAAGACAATCTGTTGTGTTCCAAGGAACATCATCCCCAAATTTATCCAAACCTTCCTTTAGGGGAATTGAACCTTATAAAACAAGAATGTGTCCATAGTACACGGATGCCTAGTCCGAGATTACTCTGACGTCCGACGGATGTTTAGCCAGACAAGCTGGGGCCGTGGGACATCACGTCCCACGGCCGCAGCTTGTCTGGCTAAACAGCCGTCGGACGTCAGAGTAATCTCGGACTAACGGATGCCCCACTCACACTATCATTTTACATGTTCACTGGACCGTGAAATTGGGGTCAATACTTTAATTTGGCATTAAAATTACAAAGATCATATCATAGTTAACATGTGTACTAAGTTTCAACTTGATTGGACTTCATTTTCATCAAAAACTACCTTGACCAAAAACTTTAACCTGAGCTTCACACTATCTTTTTCTTTGTTCAGTGGACCATAAAATTGGGGTCAATACTTTAATTTGACATTAAAATTAGAAAGATCATGTCATAGGGAACATGTGTTCTAAGTTTCAGATTGATTGGACTTCAACTTCAGCAAAAACTACCTCGACCAAAAACTTTAACCTGAAGTGGGACGAACGAACGGACGAACGAACGAACGGACGAAGGGAGGCACAGACCAGAAAACATAATGCTCCTCTACTATCGTAGGTGGGGCATAAAAATTTCATAGATATCCATTAATTTAAACTAAAGTTATTGTCCGGAAACCAATGTGTCTTCAGACAACAACAATGACGACATCATACATGTACCATTATACATTCCCAAAAATTGTTTGCGGTCGAATAATAAATGATTAGATCCTCATTTCTCAACCTTATATATTCTGAACTCCCAACCGGCATGACCATGGATCTTGCCCATTTATAATTGGGTGGGGGGATTTCAAATCAAGGACAGACACCACATGAATACATTAGTACATGCACGTACATGTATATAATTGATAGTGACAAAATCTATAAATAAGCATGCTCTTTGTTTTTGCAAAATCAAATATGATTATGCAGAGTGGTTTAATTCTTTATTGAAGGCTGTACCTATTACTATAAACTTTTACATTGTATGGTCTCTTAATGGAGAGTTGTCTGATTACAATTATGCAGAGGCGGATTTAGGGGGGCAGGGGGGCTCATATAGGGAATCACTGAAGCGTGACTGGAGCGGGCCCCCCTTAGGTCAGTCAGTGGGCCCTCTCTTATGAAAATTTCAGGATCCACCACTGTTATACTACATCTTCTGATTTTTATTGTATTCCATAGCAGTTTCTTCAAAACCTTTGGAAATAGAAGCACCCTTTATCTTCATCACTTGGTTTGTATAAAAGTCAGAATATGACAACAGAGAATTATTCCCATACATCACAATGATTATGGCCTAAAGAGAACTGTGATAGGTACATGTAGCCTTGAAATTTGAAATCATAACAAACCTCCTTTGTTAATAAGACAGATAACTTGGCCTGATTAAATGTGACATATACTTAGCTACAGTGTTAACATAACAATTAGTTTATCCTGTTTATTAATTCAATCCATCAATTTTGATCAAGATTCAAATGCATGTACTGCACAAAACAAAAAATAACAAGGGCATACTACATTGATACTTACATTAAAGTTTATTTTTTTTGGTGTACATATTTCTAAATAGCACAAAAATGTTAACACAATTATTTTAAAAATACAATTTTTGACTTTTCATTTCCTTTTAACAGATTTGTTTTAATATAAATTGATCCCATTTTCTGTTAAGTACTCTGTAATAATTGGGAACTTATTTTATCAACACATATATACATCTTTTTAGAAATTCATATTAACCCTTGCATAACATAAATGACATGTATAAATATTTGCCTATATAAACACATGAAACATGATAAATATCTAAATAGTTTCAAAAAATTTGAAATATTCTTTCAGACACCCAGTAATATTTTAAAAGATAAAGATCCATAAACAACTAAGTTGATATTCTTAAAATTGTCCTCTATCAAAATTGTCATTTTCCACATTGAGGTCTCTCAATTACTAAAGTAACTTCCAAAATATTACCAAAAGTCAAACATATACATAAAAAACTTAATAGGTATTGAAATGTTCTGTTGTATGAGTCTCCCAAACTGGTTACAGTTTCATGTGTGATTGTCTTTAAGCTCAGTCAGCTGAAAACAAATGAAGGAATAGTCAAGCTATACATGTATAAATCAGTTTTTTGCTTGAAAATGTTTTAAATTAATTATATTAAATAAGATGAATTTTAATATTATATACATATATTCAAGTACACATATTTGAAGTTTAGTATAATTTTTTAGAAGATTTCACATTCAGGACTTCAAAATACATATGTAGTGAGAGATTAAAACCCTTCTTGCATATCTGGAAAATACACACTTGGTCTCATTAATTTTTATGTACAATGTATGTGTCATCTGTGTTTTAATTTGTTCTTAAATTAAGCTGACACTGGTCATATTAAAATGTTTAACAATTCATTTGTTATGCATTCTTATTCTGATTTACATTATGTACTGATGTAATGTCTAGTATGTTTACAGGATTAAAGATTTCACATACTTTATCTCATATGGTACTTTATCAAAATAAAGATAAACATGTAAAAAATGTACTTTAAGAGATACTGGTACTCACTTATGAATTTTCATATTAATGCAGTAGGTTAACTTCAAAATCAAGTTAATCTATTTCTCTAATTATAGGCTCCTCTATATGTAAGTCTGTCATCTGATGTATCTTTTATCTGTTTAAAGAAATAACAGATTATAAGGTGATCAATTATTCTTTGAATTGAATATGGAAAATTGTATTTAAAATCAAATTAGTTATTTTCTTATCTTAAGAACCAGTGGAAAATATATAATGAGCTGTTAGCATCTTACTACATTAAAACATTCAAAGTTACAAGACTTTTTTGTATGATTAATTCTATTTTTAAATGGACAGGTTAATGTATAAAATGATCTAAATGAACACTTTAAAGCAGAAAAGGTAAATTGTGATTAACTTATTACTAACATGACTAAACAAGTTTACTTGATATATTTGAGTCAAATTAACCTTATATGTTATGTGCTTCAGGATCACACATGTACATGTACAAATGTATCTAAATTCTAATGACAATATCTCAAAATGTGCTAATTTTAAAATATTTTTTTCAGTTTTGAACTAAATGTTAAAAGTTTGAAATCCTTGCAATTGTATCATGTATATATCATATGTCTAATTTAGTTTCTAAGGACACGAAGGACAATAAACAACAATTTTATGAAACAAAGGTATTGCCGTCCCAAAAGATCCCATCTAAATACATTGAAATAGTGGATTAAGAATCTAATTATCTTAAGATTTGATATACAAGTTTTATTTTTATAAATAAATATATATGTAATCATGATAACCACTTTTCAATATATGTGTGTCTTTCATATGTCATAAAATATAGGTACACTGTATATGTAGCATTCAAAATTACAGAAAATCTAAATTTGACGTTCCTGATTTTTAACAAATTAAGCTTACTGTTTACATATGTACATGTATATATCTGACATAAACATACATACATGTATGACCATGATGACTATCCTGATAACTGTAGGATTGTCTTTACTTTTATAAATTGTGACTTGGATGGAGAGTTGTATCAAGATCTATCATTGACACTCATGCCACATCTTTTTATACATTTATCTATTCTACATGTACATGCAAATGTATTCAGTTGTAGTCGCATTTTGCCTACATGTACATGTACATTCATTTTGGCACATGAACATACCTTACTGACATATACATATTAATGTTAAGCATAATTAATAAGGTGACAGACATGCATGGTCTGTTGTGTATATGGAGGATAGTTGTACATGTGATTTTCTCATTGGCAATCATCATGATCATAACCAAATCTTCTTTTTTTTTGTAACTTTTGAGTCTGATACATGTAGTTTTATTTTTTTTTATATTTTAAATTATTATCCTATTCAAATATTGTTTGAACATGATGAATAAAATTGTATTAAATTGCTTTCAGCACAGATCATACATTTGCAGAGAATAATTTCACATTGTAACTAAAAATATGAGGGAAAGGGGGGATGTATTAAAATTATTGAACAGGCCACATGATTCATCCGAGAAGTAATTTTAAACTTTCATAATATAAACTATTACCTGTTCCAACTGGTATAACTGTCACAAAGAATTCTTTTAAACACTATCACTATCATCTGCTTCAAAGTGAACCGCCTTTCCAGTTTTCAAGATGCACAAAATTATGGCATTTAGATCTTTATAGTTTGCTTTTGGTGTCCATGATATACCATGTACTGTTTTAAGGTGGGAGAAAACTGTATAATTTCCAGCATTCGTCCAGCTGAATCATCAAAAACTACTCACGGATGGTTTTAAATTCCTCATATTCCACATTTCCAGCAAATAATACAATAATTTCAGTCTTATAAATAATCCTCATTCCCAGATATTGTAACTGCCTCTGTCTGGAAGTGATCAGCCGTACATGTATGCAACAATCTCCTGGTGAGGGAAATAAGTTTCCCAACACCACAAAGTTATGTACTTTTCTTAAATCTTATCAAAATGTTCAATTATGTATAAAAATATACAACAGAAGTTCATTTTTCTGTCAAAACATTACCAGCTGGTTACAACCTTTATCGGTTTTTAAATTGAAGAGCATCACTTTTGGTATATCTAAACACCAAATAGACGAAAATAAACTGCTGTTTGCTGACAGTTTACTGCATTAGAACATTTACATATCAACAGATACAAAAGATGTTATTATCATTTCCTGCTGTATTCATGGTCATCTTTTAGAATATATATCAATTGTTATATTGTAGGCTGTTTTTGTTGAGAAATTAATACCCCTATTTCCCTATATAAGCAGTCAAATTTACTGAAAAATCAAATTCATTTTTTTATACATAATAACCCAATATGACTTTATAAAATGTCATTTCCCAACAAAACAAGGTGGATACATTACAAAAACACATTTATCTCAAAAAGGCTGTTGAACAAAATTTCCAAGTTCTGCGTGGTTTTCTCTGGCATTGCCTCTTAAAACTTTTTAATAAGCAGTCAGTTTAACTGTTATGGAATAAATTGAAGAGGGGAAAAAAACAAACCAAAAAAACATAAAAATGGAAACTGTACATTATAGCATTTTACAAGATCTTTTGAGATCACATATGAAGGGGATAAACGGCTGAAAACACATTTTATTTTATCACAACTTTATAAATAACATTGGAACAATGTCAGGTCAGCAATACACCTCTTGTACTGATTGTATTTTTACATTTATCTCTACTCACTTTTTCTGCCTTTTCAACTCTTTCATCCTCACTGTACTTGTCAGTTTGGGTACCTTTACATTGAAGTGATGCCTCTAGCTTATGAAGTCCGTCTCTTTCGTTTGTGTTAGCACTAAGACAATTTCCCATGTTACTGCAAAATTATTCAAATAGAATGAGAGAGTTGACATCAATTTTATTTTCATGCGTGTTTGAATATTCATTACAATTTAATAGATTAGCCCTCACATTATTCAAATAGAATGAGAGAGTTGACATCATTTTTATTTTCACTAAAACAGTGTTGAAATAAGATAATAGTACACAAGGTTCATGTTTAATACATATATAACACAAGGTTTATATCAAAAGCAGAATCAAAATGTTTGAATATTCATTACAATTTAATAGATTAGCCCTCACATTATTCAAATAGAATGAGAGAGTTGACATCATTTTTATTTTCACTAAAACAGTGTTGAAATAAGATAATAGTACACAAGGTTCATGTTTAATACATATATAACACAAGGTTTATATCAAAAGCAGAATCAAAATGTTTGAATATTCATTACAATTTAATAGATTAGCCCTCACATTATTCAAATAGAATGAGAGAGTTGACATCAATTTTATTTTCATGCGTGTCGCTTTTCATTTAAACTCTATTTTTCGAAATTTTATGGACTGTCTACCCCTGGAATAAATAAGCTGCATTTGGCAAAATAATTTGCTATTTTGAGATTTTTAATGCTCTCCTACGTTGTACCAATTTGTCAAAATGTTTCGCCAAGTTACAGTTTGGTTTCACTTCCATAAACGTATCATCTGGTAGAATGTTGTAAGCTCATAGCTAAATGTAAATTTTGAAAGTATAAGTTTTTCTCTTGATTATTTTGTTAAAGAAATATGTAATACATGAAAAGGGAAAACCAAGTTTTCAAGCGTATAAATGTGTTGACTAACTATTACATCATGATAAATATAGATCGAGGTCGTAAGCGGATACGGGTGATCTTTAAAAATGAATTTATTATTAAAAGAATATATACGCTTTAATTAAAACAAAATGATATCTACATCAATATAACTGCCCAAATTGTGGTTATAGTCATGACGTCTCCCTCCAAATATACCGGTTGTAATTTCTAAACGACACGAGTGAAGAAAACACTAAAACAGTGTTGAAATAAGATAATAGTACACAAGGTTCATGTTTAATACATATATAACACAAGGTTTATATCAAAAGCAGAATCAAAATGTTTGAATATTCATTACAATTTAATAGATTAGCCCTCACATTTATCGACGAAAATGTGCTAGCTAGGTTGTCCATAAAAAGTAATAAAACATACTTGTCAACATTTGTAGAAAAATATATCCGTTATTTATGCTTAATCATTTCAAATCACTTGATGTTTTTTTTCAATTGCATTGATATTATTTAAAAGTGGATTACTTTACTCACCATACTTTTTCAGGTGACCATGAATGAAGTTATGAAAACAATGTTATAAAAAAAAATATGCACAGCAAATTGAATCCGGAACATATTACCGTAGTTGTTAACGGATAGAGCTATTTTTAGAAATTATCAATTGAGAGAATGTACCGTGACTGATAAACATGATAAATGAGAAGAAGGATATTTTAATGTCAGGTACCAGCATTTCAATTTGAAATTAAGCAAATTTTTAGGCATGCTTTAATAAATGATGAAGAAAATTAAAAATCGATAGGAAGACACTTTTAAAATGCTAATGTACTATAAAACGATTTTTTTTTACTATTTGCACCTTTAAATTTAACCCAGAGTGAAATATTAGTTTCGTTATAAGATACATTTTTTCATATAAAATCAACAATGATAAAAAGACTAGGTCATCTGACGATTGAAAAGATTAGAGAACATTTGTCGAACTATATGGCTTTGCTAGTGGTCTAAGAGCATGCTTAAAATGTGGTTTGTCCTCACAGCATGGATATGCTTTGACATATAGACATATGATTTTGATGTCTATTTTTTTGCCGGTACAATAATTGTTCATATGTAATAATGCTTTAAAAAATATAATGTCTTAATTATCTAGACACTGTGGATGATAATTTCGCTCTATAATTCAACAATAATGATGATGACTATTTATCGGCATTCGGATGTGTGTATTAACAAGAACTACATCTTTAAGTCAAAGGTCAATATTCAGAAAATCAAACCACCTTTCTAATGGCTAAACGAGAATATTAAATTTCAAAGTGTAAATTATGAGCGATCACTCTCTGGATTTGTTTCATCCATATCTTAGATTTATACTGTCATTGGAGAGCATTTAAAATAAAAAAAGACAACTATCACAAAAGGGTTCTCTATTCGATAATGGTTTCACGATCTATAATCTAGATGTTTAAAATTTGATTTGCATATAAATAAATGTTTAATGTGAAATCTGAAAGGACATTTGGATATACATTGACATGTTCTCAGACCTCACGAAGCAATACACTGGTAGAAAAGTCTTCTTTTATGCAAAAACTCTGTGATTAAAATTGTCAATAAGCTGATATATTTCTATTGCTCAATCTTACTAAAATGACTTCTCTCCTATTTTTTCTTTGTCACCTTTTTGATGATACAAAGTATCATGGTCAAAAAGGAAGAAAGTGATTATATCTAATTGAACTTTTTAAAAGATATTCGTCAATATTAATGGTACGATACCGATACTGAACATTCACTTATTATATTGCTATCGAAGTTTCATGATAACACAGTTTGGTGGTAGTCAGATGTCAAAAATGGTCGTAACAAACGCTCTAAATTTGCACAATGCAATATGGCGTTATTTGATTTTGAAATGAAGAATAACAGCATAAAAAGCGTTTGGTTTTGTATAAGCATGTTCATTAAATCTTCAGGACATATATATTGAACATTCATAGAAAAAAATCATCTATGTAAATTTCTAATCTCCTTATTGATTTTGCTAAGGCGTTCGACACAGTTTGGAGAAACGGCCTATGGTTTAAGATGGCATTGAATCACATTGATGGAAAAATGCATACAGTAATACATAGTATGTACAACAATATAAAATCAAGAGTTATATACAATAATCAAAAATCTGATTTTTTCCCATGTAATACTGGAGTTAGACAAGGAGAAAATCTTTCCCCTCTATTATTCTCTCTGTATATCAATGACCTCACTGATTTTTTGCTATCACATAATGTGAAAGGTTTGTCATCAATATCGAACTCCCTTGAAACTAGCCTCAATATCTATTTAAAGCTGTTCATTTTATTATATGCCGATGATACTGTTCTAATGTCAGAAACAAAGGAAGACCTTCAAATGCAATTAAATTGCTTCAGTGAATATTGTGATACTTGGAAACTTAAAGTAAATACATCTAAGACTAAAGTTTTATTTTTTTCTAAAATACTATCAGAAAAAGCAACAAAAGCTATGTACAACGTTATTAAAAAAGGAAGGCAGTGTAATTTATCAATTGAATGCCAATTAGAGTTATTTGACAAACTGGTGAAACCAATTCTTCTATACGGATGTGAAGTATGGGGATTTGGAAAAAATGACATTATTGAACAAGTTCATCTTAAATTTTTAAAGCATTTACTACACCTCAAGAGATCTACCCCAAGCATGATTGTGTACGGTGAAACTGGACGATACCCATTGGGAATAAGCATTAAATGTCGAATGATAACATATTGGTGCAGGCTGCTTATAGATGAAAATAAGTTATCATCAATCTTATACAAGATTGTATATTCCCGATATCACACACACAATGATGATATTTTATGGATAAAGAACATTAAAAATATATTGGACAATGCCGGATTTTCAAATTTATTTTATGTGCAAAATACAGACCTCACCAAATGGTTACCAAAAAGTATCAAACTAAGATTAATTGACCAGTTTAAACAAAGTTGGAATTCAGCTATCCAGAGCACATCAAAATGCATTACGTATAGGCTCTTTAAGGAACATTTTGAATTTGAGAATTATTTCAACATCATAAATGACCGAGATATATATACACTTTGTATATTCCGAACATCGAATCATTCACTGCCAATAGAAAAGGGGAGATGGTATAACATTGACAAAAGCGATAGAAAATGTTCAATATGTAAGAAAAAAGATATCGGAGACGAATACCACTATATTTTTGTTTGCCCGGCTTTACAAGATGAAAGAAGAAGATTCATCCCAAATGAACTAATACCAAGACATAACACTATTGCATTAAACAAACTGTTTAATTCAAAAAAAACAAAGACACTTAGAAATCTCTGCAATTTTATAAGATGTATTAATAGTAAGCTCACTCCTTCTTAACAACCATAATTTATATACCATACCTATACTTATAGGAAGTATTTCTTTATACAATTTTAACTATTACACTTGACTATCAAAATCTATATATATATATATTCTTTAATATGTTATCTCATCCGAAATTTTTGAATTTTATGCATTTTAAATGCATAATTTGTTTTATATGTATATTATTTTTCAACTTCTCTGTAACCTTTGTACTTGCATGGTTTTATGAGAATAAACTATCTTATCTTATCTTATAACTTATTAGTTCTGGATATAGGAAGACGTGGTGTGAGTGTCAATGAGACAACTCTCCATCCAAATAAAAAAGTAAAAAAGTAAACTATTATAGGTAAAAGTACGGCCTTCAACACGGAGCCTTGGCTCACACCGAACAACAAGCTATAAAGGGCCTCACAATTACTAGTGTAAAACCATTCAAACGGAAAACCAACGGTCTAATCAATTTTAAAAAACGAAAATATTTCAAGCATATTTTGTTGTTGAAAATGTATGCAAACGGGGGCACAAGTTTAACCATTGAATTGTTTTCTCCGATACATTCACAATTAACAAATAATTGATCATTAGAAGAAATTAACAATATATACTTTATATGTACAAGTTCTGTTGAAAATAAAATTTGGAAAATGATGGTATATTTTCCAATTTTTACGATAAGAACCGATTTTAGTACCTTCTGATCATGTTTTATCATTCATTGAATATACCAACTATTTAAAGAACTGGACACATATATATTGTGGTTTGGAATAAGTCACATTGTTAATAGAAGAATATTTCGTTAAAAAAACGGGGAAAAACATTATCCCGGTTATTCCAAAAAAAACAACCACGCTCACTTTAATTATTTTAACACTTGTTAATCATGTATTTGAAATCTTACAAAATCTTGCATTATCAAGACGTCATAAACAACTGCACTAAGACAAGAGGACGCGTGAATAAAATTATCTGTTAGTAATCGATCTTTGACATCATTGTTCAAAATTTATGTACTACTTACACAAAGAAAGGGAAGAATGTTGTAAATTTTATCATCGTTAAGCAACGGTTTTCATTACATCTTCCTGATCGGACAATCAGGAGTTCAATCTTTAAAATTGCATTAATACTTTTTATAATTTCTATTGAAATACCACGGATAAATAAAGGCAACAGTAGTATACCGCTGTTTGAAATTCATAAATCGATTAAGAAAAAAACAAATCCGTGTTACAAACTTAAACTGAGGAAATAACATCAAATACAAGAGGAGAACTACGACACAACACAAACACAACATTAAAATGTAACACACATAGAAACGAACTATATAATATAACAATGGCCATATTCCTGACTTGGTACAGGACATTTTCAGAAAAAAAAACTGTCTGATTTAATTAGTCCTTACGTACAATATTACGAGGGAGATACATATAAATTTTACACTACAACAAGTGTGCTTCTGAGGTTAATTTTATTAGTTTAAGCACTATGCTTCCCGAAGTGTTTATATAATTAGATTTTAACTGTTGATGGTGTAGAAATATCGATCGTTATACATGACTTATAATGGGGAAGTGTGTTTCTCTTAATCTTTTTATCCCTTCTTTTCAAAGATTAATAGAAATCAAGAAAATTATCATCACTGTCTTGAATTCAACAAACTCAAATTATCTATTGCATAGAAATTCTAATTGAAATGTAATTTTAAGTTGAAACCTAAACTGTTTTTCCACCTACAAATATTCCAGAGATGAGCAAAAATAAAACAATAAAATGTAAGGAAAGAAACAGCATGATGTACACTAGAACAATTTAAGAATATCTGTCAATAATTCAACTCGTTTGTTTCCCAATTCATGTAATATTTAATTCAACCCTCACCAGATTTTAGCTTGTCAAAATTAACAAGTTAAACAAGGCAGCTATCTGGAAGATTACACTGATTCGGCCATTAAAATATCTTATAAATAAAAGTAAAACGATAAATAAATTATTTTATTTTCGATGAAATGGACAGGATAAAGTCAAACAGATCTTTAAAAAAATCGTCATAACATAATTGTATATGCTTGCCTGTGTAATATTATTCATTTCTTTTGATAATTTTATATCTTATAACCAAAGGAGTTCTTCGGAGTTTTGGCCCAAGAAAATGAAATGTTTGAGAACCATTTCAAATTGGCACATAATGTTTAGAAATGCACCGGGCCAAGAAATATAAATAATAAAACATAAAGATTTTTATCTAATGACGTCATAATTACGTCATAATATATACTGTTTTCACAAAAAAACGATGAAAAATTACAGAATTTGTGCAGTTTTCTATCTTTTTTCCATTGTGGAAACACCTGCGCAGCCAAGAAACAACGAAATAATTTAAATGAAGCTTCATTATAACTATTGGTATAATATCACCAAATACTAAGTTGTTTCTTGGGTGCGCACACACTTTTTCAATCTAAAATATACTTAAGATTTGATAAAAACACAAGAAAAATCACGAAATTAAACACAATATGCAAATTAAGTCATGATTTGTTGCCATGGTAACTTGTTTGATGTCAAATTTGTTCTGTTTTTCTTAGTACATGATACCTTAGTCAAGTTTTCAATTATTTAAGAATATGTATATAACTTTTAAATTTGCAGTAATCTTTGTGTCAAATAAGGGCTTAATTGTCCCTACTCCTTTATGCATAAATAGATATAGGAAGATGTGTCATGAGTGCCAATGAGACAATTAATAAAAGTAAACCATTATAAAGGCGAAGGTACGGCCTTCAATATGGAGCATTGGGTCACATGGAACAGCAAGTTATAAAGGGGCCCATAAAATGACTGTTCATATACTTTAGGGCTGGACTAATAAGATTTCGCAATGGCTTATGTACATATTACCCCAGGAGCAGATTACCTTAGCCGTATTTGGCACAACTTTTTTGGAATTTTGGATCCTCAATGCTCTTCAACTTTGTATTTATTTGGTTTTTTAACTATTTTGATCTGAGCGTCACTGATGAGTCTTATGAAGACGAAACGCGCGTCTGGCGTATAAAATTATAGTCCTGGTACTTTTGATAACTATTATGAAAGCTTTGAATTTTAGTATGCCTGGAAACTTAGTAGAATATGGACTTTTTCAACATTTCTCTCCCCTCCGCTGTAATTTTTCAGTTTCATATGTTCTGCGTTTTGAAGGTAGAAAAATTAAACCTTGTTCAATACCTGATATTTCGAAAATCATGCAAACAAGAAAATGTCTCTCATTCTACTCGCACTCATACACTAGAAAATGTGTATTTTTTAGGGACTAAGTAGGGTTTGAGGACTGTAAATTATAACTGAAATCTTCGGATTTCTTTCTATATCCATTGAAGCTTGTTTTCTACACAAGAATGGAAAAAGGTGAAAAAACCATAAAAATAAATAATAAAATGGATCGACCAGGTGGGAGGGCTTTAAGCTTTGAGAATTTCCATGCATTTGCTATATATGACATTTGGCAAAATTTGGAGCACATTGCTCATTTGAACAGCGGCAGTTGTTTCAATAGGGTTTTCCATACATATATTAAAAAAATAACGATATATTACGAAAGAGTGGTGTGCTCGCCTAGCACGTAGCAGAGGATTAAACGTTTTCATTTCGAATGGATGTTGCTGCGTAGTATTACATGCTGCATAGCCAAACCGTCATTTTAAACACATGTTCATCTGGTTGGTAGGAAACGCCTAGGGATGAGATAATTGGTACTACAATTATTCATTAGATTCACAAATAATTAACATTGCAAACTTTTTTAACCGCCGAAAATTCAACTACATCTAAATATATAATTGACGCGAACTTTGAAAAAAGTTTCAGAAATGCTACCTTACCTACTTGCAAGCTGCAGTGTTGTAACCGGTCGGTCTGACGTTAATGTTGTCGTCAGATAGAAAGATACCTTACCTTAAACCGTCCACTCGCTATCGTATTATTAATTTTTGCATTTGTTACGATTTATGAATGAAAATTACCTGTGTTTACCTGATAACACCTGTTCAAAGATGACTAAACGGAAATAAGTCAGTTTAATGTGGTGTTTGTAAACATTGTCCTAAGACTTCATTACCTTATGAATGAATCAGAATGTCTTAAATATAACTTTCTATTTCATTCTTTTTATATGCAATCGTTTAAGAAACAATTCTCTAATGCCAAGCTCTATTCTAATTTTAATATAGGAAGTCATTATAATTGGCAATATCCTTATAACTAAGCATTCATTAAATGACAGAACTATTCGGACCGGACCTTTAAATACACATTTGAAAAGCAGCCCGTTTGATTAGATGAAGCAATCGCGCTATTGAACATCAATCGTTCAGTTACTGACATGCCAGCTCTAGACCCCACGTAAACTGATTGAAAGATTATATATTTGTCAAATGAAAAACACATCAAGCATATCCCTCTCGTTAGGGGTTCAGAATCATGCAAATACCATCATAAAATATATGAAAAGACAAACAAACTAATCCGTATCATTTCAACAGCTGGTTTTACAATAAAATCGAACACGTTGAGATATATGAACACCATCCGATGGTGACAAGGGAACGTCACCCTAAAAAATGGGTAGATAACAATAGAAAGCGAAAAAATAATATTGTGAACATACGCGAAATTTGTTCGAAAAGGAAAGTTCAAACACATCAAACGAATGGATAACAACTATCCTATTCCTGACTTGTAAAACGCACTTACCTATGTAGAAAATGGTGCATTAAACCTGGTTTAATAGCTAGCTGTACCCCTCAGTAGTATAATAGTCGCAACAAATTCTATTATATTGACAACCATGTGTGAACAAAACAAACGGACAAATCAGGTCAACATGTCAAAATAGGGACACAACAGTCAATATTTTGTTATAATCTCACTCACTATAAAAACAAACAAAAATGTGACAAAGAAACACATAAACAATAAAAAAGGCAGGTAGACAAAGCATATTAGCAAAATTTAAAACACGAATACTTCAATATAACATAAGACAATAACATAATGACTGGATGTAAGGACATGTACAGAACCACGCCATTTGTATCAAAGAAAAACAAAAAGGCGAATAGACAAAGCACATTATCAAGAGTGAGAGACAAGAATACAACAGTTATCATAGGAAAATAGAGCAATGACGGTATGCTTAAGCATAGAGTTAAGTCAAATTATTATCACCGAAAACAAATGAAAAAGTAGTAGTAATATTAATAAAGACAAATAAAACACGTTATAAAGATAAAGAACAACGTCAGTACACAAAACAAACTATACTTCAAGACCATTGTGTTTTATTTGTAAAGTGGAATATTTGTCAATGAGGTCTTGGTACCTTCCGATGAACACATTACGAGAAAAAGTACGAGACGTTTGTCGACATACATTGGTTAAATTTCTTAAATCATCAGAAATAAACATAAAAGGTTAAAATACATGTTGATGAAAAAATTAAATAAGTTCGTTTGATAATGCTACACAATTAAAACACAAACGTTTATATATAATTTTAAAATTGCCCTTTCAAATAACCATTAAATAAAACTGAGAATGGAAATGGGGAATTTGTCAAAGAGACAACAACTCAACCATAGAACAGACAATAGCAGAAAGTCACCAACAGGTCTTCAATGCAGTGAGAAATTCCTGACCCGGAGGCGTCCTTCAGATTGTTCCTGACCAACTATTTATACTAGTTCAGTGATAATGAACGCCATACTAAACTCTAAAGTGTACACAAGAAACTAAAATTAAAAATAATACAAGATTAATAAAGACCGGAAGCTCCTGACTTGGGACAGGCGCAAACATGCAGCGGGGTTAAACATGTTTATAAGATCTCAACCCTCCCTTTATACCTCTAGCCAATGTAGAAAAGTAAACGCATAACAATACGCACATTAAGTTCAAGAGAAGTACGAGTCTGATGTCAGTAGATGTTAGATGACGAAAGAAAATAAACAAAATGACAATTATACATAAATAACAACAGATTACTAGCCGCTAACTGACATGCCAGCTCCCGACTTCAATTAAACTTATTGAAAGATAATGTCTTCGTCATATGAAATTAGGCACAATCCTTCCCATTAGGGGTTTAGTATCATACCATATATGAGAAGACCATAACCAGATGTTTTCAAAGAAATCTTTATTACAAGAAAGTTTGAAGTAACTTACATTTTACAAAATACCATCTTTAATTCCAATGCACGTGCGTTAACTAAGCATGACAAAGATTTGTTGTTATTTGATAAAAAAAATTATATAAAACAATACAAATACAATGATATATACACATAGCAGCTATTACTATGTGGAAACATAGACTTTTTATCACATATAAAGTCAACCTACAGCAGTGTCGGTGGAAATTTTAATAAATGGAGCAACATGTGTTTGTCTTTTTTATTTGCAGCCATGGCATTGTCAGTTTATTTTCGATTTATGATTTTGACTGTCCCTCTGGTATCTTTCGTCCCTCTTGCATAAGTTGACACATCCATAAGAAGTTAGTTATTCATATAGTTTGTTTCTTGGAACTATTATTGAATACATTTTTTTCTTAAAATAGATATTCTTAATAAAGAAATTTAGACACCAATAATATTCAACATTTGAATACACATTTGACATACTGAGATAACAAATGAACTTGGTCTTGTTAAAATGAAATATTAGTTTTGTTAACCTTGTTTATTACTATGTCTTTATTCCACTTCCTGCCAATTGTTCATTTTAAACGTGATAACTTGATAACTCGGAAAGGTTCAATAGTATTATATTGTCATGCTTGACACTTTCAAGAAAAAATTGCCTCAAGTATTTTTAAATGGACACTTATTAGTTAATGGCTAGCTTGAAACACCTGTCAGTCTATTTATGTCCCGGATGGTAATTTTTCTTTTGTTTAAAAAAAAAATTAAATGAAAAGTTATTGTTCTTAATGCAGTGTATTTCTATCAAGATTGTTCTACCTTATCTTGTTTTCTGTTTTAAGTTGAAAAATCCTAGGACTTTTAGGTAGAACCATCTTTATAGAAATACACGTCAGACAGGTTTAAATCGGTGAATAACCAGTGACGCCGAAACAAAAAAATGTTTTAAAAATCCAACTGAAGTAGAAAGATTAAAAGCAAAGACACCCAACTGTCCCAAAAAATTGTTATTTGCGTCAATAAAATCCTTTTTATATAAATTTAAAAGTTTGTTAACAGTTGATGTATTAATAAAACCATATGAATGATAAGTCAAAAACATAGTCTAACTGCTAGTCCAGTAGTTATACTAAAAAAGTAAATTTATTTTCATATCATAGTGTCAGATTTTTAATTTTTTACAGTTGGAAAACAAGAATCATCTGAATATAACATTAAACGAATCGTTTACTTTAACCAAAACAATACCCCCCTCCCTTTTCACTTCATTGGAGATTCAAGCGTTTTTAAACGTTCCGACAGTTATCATTTTTTCTTCAAATATATGCAGTGGGTATATCGTCATAGTCAGACCCCAGTCCAACACACACTTTTTTTTATATTTCGATGATTCTTTATTTCTTTATTTTCAATAAGTTTTATATAATATCTTTTTATCTATTAAATGGGCTAAAGAAATAATTATTTTTGTCGATTACTGCATTGTAATAGGAGAATTTAAGATTTTTCGTTATCAGAATACACAGTTAACAATTACACATGTATGTCTGAAATTTATGAATGACTTTCTACCTGTGTTTTTATTTGATATGACATGGTAAAGGAATACTAATGTTATGTGAGCTAGGTACGTGTGAACCTTTAAAATTAAACCAGGACTCCATTACTTTTTGAATGAAAAAAAACATCGATATTTTGTTCTATAAATAAGTAAAACTTAAAAAGTAGATTTATCATAATATATTAAAGAATATCATACAGTAATTTTGAGGGGCTTTAAACTGCATTTGCAAAGACATAATTTTTAATTTCTTATGTAATTTATTTTAAAATTGTTTGCCTTTTTGCGTTGTACAATTAAAACACTATAATTTGATTAAACATCACTATATCAAACGGGCGTGACTGCGTATTTATACATTCCACAAAACTAAAAAAAAGACTGCCCCTTTAAAATAATACAGCTGTTTCTTAAACCTAGCCTTTTTTGGAGGGAAATAGAATATTCAAATATAATTAATTTTGTTTACATACTGGTTCTCAGTTCTGATCTGTAGGTTGCATCTCATAGAGGCATAACTTAATTACCAGTAAATATACATATGCATATTGTTTATAAATAAATCTGCGGTAACCTTACTCATGTTACAGTCGATTAGAAAACCGACCGTGCTGTATAACCAGTCAAGGTCGTTAAAAACTTTCATTTGTCTTACTGTCGAGGTACGGGTAGTTAAGAAATTCAGTGTTAGTTAAAACTCTTAGAAGTTCAGGGCATATAAAAGTTGAAAAGATGCCACACGGCCATATATTTTGACCTGCAGTGCATATGAACTTTCAATTCAAGGATATAATGACTCAGCATAAAGTCACAGTTTACAGTATGCATAGTTTACTTAAAGGCCTGAATGCAAAATAAATCCTTAATATATGCATATTTGGAAGTAGAACTGATGAGAAGTGCGTATATCCACTCTTCGCAGTCATTGACACTCATAGATCCTGAATATTATAAAAAAGGGACGGAAGATACCAAAGGGACTGTCAAACGCATAAATCTAAAAAAAAAAACTGACAACGCTATGGCTAAAAATGAAAAAGACAAACAGACAAACAATAGTACACATGACACAACATAGAAAACTAAATAATGTAGTTTTGCTACTGGGCGGTTGATGTCCTCTGGGACAAAATGTCAGTGGGGTGTATTTGTTTTGTCGATACCCAAAAGTAAGCCTTAACACCCAAATCCGCTTTTTTGTCACCGCGTTGTAAAAAAAATACAAGCTACAAAATATAGATATCTCATCAAAACTTACAATTTTGTGTTCTATCCTTGATATGTACTAAATTTTCCATATTGCTAGAAACAGCAGAACAATTTAGGAAATTCGAGGCCCAAGGGGGGTAAAACAGAGAAAATTGCCTACCCTTTGGGTCATAAAACAAATAATTTAAATTGTAAATGCTATGATTTTAAAGATCTTTATATAGAAACAAAAAAAATGTGCTTGGAAGGTATGTAAAAATCAGACGTTAAAAGTCATCTACATTTTAAGAGATTTTATACATAAGACTGGTATTTGCATGCATACATCTTTTGCAAATATATGGTGTTGTTTTAATTCTTCAAGTTCATATATAAAGTGTGTCAGATGTATGGTTACAGATGATACTGTTGTGACAAGAATTCTAGAATTTCTACCATTTGAGGCAGAGAATGTGCACTTTTACGTACAGATAGGCATACAGTTAGATGTGGACTGGCGACAGGGGTAGTATTGGATAATCTATAAAATCTTGAATGTAGGAATATTTGACTGCTAAACATTATATTCACAGTATTCTAAAATTCTTTCAATATGTTATCAGAACATTTTAAAACTTGTTCTAGGTATTTTATGTGAAAAAAAACCTCCAAAAAGTGTAAGCTGGCAAAAGTCTTGTTTTCAATTCTCAAAAAAATGAAACAGGGAAGGGGGTATAAAATGAACAGTAAAAGAAAACCCTGAGTATATGCAGTGATTTCGTCAAGGTTATAACTCTGATAAGTGAGTATTTATGTGACAAAAAGTTTTATTATGGATTTTTTTATTTGAATACATGTGTAAAAAGGTAGAATGGTAGTTTATTTGTTATAAATACAATTAAATCATGGCTGCCTGTGTATCAATCAAATGGATCTGAGATACCATGCTTTAAATTGTGGACGTCAAAATCAGTGAATTAACAGTGACATGAGCGACGACCGAACGATTTCTTTTTAAAAATAAATCCAAATGAAGTACAAAGTTGAAGAGAATAGCTCAAGAAGTTCAAAATCTTTATCCTTATAGAGCTAAGGGAATATATTTGCGGTAATACAATCCATTTATAAAGTTCAATTATTGAAAGAGTTGACCTATTATTAAGACCATATCAATGATGATTCATGAAAACACAGTTTTACTACAAGCACAGGAGTGACATTTTTATCGTCAAATAGTTGAGTATAACGTAAACGTCAACCCCCAGTCTAACTCAGACTCTTTATATTGCGATGAGTCTTTATTGTAATTGTTTAAAAGATCATTTTTTTACAAAAAATGCATTGTTAAAGGACAATTGTAGCTTTTTCGTTATCATATTTCTAGATTAACATTTACAAATTTACTACTGATTATCTACTTGAGACTGTACCTGTGTTTTTACTTGATAAAGACAAATGTTATGTTAGCTAGGTGCGTGTGAATTTTTAAACGTAAACTAGTACTCTATTACTTTGTGACTTCAAAAACCATCAATATGTTGTTCTATAAATAGGTCTTATAAATTTATATATATATCAGATTTATCATAATATTATGATAAAGAATATCGTCTTTTTGAGGGTGTAATCTGCATTAACCGAACCATTTTTTTTAAAAACTTGCCATGTACTTCATAATGAACTTGTTTACCTTTTCGACGTTTTTTGCTTTTTGTAATCGTGTCATGATCAGTTCCTCTCCACCTATGAGTTTTAAATGTGACATTGGTATCTTCTATCGTTTATTAAATTAGTTTGAATGATCTAATTTCTTAAACATGATGAAAAATCAAATCATGTGAATTTGTCTTTGTAAAAAAATATCTACACGGTTTGATAAGTCATACAGCTAGTAAAAATGATTTTTTAATACGAGGACGGTGACTGTTAATTAAAATTACTGGAAATTTAAAGAAGAACTTATGCACATTTATACCATTTTTTGTTTTGTTTGAAAAAAAAAATGTCCTTGTCATATCTAAATTGCAGTTTTTGTAAATTGTTTGGCATAATTTAAAATTTTTGTATTGTTATAAGCTTGTATTTAGTATTCTTAAGGGATAACCACGTGTTATTAAATGTTTGTTTGATCAGTGAAATAACAGAAAATGAACACACATTACTTTTTTTGAATGAAATACAACTAAAAAAGTATAAAAATTAAAAAAAATATCTAGGAAAGGAATTACAACATTTGTACACGTCGAGTAGAATTACTCTCTTCACACTTAGAACAATGAAATAAACTCAGCATATATACATGCTAGGCATCTGATTCGAACAGAGAAAATGAATCAAACAGAAGTGAATCAATGATACTACGTTAGAGCCTTGTTCAAGTTTTTACTGACTGTATAATTAAGAATAATAGTTCAATATACTGAAAACAATCTACCGGTATAAGAAAAGCATGTAAACTATACACAATTGAGTAAAATAAAATGTTTTTTTTTATTCTTTTCTAAATATTATAAACAAACGTATTCGCTTTTTTTGCGCTTTTTTTAATGTTCTAATGTTATTGTTATTTAGTTGTATTTCATAAATAAAAGTAATGTGCTTTTTTTCTGTTATATTTGCACCGTTTTAAAATCGTGTTGTTCTGATGTCTTGTTTTAGGTGTTTTCTTTAAAATCTGAAAACTGTACAGTTTATTTAAAATGTGTTTAAATCTAGATAAATCAGGAATCCTTTTTGTCGGTTCAAATTTAAAGTTATAAGTAACATGAGTGATGTTTGCTTGTAAAACACAATTAATTAAATGCTGACTAGAATCTGCTACTTAATTTATCTTTTCTCTAATTGACAGGTATCTTGTACACATCAGTAAATAAAGTTGTTTCAGTAAGAAATGTAAATGTATTGTTTTGTGGCGTCCAAAAAATGAGTGCAGGGTCAACCCTTTAACAACCCATTAAAATTTCCAAACAAGCATCGAACAAGTTCATTAACTTAACTCGTCATTAAATTTGTTTGCTAGGATCATGAAAACATTTAGTCTGTTAAGTTTTTCTTTTTCTTTTAATGACATCTCCACTTTGTTGTGAAAGCTCTTATCATCATGAATGTTACATTTCATTCTGAAATTTATTTTAATTTAAAAATGCTACGAAATTTATCTAAGCTAATCAAAATAACGTATTATAATGAAACACAAGTATTCGTGATCGTTTTCTGTCGCGATAAAGGCGAAAGAAAATATTGCTATGAAAATTTCCCTGAGGTTTGTATTTGTATTGTACTTATATAAAACTTTATAAAAAATATTTCTAAAATAAACATCAAAATGGGTTTAGCGGAATAAGATCTTATGAATATTAATAGAAAAATTTTCGAAAGTATAAAGATATATAAACATAGAAAATCATAATTGCACTTGCCGTTTGCTTTTTAACTTCCTACGTTTTTACCGTTTCTCCTTTTTTATGCGAGCATCACTGGTGAGTGTTTTGTAGACGGTTCGCACATCTGGTGTTCAAATTTATGGTCGTATAAAGTATGAGTTTATTTAAAACCACCAGGTTTGATGACACTGCTAGTAGTACTTTTCTCTATGAGGGTTTCACCAGCTCATGAGTCAACACTTTTGAGTCGCTATAAACTGTCATAGATGTGGACATATTTATAAATGCCCTTTTTCTTGCCTTTTTGAAATATAGAAAGATTTCTAACCCAAGAAGAAATAACGTTATCTGTTATCTGTGGTCTTCAATGCTCTTTAGTGACATGGCTGTTCAAATTGTTATCGATTTTCACGAATGATTCTTTTTTGTAGATGACATGGCGTAGACCATTGTATGCCTAGCATGTATATATGCTGAGTTTATTTCATTGTTCTAAGTGTGAAGAGAGTAATTCTACTCGACGTGTACAAATGTTGTAATTCCTTTCCTAGATATTTTTTTTAATTTTTATACTTTTTTAGTTGTGTTTCATTCAAAAAAAGTAATGTGTGTTCATTTTTTGTTATTTCACTGATCAAACAAACATTTAATAACACTTATTAGAAAAAGCCACGTTTTTAGTATCATCGAAATGACAAAAAAAAAATCGATTGTTGGAAGATTAATTCCTTCTTTGAAAGATTTTCAATTATAGTTGCAGTGATACCTAACTGAACTCATGTCGTACTTATTTCAGCTGAGCACAAACTAGTAATATACAATGCGAATTAAATTATAAAAATAAATTAATTGTAGCTTTATTAATTGAAACGGTGATTATCAACAGGTCGTTTTCAGAATATCACTATTTTATCGTTTTAGAATTGTTTGATCAATAAAAAAATCTATAAAACTGCAAGTTGATGGAGAAAATATGCCATGTAAAGGGGTTAAACAGCTAGTTGAAATACTACATATGCCCTTCCAGCCTGATGCCTACAAATATATTTTGCTATGTACTCACAGTTTCTGTATGAATAAGATATTTGTCTAACTCTTTTGTACCAAGGAGTTATAATCTACATTAAAATACACGTCGTTCAAATTAAGATAACAAAACTTCTATGGTAAAAATAAAAGATAATATTAAGTTTGAACTTATAAATTTGACATCGTTAATTGTCATGTTTGAATTATATTTCCTGTCAATTGTTTACTAGTGAAATATGATACATTTTGGGAAATCATGTTACTTTCCCTACGTGGGCTTTCTCAAAGAAATAGAGAGCAATACACTAGAGGTTGAAGATAGGGAAGGGACACTCAAACACATAAGTAAAAAATAAACTGATAATGCCATGACATAAAAAAAAAATGAAAATATACAAACAAAATTATACTTACACAACATACAAAATTAAAGACTGAGAAACTATATCTGCGCTCAACCACTGGATGATAATCATTTTTAGTATTATATAACATATCGTCAAATATTTCAAAAAACTTACACAGTTTGTACGTCACACTAATCAATAACACTGGTTTGACTATCAAAATCTCGAAAAATTCAATATATTCAAATACATTTGACCTACCTATGATTTCTTCCTATAATGGTGATACCTTTCAGAATTTGTGTCTTTATTAAAAAACTAATTAATATGAATCAAACCTAATTATTGCATTTTTTCCCTTTTTATGTTTTTGAGGTAAAACCGACATATAAAAACGTGTCGTACAATATATCTTAACCCGAAGATGACCTATGTACACCTAGCTCGTGCAATGAAAAGCGGGCATTTAAGTAAATACTATTATGCAACCAGTTGGTTAAGACATGTTGTTTTATTCTTTAACAAACCGTGCACGGATAACTGCGACAAAACAAAACCAACAAACAAACAAAAAACAAAAAAAAAACCACACTTTACCCCAAAATAAATTCGGACCTTAGGGAATATTTTAACACAATAAGTAGCTTTCGAAATTGGAATTTTGAAAATGAGAAAATAAAGCGGGCCAAAAATGTGCCTTATCGTACTTGTCCTTTGTCTGTGTTGAAGGCATCTATCCATGTGAACAAAAAACAAAGGATCCGACCAAATATATGTTTCTATACAGACAGAAATCCAGAAATTTCGAATGTCTATCTATTAAAAACATCAATTTACGACAAATAGGATGATTTTAGTGGTTAAGGAGTAGTTAATTTTACTTTTCTATATAATTACATTTCCGCAGCGGCTTCGTATAAAAGAGATGTTCTCATGTTGAAACAATATTCTACAAAACCTTGAAAGTGGTTTGCTGCTGACAATACAGCGTTTGAACTACAAATGGTGTTTCGATAAAGCGATAACATTCCTTTGAAGGTTCACGGACGTCATCATGATTTGGTGGACCATTATGGAATATCTGTATTACATTCTATATAGATATATGAAGATGTGGTGTGAGTGCCAATGAGACAACTCTCTATCCAATTAACAATTTAAAAAGTAAACCATTATAGGTTAAAGTACGGCCTTCAACGCGGAGCCTTGGCTCACACCGAACAACAAGCTATAAAGGGTCCCAAAATTACTAGTGTAAAACCATTCAAACGGGAAAACCAACGGTCTAATCTATATAAACAAAACGAGAAACACGTATATATTACATAAACAAACGACAACTACTGTACATCAGATTCCTGACTTAGGACAGGTGCAAACATTTGCAGCGGGATTAAACGTTTTAATGGATCCAAACCTTCTCCCTTTTTCTGAAACAATAGCATAACATCACAACATAGAAAAACACACGATAAAATATCAATTGGCAGACTTAACTCAATCAAAAAACGTATGATTACACAATGAACAAATAAATTTGATCTGCGATATCTGAATATAAATGCACAGTTAATTAAATATTAGAGACAAACATTCATGACCAACAAGCTAACAAACATATTCAAACAAAGCCATGACAGGACATCACTGAGAAAATACGATTTGAGAGTACTCGCAGTTACTGACAGCTAGTTCAAAGCCAATGCAAATTAAAAATAAAAAAATCATGCATCAGAGACTAAAACCAACTAAAACACAACCCAGGGATTTAGTATTTTAACGTCATTAATAGTCAAAAAAGACATGACTTGTGCAATGCAAAAAATAAATGTATCGACAGGTATATGTTTGAATTGTGTAGTCATAAGTGCCTTGTTCCTTTATGTAACATAATAAAAGGTGCTTTATTACCAAATATGAGCTTACTATGAAAAACACGAAGCATGCCAAATGTGGAGAAGGATCTACTTTACATACAGGATTACATAATTTTCCCCATTCATGTTAGGGTTCGTGTGTTCAGACTTTTGTTTTAGATGTAGTGTTTTAAATGCTATTGTTAAAATTGAGAATGGAAATGGGGAATGTGTCAAAGAGACAACAACCCGAGCATAGAAAAAACAACAGCAGAACTAAATAACAGGTCTTCAATGTAGCGAGTAATACCCGCACCCGGAGGCGTCCTTCAGCTTGCCCCTAAACAAATATATACTAGTTCAGTGATAATGAACGCCATACTAATTTCCAAATTGTATACAAGAAACTAAAATTAAAATAATACAAGACGACTATCAAAGGCCAGAGGCTCCTGACTTGGGACAGGAGCAAAAATGCGGAGGGGTTAAAAATGTTTATGAGATCTCAACCCCCCACCCCCCTATACCTCTAGCCAATGTAAAAAAGTAAACACATAACAATACGCACATTAAAATTCAGTCCAAGAGAAGTCCTAGTCTGATGTCAGAAGATGTAAGCAAAGAAAATAAACAAAATAACAACAATACATAAATAATAACAGACTACTAGCAGTTAACTGACATGCCAGCTCCAAACTTCAAATAAACCGACTGAAAGATTATAATTTCATCACATGAACATCAGGCACAATTCTTCCCGTTAGGTATTTAGTAGGGATGGCAACGAGTACCCGAGTACTCGGGTACTCGATCGAAAGGCCGAGTACTCGAGTACAGTTTTAGTACTCGGATACTCGTTTGCTTGTTACACATCTTCAGATTCATGTAGTTCTCTTCAAATTTCCACTCACTTAAGTTCTGTTGAAATATCCCCTTCGTAATTCTAAATAAGATCTATTAACAACAAACATATGTTTAACTTTATCATGAGATGACTAGTAGTACCAGGAACGTCCTTTCCTTACGAGGAAATGTTTTCATGTGCACAACTTGTAACCAAGAAAAGAAAGGCAAACAGTATTTCGTCTGAAATTGTTGACCAGATCATATTTCTAAACAAGAACAAAGTAACCTGCAGTTAACCCTACGCAACTGATTACAGACATTTCTAACGGTGTTTGTACACGGATTAACACTTTCCGGGATTAATAATTTACTTATCACAAGCCGTAAAAACTTACCTTTGTTTGTTAATCAAGACTTTTACGTAATCGTTATTGGTATGAGATGTACATTTAAATTAATTTAATTACTCTGTATTTGAAACTTAAATATAATTGTTTAATTTACAATTTAAATATCGGCGAAAATACGAGAGTGACATTCAAACCCAAAAGTTGAAAATAACTGACAAATTTATGGTTAAAAAACGAAAATCGGGCAACGATAGTGCCAAAAAAAAAGTACAGGTACAAGTAATTTGAAGTCCAAGATTGTTGTTAACAAATTTATGGACAAGATGTATTATAACAATTACCAACTCCTCAGGAACAGATGATACATATATTGTCTACTTTAAATTGTCGGACTCTTCATGCAAATATTCTTGATTTAGTTGGAATTTTGTTCTTGAACACGTACACAAACAAAAATTGTTATTATGATAGGTTATTGTAAAAACGGCGGTCGTTAATTCATTGTTTAATTGAAACAACAAAAACCAGAAGAGCAAGCTATGTTTGCAATACGTTTGTCTTTCGTTAACATGTTTAAGAAAGGTGATAACAAAAACCCACATAAAATCTAAACTTTTCAATAGACGTTTAAGATTCATCCGAGTACTCGCGAGTACTCGAGTATCATGACCGAGTATCCGAGTATTTAATTTCAGATCTTTTGACATCCCTAGTATTTAGTATCATACCATCATAACATATATGAGAAAAACATAACCTGTGTCATGCCAACAACTGGTTTTTGAATAAATGTGTTTAGTTCCGATGCATAGACCCTATAAGTGAATCAATATTAACGCCAAAATATGCAATCTTTAATGACCTGACAACAGTATCGTAACTATAACCCTTTTTAATAAGCCTATTTAAAGGTTTTGTTAGTTTCTGAGGTGAATACTGACACTTTTGTGCTTTAAAAAAAGTATTTCCATGCTGTTTTTTGTCGTTGTTTATTTGTGGTCTTTGTGTTGTCTGTTGCACTTCGATTTATGAATTTTATTGTCCCTCTGGTATGTACCGTCAGTCCAATTGACACATAGCCCGTCTCGACTGTTGATGAATTTGATGAAATATTTTTTTTTAAGCATAGCCATAAATTTTCACTACCCTTTTTGCTCATTTTCAGATTTTTTTTATTTTATTCAACCTCATCATTTTCATTGTATGTACGGCCTTTCATTTGTGAGGATTCCAGCGCCACAGCTGATTTTCAAGAAGATAAAATGTTTATTTTTTTGGCGAACGTAATATAAAGCCAGGGAGATAACTCTGTAAAGTCAGCTAAACGTTTTAATGACGTTGTGTTGTAAAGAGAATATTAAGCTTCTCAGTGATCAAAATTTGTGTTTATCAAACTGCTATATAACCAGTGTAATTTTTCTGACAAAACGGTCGGTTCAAAATTTTTGATTCTTTTTATATTTTTGTTAAAGGATCAAAGTAAATACTTTGTCAAAATTTTATGAAAATTAAACGAGCCAAATTAATTTTAGTGAAAGTGTTAGGTACCACCTTAAATCACTAATTGGTTAATCTATACAATGTGTCCTTGTCTTTACTTACTACTGAACTTTTTACCATGACATAAATGTAAACCACAATTAAAGACGTGGTAAAAACGTGACCCATTCCAGAATATAACTGTTGCCGAAGTCGAATTCGCATTTTTTTATTCGACTTGATTTGGCATTTATACAAACAAAATTCATGTATTTAGTTATGATGTTTATTTTGTTAGTACGGTTGAATATTATGTTATGTTTTATTGTTTGTGGTTTTATTTTCGGTGCATTTTACATATGTCTTATTTTTCAGTACTGTATAATCGAGCATTTGTTTCATTTTCATGGATAAGTATGGTGTTATTTCAAATATTTATTACGTCTTCAAAGCATTAATTTCAAATAGCCGGTCAAGACCATCAGAAATAAAGACAACAGTAGTATTCCGCTATTCGAGGGTCATAAATCGGTTTGGAGTAACAACAAAATCCTGGTTACAAACGAAAACCGAAGGAAACACATCAACTGTAAGGGGAAAACAAAAAACAAACGTCATTACACACAGAAACAAACTATAAGATAACAACTGCCATTTTCCTGGCTTGGTATAGGACACTTTAAGAAAAAATGGTGGGTTAAACCTGGTTATGTTGCTAGCCTAACCTCGCGCTTTTATGGCAATGTAAAATATAACACTAAAATGACAACATTACATGACAGGACTAGAGTAAAAAATAAATGCAAGAACATTCAAGATAGATAAATGCACAATAAACCATACAATAGTACATTTCGACATGCTTATAATTATCAAAAGTACTAGGCTTATAACTTATTACACCAGAGGTGCGTTTCGTCTATATTAGCCTCATTAGTAACGGTTATATCCATATAGTAAGAAAACTAAACAAATACAACATTATAATGATATTTATTGAGAGAGGTATTGTACACATAATTGTGAATCGATTAATGTAACGCGCAGTTGTTTTTTTTTTATGGATGATGTCCGTTGATATTCTTCAGTTTACATGTTGTACTGTTTCATTATATCATTTATCTATGTACTTCTCTGTGCTGAGTTTGCTTGTGTATATTTGTACTGAACTCTTGTCAAATATTACTGTAATTTTTATCTGTATTTTTTTTTATATTCCGATATAAGCGGGATGTTTGCATTTATTTTCTCGTTATCGGTGGATGACTTTTGAACAGCGGTATACTACTGTTGCCTTTATTCTTGACAAACTACTTCGTTGGAGCGGCCTAAAACGTCAATTTTGATAATTTGACATTTCCATGTAACACTGGTTGGCCACGAGCATCACTGAAGAGACATGTATTGTCGAAATGCGCATCTGGAGCAAGAAAATTAGTACATTTAATTTTATTTACTACCACTGGGTCGATGCCTCTGCTGGTGGACTATTAGTCCCCGAGGGTATCACCAACCCAGTAGCCAGTACTGAAGTACTGGCATGAAAATACGTTTTTTTGTGTTATTAAAATTTGCTGTTACAAAATGATAGAAATTATTATAAATTAAGGAATGTATCTCCCTCGTGCAAAGCTCTGATTTCTTTCACGGATTTGGCTATACTTTTTGGACCTTTTGGATTATAGCTCGTCATCTTTTATATAAGCTTTTGATTTCAAATATTTTAGCCACGAGCATCACTGAAGAGACATTTATTGTCGAAAGGCGCATCTGGTGCAAGAAAATTAGTACCGTTAATTTTATTTGATAAAAAATTTAACACAGAACGTATTCTATATCTTAACAAATTGCCCGAAGAGGGAAATTTTAAAAATCTGCTTAATTAATTATTAAACGTTCAGTTAAAATTTTAAATTGGAAGGAGATCAAATTAGGTACAAGTTTTGTCCGTTTGGTGAGTACGATATTTTGTATTTCAACTGAACCTCATACAATTTTTGTGTAAGTTTTTACCCTGGGTATAATAGCGTTACCTATTCCATTTTCACTAAATAACTGATTGAACTCACATTTCCGACTGGAAGTGGTTGAGTAATTTTATTCGCCGTCATCTGGTAACCTATTAAATATCTTCACATCTATTCTCCCACAATATCACACCTACGGTGTTTATTTAAACAATGATGAACTATTACTATTCATTCACGCGCTAATTACAAAATAGTCAATAAAAGGTTTTGATTTCAACATCGGAACTATGACCTAGTGTAGTTTTAAACCTATACAGTATTATGATACATTACATATCCTTGATTAAGTCTTTTTCAAATGACATAAGCACAAATTATTTCCTGTCTATCCCACAATTAAATGAGGAAAGTACTGTAAAAGAGGGAATAAAGATACCAAAGGGACAGTCAAACTCGTAAATCTAAAACAAAAATGACAACGCCATGGCTAAAAATGAGAAAATAAAGCGGGCCAAAAATGTGCCTTATCGTACTTGTCCTTTGTCTGTGTTGAAGGCATCTATCCATGTGAACAAAAAACAAAGGATCCGACCAAATACATGTTTCTATACAGACAGAAATCCAGAAATTTCGAATGTCTATCTATTAAAAACATCAATTTACGACAAATAGGATGATTTTAGTGGTTAAGGAGTAGTTAATTTTACTTTTCTATATAATTACATTTCCGCAGAGGCTTCGTATAAAAGAGATGTTCTCATGTTGAAACAATATTCTACAAAACCTTGAAAGTGGTTTGCTGCTGACAATACAGCGTTTGAACTACAAATGGTGTTTCGATAAAGCGATAACATTCCTTTGAAGGTTCACGGACGTCATCATGATTTGGTGGACCATTATGGAATATCTGTATTACATTCTATATAGATATATGAAGATGTGGTGTGAGTGCCAATGAGACAACTCTCTATCCAATTAACAATTTAAAAAGTAAACCATTATAGGTTAAAGTACGGCCTTCAACGCGGAGCCTTGGCTCACACCGAACAGCAAGATATAAAGGGTCCCAAAATTACTAGTGTAAAACCATTCAAACGGGAAAACCAACGGTCTAATATATATAAACAAAACGAGAAACACGTATATATTACATAAACAAACGACAACTACTGTACATCAGATTCCTGACTTAGGACAGGTGCAAACATTTGCAGCGGGATTAAACGTTTTAATGGATCCAAACCTTCTCCCTTTTTCTGAAACAATAGCATAACATCACAACATAGAAAAACACACGATAAAATATCAATTGGCAGACTTAACTCAATCAAAAAACGTATGATTACACAATGAACAAATAAATTTGATCTGCGATATCTGAATACAAATGCACAGTTAATTAAATATTAGAGACAAACATTCATGACCAACAAGCTAACAAACATATTCAAACAAAGCCATGGCAGGACATCACTGTGAAAATACGATTTGAGAGTACTCGCAGTTACTGACAGCTAGTTCAAAGCCAATGCAAATTAAAAATAAAAAAATCATGCATCAGAGACTAAAATCAACTAAAACACAACCTAGGGATTTAGTATTTTAACGTCATTAATAGTAAAAAAAGACATGACTTGTGCAATGCAAAAAATAAATGTATTGACAGATATATGTTTGAATTGTGTAGTCATAAGTGCATTGTTCCTTTATGTTACATAATAAAAGGTGCTGTATTACCAAATATGAGCTTACTATGAAAAACACGAAGCATGCCAAATGTGGAGAAGGATCTACTTCACATACAGGATTACATAATTTTCCCCATTCATGTTAGGGTTCGTGTGTTCAGACTTTTGTTTAAGATGTAGTGTTTTAAATGCTATTGTTAAAATTGAGAATGGAAATGGGGAATGTGTCAAAGGGTAACAACCCGAGCATAGAAAAAACAACAGCAGAACTAACTAACAGGTCTTCAATGTAGCGAGTAATACCCGCACCCGGAAGCGTCCTTCAGCTTGCCCCTAAACAAATATATACTAGTTCAGTGATAATGAACGCCATACTAATTTCCAAATTGTATACAAGAAACTAAAATTAAAATGATACAAGACTATCAAAGGCCAGAGGCTCCTGACTTGGGACAGGAGCAAAAATGCGGAGGGGTTAAAAATGAGATCTCAACCCACCACCTCCCTATACTTCTAGCCAATGTAGAAAAGTAAACGCATAACAATACGCACATTAAAATTCAGTCCAAGAGAAGTCCTAGTCTGATGTCAGAAGATGTAAGCAAAGAAAATAAACAAAATAACAACAATACATAAATAATAACAGACTACGAGCAGTTAACTGACATGCCAGCTCCAAACTTCAATTTAACCGACTGAAAGATTATGATTTCATCACATGAACATCAGGCACAATTCTTCCCGTTAGGTATTTAGAATCATACCATCATAACATATATGAGAAAAACATAACCTGTGTCATGCCAACAACTGGTTTTTGAATAAATGTGTTTAGTTCCGATGCATAGACCCTATAAGTGAATCAATATTAACGCCAAAATATGCAATCTTTAATGACCTGACAACAGTATCGTAACTATAACCCTTTTTAATAAGCCTATTCAAAGGTTTTGTTAGTTCTTAATTCTGAGGTGAATACTGACACTTTTGTGCTTTAAAAAGAGTATTTCCATGCTGGTTTTTTAGTTGTTTATTTGTGGTCTTTGTGTTGTCTGTTGCACTTCGATTTATGAATTTTATTGTCCCTCTGGTATGTACCGTCAGTCCAATTGACACATAGCCCGTCTCGACTGTTGATGAATTTGATGAAATATTTTTTTTTACGCATAGCCATAAATTGTCACTACCCTTTTTGGTCATTTTCAGATTTTTTTTTTATTTTATTCAACCTCATCATTTTCATAGTATGTACGGCCTTTCATTTGTGAGGATTCCAGCGCCACAGCTGATTTTCAAGAAGATAAAATGTTTGTTTTTTTTGGCGAACGTAATATAAAGCCAGGGAGATAACTCTGTAAAATCAGCTAAACGTTTTAATGACGTTGTGTTGTAAAGAAAATTATAAGCTTCTCAGTGATCAAAATTGGTGTTTATCAAACTGCTATATAACCAGTGTAATTTTTCTGACAAAACGGTTGGTTCAAAATTTTTGATTCTTTTTATATTTTTGTTAAAGGATCAAAGTAAATACTTTGTCAAAATTTTATGAAAATTAAACGAGCCAAATTAATTTTAGTGAAAGTGTTAGGTACCACCTTAAATCACTAATTGGTTAATCTATACAATGTGTCCTTGTCTTTACTTACTACTGAACTTTTTACCATGACCTAAATGTAAACCACAATTAAAGACGTGGTAAAACGTGACCCATTCTAGAATATAACTGTTGCCGAAGTCGAATTCGCATTTTTTATTCGACTTGATTTGGCATATATACAAACAAAATTCATGTATTTAGTTATGACGTTTATTTTGTTAGTACGGTTGAATATTATGTTATGTTTTATTGTTTGTGGTTTTATTTTCGGTGCATTTTACATATTTCTTTTTTTTTCAGTACTGTATATTCGAGCATTTCTTTCATTTTCATGGATACGTATGGTGTTATTTCAAATATTTATTACGTCTTCAAAGCATTAATTTCAAATAGCCGGTCAAGACCATCAGAAATAAAGACAACAGTAGTATTCCGCTATTTGAGGGTCATAAATCGGTTCGGAGTAACAACAAAATCCTCGTTACAAACGAAAACCGAAGGAAACACATCAACTGTAAGGGGAAAACAAAAAACAAACGACATTACACACAGAAACAAACTATAAGATAACAACTGCCATTTTCCTGGCTTGGTATAGGACACTTTAAGAAAAAATGGTGGGTTAAACCTGGTTATGTTGCTAGCCTAACCTCGCGCTTTTGTGGCAATGTAAAATATAACACTAAAATGACAACATTACATGACAGGACTAGAGTAAAAAATAAATGCAAGAACATTCAAGATAGATAAATGCACAATAAACCATACAATAGTACATTTCGACATGCTTATTATTATCAAAAGTACTAGGCTTATAATTTATTACACCAGAGGTGCGTTATGTCTATATTAGCCTCATTAGTGACGGTTATATTCATATAGTAAGAAAACTAAACAAATACAACATTATAATGATATTTATTGAGAGAGGTATTGTACACATAATTGTGAATCGATTAATGTAACGCGCAGTTGTTGTTTTTTATGGATGATGTCCGTTGATATTCTCCAGTTTACATGTTGTAATGTGCCATTATATCATTTATCTATGTACTTCTCTGTGCTGAGTTTGCTTGTGTATATTTGTACTGAACTCTTGTCAAATATTACTGTAATTTTTATCTGTATTTTTTTTTATAATCCGATATAAGCGGGATGTTTGCGTTTATTTTCTCGTTATCGGTGGATGACTTTTGAACAGCGGTATACTACTGTTGCCTTTATTCTTGACAAACTACTTCGTTGGAGCGGCCTAAAACTTCAATTTTGATAATTTGACATTTCCATGTAACACTGGTTGGCCACGAGCATCACTGAAGAGACATGTATTGTCGAAATGCGCATCTGGAGCAAGAAAATTAGTACATTTAATTTTTATTTACTACCACTGGGTCGAAGCCTCTGCTGGTGGACTATTAGTCCCCGAGGGTATCACCAACCCAGTAGCCAGTACTGAAGTACTGGCATGAAAATACGGATTTTTTGTGTTATTAAAATTTGCTGTTACAAAATGATAGAAATTATTATAAATTAAGGAATGTATCTCCCTCGTGCAAAGCCCTGATTTCTTTCACGGATTTGGCTATACTTTTTGGACCTTTTGGATTATAGCTCGTCATCTTTTATATAAGCTTTTGATTTCAAATATTTTGGCCACGAGCATCACTGAAGAGACATTTATTGTCGAAAGGCGCATCTGGTGCAAGAAAATTAGTACCGTTAATTTTATTTGATAAAAAATTTAACACAGAACGTATTCTATATCTTAACAAAATTGCCCGAAGAGGGAAATTTAAAAATCTGCTTAATTAATTATTAAACGTTCAGTTAAAATTTTAAGTTGGAAGGAGATCAAATTATGTACAAGTTTTGTCCGTTTGGTGAGTACGATATTTTGTATTGCAACTGAACCTCATACAATTTTGTGTAAGTTTTTACCCTGGGTATAATAGCGTTACCTATTCCTTTTTCACTAAATAACTGATTGAACTCACATTTCCGACTGGAAGTGGTTGAGTAATTTTATTCGCCGTCATCTGGTAACCTATTAAATATCTTCACATCTATTCTCCCACAATATCACACCTACGGTGTTTATTTAAACAATGATGAACTATTACTATTCATTCACGCGCTAATTACAAAATAGTCAATAAAAGGTTTTGATTTCAACATCGGAACTATGACCTAGTGTAGTTTTAAACCTATACAGTATTATGATACATTACATATCCTTGATTAAGTCTTTTTCAAATGACATAACCAAAAATTATTTCCTGTCTATCCCACAATTATATGAGGAAAGTACTGTAAAAGAGGGAAGAAAGATACCAAAGGGACAGTCAAACTGGTAAATCTAAAACAAAATGACAACGCCATGGCTAAAAATGAAAAAGACAAACAGAAAAACAACAGTACACATGACACAACATAGAAAACTAAAGAATAAACAACACGAACCTCACCAAAAACTAGGGGTGATCTCAGGTGCTCCGGAAGGGTAAGCAGATCCTGCTCCACATGCGGCACCCGTCGTGTTGCTTATGTGATTACAAATCCGGTAAATAGTCTAATTCGGTAGGTCAAATACATGAAAGGGAAGGTTACGTGTATCCGATGTGTTTCTTTTAAATGTAAGATAAATTGAAATATCTATAGAATTAGTCTTCAGCTTCAGCTTTATCTAAATCAGGCAAATTCAAAAAATAAATAAAAAAGTAAATACAAATATAATACCAAACATTACATGTAACATTTTCCTTTTGCTTTTATGGTAACATGCATATACACTTTGCTAGCAGTTATACCTCTCAATCCGTTTACTGTACTCATAAAACATATAATACACAACTATTTTTTGTAGAACCTTAAAAACTATCTGAATTACCGTTACTGAGAATTCCAAGAAAAAGTTGACGAAAAAAAAAATCTAAATAAGAAAAAAAATCGCAGACAATGATTAATGGCATCAGTAATTAAGTTCTAATCGTAGTCCATTTGTATGTCAAAAGGTTATGGTAAATGTCACCTTTGTACTAAAATTGTCAATTTTAAAACTTTTTAAAATCTTATGTGAACTTTTGTTTGTTGGCATCATTATTGTAAACAACCTCTATAAAGTGATTTCAACCGTTTAAAGGGGCTGAATTAAATTGCTGCTAATACGAATATTGTCACCAATAGATGCCATTGTAAGTTCGATAGAAGTAGTACTATCGCATATTTTAATGTTATTATGTTATGATATTCGTTGATATGTAAAATGCATGCATAAGTCGAACTATATACATTTTCTTTTTGTCTTTCAAATTGTTCAATTATAAGAATTAAAAATTTATGAACTTTTTAGCTGTATAAGATTTAACCTTAGTTTGCAACAAACCAAAATGTTTCACTATATTTTTAACGTAATGATTCACACGGTAACACACGGTAACAGTCAATTTGAATACATGCCATCCTGCTTGGATACAATATCTTTATTCCGAGCCAATCAGCTTTGCTTTTACGCATTAATGCATCCTTCTGAGTGAAGAAACAACAAATACAAACGATAGACCCAGGTTCTTCCTGCACTCACGGCCTAGTTTCAAAACGACTACTTTTTGCACTTGAGGATAACGACCAACCACAAGATAAGCTACGCTGCAATTTACAGAAGAATAAACAATCATTACAATTTGAAAGATCACAAACAAAACTTAAACCCACCTCCCGCGTATTTTGTATCTGCTTTCCTGTGGGTAGGAAAATATTGATTTCACATGACTGTTATTTTTCCGGCTGTGACCTTTCAGAGGGTAATTGATATTTTGTAAAATGTCATCAAATTTTTTCTCTGAATGTCAGTCGTTTTTGTCATAAACGCATTATTTAGTCTTGCTTTATTGCATTGAAAAAAAATATCCAATAAGATAGCACACTTCGCACCACAATAATAGTGAATCGATAGATTAAGTATAAAAAAACTGTATCCAGTCTCGTATTTCTAACGATTTCCTTTCAACCGTTTACATGTCCTATTAGATCATATAGATATGATAAAATAAATCTTTATATTTTTGCCATTTGATCTGACGTCATTTTCATATGATGCAACAAATGCTTGAATGTTGTTTTATTGAAACCGTTACCGATCCTATAAATCTTTGCATGCGTATTAAGAAAATTTCTGCTATGACAGGAATTCTCAATGACATTGACATAATTTTGGATTTATCGTTTACAGGACATTGAAAGTTCCGTTACGCTAATAATTTTCTAACCCAGGTATTAATGCAATGGGTTCTTTTTTGCAAACCTTTAGGAACTTCGGGTTGTCCATGCTCCTCAATTTCGAACATGTTTTATGTTATTGGAATGTTATTATGATGAGTCTTTTTAAGGAAAAATGCGCATATTGCGTGATACAATTTTATCTGGTGTGTTTTTTGAGAAGATGCACATTTTACACTCAGAATGGGTGTAACATAGTTTAACAGAACAATGATTTTATCAAAATATTGTGAATGTTGTTTCATAAGCCGATCATTGCTGATCAATATTTCAAACGACTGACGGAAAGATCATTTATTTATCATATGAAAATCATTATTCATTTCGTTAGGAGACTAAGAAAGTATCATACCATTATAGGAAAACATATGAGAAGTACATTACCCGTATTATGCAAAAACTTTCGAGTGAATCTACATCTGTATACACAACTGTTTTGTTTCTAGTATATCTCTTTTGAATAAGTCTGTGTCAAGGTTTGGTTTGATTTTGATTGACACAATTTTGTGCATTAGATAGTCAAAAACATGTTTGAGTTTACCCAGTTCTAGTGTTCATCAGAAACCTCATAGTCTTCTAAAGAATGTAAACCATCCAAATAGTGAGTAAAAACATTCGGGATACACATAAAAATTAATGCAGAATAAGGTTAAAAATTGGAATAATCTGCATATGAGAATTTACTTTTGTCCTCTTATCCTGACTTCCAAATAATCCATTCGACTGGTAAATTACCGCCAAAAATATTCAGTTCACCAACAAGTGTCTCAAGTTTTCAAAAAGTGTATATGTTTTATGTATTTGGGAATAAATTCACATTTGTCTTTGAATTTTTATATTTTCTTGATATACCGAATTAGACTTTTCACCATATTTGTACATGTACTAGCACAGTCTACACGAGTCCTTCCTTAACACATAATATCATATCAAGAATTCGGTCGGGTTCCTGTTGCTCAGTCATTGGTTTTCTATGTTGTGTTTAGTATTGTTGTTTGTCTGTCGCTCTTTTAGATTTAAGCAATGAAGATGTCACTGTATGTTCGACTTATGACTTTGAATGTCAATTTCATTGACTTTAGCATCATACGCTTTTTGTTTATGATATGCATTTAGATTTTAATTGTGAACAGGATTAAAATTAACAAACTTTATAACAAACTTAGAGATGTGTTGAACTCTTGCACTGAAATGGTATTATGCTTTGTTCCTCCCTATGAAATGAGCTGCAACACCATATGATTTTATTCACACCAAACTAACTGTTTAATGAGTATTATATCAAAGTACTACCACATTTGTAATTAATGTAAGATAACTTCCCTGAACATTTGTTTTTTTTAAACTGTGCGCATCTTTTGTGTGTTTGTATCAGAAGAATGTCACAGCATATAGTTCAGCATATAGTTGCCTGAGATAATGCTTAAGGAATCAAGTGATAATAACCTTATTAATGTAGATTTTTGCATCATTTGATTTCTGGCATGGTTATCAGCACAATATTTAAACAAAAAATGCGGAAAACAACGTATCATTGACAACAGTATGACTACAAGTGTCAAATAGAACGTGTGTTGTTTACTTGAATAATTTCCCAAAAATCATAGATATCGTATAATTTAATCCATAAAACGGCATTCAAAGTTTGAAGAAAATGCAATAAAACCAAGTAACACGATGAGAAGGAGAAAAGGGGTGTATCGACTTTGATCGATGTTGCACGGTTTAAAAAACTTGTTTTGTAACTAAATGATATTTATCAAATTAGGACAGGTGTTTTACATTGATATATGAAAATTTGAAATGTTTCAAAACAAAGAAATTATGAATATACATAGATGTCATCAATAAATATTAAATAAAAGTCAACATTTAATTCATTTATAAATTTTGTGATAATTTAAAATAAAATCAAAAAGCCATATGTAAATCGTACATTCTAAAACTGTTCAAGGCAAACATTAAACGCATATTTTTTTTCTCAAAATTCACCAAGGAAAAACTTCAACTCGAACAAGATATCTTGAAGTGGAGAAGACCGTCGTTGATACAAAAAATAAAATAAATGTGATATTTTCCTTCGAAATAAAATATCAATATGTAATTATCCCTCCAGAAATTAATTATGTACATCAACTTAGGTGAATATCGGTGGAAAAACACCAAGTTGGTCGTGTTCACAAGTGTGATACGGACGAACGGTCCAGTATTCTTTTTCATTTTTGAAAAAAAATCATAAAAGCTTTTACACCAAAAAATTAAATCGTTATTGGCATGCAGCAAATATTTGGCGAAAGACTCACATACATAATCAGAAAACTGAAGAAACATTGGTTAGGATGCAGAATGATTAGAGTATTTGTTTAATCAATTCAACATAAAATGTTTTGCAAATACATACGAAATAAGAATATTATATGACATATGTATGGTGGACGGATGTGGACGTTTCCTCTTTTCCTATTTCTCGATTTCCCGATTTCCCGATTTCTCAATTTCTCGATTTTGCTTTCACGATAAGTCACGAT